>NC_090443.1:221424519-222756519 GCF_031143425.1 Pleurodeles waltl
AAGCCACAGAGCAATCCTTTGAGAGTTCAAGAGAGGTTTAAAGCAGCAGGGCAGCCTCTCGGAGCAGCTGCGCAGTCTTCTGAAGTGCAAAGCAGTCATCATGCATGAACTCTGTCCTCTGAAGTATAAGAAGTCTGGTGTGTTTTTTTTTATGGGTGTGCTGAGGCAGCACATTTGTAATGTAGTTATGGTAGGGAACTTTAGGTTTCCCAAGCTTGGCTTGATGCCACATGCTGCCAACATCTAGTCCCCTTTGTCTCACTGTCCAGAAGGAATACACAAAGACCAACTGCCAATTGCTTACAGTCATGTGACCCAGGACACAGGCATGAAATGGTTAGAATGACAAGAAACAGACATTTCTAACAGTTCCCCCAAAACATTTAGCACCTATTAAGGTAATAAGGTAAACAAGGATATTTCATGGAAACGTAGGCCTTGCAGTAGTAAAATATATATTTAAGAGTTTTTCACTGGCAGGACATGTAAATGTGTATGCTCAACTTTTCAAATGCACTATACCCTGATCTGCAGGCTCACCATAGAGGTGACTTACATGTATTAACAAGGAAGAGCCAGGCCTGACAAAGAGGTTTTTTTTCCAAGCCAATTTACACCTTAAAACTTGAAGGCTTCAATGGCAGGTATGGGACATGTTTTAAAAGGCTGCCTATCTGGGTCCCAAATGAGTGCTGAAGGCCCACTAGTAATATTAAATATACATGCCCTGCGTACAGGTTGAATATGGGCCTAAAATAAGGAGACCACAACCTTTTTCAAAGCCTTCTCTTCACTCCTAACTATGCAGTATAGAGGAGCCATGAAATAGGTGTGCTCAAAATCATTAAAAAAACAATTACAAAATATAGTTACCTGTCTTTAGAGATCTAGAAACATCAGGGCCTATTCGCAAACTGCTTTATGTAGCATATCTAATAATACCACAATAGTAATACTAACATACTATAAGATGCGTTTCTGTAACCAATGTGTGATGGTTTCTGCCTCTGCCTCTATCTTTTATGTCTGGAGAGCCCTACCTGACTTTGGAGTGCACATTTTAGTTGTAAATGTGGGAGGGACATGGAAGTGACTGGACAATGGGGAAAACATCTGACTAAAGAGGAGGGGGAAAGAGATGAGTAAGGAGGGGTTAAAGGAAGGGCAAGTGAGGACTTTAGAGCACAACAAGCATCCCTCTACAATGAGTAAACCCATTCCTATAGAGTGTACCATGCCCCTGAGCTGATCAATCAGATCTTCCACCATATTGACTAATCCTGCCCCCAGTAGCTGCATGAGGATGCAGACTTCATGCATATACTTTGGTACTGCCCCATGCTGACTAATTACTGGTTGTTTGTTACCCATTGCTTTCTTCTGTGCCACTGGGGTTCCCTTAATATACAACTGGGGTGCAAGTGCTCTTGACCTGTTTCCACGTTTAAAAAAATAGAGATGTCTACAGGTTCAAGGACCTGGCAATCCTCCTAGCAAAGCAAAGTGTCACGTGTGTTTGGAAGTCACAGGCACCTCACTGACCACTTGTTTAGGCTCAGTCAGTGGAGGTGTGGGAGACAGCAGAAAAGCAGCAGAGTTTCTGGAAATACCTGGGCCCGTATTTATACTCCGTTTGCGCCGAATTAGCGTCGTTTTTTTCGACGCAAATTCGGCGCAAAACTAACGCCATATTTATACTTTGGCGTTAGACGCGTCTAGCGCCAAAGTTTTGGCAAATAGCGTCATTTTTTTGCGTGAAAGCCTTCCTTGCGTTAATGAGATGCAAGGAAGGCGTTCCCGTCTAAAAAAATGACGGCGACGCAAATGCGTCGTATTTATACTCCCGGGCAAAAATCACGCCCGGGAGTTGGCGGGTCAAAAAACCCCGCATTTGCGCCACTATTTAACGCCTGGGTCAGGGTAGGCGTTAAGGGGCCTGTGGGCTCAAAATGGGCCCACAGGTGCCCTCCCCTGCCCCCAGGGACCCCCCCTGCCACCCCTGCCCACCCCAGGAGGACACCCAAGGATGGAGGGACCCACCCCAGGGACATTCAGGTAAGTTCAGGTAAGTATAATTTTTTATATTTTTTTATTTTTTTGGGTGGCATAGGGGGGCCTTATTCGTGCCCCCCTACATGCCACTATGCCCAATGACCATGCCCAGGGGACATAAGTCCCCTGGGCATGGCCATTGGGCAAGGGGGCATGACTCCTGTCTTTACTAAGACAGGAGTCATTTAAATGGCGTCTGGGCGTCGAAAAAATGGCGCTAATCGGGTTAAGACGATTTTTTAGCATCAACCCGACTTGCGCCATTTTAAGACGCCCTAGCGCCATTTTCCCCCTACGCCGGCGCTGCCTGGTCTACGTGGTTTTTTTCCACGCACACCAGGCAGCGCCGGTCTGCTTGCACCGGCTAACGCCATTCCATAAATACGGCGCCCGCATGGCGCTTCGGAATGGCGTTAGACGGCGCTAAATTTTTTGACGCTAAACTGCGTTAGCGCAGTTTAGCGTCAAAAAGTATAAATATGGGCCCTGATATCACCACAGTGAGATGCCCTGCTTGAGAGCTTAAGGTCTGGCGCACCCACTCCTGCCTCTTCCCAACCAGCCCAGATATTGACCCCCCTGAACCTGGAAGCTGTCTCTTCTGCCAAAGACCCAGACCCACTTCCTTTTACAGACATCCTGCCTGTCACATTCCTTGACTGCCTGTCACTGTAAAACAGATTCACTGCCGACCCTCCCTCCCAACACCGCTGATCTTCCCCGTTCTCCTGCTCTTACCCTCCACCATTTCTACAGGTTCTTGGCTTGCGCAATCTCACTCCCTGTCATGATGACTGATGTGCACGTACGCAAAATGAGGTGCCAGATGCCTTAGGGTCCTGGTTGCGTGTGTTATTGTTATTATATACCCCTAGATTGGTCTTCTCTTTTTGTATTCCTTTGGCTGTACATCTACATTTGATTATATCACTCCTACTCCCTTTTATTGCATGACTAGTACATCTTGTACATTGATGAATCATTACTGCTACTTGATGACAATGTTTGCAAAACTTCAATAAAAACATGTTTAAAAAAAGAGTAAGCCCATTCCTATTAACAAAGCCGTAAATGCACTCTACCCCGGAACTGGAGTAACTTCAGCACCACCCATTGCCACTCACAGGTACTGCAACATCCTAAAATAGAAAATTATGAAGGCATGAACTTAACATAAACCACATAGGAAATACAATAATGCTAAAAAAAATAAACATGTATCTTTTTAAACACACACACACGTGCATATAGTATATATATTCACTGAAAAAAACTATGGTTAAAGTAATGTTATAGTTAGGAGATAATTTCAGTGACAACATTATGTTTTAAACTAAAAAAAACACAGTGTCAGCCATGAGTGATGGTTCCCTGTTGCTGATCCTGGTAGGGGGATTGCATGGCCCCTTCCCCTTTACAAGTAAATTAGGCCCCATGGGTTGGGTCCCTGAGCCCCAGGTGTGGCTCAGGAGGGCACACACCTCCTACACTTTTATTATTATTTGGACCCAGGGAATCTGGCTCTAGGATGGGGGGCCATGTGCCCTCTTCCCTTTTTAAAAAAATCAACCCTTGGATTAGGTTCCCTGGCCCAAGGGTGGCTCAGGAAGTGGGGCCAGGCACCCCCTTTGCCTTCATCTCCTAGTTCTCCCCAGGGGAATAGGCTCGGGCCTCTTGTAGGTTTGGGGTGGGAGAATGCGCTCCTCCTTTCCTTTTATTAACATGTCATGCTCTAGTATCACCCAGGTCATAATAGTTTCAGAAAGTTGGTTCCCATGCATGTCCCCTCCCCAAATAAATGCATATATTGACTGTCTGGTCATGGGCCACCCCATGGATTAGATTGAGTATATTAAAAAATGGCAGCCACCATTTTTTTCTTGCATTTTGTGCCTGCCCTAGGGGGGCCTCCCCAGAAGGACAAGGGTGGCATGTTGTCCCTACCCAGCCCCTTATATCTTTGTTAAACTTTTTTCAGGAAAGGGGAATTAGTCCCCGGTGTCCTGTAATGGCTGCTACAACATTTATGTTGTGGACAGCAAATCAGATTGCTCGCTCCTGCGGGATCTTCACTCCAACAGAAGCGAGTTGGGCCAAGTGAAAAAAGACCCTTAGCCAATTGGAATGCTCTATTTTTTTAAGTGACCTCTTTGTATTCTCGTGAGTGTCCCTCAAGCCCAACTTTCCCAATATACAAATATGTTTGTACCTTAATTTCTCAAAAACTACAAAATGGATTCAGAAATCACAAAAACACCCTTTCTGGACCAAGATCTAGCTTCCTGACAAAACACTAGGCAGAAAAGAGCACTTTTCTGGAACCCTTTGTGAAGATTCGTCAAACAGCGCCAAAGTTACTAGCAAACCAAAAAGGCTAAGAAAAAAATCATATTCATAAATATTTGTTAGAAAAAAAGACAATTGAGGTGAGCAAATTTAGAGTGCCGCTAGTGCTTCATACTGGAGCTGCTTACCACCTAAGCTTAGGAAGTACCCTGAGTTCTCTCTTCCTTTTTCCATAGTTTATGTATCACTCTAATGGGCAGATTCATGGAAAGTTGAGCTTGGTGCTACTCCTGCAGAGTACATAGGGCCCCCTTCTAAAGTATGGAAGCCCTCTTTTTAATGCCTGCTCTTGAGCAGGTGTTAAAAGTGCTGTAACAAAATGGCACAAGGAAGTTTCATAGATTTCCTTATGCCATTTTTCTGGCTCCCCTAATGAGGGAATGACCCCTCTGCACACATTGGCCCTCATTAAGACCCTGGTGGTCAGTGATAAAGTGGAGGTAATACCACCAACAGGCTGGCGATAATTATTGCCAGATTATGACCGTGGCGGTGACAACTACTTTAGACAGCCACTGTACCACACCGACCGTCAGGGTGGAAACAACAGCTACCACGGTGGTAGCTGCCTACAGCCGGGCAGAAGCCAATGTTCCACCCACCGTATTAAGACAACCAAATCCGCCACCTTTTCCAGGGCGGTACCAACGACATCAAAAGCCTGGCAGAAACACTGCACAGAAGGGAAAGGACTCACCACTGGAGACACAGGGAACAACCACACCACCATGGAGCATGAACTGCAGATCTTCCCAATGATTTTCTATGTCTTGCTCTACCGCGAACACCAACAACGGTGAAGATGACCACGTGAATACAGGCGCCTAGCACACAGGTGAGGGGGGAGGAAAAAGAGAGTGACACACACGCAACATACACCCCCCCAACACCATACACACAATCAGATGTAGTAATAAAACAGTTTTACTCTGTACCACTCAGGAATAATGCAAGGACTACAGGAATAGATGAAAGTGAGTGTAATAATATAAATACAGTAGAAATACGAAAAGACAATCTAATGGTATATACATATGTACAGTTCAAGGGACACAGCCCATTCCTCAATGTGCATGGGCCACAGGGCCACATGACAAAGTCCAAGGCCCCACTTGTCTCCTGCAGCAACAAGGAGAGAACAATGCAGGGGCATCCGTTGGAAAATAGGCAGGCAACTGAGGGGGGCAGGGTACAGGGGGAACACCTCAGCTGGCAGATGGAACAACACTTCTGGTCCCGGATGAGGCAATATCCCCTGTGCTTGGTCCTGGGGAGAGCAAGGCCACAGTCTTTCAAGTGGGTGAATTGTCCACATGCTCTGGAGGGGGCAACATGCCCTGTGCTTGGCCCTGGGGAGTGCAAGCCCACAGTCTCAAGTGGGTGACTTGCCCACATGCTCTGGAGGCGGCATCGTGCCCTGTGCTTCAGATCCTGGGGAGGATGGGGTGGGTGTGTGCCATACCCACTGGTTCTGGAGGGGGCATCATGCCCTGTGCTTCAGATCCTGGGGAGGATGGGGTGAGTGGGTGCCATACTCACTGGTTTTGGAGGGGGCATTATGCCCTGTGCATTAGATCACAGTCACAGTTTCTCAGCTGGGTGTCATTCCCACAGGATTTCACAGGGGGCAGGCTGCACAACAGCCCATGGAGATAGGACTACACACCGTCTGCCGGCCGTGATGGCTGCTCAGTGGTGCTGCTGCTGATGCTGCTGCAGGTGGTAGGGGGAGGCTCCAGCTCATCCACTGCAGCCTCCGACAGCTGCCCACTGGTGGTGGTGCTGCTGCTGGTGGTGGGGGGAGGCTCCAGGCCATCCCCTGCAGCCTTGGATGGCTGCCCACTGATGGTGGTGTTGCTGCTGCTGCTCGTGGTGGGGGGAGACTCCAGCCCATCCCCTGCAGCCCTGCATAGCTGCCCACTGGTGGTGGTGGTGTTGCTGGTGGTGGGGGAAGGCTCCAGCCAATCCCCTGCAGCCTCAGATGGCTGCCCACTGGTGGTGGTGCTGCTGCTGATGGTGGTGGGGGGAGGCTCCAGTCCATCCCATGCAGCCACAGACGGCTGCACAACCATGGTTGGTGGTGGGGGCTCTGACTTATTCCCTGCACTAGACCCCTCATCCTTCCTGCCTGCTGGTGCAGTCCCTTTGTCGTTCCTGGCAGCAACTGGGGATGGCTCCTTGCTCTTCTTGGCAGCAGCTGGGGACGGCTCCTTGCCCTTCCTGGCAGCAGCTGGGGATGGCTCCTTACTCTTCTTGGCAGCAGCTGGGAATGGCTCCTTGCCCTTATTGGCAACAGCTGGAGATGCTCCTTGCCCTTTAGGGCAGCAGCTGGGGATGGCTCCTTGCCCTTAAGGGCAGCACTAGGGGCAGGCTCCCTTTCCCTGAGGCTGCCTGGTGCCCTGGATCCTTTCCCACCACAAGTGGGTGTGGAGACTACTGGGCTCGTGGACTGGGTGGCTGAAGTGTTTGCCTGGGTATTTGCCACCCTGGCCAGACGTGAAGGATGGGGGTAGGGCTAGGGAAGAGGTCAATGGCAGAGAGTAAAAGCTGCTTAGGGGTGTTAGGGCAGTGAGAGGGAGAAGGTTTGGGAGTGGAGGAAGAGGGAGTGGTTGTGGGAGGTGTCTGTCTGCTGTGTTTGGGTGCAGGTGCATGGGCTGGATGCTGTTGTAAGGTGGATGGCTGTTGGGTGTCTGAGTGCTTGCGTTTGTGTGCCTTGGGAGCGTGGGCACAGACACAGTGGGAGAGGACACTGGGGATGTGTGCATGGCTGTTGTGGTGGTATCTGCCAGTGAGGTGTATGCTCTGCTAGGTGTGCTGGTGATGCTGGCAGTGGATGATGGCGTAGTGCATGCAGGTGTGAGTGTAGATGCAACTGGGAGGGAGGTGGTGGAGGAGGAGGAGGGGACACAGTGGAGGCAGTGGATGTTGGTATGTCTGCATCTGGACGGTGTTTGTGTGAGTGCCTGTGGGATGATGTGTGGTGCTTGTGTTTGCCAGTGCCACTCTTGTGTGTTCTCCTGTGTGCATGCTCGGAACTTGGAGTGGGGAGGGTTGAAACAAGGACCATGGCTGCCATTAGAGAGGAGGCCAGGGCCTGGATTGATCTCTGTTCGGCTGCAAAGCCAGTATTAATGCCTTCCCGGAATGCATTGGCCTGTTGCATTTGGGCTGCCAGCCCCTGGATGGCATTCACAATGGTTGACTGCCCTACAGAGATGGATCTCAGGAGGTCAATATCCTCCTCACTCAGGGCAGCAGGGCTAACCGGGGCAGGGTCTGAGGTGCCTGGGGTGTAGGAGATGCCCACCCTCCTCGGTGAGCAGACATAGGCAACTCACTGAGGGGCTGCTAAAAGGGCGGTGCTGGTACGGGGGTGGCAGGTGTACATATAGCTGGGGTGGTCACAGAAGTGTCCACCACCACCAGGGAGCTTCCATCGGAGGAGGTATCTGTGTCTGAACTGTCCCCTCCAGTCACCGCCGTGGTGCTCCCTTCGCCCTCCATCCCACTGGTGCCCTCAGCGTCAGTGGACTCTGCCTCCTGGGTCCTTTGGGATGCAGCTCCCTCCATCACAGGTGCCTCTGCTCCTCCGCCAGAAGATGCTAATGCACATAAGGACAGGATGACAAAAAAAAGGGGGGAGACAGGATATAATGGGTCAATGGCTGCACCAATGCCACCATTGGCGTATACACCACCCTCACACACAGGGAACAGCCCTACGCACTATGCACTACCAGTAATAATTCTAGCCACCAAGGCATGGAGAGGGACACATACATTCAACTGCAGCACACCTGGGAACCACACAGCCCTGCCCAGTAGTGGATGCGTACAAGCTAGGTAGCAGGGATATCACTTCAGAACCCTACCCAACATGTGACCTACTCTGCAAAGTCAGGACTGGCCTAGGGGCACCCACTGACACACATCCCCCACCCGGGTTCCCCCCCTACCATGCGTAAGTTGTAATGATGGGAACTGGACTCACCCCCTTGTGGCTGCTGTGTTGCCCTCAAGCTCCTATCCAGCTCCTGATAGGCCACCGCCAGTATGTGGGCCATCAGGTGGGTCAGGGTTCGACAGGCACCCCTTCCTTGTTGGGAGGCCTTCGTCGTCTTCCATGCCTAGCGTCTCAGGTCCTCCCACCGTTTCCGACAGTGGGTGCTCTGCCTGCGGTAGACCCCCAGGGTCCACACATCCTTGGCGATGGCACACCATATACCCTTTTTTTCATGGGCGCTGACCTACAGAGAAATACACACAGGGAAAGGTGTTAGTCAGACCATCCTGCTTGGTACGCTCATGGCCCACCACACCCCTTCACATCACCATTTGCACACACATGGGCGAGCACACCTGCTATGGAGACCTGGGTGGTGTTGATGGCCTGCAAGTCCTCCCTGATCCCCTGGTACTGTTCCCCCTGCAGCAGCCTGTTGTCCTGCACGTTGGCCAGGATATGGCCCAGCGTATCCTGGGAATGTTGGTATGCTCCCACGATCTTGTGAGGGCATCCTGGAGAGTCGGTTCCCTGGGCCTGTCCTCCCCCTGGCGCACAGTAGTCCTCCCAGTGTCCCTGTTGTCCTGTTCCTCGGTCCCCTGAACCGTGTGCCCACTTCCACTAACCCCAGGTCCCTGATTGTATTGGGAGCGAGATGTGCCCTGGGGACTCTGTAGTGGTGGACACACTGCTGATTGTCGTGTCCTGGGGATAGAGGTATGGGTATGCTGGGTGGATGCCGTGGTGGTGTTTCCTGAGGGGGAGGCTTTGTGGTGGTGTGTGGCTATCCCTGGGTAACCGACTGTCCAGAGGTCCCTTATGGGCCAGGTTAGTCATCTAGATCGAGGCGACCAGAGTCGCTGCCATCACTATGAGCCTCTTCTGTGGGGGGATTGGATAGTGATGGCACCTCTTTGCCGCTGACACTGGCTGGGATACCTCTGGGGATATAAATGCAGTGTTATTGTTTCTGTGTGTGACATGTTGTGCTTCGGTGGGTTGCCCTCTTTGGTTGTATGTGCACTGGCAGCTTTCACTTTTGTGAGTTGCTATGTGGTGGGCTAGCTGATTCTCTCTAGTGTGCATGCTTTGGTGATAGGTGTCCATGCAGGGCTGTGAGTGATGTTGATGCATTGGTGGTACATGCAGGGCTTGGCATCAGGATGGGTGACATGTGATGGTGGGGTGTGTGGGAGGTGATGGAGTGATGGGAGTGAGGGTGAGGGTGAGGGTATGTGATGACATGCAAGTAGGGGGGTGATAGTAATAGAGAGTTGACTTACCAGAGTCTAGTTGTCCTGCTACTCCTGCCAGGCCCTCAGGATGCATGATTGCCAAGACTTGCTCCTCCCATGTTGTTAGTTGTGGAAGAAGAGGTGGGGGTCCAGCAAGTTGGTATCTTGTTGCAATGGAACGTACCTTCCCCTGTAGGTCATTCCACCTCTTCCTGATCTTCCTTGTTCTGGGGTGCTGTCCCACGGTGTTGACCCTGTCCATGATTCTCTGCCATAGCTCCATCTTTCTAGCAATGGATATCTGCTGCACCTGTGCTCCAAATAGCTGAGGCTCTCCCCTGCTGATTTCCTCCACCATGACCCTTAGCTCCTCCTTTGGGAATCTGGGGTGTCTTTGTGGTGTCATGTGGTGCCATGTGGCCTTTGTGGTGCCATGGGTGCGAGTAGTGTGAGTGTGTAGTGTGATATGTTGGGGTGTGTGAAAGGAGGTGCGTGGGTGGTGTATAGGTGATGGTGGTGTGTGGCTCTGGTCTTGTCTGTGGTTTTGGTGTCTGTCTTGTGCCAATGGTTTATATTTGTGAAGGGTTGTGGGCTGTGTGGGTGGGTGTTTTATTGTGGTGTGGGTGTGGTGTGTGTATGTGTGTCAGGTGTGTGTAGGTTGAATTGTCTAATGTGGTGCTGTTTTGTTTGTGTGTGTGTATTTTGAGTGTGGCGGTATGTACCGCCAATGGTTTACCGCCATTGAATGTTCACCGTGGTGATTCGTGGGTCATAATGTGATGGGTGTAGTTCTGTTGGCGTAACGGTGTGGGTTTTGATATCGCCAGTTTATCACTGACCTTTGGTGTGGCGGAATTGTGTATGTGGCTGAATAGTGAAGGATTGGTGTTTGTGTGTATATCATAATATGGTGAGTGGCTATCCACCACGGCGGCGGTATGTTGACAGCAGTCAGCATGGCAGTAAGTGGGATTTACTGCCAATGTCATCATGAAGGCCATTATGCCTGGCGGAAGGGGTTACAGAGTGGCATTGCACCACTCTGTAAATACGGTGTGAGGATTTTAGCCTTGTTGGGCCACATTAACGTAAAAAAATAATTATGTTAATGTAGCGCAAGGTGGTGCTACAACATTATTATTATGCCCCTAAGTTTGGAAAGGTATTGTTTTGACTTATACTGGATATTCAGAATAAAGCTAATCCTCTCTGAAGAACTAAAATGATAGCAAAAGACATTTGGGGTTACTTTTGTGAATTGCATGTTGGCTTGGATGGTATTCTACCAATCCAAAGCTGGAATACAGTGCCTGGAGTGGGGAAAGGCTTTTGCCATTTTACAGCCCGGCATGGGTGGTACTGTGCTAATCCTATGCTAAAAGACTTTGCTAGAAAAACAGACATTTGAGGTGGGCAAATTTAGAATGTTCCTGGTGTTGTAGGGTGCCCTATACTGGAGCTGCTCTACGCCTAAACTTGGGAACAGCCCAGAGTTTATTTTAATTTTTTGCATAAAATTTGTGTTGCTCTAAGCCTGAAAGGGTGTTATTCTTTCTTTCTATATGTAGTATGCATGTATCGTGAAAATATATACAACATGAAAATATGTACATATACCTGGGAATGTGTCAAAATGCTATGCTTTCCTGGTAGAGGCATCCTTATTTTCCCTCTTTCTAAGTGTGCTGCAATGAAGGTACCACTCAGTTTTTCTCATCCCATTCTCCTTACATTTATATCCGCCTCAAAAAATGGAAAAGGGTGGAAATGTGGTGGCTTTACCTATTGGAATGTATTTGAATAAAGGCTTGAGACATTTAAATGATGCTACAAGTTATGAAGTTTTCAACTTAAATAAAGGCAAATAAGCCAATAGAAAATATTGGCTGTTACTTGAGGAATGGAAAGATAGAGACCTTTTGGAATGGGAGGAATACCAATTTTTAAAATGTGAGTTTCCAAGAACTCCAGCCCTTTACTTCCTCTCTAAATTACACAAACATCCTACTAATCCTCCAGGATGACCAATTGTTTCATCCAATGGTAGCCATTTGGAAAAAGCCTCCAAATATATAGACTTCTTTTTACGATCTTTTGTGGAATCACTTCCCTCATACAACAGGGATACCACTGACTTCTTGTGATTGATAAATTACATTCCTGGGGAAGATGATTTTTTACTAATGTGTTTAGATGTAAACAGTTTGTATACTTGTATTCCACATGATTTGGGCATTCAAGCTATTAGACATTTCCTAAGAGCCAGATTTTTATCTTATCTTTTACACACTGAGATTTTTTTGGGACATGATTTCGATTTGCCTTACAAATAACTTTTTCATTTTTAACAAAGTTATATACAGACAGATCCAGGGGACTGTAATGGGAACCTGCTTCACCCCCAGCTATGCAGGTTTGTACCTAGGCTAGTCGGAGGAACAGGTGGTTGGGAACATCAACATTTTTGAAACCCATGTAGTCCTCTGGGTCAGATATATTAATGACATCCTTTGTATATGGCGTGGTGATGCTGATTTGGCAGGTAAATTTGTAAATATCCTAAATGAAAACTTTTTGAGTCGGATTGACTCTAAATCCATTGAATTACTTGATTTACGACTAAGCATAGAGAATAGGAAGTTGATGAGCACTCTGTACAGAAAAGAAACAGCTGGCAATATCTTGCTGCATGCTATGAGTAGTCACCCCATTAGCTTGATAGAAAGTATCCCATATGGTGAACTACTACATACTTGATGAAATTGCAGTTCAGACGTGGCTTTTTTATTGGAAGTCAAGATCATGACCAAGAGATTCTTTCTAAGAGGTTACAGCCAACATGCCATTGACAAAGATGTACAGAAGATAATGCAATTCAACAGACAAGATTTACTGATAAAAAAGTTGAAATTTCAACAAAATAAACAACCCATAAGGTTTATCGCTATGTACCATAGTAGTATCTATGAGCTTAAGAGCATCTTTAGACAATATTGGCCGGGTTGGCAGAAAATCTTCATGATTACCCACACTGTACCTTTAGGAGGAGTATCTCTCTAAAAGATTCAATTAGCAAGTGCCTTTTACCACGAGGGAAAGTTAGAAATCCAATTCAAGGATTTTATGTGTGTGGCAAATGTAAAGCCTGTAAACATAGTACCAACACCAACAGATTACAATTTCCTACATGCCACAAACCTTTTGACATCAGAAAACATTTATCATGTACTTTGTATTATTGTGTTTACCATTAATTTGCCCTCGTCATAAATATTACATGATAGTACCATTCATACAGCCAAGAAAAGAGTTCTGGAACATATGAAGGCCATCAGTCATAATGATAAAACTTATCCAGTTGGCAGGCACCTTAAAGAATTTCATGACCAAAAAATGGATTTATTTAGATTTGTAGTTCTGGACAGAATTCCAGTTAGAGAAAGAAGTTGGATTAGAGTATTGGAGTTGAGGAGACGAGTTTTTTTTTGCCCCCTCAATCATGACAATGATTTGTCTGTATGTATATATGCTGATTTTTAGTGTAATTTTAAAAATATGTTTAAAAAACATGTTAAAAATATGTTTTTAATTTTGTTTTTATTCACTTGATAGGTGGTAATTTCACTTTGGGTGTGACATTGGTGGACCTTGAATTTTGAGAAAAGAGGAAAGCAATAGAGCTATTGTGTCCTTTGGAATGATTTATCCAGATTTGTCATCCGGATACATAATATAGAACATCATAATAACTCTTGTCATTTGAGAAAAGTGTGAAAACTCAAATGAAAATTGTTTGCCCACTTGGGCTGTACATGTTTGATTTAAAACGAGAATGAAATAAATATAATATAAAAAGTAAAATACAATAGATTATGCACTTGGGCAGATATGATGTAAGTCTACTTTTATTTATTGAGGAACGATTATGTAATGTTTGAAAATTTCGCCTTTATTTACACTCATCTAATTGAATTTACTTCAATGCAATTTAGTAGGATGAAATTACTGATGCGTAAATAAAGCACGGACCATCAAATGTGATATTGGTCCTGCTGGTCTATTTTATTTTATTTTATTCCTTTATTTTGCTTTAATTGTTTTGTTTAGATGGTTTAATAAGATTAAGAAGGTAATTCTAATTTTTGTTGAAAATGGTTCAACGATCACCGGTATGAGCTGTGATGTTTGGTCACGATGTGATCTGATTAAACGTCAAGTAATAAAAAGCCAATTTTAATTGGTGAAGTATAAACAAGTGTGACATTAGCTGTTAATGTCAATGTTGAATTATGTTAGAAGATAAATTTGTTGATAACGTTAATTATTGTAACACCCCAAATAGCAAATTGTTCAAGCACAAAAGTCATTTAAAGATGGCCGACACTTTTCTGTTACATTTATATGGCTAAGAATTCAAAGTCCATTTTCATTGTTAATTGTTGTTTGGTGCACTCAGCATATAAAAAAGAAAAAGTCAAAGGGTCATTCACCAGTGAACAAGGAAACTTTGGCCCTGATTTATACTTTTTGACACAAGCCTGCGTTATCTGATTAGCGTTATTATTTCCACGCACAACCCCCATGGACATGACTACTGTCTAAGTAAAGACAAAAGTCATGCCCCCCAGACCAATGGCCATGCCTATAGGACTTAAGTCCCCTGGGCATAGCCATTTAGCATAGTGCCATGTAGGGGGGCCCAAGTTACCCCCCCCCCCCCATGGCACTTTGCAAAAAAAATAAAATATACATACCTGAACTAACCTGGGATGGGTCCCCCATCCTTAGGTGTCCTCCGGATGTGGGTGCGGGTGTCCCTGGGGGCAGAAAAGGTTCTCTGACCATGGAAAAAGGCCCACATGTCCCCTACCGCCTGCCCTGAGCCAGGCATTAAATAAAGCAGTGATTTTTGCATGGGAGGATAAATAAGGCACTAGGGCCTTTGAGTCATTTTTTGCCCGGAAACGCCTCCGTTGCATCTCATTGACGCAAGGTAGTTTTCCACAGGCAAAAAATGACTTTAACTCCCAAAAAATTTCCCTAGACATAGCTAGTGTCAAAATATAAATATGGAGTTCAGTTTCCACTGGATTTTCGTTAAAAAAAATGACACAAATCCGGCACAAACAGAGTATAAATATGCCCCTTTGTTTCTGAAATGCGTTGGGTGTTTGCTCATTAAAACTTCACTTCAACTAAGTGTTGTGACGGAGACTCGTTATTTTTTACCATAAAATAAGACACCTCGCCGGATAACTTTTGTTTGGATATGTATATATATATATATATATATATATATATATATATATATATTTGTGTTTTTTTTTTTTTCACTGATAAAAGCAAAGGTTAAAGGGACGTTATAGTTAAGTTCTGAATTTTCTCATACAAAACCATAGAAATTCAGCAGTTATAGTTAGAGTTCTTTCAAGTAACAAAAACACGCACCCTAAGGTAACTATAACCTGCATTCTCACCATGCACAGTTGTCTCATCAATAATTTTATTGCAGATGTTGCAGTGAGAATATGAAAGATGTCATAGAATATGTCATCAATGATATAACATGTGGAGTAACTAGATGTGCATGGCGAAGGCGTGAGTTATAGTTACCTTAGGGCATGAGTTTTAGCTACTTGAAAGAACTATAACTGCTGAATATCTATGGTCTTGCATGAGTAAACTCAGAACCTAACTGTAACGTCCTTGCAACCTTTTTTTCAGTGAATGGCTATGTTTTTTTTTATTCCATACTATATGTTATACGTTAATCCAACCACTGCCACTCAGGCCCTGTGACCAATTCCCTATAAACAACCAACCTTACACTGTGCACAGCCTTCACTCGTGCACCAGAGGTTGCCTGCAAGAGCTGGCCTGCAAAATTAGAAATAAAATTATTAATGAGAAAACTGTGCTTCGCTGGGCGTGAGATATAGTTGCCTGAGGGCAAGAGGTCACTTTAAATTAGCTTGGATGGTGTTGGCCACAGAGCCAACCCCCTGGAGGAATCTAACCCCTTGCCACACCTGGCCTTTGGCCCTGTGCAGCTGGGGTTGGCCACACGGCCTAGTCTATGGGTCAGACCCTGTGGCAATCCCTTGTAGGCACCGACCACGCACAGACATTGACCATGCGAGTAGTTGGTTGGCCGCTCATGGTTTTCAGCATGCAATTGCATAGAAAACACCCTTCATTTGCACAGGATAAATTTAATAAGTAGGGAGGATTTGTTCTTTACAGAAGCAGAGCTTCAACTTGGACTCCTGGTATTTTTTTATTTGTAAGTGCTTCCCATTGAGATTTAGGACCATATTTATACCTTTTGTGATGCAAAAGCAGCGCAAACTTACAAAATATAATTATATTTTGTAAATTTGTGCCGCTTTTGTGTCAAAAAATTACACAAATGCCACGCAAAAAAAGTAAAAATATGGGCCTTAATTTCTGTACAATAAACATCAGTGCCAAAAAGGATTCTTACCTGCTTAGATATCCAAGAAGAGTCCACAGTATTGCACAAAATGTCTACCCAACTGGAGTACTTTCTAGTGGCTAATTAGTAAGTGCTACCTCTTTGGGCAAACACATAGGGGGTCAAAAGACCGCAGCGGCCATTCTGTGTTTCCCGCTGGGCTGGCGGGCGACCGCCAGAAGGCCGCCCGCCAGCCCAGCGGGAAACCCCTTCCCACGAGGACGCCGGCTCCGAATGGAGCCGGCGTAGTGGGAAGGGTGCGACGGGTGCAGTTGCACCCGTCGCGAATTTCAGTGTCTGCAATGCAGACACTGAAATTCTATGTGGGGCCCGCTTACGGGGGCCCCTGCAGTGCCCATGCCATTGGCATGGGCACTGCAGGGGCCCCCAGGGGCCCCACGACACCCCTCACCGCCATCCTGTTCCTGGCGGTCGGAACCGCCAGGAACAGGATGGCGGTGAGGGGGTCAGAATCCCCCATGGCGGGACACCGCCGGTTTTCCTGTTCTGACCGCGGCCAAACCGCTGCGGTCAGAATGCCCTGCGGGGCACCACCAGCCTGTTGGCGGTGCTCCCGCCAACCCGGAATGACCCCCATAGTGCACATCCTACTCAACCATTGTATAAAGGACCACACGGTAATGCCTCCAGTGACCATGTCTACCATAATTTTGGTGATTTGACTGTTCCTCGAGTGTCTTCCTACTGGAATCTGTGCTAAGACAGATCTTCGCATAGAGAAGACAGCGAGTCTACAAAAAGTTGAAGCTTCACCTAATAAGGGTGCTTCATCTTAATTACATGAAGTAAATGTTTCTTTGTTTGGTGGAGATGTGCTCATATTCCTCTGTTTGAGGAAAACTCACAGCGCCTTTTAGTAAGCTGTCCATCAAAGTGGTACAAATGTGGGAGGACTGACGTATAGCAGCATCACAAAACAATATATAATGAAATAAAATGATAGACGGAGTGTTGAAACTTTTCAAACACTCACCCCAGTCATTGATCTGGGTTTAATTCATCTCTATTTTGCTTGCCACATCACCAAGGTTTGGAACCAGCCATTTGCAAATCAATCTTGACCCTGTTCCCCAGAGGAACAGTCCAGCCCAAACTGCCAAGCCAGGTCCTCCCTGGACCGGAAACAAGCATTCTAGAACCGATTTCAGGGTACCACCCTTCATCAGCTAGGCTAGCTTGAATCCAGTGGTGCAGTGAGCACGGGACACACGTCTGGGCATACCCTTCCCACTTGGGGTGACAAATGCAAAAAGAACAGATGATGGACGGAATGCTTAACAATGCAAACATTCACCCCCAAACACAAAGATCTGGGTTTAATCCATAATTATTTTGCTCATTACGCCATGCCACTTTGGACCCAGCCATACGCAAATCAGTCTTGACCCTGTTCCTCATGGGAACAGTCCAGCCTGAACTGCCAAGCCAGGTCATCCGGGGACTGGGAGCAAGCATCCTAGGACTGGTTCCAGGGTATCACTCTTCATCATCTAGGCTAACTTGAATCCAGTGGTGCAGTGAGCACGAGACCCACATCTGGGTATACCCTTCCCACTTATGGCGACAAATGCAAAAAGAACAGATGATGGACGGAATGCTCATTTAAAATATGGCGCAACATGACAGTAGTTAGGGGACTAGCATCAGAATTTTTGAAGATAGTCTGGAGCCTTGCACGATTAGTGTAAAAAAAATTGACACTAATCCTGCAAAGCCCTTGGATGCTCATCATAATCAATGGTGTGCCTACTTTTAACACCTGCTCTGAGCAGGTATTAAAAGTACTGTCAAAAATGACACAAAGAAATCTCATAGATTTCTTTGTGTCATTTGTTTGCCCCCCCCTAACAGGGGAACACTCCCTTTGCATGCATTATGCCTGGCACAGGCATAATGTAGCGCAAAGGGTTACAAAGTGGCCCAATGAATACATTGAGCCACTTAGTAAAAAAGGTGCATGGATTTTGGATTATAGCATTAAAAATGTATGTTAATGTGGCACAAGGATGCACTAGGACTCTCTTGAATATGCCTCTTTATTTTGCAGTTTTTTGCAATTTTATACAGCACAGACTTGACCCGAAGGTATTTGGAGTGCTTTACATGAGCATCAGTTACATTGCACAAAGACACATTCATTCTGGAACATAAAGATAGCAAATAGTTTAGAAGTGTTTTGTCGCTATTTGATAACTCAGAAAATATGTCTGCATTTTAGACTTTTAGGGCCAGATGTATCAAGGTGTTTTTTGCATTCGCAAACGGTGTGAATGCCCGTTTGCGAATGCAAAAAGCCAGTTCAGAATGTATGAAAGACATTCTGAACGCAATTTTAAGGAATCGCAAAAATAGCGATTCCTTAAAATTGCGACCCTGTTTAGAGAGTCGCAAATTGAGACTCTCTAAATGAGAAATCGCAAATAAGGATTCCTTATTTGCGATTTCTTAGCACATGTATGAAGCCATTCCTAAATGCGATTTGGGCATTTAGGAATCGCTATTTACCACCAGGTTGAACCTGGTGATAACCATGTGCAAAATTTTAAAATTCATTTTTAAAATGTACATGTAAAACACACATGCCCTTTTGGCATGTGTGCACCTTACATGTCCCCAAAAAATGTTTGGGGTGCAGCAGAGGGGGCCTTAGGCCCCCAGCACCCTGGAGTTTTGCATTTCCAAAATTGCGATTTCTGGTTAAGAAATAGCAATTTTGGAAATGCAAAATATTCGCATATATGGGCCAACAGGCCCATAGGTGCGAATGGAGACAGATTCTCTATTTGCGATTCAGTAATAGCATTTGCGATTTTTTAGAAATCGCTATTACTGAATCGCAAAAATCATACATAACTTTTTGCATTTCTGAAATAGCGATTTCTTAAAAATTGCGATTTGAGAATCGCAAATCGGTTGTATGATACATCTGGCCCTTAGAGCTCTGAACGTTATTTCTATGGGAATAAGATACTCTCATTTTTACAATTTCGAAAGGAAATGCTTTAGGCATCACAATTTGGATTATATCAAGATGACCTAAGACATGTCACACTTTTCTAATAAATATAGAATGTTAGCAATCTAGATGTTGATTGGCATACTTGGGGATGCAGAAATCAGGGGCACAGACTCATATAATTCAGGGCAGGGAGGCGGGTGCAGTGGCAACAAGTTAACCACCCTGGGCAGGTAGGAGGTGGAGTGGAGATACAATGAACCATGCAGGGCAGGAGAAGGGGGTGCAGGGGCAAAAAACCAACCATGCAAGACAAGAAAGAGTGGCTGAGTACAACCATATATGCCAACAGACCAACCATGCAGGCAGGAGACTCTCAATGTTTTTAAGCCTAAAAGGGCTTTATTCTAGCTGCTTCCTACTCAAAATCTCCTTTTTCAATGTAAGTCAAAGGGGAAAATAAGTTCCCTAGGTTTATTTTTCAAAACCTCTCTCTTCCCAAGTTCAAAATGTTGGCAAGTATGGTACATTGGATCATGGAGGACAGGAGGAATGGGGTAGGACCGTGGACTCAAATAACAGAGGGGAGGAGGAAGATTGGAAGGGGCCAGGCCCTGCGTCCAACCCCCTCACCATGCTTTGTGATGACCATCTTAGTTAATGATAAAAAACTCTAGAAATTCACTGAACAAATAAATGTTACAGGGACTGTTAGAAATGGGGTCTTTGGTTTGCAGTCAGGTTACCCCCTGTCCAAGCAAGGACCCTCACTCTAGTCAGGGTAAGTCACACACAATCCAAATTATCCTGTGCCACCCTCTGGTAGCTTGGCACTGAGCAGTCAGGCTCAACTTAGAAGGCAATGTGTAAAGTATTTGTGCAACAAATCGTACAAGAACACAATATGGCACCACAAAAATACACCACATAGTGTTTAAAAAAATATATAAAATGTATCTGGATAAATGCAGGTCAAAACGATTAAAATGCAAAAAGTAAATTTTGAGATATCACTGAAAAGTGATATAAAGGGGGTTATTCCAACTTTGGAGGAGGTGTTAATCCGTCCCAAAAGTGACGGAAAAGTGACGGATATACCACCAGCCGTATTACGAGTTCCATAGGATATGTAATGGACTCGTAATACGGCTGGTGGTAAATCCGTCACTTTTCCGTCACTTTTGGGACGGATTAACACCTCCTCCAAAGTTGGAATAACCCCCAAAGTGTTTTAAGTCTTTTAAAAACAAACAAAGTCTCTTTCAAGCACAAAGTACCTGGTTCGCATGAAAAATTTCCACAAAGAACCGCAGAGGAGGAGATGTGTGGAAACAAAGGGGTATGCGTCGATTTCTCAGTCTGCAAATGGCGATGCGTCGTGTAGTTTTCACGCAGGGCGGCTCTGCATCCTTTTCCGGTGCTCAATCGTGGATCCTCTTCAGATGGCAGGGTTTTCAGACACCCCGGGGATGATGCGTCGATTTCCTGCGCTGGCAGGATAAAGGCACAGGAGCTGCGTTGATCCAGAGGGTGTTACATCGAATTTTCTACCAAACAGCAGGCACTGTGTCGATTCCTCTATGGAAGTTGGACTGCGTCGTTCCGGCTCGGCTGTGCTTCGATCCAGTGGGCGGTTCATTGAATTTTTGGTTGCTACGCTGGCCCTGCGTTGATCTCCTCGTTATAAAGTTGGGCTGCATGGTTCTGGTTCGGCGTGCAGTGAAATTTTCACCGTGGTGCATGCTGTGCATCGTTTCTGGCAGGCTGTGGGTCAAATTTCGCTGCACAAGGAATCTTTCTTGTAGAAATTAAGGGGGTCATTCTGACTCCCGCCGCCCGCGGTATCCGCAGGGCCGGCGGGAGCCGCCAGAATACTGCTGCGCGGTCACAAGACCGCCGCGGGTATTCTGGGTTTCCCGCTGGGCTGGCGGGCGACCGCCAGAAGGCTGCCCGCCAGCCCAGCGGGAAACACCCTTCCACAAGGATGCCGGCTCCGAATGGAGCCGGCGGAGTGGAAGGGGTGCGTTGGGTGCAGTTGCACCCGTCGCGATTTTCAGTGTCTGCATGGCAGACACTGAAAATCATGGTGGGGCCCTGTTACGGGGGCCCAACGACACCCCATACCGCCATCTTGTTCCTGGCGGCCAAATCCGCCAGGAACAGGATGGCGGTGTGGGGGTCGGAATCCCCATGGCGGCGCAGCAAGCTGCGCCGCCATGGAGGATTCCCCAGGGCAGTGGAAAACCGGCGGTACACCGCCGGTTTTCCGTTTCTGACCGCGGCTGTACCGCCGCGGTCAGAATGCCCTTGGGAGCACCGCCAGCCTGTTGGCGGTGCTCCTGCGGTCCCCGGCCCTGGCGGTCCATGACCGCCAGGGTCGGAATGACCGCCTAAGTCTTTTTGGTTCTGAGACTTCAGAGAACAGGAGGCAAGAGCCAAGCCCTTGGAGAGAAACTCTTCACCACAGCCAGAGAGCAGCAAGGCAGCAGGACAACAGCAAGGCAGCAGACCTTCACAGAAAGCAGACAGGTTAGTCCTTTGGGCAGCCAGGCAGTTCTTCTTGGCAGGATACAGGTTCTGGTTCCAGTTTCTTCTCCAGGAAGTGTCTGAGTTGGTAGGGCAGAGGCCCTGTGTATATACCCAAATGTGCCTTTGAAGTGGGGGAGACTTCAAAGAGTGGCTCAGAAGTGCACCAGGTCCCCTTTCAGTTCACTCCTGCCTGCCAGGGTCCCAGTAGGAGGTGTGGCAGTCCTTTGTGTGAGGGCAGGCCCTCCACCCTCCCAGCCCAGGAAGACCCATTCAAAATGTGGATGTATGCAAGTGAGGCTGAGTACCCTGTGTTTGGGGTATGTCTGAGTGAAAGCGCAAGGAGCTGTCAACTAAACCCAGCCAGACTCGGATTGTAAGGTACAGATAGATTTAAGTGCTGAGAAATGTTGACTTTCTAAAAGTGACATTTGTAAAACAGTAATATTAAATCCAACTTCACCAGTCAGCAGGATTTTGTATCACCATTCTGGCCATACTAAATATGACCTCCCTACTCCTTTCAGATCAGGGGCTACCACTCAAACAATGTATGAGGGCAGCCCCAATGTTAGCCTTTGAAGGGAGCAGGCCTCACAGCAGTGTAAAAACGAATTTAGGAGTTTCACACTACCAGGACATGTAAATTACAGAGGTACATGTCCTGCCTTTTGCCTACACAGCACCCTGCCCTATTGGTTATCTAGGGCATATCTTAGGGGTGTCTTATATGTAGAAAAAGGGGAATTTTAGGCTTGTCAAGTACTTTTAAATGGCAAGTAGAATTGGCAGTGAATCTGCACACACAGGCCTTGCAATGGCAGGCCTGAGACAAGGTTAAGGGGCTACTGAAGTGGGTGGCACAATCATTGCTGCAAGCCCACTAGTAGCATTTAATCTACAGGCCGTGGGCACATATAGTGCAATTTACCAGGGACTTATAAGTAAATTAAATAGTCTAATTGGGTATGATCCAATGTTGCCATGTTTACAGGGAGAGAGCATATGCACTTTAGCACTGGTTAGCAGTAGTAAAGTACACAGAGTCTTAAAACCAGCAAAAACAGTATCTAAAAAATGGAGGGAGACAGACAAAAAGTTAGGGGTGACAACCCTCAGGCTGTCAGGTCTAACAGGGACGTTTAAGTTATATTCAGACTATACACACATAAAACCATAGAAATTCAGCTGTTATAGCTATAGGTATTTCAAGTATCTTTAACTCGTGCCCTAAGGTAACTATAACGCAGGCCCTTGCCATGCACTGCTAATCACTCCAGTTATTATATTACCAGTGATATATTCTTTGATATCATTGACAATACCTCTGTAACATTTGCAGTAAAATTGTTGATGAGAAAACGGTGCATGGCGAGGGCACAAGTTATAGTTACCTTAGGGCATAAGTTATAGTTACACTTGAATATTTTCAACTATAACAGAGGAATTTCTATGGTTTTGTGCATGTAATAGTCGGAACTTAACGATACCTTACCTGTAACCCTTGGTTTCTTTAGTGGATATATATCTATATATATATAGGAAAGTGATGCAGGTAAGGATCTACAACTAGCAGAAAGTCCACAATCCCACATAGAGTCCACACAAGGTCTCAATAAAGTAACACTTGTTCAACCGTTGGTAGCTTGGCTCACTAGCAGTTAGACCTAACTTCGGAGGTAGATGTATAAAGCATTTCATATCAATAGAACAGTATTTAAGTAAAACACAACACACAATGGAATTGCCACACCAATTTATAAAAATAGGAAACATTTTTATCTTTCAAATGACAAAACTCTAATGTAGGGAGCTGTAGATATACGTTTTTAAAGATTAAGGCCCTCATTACAAGTTTGGCTGCCCTCGGACCATAAAACATGTGGTTGCAGTAGAATTTCTGCACTCCTGGCTGTCCGAAAAATGGATGACGATCCTGTTGGTCAGAACGCCTTTAGAACACCTCTTCCGCTGGGATCAGGGATCCTGACGGGTTGACATCGGTCAAAGTCGTGGTAAGTCACAGTGGTGCTGAGTTCGGCACTGCCGTGCTGATCATGACTTTGCTTTCTGCCAGCCTTTTCATAGCGGGGTCCCTTCCATGAAAAGGCTTGTGAAAAGCCAAGGCTGGGGACAACAGTGGGCCTCTGTACTGCCCACGATACAATAGTTGTATGAGTGAGTGACTTAGGGCTAGATGTAGAAAGCGTTTTGCATGGCGCAAAGTGCGCAATTCGCAGTTTGCGCCATGCAGAACACGCATCCCGATGCACAACCCATTTTGCTAGTCGGTACCGACTTGCAAAATGGGAATGTGACTCGCAAATAGGAAGGGGTGTTCCCTTCCTATTTGCGATTCGCACCGCAATGCAGAATTGCTTTGTGACCGCGAACGCGGTCGCAAAGCAATTCACAGTTAGCACCCATGTCAAATGGGTGCTAACTCATTTGCAAAGGGGAAGGGGTCCCCATGGGACCCCTTCCCATTTGTGAATGTTGCCAAAAACATTTTTTCAGAGCAGGCAGTGGTCCAATGGACCACTGCCTACTCTGAAAAAACTAAACCAAATGGTTTCATTTTTTATTTTGTATTGCAACTCATTTTCCTTTAAGGAAAACGGGCTGCAATACAAAAAAAAAAAAACTGCTTTATTGAAAAAGCAGTCACAGACATGGAGGTCTGCTGTCTCCAGCAGGCCACCATCCCTGTGGGTGCAGGGAATCGCAAGTGGGTCGCAAATTGCAACCCACCTCATTAATATTAATGAGGTGGGTCTTTGCGACCCCCTTGCGATTCGCAGAAGGTGTCTGAGACACCGTTTTGCATAAGATTTTGCGACTCGGAAATTGTGAGTCGCACCGACTCGCAATTTCTGAGTCGCACAATCAGATCTTGCTACATCTGGCCCTAAGAGTGTGAGAGCTATATGAATAAATGATCATGTGTAAGTGGCTGTATCAGAAACTGACTGGGAGCATGAGCGGCTGTGGGAGTGAGTGACTGGGAGTGTGAGTTTTTGTATGTGTGAGTCACGGGTGGGTGACAGGCTGCATGGGTGAGTGACTGAAAATGTGAGTGGTTGTACTGCTGAGCTGCTGGGTGTGCGAGTATCTGTTTGGATGAGTGATTGGGAGTGTGTGTATCTGTATGAGTGAGTGATTAGGGGTGCGAGTGTCTGTATAGATGGGTATATCAGTGAATGATTGGCTGTGTGAATGGTTAAATGAGTCCGTGAGTGGAAGTATGAGTGCCTCTATCTGTGTGTTACTGGACGTTTGAATGGCTTTATCAAACTATACCTTGTTCTATACTTTTATCTTTTACTGCGTAGAAAGAATGAAAAAGAAGTATTTAGGAAATTATTTTTCTACAGTAGACACTGTTGTTGATCTGTTTGAAAGAAAAAGAACTGAAATATAAGTATGTGTTAGTTTTGCCAAATCCCTTGATAAAGTTTCAGTTTCTACAATGTATATATTCATAATATATAGCAATCTGCAATTAGGTGTTATGCTATAATAGTAGTTTGCATTATAGAAAACCATTTCCTTTTACCCTTTTTGCTGTCCTCCGCTTTTCTACTTGTGCACCATCATAAATGTACTGTATAAAGTTTCATCCTTAAATAGTGGGGAAAAAAAGAATCGTACAGATTATTTAAAAAAAAAAAAATCTTTTGCAAGTTCAGTACTTCCTCTTTTCATTTTCTATATTAAGTTTTTGTGCTTTTCACATTGTTTGGTAATCACAGTGTCATGTGCTGTCAGTGAGACTAAACTGCCACATCTTGTTGAATATAGATATTTGGTGGAGTAGCCGCCACCAAAGTGGCAACAAACTGCATGGTTCTCTTTCACTATGCCCTGCAGCCAACAGTAAATAGCAAAAAGCATTTCATGTGTTCTTTATGTGAGAAGACCCTCTCTAGGACTACCTCAGCAAATACTCATGTGGCACTACGAGCATGTTGGCACATCAGAAGTGATATATCTCCAATCACTGTTGAAAAAGAATGTCGATATAAATCAGTTAGTTCAATTCCAGCACTAGTACAGGGCACATTACTTATACAATAATAACATAGCACATTATAGCAAAACATGTTATTTTCTTTATTTTCTGATCCCAGCATTAATACTTGTACAACCAACATGTTGCTTCATATAAAGGTTCATCATTGAACAGTGGGGACAAAATATCACATGTATCGTAAAAAAAAAGCCCCAAAACTACACAGTATTTCACTGTACATAAGTGACACTATGCATTACACTCACTACAAACATTCAATCAATTGTTTTACATACAATTTGTAAACTAATCTAGTCAACTGTGTTGAAAAAGTAATTCTCTTATTATACCTGGTTCTATAGTATGAATACAAATTTTTATTTTTTAAATCTTTTTTCGAAGGCATCACCCCTGGTAGGACAAATAATGTCATAAACGCCGATGATTCTTATAGACGAAATCCCATACATTACTTTTTTCCAGAACTTTTTCATAGAAGTTTGGTTGAAGAAACAAAAGGAGACATTTTGGTAGTTTGAATGGCTGCTTTTGAATCGTTTAAAAGTTATAATGACTCCTTGTGTCTATCCAATTTCACTCTTTCATTAGTTATTTTGTGGCTAGCTTTTATATAACACTTTCATGCAAGATAAAAGGAGTCTTCAATTGGTACAGAGCTTTCAAAAGACGTAACTACTAGTAGGCCGAATGATGTGTAAATCTCTGACTATCCACAAAGAATAAAATAGTACATTGCTTTTTTTTCAAGACAAAGTTGTTAGAATTTAGGCTTAAGAAACAAAAGTTCAGAATTTCATACTTTGAAAGGTAGGTTATGTTTGAATATAAGGTTACTATCATTGCATTCTGTCCATCCAGTTTCACTCTTTAAATAGATAGTGTAATATACAAATGTTACATTAACTCCCTGGTGTAGCTATAATAGTATACGTTTTTCCTGAAAGTGATATTTGTCTAGCTTTGAAGTTTGTTATTTCGATTTCCAATTTATATCCATCTGCCCTGCGTCGTTGTAACATTGTATAAGGTATTTTCCAGTTCTTTGCAGGTGCAACGTAGACACAATATCTGATCTACAATTTGAGCAGCTCATATTTTGGTTTGTATTTTTAATCAATCTGTCAAAAGGCACAGTTTTGGAATCTGGTAGTGCTAAGTGCAAACATTGCTCAGAATGTATTTGTGTACCGATGTGAAAGAGCAATCTTCACAGACACGGTTCCACTAGTATGTCAGTCCAAATAAGCCGTTAATATTTACTACCTGTTTTTTTAAAACTCCAAAGATGACCTTTATAAATTCTTGTGCATCTGGTTGAATATTGAGATTAACCGGTTCTGTGCCGCGGACGTAATGGTTACGTCCTGTGACACAGTGCTACTGTGCCCAGGACGTAACCATTACGTCCTGGGCACCCAGCCCAGAGGGAGCGCTAGCGCTCCATCTGTTGGGTTCCCCCCCCAAGTCAGGGATGGAAGGGGAAGCCCTTCCCCTTCCAACCCCGACCCACCCCCCCTGTGACGTAAGCGCGCAAGCGCACTGACAATTACAGAGCCTCCCCCATTGCGCTGGAATCTCAGCTTCCAGTGCGATCAGAAGATAAATGCTTTGCATTTGTCTTCCAATCACGTGGGAAAATGTATTTCCTTCCCTTTGAAGTCTCTCTCTGCATTTTGGCAGCCGGATTGAAAGCAATCCGGCTGTCAAAACACCCACTAGACACCAGGGATGTCTTTTGAAAAAAGGAAACTGACATAAGGGAGCAACCCCTTGGGCAAGGGTCGCTCCCAGGGGGGGCATTTTTTTTAAGGCCTTTTCTGCCCCCCCTGGGGGCAGATCGGCCTATTATTAGGCCGATCTGCCTCCACGGGGGCAGAAACCTCTAGGCACCAGGGATATATATATATTTTTTTTTGTTTAGTTTTTTGTTTTTGAGGTGGGGAGTGACCCCTTAGGCAAGGGTCGCTCCCCTGGAGGGGCAAATTGTATTTAGGCCATTTCTTCCCGCTTTGGGGGCAGATTGGCAGATTTTAGGTCAATCTGCCCCCAAGGGGGGCAGAAACCACTAGGCACCGGGATCTTTTTTTTTGCGCCGTCACGCAAGGGGAGCGACCCTGTAGGCAAGGGTCGCTCCCCGGGGGAGGGAATTAATTTTAGGACATTTCTGCCCCCCTGGGGCCAGCTGAGCTAGAGGCCAAAATCCACAGGTAGGCACTTTGCAAAAAACACCTCTGTTTTCTGTAAAAAAATATGGGATGCGTCCACGTTGTGTTTTGGGCCCTTTCCTTTCGTGGGCGCTAGGCCTACTAGCACAAGTGAGGTACCATTTTTATCGGGAGACGTGGGGGAACGCTGGGTGGAAGGACATTTGTGGCTCCTCTCAGATTCCAGAACTTTCTGTCACTGAAATGAGAGGAAAAAGTGTTTTTTTGGCCAAAGTTTGAGGTTTGCAAAGGATTCTTGGTAACAGAACCTGGTCAGAGCCCCACAGGTCACCCCATCATGGATTCCCCTAGGTGTCTAGTTTTAAAAAATGCAGAGGTTTTGTAGGTTTCCCTAGGTGCCGGCTGAGCTAGGGGCCAAAATCCACAGGTAGGCACTTTGCAAAAAACACCTCTGTTTTCTGTAAAACAAATGGGATGTGTCCAAGTTGTGTTTTGGGCCATTTCCTTTCGTGGGCGCTAGGCCTACCCGCACAAGTGTGGTATCATTTGTATCGGGAGACTCGGGGGAACGCTGGGTGGAAGGAAATTTGTGGCTCCTCTCAGATTCCAGATCTTTCTGTCACCGAAATGTGAGGAAAATATGTTTTTTTAAGCCACATTTTGAGGTTTGCAAAGGATTCTGGGTAACAGAACCTGGTCAGAGCCCCACAAGTCACCCCATCTTGGATTCCCCTAGGTCTCTAGTTTAAAAAAATGCACAGGTTTGGTAGGTTTCCCTAGGTGCCGGCTGAGCTAGGGGCCAAAATCTACAGGTAGGCACTTGGCAAAAAACACCTCTGTTTTCTATAAAAAAATGGGATGTGTCCAAGTTGTGTTTTGGACCATTTCCTTTCGTGGGCGCTAGGCCTACCCACACAAGTGAGGTGCCATTTTTATCGGGAGACTTGGGGGAACGCTGGGTGGCAGGAAATTTGTGGCTCCTCTCAGATTCCAGAACTTTCTGTCACCGAAATGTGAGGAAAATGTGTTCTTTTAGCCAAATTTTGAGGTTTGCAAAGGATTCTGGGTAAAAGAACCTGGTCAGAGCCCCACAAGTCACCCCATCTTGGATTCCCCTAGGTCTCTAGCTTTCGAAAATGCACAGGTTTGGTAGGTTTCCCTAGGTGCCGGCTGAGCTAGGGGCCAAAATCTACAGGTAGGCACTTTGCAAAAAACACCTCTGTTTTCTGTAAAAAAAAATGGGATGTGTCTACGTTGTATTTTGGGCCATTTCCTTTTGTGGGCGCTAGGCCTACCCGCACAAGTGAGGTACAGTTTTTATCGGGAGACTTGGGGGAATGCTGGGTGGAAGGAAATTTGTGGCTCCTCTCAGATTCCAGAACTTTCTGTCACCGAAATGGGAGGAAAATATGTTTTTTTTAGCCACATTTTGAGGTTTGCAAAGGATTCTGGGTAACAGAACCTGGTCAGAGCCCCACAGGTCACCCCATCTTGGATTCCCCTAGGTCTCTAGTTTAAAAAAATGCACAGGTTTGGTAGGTTTCCCTAGGTGCCGGCTGAGCAAGGGGCCAAAATCTACAGGTAGGCACTTTGCAAAAAACACCTCTGTTTTCTGTAAAAAAAATGGGATGTGTCCACGTTGTGTTTTGGGCCATTTCCTGTAGCTGGCGCTAGGCCTACCCACACAAGTGAGGTATCATTTTTATTGGGAGTCTTGGGGGAACATAGAATAGCAAAACAAGTGTCATTGCCCCTTATCTTTCTCTACATTTTTTCCTTCCAAACATAAGAGAGTGTGTAAAAAAGAGTCTATTTGAGAAATGCTCTGTAATTCACATGCTAGTATGGGCACCCCGGAATTCAGAGATGTGCAAATAACCACTGCTCCTCAATACCTTATCTTGTGCACATTTTGGAAATACAAAGGTTTTCTTGATAGCTATTTTTTCCTCTTTATATTTCAGCAAATTAAGTGCTGTATACCCGGTATAGAATGAAAACCCACTGCAGGGTGGAGGTCATTTATTGACTCTGGGTACCTAGAGTTCTTAATGAACCTACAAGCCCTATATATCCCTGTAACCAGAAGAGTCCAGCAGACATAACGGTATATTGCTTTCAAAAATCCGACATTGCAGGAAAAAGTTACAGAGTAAAATGTAGAGAAAAATTGCAGATTCCTTCAACCGCGATTTCAATATATCTTTTTTTCAGTTGTTATTTTCTGTAGGAAACCCTTGTCGGATCTACACAAATTACACCTTGCTGAATTCAGAATTTTGTCTACTTTTCAGAAATGTTGCCGTTCCTGGGATCCAGCATTGGTTTCATGCCCATTTCTGTCACTGACTGGAAGGAGGCTGAAAGCACAAAAAATCATAAAAATGAGGGATGTCCCAGTAAAATGCCAAAATTGTGTTGAAAAATTGGGTTTTCTGATTCAAGTCTGCCTGTTCCTGAAAGATGGGAAGCTGGTGATTTTAGCACCACAAACCCTATGTTGATGCCATTTTCAGGGAAAAAACTACAAGCCTTCTTCTGCAGCCCCTTTTTCCAATTTTTTTGAAAAAAACAAATTTTTTACTGTATTTTGGCTAATTTCTTGGCCTCCTTCTGGGGAACCCACAAAGTCTGGGTACCTGTAGAATCCCTAGGATGTTGGAAAAAAAGGACGCAAATTTGGCGTGTGTAGCTTATGTGAACAAAATGTTATGAGGGCCTAAGCGCGAACTGCCCCAAATAGCCAAAAAAAGGCTCGGCACAGGAGGGGGAAAAGGCCTGGCAGCGAAGGGGTTAACACTACAAAATCTCGAATGCTTTAAGCTGAATGGATTACAGTCCTATCACTCAGTAAACATTGGAACAAACTATATAGTGCACAACACACTCTGTTTTCTGTTTTTTGTTGAAATCTATTTATAAGATGTGGTAAATGAAAGTACATTGAGAACAACATTTTCACAACAGTTGACACCTGAACTGTTTTTCAGCTGGTAACCTGCAATATCTCATTCTTTATCCACTGTTTTCCTCCTCATGCTCTTGTTTTTCTACTTTTCTTGAACATCTGGTAAGCCTTTTGCTTCTGCTTTGGATAGATCATCTGTTTCTCTTAAATAAGGCATTGACCTAAAAGAGGAGCGCAAAGACGTCTCAACTGATTGTACTCTCTTACGCAGCTTACATCAGCACTAACTTTCGTATCATCAAAATCAGCCAAACACAATCTAGGCAATGCTCTAATATGAGATAATGCTACATACGAAATATGTTCTTTAACTACTGTACTGCCAATATTAATAGAAGCAGTGTCTACACTCAGTCCTTGAGATTTATGGATAGTTACAGTATATGCTAGAGAAAGTGAGAACTGCTGCCGCCGGATATATGTAAATAAAAGTACAATACTTCACGCTATCAATCTGATCAAATTTTAGAGCCAAATGTGCTACTTCATCTCCATTTGGAAAATTATTGAAATCAAACACTTTACCCATTCCACCATTTACTAATGATTTCTCAACATTTAAATTACACTGCAAAATTACTCAACAGTTTTTGCAGATGCATAAACACTTTTCTAATCCTTCAGTCTTGAATACAGATTTCTCTAAAGAATACAATTTTGCTTGTGGTTTTTCAATGAGCAGTATTGTCACTCCCTGGTGTTCTATTTTATTGATAGCTGTTATTTCCAAAATATGTTCTTTCTTCAGTTTTAGTAATTGTTTGTTGAAGTTGGATCATTCTTCAAGTATTAGCATTAAACAGACTATAGATTTCTCTTCTTTAATGACATTGTGCATTTGTTCTGCTGCTTTGATGTTAGATGGAAATAGTTTATTGATCAGTTGATTTCTTAAAGCAGATTTTCCTTTCTTTGTCAGAACTCCTACTCTAATTTCCTCAAGAATATTTCCATATTCTACATCAGCTGCTTGACACATATTTTTCACTAGTTCTTTGTATTTGAAGCTTAACCAAATATTCATGTTGCCAATAATACCCAAATAATTGTTTGTTTTGTTGTGGAGAGTTTTTTTTAAAAATAGGTTGTCCTTTTACACGTGTTATTTGTAGTAGGTCACCAAACACAATCTAGAGACACCTTCCTGCATATAAACAACCATTCTTGGCCTTTTGCTCTTTCTTTGTGTGCTGCAAAATGCAGCACACGTGGAAAAAACAAAAAAAGAGAAGGAATAAAAGTATTCCTCCTTGTTGTGCCATTCTAACGCCTCCAGTGGGGTGGCATTAGTTTTTGCCGCTGCCACAGATTGACACCTTCTAGTAAATCTGTGGTAGCATCAAAAGCAATTGGTGTTGTGGTGGAACACCCACAGCAACACTTATTGCACACCCCTCTGAAGCAGAAAACTGCTTAGAAGGTGCCCACATTTACATAGTGGAGTTAAGCCACAAAAGTGCCTAAGCGCCACCTTGTAAATGTGGTGCACTGCACAGTGCTACTGGAGTGTAATTAGAAGTGACACTCCAATGGTGCTAGGGCCCTGTAAATTTGGCCCTTAGATTTTGAAGTCCTTGTGGAATGGGAGCTAACTATAACTTGTTATGTACTGCTCCCTCTGGCATTTTAATAATATCCTCTAACTTATCATAACAATAAGTTGCAATGTGGAACAATCAAACCGTTCCTCTACAAATAAATAGGCAGCAAATTCTTGCCACTTATCTCTGTTCTCTTCTTCAGTTTGTGAATTAAGAACAACATTGCAAGTTTGATTTTTGTAGTGAGTGTTTTAATAATATATACAAACAGTTCAGTTTCTCCAAAGAAACTTTGTTAAACTTCGTAAAATTTCTTCTTGAAGGTTATCAACACTCATACCTGCCCATTGTTCCTATACACCTGCAAATACAAAGTCCTAATTCTCCTTACACTTCTGTTCAGGACCAAAATTAAACTGAACATTGTAACAAACTCTTTCCATCTCTGCTACTGTACCATGCAGAAGAGCTCTATTCATATCCCCTAAACACAGGGCAGGAGATTTCACATAGTCTTTGATAGACATGCTAGTGTTTGTCCCTGTACATTTGTGTACTTTGTTACGTTGCTTCAATCTAATCCTTTCCTTGCAATATACATAGTTTCTCTATCAAAGTTCTGCAGGGAAACATACTTAGGACATATTTCAGTATATTAATAGATTCCTGTTGAGCACCACAAATACTGCTACAGTTCAATATGTATACAGTGGCCTCTCTATGCTTTACCTGTACCTGTTGGCTATCATTTCCTCTACATTTTTAGGTACCATTACATTTTTAGGTACCATTCCCTCCTTGCAGTAGGACTACCATCCTTCATGTCATAATGTCACTCACCCAGATTCTTCAACTGCATGCGTTAACGCTCAGTACTGTAAGTATATTTCCATTCACCAATGAAAATTTGGCAAACGTTACTTCTATTCACAAGTCATTTCTTTTGGCTGATTTTTCTCACAGACAACACTATTTTATCCAGAGTTCTCACTCTGCTTAGAATCAAAATGAATAACTTCCTCTCGGAAACAAAGGTCTTAAAACTACAGCCTCAACACATTCCTTTTGTCTGACTACTTCTCCTCTCTTTTTATACTTTATAACAGTTTTTATTAGTACCCTACTATGAAACATTCTCACTCTGATTTCCTGAAACCGCCTCTGGCTTCTGTCATACTTTTTCTCCTTTCTTAGTTGATTTGAACTTTTTTTTGTTTACTTGATTCTGCCAACTTTGCAGTTTTCCACCTACTATGCTAAGAAACGTGCTTGTTTTTCTTACCAGCATCTCTTTTTCATTTACCACATTCTCTGCAATTTGACCCACTTGTTTCTCAGTTGTGAGGAAATAGTATCCTTGCTTCTCTTTCTTACTTCTCTCAGATTTTTAATGGCATTGTAATTGTCTGCACCTAAGCCTGAAAAGAAAAAAACATATATGTACATTCAGCTTTTCATTATATATTATTAGATTACATATTTTAAGTATTTAACTGCTACATAGACAAGTGTGTTATTATATCATAGCTATCATTATTCTATTCATTTTCATGTTCATGTTTCTGTGTCTCTGTCTGTGCAGAGTATTTATTAGTTTCTCCCTTGGTGTTCTTTCATGTCCAATATTGCATTCCTATGTATCTTAGGGCCAGATGTACCAAAAATGTGCGAGTCGCAAATGACCCGAATCGCAATTTGCGACCACGCAAAATCGGAAATGGGATGCAAAAACCCCATTTCCGAATCGCAAATTGCGACGTGAGCCATTACCGACTCGCAAATTCTGCGACCCCATTGTGCGACATGCAAATAGGGAGACACAATTTGCGAGTCGCAAACCATATGAAAAAGCCACTCGCAAATTGCGACTAGTCGCACAAAGCCCATTTTGCACACCCAAATTACCACTAACTCAGAGCAGGTGGTAACCATAACCAAAGTATGAAAGGAGACCCAGAAGGCATCTGGGTTACTCAAGATGGCTGAAATATATGTGATAGCAAGGAGGAGGAGAGTCCACGCCGCCCAGCAGAGGAGGAGGAGGAGCCAGAGACAGGAGAGGATATACAGAACCAGGCAGACACTTTTCCAACAAACTGAGGAGGAGATTTATGACAAATACAGACTCAGCAGTGCAGCTATATTAGAAATTATAGATCTACTCAATCCGCAGCTTCAACGCCAGACTGTGCGCAGCAGCGCCATCCCCACACATGTGCAAGTGCTATGCCCACTGCACCTCTTGGCCTCGGGTAGCTATCAGGGGGTCATTGCAGTGGCAGGTGAGGTATCTCAAAGTGCACTCTCACAGTTCTTCAGATGTTTCTTAGATGCCATACTCACACACATGTCCAGATACATATACCTACCCAGGAATGAGGCAGAAATCAACAGCACCAAGTTGGAATTCTACAGAATTGCCAACTTCCCTCATGTAATAGGGTGTGTAGATGGGACACATATACAAATATGCCCTCCTGCAAATCTGAAATATCTGTTCCGCAACCGGAAGTGTACCACTCACTGAACATCCAGGTGGTATGTGACGCCCATTATGTCATCACTGACATGGTAGCCAAATTTCCAGGGAGTACACATGACTCCTACATTTTCAGGCACAGTGGGATACACCAACGCCTAGAACGTGGGGAGTTTGGAGACGGATATCTATTAGGTATTGCTGCAGACACCCTGAAGACATACACACAGGTCATTGTAGAAACCATCAATGCCCTGCTAACATTGTTAATTTTTGCCAAACAGGAGACAGTGCATATGCGCTAAGACAAGGATACTTACCCTGTACCTAACACCCAGCAATGAAAATGAGAGACGATATAACAGTGCACATAGGAGGACCAGAAATGTCATAGAGAGGACCTTTGGACTGTTAAAGGCAAGACTCCGATGCCTCCACAGAAGTGAAGGTGCGCTCCAGTATGCCCCAATAACAGCATTCAAGATAGTTGGTGCATGCACTGTACTGCACAACATTGCCACCAGACGTGGGCTACATCTCACCCCTGAAGACCCAGATTCGGAGGATGAAGAGCAAGAGCTACCACATCGCCATCCTGGGGATAGAAGCATTGCAAATCAAGGCAGACAGAGATGGGACCACATTGCAAACCAATACTTTGGAAGGTACGTGGTAATTGTCACCACACACACTTATGTCACACACAAAGAGCCCAGTTGTGAAGTGGAACAAACAATAAGTATTATTATGTGAACCTAAAAAGTGAAGAACTGAACGTTTGTTAAGGGGCTGTAAATGTCCACCTGCAATGAGGACACATTCACTTCATGTGCCTCATGTGTCCTGCAGTGCATGGGCCTAACACCTCCACCTGGGACGCCCAGCATGGCTAGTGCTAGGTGTATCAGCAGACCCCTGAAGTGCACTGCCACTCCTCAAGACACGTGTGTCTGTGGCAGATGCGCTGCTGATGTTGGACCCCTCCTCACTATCCTGAGGTGTCTATGCCATGCCCCTAGCCAACTGTCTAGCCTCCAGCATGTCCATGCGACCCAGTCCCTGAGCCACATCCCCTGCAAAGTGGCCCAAGTCCACCTGAAAACTCACAGTACGGCGTGACAGCCCTGTGGTTTTGACTGCAAGACGGACGATGGATGCAGCCATGCGGTCCAATCTGTGTACCAGTTGCCGCTCGCGGCGCCTTGCACTCTGTCTCTCTGACACTAGTTCTGTCACCAGTTGCTGTATGGAGAGAGCAAGGTCACCGACATTATCGTTCAAACGTGTGAACTATGTGTTCACTTATGCCAGCCCATTCGTGAAATTATGCTCCATCCGTTGCATTGCCCCAGAAATGATTCTCATCTGCCTTGTTTGCAGGCGCTGACCAGATATGAGGGCTGCCTCAGCTGCAGATGTGAATGAGTCACCTACATCCTCCTGGGACACTGCTTGGACATGGAGTCTGCATCTGCCACGCAGTGGTGATTCAGGGTCCTGCTGTCTGACACTGTGGCTGGGACCAGGTGCTGTGTCTATTTCCACCATTTCCATTTGTTCAGCTGGAGGGAACTGTGGTGGTGTGGTGCTGGGCCCTGTAGTGGCTGCTTCATACTCCTGCGATGTCTGTTGGCTGCTTTCTGCACCCTGGACGGTGTGGCTGGTGGGGGTGTCTTGTGGGAGACCTGTGGAACATAGGGAACACACTGTCTGTCAGTATCTAACATCTGTTGCATGCCTCCTAATAAACAGTTGCCTATAAGCTGACTACTGTACTACATTGCCCATAATGCACCATTCTGGTGGTTGCAAGTCTGGAATGGAGCTAGTTTGGTTGTGCATGCTGCTGTGTACTGGGTGGGTGGGGGTATGGCAGTTATGGGGGTACATGCATGTTTCATGGTACTCACTTTTTGATGTCCCTGGTGCTGACGTGTCCAGTACTCCCATTCCTGAAACTGCCTCAGGCTCAAGGGTCTGTTCCACCAGTTCCTCCATGGCTGAGGGTGGTAGGATGGTGGATGGGCCTCCTCCTGTGCCCCCCTGCTCCCTGAGGCGCTCTGCCACCCTCTCCTTTGTCCTGGAGCGCAGGTCATACCACCGTTTTTTTTATTTCTTCTATACTTCTGTGGCTCACCCCTATGGCATTGACCCTCTCATGGATTTCTTGCCAGATTCTCTTCTTTTCCGTGTCTGGAACACTCATTGCAGCCCTTCCAAACAGCTGGTCATGGTGCTAGCAGCATTCCTCTGTCAGCACCTCAAGTTCCTTTTCAGAGAACTTCAGTTTTCTCTTCCTGCCTGCACTGCCTGAGTCTTCCATTCTTGCTGCTGTTCCTCCAGGTGGTTGCTCAGCAGTTAGAAAAGGGTGTGGTCCTCCCTCCTCCCAGGTGTATTTGATATCTTCCTGGCTGTGATGTCATCAGCAAGAGCCAGGAAGTGTTTTTCCAACTGTTTTGCTGCACCTGCATGCAATTTGCGGCACAGTCGCAATTTGCAACACCCATTCGCAATTTATGAGTCCGTTTAACAGCGGACTCGCGATCTGCGTGCATCTTCATTTGTGAGTCACAAAATGAAGTCGCTTTTTCTTGTTGGATACCATTTTGCGAGTCAGAAATTGTGAGTCGCAACAACTCACAATTTCTTTGGCTTCCTACATCTGGCCCTAATTGTGTTCAAAGGACTAGTGGTCTGAAAGGATGATTAGGTAATGGGAGTACTTTCCTACATATCTGAGTGAGTGCATGAGTCCCTATGTAGGAGTGCCATTAGATGTTTAACTAAATATTCCTGTAAATGACTGTCTGTTTTAGTAACTCTTTGGGTCTCTAAATGTGTATGTAAGTGCTGAATGAATAGCTTAGTACCAGTGTTGGTGAGCAGAGGACTTTTTTAAGTGTGTCTGTAATTGTGTCCAATACTGCTAGACACATAACTAATTTCTGAGTTTGTGAATGAATATGTAAGTCCCTCCTTTGCTATATGCCTGGGTGAGAGAGAGGCTCTATGCTTTTGAAGACATATGTGAATAGCATTATTGGTGGTTTACTCTATACAGTACTGGGTGTAGGGGTCTGCCAGTGCATGAGTAGCTTAGTGAAACACAAAAGGACATATTTTACCTGTTAAGCACAAGTCTCATACTTTCTTTTTTTATACCTACAACCTACCTTTGAGGTGAATTATTTTGACCAAAGGTGGGTTTAAGGTGTGGTAAAGGGCTTTTTCATGCCAAGTCAAGCTGGCAGTAAAACATTATAGACAGCCTCTGCAGTAGTAGGCCTGAGCCATGTTTAAAGGACTACTTGTCTAAATGAGTGACTATGTAATGTGCATTCCCATATGGGTCTGTGAGTGTGTGCATGATTCTCTGAGTTTATGGGTGCATGTATGAGTCTCTGAGTGGGTCTGTGAGTGAGTGTATGAGTCTCTCAGTGGGTATGTGAGTGAGTGTATGAGTCTCTCAGTGGGTATGTGAGTGCATATATAAGTAAGTATAGAGGTCTACAAGTGCATATCTAACTCAGTGAAAGTCAGAAGGACATGTTTCACCTTTTAATCACAAAGGACCCTGCTGTATGGCTCACCTACAGCCTAGCTGAGGGGAGACGTTTCTGTAGAAAAAGGAGAGCTTAGTTTATTTCGAGCAGGTTTTCTAATGCCAAGGTTAGCTGACTGTAAAACTAGACACTCAGGCTCTGCCTTAGTAGGCTTCACTCATGTTTAAGGGACTACTTGTCTCTATGGGTGACTAGGTTGTGTCGGCACTTAGCTACATATCTGAGTGACTGTAGAAGTCCCTCTATAGAAATGTCATCAGATGTGCAATCAAGTATGCCAGTATATGACTGCCAATTTTAGTAACTCTATGGGTCTCTAAATGTGTATATAAGTGACTGAATGGATAGGCCAGTGCCTGTGCTGGTGAGTACAATAGTATGTAAGTGTTTTACAACTACCTTTGATACTGCTAAATACATACCTAGTTTCTGAGTAACTGAGTGAATGTCTAAATATCTCAGTCACTGTCTGACTGAGTGAGAGAGATGCTCCATGTGTTCGAAAATATGTATGTAAGTTGCATTACTGGTGGTATACTCTTTATAGTGTTTGGCATAGGGGTAGGCAAGTGCATGAGTAACTACAGCATACCCAGAGCCTACCTCAGAGGTGAGTTATGCGTCCTAAAATGTGGGTTTAAAGCTTGGCAAAGTGATGTTTCATGCCGTATAGAGCAGACAGTAAAACTTCACAGACAGTCTCTGCAGTAGTAGGTCTGACCCATGTTTACAGGACTAATTGTCTGGTTGGGTGACTAGGTCAGTTAGTCGTTGACTATAAAGCTGGGTGTTGCATACATAAGTGGTGTATAGTTATGTCACAGAATATCTACATAGCGGTGTCTGTCTCTCACAGGTTAGGTGAACAAGAATGGTTTCTTACCTAAATTGTAGTATAGGTGAAATGCTGCATATTTAACTATGCATAGGGGTATCAAACTACACATGACACTCAATATGACTTAAAAGGGCATGTCTTACTATCTAAGCACATTCAAGCCTGCCCTATGACATATATACATCCTACCGGAAGGGTATCTAGTACAGAGCTGGCAATTTTCACATGTGAATGCGTGATATACTGTTCCACTCTAGTATTTTTAGTATGAATTCTGGGAGTAGTGTTTATTGATAAATATAAAGAAAGAAGAATAAACAAGTCTACAAGTGCCAGCATTCTAAGAAAAAGCATGTGTAGATCAGCACATCACACATAGACCTGTAAAACTTTCCAGGGCTGCTAGTATATATTTAAATTAAAGTGTAGCATTTAAGAACCAGTTTGTTATGCTAAGTACACCAAGCAGTAAAACAATACATGTACAGTGTGGACTTCCAGGACAAGACATTGTCAAGCAAACTGTTACTTAAGTTTTCTTATACTTAGAGTCAAATACAAACAAACTCAGAAAGAGAGTTGCTCACACATGAATAAATATATAAGAACAGTCACACAACCATTCACAGATTCCTCAAAGAGTTACTTTTCTATAGTTCTTAGTAACTGTATTCAACCTGAGATATACATATACCTTTTTTAATTTCATTTTTATAGTTTAATCTATTTCAAATACTTGAACATTTAGTTCATTGGTGAAATATTTTATTTTTCTGGTCTTGTTAGATAGATTCAGGTCTCTCAGAGAATGTTAAAATTCAGCATAAGAATGACACACCACTCTAAAACAAACAACTATTAATGGCAACCTTCTAAACTTTACACTCTCTGATACTGCTGAAGGCACTGAATCAAAGCATGCCTTCCATATTGTACTTGTATTACTCCAATTGTGAATGGTTCTTGTGTGAACCCTTTGTTCACTTCTGTGAAGAAGCCCAAGTTGGTAGTGTAGTGTAGCCATTTTTAAATGTAGCTTTATGCGCGTTAGCTTAACGTATTAGGCCTCTGTGCACTGTACCCTAGATGCATTTTATTCAACCTTGCACTGTTATTTTACAATAACCAGTTTCACGCTCTTGTTTTTATTTCATTCTATCACACTGTTTAGCTTACTTCAGCACTGTGTTCACAAACAATACATTCTTGCTCACTCTGTGCTTCAGTCAAGGCTACCGTCTGGTACATTGCCGGTAAACGTGGTAGAAGTTTAGTCTCTAGTGTTCGTAGAAAGTACACATCCTTATGTAGGGACATTTCTTAGAACATCTGCGTGTTAGTTATAAAAACACTTTCTAGTCCTAGTACACGTTAGAGGGAGATTCCGATCAGGAACCTACAACTAGATGCTGACTGCCCCATTGCAGATGCTGATGCAGATTACAGGCCTTTGCTCAGGTATGAGGGTTGATGTCCTCCCGGGGGAACCTGAAAGGCAGGCTTAGAGCTTCACATGCTGTGCTCAGAATATAACTTAGAGAGAACCTAATCTTGTTGCACTATGATAGCCTTATTCTTGTGCTTCACTCTCATTGTTACTATTTTAATTCTACTGTGTTGTGTAGTTCTGGTTATTGCAGCTCACGCTTTGCTATCTAAAATGCAGTCATTTTATTAAATCAATCTTTAAAACATAAACTGCCTTTGTCATTTCTATATGAGACCGCATTGTGCATGAGAGAACCGGTTGTGACCTGAGTGACCACGACTTCCCTGGGAAGTACTAAGATGTCATGCGCTCAGCTTCCCAATTGTCTCTTCCCTTAGGGAGAGATGAGGCACTGCTAGTTATCTGGGGCAAAACCCGGATTTGGGGTGAGAAGGGTCCTTCACCGTGGGTCAGACTTAGTCCCCCACAATGCGAACGATCTTGCCGCCCAAAAATCCAGTAGTCTCATTAGGATAATGAGAGCCTACGCGACAGTAGGCTATTAGCAGTTATTCTCAAGTTCTTCACGACGTCCAGTGCTGCACCCCGTGTAAATCTGTAATGAATTTGCAGATATCTATGGGGGTTTAAAAATATACATAGCTCACTACTTTACAAGTACATTACACTTCAATAAAACCTCCTCACTAGGAAAACACTTCCTTATTGTGGTACATTAAAAACTTCTCATTTGACTTAAATAGAGTGCTCTTTAAAACCTTCCCCCAACGCTCCTTTAGCAGGGTTTCCATAGTAACACACTAAAACCAGTAGGTCAGAAGTTCACAATATATTGTACAAACTGCACATTACTGTCCAACTCAACTGCGGAAGTTGTGCTTGACTCTTTCCAAATATAAGCATATCCAAAACTACATTACACTTTTAAAATTTAAGAACAGCCTATCAGAAATGTACTTATTTGCGGTTTGAAATCAGAATCTCACTTAAACTATCTGCATATTAACACCATCCAATGAAAAGTATATTTTTTTTAAACAACTTCTGCCCTCCATTTAACCTGCCTTTCATTTTTAAAATACCTCATTCTCTTCTACCCTTCTCCTGTAAACTACTCCTGCTTGCCATCCAAATGTGTAGAGTGTGGGTTGTGGGTCTCAGATGTGTATTTTGGGCAAAAGAGTAAGCTACAAAGTGTGGCATTGATAGGGACTTCAGTTTGGCAAATGTGAACATAACTTGGATTGGCCATAGAGCGTTGAAGTGGTATCAATTGCTGCTTTTGGGTGAAAGCATTACAGATTGCCAAAACCCTGACCTCATGGCAGTGTACTGTTTTGGCAATGACCTGGACACCTTTACTGAGATAGGTCTGGAAATCCTAATGAAGGATACCTTTGCTCAATTAATGTTACTTTTTTCTCACACTGCATTGGTATTCTTCCACATATGCCAAAGGTAGACATGGAAATTGTCAAGCGAATTCTGTCCACAGATAGACACGGCCAGGAACATGTTAATAAAACTGTTTCAGCATTCCTCAGAGACCATACCATGGACTCTGTGTACGACAGCAACTTGCGATTTGACATGGACGGAATCTATAGAGGTGAGAGAATTAACTTCACAGACAAAGGCAACAGAGTGTTTCTGAGCAACATGAAACACTGCATCCTCTATCATGTGGAGTTATCATTCACAGCACAATCAACACATCAGCTCTTTTCTGAGCCATCCTATTTCTCAAACACTAGTTTTATTTTACTAACTCCCTTTTCAAAATGTTTAAACATTTGCAAATACTCAAAGCAAAAGCAGACATTCAGTGCACAGTAGGTTTGTGAGTGGGTGCATGAGTCTCGTCTCTAAGAGGATCTGTCACTCAGAGCATGAGTCTATGAGTCTAAGAGTGCATGCATGAGTATCTGAGTGGGTTAGAGAGTGCCTGCATTAGTATCTCAGTGGGTGTGTGAGTGAGTGTATGAGTCTCTAAGTGGATCTGTCACCCAGTGCATGAGTCTCTGAGTTAAAGAGCGCATGGATGAGTATCTGAGTGGGTTAGTGAATGTCTGCATTAGCACCTCAGTGGGTGTGTGAGTGAGTGCATGAGTCTCTGAGGGGGTCTGTGAGTGTGTGCATGTGTCTCTGAGTGGGTCTTTAAGTGTCTGCATTAGTACCTCAGTGGGTGTGTGAGTGGGTGCATGAGTCTCCAAGTGGGCCTGTGAGTGAGAGCACGAGTCTCTGAATCTATGGATATGTACAGGAGTCTCTGAGTGGGTCTGTCAGCATCTTTTTTTTATTTTTTATAAAGAACTGTCAGCATCTTTTATCAGTATCTCAGTGACTGTGTGAGTGGGCGCACAGGTCTCTGAGTGGGACTGTGAGTGGGTGCATGAGTCTCTGAGAGGGTCGGAGAGTGTGTGCATGAGTCTATAAGTGTATGCATGCCTCTCTGAGTGGTCTGTGAGTGTCTGTATGAATACCTTAGTGGGTGTGTGAGAGGGTGCATGAGCCTCTGAGTAGGTCTGTGAGTGTATGCATGATTCTATGAGTGGGTCTGTGATTGTGTGCATGAGTCTCTGAGTCTATGGGTACATGCATGAGTTTCTGAGTGGGTCTGTGAGTGAGTGCATGAGTCTCTCAATGGGTAGGTGAGTGTCCACATGAATCTCTGAGTGGGTTTGCATGAGTACCTCAGTGGATGTGTGAGTGAATGCATGAGTCTCTGAGTGGGTCAGTGAGTGTGTGCATGAGTCTCTGAGTGGGTCTGTGAATGTTTGCATGAGTACATGAGTATGTTCATGAGACTGAGTGGGTCTGTGAGTGTCTGTGTGGGTACCTCAGTGTGTTTGTGAGTGGGTACATGATTCTTTGAGTGGGTCTGTGACTGGGTGCTTGAGATGAGTGTGTGCATGAGTCTCAGAGTGGGTCGGTGAGTGGCTGCATGTGTCTGAGTGAGTCTGTGAGTGTGTACATGCCTCTCTGAGTCTATGAATGCATGTATGAGTCTCTGAGTGGGCATGTGAGTCTCTGCATGAGTACCTTGGTGGGTGTGTGAGTGGGTGCATGAGTATCTGAGTGGATTTGTGAGTGGGTGCATGAGTATCTGAGTCCATGAGTGTGTGCATGAGTCTGGGTGGGTCTGTGAGTGTCTGCAGGAGTCTCTAAGTCTATAATTGTGTCATTGAGTCTCTCAGTGGGTCTATGAGTGTCTCATTGAGTACCTCAGTGGGTGTGTGAGTGGGTGCATGAGTCTCTGAGTTGGTCTGTAAGTTTCTGCATGAGTACCTCAGTGGGTCTGTGAGTGGGTGCAAGAGTTCTGATAGAGTGTGAATATCTTTTTAGTTGTTGTTAATGTGATATTTGCAAATTCATTGAGACACAACATCAGGGGGCGGCACTGGGTGTCATGACAAATTTGCTGATATCACACATGGAGCAAAAATCATTTTCTTTGATGTTCTATGCCCATACTGTGTCAATAAACACCCCTATCTACAACCATGGGTTCATGTTACAAAAACATGACCCATTTTATCAGTTTTCCACAATTTTTTTACTCGTATTATAAAATGGTGGCATCAAATTTCGTCTCTGGTTGTGGCCAATCAATCACTTCCAGCAGCAAGCACATTCGCAAATTGTCACAATTTATTATGCAGATTCACACTTTTAGATGCACAAATTGAGATTTCCTTTAATATTTCAAAAACTACTAGAGTGATTTAAACCAAATACCAAAAAGCATAATCTCTGAAGGAATCATTTGTGTTCTATTCATAGAGTCTTTTGGACGCCAGCAAAGCTCTCCAGACTGGATTGGAACACCACAGTCAGGTGCAAAAACTGTGGGGCGGAATTCGCAGATGACTTACATATGTGTGTGGAATGCCCAATGCTCAGTAAGTTTTGGGAAGAGGTTGGTGCAGCAATTAAGGAAATACTTCCCAGAGCCCCAAGGTAAGTCATCTTTGGATGCCAGCATAAAGCAGTCAAGTTAGCAAGGAGGGACATATGCAAAAGGTGGATCAGTGTCTCTCCTCCCACTTTATCGGAGTGGAAAGACTCCATGAGGTATCACTGGAAGTTAGGCGCAAGGGAGGATAGTACGAGATACAGGTTTTGGGCTCCCCTGAAACAATGGTTGAATATTGGAATGGATACAGGTGGGCAGTAAGTTAGGTATGGTTCTATGATTATGCGTACTTCCAGACACCACTGCACGATATTCCGATGATATGTTGGTAATGTGGTTATAGTGGAGGTCAGATACATTCCAGACTGGTATGGCTCTATGGAGTTGTGTTATGAGTAAGAGATGGAACAATTTGCAGCGAATGGATGCTTTGTCCCCCCCCCCTTCGGAGTGGAATGTCGGAAGATTAATGAGGATTGTGAGAAAATGCAGAGGCCCCCTAACTTTATGCCCCCATTTTTTACTTTTTGCTGGTGTTTTCCTGACTCTGATGGTGCCCTGGGTATTGCTACCCAGTCCTAGGGCCTGTGCTCTGTGCAAAATCAGTTTGCAAATTAGGCTAATTATAATTGGTTAAGTCAACTTACCTATAGGTCCTTAGTACATGGTAGGGCATGTAGGTTTAAGGACCCCAGCATAGGTGGTGCCTCCATAGGTGCACTGCTGAGGTGCCCAGTGTCATTTTAGAGGCAGGACTGCCTTGCTGGCTTCTTTTAAATTAAAGTTACATTCAAATTCGACTTTGGAATTAAAAGTAGTTCCAGAGCCTTATACTACCTTATTTTTACATATAAGTCACCCTAAGGTGTGCCCTATGTGCCCCTATGGCTGTGTGCCATGTAACTATAAGCACGGCCCTTATGAAAATAGTTTTAGAAGCCCTGGTGATGTAAAACAGCCAAATTCATTGTTCCCTCATCGTAGTGAATGGCTTCCATAGGCTAGAATGGGGAGACTTTATTTTAATTTAAAAATTCCCCTTAAGAAACAGATACCACTAGTGTGGTATCAAATTAATTGTTATAATAAATCCCACAACTTCCAATTGTTGGATTTAATATAACTTGTTCAGGTAAAGAGTTTTAAACTTTACCTGAAAAGTTGCCAACTTCAGCCCTGCAGTGTTTTTTGCTGCTTTGCTATGATTGGCCAGCCTCTGGCAGCCTGGGCAAGCTGCCTTGATGAGGTGTGAAGTGGCCTGGCTCCACACAAAGAGATGTGCCTGGGGGAGGAGATCTCGCCTCAGCAGATGACGAAGCAGGAAGGGCTACTAAACTGTGCTTCAAAGGCAAGGAAGGACATTTAGAGCAACCCAGCAACACCCTCACATCCTGCAAACCCAGACAATTAGATGCCCCCTTGATTAGATTAGGAGAGAGCAGGAGAGGGGTGACTTTAGGATTTTTAGCCACACCAGTTGGTGGGCTCAGCCAGATGTAACCTCCAAAAATCACTTTCAGCCATGGTGGATTTTTGAGGAATGTTGCCCCCTGGGATTGATTTTTGCCACACTTCCCAGGAAGTGGTCATCACAGAGGGAAGGACCCTGCTCCTGATTGGAGAACCTAGATCCCCTGATTTTCACCCAGGATCAAGGATAAAACTGGCAGACCTGCACCCACACATCAGTTCCCTACCAGATCCCTACCGGGAAGAACTACAGAAGAAGAAGGACTGACCTGCACCTGGGCACTGCACTCTATAGGAATGCACCAGCTGCACATTTGGGCTTCACCACAAGAAGGAATTTGCCTGGCTTCAACTGGTTCAAGGAGGGACTCCCTGTTTGCTACAGGTGAAACATTGCTAACCAGAGTCCCCTGCACCAACTCCTGAAGAAACCAACCAGCTGACAACTGTCCAGTGGCCAAAAAGGAGTTTTTGCCAGGTGCATTCTGGGAGTTTTAGTCCACACCCTCAAAGTGCATCTCAGAGCTTCTGGAACCTTGAGGTGAGCTGTGGACCTCAAAAGAACCTTAAAAGAACATCTGGAAGAAGATCCAGAAGTTTGGAGAACTTTGGAAAACTTTTTGAAAAAAGCTCCATAGAGGGACTGACCGGCCGCAGCAACTACGTCCGAACATAGGAAGTTGACCGGGACCACCCAGACAGCGTATCCGAGGAGGGCTCCAGAGATGTCGGATCAAGATTCAGGTTTGCCCTGGTCGAAGGATTTTCACCTGGAAAAAATTACTAACTCCGAAGGTAAAAATCTCCACCAAGGGCTCTCGCGACCCATATCCGAGGAAGAGTTCCAGGTTGGATTGGACTGGCAGGTTCGTCCCGCTGAAGAAAATCTTCAGAAAAATGACAAAGTCCTAAGGTAAACTTTTAATCGAGGCCTCCCGGGGGCTGTATCCGAGCCGGGCTCCATCGCAGTCGGCCTTAAACTTTTACTTTGCCCTGGTCGAGGTGCGACCAGATGACCAGATTGGCGATTTTTTTTTTTATGTGCTAGAAAGCAATAATTCTTTAAAAATTCATATATTCGGTTCTCCTTATCCTATTTTATTCATTTTGGTGTCATTTTAAAGCTAAATATATTTCCGATTGTTATAAATTAATTTCAGATTTCTAAACGGTTTCCTGGGTTTTAATTACTGTTTTGTGATATTTGAATGCTTTACGCTTTGTCTCCTAAATTAAGCCTTGTCGCTCGTTGCCAAGCTACCAAGGGTTGAGGTAGGTTTAATTTACTGACACCTGACTGGACCTAAGTGGAGGTTAGTGGCCTATTGCTAAGGGTAGGGACGTACCTGCCCTTACCAATAACCCAGTTTCCAACAAGGACCAAAAAAAAAAGCATAATCACCGGATAAAAAATTACCTTTCTGCCAAAGTTGGAGTAATTCCATCCAGCAGTTGAGCTGCAGGTGTGTCTAAAGAGTCTAAGGAATTAACATAGGAAACATACTTTTTTTTCATCCCCCCTTTTCTCAGCTCCCGCTTGACAGATGGTCCTGAAACTTTCCATGCACAACTATACTCAACTAGACACTTGTTTTGGAAAATTTCTTGAAGATTCATCAAATGTCACCAGAGACACAGCCAAGGCCAAAAATGCTTTTTCTATGGACACTAGAGGACTGAGTTAGAACTTGGTGGATGGAATAATCCATCACAAATGTGACAGACGGATATCATGTCTGCAGTATTAATATGATTGCATATGCCTTATGGGGATCGTAATCAGGAGACAGGATGTCCATCATGTTTGTGACAGTAGTTGGTAAGATGTATATATATTTACACGTATATGTTCTCTGAAGGGGAGGAAATTTGATATATATATATATATATATATATATATATATATATACATGTATAAAACAACTCCAACAGATCCAAAAAGGCGCGCTCTTCACATGTCGGTGCCTGCATATGGGAAGGACCTATTCCCATCAATAATATTCACACCAGTTTGACAATTGAGTCAAAATTGCGGCACTCACAGGATTACAGCAGGTTACTTTTATTTCATGACAGGACCCCAAACAAACTAACACCAACGCGTTTCGACTCTTAAGGTCTTGATCACGGTCACGGGGAGGAAATTTGATATATATATTTAATTTGAATGTATGGGAAATGCTTAATGTTTATGGGCGAAATGCAATTTTCTGCTGATCGTCTCTGCTCAGGGTAAAGATAGAAAAGCAGTGCTAACGCGTCCGTCTATGTCAATTTATACACATCAGGACTCGTTTTAGGTCGATGAATCTTTGGGCCCAATGATGAGTCTCCGTAAAACGAGATTACCAATTATTAAATCAATAGCATTATTAAAGGTTAGCATCAAAATATATTTCACCATAACCATTAATGAACCTTCGGCGCATTCATTAGTTCTCAGACTCAAATAACCACACCTTGAAGGAGGATTTTGTGAATTTATTCCCTATTGATTACAATCTAATAATGAACGTATTAGTCTCAAAACCAAGAAGCATAAGAACATAATCACAAGGTGGCAACTACGATAAGCTTTCAATAATGCGATGATCAGAAACATAAGATAGATGCGTCAACGTGAATAGAACACAGTGCATAATAATCCATAGAATATCAGTTCAGCATAGCTACATGTCAGTCACGTCAGTTCCGTCAGTCAAATGAGCACCTCATCTAACGTCAAATTAGCATTAGCATGTTGGGCTTCATGCAAAACAATTTAGAATATCAATTTGGAAAACATCTAACTAAGATACCTAATTAAACATACAGCAGTTGGTACCTAGAAAGAAAGGCAAATAGATTCCGTTAGCATTATAATTACCCTCCTCGAGATAGGTCAGCATACAGGATCAGTCTTCGTCTTCAGGACATCAGTTAGTTCACCGTCAATCTATCTAAATTAGAGGCAAGGGACACTCTCCTCATAAGGAGGAAAGTGTAATGGGGCAGTCTATGGGCTAGGATGATTTTGTATAAGTCTCAAATCACCAAATAAAGTGACAGAGTTTCTGGATGCAATCGATATCATTCCCTACCTAATGTGTCTCGTCTCTCGTGTCATGATTTTTTATCCTCTTTTCGTAATACATTCCCCCAAAATTCTATTGGTTAATAACTACACCCCATTTTTGGTAACCAATCAAATTATACATTAAGTAATGCATTTGTCATTTCTTGATATTAGCTCGTCTTCTAATTGGTCTTCATAATAGACATTTTCGTAGGTGGCATGTCCGGGGTTACTTCACCAACTCGGCACACGTCTCAGGTTAAAAGTTCTCTTCCCCTCGTCTCATTGTCCTTGTAAGTGTCCATGTTTGTTTCAAATCACATAATTTGGAGCTAGAAGCTACTAGCATACGAATGGGAACATTCCTCTATGTTACTAACAAGTACAGAAAGAACAGTAGCTGGGTCATGGTCGTTTGCAAGTCCGCATACTGGAGAAGCAGAAAAATACGCTTTTGAAATGAGAGTTACACAGCTAGTTCGCGACTCATGCTAACTTAAGACATACGAGTTCTAATGAATACAGTTTTGATCGTAATAATACATATAATTGAAAGATTATTATTAATTCAGCATTAGTATTCACAAGTGAGTAAATCTTCACGTTTATTAATACATTTCAATTATTAATTATTAATATTGCATTGTCAAATGTAAGCATTTCACGTCTATAATATATAATATTTAAACTACGCTCTCTCAGCAGCATATGTGCTCTTGGTTTCACTGTGGGTGCAATAATGAGAAATGCTGTAAGATCTCAAGGGTGTTTTTTTCCAAACAAAAAGATGTGTCTTTGTGCTGAAAGGAGGAGATTAAAAGTCAACCAAAGGACTAGGAGACTTGCCCTGGGAACTTTTCTTCTTGAGCAGGTAGAGATACATTTTGGAGAGCCCACACCAGGGCCGGTTTCTCCTCTAGGGCTGAGGGGCTGTGCCCCTCTGAAATTCCTGCACATCAACATTTAAAAAAATACTAAATAGATCCATTTGTATAGAGATACAATTGTATCGTTAACAAATTGATGTATTTAACTCTGGGCTGCATGTTCCAGGCTGCCTGCCCCTCCTCACTTTGAAGGCGGAGACGGAAGCCAGGCAGTAAATCAACTTCTCTACACTGTGACACATGATGTAGGGCTTAGCTTTCTTAAGCCCTTTATTTCCATTGTTGTCTACAGTGGTATCCACTATAGGCTGGCGACGCTTTTAGCGTCATGGTTTCAGGCATTGGAGTCCTCATCCCTGTATGATGCAGGCATCTATCATTCACAGGCATCAATCCCACCCTTTCCCATTTGTCACGCAGCAGTAGTAAATGCAATGTGTGATTTAGTGCCTTGTCTTCAGTAATGGTAAGTGTTCTAATGCTAATCTTGGGTTATTTATATTGTGCTGAGACCCTTTACCACCTTAACCTCCCCTCTTTTGACACCCTAGGCCCTGGCTGCAGATCGCTGGGCCATTCAGAAGTGGAGCTGCTGTATTTGTTTGCCCGCAAACTGGTTCCAAAAGACGAGCAGGGCTCTGATTTGCCTTGCAAAGTTTATCCACCTATCCAAGTCAAGCTCAAAGAGAGAAACGTGCTTACAGGAAAGGCAGTTATCTGATGTATGGGTTAAAACTAGCCCTCTCTTCATGCCTTTAAAATGAATGCCAAAACATGGATTGATTTGCGAACAATGAATGTTAAAAACATTAAGGTAATGTGTGTCAGTGATTTAGTTCCTCTGTCTATCACTTTTGTCCTTTATGTTTTATTCGCCAAGAGAGTTAGCTGTTTCATCATGCTCTGTTTCTGTATTTCTTTTCGTGCATTTTAATACTCTTGCATAGTGCCTACTTTAACTTGTGACAGGTATTTATGAGGGGCTTTGATTGAGAGCGCTGGTGGTGAAGCTGAAGCAAAGCAAACTGCCTGTCAGTGTGTTGGCGCCTTTGCAGTGCACACAGAACAATGGTAATATATTCCAGGTACAATTAAAATTCAGTGTAAATATGTGTGAAGGTTGTGCAAAGAGGTCAAAATATTTAAAAGGCAAAATCAAACGGAAATAAAGTGCTCATATGTGTATGAGTGCAGTGTATGTTTGAGATGGTAAAATGAGGGAGATGCAAGGAAGTGCATTCAGGCGACAGTAAAAACAGGGTGCTGAAGAGGAAAAAAGGAGATTGAAAAAGTGCAGATGGATGGGCTGTGACGAGAAAAAGCATACATATGTAGCACAAATCGCATATAACTGACGGCCATACTCTTCCACAGGCCTCAATAATAGTTCATTAAAATTCTCCTAATTTCAGAATTGTAACATTTCAAATGTGAATTATTAATAAGAAAATAGCTGTGGATGCTTCCCATGCCTGGTTAGAACATTTTCTTCCAAAGTTGATGCCCCATATAGTGCAAGAGACTGCATAAGCACACACCTTAAAGGGCCTGAAGTACGCTGTACAATTTGCACATTAAAATAACTAGAGAACTTATTATTGCAGTAAGATATGGGGCAGTTTTTAATGTATTTAATATTTTAAGGCTATAGATTCACACTGCTTTATAAACCTTGCTTTCTCACTAAATTCATTTGCTTTTAAATGCACTGTTTGTTCATTTTTTTAACGTTTTCTTCTTGGGAGAAGCACCCACCCTGGACCCCATGTTTGTCCATTAGGCTTGCGCTCTTCACTCACTACTTAAAAGTCCTACCCTGATTTTACACCCTACCACTTTCAAATGTCACCAGCCACCACTGACCCACGCCAATCTGTTTGTCCTTGTTCTGATGCTCAAATTGAACAGATGTCTTTGTACAATCCATTTTTTCATGACTTCTTGAGTAAACTCACACAGTATGTTCTATAAGAGGCTTTTTAATAGGAAAATGTAAAATGTGGCTGCTGTTCCATTGTTTATAATTAGAGGGCTAAAGTTTCAGAATGGACTGTGAGCGCTGAAGAGCTCTGGATAGCCAAGTACAGCCATGTCAAAGGGAGCATTATTGTTTTCAAAACAAACTGCTTGTTCTCTCTTTCACTTCTGGACACCCAAAAAGGGGGTTTGTGCATGGAGACAACCTCCTATCATGTGTTCTTCAGGATTAGGGAACAGCACCGTGGCTGTGCAAGCACACCAGAATGGACTAGCCTTTAGAATGGAAATTTGAGGAGAACTATCTCTACTCCTGAAGCTCTCGCTTTTCCTGTAACAAAGTTACTGCGGAATTTGTCAAAATGTTGGATAAATCAGGTAGGGAAACACTCAAAATATCCTATTTCGAAAGGCATATCCGGACAAGACATCTTAGCATGAGCTGTTTTAGAAGGGATTTCTATATTTTCCTTCTTTGGATCAATTTAAGTTAACTTTGGCTCGTGCCATACTGCAATAACTACAAAAAGCGAACTTACAAAACATCAAAAATAAGCTACCCAATATTATTTTATTGAAGGCTACTGGTGGGATTCAACAGGGCTACTGGAATTATGTGATTCTGTGACAGCCGCTTTTTCTGCATATTGTAGTTTACTATTTGCATGGACAGTGTGACAAGTATAAACCAATGAAGTAATACTATCACAAAATATGCTGCATTACGCTGCATAATTTGGCTTTTCCCGTCACATAATTTAGTCAATACTGCCTCCTAATTTTGTTCTCTCCTACCGCATAATACCTGTGGCCCTGGTGTTCTGGCAAATAATGATTCTGAAGCAGTCATGATACAGACCTCTGGAACATTTCAACCCCTAACAGATTTAGGCCCAAATTTATGTGGGCCTAGCATCATTCCAACGCACATTAGTGTCATTTTTTTACACTAATGTGGCGTTTTAAGGCCAAAAACACTGCACCATATTTACAAAGTGGTGCAATGCTTGCATTGTGCCTCTTTGTAACCCCTTGCGTCATGTTATGGCTGCGCCAGGCATAATGTATGCTGGGGGGGGCAAACAAATGACACAAAGTAATCTATGAGATTTGTTTGTGCCATTTTAATCGCCATTTTTTAACACCTGTTAAGAGCAGGCTTTAAAAAGAGGCCCCCTTTGTATTCAATGGGGCTCTGGGTGCTTTGCAGGATTATCATCATCATTTTTTACGCTAATCCTGCAAAGTGACAGACTAGCATAAAAAATGATGATGATTGCCCCCTTGACTACCGAAATAGTGCGCTGTATTATAAATATGGTGTGCACATGGTGGCATTAGAGGTGCACTAAAGGGCGCAAGAAATGTGGCGGTGCACTAGGTGTAGTGCCACTTTTCATAAATCTGCCCCTTAATTTGTTTACATTTGTAAGAAAGGATTACTTAGATCGTGTGAGGCTAGGAGTTCGTGAATGGAGCAGCAATGTGAAACCCTGTGTCCCGGGGCATTTCTGGTTGCAGGGAGAATCTGCATGCACAAAACATGAGGGGTGGTGATGGAGGTTGCGAATAGAGCCGTGGAGAGTTGGGGTGTAAACAATGTACCAAAGCTAAGCACTCCAACAGCGTGGTGGAGGAAATCCACTCTTGGTGGTTTCAAATAGACAGGGCTGCAGAAAGGGGGAGAGGATAGAGGCTGCTGTCCTTGTAAACCGACTGCTACTGCTAAGGGCTGATCAATATAATTGGCTCCAGGGAAGTGCTACCTATGAGGCATTATCAGACACTGAGACTCCTTCTCCACTCACCAGACTTTGGGTTGCAGACAGCAGTGGGTCCTCCGCTATGGCGGAGGAACGTCACACCCCCACACACACCTCAAGCAGCTGCAGCTGCAAAACTTGAAAAATAAAACTATTATAAACTGTGGGGCCATGGGGGATGACAGCCATTGAGGGAGAGTGGTGTGCACTCCACTCAGTGCGCATGTGTGTTTGACTGGCTGTCTCAGAATGGCCAAACACACATGCGCACTGAGCTGTCTCCAACTCTAGCTGTGTTGCTGGGTTGGAAACAGCAGGCACATGCCCCCAGACTGCCTGAGAGCACAAAGCCAGGGCAGTCAGGCCAATCCTAACGCTGCTCTCATGCTACTAGCAGCATAAGAGCAGTGTTAGGATTGTCCCCAGGGAAGGCTGGGTAGCCTGTGCCTGCAGTTGAGAGTAGTTGTGGAACCTGAGGTGCTGATTCTGTGATGCATGTGAATTTATGTATTTTAATTTTTTTATGTATTGTTGTTTTGTGCACATTAGCAAAGCACAATCAAAAACTATTTTCCAAGGTCCTAACTATACCTACCTATGGGCAACACATATATATTTGGCATGGTGTAATGTGTTGTGGAGTAGCACAGATGAAGTAGAGCAGAGTAATGTGGTATACAGCAGAGTAAAATGGCTTGGAGTGATACTCAGAAAGTCCATGCAGCACGCTCATAGGTAACGCACAGATTCCCTAAGAGTACCTGACTGTCCCAGTATTCAGTAAGGGAATAATTACTTCTAGTATCAAAAATGGCATGCAACTACACCAAGGGCCCTGCTGCATAGAGGGCCCTATAGGCAAAACAAGGCCCTGGAATTAAACAAAAGTAGGTGGTGCACCACAAGAAAAACAAAACATTGAATAGTGAGTAAGCAGTCCAATACTCCAGTGGTAGAGACAAGTCAAATCATCCATTTGTTAATTTTAATTCCACACAATTGTCGTGTTCATGTTGCAGTACGTAATGCAAACACATAACAGCCAACACGTTTCGCCCATCAACAAAAGGGGCTTCTTCAGGGCAGGATGATATCCAGTCAGTCGTAAAAGTCAATAGTAGTAGGGGAAGAGGAAAAATGCCAAAAATAGTAGATGGTGCAAGTTAGTCAAGATCCATCACGAGTAACACTGTCCGTACAACCGTTCTAAAGTAAAGCGATCTATATATCCCAAAGAAGTGTTGACATGGTGAGACAGTTCGTGTCAGTAAATAGTAATACGGTCCGAGCGACCGTTGAATAGTATAGCGGTTGAGCCGGTAAGAATGAAACACTGATCCTGTTTACCGGCTCAACCGCTTTACTATTCAATGGTCTCTCGGACCGTATTACTATTTACTGACACGAACTGTCTCACCGTGGCTTGGAGTGATGTACAGCAGAGGGGTGAGGAATGGAGTGGCATAGAGTATTGTCTCATAGAGTGGCGTGGCATATAGCAGAGGGGTGCTGATCAGAGTGGTGCAGAATGGAGTGGCATTTTGTGGAGCAGAGTGGTGTAGAGTGCAGTGGCAAAGAGTATAATGGCATAGAGTGAAGTGGCATACAGTTCAGTATCAAAGGTTGGAGTGGTGCAGAGAATGATAGAGTAGCGCAGAGTGCAGTGGTTTCGAGTAGAGTACAGTGACATAGAGTAGAGTGGTGCACAGTAGAGTACAGTGGCATAGAGTACAGTGGCATGGAGTGGTATAGAGTAGAGTGTTATAGAGTGTGTTTGAATTTGAATAGAGTATTTGCATTTGAAAAGAGTATTGTAGAGTGGCATAGAGTGCATTGGTGTGGAGTCTAGTGGTGTAGAGTAGAGTCCAGTGGCATAGACTGCAGGAGCAAAGAGTAGAATGGTACAGAACAGAGTATAGTGGCATGGAGTATAGTGGAGTGGTGCAGAGTAGTGTGGCTTAAAGTGGAGTGGTATAGGAGTAGCACAGTAGAGTGCTTTGGCATATAGTGCATTGGCTTAGAATGCGGACATGTACAGTCCAATGGCGTAGAACAGCACAGAGCAGAGTGGTGTAGGGTGCAGTAGTGTAGAGTGGAGTGGTGCAGAGTAGAGTGCAGTGGTGTAGAGTGCTGCAGAGTACAGTAGAGGGGTGTATAGTGCACTGGGGTAGAGTGCAGTGGAGTAGAGTAGGATGGAGTGCAGTGGTGTAGAGTGCTGCTGAGTACAGGAGAGGGGCATAAAGTGTACTGGGGTAGAGTGCAGTGGAGTAGAGTTCAGTGGCACAGAGTAGAATTGTAATCAGAGTAGTGGCATATAAAGCAATGGAATAGAGTGCAGTGGCATAGAGTAGATTGGTGCAAAGTAGAGTAATGGGCACGTAGTGCAGTCTGCTGAGAACGTGTCAGGGGGGATATGGGTACATGTCATGGAGGAGGATGAATGACGGCGGGATCGGGTGCGGTATTTGAAGAGAATCCGCCAGGGTACAGCGCACAGCGTCCATAGGAATTGTACCGATGGACAGCAGCAAAGGATATGTAGCAGGTCACAGTGAGGGTCTGACATCGCCAGCGGTTCGCATGTGGTATTAGGCCCACTTTATAAAGCCTCGCTGGTGTCCAATACCAATCCTGGAGGACTTTGAATAAGCAGAACTTCAGTCGGGCTTCGCGGACACCTCTATCTAGCGCCTCCAGGATGTCCGACAAGTCCTCCTAAGCCGGCCTTGGCATTTTAGGCGTAGGCTTTCAGGAAGGGGTTGTGAGTAGAGATGATTAACTAGCACTCTGTATAAGCCTGCCATCACTCCTTTGTGGCACCCCCATGCCTGTAGATAGGTAATGATTGGCGAGGCCTTGATTTCCCACGAGATGGTTCCAAGTACATTATGCAGACAATGCTTAAGTTGTAGGTAACGCCATTCTTGGCTGTTATGTATGTCGAACTCTTCCTTTAAGTCGGCGAAGGATCGGAGCCGGTCACCCTCTATGATTTGGGCTATGCAGTTGATGCCGGCGTTTTTCCATTGGGGCCATTTTAGGGTGCTGCCCCCTATTCTGATGTTTTTGTTACCCTCTATCAGGGCTTGGGAGTGTAGCAAGGGGTGTACACCTAGGAGGCGGTGAGCCCTGCGCCACGCTGTGTTTGTTGCCGCAGGGACAGGATTAGACAGTTGGGGGCCTTAAGTGTATATCCCTCCTAGTCCTTCATGTTGGTCCTGTAGGAGTTTCTCTGTGGTTACCCATTGTGGAGTGTCTGGGTTTCCAGGAAGTAGATATGGCAATTGCGATAGCTGTAGAGCGAGCAAGTATTGTTCCACTAGGGGAGACCCAGACCTCCGTAGGATTGGTGTGCCATTCTTTTTTCTGGCATCAGTCTCGGGCATATGGAGCCCCAAACAAAGGTCCTTATTGAGGCATCTATCGACCGGAGCATGGTGAGGGATATGGGTAGGGGGAGCATGCCTGGTATGTACGTGAAGCGTGGAAGAGTGACCATCCTGACCACTTGTGTCCTGCCCCACATTGAAAGACCCAATAGTGACAATTTTGCAAAATCCTGCTTTATTCGGGATGCAAGAGGGTGTAGGTTGTCCCTAACCATGTGCTCCAGGCCCCGGTTGACAAGTGTTCCTAGGTATTTGAGGCGCGTCGGAGTCCATTGGAACGGGAGACCGTAAATTGCAGCCCTCGTTGTTATTCGTGAGAGGGGTAATGATTCGCTCTTGTCCCAGTTCACCCGATATCCAGATAGGGATGCAAAGTCCTCTATGATTGAGAGTAGAGACACCGCAGAGTAGGAGGTCTCTATCTGGTTTGGGTAAGATGACGATCGTGGCCTTGTTGGACAGTGTGCCTAGGGAGCCCTCCTGGCATGCCTCTGCGAGTGCCTCATGCACAGCAGTGACTGCTTCTTCCCCTGCCCATCTATAGAATTCTGCGGGGAAGCCATCCTCACCCAGAGATTTTTGGTAGGGAAGGTTTTTAATGGCTTGTACTATTTCTTCCCTGCTTATATTGCCTTCTAGGAGAGCTCGGCCCGTGTCCGACAGGCGAGGCAGGTTGGCCGAGGAGAGAAAGCCCTCGGTTTGTGCAGTAGTAGCCGCTATTTCAGGAGTATAAAGGTGGCGGTAGAAGGCTGCAAATTCATTTACGATGTCTTGTGGGTGGGTTAGTACTGCTCCTGAGGGAGATGTTATGGCTGGGATGGCGGAGGCAGCTTCTCTCTGTCGGAGTTGTGCCGCTAGAAGTCGTCCCGCTCTCTCGCCTTGTTCATAGTGCCGATCGCGTAGTCTTTGCAGTGCATATTCCGCTTGTGAAGTGTAAAGCTCGTTGTGTGCCATTCGGGCTTGTTCGAGGGAGCGGCGCAGTGGGAGGGACGGTTGTGCGGTATATTGTCTTGTGAGGCTCCGGATGTCTCCTTCTAGGGTTTGTTGGCGAGTCTTCCTAACCTTGTTAGCCAGTGCTGCATCTCGCATCATTTTGCCTTTCAGAGTTGCCTTCGCTGCTGCCCAAAGGACACGTTTAGAAGCCACAGTACCAGTATTATCGACCATATAGGTGGATACGTGGGTCTTTAGTTGTTCTTTCCCTTGGGGGGAGCGGTATCTGTGAACCGCAAAACACCATGATTTGCAGCCAGGGGAGGCAAGGCCCACTTGGATCTGAAGCAAAATGGGGGAGTGATCTGAAAGTATGCTTTCAAGTATACTAGCGTCTTGGAGTTGGGGAAATAAAGTGTGCGACACTAAGAAGTAGTCCAGACGGGACTGGGTGCCATGGACAGGTGACAGGAATGTATATTCCTTCTCCTTTGGGTGTATCAGTCTCCAACAATCTGCCAAGCCTGCATCAGTTATTATGTCCGTTAGTAGCGCTCTGTCATGATTATTGCCCGTGTCGATAAGGCCTATTCTGTCTAAGATAGCGTCCTGTGCGAGGTTCCAGTCTCCTCCTATGATATAACGAGTGGTCCCTATTTCAGTCAGGAGGCGATTTAGTTGTAGGAAGAAGGGCCGTTTGGTACCGGTGGGTGCATAGACTGAGCCCACGCATAGTGAAGTGTCTCCCACCTTCAGTTTTGCAAATACGTACCTCCCCTCCAGATCGTTCCATGTTTTGATGATTGTAACCGGGAGGGTTTTACTTAGTAATATCAGTACTCTGCATTTGTGGGGGGTACCTCCTCCGAGTCCCTGGTCTGTCGGGCAACAACTAAAAGAAACCCTTCCCACCCAGTCCCGACGGAGCTTGCTTGTCTCCACACTGTTCCAAGTGGGTCTCATGTACCAAGGCTATGTCCGCTCTTTTAGATTGGAGATAGGACAATACTTTTTTCCGTTTTATATAATTTGTCATGCCATGGACGTTCCAGGAGATAATCCGTCATGGGTGTATCGTGTGAGGGGCAGTTCTCAGCATATTAGGTAATGGAATGGGGTCTCGGCAACTCAGGGGGTTATGCAAATGACTACCTCTATCGTTGGTATTGGGAGGGCGTCTTAGCTGTGCGGCAGTTAGGAGGGGTGTTGGCTGGTGGACGTCGTTTGATCTTTCGTGAGGGGAGAGGAGAAGAGAGAAGGGAGGGTAGATAAGGTTGAGAGAGGGAGGGAAGGGTAGGGGTAGGAGAGAGGGTGAGAAGAGGAGGGGGAAGTGACTAGTGTTAGGGTGTAGAATAGAAGGTGAGAAGGAGATATACGGTCAAGGAGAGAGGAGAAGAAGGAGAAGAGGGGTGGGGAGAGATAGGGGTAGTAGAACTAGGTTGGGTAAGCTAGGGGAACAATATCCCCAGAGGGATAGAGATCTGTAGGCTGCGGGCCTTTTCCCTATGGGAGCTCTCGATGCCGGTCGTCGAGTCCCTGTCGGGGGGGATGAAAAGAGGCAACCGCTGTTCCTGTTTGCTCTGAGGTTTTCTATCTGGCTCCGGAGGGAAGAGGAGTGTCATAGGCGTGTCATGGGGGAGCTTAGGGGGGTAGAAATTAAAGGGTTGTGTGTTCTGTGTGTGGGGGGAATGTAGGGGGAGGTGGGATGGTGCGTATCAGTGGTTGTTGGGGGAGTGGAGTCTTGTTATGTGGGTGGTAGGGGTGGCAGGGGGAGGGAGGGGCGGTCATGTGTAGATATAAAGGGAAGGCAATTCTGTTGGTGAATGATGGCTGATATCAGTTATGTGTCTCTAGTGTTGGTGTGAGAAATTTCTGTGTCTAGTAGTCGTTGCTGGAGTGCCAAATCCTGTGTCATAGGGGCGGTAAGATGATTTGGAGGGAGGAGAGTAAGGGTGGAAGAGGGAGGAGTGGGGGAGAGGGGTGGGAAGGGAAGGTCGGTGGTCAGTCAGGGGGAAGGTTGTAGGGTTTACATACATATACATGTACATGTGCATACATCTCATACTTCATAGATATTGGTGGTCATTACAACCCTGGCGGACGGTGTTAAAGCGGCAGTAAGACCGCAAACAGGCCGGCGGAAAAAAGGGAATTATGACCGTAGCGGAAACCGCCAACAAAGACAGCCACTTTAACACTCTGACCGCCAAGGCGGTACAGACAAACAGTGCGGCGGTCACCGCCAACAGACAGACGGAAGACAAAGTACCACCCACAGTATCACAACCTACCAATCCGCCACCTTTTCTGGGGCGGATTCACCGTGGATAAAAACACGGCGGAAACAGCCATTTCAATGGGAAAACGCTCACCTCTACACACTCCACGATGAATGGAGGACACCATGGAACCGGAACTCCAAATACTCCCTGCGATAGTCTTCCTGCTCCTGTACGACCATCATCAACTCCGGCGCCGAAGACAACGGTGAGTACTGCACCTATGTCATAGGGGAGGCAAAAGTCAGGGACACACACACGCAACACCCCCACCCGCACCCGACCCTCACCCACTACAACACACACACCAATGCATATCCAAACATTACAGTAACAACCCCAAAACCCCCCGGAAGAATGCAAAGACGAAAGGAAATTAATTCAACCATTGTAATATATCAAAATACAGTAACCAAATATATACAGATATAATTACACATTCAACAAAATATACATCACAATTAGTAGTGCAGGTAATGCACCATTCAATGTCCGTGGACCACTGGGCCCAAAATGCATGGGCGAGGCCCACACACGATACCTGAGCAAAACGGAGAGAACACTGCTGGGGCATGAGATAGAAATACAACAGGCACCTCAGGGGGAAGGGAAGGGAGGGCACCTCAGCCGGATGACTGCACCACGCCAGATCCACAAGGGGGCTCCATGCCCATTGATGTATCCTGGGGAGTGCAAAGCCACAGTCTCTCAAGTCTCTACAGTGGGTGGGTTGCCCACTGTTCAATCCTGGGGAGTGCAAAGCCACAGTCTCTCAAGTCTCTACAGTGGGTGGGTTTCCCACTGTTCAATCCTGGGGAGTGCAAAGCCACAGTCTCTCAAGTCTATACAGTGGGTGACTTGCCCACTGTACCATCCTGGGGAGTGCAAAGCCACAGTCTCTCAAGTCTCTACAGTGGGTGGTTTTCCCACTGTACCATCCTGGGGAGTGCAAAGCCACAGTCTCTCAAGTCTTTACAGTGGGTGGGTTGCCCACTGTTCAATCCTGGGGAGTGCAAAGCCACAGTCTCTCAAGTCGATAACAGTCTCCACTGGTTCTGGAGGGGGACTGGTGCCCAGAGTGCTTCATCTTGTTAAGGACAGACGGAGTGGATGCTGTTCTCCACTGGTTCTGGAGGGGGACTGGTGCCCAGAGTGCTTCATCCTGTTAAAGACTGAGGTAGTGGATGCATGTCTCCACTGGTTCTGGAGGGGGACTGGTGCCCAGAGTGCTTCATCCTGTTAAGGACAGACGGAGTGGATGCTGTTCTCCACTGGTTCTGGAGGGGGACTGGTGCCCAGAGTGCTTCATCCTGTTAAGGACAGACAAAGTGGATGCTGTTCTCCACTGGTTCTGGAGGGGGACTGGTGCCCAGAGTGCTTCATCCTGTTAAGGACAGACAAAGTGGATGCTGTTCTCCACTGGTTCTGGAGGGGGACTGGCGCCCAGAGTGCTTCATCCTGTTAAGGACAGACGGAGTGGATGCTGTTCTCCACTGGTTCTGGAGGGGGACTGGTGCCCAGAGTGCTTCATCCTGCCAAGGACTGAGGTAGTGGATGCATGTCTCCACTGGTTCTGGAGGGGGACTGGTGCCCAGAGTTACCGGTGCTTGCCCTGTTCAGCGGTGCTTGCCATGGCGGTCTTTGCCCTGTTCAGCGGTGCTTGCCCTGTTCAGCGGTGCTTGAGTTGGCGGTGCTTGCCCTGTTCAGCGGTGCTTGCCATGGCGGTCTTTGCCCTGTTCAGCGGTGCTTGCCCTGTTCAGCGGTGCTTGACTTAGCTGTCTTTGCCCTGTTCAGCGGTGCTTACCCTGTTCAGCGGTGCTTGACTTTGCTGTCTATGACCTGTTCGGGGTGTTTGCCATGGCGGTCCTTCATTGCCCAGTGGCTGCCGGGGCCCTCCTGGGCACTGACTCTGGCGGTGGCTTCCTGGCCAGTGACGATGGGGCTGCCCTCATGGGCACTGACTCTGGTGGTGGCTTCCTGGCCAGTGACGATGGGGCTGCCCTCCTGGGCACTGACTCTGGTGGTGGCCTCCTGGCCAGTGACGATGGGGCTAGCGGTGGCCTCCTGGGCAGCGGGGATGATGGCGGGCTTCTCCGCCGTGCTGCTCTTTCCAGACTTTGGGGATTTCTTCTGTCCCTTCCCCACCTTGGGAGGAGTCACAGCTGAGTGGACACTCTCCCCGGGACCCTTGTGAGCGGCTTTGCCGGCTGGAGTCTTTCCCCTCTCCCGTCGGGCACTGTCCAACTTCTGGTGCTTCAGAGGGGGGGGACTTGCTGTGCTGTGGCTCCGTGTCACACTGGCTGCCCTGGTGCCCGGTGCACTCCACATACCTCTAACAGGCACCACTGGTACCTGCGATTTTTTGGCTGAGGTGCTAGTACGGGACCTATGAATTGGAGGGGGGGGTGGTGGGAAAGAGGTCAAGGTTGCTCAGGAAAAGTTTTTTACGAACACTGGGACGGGTAGCTGGAGGGGGTCTGGGAGTGGAGGAAGAGGAGGTGGTTGTAGGAGGTGTAACTTTTGTTGATTTGGGTGCAGGTGCGTGCGCTGGAGGCTGTCGTGAGGTGGATGGATGTTGGGTGGGTGTGTGCCCGCGTTTGTGAACTTTGGGAGGGGGCGTCACAGACACACTGGGAGAGGACACAGGGGACGTGTAAATGGTAATGGGGGTGGTGAGTACAGGTGAGCGGGTGTGGTGGTGGGTGTGCTGGTGCGGGACCTAGTGGCTGTAGTGGTAGTGCATGCAGGTGAGAGTATAGACGACACTGGGAGGGAGGAGGGAGAGGAGGAGGGGGAGACAGTGGAGACAGTGGATGTTGCTGTGTCTGTATGTGTGTGATGCTTGCGTGAGTGCCTGTGGGATGTGTGGTGCTTATGTTTGCCTGTGCCTCCCTTGTGTGTTGACGTGTGTGCAGGCTGGTCTGATGGTGTGCTTCGGATAGGCTGGGGTACAGGGGATTGGGTCTGGGTGGAGGAATTTGGAGAGGGGAGGCTAGACACAGGGACAATGGCTGCCATCAGTGCTGAGGCCAGAGATTGCAGGGTTCGATGAAGGGCAGCCGGACCATAATGAATGCCCTCCAGGAATGCATTTGTGTGTTGCAACTCCCTTTCTACACCCTGGATGGCATTCAAAATGGTAGACTGCCCAACAGTGAGTGACCTGAGGAGGTCAATGGCCTCCTCACTGAGGGCAGTAGAGGTGACAGAGGCAGGGGCTGAGGTGCCTGGGGCGAAGATGATGGCCACCCTCCTGGATGAGCGGGCAAGGGGCGAAGGCTGAGGCACTGCTGGGAGGGCGGTGCTGGTAGGGGGGGTGGCGGCTGTACCTGTAGAAGTGGGGGGCACAGATTTTGCCACCACCACAAGGGAGCTCCCATCGGAGGACGAGTCCATGTTGCTGGTTGCTGATCCTGTGACCGCAGTGAAGCTCCCCTCGCCCTCCATCCCACTGGTGTATTCAGAGTCCGTGGTGTGGCCCTCCATTACCATGTGGGATGCAGCTCCCTCGTGCTCCGGTACCACTGTACCTCTGCCTGATGATGCTGATGCACACAAGAACAGGGAGAGCACAAAAAGGGGCGACAGAAGAAAGACAGGTTGAGTGCATGGCTTACCGCTACCGTTGGCGGACAATACAGACACAGCACCCCCTGCACTACGGCGCGCTGTTGGGCTCTACTGATGCAGTTCCTGGGATATGACCTACATGGCTATGGTGGACATCAGCACACATAGATGACACAGGGGCATGTATACCTGTACTTGGCACACCACAGAGGTGGGGTGGAGAACCACATGGCCTGCATTACGGAGGGGCCTAGCCTACGGAACTCGCCCTGGCCTAGGGAAACCCACAGCCCTCCTCCCCCACCCAGACACCTTCACTGCACGCAAAGTCCGCTGAATGAGAGTGTACTCACCCCCTTGTGCCTGCTGTGATGCCCTCAAGCGCCCATCCAACTCAGGGTAGGCCACCGCCAGGATCCGGAACATCAGGGGGGTCATGATGCGATGGGCACACCTCCCACGTTGGGAGGCCATCCCCAGCTGAGCCTCCGCCGTCTTCTTTTTCCAGTGGTGAATGTCCTCCCATCTTTTACGGCAGTAGGTGCTCCGTCTCTGGTGGACCCCCAGGGTCCGGACGTCCTTGGCGATGGCACGCCAAATATCCTTCTTCTGGTGGGCGCTGACCTACATGACATGTACAGGGGAAGAAGAGAAGTCATTAACAACTGCACCGTCAAAGTGAGTGGCCCACATCCCTACCCTTGCCATGTGGCACATGCATTCACAGTCCTTCATGCTCGCAGAACTCTCCCCCCTTCCTTCTTACTACCAGCCCTCTCCACTCAGGTATAGCCCATACAACTTGCTCCCTGTGTACTCACCTGTTGGTCTGGAGGACCGTAGAGTAGCGTGTACTGGGGAAGGACCCCGTCCACGAGCTTCTCCAACTCCTGTGCAGTGAAGGCAGGGGCCCTTTCCCCAGACGCACAAGCCATTGTCTCTTCCAGACCGAGGTCACAGCAGCACTTGCAGTGTAGGTCTTCTCCTGTCGATGATCAGGTATCGAGTGATTGAACAGATAGAAAATGGCAGTCACGTCCGCGGCGGTGATGTCCGCGGCGGTGCGTATCATAACCGCCGGCGCACTTCGTCATTGGCTCCTGGGACCCATATGGTCCAATGTTAACCAATGCAGCATTGCGCAGCGGTCTTCGACCGCCTACTGCGACGGTGTACAACGCCAGCGCAGTTACCTCACATCCCATTGTCCCAGTTTAGAGGTCAGGCAGCCGCCATTGCAGGGGCCCACATGGCTTCATTTTCAACTGCGTCACACATATCTAGGCCTGGACTCAACACACATACAGACAACTTTTTGGATTATGTTTCGTGTTCTGTGTAGACTGTGGGTACATACCTCTGAGTTGCTTGACTCTGGGGTCGCTGTTGTCCTTCCTAGGCACCGTCAGCTGGGACATGTGAGGAGATGGCGGAATCCTCCGGTGTACCGAGCGCTGGTGGCCCTGTTAACAATGGAGGAGCGACATTTAATCATCACCTACAGGTTTGACAGTGCCACAATCCAGGAACTGTGTACCCAGTTGCAGCCTGACCTGATGTCAGCTATCCGCCATCCCACAGGGATCCCCCCTCAAGTGCAGGTGCTATCAGTGCTCCATTTTCTTGCAAGTGGGTCTTTTCAAACAACAGTGGCCATGGCATCAGGGATGTCCCAGCCTATGTTTTCCAACGTGTTGTCCAGAGTGTTGTCTGCCCTGCTGAAACACATGAGGAGCTACATCGTTTTCCCTCAGGTGGAGGATTTGGCTACTGTTAAAGGTGACTTCTATGCCCTTTGACATATCCCCAACATCATAGGTGCCATTGATGGGACCCTTGTGGCTTTGGTCCCCCCCACAGGAGTGAACAGGTGTACAGGAACCGGAAGAGTTATCATTCCATGAATGTACAGATGGTATGTTTGGCAGACCAGTACATCTCCCAGGTAAATGCTATGTTCCCTGGCTCAGTGCATGACGCCTACATCCTGCGGAATAGCAGAATCCCTTATGTGATGGGTCAACTCCAGAGGCACTGTGTGTGGCTATTAGGTGACTCTGGTTACTCCAACCTGTCATGGCTACTGACCCCAGTGAGGAATCCCAGGACCAGGGCAGAGGAACGCTACAATGAGGCCCATGGCGGATTAGGAGGGTGATCGTACGCACCTTTGGCCCCCTGAAGGCCAGGTTCAGGTGACTCCATATGACAGGTGGTTGGTTCCCTATTCTACTCACCAAGGAAGGTGTGCCAGATCATCATCGCCTGCTGTATGCTTCACAATCTTGCTTTGCGACGCCAGGTGCCTTTTCTGCAGGAGGATGGTCCGGATGACGGTGTTGTGGCAGCTGTGGAGTCAGTGTACAGTGATGAGGAGGAAGCAGAGGAAGAAGACATTGACAACAGGGACTCAGTCATCCAGCAATATTTCCAGTGACACACAGGTGAGAACACATTCTTGACTACTACAAGTACTTTCACACTTCTACCTCTATCCCGTCTGTCAATGTCAAGCAGTATATGGTAACTGAGTTGTACATTTCCATTACGGTTTCACAGGTGTGGTTACCAACGTGTGTCATCTGCTTACATTCCTCATGGACTTGTGATGTGTGATATAGGTATGTTGACATTACATTTGAGAACGCATTTTGTCACTGTCATAGCTAATACACATTTTCAAAATCACAGACTGACTCCAGATTGTTTTGTGTTTCAAGGGTGTTTATTGAAGTGCTAAATATTGGAGTGGGTGGGAAAATGGTGAGGGGTGATGGTGGAGGAATGTCCATGGCAGAGTCCAGTCTATTAGTCTCACAGGTGCACTGCCCATATGGGCATAGGAAGTGGAGCTGAGCCAGTTCCAATTTGGACAGGATTACAAAGTGGGACAGTGGGATGACAATCAGGGTGGTCTAATTTCTTGGCAGGGGTCTTGCCATCGTGCTCTGTCCTGTTCTTGGATCTCAGGGACCGCTTGCGGGGTGGTTCTCTGTCTGCAGGGGGTGGGGTGCTGGTGTGGTGGTCCTGTGGCGGGGTGTCCTGTCCACTAGCGCCGGCAGAGGTGGTGGGCAGTTCATTGTCCATGCTAGTGTCAGGGGCCCCTTGGAGTGCCACAGTGTCCCTCCTGGTGTTCAGTATGTCCTTCAGCACCCCTACGATGGTGCCCAGGGCGGAGGGATGGTTCAGAGTTCCTCCCTGAACCCCAAATACTGTTCCTCCTGCATGCGCTGGGTCTCCTGAAACTTGGCCAGGACCGTAGCCATCGTCTCCTGGGAATGGTGGTATGCTCCCATGATGGAGGAGAGGGCCTCGTGGAGAGTGGGTTCCCTTGGCCTGTCCGCCCCCTGCGCACAGCAGCCCTCCCAGTTCCCCTGTGTTACTGGGCCTCCGTCCCCTGGACCGTGTGCCCACTATCACTGCCCCCAGGTCCCAGTTGTTGTTGTGGTGGTGGGTTATCCTGGGTTCCCTGTAGTGGGGGACACACAGCTGATTGACGTGTCCTGGGGACGGAGGTATGGGCCCGCTGGGTGGGTGCTGTGCTGGTGTTACCAGAGGGTGGAAGGTCTATGGTGGGCTGTGCCTGTGCAAGGGGAACCGACTGTCCCAAGGCCCACGATGGTCCGGGCTGGTCATCTGGATCCAGTTGGACAGAGCTGCTGTCATCACTGTGGGCCTCTTCTGTGGGTGGGGTGGAGATGTCTGGACCCTCCTGTCTGGTGACGTTGGGTAGTGGTTCTGCAGGGGTGTAAAAGCATGATTATTGCATCTGTGTGTGTCATGGTGTGCAATGGGTGGGTGAGCGTGTACCCCGGTGCTAGCATTCCTGTGTGTGGGCTTGTGTGATTAGGGTTGGGGGGTTGTTATGGGTATGTGCAGTGGGCATGCTTTAGTGAGGGGTGTCCATGCTTTGTTGTGTCCTGCAGGGCTTGGTGTTGGGATGTGTGGTTTGTGTTATTAGTACATTAGTGAGGAGTTGGAGTGATAGGGGAGGGGGTGAGGGTGGGGGTCAATGATAGCATGCAGGTAGGGTGGGGGATATGATAGATAAGATTTGACTTACCAGAGTCCATTCCTCCACCGACTCCTCCGAGGCCCTCAGGATGCATAATGGTCAAGACCTGCTCCTCCCATGTTGTTAGTTGTGGGGGAGGAGGTGGGGGTCCGCTGCCAGTCCGCTGTACTGCGATGTTATGCCTGGAGACCACGGAACGCACCTTCCCCCGTAGGTCGTTCCACCTCTTCCTGATGTCCTCCCGATTTCTTGGGTGCTGTCCCACTGCATTGACCCTGTCGACTATTCTTCGCCATAGCTCCATCTTCCTAGCTATGGAGGTGTGCTGCACCTGTGAGCCAAATAGCTGTGGCTCTACCCGTACGATTTCCTCCACCATAACACTGAGCTCCTCCTCCGAAAACCTGGGGTGTCTTTGGCGTGCCATGGGGTGGTGTAGGTGATGTGTGGGGTAGTGTATGTGGTGATGAGTGTGGTGATGTGTAGTGGTGTGTAGTGTTTTGTGCGTGGATGTTGTGTGGGTGATGGTGTTGTGTGCCTCTGTGTGGTGGGGTTGTCTATGCTGTGCAGTCTCTCAGGCCTTCGTCAAAATATTTTGTCGTAGGGGTTTGTGGGTGATGTGGGTGTGTGTGTTATATTGTGTTGGGTGTGTGGGAGTGGTGTGTGTATGTGTATCAGGTGTGTGTATTTCGAATTGTCCAATGTGGCGGTGTTTTGGACATGTGTGTGTATTTTGAGCGTGGCAGTGTGTACCGCCAATGGAATACCGCAGTTGAAAGACCTCTGCATGGATTTGTGGGTCATGATAGCATGGGCGTGTTTCTGTTGGCATGACGGTGGAGGATTTTTTTTCGCCAGTTTATCACTGACCTTTGGTGTGGCGGACTTGTGTGGGTGTCTGAATTTCGGCGGATTCCGAGATGTGGGTCATAATAGCTGTGGTGGGTTTCCGCAGCCGTGGCGGTGTATTGGCGGTCTTCTGCACGGCGGTAAGCGGCTTTTAGCGCCAATGTTGTAATGACTCCTATTATTTCTTTGGTTCAATGTCACAATATTGCATGCATGACACTAGGTTCAAAGGCATATTCGTGATTAATATGTTGACATGTAAACCTGTAAACGTGTAGATGATGGGGATAGGCAATACCTTATTCGTAATAAGGCAATATAAATTCGGCGAAGGGCCAAAGATGGTTTCTATTGTATGGTTTCATCATACTACTCTATATTGAAAGGGTAGGGACAGACGGGCAACACATTCGCTGTATCATCATGGGGCATAGGTTGTGAACCTGTCCCTTATGTGGACCATAGATACAAGCAGGGTCGGACCTGAATGCAGACAATATGTGTACAGGGTTAAATCATATTTATGTGCATCTGTCTTGTTCTACATAGATAGTATCTCTATGGTTTGGTATCATGGTGTTAACTACAGGACATGAGGGTCGAGGACGTATCCGTGGCTCACGGATAAACAGTGGGGGTAAACGAGTTCTTAATCTTAATATAGGTAGTGTGAAGTCGGCAATGGGTTAGCGTTAGCTTCTAATGCATTGTCGCATTATCCTGCATTATTTTAAAAGAATAGGGACTAATGACCGGTGAATTCACAGCATCAGCATGGGGCATCAACTTGTCCCATGCATAAACAGTAGATCTCAGCAGGGTCTGGCCTAGTAGCAGGTGGTGTGTGTCCGGGATTGAGCTAAAGATGCATGAGCTCAGCGGCGGGTCAGAGATAGTGACTATTGTATTATCGCATCATAATGCTTGGTGTCAAAGGAGTGGGAACTAATAAACAATACATTTGTAACTGTGATATGGGGCAGAGGCCTGCCCCATGTGTAAACAGTGATCACCGGCTAATTCTAGTATAGCTGCAGGTGATGCGTGTACCAAAAGTTAGGCTAAAAGTAACTTGTGTTGTGTCATTATGTTGTGTAACCTTGTGTAAACGGGGTTAAGGCAGTTTAACTATTCAGTAATAACATTATCAACGCCTAAAGAGAACATGTAAATACAGAAATACAGAAATACGGGGTCCGGGCGGATACTCATCTGTCCGGTGGGTTGACGGTGGCCGTTCTCCGAGGCTCTCGTTGTTGTCTCATGTAGTCTCGTATAGTCCCTGTGGAAGTTCGTTGACTCAGGAGGGTACAGGAGCCGGTTTCAGGGGTGATCGGGATTTGACCCTTTCCGAGAGTTGAGTGTGGAGTGCCACCGCATGTAGGACCTGAACCCTGTTGTCGTATGCCTTGGTTAGTCACTCCAGGTCCCTGCCTGTAGGGCAGTCGTTGGGGTCATACCGTACCACGCCTCCCCTCTCTGGTCCTACGGGAGGGATATAGCCATTGTCTCCCAGATTGTCCTGTGGTCGGGTCAGGGTGGAGAAATCCTTGGGTTGGTGTTGGAAGGAGTCCAGAAAAAGTCTCAGGTCATTGGGGTTGTAGAAGTCCTTAGATTCCCCGTTTTTGGTGACCCACATTCTCGCTGGGTCAAAGAGGCCATATTTCATCTCTAGTTGACGGAGTCAGGGTCTTAAATCCAGGAAGGCCTTCCTTCGTTCATTGGTGTCTTTGGAGTAGTCGGCCGTTATACTGACTTCATATTTGTCCATCCGGAAGGGTCCATGGTTGTGTTCTACTTGGAGACGTTGGTGCGTCTGGATATGGCGTAGTAGGTATGCAATGATCGGACGAGGTCTTGTGGCTCCATCGGGGCGTTTCGGGCCCACTCTATGTGCTCTCTGGAATTCCAATGGAGGGTCAAATGTCAAGAAAGTCAGCTTGGGTAGAGCAGAGCTAAGGAAGGCCTGTACTTCTGAGCCCTCTTTGTTTTCCGGAATTCCAAAGAGGCGGATGTTATCTCTTCGGCTTCTATCTTCCAAGTCTCTAATTTTGCTTCCGAGGTAGAGAAGGTCCTGATCTCTGCCCTGCATTGTGGCCATTTGGGTTTTTAGGGTCCCCATACGGTGGTCCAGCCCCGTCACCTGGGATTGGAAGCTTGCGATATCTGACCGTATAGATTTGGTCTCTAGGGTCAGAGAGGATATAGAAGCGTCCATCCCCTCTATCCAACAGCTGAAGGCAGTGATCTCCTGTAGTGTCCGTTCCATGATTGTGGATTGGTCCTTGTCAGTCATCATGGAGAGTTTAGGCCATGTGGGGTCCTACTGGTGGGGAGGTAGGGCGTTTGTGTTGGAGAGCTTCTGAGAATAACAGTTGTCGTGCTGGTTTGCCTGTGTATTTGTGTCCTGACTTGCCTCTGGGCATCTCAGTGCCAGCCTTTGGGAGAGGCCTTGTTGAATCTGGGATCCTTCTCCCCTCTCTTCCGTCTTTCTTGGTGTCTGTTGAGGATGGTAATGCGTGGGTCAATCTGCCAGTCTATGCCCAATTTCTCCTGCTTGTGACGATGGGTTGATTTTGTCACCGTATGTGCTTAGCTATCAATTTGGCTACTGAGGACAAACCTAGCAAACCTGTACATTTTTAAAAACTAGACACCTAGGGCCAACCAGGGTGGGCTGACTTGCATGGCTCATGCCACATTTTTTTACACAGAATACCTTGCAAACCTCAAACATTCCCTAAAAATACACATTTCTGGGATGGAAAGTTCTGGAATCATCAGGGAGCCACAAATGTGCTTCCATCCAGCCTTTCCCCAGGTTATCTGATAAAAATGATACCTCACTTGTGTGGATAGGTCTAGTGCCTGCATCAGGAAACAGCCCAAAATGTATTGTGGAGTCAACAAAATTATCTATCATAAAACATCCTGATTTTGCAATGGGGTAACCTGTATTTTTGGTCCCGGGCACGGCTGCCATCAAGGGAAACCTACCACACCCACACATTTCTGAAAACTATACCCCCAGGGAGTTCAGTGAGGTGTGGCTTGCATAGATCCTCAAATATCTTCTTAACCAGAATCCCCTGTAAACCTCAATTTTACCTAAAAATTCACATTTTGTTCACATTTCTGTGTGGGATCCTCAAACTGGCACACATTCCTTACCACCCAGCCTTCCCTTCAGTCTCCTGATAAAAACGATTGCTCGCCTGTGTGGGTGGGCAAAGTGCTTCAGACAGGGAAGGGGCAAAATATGTAGAAATTGAGGGGGGACCAAATGTGTGATTTCAGGCAATGTTGGAGGTTTGCAGGGCATTGTGGGAAAGAATATTGTGTGTGGTGCATGTAAAGCACACCACTCTGGACTCCCCAGATGTTTATTTTTAAAGAAGTGTCTGAATCTGGTAGGTTTTTCCAGGTGGCAGCGTACCCAAGTCCAAAAAGTGCAGTCACTCACAATGCAAGTTGGACAATATTGGGAGTCAGCCAAACTCTCCTGTTCCAAATGTAAAATCAACACCCAAAAGAGTCAAATGTCCTCTTGCTTGCCATTGGGATGAGATGGTTTAGTCTGTGGGGGTGGGTGAGCAAAAAGACTGTTGCTCCTTCAGTTGGAGTGGGCTGCCCCCACCCCTCTATTTTTTTTTCAATTTTCTGGCATCTAGTGGGCTTCTGTTCCTCAGGGAGGATGATCAGGGGTAATTATCTCTATATACCCACGGGGGGTGAACGACTGTGCCGCATTTATTTGGGGTCGGGGAATGGCCATGGCCATGGTGGACAGGCCCAACCCCTCTTTTTAAAAGAAAAAAACATATTTCCTGGCATCTAGTGGGCTATAAGGTGTGGATCAAGGGGAGTTACCTGATCTGCCCTCTTAGAGGATTAGAGGAGAAGAAAGAATTTGAAACCCATTTATGTGGTGTGGGGGCATGGTCATACCCATGGTGTTCCATCCCCACCCCTCTTTTATATATACAAAAAATCCTGTTTTTTTTGTTGGCTTTCTTCCCCCCTCGGGGTCTTATTTGGAGTAATAGCACCCAGCTTGCCCCCCGGAGGGTCAGAACATCAGTGCCTATTTTTCATGATGGGTGGGGGCATTGCTGTGCCTATTCTGGGAGGCCCCTATGCGTATGCTTTCCCGGGTGCCTAGTGGGCTTTATGCCCCCCCCAGTGGCAAATTGGGGGTAAATTGGGGGTAATAACACCAATTGCTCCCCAGGGGGGCCTAAAACTTTTTCCTATTTTTTGGGGTGGGTGGAGTCATTGCCTTGCCCACTCTGGGCAACCCCCACTCTTTTCTAAATAATCAAAAGGTCTTTGGTGCTTAGTGGGCTTTCTGTCAGGGGGGCAGATTAGGGGCTATTTCTCCCATGTTCCACCCAGGGGAGGCAGAAATGCTGAATTAAGACAAGAAAATTAAGGGGGAGCAAAAGTTCATGCCTAAGGGGCCCCTATCCGCTCGCTGGTGGCTATTGGAGTGGATAACTGCTTGGGGATCACCCTCCCGAGGTGATCCCAAAGCAGGGATCCACTAGGGAAAGCTGCCCTTTGAAAGGGGAGTGTCTCACCTTTCTAACGTTACCTTCCCCATTGAAATCAGTGCTCAGGGGGCTGAGATATTCCCCTGAGCACTGAAGAAAATGAAAGCAAATGAGCTGATTGCCTCATTTTACTTTTATTTTCCCTGTTATAACATCGGCATGCATGGCGCACCAATTGTCTTTGCAGAGTGGGGATATTTGTAGCCTTGATTGCTGGGGAAGAGCTTGGGAAGACATATGAAATCCCTCTTTTGCCCTCAGTTTAAGGCTTGGAAAAGGCTTGGAAAAAGGGTTTAAATGCCAAGTCGACATGGGAGTTGGATACTGCCTTCACATTGCAATGGTAAGCCTGGGACAGGTTTTCACGTGCTACTTAAGTGGGTGGTACAATAAGTGCTGTAGGTCCACTGGTAGTATTTAATTTACAGGCCCTGGGTATATGGTATACCACTCTCCAAGAGATTTACATGTGAATTAAATATGTCAAACAGGTATGCCAATCAAAAATCAAATCATGTTTTAGGGAGAGAGCACAAGCACTTTAGCACTGGTTGGCAGGGGTAAAGTCCCCTTAGTCCTAAAGCCAACAAATAAAATACCAGAAAAAGGTAGGAAGAGAATGGCCACATGTTTTGGGGTGATTCTCTAGAGAGGGCCATTTCCAACAAGCAGTGACAAAGATAACTGCTGGAAGCATGTGACAAATCAAGGACAACTGTATTTATAGCCCATAACTGTATTTATAGCCCATATAGCCTATAATTTATAGCCCATAGTGTAAGGAATATCTCTCTGTCAGTAACCCTAGTGCACATGGACAGGTATGTCTCTGTACCAATGTGCATAATAAATAACATTTTTTTTTTCTTGTTTCAGCTGACCAAAATTATGGTCCGCAGCTGTGGGTCATAACCCCATTCCCCCATCCCCAGATGGAGGCTGAAAGAGCCTTCTACCAGGCACTGACCAGGACTCGCTACATTGTGAAAAGTATGTTCAGAATGTGGAAGTCCAGGCTTAGGTGCCGGGATATGTCTTGGGGGAGATCATTCTATTCACCTCCTATGGTGTCCAAGAAAATGTTGGAATGTGCCATATTACACAATATTTGTTTAACGGCAAATGTACCATGGCACTTTGATCGAGAGGACAGTCAGCCAATGGAGGAGGAAGAGGACAGTTTTGGAGACCTCCAACACACAATGGTAGGATGTCAGCGATGCAATACTGTTGTCTCACATTTCCTCTCCTTAACATTTCCCTGAATGGACAAAATGTTTGACAAAATCTTCAATGTTCAGCATGAAAATAAATGTTTGAACTCATTCATTGTGTTGTCTGTATGTCACAGTCAATGTAAACATCAAGTCCATCACATATTCTCATTTTGGAGTAGCCCTAAACATGTATCTATCATGTTGTTGGACCCATTAAGCAAAATGGGGCCATGGGTAATATTCAGTCAACCAATGCAATAATACAATATGATGCAGTGTGCTAAGTAATACATTACTGTCCTCAAGCTCTTCGGCAAAGTAGTGCTGCACAGCTAGCAGTCTTGCTGGGTTCTGCAACAGCAGAGTGCGTTTAAGATGATACTCAGTGAGACAAATCTCCCATTGTAGTGTGTCACACCAGTGTGGTAACATGCAGAATGGCAGTACTTTATAAGAACTAATGTCATTGCAGCTACTATCACAGATAGTGAGTGGCAGTTGTCATGGGCAAAGGCCTAGTGTCATGTGAACATATAAAACTGTCATTTGTAAAGAACACATACATGCATATGCGGGTATCCTGAAAACACAGCACCTGTGACCCAATTCCTGGCAAGATTGTTATATATAAATCACATCATGCCAGAGTACAAAAATTACACATTTGCCATGCATTGCACAGCAATTCCATGAGGAACAAAGGCTTGTAACATAACACTATGACCCAGTAATGAGTGACATTAGCAAGAGAAGTAGGATAATGGAGATGTTCTTGAAACCATCACATCACCTCAAGAATACAGAGATGGCCGAAGTGTGAAGCCTCCATTACAAATGTCACACACACATGCATGTGCATGTACATAATCTCATTAAACATGGTATAACAGAGCTTTGTGGATATTAACTTACCTCTGTATGGTAAGAATAGTTATCCCTTCCCCTGAGTGTCCAAGTGCATAGTTGAGGGGATCACAGATCTTGTATCATCCCAAAGGGAAAATGATATTTGCGTTTGTGCCATTACATTGGCCTGTATCATAGATTGCAGTCTTTTTTGACCAAGAGGCCCACATAAAGACCTCCCTACAGAGTAGATGTACTAATGCTGCTAAAGTCGAGTGTGTAGCATGATGTCAAGTGAACAGTTCTAGTGACCATGACCATGTGACCCTGGTTCAATGCAGTAACACATTCACCGCTAAAAAATATTTGTTGTTGTGTGTTACACTCACCCCACCCAACATCATGTTGATCAAAATATGTGTGCACAATAAAAGCATATGCAGAATGCATGTGACTGTGCATGACATACATAACACATAGATTCAAATGTTTACCAATGTACACAATGTGAATGTGTGTAGGCTGGTAGTGTGTGTTCACCCTCACACGCTCTAGCACAGCCCAAAGGGGGTGTAGAAGCAAAAGTTGTGCAGTGTCTTAGTGTGTGTACTTTTATTTTAGCCCAAACACCCAGCTAGGGGAATGTCATGAGCAAGAGTGTGGAGAACCTTTCTGAACTGCTGAGGTAGTACCAGCCTCCTGGTTGCACCATGCATGAGGTCCCTGGACTTGATGAACAGGAGCCCATCCTAGCAATAAACCCTGTCGGTACCACTGACAATACCCTTTTCTTCCTGGACAGCTTGCTGCCTTATGCTTTCAAGAGTGGGACAGGTTCTCTCCCCCGGCACAGATCCTCCTTAGAGGGTCACCCTGGGCCCAAGAGTTCTGGGTGGTAAGTCACAAGCTCTGCAGGCTCAGTTCCGTCTGGTAATAGCAAGTCCTCTTTCTCGGAAGAGGCGTTCTGACTTGTAAGCTAATTGGAAGCTGGTTACCTAGTTTCCTGTCCTTTCTCTTCTGAGGCTGGTCCACTATTTCAAGATCCAACTCTCCTTTATCTCTCTGAAGTTAACTCTGTACCCTAGTCTTGACACAGGCCCATTCTGGAATCCCAAGCATGGCTGCATGGGTCTTCAGTTCTACCACAGGCCAGGGTGGATGACGGATTAGAACACAACTACTTCTTTATTCCCTACTACTACCCCCATCAAAGGTTACCATAGCCATGAGATAGAACTTTGTCTTTTCAGCATTGGTGACAGGATAAGGCTTCCCTACCAGGAACTGATTTGAGTGGAGCAAGTGCTGAATTACCATGGTAGCACTTGCTCCTGTGTCCCTCAGGGCTTCAGCCTTCTTCCCATTCCCAGGAATCAGAGGGTGCTGTCTATATTTGTGCATATTACTTGGCCAGGCAGCACAGGCTAATGCTACCCCTCCCCCAGTGACTAATGTTGCCTCTGTGGGATCACTGCTCTGATCCCTTCTGGAGATTAGCAACTACATTTACTGCAAGTTGGCTAGAGTCATCCCAGCCTTGTTGGGATCAAAGTTCTTTCCTTTGTACCCACCATTAAACTGTGAGGAGTCCACCCTCCTGTATAGACTTTTTGGGGCCTTGAAAATACTATTTACTTTTGTTTTGGTTCCCATCTTTCCATTGGGGGGATCTGGGCCTTTTTATTTTGGTTTCCCACAGTGGTCTGTCTTCATACCCAACTCTTGAGGGGAAAGTATACCTAAGTAAGTAAGTAATCTTTATTAAGGGACATAGTTAATCAAAACCGTTACACCATCCATAATAAGATAGGTCTCACAATGCAAATTTCACATGAAAGCCATAAACCACATAACATTTTTTACAGTACCGTGCCTAATACTCTGTAAAATCCATAAAACCACACAAAACATTACATTGCAATGTCTATTAATAAATACAAATATAAGACAATAATGCTCTTCTTGTAATCATACAACCTGTTCTCTAAAATGTATTTACCTAGAGTGTACCCAGGCCTAACCAATAACTTACTAGTTAAAACCATATACAATAAAGAGCAGCTATAACTCAGCTAAACCTTATTAACTATCTCCCTAAAGTTTGGGAAAATAAAGTTAAGGGAAGAAAGAACTCATACTCATACCGCACCCTCAACTGGGTTTGCCTTACTTTGAACATCCAGTTTTTTTTAAACCTGACGTAAACATTTTAATAATCTGGCATTCAATATACTGCTGGAGGATTTAAAACTAGCAATCATGGCTTGCCTACACATACACATAATTCCCTGGTAAAGGCTTAAAATGTCTTCTACAATATTGCCTTTAACTTTGGCATGTACAAATCAAGTGTATAAGGTTACCAACTCCACACCCACGTAGAATACAGGGAGAATATAGATCAGAGCATTCCCATAGTGCAGTATCAGGACCTCCTGGGAGAAGACCAAATTGATATTTATGTTTTATGGTTCTATACTCATTTATTATTACACAGACATGAGGTCTGCCTGAAAAAAAGACCCATATCCACAGCCAAAGACTTTTTCTTCATAATGCGATCAATACTTTTTTTTAAAAGCGTCAAGTGGTAAATTCTCATCCCACAGTTGACGGGGTCCCAAATTGTCTAGGGCTTGGTCTAAATATAACCATGAGGGGGCCCTTGAGTTCACACTCATCTCTTTCCAGAGTGCTTGACTTAACATGTTTCCCTTGGCTTGTTGTAGATGTCTACAGATTTTAATATAGTTACCCTGTCTTGCAATTGGTTGATTCATTTATCCAAACTCCAGCCTGATTTGGGCCTCAGATGCTTTCACTGGGATATGAAAAAGGGCTACCATAAGTGACACTTGAAATTAATTTAGCATTTATCACTTGTAGCAGGGGTCGGTAATTAAGACCATGTAGCAATCTTTGCAGGGTACATAAAGCAAGCAACAGTGTGTTCCCTTTTCATGTTAAGTCTATTTTCTGGGGAGTAAAAGACCCCCTCTCATCGAATATTACCCCCAAGTATCTATATAGTTTTACTAGCTCAAGTTTTTAGCCTTTGAGGTACCACTTGTATGTTTTGTGTATTCTTCTGCTTATTTCCATAATTTGTATTTTTTTCTCATTAAGAACCATTCCATAACTGCCTGCACTGTACTGAATTGAAAGTGGATTTAAAATCCACAAAACATACATACAGGGGTTGTTTTTGTTTACATTTGTCTATAATGGTAATAAGAGATAAAGGCCCTCATTACGACCCTGGAGGTGAGTGATAAAGTGGGGGTGATACTGCCAACAGGATTGCAGTAAGTACCACTAAATTATGACCATGGCGGTGATAACTCCCATAGACAGCCAATGTACCACACCAGCCACCAGATTAGAAACAACACTCACCCCGGTGGTAGACGTCAACAGCCAGACGGAAGACAAAGTACCACCCACCATATTAAGACACACAAATCTGCCACCTTTTCCAGGGTGGTACCAATGCCATCAAATGCCTTCCGGAAACAGAGCACAGAAGTGAAAGGACTCACCATCTGAGACATAGGGAAGATCTATGTTGCCATGGAACCCAAACTACAAGTCTTCCCGATGATCTTCTACATTATGCTCCACCTGGAACACCAACACCGACAAAGACGATGATGGTGAGTACAGCCGCCTAGCACACAAGGCAGGGAGGAAAAGGAGAGTGACACACACACAAGCACAACACACACATACCATACACACAAATAGCTGCACATGTAAAACAATGGTACAAAACACATGACACAATAAAACAAGGACCAGATTTTGGAAGTACTGAAAATGAACCAAATATATACAATTGTTCATAAAGGGACAATGCTTAGTCCATAGTCATATGGGCACACAAGGCCACAGGGCACAGTCCAAGGCCCATCTTGTATCCTGACATCACCTGGAGAGAAAACTTCAGGTGCATCAGTTTGCAAGTGGGCAGGCACCTCAGGGGGATGGGGCACCTCAGCCGAATACTAGAAATTCCCCACTGGTTTTGGAGGGGGCTCCATGCCCATTTCTCAGTGCTGGGGAGTGCAAGGCCACAGTCTCTGCAGTGGGGAACATGCCCACTAGTTCTGGAGGGGGCTCCATGCCCATTTCTCAGTGCTGGGGAGTGCAAGGTCACAGTCGCTGTGCCGGGGAACATGTCCACAGGTTCTGGAGGGGGCCCCTTGTGCAGCAGTCCCTGGAGGGTGGCCTACATGTCCTCGCCTGGCGGTGATAGCTGCACTGCCTCAACTGGTGGCTGAACTGTGGCAAAAGGTGATGGTGCCTCCTGGCCTGCCTCTGCTGGTGGTAATAGCTGCACTGCCTCAGCTGGTGGGGAGGGCTGCTCTGTGGCAACAGGTGATGGTGCCTCCTGGCCTGCCTCTGCTGGCACTGATAGCTGCAAGGCTCAACTGGTGAGTGAGAGCTGCTCTGTGGCAACAGGTGATGGTGCCTCCTGGCCTCCCTCTGCTGGTGTTGAGGGCTCTGTGACCATAGGTGGTGGCGGTGGTGGTGGTTTCACCCTCCCAGCCTCTGATGGAGTTGAGGTCTTCATTCCAACCATGGCAGAAGAAGTGGGCACCTTCCCCTTCCTGGCTGTAGTTGTTGGGGGATCTTTCCCCTCCCTGGCTGTAGTTGTTGGGGGCTCCTTCCCCTTCCTGGCTGTAGTTGTTGTGGGCTCCTTCCACTTTCTGGGTGTTGGAGTGGAATCCCTCACAGTACTGCCTCAGCGACTAAGAGGTGCCTCCACTGTCCCCGTGGACTGATTGGCTGAGGTGCTGGGCTGGCTGGTTGGTACCCTAGTTCTATGTGTAGGATGGGGGAGGGAAGAGGTCAAGTTGGGCAATGAAAAGCTTCTTAGGGATGGTGCAGTGGGAGGAAGGAGGAGGGATGGAAGTGAAGGTCGAGGGAGTGCTTGTAAGAGGTGTACGTCTGCTGGACTTGGGTGCAGGTGGATGGGCAGTGTGAGTGTGTGAGGTGGATGGCTGTAGGGTGTCTGAGTGCTTGCTTTGTGTGCTTTAGGATAGGGGGACAGACACGGTGGGAGAGGACACAGGGGACAAGTGGATGGATGTCATGGAGGTGTCTGCGAGTGAGGTGTGTGTACTGCTTGGTGTGGTGATGCTGGTGGTGGATGTTGAGGCTGTGCATGCAGGTGTGAGTGTGGACGTTACTGGGAGGGAGGTGGAGGAGGAGGAGGGGAGACAGTGGAGGTGGTGAATGTGGTTGTGTCTGCAACTGTATGGTGTTTGCGTGAGTGCTTGTGGGATGAACTGTGGTGCTTGTGTCTGCCTTTGCCACTCTTGGGTGTTGTCTTGTGTGCATGCTCACCTGTATGTGTGCTTGGGATGGGTTGGGGTTGAGGAGAATGGCACTGGGAAATGGTAGTTGAAGGTGGGACGGTAGAACTGGGACAATAGCTGCCATCAGTGAGGAGGCCAGGGCCTAAATCGATCTCTGTTGGGCTGCCAATCCACTGTGAATTCCCTCCAGGACTGCATTGCATTGCTGCATCTGGGATGCCTCTGCAATGTCTGGCATGGCATTTAGGTGCACCCACTAACACAACTCCACCACCCGGATACCACCCACCAGCCAAAATATGTATTGATACCTACTGTATTCACCCCTTTGTTGCTGCTGTGATGCCCTAAAGCGCTTATCCAGCTCAGGGTAGGCCACCCGCAGTATGCGGGCCATCTGGGGGGTCAGGGTCAGATGGGCACCCCTTCCTTGTTGGTAGGCCATCCCCAGCTGGGCCTCCGCGGTCTTCTGTGCCGAGCATCTCAGGTCCTCCCACGGTTTCCAACAGTGGGTGCTCTGCCTGCCATGGCCCCCCAGGGTCTGTACGTCCTTGCCGATGGCACACCATATTCCTTTCTTTTGATGGGCACTGACCTGCAGAGACAATACAGACAGGAGAACACCATTAGCCAAACTGTTCAGCCTGTCTCACAAATGGCCCACCATAACCGTTTCCATCACCATTGGCACAGACAAAGCCCAGCGCACAACATGTACACTGTCACTAGACATTCCCCCACCCCTCCTCCCCCTTACACGATGCTTCCACACACATCTCCATGTATTCTTCCCACATGCATTGTGCCTAAAGTGTACTCACCTGTTGGTCTTGAGGCCCAAACAGCTGTCCATACTGGGGTAGGACCCCGTCCACCAGTCACTCCAACTCCTCTGAAGTGAAGGCTGGGGACCTTATCCCGGTCACACGGACCATGGTGGGTTCCAGACACAGGTCACAGCAACAAACGCAGTGTAGGTGTTCTCCTGTTGAAGGTTAGAAAACAAGTGAGGAATCAGATAGGAAATGGCGGTCACATTGGTGGTGGTGTACACCGTCACCACTGGAGTAGATACCCATTGGCCACTGTGCTCCATAGAGCCCCATATTATCCAATGAGGAATTGCACAGCGGAGCAAGAACCCCTTCCGCCACGACACTCAACATCAGAGGAATTACCTCACTTCCACCTGTCCTTCCATACAAGACAGGTAGTCGCCATTTCGGGGGAGGGCAGGCCTATCGACAATTACTGCATCACAGATTAAATTGGCGCATACTTCACCATTTACACTGTCCCAATACATAAGTGCACCATGTGGACTGCAGTTGTACTTTTGTTGTTCCAATTGTGACTCCCTACTCACTCTTGTGTCCCTTAGATACCTACCGCTGCAGATGAATAGGAGGTGGAGACATACCCCTGTGTACAGACGTCTGGTGGACTTGGCTACACTGGAGGACAGGCACACAATACTGACCTATAGACTGGACAGGGCCGCAATCACAGATCTGTGTGCCCAGTTGGAGCCTGACCTGATATCAACTATCCGTCATCCCACTGGGATCCCCCCTCTTGTGCAAGTTCTATCAATGCTCCATTTCCTTGCATGTCACATCCAATGTTTTCCTTTGTACTGGCAAGAGTTTTGTCTGTCCTGGTGAAACATATGTGCAGCTACATAGCCTTCCCCCAGGTGGAAGATTTGGCCACTGTGAAGACCGGATTCTATGCAATGGGACATATCCCCAATATTATTGGTGCGATTGACGGGACACATTTTGCGCTTGTCCCCCCCGCCAGAATGAACAGGTGTTCAGGAATCGTAAGGGTTTCCACTCAATGAATATGCAAACGGTGTGCCTAGCGGACCAGTACATCTCCCACATCAATGCTAAGTATCCTGGGCCGGTCCATGATGCTTTTGTTCTGAGACATGGCAGCATCCCAAATGTGATGGCCCAACTACAGAGGCACAGGGTGTGGCTAATAGATGAGCCTTGGTCCTCACCCACTGTATGTTAGTGTATGTATCTGGTGTCAACCCCATAGGCTTGTGTGTGGCTAAATGGTGTTCGTCAATATGTGCAGGTGACTCTGGCTACCAAAACCAATTGTGGCTGCTGACCCCTGTGAGGAATGCCAGGACAAGGGCTGAAGAACGTTATAATGAGGCACATGGGCGAACCAGATGGATCATTGAGAGGACATTCGGCCTGCTGAAAGGCAGGTTCAGGTGCCTCCATCTGACAGGTGGATGCCTGTGCTACTCACCCGAGAAGGTCTGCCAGATAGTAGTGGCATGCTGCATGTTGCACAACCTGGCCCTCAGACGCCATGTACCTTTTCTGCAGGAGGAAGAGACTGGAGATGCCCCTGAGGCAGCAGTGGACCCTGATGACAGTGAGGATGAAGAGGCTGAAGATGAGGACAACAGAACATCAGTAATCCATCAGTACTTCCAATGATACACAGGTGAGACAGTGCAGATTAACATTTCTATGATTATTGGTGTATTCTGTGTGGCTGTGGCATGATGGCATTCACTTCCTTTTACCTCTACTTCCTGTCACCTATGGTTTGTCATTTTGAAGATGTTGGTGATATAACAACTGTGTACTGATGTGCAGCCAGCTACAGGTCATCATTTCTATGCTTTCACAATGTACAGTACATTTGCAATGGATGTAACTGTTTCCAAGAATACACATTTTCAACACATGACATACGAGTAGTTGAGTTGTGTTCAAGGGTGTTCATTGTAGTGCTACGAAATTGAGGGTAAAGAGCAATGGAATGGGGTTATGATGGAGGAGAGTCCTCAATATTGCTCCATTCTGTTTGTAGCACAGTTCCAGTGTCCAAGGAGCCATAGGAAGGGGAGCAATGGCATTTCAAAGTGGACAAGGTGACAGTGTGGGACACATGGGGATATTCAGGAGAGTTTCATTTCCTGGTGGTGGTCTTGGCAAGTGACATTGGCTTCTGTCTGGGTCGCAGGGAAGGTTTGCGGGGTGCTTCACCTTCTGCAGGGGGAGAAATGTTGGTGGCATGTGGGTCCTGTGGCCCGGCCTCCCGCTCACTAGCGCCAGCAGAAATGGAGGGCTGGTTGATGGACTGGCTAGTGGTAGGGGACACTGGTGTGCTGTTGCCTCGCTCATGATGTTGGCCATGTCTGCCAGCACCCCTGAAATGGAGATCAGGGTGGTGTTGGTGGTTTGCAAGTCCTCCCTGATCCCTTGATACTGTCCCTCCTGCTGCCACCTGTTCTCCTGCACATTGTCTAGGATCTTGTCCATCGTGTCCTGGAAATGTTGATAGGTTCCCAGGATATCGGAGACTGCCTCCTGGAGAGTTGGTTCCCTGCTCCTGTTCTGTCCCTGTTGGCCTGTGTCTCTGTCCCCTGAACGGTGTGCCCACTGGCACTGACCCCAGGTCTCTGATTGTCTTGAGGGTGAGGTATGGCCTGGGGTCCCTGTACAGGTAGGCACACTGCTGATTGATGTGTCCTGGGGACAGAGGTGCGGGTACACTGGGTGGGTGTTGTGGTGTTGGATCCTGATAGGGAGGCTCTGTGGTGGTCTGTGAGAGGGCTTGGGTGACCGGATGTCCAGTGGTCCTTGATGGGCCAGGTTGGTAATCCAGAAGTCCAGACTTATTGTTAATACTGGGGCCATCTTCTGTTGGGGAACTGGATAGTTGTGGCACCTCCTCACCAGCGACATTGGCTGGGGTACCTGTGGGGATGTAAGTGATGTATTATGCTTCATGTGTATGACATATTGTATATCCCTGGCTTCCCCTCTATGGTTGCTGTTTCCCTGCCACCTTTTATTTATGTATGTTGATGTATTGTGGGATTGTTAGTTTCCCTGTGCTGTGCATGCTTTTGTGATATGTGTTCATGCAGGGCTGGGAGGGCTGTCCATGCATTGGTATAGCATGCAGGAGTTGACATTGGGGTTAGTCATATGTGTAGGTGCAGTGTGTGGGATGTAGTGGAGTGATGGGAGTGAGGGTGAAGGTGTGAGATGGCATGCAGGTATGGGGGTGGTAGGTAGAACATTTTGACTTACCAGTGTCCAGTCCTCCAGCAACCCCAACTAGTCCCTCAGGATGCAGTAATGCCAGCACTTGCTCCTCCCATGCCGTCAGCTGTGGGGGAAGAGGTGGGGGTCCACCGCCAGTCCTCTGTATGGTGAGCTGGTGCCTTGCTGCAGTAGAAATACCTTCCCCCGTAGGTCGTTCCACCTCTTTCTGATGTCGTCCCTTGTTCTTGGGTGCTGTCCCACGGCGTTCACCCTGTCCACGATTCTCTGCCATAGCTCCATCTTCCGGGCAATGGAAATCTGCTGTGCCTGTGCTCCAAAAAGCTGTGGCTCTACCCTGACAATTTCCTCCACTATGACCCTTAACCCCTCCTCAGTGAAACGGAGGTGCCTTTGGGGTGCCATGGGTGTTGTATGTTGTGTGTTGGTGAGAATGTGTTGGGTGATGTGGTGAGGTGCGTGATGTGGGAAGGTGAGGGATGTATGGGTGTCAGTGGTGTGTGTGTAGTTGTCTCTGTGATCTCTGTGGCTAACTCTTGCAGTCTTTTGGTGTTGGCAAAGGGTTGTGGGTACTATGGGTGTGTATTTTATTGTGCTGTTGGTGTGTGGGTGTGTTGTGTGTATGAATGTCAGGTGTGTATCTTTACCAATGTGGTATTGTTTTGTTTGTGAGTGTTCATTCTGAGTATGGCAGTATGTACCGTCAATGGTTTAGCACCATTGAATGTCTGCCGTGGCGATTTGTGTGTCATAATGGGGCTGGTGTTGTTTTGTTGGTGTAACAGTATGGGTTTTGGTGCAGTCACTTTAGCACTGACCTTTGGGCTGACGATTTTTTTGTGTGTGGCACTAATCTGTTGAATTGGTGTGTGTGTGTCATAATATAGATAATGGATATCTGCCACCGCGGTGGTATGTTGATGCCCTTCAGCGTGAAGGTAAGCGGAATTTACAGCTATTGTCATAATGACGGCCAAAATGTTTAAAGCTGTTCCTGTCCCTTTAATAAAGCTTGTCTGATTGACCGGAATAATATTATTTTCTGTAACCCAGGTGTGAAGATCCTCCAAAAAGGAACCAGCATAGTATTTTGCTTCTGAGTCAGTTAAAGTGATTAGACGGTAGTACTCAGGGTTGGTATGGTTACCTCCTTTAAAAATCGGGTGGATAATTGCACCCTTCCAGGAGCTTGGGACAGTTTCAAGGTCAAGTACATTATTATAAACTGCAACTTCTCTGCCCAGAAACCTGGGTTTGTTTTGTATAAGGCATTTGGGATACCATTTGGGCCAGGAGCCATGCCTCGCCTGCTCTTAATAATGAGTTTAGTAATCTGAGCAACAAAGAACATTATATCATTATCTTCCTTCGGCATAAGGTGTGTTAACTGCAGCTCGCTGGTTGTGAACCCCTAATGACCTCTCTGTACGGAGTACCACTTCTTTACACTTTTTAACTTAGTTAAAAGTTGAGTTAAAAAGTCGTACCAGGATGATTCGGAGATATCTGAGCTGGTCAGGTTTGTGGGGGCTTTGTTTAGAATCTTTTTCATTTTCCAGAACGCCTGAGAATTCTTGTTTTTTACTTAGATATAAGGCCTTTCCCCAGAAGTCCTGGCTATTCTTTGCTTTGTCTTCCAACAAATGTTTCCGATATAAACTATTTATAACTTTTAAAACTTTTTGTACACAAAGGTCAGCTGAGTGCTCTTTGGCCTGTTTTAGTAGTCTATTCCTCTTTATTCTCAATAATGCGGTAGCAGCTGTTATTTTTATTTTATCTCTATTTCCTACGTTTTCTAACTCGTGATACTGATGAGATTTTTGAGAATTATCGGAGAGAAACCTGTCTGCAAACCCCTCCAAGAATACTGACCATAAAATTATTGGATCATCAATGGGATCACATCTGTATTTATTAGATAGAGCCTCTGAATTTATTCCAATAGCTTCAATTGAGTCTCCCCGCTATTGAAGTTTCTTATAACTGGTCGTGGAGAGGTTCCTGGGAGGAATAGCAGCAGGTTTATGCCTTGGATAACTATAATGAATCTCAATACTTTGCAAACCGTGATCACTCAATTCTATCCTTACAATATGATAGGTAGCAACTAAAGCTAGAAGTGGCAAAGTAACCACTGCATAATCAATCAAGGATTTGTTTCCGAAGGCATAGCAGGTAGCTGTGGGGGATTATCCTGTTGATACCTCCCATTCAAGATTCTAAGACCTGACGCCTCCAAATTCTTAACAAAAGTAACCACCTTAACGTCTTTTGTGCCAGTACCTTTGTTCCCTGAGTTTGCTGAGGGACAGGCCATATGTAATCCTAATGCACAATCTGTTCCTCTCTTTAGTAGGGTTGCAATAGTTTCATATTAGAATCCCATGCAATTAAAAGCTCAAAGACGTCGGATTCTTGCAAGCCAGTGAAAATTACTTCTAGAAGTTTGGTTGTCATAAATGTCTTGGAGTGGGCATCAGGATGAATATAAAAATTTCTTATCAAGAGGGGTCTTCCTATTGTTTTATGTCAATTTAGCAATTTTATTACCAAAAAATCTGCATAATCCTGTTTTAATTGTTACAGAAGGCTTTAAGCACAGCTGCCGTAAAAGTCACCAAGCCGCCCTTCAGATGCCCAAACTTCTTCACCTTATATGCTGGGGAACAAATCCCAGAAAACCATCAATTGTAAATGGTTTTGGTGCCTAGGTCTCCTGCAGTAACACAATTTCAAATTCTTTTAGTAAGGTTAGATCTTTTTGTTGATTATTAGCACTTATCTCGTTTATATTCCAGGAGCAGATTTTATGTGAATTTCAATGATATTTAACCCTGGGCGATCTTAATGAAGTGGGATATGACCATCAACGGCTCCAACTTTTATGAAGAGCAGCTGAAAGCCATTCTATATTTAACTGCGTGGAACCATGTCTATTATCTCATGTACAACTTAATGGATGGTACATAGCTGATGTGGAATTTCCAATTGCAGTTCTCAGAACTGAATAGGGTTTTTGGAATGTATTCTTTTCAGTAGGTTCAAACATCCAATGTCAGATTCCAAGAGTTCCGGATAATCAATCTGCTGCGAGATTTTGAGCTCATTTCCCCATTTTTGAAAAGCACTTTTCTCATTAAAAACCCTGTTAACGAAAAGTGATGAAGCCAATGTCGCCAAGGTGGATTCTCGGATGGAACTATTTGCCAACTCTGCCCCTGTCAGAAATTCTATAGAATCAATGTCTAATGATTGGATATTCTCCAGCGAAGGTATTGCTTGCAAACGTTTTAATATATTCCTGCAATTTAATATATCTTGTGGGCCCCTAGTCTGAAACCTTGGGGAGAAAATTATCTTATTTTCGCCCCCGGGAAAACCCTGCTGGTAACCCTCTAATGTGGTATCCTGACTAACTTCACAAAATGGGCCGCTCTGGACTTTCTTAGTGGTAAGTGGGGTCCTCTCCCCTACCAGTCAATGGCTGATAGTTTTGATTGAAGCCTATATCTGAGCTAACTGTCATTACATGCTCTATGAAGGGCCCTGGATACCCAACCCCACCCTGGGGCTCTGGCACTGCACCCCTAAACCATTTCTCTACATTTTCAGAAACATTTTGGGGGTCATTACGACCCTGGCGGTAAGTTGGCGGTTACACCGCCAACAGGCTGGCGGTGTTCCGCCAGCAATTATGACTGTGGTGGAATTGTCACGGCCATACCGCCGGCCCCTCCAATATACCGCCAGGATTCCGCCTGGCGGTCATAATCCCCAGGGCAGCGGTGCAAGCACCGCTGCCCTGGGGATTATGAGTCCCCGACCGCCAGCCTGTCCGTGGCAGTACCGCCATTGAAAGGCTGGTGGTAAGGGGACTTGGGGTGCCCCTGGGGGCCCCTGCACTGCCCATGTACTTGGCATGGGCAGTGCAGGGGCCCCCAGGCATAACCCCGTCATGCATTTCACTGCCCGAATTTCGGGCAGTGAAATGTGCGACCGGTGCTACTGCACCCGCTGCACATCAGAATTGCAGCCGGCTCTATTACGAGCCGGCAGCAATGTTGATGTGATATTTCCACTGGGCCAGCGGACGGTAACACTGTTACCGTCCGCTGGCCCAGCGGGAATGTCATAATAGGGAGCCAGGAATACCGCCGGCAATGGCGGTATTCTGTCTCCCGCGGCCTTGGCGGTCTTTTTGCAAGACCGCCGAGGTCGTAATGACCACCTTTTTTTTTTTATTCCTCTATGACCTTTAATGTTTGGATACTAAAAAAATTGATTACAATTTAAATCCATCACAAAAATAATATCAAAGCCAATCAATAATATAATATAATACTTAAAAATTATCCTTAATAATGGCAATAAAAATCATGACTACAAACTCTTTGACAATACATCCCAATAGTTACCAAGAAACAGCGGGGACTTAGACAGAACATCAGTTAGATAATAGGCCCCTACCCTTAAAGTGCAAGCTTGCCCTAATTCACTAAGCCACTGACAACCATAAGGCACATGGCAAGTGGCCAGGGTGAAAGTTCGGGTAATGCTCAAATTGGCCTGACCTGATTGGGGCAAGAGCGCGTTAGCTAGCGCTTGCAGTGCCCCGAAGAAATTTGGCCAAGGCAGCCTTGATAAATTTGACAGCAGAAACATTTAGCATTGTGTTCCTAGGATCCAATTACGCTATTACAGCCTAGTGACAGGAGCGGACCCCCAGTTCATTCCACTTAGTCTGCAGCAATCTTCTTCGCTCCTGAATCAATGGTGGGCACAAACAAACAACATGTTCAAGAGATTCCGCCACTATACCACAACCCCTACATGTGAATCCCTCCCCTGGCGCTAAACGCCAAGACGGAACATGGTTCAGAAAGCCCCAGTCACCCATTCTCAATGCCATAATTGTTTCTTTCAGGTGGATGTCATAGGTGCAAGAGAGATAGCCCAGGGGAGAACCTGGGCGGAATGAGTTAATAACTGACCAGGTGTGCTTCCGGTTAGCTAAAAGAGCTCAGCCACTATGAAAGGACCAGAGCTGAACACTCTTCTTAATCCCCAGGTTAAATACTGCTTGTGACAGATTGGCAGCCAAGAGCCTATCTGCTTCCAGTAACTGTCTGCAGTTACCCAAAAAGTGATGATATGACCCTTTGCTGTCTTGTGCCCTTAGTTCCCGCCATAATACTGACGCTAAACTGCCGGCCTTTGCCCTGCACAATTTATGACAGAATTTCAAAGACACCCCGGAACCCACAGTTTGGTGGTCTAAAAGCCCAAATTCCAGCCTCACCTGCGCAGGAGATGCAGTTTGCGATAGGCGGAGCACACTCTTATAGATCCTAATAACCAGCCGATTTAGTAGCCCGGTGCCAACATCCATCATTACTTCTTGACCATAGGACAGTGAGGAGATGATCTTTATGCTCATAACCTTCAAAAAGGGGAGCAAACTAGGCCCCTTCAAAGTTCTAGATAACTTAGCAAAGGCAACCTGCAGGGCGAGCTCTTGAGCTTCTATGTCCTTCCTTTGGACTACAAAGCTGCCTCTGGCATCGAGGTGCACTCCCAGATATTTATATGATGAGTCAGATGTCAACTTTTTAGTCTTATAAAACCAACTGATGCTCAACTGCTTTCTCCTGCAAAATGAGACCACTTTTGTCTTAAGCAGATTTACCTTGAGATCATTTTCAGCGGTATACGAGGCCAGTTTATTGAGCAACCATTGAAGGCCAACCCTCGTGTAGCTAAGCATTGCCAGGTCGTCTGTATACAGCAGATGGCTTAGTCACAAAACCCCAATTTTGGGGTATTTGAATTGACAGAATCGAGTGCAGATAACATGTCGGAAATATACAAATTAAACAACAGGAGAGTAAGGACACAACCCTGTTTTACCCCGTGAAACGTTGGAATTTTTCTAGAGATAGAACAACCATCTCTAAGTTTCATACAAATCCAAGTGGCGGTATGTAGTTCAATATTAGCCCCCAAGAGCAAGGGAGGAATAGCCCAGCGCTGTAATTTTGCCCAAAGAGCATGCCTGGGTACCCGATCACATGATGTCCTAAAATCAACAAAGCAACAATGCATCACGAGGCCGAAAATCGTGCCTTGTCCATCAAAATGACAATGCCAAAAGATTTGAAGATGTACCAATAGTGGCCAAAAACCCTGTTTGGGAGATGGGAATTATGCCGTTATGGTCAGCCCAGGATCGAAGGTCCTCTAAAAGATGGCTAGTGTTGTACTTAGCCTCATTATCGAGGAGAGCTATTAACCTAACACTAGCTAGATCTGACCTTGAGCCACTTTTGTAAATTGGGTGGATAATGGCATTATGCCACAAATCGGGAATCCTCGAGGAAGAAAGGCATTGATCAAACAATCTTAGGAAATGGTCCACCCAAAAACAGGTGTCCTGTTTGAACACAGCCAGCAGAATATCGTTAGGACCAGAGCACTGACCCGTTTTGCCCTGTCAATAATGTGCAAAGACGCGTTGGAACAAAAACCCTGACTTCCAGGGCACAGACCGCTCAGCCAACCACCTGCAAATGCTGGTTGACCTGAGGTACATCCGACCCATTGCAACCTCTGCGCTGGTCAATACATTCCAAGTTACAAGCAGCAAAATGGTTTGTTAAAAAAATAACCCAATCATTCTCCGCAATATTGGCAGAGCCAAATCTCCACTGGTTCCTTGTCAGATCATTTACAAGGCTCCAAAACATCTGTGGGTTTGAATCCTTACTTGCACTAAGGAGTTTTTCCCAAAACACATTTGAGCGCCTCTGTTTTTCTAAAAAAACTGCCTTCTTATCCACTTTCTGGGCCTCTCTAAGTTTAAGAGTCAACACCTCGGACACTAGGTGCTCCCTGAACGCCCTAGCAGTCCTGTTCCAGGCTTTCTTTAATTCAAGCTTCCCCCTGAAGATCACAGTGGAGGGACGGGGAACAGGGTTGCACACAGGTCCCTGATATTTATAAAATAAAAGAAGAAACTTGTCCCACTGCTCAAAGTAAGATTGTTGGTCAGCCTCAATTGGGCCCAAAAAATGGCACACTCCCCCTTTATGATTATTCCTAAGGATGCGCTTCAGGGCCTCACAACACACACCGCCTCCCACCGACCGTACCATAACATGATGGTCAAATCTTGATCTCATAATTAATATCTGGGTGTGGCGATCGCTTTCACAATGAGAACAGATACAAAAACGTTTTATGGAGGAAAGCAATTTCATATTACAGAAAGTGTAATCTAGATATGAGTAAGAATGCCCATCTGACCACGTCCATCCTGGTAATACATATTGTTTGAAGCAGCCATTCAGTGCTTTGAACCCTATGCTGTTCAAAAGTGTAATAATATTTTCTGCCAGGGCACTGCATGGGCAGTCCCTCAGTCTTATCTAATTCAAGAGACGATAATTTCCCCCAAGATAGAGCCCTTCCGGTGCTTCTAGCATGTCCTGAAATAAGTTTGTGTTAAAGTTCCACATGGCCAAAAAATCAGGATGTGTATAATAGCCTACTACGTCAACCAGCAACTGGATTAGCCTGGTCAGCTTCCCTCTTTTCTCCCTTGACCCAGGTGCTATATAAACATTAATCATGATGAGTGATTGCTGTGAGTTCCCCTTATTAATCCTAATCCCCTAAACCCAATTCTCTTCCCACCCCAGTGGCATGATGTACCCTATAAGTTTGACAGCAACATAAATAGTTAGACCCCAGTTGGCTCTCCCACTTTTCATTCCTCGTTGAGCAAATTTCCAGAACTCCTGGAACCCCGACAGTGGGATCTCGTTCTCCGCCCAAGTTTCCTGCAAGGCAATAATGTCATGATCATTAAGGAAGGATATTAGGTCCATGAATTCAAGTTTACATGCCAACCCATTGATGTTCCAAGAGCACACGGACAGCCCCTCGCACCCTTCCCCTGTAGGACCCCCTTGTGATGTTCATGCGACTGGCCTTTGAGACAGAACAGATGGCAACCAGTCCCAGTTGTCCCACAGACGGTCACTCATACCAGATATTACTACAATGTTGGGGGTGCTGGAGCTGCTCTGGGCTCCCTTTAAGACTGAAAATGGCTTCCTCCCTGTAGTTGATTTAAAGCTGAAAGCAGCTGACAAAAGCACAGGATAGCCAGGAGAACTGTACAGAGCGATCGTAATGCCCCAGGAGTCAAAGGTGTCCTTTTTATCACAAATTGCCTGTGCCAAGTCAGCTGTGGCCAATGTTATCAGAGTAGATTCCCCCGCATCCCCATCTGTGGGAGAAATTCAATTGATGTGATATCCCCAGAGCCAATAGCATTCAGTTCTGGAATGGCCTTGAAAAGTTTTAAGATATTTCCTATGTTTAAAATAAACCCTTTGATTAGTACTCCGGTACGAGGAGCAATTTTGTAAAGGTGCAGTCCGGTATAACTCTTGGAGAAAATGAGGGAAAGTTTAGATAAAATTGGGTACCCGAACCAGGGGAATTCATTATAGACTCTTGCCTTGTCCCCATGCCTCAACAATGTGATTTTGACTGTGAGTTGACACGGCCGTCAAGTGGCGACCCAAGCTCTCTAGGAAAGGCCCCAATGGAGCAGTCACTGACAAACCAACAGTCAGCATCGTCTGGGCACAGAGCATCATTTTTGGCCCGGGAAGTTGCTAAACCTTTCCAGACCGACCCCTTTGGATCTTGAGGGGGGTAATCTATCCTTCTTAGCATAGACAATTGCCTGTACCGCTTGAACTGGCACGCTCACCTCAATGCGGCCAACTGATATAGCCATAGTGACCCTAGGCAAGGGAAATCGCAGCGCTCATTGCGGACGATCCCCACGGGTCTTGTTGCGGTGATTGATGCCCTTTAGCTGCAAAAACAACAGGCTGGGTGCTCCTTCTTTTGTTTTGTTGCTTACAAAGCTTTTTTTTCCCTTTTCCTTAAGCCAGGGAAGACCCCCTAGACCCGTCTCGCTCATGGGTTGGAGATCGAACGGGAGGGTTTGGCCCTCTGGTTCCGCACCTGCCAAGCCGGTCATTGATTGAACTGGGGCCTCCTGATTGATCCGTTCGGGAGCCTTAGAATCGTCTTGCAGGCTTGAGCTATTATTTGATTAAATTGTTGCCACACCAAAGTATTCATCTAGAGTTTTACTTTTCGTTTTACATCCGGTTGCATCTGTGATGGGCCTTGAACTTGAGGAGTCGGCCGGGGGCACTGTCCTCTCAGAAACCCTATTAATTTCAGTCAGAACTGTAGCCAGAAACGTAGGGAGAGATGACAAACTGTCAATAATCGGGGAACAACAGCAGAACTGCCTGAAGTACATTGGTACTTAATTGCACTTTTACAATTAACTGATTTAAGGAATCAAGTTTATGGTTTATCCCCACTACGTAGGTGTCTAATGTGTTCAGCAAGTCAACTTGAAAATTCAGCTTGTCTGAGTGATAGTTCAGGGCCAAAACTGTGGACTGCAAGGTTTGAAGGAGCTGCGACAAAGCAGGGCAACATGTGGCGACTGGTGAATGGGGGGCTGGATTATGTTGGATTTCCACATATTCTGAAATTTCTGAATGAAGACAGGATAGGTCCAAGAGTGATTGATCATTGAGCTCTTGTCTTTTACGGTACACACTAGGATTGCCACCACCCTGGCCTCTCCTGACGTTGTTCTTGTGCCTCCGGGCTGCAACAGGTTCCTTCCTTACTTTACTAGCCTCATTACAAGTTCGGGCTGCTTCTGGAAAGCCAGCGGTAATTTAATTGTCTTTCAACTTTTTTTTCCCCCTTTTTGCACCATTTTCACAAGTCACACACCGGCTAAGTCATGGCAGGGCTTCTCAACACTGGTAGGCAAGTGCACAAAAACACACAGGGCTCAGAATTTTATCCGGGGCCTTGGGGAAGCAGGTGACAGGGGGCAGATGGCTTAGGCAGGGTGTGCAGGTACGTTGAGGCAAACCTTTTGAGGCAATGATGACAATGATGATAGTAGTGGCTATGGCAGACAACAGCTCAGTCCAACATGCCCTGGAGTAACCAGAGCCCAGCATACCCGGCACACCTAGCGCACCCATCTCACCTGACTCCCCCCTCCATCAGATTCACCGGGGTAAGTAGCAGGCTGTAAAGTCTATGGGATGGACACTCCTGCTGACATGGGGCCAGAGGCCAAGGCGGGCTCTCCGGTAGAATTTGCCTGCCGCCTGCCTTCATGGCTTCTTTGCCTTCTTAGCCTTCTTCACCTTCTCGCCTTCTTTGGCTGCTCCACCATGCCTCCAAAATTCCAGTACGCTACACAACTGGGACAGCCTGTGCATGGGTCACTGACTGGTCGCACAGGTCCCGCGCAGGGCCCATCAGGTCCCCATGGGTATCCAGCGGTCACCATCGGAGGTCCAGTAGAAGCAGCGGCAGCCCATGGCTCACGGCCTGCTGCTAGCGGCTCAGATCTCGCAATACTTCCAAAATCATTTTCTGGCAACATTTCCAGTAGCGTCGCCACAACACAGCAAGCTGGTTAGTATGTAAATTTTTCAGCTACTATCATTCTAAGATTCCTCATTTGTCGCCCTTCTGCCATGAGTTTGGAATCAGCCCTTTGTTTTTTACCTTTCCACCCAGTGTCTTGGTCTACTCAAACCTTCATTTTCCATGACGTGTGCTTTCCAAATTTGGTGTAGCCACTGCCTCGCCTGAACATGGAATACACTCTATAGGTCCTAAGGTAGCGGACCCCTCTTTTTGAGTGTTAAATAAAGGGTAAAACTTACTTGCTGGCTGCTCTTATTATTTGTATCATTCTTGAATCTTTTCCCTTTCTTGTTCTTGGTACTTGCGGGGATTAGAACATTTGTTATGACTTTGCCTGTGGCACCTTGGATACACTTCACCTTCTTGGCTTTTCTTTGCTTTTTCCTTTGCCTTTCAGTTGCAGATAATTTTATTGAGTGTTGGATTTGGCTTTTTGTGGACAAGGAGAAAGGTGAAGAGGGGGATGGTGGAGTCTGATTAAATGATCATTCACAAATTTCAAATATCTTTTTTGCTGGTCCCTCTGTGATACCTTCATTATCAGGACATTGGTTAACCTCCTTTACACCTTTCATTGTTGTGCCCGCTGCCTCCCTATCGCCATTTGCTCTACCTGTCTGGTCTCCCGCATTCAAATTGGCCTCGGCCTTTGGATGTCAATTAGTAAGTGACCCTAATTCATCAACATCTCTTTGTAAAAGTAATGAAGTTAAGATGTAAAATCATCCATCAATGTATTTATAACCACCAGAAGAGTGGCTAGCTTACTAATTATTGGACCACAGGTACAATCGTGCTCTATTTTTTCTGCATAGTTCTGTGCTTGTTTGATCAAAGCATTTAAATCTTGCAGTTTTTTATCAATCCCGGAAACAGATTGCACCATTATATTTAGTAGACCCACCTGCACATCCATTTTTGTAGACTGATAAAACAAGGCATGAAGAGTTAATTGTGAAGTTTTAAAAAATATGTCCCACACTTCACTTTGCTCTAGGGACCCAGATGGACTCTGTGGAGACCAATGACACTTACTATGCCCTTCATGGTTGGGGCAGTCAAGTAGTTGGGCTTGCATTAAATCACTCCCTCTTGAGACTTTTTGACCTTGTAATGATGAATTTGTGTGATTATTTGATACATTGACCCACGCTGGGGCTTGTGACCGCACTTTCACGGGGATGAGGGGTAATTAACAGTTGCTTGTTACAACATCTTTTACCACTCCCCCATAAACTCTTTGTTTATTAAAGTTTTTGAGTTTTCCGTAGCCTTCTCAATGATGACATCACCTCTAGGTGAATCAAGTCTCTTCTCTCCGAGGAGCCTTTAGGTACAATAGGTGATGGTGATGGTGTTGGAGAAGGCAATCTTAAAGTGAGTAGCTCCAAATCACTAATTGATCCCCAAGCATTTCCTTTTTCAGGTGGTGTTTTGATGGAATTTCCCTGGGAGTTTTTCGCCCCCTCCCCATCTACTTCCATTTCAATTTGACCCCCATAGTGGTATTTAAAATTGCTCCCACTTGTATCACTTACATTGGAGGAAGATTGAATTTGAAGCGCCCCTTGGGCTTTGGAAATTAAGTAGATGGTAGATTTGCCCTGGGCCCTTGTTGACTCCCCTTGCAGCACATGTGAACCAATTTTATCCCCCCTTTTGTATACAAAACTACATTCAGATTTTATCAGGGAAATGGGTTGAGGAAGCGCTGTTTGATCCTTAGTGGTAGAAAAAAATCACTTCCACTGGGTCCAACAAGAAGTAAAATTTATAAGGCCTTTTCACTGCCTTTTCAAACATAAGTGTGATGGGGAAAATCAGGTTCTGACGCTCTTCTTCAAACATTTTTCATCGCTTTGACTTCACATATTGCAAGGTAGAGAATTTTTGTTTCCTCTTATTTCTTTTTGCTAGTGGGATAGATGACCTCTCTTTCCCCGAGCGCATTCACCTGAGTGAAGAATGTTATTTCCTTTGGGACTATAATTACAGCCTGTAATGTCTTTTGCAGCTGCACGAGCTTGGGGAGGTACACTAGATTGCACCACCACACCTTGATATTTGAGGGCCTTGAGCACACATGAGCCCGGGGGTGGAGGGGAAGGGGGGTAAAGAGGAGAAGTTTATTGTGAATTTACCACCAGTAGTGACCTTCTTATCGCGAGCTGCCCCGCTTGACAGGGACCGCTTCAGCAACCACGGCACACAACCGTGTGCCCCTCCATATCTGGCATGGTCTGCAAACCCCTTTGAGTCCTTTAGCCCTTTAAGTTCACAATCACAGTGAGATGAAGGCTCAGGTAGAAATTGATACTGTGACGGGTATCGCCACACTCAGCACCCTTCCTCTTCCCCAGGGCCTCCGCCTCATGACCGCTGCCTACCTTGGCGCTTCCACTTGCTTGAGCAAAGAGGCCCTGACAACCCGCTGCCACTCTGTCCTCTAATGAGCCAGTGAGCCGATGATTAGCCAATGATGAACCGGTAGGTCGGTAAGCCTATAGGATATAGGAAGACTGGAGAGCCAATTGGGACGGAGTGAGTGGGGCTGAGTGAGGGGTCCTCAAAAAGCCCTCTAAAAATCCCATAACTATCCCACTCAGTGCTCCCCTTCACGTCCATCTCCGCAGCACGCTATCTTCTACCTTCGTACAACAGCTGAAGAGAGCAAAGGGCAAAAAGCCACTATGGTGCCACGCCTAACCTACTTTGATTGCTCAAGGTTAGACCAGGTTGGGCCAGGCAAGCAGGCAGATCCGGTCAGACAGCATCAGTCAGATGGGGCGGCCTGGGTTGCCTAACTAGCTGTGTTTGCCCCCACTGATGTGGCCGATACAGCTGATACCCTCATGCCACTGATGGTGACGGGCAGGGTCAGGCAAGGGTGGGCAGGGGCAAACTGGGGAACCTGGGGATCCTGGGTGGTGATTGTCTTTCTGAGAATTGGCCGAGAACTGGAAACCACCGAGAACCACTGGTGCCCCCCTCAACTACTTCTGCACTGCCCCTCCACTGCTGCAGAATATTGAACTGAAAGCTCCAAAAATTCTGAAACTGCGCTGCTGCAGCTCGCTTCCCACCATGTCCCTTGCTTTTCAGTAGCTCCGTTGCTCAGCAATCAACTGCATAGGCTGCGTCAATCCTCAATATCAACTCGCCTACGGTGCTGGGCTGTTCCTTCAAAACTCTTGAAAATATTTTGAAAAAGCTTACTGGTGAGCACGATTTAACTCTCCTCAGCACACTGCACTGAGAATCACACTCAGTGTTGATGACACATGAATCGAGTACCTTGGTCTACCAGGTAATGATGTAGCCTCTCATTGTAACAATTACTCAACAGATGCTCTTTAATGAATAGGTTGTACAGCCCATTATAATCTTGCATCTTGTTACCAGCTAAACAACCACCCAGCATTTTTACTGAATCATCCACAACGTCTACCCAAGTAGGGTACCCTTCATAAGGTCATAGGAATCAGAATCTGCCTCCTTCAGTGTCAGGTGCCTATCCCGGCACTTAACTGAGAACAACTCACACAACAATGTGCCCCAGTGTTTCTTCTTAATTTCCCACCCAATGCAGGCTCTATCAAAGGCAGAAAACTATTCACTATATCATCCCCTTCTGTAAAGGGAGGGACAACTTTTTGGGGAGTTCAAAATTGAAAGGTCTCTCTAAATACTTGGATGCTGCCACCAGAGATGGGTCCTAGGCCCAACTCCTTTCTCTTTATTTCAACTTTCAGAAGCTGACTTTCTAAGTTCAGTCTGTGGGTCAGCCTGGCTAAACCCAGATCTTCCTTTGTGGGTGCACGTATGCTACGTGAAGAGGATCTACCCTCATACCCATTGTCCACAGGGTTTTCCTCTCCATCAGCGACTTCATCATCTACTTCCTCTGTGGAGTGGGCTTTTTCATGCTTAGCTATCAGGAATCTAAGCTGGCCAACTTTAGCATGTTTTCCAGAAGGAAGTTTGTATCTTCTTTAACTGGGCATAGCTATTTGCATGGTAAGGGGCCAGGTTGAGCTCCTGGCTATGGTCCTCTGAATCTGACATGTTTACTTTACTAAAGTTGGGACCTTTTTAAAAATCTGGATAAGGCCAACTAAAGTAAGGACTTTTAAATTCTACCTATTGTTGTAGGGACCTAACCAGGGCTCTAGCAGCAAGTTTACAATTTTGCAAAACATTTAGACAATTGGAAAAAATGCAATTAAACTAAAGACAATTTGGATTATGCTAGAAATTAGATATTTGGTTGTCAGTCAGGGGTTACCCCCTGTCCAAGCAAGGACCCTCACTCTAGTCAGGGTAGTCACACACAATTCAAATTATCTTGTGCCCACCCTCTGGTAGCTTGGCACTGAGCACTCAGGCTTAACTTAGAAGGCAATGTGTAAAGTATTTGTGCAATAAATCATGCAATAACACAGTAGAATACCACAAAAATACACCACACAGTGTTTAGTAAAATATGTAATATTTATCTGATAAGATGCAGGTCAAAACTATTAAAATGCAATAAGCATATTTTAAAATGTCACTGTAAAAATAATATGTGTCTTTGGGCTCTTAAAAGCAATAAATGTCACTTTCAAGCACAAAGTACCTGGTTTGTGTTCAAAATCTCTGCAACGAACCGCAGAGGAGGAGATGCATGGAAAATAGGGTGATATGCGTCAATTTCTCGGGCCGCACACAGAGATGTGTCGTTTAGTTTTCAGGCAGGGAAGGCTTTGCATCGATTTCTGGTGCCCGGTCTTGGATCCTCTTCGGGTTGCGGGGAATTCGGACGCCCTGGGGACGATGCGTGGATTTACGGCACTGACAGGGGCTGCTCAGCTGTGCGTCGATCCAGTGGGCTGTGCTGTGAATTTCAGGTCGCTACACTGGCGCTTCTCATTGCGGAGTCAGGCTGCATGATTCCGGTTCAGCATGCAGTGAATTTTTCACTGTGGTGCAGTTTGTGAGTTGTTTCTGTCAGGCTGAGCATCGATTGTAGCCAGGAGTTCTTCTTGTAGAGATGAAGTCTTTTTGATCCTGAGACTTCAGGGAATCTATCTATGCCCTTGGAGAGCACTTCTCAGCACAGCCAGAGAGCAGCAAGGCAGCAGGGCAACAGCAAGGCAGCAGTCCTTTGGGCAGCCAGGTAGTTCTTCTGGGCAGGTTGCAGATTCAGGTTCAGGTTCTCTTCTCCAGGAAGTGTCTGAGTTGGTAGGGGCAGAGGCCCTGTTTAAGTACCCAAATATGCCTTTAAAGTGGGGGGGACTTCAAAGAGTGGCTTAGAAGTGCACAATGTCCCCTGTCAGTCCAGTCCTGTCTGCCAGGGTCCCAGTAGGGGGGGGGGGGGGTGGCAGTCTTTTGAGTGAGGGTAGGCTACTGTTCTTTGACATGTAAGTGTCAGGCCCTCCACCCTCCCGGCCCAGGAAGACCCATTCAAAATGCAGATGTATGCAAGTGAGGCTGAGCATCCTGGGTTTGGGGTTTGTCTGAGTGAATGCACAGGGAATCTGTCAACTGAACCTAGCCAGATGTGGATTGTAAGGCACAGAAGGATTTAAGTGCAGAAAAATACTCACTTTCTAAAAGTGGCATTTCTAAAATAGTAATATTAAATCCAACGTCAGCAGGATTTTGAATTACCATTCTGGCCCTACTAAATATGACCTTCCTACTCCTTTTAGATCAGCAGCCACCACTCAAACAGTATATGACGGTAGCCCTAATGTTAGCCTAAGAGAGGAGCAGGCCTCACGGAAATGTAAAAATTAATTTAGGAGTTTTACACTACCAGGATATATAAACTACACAGGTATATGTCCTGCCTTTTGCTGACACAGCACCTTGCCCTTTGGGATACTTAGGGACTACCTTAGGGATGACTTATATGTAGAAAAAGGGGAGCTTTAGGCTTGGCAAGTACTTTTAAATGCCAAGTCGAATTGGCAGTGAAACTGTACACACAGGCCTTGCAATGGCAGGCCTGAGACATGGTTAAGGAGCTACTGGAGTGGGTGGCACAATCAGTGCTGCAGGCCCACTAGCAGCATTTAATCTACAGGCCCTGGATGCATATAGTGCACTTTATTAGGGACTTCTAAGTAACTTAAATAATCCAATTGGGTATGATCCAATGTTACCACGTTTAACCCCTTCGCTGCCAGGCCTTTTCCCCTCAGTGATAAACCTTTTTTTGGCTGTTTGGGGCACTTTGCGCTTAGGCCCTCATAACTTTTTGTCCACATAAACTACCCACGCTAAAATGTGCGTCCTTTTTTTCCAACAACCTAGGGATTCTAGAGGTACCCAGACTTTGTGGGTTCCCCTGAAGGAGACCAAGAAATTAGCCAAAATACAGCGCAAATTTAGTTTAAAAAAAAAATGGGACACAAGGGCTGCAGATGAAGGCTTGTGGTTTTTAATCTGAAAATGGTATCAACAGAGGGTTTGCAGTGCTAAAATCACCATCTTCCCAGCTTTTAGGGACAGGCAGACTTGGATCAGAAAACCCAATTTTTCAACACAATTTTGGCATTTTACTTGGACATGCCAATTTTTACCATTTTTTTGTGCTTTCAGCCTTCTTCCAGTTAGTGACAGAAATGGGTGTGAAACCAATGCTGAATCTCAGAACGTCAAACATTTCTAAAAAGTAGACTAAATTCTGAATTCAGCAAGGGGTAATTTTTGTAGATCCTTCAAGGATTTCCTACAGAAAATAACAGCTGAAATAAACAAAATTTGAGGTAAAAAAACAGCCATTTATTTCCACGTTTTACTCTGTAACTTTTTCCTGAGATGTCAGATTTTTTAAAGCAATATTCCGTTACATCTGCTGGACTCTTCTGGTTGCGCGGGTATATAGGGCTTGCATGTTCATCAAGAATCCTAGTTACCCAGAGCCAATAAATGAGCTGCATCTTGCAGTATGTTTTCATTCTATACCGGGTATGCAGCAATTAATTTGCTGAAATATAAACAGTGAAAAATAGGTATCAAGAAAACCTTTGTATTTCCAAAATGGGCATAAGATAAGTTGTTGAGAAGCAGTGGTTATTTGCACATCTCTGAATTCCGGGGTGCCCACACTAGCACGTGAATTACAGGGCATTTCTCAAATAAATGTCTTTTTCACACTTTGTCTTACATTTGGAAGGAAAAAATGTAGCGAAAGACTAGGGGCAATAACACGTGTTTTGCTATTCCATGTTCTCCCAAGTCTCTGGATAAAAATGGTACCTCTCTTTCATGGGTAGGCGTAATGCTCGCGACAGGAAAAGCAACATGGACACATCACAATTTTAAATTGAAATCTGACATGGTTTTTGCAAAGAGCCTAGATGTAGATTTTGGCCTCTAGCTCAGCCAGCACCTAGGAAAACCTACCAAACCTGTGCATTTTTGAAAACTATGCACATATGGGGAATCCAAGATGGGGTGATTTGTGGGGCTCTCACTAGGTTCTGTTACCCAGAATCCTTTGCAAACCTCAAAATTTGGCTAAAAGACACACTTTTTCCTCACATTTTGGTGACAGAAAGTTCTGGAATCTGAGAGGAGCCACAAATTTCCTTCCATCCAGCGTTCCCCCCAGTCTCACGATACAAATGGTACCTCACTTGTGTGGGTTGGACTAGCACCAGCGACGGGAAATACCCCAAAACACAACGTGGACACATCACATTTTCCCAAAGAAAACTGAGCTGTTTTTTGGCCTCTAGCTCACCTAGGGAAACCAAGCAAACCTGCTCATCTTTTAAAATTACACACCTAGGGGAATCCAATATGGTGTGACTTGTGGGGCTCTGTTACCCAGAATCCTTTGCAAACCTCAATATGTTTCCAAAAAACACTTTTTCCTCACATTTTGGTGACAGAAAGTTCTAGAATCTGAGAGGAGCCAAAAATGTCCTTCCATCCAGAATCCTCCCAAGTCTCCCGACAGAAATGGTACCTCACTTGTGTGGGTAGGCTTAGTGCCTGCGACAGGAAATGCCCCAAAACACAGTGTGGAAACATCACATTTTCACCAAGAAAACAGAGCTGTTTTTTGCAAAGTGCCTAGCTATGGATTTTGGTCTCTAGCTCAGCCGGCACCCAGGGAAACCTACCAAACCACTGCATTTTTAAAAACTAGACACCTAGGGGAATCCAAGATGGGGTGACTTGTGGGGGTCTCACTGGTTCTGTTACCCAGAATCCTTTGCAAACCTCAAATTTTTGCCAAACTAACACTTTTTTTCTCAGATTACGGTGTCAGAAAGTTCTGGAATCTGAGAGGAGCCACAAATTTCCTTCCACCCAGCGTTCCCCTAAGTCTCCCTATAAAAATGGTACCTCACTTATGTGGGTAGGCATGGCACCCGCAACAGAAAATGCCCCAAAAAACAACTTGGACACATCACACTTTCCCAAAGAAAACAGAGCTGTTTTTTTGCAAAGTGCCTAGCTGTAGATTTTGGCCACTAGCTCAGCCGACATCTAGGGAACCATCCAAACCTGCACATTTCTGAATACTAGACACCTAAGGAAATCCAAGATGGGGTGACTTGTGGGGCTCTCACCAGGTTCTGTTCCCAGAATACTTTGCAAACCTCAAACTTTGGCCTAAATAACACCTTTTCCTCACGTTTCGGTGACAGAAAGTTCAGGAATCTGAGAGGAACCACAAATTTCCTTCCACCCAGCATTCCCCTAAGACTCCCAATAAAAATAGTACCTCACTTGTGTGGGTAGGCCTAGTGCTTGTGATGAGAAATGACCCAAAACACTATCTGGACACATCAAAATTATCAAATCCAAAACTACCTGTTTTTGCGGGGGTCACATGTGTTTATGGTCCTGGTCTCAGCAGCCATCCAAGGAAACCTACCAAACCCAGGTATTTCTGAAAACTAGACACCCGAGGGAGTCCGGGGAGGCTTAACCTGCGTGTATTCCCCCAGAGATTTCTTACCCAGAATCCTGACAATTTAAAAACCAACTTTTTCAAAGACACCAAATTCCATGTTTCTATCTGCCCCCAAAGATAATCTGCACTTAAATATGATTTATTGGCAGTTCCCACGTTAACCTATGAGGGGGATAGGCCTTGCAACAGTGAAAGCTGTGTTTAGCAGTATTTTACTGTTAGGACATGTAAAGCACACCAGTACATGCCCCACCTTTAACTGCACCATGCCCATGGGACTACCTAGGGCTTACCTTCAGAGTGCCTTACATATAGAAAAAGGAAGGTTTAGGCCTGGCAGGTGAGTACACTTACCAAGTCCAGTTAGCAGTTTAAAACTACACACATGGACACTGCAATGGCAGGTCTGACCCATGTTTAACGGGCTACCCATGTGGGTGGCACAACCAGTGCTGCAGGGCCGCTAGCAGCATTTGATTTACAGGCCCTTAGCACCTCTAGCACACTTTGCTAGGGACTTCCTATCCACTTACAGAAATAATTTACACAGGAGCACTTGCACTTTAGCACTGGCCAGCAGTGGTAAAGTGCCCAGAGTACCAAATACAGCAAAAGCAGAGTCCAGTACACAGTCAAAACATGGGAAGCAGTGGCAAAAAAGACAGGGGAGACCATGACAAGGATGCCAGGTCTAATGGGAAGGCACATAGGACAGACTCAATGCATGCTTATTGGTTGCATCTGGACACATAGGGCCAGAGTCAAAACGCCCCATTGCCATCCAAGCCTCACTTGTAGTGAAACTATGGTGGCGCAATGCACTCAGACATATACACAACGCGATCTTAAGCCACTTACTGTGGCTTTACACCACCCTGTAAATATGCAGCACATTGCCTGGAAGGAATGTGCAATTAGTATGGCTCTGGCTGTGCCACAACAACACCCACTGCATATTGTTCACCAGAGACTGTGACTGAAGTCAACATCACCACAAGGGTGGTGTCAGGATGATGCAACAAGGCAAAATGCTTTCCATCCTCACCGTGTCATTGCTCTTCTCATTTGTGCTACATCTTGCAGAACTCATAGACATGTCACCTTGCCATAATAGATTGTTTATGTACAGGAAGAGATACCTTCCTGCATATAAGGGATCTATCCCCTCAACGCAGGCACACCTTCACTATGGTGCAAGGATGCCTGCATTGGTGCAGGGAGAAAAAAATCTGTGCATGCGCTGAGGGAAACACAGGGGTGTGCAATATTCCATTGAAAACAGCGCATCCCTGTGTTTCAAAAGTGGCGTAGCTCCATGCAACTAATATTACTGCTGCACCGAGTTGTGCCACTTGAGAAAAAATTAGGGCCTAAGTGTGCAATCTGTGGAATGCAAACCGCACCGGTTGGACCAATAATGACTCTCACACACCGCCATTTGTATTTTGGGAATGAGTACAAAAGTTAATTCATACAATACATGGGACATTTCTGGGACCATCATTTGTGCTGCTATACAATTAGCTTCAATGTCACCATAACAAAGTTGTCTGTGTTTTGTGAAATAATCAGTCAACCATAGCATTTGTAAAGTGCACTACTCACCTGTGAGAGTCTCAAGGCGATGGGGGGTGGGTGCTGCTACTACTCGAACAGCCAGGTCTTGAGATGTCTCCTGAAGGTTAGCAGTGAATGGTCGGTGTTCTGCATAAAGGGACATTTACGTGCATAATAACTGGCACAAGTGGCATCAAAGTTGCACTACGGCACAATGTCAATAGCCTGTAATGCAACTGTACCATCACACAAATAGTTGCCCATGTGGACCCAAGCTGCACATTCCCCTAGTGCAACATCAACAAAGTCTCAAAATGCATGCCCTGATCCACATCATACATCCTTACACGAACATAAGCCCGTGGAAGATATGATGTATGCAAGGAAATGGCCCAAATGTATGAAGGGAAAAACTAATGGGGCAGACAATCCATAATGGTTACACTGTTTCATTCAATTAGCACATGTGTGGGGCCTGCTAAAAGCAGATGACAAAGTAACACAGGCATTGTAAGCAATGTACCTACCTGTGTTTTGCTGCACTAATGCCATTGTTCATGGGGCCAATGCATTATAGCACCAAGTGACAGCACACATTATACTTCTGCTGGAATGCCCACCATGGTGAATAGGAAGGTAAATGACATGCTACCATGGTGTCAGTGGCAGGGGTAAGGGACCTGCAAGGAAGATGGTGCTGTGGGATCAACACACAAAATACCTTGAAAGGTTGCCCCATGTGTGATTCACAATAAAACACATAATTTACAACTGCAACCTCGGGTCTTCAACATGTAACTGATCCTCCAGTAGCAAGTAAATGATGAGCCATTTCAGTAGCCACCACAGTCAAAGATTGACATTTCACTATCTCATTGCAGAGAATTATGCCTTACCTCCTACTGTCCTGCGTGTCCTAAACCTTACAGATGACATGGATGACCAGCTGTGGACCATCAATGAAGAGACTCTCCAGAATGTCCTAGGTTCCCTCCAGACACCACTTCCAATTGCAGGGTGGACACACAGCATTGTTGAATCTCCACATGAACCACCTAGCTACAAACACACAGCACAAACCAGACCTACCACAGCTCTGGATTCTGAGGACCCAGACATCACCTTTCAGAGGACAGTGGTAAGAGTCCAGTGGGAGCTGGCCAAGCAGGTGCAGATGGGGATAGAGACCATGGCAGCCAGCCCAGAGGGAGTGCAGAGGTGCCTCAGTCCAAATAAGGACATCTCAGCTGCCATCACAGACACCCACTCCCAACTCCTGGACTCCAGCAGTCCCTGGTGGCATAGCTGCTGTCATGAGGCAGAGGCTTCAACAATTGCCCTCCCAAAGTGGCAGCAGCGTGATAGACCTTAGGCTGGGCACTTTACAGAATACCCTGGAGCCCATACAGAGGGAAGTGGCCTCCCTCAGAGAAAACATGGGTGCATACCACAGAGATGTTGCTGCAGTGTTGAGAAATCAGCAGTTTCGCCTTGCTGCAGTGATGCGTTATGTGTTTCCACAAATGGCAGCTGTGAGGACCTCTGACTCCACATCTCTATCCCCTGATGTGTTTGTGGCCCCCTCAACTTCAACAACAGCACCGCCCACGGCACAGGCAGCACACACATAAGAGGATGAAGATGTAGAAGGAACAACAGTCACACGGAAAACCACTCGGTAGCACCAGCCTGTGCCACATAGACAGTATCTCCTTAGTACCGTGCTTAAGAGCATGCCAGTGTTGTTACAGCTGGCATTGTGCCCTCTTCACTCAACCATTGTTGACTTTTCTGCTATGGACTGTCACTGTCTCAATTCCTACCTATTGCAAATTTGGACACCTCCTCACTAATGTACACTTCTCCTACCCTTGAACTCTGAATATATAACAAATGGCTCAGGATCTCCCATGGGCCCTGAAAACTGGACATTGTATTGCATTGGAATATACACTTACACATGTAAATAACTCTCCAAATTTACATGTATCATGTTAACTTTTACTGCGATCCATTAACTCATCTAAATGTATTAATTTTTGAAACTACGTAAATGAGAACAGAAGATAATTACATGGGTGGCTTACTGTCAGATACAAAGCAACACACTAGGACTGTAACATGAAAAAGGTGATTGATGGTGTTGTGGACTACAACCAACTTATAAATCCTTAAAAACATGTAGTGAACAGATATCCATGCAAGTTGACTTATCACATGTTTGGATCAGAACCAAGTGTCCGGAATTTCCCCAGATGAAACCACCAGTACAACTAATATGTGTGGAATAGATGAGGTACATTTCATCAGTGACGGGCAGCTGTCAGTGTACCAGGATACATTCCCTAAATTAATGTAATATGTGCCACACTTTCCAACATTATTTCTGACAGACCTCTGTGTTGATAGTTGAAGTTCCATACTTACCTGTCAAAGACTCTCTATACATACACAATGTGAATGTTTGGAACTGAGGATGACAAATGTTTTGAGTAGCTTATGTCATATTGCAGCCAATCTGACAGTTCGTTAGTCATAGGGGATACACATTGTCATACATGTAAATCAATACAGAAGGCATACCCTAAGGCATTCCTCTAACTTGGCCAGTGCACACATGAGAACACCCAGACACTCAATCAACATGGAGACATAGGGGGTCATTCTGACCTCGGCGGTAAAAGGCGCTTAGCGCCGGTCAGAAGACCGCCATAACTCCGCCGCGGTCGCGGTAAACCGCCACGGTCATTCTGACCTGCAACTGGCAAACCGCCAAAAACCAGACATCAAAAAATTCCGCTGCAGCAACGGCCAGCGAAAAACTGGCGATGACCAAACCTCCACTGTCACACCAACAGAAATACGCCCATGCCATTCCGACCCACAAATCCCCGCAGCGGTCTTTCAACCGCGGTATTCCATTGGCGGTACACACCGCCGCGCTCAAAATACACACACCTTTACAAAACACAGCCACATTGGACAATTCAAAATACACACACCTGAGACACATACACACACCACTCCCACACACCCAATACAATATAAAACACACACCCACATCACCCACAAACCCTTACGACCACAATTGCGACGGAAGGACAGAGAGAGACAGCACAGAATAGAGTACACCATCACACAGAGGCAAATCACAACATCCACGCACAAAACACCATACACAACCACACTCACCACACTCTACAACATATACACCACCCCTCACCTCATCCACACCACCCCATGGCACCCCAAAGACACCCCAGGTTCTCTGACGCAGAACTCAGGGTCATGGTGGAGGAAATAGTTTGGGTAGAGCCCCAGCTCTTCGGGACACAGGTGCAGCACACCACCATTGCCAGGAAGATGGAGCTATGGCAAAGAATAGTGGACAGGGTCAACGCTGTGGGACAGCATCCACGAAATCGGGACAACATCAGGAAGAGGTGGAACGACCTATGGGGGAAGGTGCATTCCATGGTATCAAGGCACAACATCGCGGTGCAGAAGACTGGCGGCGGACCCCCACCTACTCCCCCAGAATTCACAGCATGGGAGGAGGAAGTCTTGCACATCCTGCATCCTGAGGGCCTCGCAGGAGTAGGCGGATGAATGGACTCTGGTAAGTCAAATCTTCACTACTTCATTACCCCCACCCCACCTGCATGCCAAATCATACCCCCACCCTCACCCCCACCCCCATCACACCAACTCCTTGCAAATGGCTCACCATCACAACCCACCCATCCCAAAACCTAGCCCTGCATGCCTCCACAAAGCATGGACACCCATCACCTAAGCATGCCCACTGCACATACCCATCTCCCCCACAAGCCACCCTCACAACAGCCCCCACAAGGGAATGCCAGCACTGGGGTACACAGGCACCCACCCATTTCATGAAATGGCACACACAGAGGCAATAACCATACTCTTATACCCCTGCAGGACCCGAACGCCACCACACCGCCCAGGAGGGTCCAGAGATGTCCATCCCACCCCCAGAAGAGGCCCCCAGTGATGACAGCAGCTCTGTCTCCCTGGACCCAGATGACCAGCCCGGCCCATCGGGGACCTCGGGACAGTCGGTTCCCCTCAGACAGCCACAGGCTACAGCAGACCTAACCCCCTCTGGGAACACCAGCACAGCTCCCACCCAGCGGGCCCATGCCTCTGTCTCCAGGACACGTCAATCAGCAGTGTGTCCACCACTACAGGGCACCCAGGTTGACCCACCACCCCAACAACAACAGGGACCTGGGGGCAGTGGTAGTGGGCACACGGTCCAGGGGACAAAGGCCCAGGGTAACAGGGGAACTGGGAGGGCTGCTGTGCGACAGGGGGGGGACAGGCCCAGGGAACCGACTCTCCAAGAGGCCCTCTCTTCCATCATGGGAGCATACCACCGCTCCCAGGAGACGATGGCTACGGTACTGGCCAGGTTCCAGGAGATCCAGGTACTGCAGGAGGAACAGTACATGGGGTTCAGAGAGGAACTGAGAAGCATTAGTTCCGCAATGGGGACCATCGTCGTGGCCCTTAACCAGATAGTCACCACATTGCGGGACCATGTGGCACCACAAAGGGCCCCTGTCACTAGCATGGACCCAGACCAGGCTACCACCTCCGCCGGCGCTAGTGGACAGGAGGCCCCCACACAACGACAGGCCACCAGAACCCCACCTCCTGCAGAAGAAGAACCACCCGCAAGCGGTACCTGAGATCTCAGAAGAAGACAGAGTAGGATGCCAAGACCCCTGCCAGCAAACGATACCCCCTGATGTCATCCCACTGTCCCACATTGTCACCCTGTCCAAACTTAAACTGCCCCTGCTCCATCCTTCCACAGGCATATGGACAATGCACCTGTGAGACTGAAAACTGGACTCTGCCATGGACATTACTCCACCATCACCCATCACCGTTTTACAATCATGTCCCTAAATTTAGCACTTTAATAAAATCACTTATTGCACTTAAAGAATCTGGAGTCTGCTTGTATTTTGAACAAATGTATTAGACATAACGGTGCCAAAATGTTCAGTTATGTTGTGATGACAACATACCACTGTCACACTGCTGTAGTCCATGGGCAAACAAAGCAGAGGTCACGCAGTGGGGCCCACCGCTCTGAAAACGGAAGGGAAAGTCACAACTCAGTTAACAGGAACTGGGGGGAAACACATACAGCAGAGAGGCAGGAGACTTTAAGTAAATGTAAAATGGCGGGGTTGATTCGTACCTGTGTGCTACTGAAAATACTGTTGTATCACTGTGTCCCTGTTGTCTGTGTCGTCCCCGTCGTCTTCCTCCTCTTCACTCTCCACAAGCTCCACAGCTGCTACAACACCACCATCTGGACCATCCTCCTGCAGGAAAGGCACCTGGCGTCGCAAAGCCAGGTTGTGAAGCATACAGCAGGCCACGATGATATGGCACACCTTCTTTGGTGAGTACATTAGGGATCCACCTGTCATATGCAGGCACCTAAACCTGGCCTTCAGGAGGCCGAAGGTGCGTTCAATCACCCTCCTAGTACGCCCATGTGCCTCATTGTACCGTTCCTCTGCCCTTGTCCTGGGATTCCTCACTGGGGTCAGTAGCCACGACAGGTTGGGGTAACCAGAGTCACCAATTAGCCACACACAGTGTCTCTGTAGCTGTTCCATCACATAAGGGATGCTGCTATTTCGCATGATGTACGCGTCATGCACTGACCCAGGGAACTTGGCATTTACATGGGAGATGTACTGGTCAGCCAAACAGACCACCTGGACATTCATCGAATGATAACTTTTTCTGTTCCTGTACACCTGCTCACTTTCACTGGGGGGAACCAAAGCCACATGGGTCCCATCAATGGCACCAATGATGTTGGGGATATGTCCAAGGGCATAGAAATCACCCTTCACTGTAGCCAAATCGCCCACCTCAGGGAAAACAATGTAGCTCCGCATGTATTTCATCAGGGCAGACAGCACTCTGGACAAAACCTTAGAAAACATAGGCTGAGACATCCCTGATGATATGGCCACTGTTGTTTGGAATGATCCACTTGCCAAAAAATGGAGTACTGACAGAACCTGCACCAGAGGGGGAATCCCTGTGGGTTGGCGAATGGGGGACATCAGATCCTGCTCCAGCTGGGCACACAGTTCATGTATAGTGGCTCGGTCAAGTCTGTATGTCAGTATGACATGTCTTTCTTCCATTGTCGACAGGTCCACCAGCGGTCTGTACACGGGAACATTCCTCCATCTCCTCGCAAGTCCCAGCGGACGGTGCCTAGGAAGGACAACATGGAGCACAGCGTAAAGCAACCCACAGGTACGTAACCACAGCTTGCACAGAACACGATTCGCTATGCATTGAATGGCTTGTATGAGTGGCAATGCAAGGCCTAGGCCTGTGTGAACCAGTAGAAATTAAGCCATGTGGGCCCTTGAAATGGCGGCTGCCTGACCTGTGAAGTGTGACAATGGGATGTGAGGTCAATGCGCTGGCGTGGCACACCGTGGCGGTAGGCGGTCGAAGACCGCGGCACAAAGCAGCATTGGTTAACATTGAACCCTATGGGTCTCAGGAGCCAATGACGATGTGCGCCGGCGGTCGCGGTATGCACCGCCGCAGTACGCACCGCCGCGGGCGTGACTGCCATTTTCTATCTGCTTAATCACTCGAGACCTGATCATCCACAGGAGAGGACCTATACTGCAAGTGCTGCTGTGACCTCGGTCTGGAAGCTACAATGGCTGCTGTGACTGGGGAAAGGGCCCCTGCCTTCACATCTGAGGAATTGGAGAAACTTGATGGGGTCCTCCCCCAGTATGCGCTACTCTACAGTCCTCCAGACCAACGGGTAAGTACACTGGGACCATGCTTTGTGGGCAATGCCTGTGTTGAGTGGGGTGGATGAAAGATGGTGGGGAGGGGAGCGAATGAGGCATGCATCGCACGACAGATGAGAGCATGTGCCATATGGCAAGGTTGGGGAGGGGGGGTCCACTCACATCGACCATGCAGTAACTGATGATATTTTTTTTCCCACCCTGTCAATGTCACATAGGTGAGCGCCCATCAGAAGATCGACATTTGGCGTGCCATCGCCAAGGACGTCCGGACCCTGGGGGTCCACAACAGACGGGGCACCCACTGCCGCAAGAGGTGGGAGGACATCCGCCGCGGGAGCAGGAAGACCGCGGAGGCTCTGCTGGGGATGGCCTCCCAACGTAGGAGGGGTAGCTCCCGTCAATTGACCCCCCTGATGTCCCGGATCCTGGCGGTGGCCTACCCCGATTTGGATGGGTGTGTGAGGACATCACAGCAGACACAAGGGGGTGAGTACCAGCACATTCTGCTATATTAGCGCACAGTGGAGGTGTCTGGGTGGGGGAGGAGGGCTGTGGGTATCTCTAGGCCAGGGCGATTTCTGTAGGCTAGGCCCCTCCGTAAGGCATGGCCCTGTGCCCCCGCCCCCCACCTCTGTATGGTGCTAAGTACAGCTATCCATGGCCCTGGGTCACCTATGTGTGCAGTTGTCATCCATAGGCTTGTAGGCCAAGTCACCATAATTGAGTAGTGTACACCGAGTGCGCGGCGTAGTGCAGGGGGCTTCTGTATCTGTCCTCTCCGCCAACTGTGTCGCCAATGCATGCACTCAACATGTCACTTTTTCTCCCCCCCCTTTTTTTAGGTCTTCCTGTTCATGTGTGCATTAGCATCATCAGGCGGAGGAGAAGTGGCATCGGAGCACGAAGGAGCTGCATCTCACATGGCCCTGGAGGGCCATGTAACCGACTCCGAGTTCACCAGTGAGACGGAGGGCGAGGGGAGCTCCACAACGGGGAACCGTGGAGACGTCAGCGACACAGACACGTCCTCGGAAGGGAGCTCCCTTGTGGTGGCGGCAACATCCGTGCCCACCGCCACAACAGGTACAGCTGCCACCCAGCGCACCAGCTCCGCCCTCCAAGCAGCCCCTCAGCGTTCGCCCCGTGCCCGTTCGGCCAGGAAGGCGGCCATCTCCTTTGCCCCAGGCACCTCAGGCCCTGCCCCAGTTACCCCTGCTGCCCTCAGTGAGGAGATCATTGACCTCCTCCAGAAGCTCATTGTTGGGCAGTCTACCCTTTTGAATGCCATCCAGGGTGTAGAAAGGGAGGTGCACCGGAGCAATGCATACCTGGAGGGCATTCATTCGGGTCAGGCTGCCCATCAGCGATCGTTCAACGCTCTGGCCTCAGCACTGACGGCAGCCATTGTCTCTGTCTCCTGCCTCCCCCCTCCAATTTCCTCATCCCAGTCCCACTCCCCTGTTCCTCTGCCTATCCCAGCCACACCTACAGACCAGCCTGCACACACATCAACACCCAAGGACAGCTCCCCCAGACATAAGCACCACAGATCACACAAGCATTCACACATGCAACATCCACATGTAGACATGCCAACAGCCACTGCCTCCTCTGTGTCCCCCCCCTCCTCGTCTCCCTCCTCCCTCCCTGTGACGTCTCCACTCACACCTGCATGCACACCACCATCAGCCAGTACGTCCATCACCACCACACCCACCAGAACACTCTGTACACGTGCAGTCACCACCCCCACTGCCATTTACACGTCCCCTGTGTCCTCTCCCAGTGTGTCTGTCACCCCCTCTTCCAAACCACACAAACGCAGGCAGCCACCCACCCAACAGCCATCCACCTCACGACAGCCTCCGTCACAAGCACCTGCACCCAAAGACACCAGACTTGACTCTCCTACAACCACATCCTCTTCCTCCACTCCCATACCCACTGCACCTACCCTTCCCACTGCTCCTAAAAAGTTTTTCCTCTCCAAAATTAACCTCTTTGCATCACCTGACCCACCCCCTCCATCTCGTAAGAGTCCAAACAGCACCTCAGCCACCACAAGCCCTGCACCTACAAGGACCATAGTCCAGGGCTACTGGAGTCCACCAGCTTCTAGAGCAGCAACATCGGCCAGCAGCAAGGGGACAGCCAGCCCACCCCCTGGGAAAAAAACTAAAAAAGGGAAGGGCCGGTGCGAGAGGCCAGATACTGCAGCCCACGAAGGCACTACCCTGGCACCGTCACCAGGCACATCCACAAAGGGAGGCAAGGGCCCCAGAGAATCGGCGAAGGAGGGCAAGGGCAGCAGGGCGGACAATTCCGGCAGCAGGCGAGCTGCCCAGGAGGGCCCCACCAGCCCCATTTCGGGTGTGAAGGAGGACACCCACGGGCCCAGGACTCCAGCACAGGAGGGCCCCGCAAGCGAAAGGTCGGATGGCGACTGAGCGGAAGATATTGGCCCAATCTGGTTCCCTGGGAACACATGTCAGGCACCGCTGAACAGGGCCCCGCCATGACAAGCACCGCTGAACTGGGCCCCGCCGTGACAAGCACCGCTGAACAGGGCCCCGCCGTGACAAGAACCGCTGAACTGGGCCCTTCAAGACAAGCACCGCTAAACAGGGCCCTTCAATACAGGCACCGCTGAACAGGGCCCCGCCGTGACAAGCACCGCTGAACTGGGCCCCGCCGTGACAAGCACCGCTGAACAGGGCCCCGCCGGGACAAGCACCGCCGAACTGGGCCCTTCAAGACAAGCACCGCTAAACAGGGCCCTGCCGTGACAAGCACCGCTGAACTGGGCCCGCCGTGACAAGCACCGCTGAACAGGGCCCCGCCGTGACAAGCACCGCCGAACTGGGCCCTGCCGTGACAAGCACCGCTGAACAGGGCCCTTCAAGACAGGCACCGCTGAACAGGGCCCTTCAAGGCAGGCACCGCTGAACAGGGCCCCGCCGTGACAAGCACAGCTGAACTGGGCCCGCTGTGACAAGCACCGCTGAACAGGGCCCTTCAAGACAGGCACCGCTGAACAGGGCCCCGCCGTGACAAGCACCGCTGAACTGGGCCCCGCCGTGACAAGCACCGCTGAACAGGGCCCGCTGTGACAAGCACCGCCGAACTGGGCCCCGCCGTGACAAGCACCGCCGAACTGGGCGCTTCAAGACAAGCACCGCTAAACAGGGCCCTTCAAGACAGGCACCGCTGAACAGGGCCCCGGCGTGACAAGCACCGCTGAACTGGGCCCCGCCGTGACAAGCACCGCTGAACAGGGCCCCGCCGTGACAAGCACCGCTGAACAGGGCCCTTCAAGACAAGCACCGCTCCGCTGGGCCCTTCATCTCAAGCACCGCTCTGCTGGGCACCACCGTCTCTGAACTGCTCCGCTGGGCCCTTCCTGTCAAGCATCGCTCCGCTGGGCCCTTCCTGTCAAGCACCGCTCCGCTGGGCCCTTCATCTCAAGCACCGCTCCGCTGGGCCCTTCCTGTCAAGCACCGCTCCGCTGGGCCCTTCCTGTCAAGCACTGCTCCGCTGGGCCCTTGCTGTCAAGCACCGCTCCTCTGGGCCCTTCCTGTCAAGCACCGCTCCGCTGGGCCCTTCATCTCAAGCACCGCTCCGCTGGGCACCGCCGTCTCTGAACTGCTCCGCTGGGCCCTTCCTGTCAAGCACTGCTCCGCTGGGCCCTTCCTGTCAAGCACCGCTCCGCTGGGCCCTTCATCTCAAGCACCGCTCCGCTGGGCACCGCCGTCTCTGAACTGCTCCGCTGGGCCCTTCCTGTCAAGCACCGCTCCGCTGGGCCCTTCCTGTCAAGCACTGCTCCGCTGGGCCCTTCATCTCAAGCACCGCTCCGCTGGGCACCGCCATCTCTGAACTGCTCCGCTGGGCCCTTCCTGTCAAGCACCGCTCCGCTGGGCCCTCCCTGTCAAGCACCGCTCCGCTGGGCCCTTCATCTCAAGCACGGCTCCGCTGGGCCCTTCCTGTCAAGCACCGCTCCGCTGGGCCCTTCCTGTCAAGCACCGCTCTGCTGGGCCCTTCCTGTCAAGCACCGCTCCGCTGGGCCCTTCATCTCAAGCACCGCTCCGCTGGGCACCGCCGTCTCTGAACTGCTCCGCTGGGCCCTTCCTGTCATGCACCGCTCCGCTGGGCCCTTCCTGTCAAGCACCGCTCCGCTGGGCCCTTCATCTCAAGCACCGCTCCGCTGGGCACCGCCGTCTCTGAACTGCTCCGCTGGGCCCTTCCTGTCAAGCACCGCTCCGCTGGGCCCTTCCTGTCAAGCACCGCTCTGCTGGGCCCTTCATCTCAAGCACCGCTCCGCTGGGCACCGCCGTCTCTGAACTGCTCCGCTGGGCCCTTCCTGTCAAGCACCGCTCCGCTGCGCCCTTCCTGTCAAGCACCGCTCCGCTGGGCCCTTCATCTCAAGCACCAATGGTCCATTGGCAGGGCCGGATCTGTGTCGGCCAGGGCTTCACGAAGCAGTCTGGGCACCATGCCTCTTCCAGAACCAGTGGAGTCTGTAATCCACTTGATGGACTGTGGCTTTGCACTCCCCAGGATGGTACAGTGGGCAAGCCACCCACTGTATGGACTTGAGAGAGTGTGGCTTTTCACTCCCCAGGATGGTCCAGTGGGCAACCCACCCACTGTAGAGACTTGTGAGACTGTGGCTTTGAACACCCCAGGATGGTACAGTGGGCATGGAGGCCCCTCGTGGATCTGGCGTCGTGGACTCAACTGGCTGAGGTGCCCCCCTTCCCTTCCCCCTGAGGTGCCTGTAGTTTTAATATCTGATGCCCCTGCAGTGTTCTCTCCAATGGAATCGGGTCTCGTGTGTGGGCTTTGCCCATGTGTTTAGGCCCATTGGCCCACGAACAATGGATGATAGCCAATATGGGCCGGACTTTTGACCTATGTATATATTGTTCATGATGTAATATATTTTATTTATATATTTCATATTTCACTTAAGTTCAAATATGCTATAATATACTTCATTTTTAATGATCATTTTATTTTGTCTTTGCATTCTTCCGGGGGGTTTGGGGGGTGTCACTCTGACTTGTTGCTCTGCATTGATGTGTGTATTGTAGTGGGTGAGGGTGGGGGTGGGTGTGTGGCGTATGTGTGTCCCCGTAATTTTTTCCCTCCCCCCTCCCGTGTGTCGTAGGTGCAGTACTCACCGTTGTCTTCTGCGCCGGCATTTGTGCTCCTGGTAGAGGAGCAGGTAGACAATAGTTGGTAGGATGTGTAGTGCTGGTTCCATGCTGTCCAGATTCCTCGTGGAGTGTGTAGAGGTGAGCGTTTTCCCGTTCGTAGTCTGTTTCCGCCGTGTTTTTATCGGCGGGTCTCCCGCCCCGGAAAAGGTGGCGGATTGGTGAGTTGTGATAGGGTGGGCGGTACATTGTCTGCCGCCTGTCTGTTGGCGGTGACCGCCGCGCTGCTTGTCTGTACCGCCGTGGCGGTCGGAGTGTTAAAGTGGCGGGCTGTGTTGGCGGTTCCCACCAGGGTCGGAATTCCATTTGTTTGCCCGCCTGCCTGTTTGCGGGTTGGCCGCCGCTTTTACACCGACCGCCAGGGTTGGAATGACCCCCATAATTGTTTAAAACTAAGTGAATTTATTTAATCATTAAGAAAACACATTATTAAAACCTAACCTAGATACTGCCCTACACTAAACTAACCTATACTAACTTATCTTAACTTACCCATACAGCAATCTATCCTAATCTAAACCTATCTTAAATATTTAACGCAACACACTTAACATTTTCTTCCCCAACCCCTTAAGAGACAAAATATGAGTAGGACGACATCAACTAAGCCTAAACATATATTAACTTAACCTATATCCTAAACAAATATGTATATATATATATATATATATATATATATATATATATATACAGAAATATTTTATCTTTTTTGTTTAAAAAAAAATATTAACATAAAAACCCATACATAACCCCCATCCACCCCCCTAAAAAAAGAATTCCTAAAACCCAGCCCCAACTATACTTATGCTATCATATAAATAACCTGATCTATATAACTATCCTATTACTACCTACCTAAAACCCACTAAAAACTCTAACAATATAAAAAGGTAGAAGGGAAGGAATTGGGAGGCTGTGAAACAACTTGTTTACATCTTCTTAAGTTTTTTCTTGCAAAACTTCAACAACTTGCAGTTTCTGGTATTGTCCTTCTCAAGTTGTTTCAACCTTGACATTATGACTGCCATGTCCCTCCTCATGTCCCTCTCAAAGGTTGATGATGTGGCTGCTGCAGGTGGCTGTTGCGGTACCTGAGTACTGATAGAGGCAGATGAAGTGGAGGAGTTTGGACCAGTGGAGGCTCCCCTGAGCCCAGATGTTGTGCCGTATGTGGGCTTCACAGTTGCGGCCTGTGACTGAGGTCCCCCATGTTGGAAGGCAAGCTATGCCCCTGAAGATTTCTCAGAGCAATACTTCCTGCCTTTCAGAAATGGGGTCTCTAGTTGGTAGAGGTGTATACCCTTGTCCAAGAAGGGACCACCATCCTAGTCAGGGTAAGTCACACACAATCCAAACTATCCTGTACATACATGAGGGAGTACATGAGGGTAGCCCTAATACTATCCTATGAAAGAAGCAGGCCTTACAGTAGTGGAAACCAAATTTAGGAGTTTTCCACTACCAGGACATATAAACCACTCATGTATATGTCCTTCCTTTTACCTACATGGCACCCTGCCCTAAGGGTTACCTAGAGCCTACCTTTGGGGTGACATATGTAGAAAAAGAGGTGTTTCAGGCTTGGCAATTACTTTTAAATGCCAAGTCAAAGTGGCAGTTAAACTGCGCAGACAGGCCTTGAAATGGCAGGCCTGAGACATGGTTAAGGGGCTACGTATGTGGGTGGCACAACCAGTACTGCAGGCCCATTAGTAGCATTCAATTTACAGGCCCTGGGCACATGTAATGCACTTTACTAGGGACTTATAAGTAAATCAAATATGCCAATTGGGAATGAAACAATGTTACCATGTTTAAGGGGGAGAGCATAGGCACTTCATCACTGGTTAGCAGTGGTAAAGTGCGCAGAGTCCTAAAACCAACAAAAACAGTGTTAGAGAAGTGGAGGGAGGCAGGCAAAAAGTTGGGGGATGACCACCCTAAGGCTGTCAGGTCTAACACTGCCCATCTTATGGTACCTGGCCTGAAGCTCCGTTATGTAGTGAAAACAGCCTGCCCTTTTTTCAAAAGCACGTTTCTGTGTTGTGTTCATAGTGGCAGCCAGAACCTGAGGAGAACATGGCATCAGAGCAGTGGGTAGAGGCTGAATAAACATGCATTTTACACAGCATCTTCAGATGACACATGCTGTACACCAGACATTCCACAACAATGTCAGTCTCCAAATCAAGACTAAACCTCCAACCAGCCATTAGCAGTATCATGTACAGGTCACTGGGTCAATGGCTATCCATTGTTGACCATAAGGGCCCAGAGGTAAGTGGACTACTGCACCCTTGCATAATATTTGTGTCATCATACTATTGAGGATCAAGTGGCCCAATAAGTCCCAAATCCCTATGTGAAAGTAAAAAAGCAGTGCAATGTATGCAAGTCACCACTTTGACACCCCTAGCGCTACATTAAGCCTTGGCCAGGCATCATGGATGCAAGGTGGGGTTCATCCGGTAGAGCGACAGGAAAATTGGCACATGGAATTCTAAGGAATGCCAATGTATCATTCATGTGTCCTTGGATTAACACCTGCTCAGAACACGTCTTAGAAGGGGGCACACCATTGCTAACAATGAGCCTCCTAGTACAGTTCAGGGATAATGCCCATATAGTTGCCCTAAGCCTGAACAGTACTTCTATATTGTCTACAGATGTTGTACCTATTGCCCCTACCCTGTGGTGTGGTGTGCAACATGTCTAATGTGGTGCACACATGGTGGCTGTATGGATGCCCTAAGGGCCACAGGAAGAGTGGCACTGCACTGGGTACAGCTACAGTGTTTATTGAACTACCTGTGCACATGCATGTCTAACATCTCCTAAGTAACAGGTATACACTCCACATTCACATTCTATGCACACATGATGTGACCAAGCTCTCTCACAATTATCATGATGGGTAGATCATGTTGGTAAATCTGTACACATCTAGTTTGCTACAATCCATAGACATGTCCCACATCCATCTGGAGCAGAGTAGAATTATCACAGTGTACTCAACTGACTGTTGCCCAGCACAATAAGGATCCTTGCATGGCTGCTGCCTCACTGAAATTCTGCAGAGTAGTGAGGCACCGGTGGTGCAAGTGTCTCCAACATAAGTCCCCTAGAGACCGCAATACATGTACAAGATCTTTACCATTTCCTAAGTAACTGACAGCAACGTGTGGCACACAGCTGTGACAAGTAAGTTGGCAACATGCATGCTAATCAGATAAACAGCACCTCTGGCACATATCTTGTCTGACATCACTGTTTATGTGGGCATGCTTTTCTTTTTGTAACATCCACAATTCCATAGCAGCACATGTTGGCACTTGTGCAACAATCAACTTCTTCTCTATGCTCAACATTGCATCAGACATGGTGTCCACATCCTAACTTAGATGACGTCATCTCAATGGTCACACATTACATTTCAACATTGCATTGTACACATCATACCCTCTCACACCTAACCCTGGAATGACCCATGTGACGCACAAGGTGACAATGGCTGCATCAGCATCTTCAAACTGGGACACTTCTTCAATGGTGTAGGGTGGAGACCCATCTGCAAGACAGGACAGGAACACTTAGCTTAGTGATTTTGGAACATTTATGTGCATGGACAACTGTTACACATTCAACTGGTTAAGCTGAGTATGCAAGTCAACTTTGTGTTAGGACTGAACAACTGCCAGTAAGACAAAGGGCCATATAATAGAGGCCCTGGCACCACCAAAGCGTCACTTTCCCTGATGCTCCAGTGGTGCATTCCACTGCACCAAATGTACAAGGATTTTTCATGCAGCTTTTTGGAGCGTTACACCCCCATGTACATAAGGGGCAGGATGACGCAGTATTCTGCATCAGAGGGGAATACAATGGTTGTTGCAGTGGCTGTCCCATTGTAACTTCCATTGGTTTTGACGCTGCCCCAGATGTTGAAGACATCTTATTTATTATCAGTGCCAAAAGACTAACAACTGCCCAGGGGTCATGTAAGCATAGCAAAGTGCTCAGGACTGCATTGATACTTCCTTGTTTCTTGCTTCTTATCTGTGTGCACCCTTTGAAGGCACAAACAGTGGCGCTACAATGCAAAGGTTGTTTGCTTATGTGCATGTAGGTGTCCCTTCCTGCACATTAACAAAATAACATAATTGATGTCTTGGCACAACTATGTGGGCAGCCATTGCTGCCATTGTAGACTGTTTATGTCCTGGAAGGGATACCAACCTGCACATACACACTCTCCTCAAAACAGACATAGTTGCACTGTGGTCTAAGTATGCCTGCATTGGCGCAGGCTGCTGAGTTATGTGCCAGTGCAGGCTTAGAAGCAGGCCTGCCCCGTAATCTTGGTAATACGGGGCAGGCCTGTGTTACAAATTCAGCACTTGTCTGATATTTGACACTTCATGGGGTGAATGTGATACACAATGTACACAAAGAGGAACGTGCAAGTAGTCTGCACCAGGTGCATAGCTAATCTCATGTAAATGCTGTTTGCTGAAGACACAAAGGGGCAGATTTAAGAAAAGTGATGCTGCACCTAGTACAGCACCACTTTTCTTGTGCCCCCCCTTAGATGGCCATTACTGCCACCATATGTGCGCCATAATCACAATACGGTGCACCATGGTGCAGAGTAGGGGGCAATAACGTCATTCTTTTTTTACGCTATTGATGTACTCTGTAGGAGTAGCACAATAACCTTGGTGCTACTCATCCAGAGTAAATAGGAGCCCATTATAAATAATGGTATTCCCCCTTTTAACACCTGATCTGAGCAGACATAAAAAGTGCCAAAAAAAATGGCACAAGAAAATCTCTTGGATTTCCTTGCACCATTTTTTGGCCCTCCCCAAACCTTTGCATACATAATGGCTGCCACAGGTATGATGTGGCACAAGTGTTTACAAAGTGGCTCAATACATGCATTGTACAACTTTGTAATAATGGGGTGGGGATCATGCCACTTTAGCACCACCTCAACGTCTGACCAGGCATTAAACTTTTATACTATGCAGACTTTGCGTCATTTTTGGGACCAGTTCCTTCATGTGCGTTGTTTTTGTGTTGGGCAGTAAATATGGTGCTGGATGGCTAGGATAAATTTTTGGGAGGGAATGCCTACATTGCATATCATTGTCGCAAAACAACACAATGCGTGGTGGCGCTCCCAAAAAATGACTCTAACTCAGAAATGTTGCCACTAGATGGGTCTAGCAACAAAATATAAATATGGTCCAAGATTAGCGCCACTTTTTTGTCAAAAAAAGATGCAAAGGCAGCACTAACTTTTCTTAAACATATGCCTTAATGTTCTAAGTAATGTAATGCCACAGGCCATTCTTCTATATTTAGGAAAACACCTAGACACCTTAATGTGTAAAAAGTTGGGAAACCAGTAGATTTGCATCCATCTTCTCCAAAGTGGCCCAAAATCTGATTGATATGCAGGCTGTTTCTCTATCTCCTGTCCATTCTTTTTAGTTCCACCACATACACTGATGCCTATTGACTTGTACAGACCCTATAGGTATTGCATTACAAACATATAACATTGCAAAGAACTCTGTAGGGAAATTGATTGTTTAGCTATGGAGAAAAGAAGCAGTGACTTTGGTGTGAGCTGTTGCTGATCTCCCACAAGTTTTTAAACAAGTATACTCCATATGCCTGGGAAGACATCCTGGCTTACCATTGGTAGCTGGACACAAGAAGCCAGGCCTTCCTCAGACAAATGTTCCTGTGGTACCAGGAGAGCAACAACAACACAGCAATATACTTACAATATAAATGGGCTAAACTGCCTAAACCAAATGAGTTCATAGTTCGAAAGATAGACAATACTTACAAATAGGATGTAGAGAACGTGAGTTATTAAAACAGCAAGAAACTTCAGGAACCCAAAAACAACTGCAGGTCAAAGGGGTTCATTGGTTCTGGAGCCGTCCTATTTCACAGCCACACCAGCAGTGGAGCATAGTCAGATACAACTTGTTAGTTCACCTGGTCAAAATATATAATTTAGTTCATGGCCTATGTTTTCAAGAGACAGAGGTCCTAATATATAATAGTCAAACAACCGCTCATGGATAAAATATGTATTCCAAAAATGTTTTAATAAAGGAAATGAAAGAAACAATTTTGAGTGCATGAGTGACAGAGGGGTGCGTAAATGGGTTCAGGCGAATGAAATAGAAATACACAATGAGCGTACCACAACTTACAGAATCTATAAGCAACCTGTATTTTTAATATAATTAGTAAAACAGGCATTCTCAGTTAGTCAACTGGTTTTTGACCCAGATACATAAAGGAATCATCATCAGGACTTGAATTATAGTCTGCGAGAGACAGTGAAGAATAAAATCCTATTGAATATATACAGTAATCTCCGTGAGTGGGATGAAGGTGCATCAAGATATGGGTAAGAAGAAAACAGTCTGGTCAAATTGGAATGTAGAGTGGGACACTAGAATCTCTGTGAGCAATATATGCATGAATAGTACTTTGGCCGACCCAAAATGTTGGGAAAAAGTCTATCACTTCTGGTGCTCCAATAGTCTTCAGACTTTCACAAACATTTTCTTAGGTGCCAGGAAATGTGTTCAATTATGGGAAGGTATCCACAAATACAAGTCAGGTTGACAGCAAAAAGTCTAGATGAATTGGTATCTGGGTCCTCTTCTCTCCCCAGACACAGGGTAGGCACCTCATATGAGATGACTGTAGAGATGTCCATTTCAAACTGGTCTAAAGAGAGTAAAAAGTAGCCTAAATATATGTGTAGCTCTGTTATTGAACATATAGTGGAGTACCAGAGCTCCCCAATCAGCTCTGCATACTCACAGTGATGGTGCCAAGTAACACTGAAGGGCTCTGCCCACAACTCTAAGTCACTTGTGCTGGTCTGCACTAGGTACATCCAGCATGTGTGTAAGGAGGATTGAATCAAGTCATATATTCACAATAGTGCCATAGTATAGAATGTCATAGATTAAATCTAAATAGAACTTATGTGCATAGTCATTGGTTTTCTCGAACATGTGGAAATAATTCCGACTTTACTTGATGCGCACTTGACAGCTATAATTCACTCATACATCTACATAAAAATGCATGTTGGTACAATCAAAAGCAACGCTGTCCATGTCATTCTGTCATTTGCCAGGAGGTGGCCACAATTATTGGATAGTGCTTTACAAAAACTCTGAAATAAATATGTCCAAAACTAATGTGTTGGAAAATATTAAGCAAGGTTTGATTTCAGTTGGTACACAATGGTCCATTTTACATCATAAAATGAATGCTTGAAGGTGGATAAAGTCTGAGGAGCCGTTGGTGTCTGAAGAGTAATCATTAATAATAACAGCAATATTAATAATCATTTGTGTTCTTGGAAAATGATTGCTAGCAGACTGTTTAAAAGTTCTTAACACTACCTCATTGACTGAGATCTCAATCGCATTTTTTCAGTTTACATTTTGATCCAATGTTTTGGCATAAATAGCCAATGGACAAGGGTATTTCCTCCAAGTCATTAGCGGAACAGTCATTTCAGAACCTGTGGAACAGTAACAGACTTTTTCACCACACTTCACTATTAGACTGGACATTTTTGCCATGGTATCCCCCCAAACCTTTTGGCCTTCTCTCCTGTTTTGCTGAATTTGTTTTTGTTGGCATTAGGACTCCGTACTTTACCATTGGTAGCCAGTGCTAAAGTGCTTGTGATCTCTCCTTCAGACATTGTAAATTTGGCCCATACTTAGTTTCACATTTAATGTACTTGTATGCCTCTAGTAAATGGCACTGAATGTATGCAGAGACTGTAAATTAAATGCAACTAGTGGGCCTGCAGCACTCTTTGTGACACCAACTATAGTAGTTTTTGAAAACATGTCTCAGGCCTTCCACTGCAGCATGTAGTGCAATTTTAAACAGTTACCTTGACCTGGCACAATAAACCTTTGTGAGGCCTAAACCTTTCTTGTTAGTTCATTTACGTTATCCCTGGAGGCTCATTGGCCAGTGTGCATTGTATTTAAAAAGTAGGATACATACCTCAGTTTTACATGTTCTAGTAGTGAAAAATTCCTAAAGTAATTATTCACTGCTGGTAGGCCTATCTCTCTCATTGACTACCTTTTGGTTACCTTATTACCTTTAATAAGTGATAATTTGGTATTGAGAGCAACTGGAGATATTCTGTGTACTCTTTAATGAATTGTAATTTTAAATACTCTTTAATAGAAAAGTCGGATTTTAAGTCCTAATTCTGAAAATGCCATGTTTATAAAGTTAACTAATTTAGGGGCAACCATTTATTCCCCTAGATTCCTGGGTACAGACAATGTCTCACTGAAAAATGCTCCTTGAGAATTGTTTAGATATACTTTTTGAACAGAAGATCAAGCGTTCAATTAATGAATAAGACAACTCCATACTGGTCAAATCCAATATATTAATCAATAGGATTGAGGAAGTTAAAAAATTGCACAACAAATACAAGGAATATTCATCCCATAGGCAAGAACACTGTATATAACCCCCCTAGTTCACACAAGCAGGCCTTTTATGGCTGGCACAGCTCACTACAGCAGGCTAAAAGGCTATATGAGAACCATCAATATTTTTTATATGCATAATTACTCAGAACCCACACTCAGCTTCTTTGTTGCTGCTTATGCACAAATAATTACTATGCCGATGTCGGAGTGTTTATGTATGCTCTTGAATGGGAATGGAAATTAATGTAATTTTTTTAAAAAGGTTATTGGGGTATTTTAGACAGTTTTAAATGACTTTGGTATGGTTGTCATTTAATCAGGAAATGATTTTTCAGGTGGATTAGGTATTTTAGGTTTTTTTATTTTGTCAGGGGTATGCTTATAGAGTGGTGCATTTAGGGATGATCACATGATAGTTTGAGGTTTTGGTGACAGTTCAGTAAAGTGCAGTTTGTATAATATGGTGCCTAATGGTTGCTGTCATACTGTTGGGCTCTCAAGCTCTTCCCTTTGACTGACTGTGTGACTGTGAGCGTGGCCCAAATGGTTTATTGGGGGTTCGCTGTTGCTTGTCAGTTGTGAGCATCTTCAGAGCAGAGAGTTCAGGGCTCAAGGAGTTGGCAGTCGATGTCGGCAGACAACATTGCTGCAGCTATCTTTTTTAGTTACGTTTGGGCCACCGTATGATGATGCTTAGAATGTGGGTAAGATGGCCATTATGACTGTTTGGGATAAGAGAATTTCAGGTGGAGTTAATATCAGTGGCCATATTTTGGGATGTCATATGAGGTGATTGCCAGTTTCTGTCAGTTGCTGTCAGTTTTGAGAAATTATTTTTGTGAATAGGCTCTTTGTTTTTGGTAGAGATTTCTGTTATTTAATTGTAAACAATATGACTGATTTAATAGTTGAAAAGTTACTGTATTAAAAGGAAACGTAGGTGAACACTTTGGTGGAGGAATCTGAAAATAGAGCAAGGTGCATATTTATGAAATAGTTGCATCCTTGTGCAGTTAGCAAGGATGATGTGACTATTAAGTTAGTTTATCGAGCCACACAAAGCCACCTTGTACGGCTCTGAATGGATTGATAAATCTAGAAGAATGCAACACAACAGAGGATGATGTGTTGTGTTAGTCTGTCACGGGTGGTGTTCCATGAGTGGAGAGTGGGTGTTCCCACGCATCCACCCATGGAGTTTGATGCATTGCCAGATTTACCATTACTGGTAGACCTGTGAATGCATCAAACTGCTACACCTCCCCAGGTGAGGTGTTTATATCTGCTTGTTTTTTCCCCTTTCTCTGTGTACTGCATTCTGCAGCACAAATAGAAAAAAGAAAATGCCTCAGAAGGTGCAGGCCCTTACACTACGGGTGCCTTCCTTGGATCTAGGCAGCCAAAAGTGCACCAGCTCAAGGAAAGGACAGAAATGCACTCTAATATGTTAAATATGGTGCATTCTTGCCCTTGCCCTTTCAAGCAGTGCAGCAAAGTGGCTTGCTTCCCTGCGCTATACTGTACTGCATGAAATATTGATAAATGTGCCCCCAAGAGTTTCTAATGTGGTAGGTCGTAAGGTGACACAGAAAACGGAAGAACTTCAGTGTGAAAGTTCTAAAGGTCTGGTCTGGTAAGAGCAGGGCAGTACTATAAGGAATAAATAAATGTACCTCATGTGGAGGATAAAGGGAATGCTATAATGGCAAGAAATGGGTTCACAAAGCTGTGGTTTGATGATAAAAGTAGTAGTGATGTTGATTTAAGATGTTCAATGGATTTTGATGAGTCAGATATAGATTAGAGTAAATGCAAGAGACACAAAAACATGCAGAAAATTGGGGCGATTGAAGTTAAGGGTTTTTTGCACCCTCTTGTGGTGAAATGTTTGATCCTCTGCCGGTAAAGCATCCATTGTCTCCTCAATGGATTCAAACAGAGCATGTGGTATGGTGTGTAAAGTTGTGGATAAGGCAGGAGATGCAAAAGGAGGTAAGGACACAACTTTAATCTGAGTGTCCAAGGCTTACCTTAGATTAAAAAATGGCATATACTCCTGATCTAGAGCAAATGATGATGGCTTTCCGAAACATATTTAGATGTAATCCCAGGAAGGGATTGGGTAAGAGATGTGAGGGCTGTCAAGATAGACTGCTGGGCATTTTTGGTCCTTTAACTAAAGTGTTTGATGTGTGTGAGGAGGAACATACTGGTGTTAATGTTGTTGAAATGCATCAGTGGATAAAAAGAGTTGTTTACTAGGTAATTCTAATGCTAACCTATGTATGGAGAAACAGAAAAGTATTTTATTGAAGATAGATCAAAAACTAACAGAACTTGAAAGGTATGTCAAGATATTTTGAAACTTTTAATTCAATGCAGAAAGTTCAGAAAGACCGGGAGCAGGTGGGGTTTGTTCCCCGGCTGAGGACAAGGAATTACTCGTACATCCTTTTCACAAGGTTTTAGACCTTATAGATTCTAATCATCACGTTTTTATCCTTAATGACAAAGACAAAGGTCAAGAGGATTGAAAGGAGATACAAGGTCTAGAGAAGGTTCAAGTAGTTTCAGGATACAAGGTTTGTGTATTCATGCAAAACTAGGTGGCAGACTTGCTCAGCTTTTGGCTACAGGGAGAGACATCACAGAGGAGCTATGGGTATTAGAAATGGTCCAAGGTTATCATATAGATTTTGTAGGTATTTAAAGTCAGCAAAAAATGCGGAGAATGTTGAGGTTCTCAAAAGAGCAAGAAGAATTGGTGACTGAGGAGGTGGAGGCTCTTCATGAAAAAGGGGCAATGTATGGAGTAAGCATAGAATCAATAGGCTTTGTGAGAAATATATATTTTTTAAGAAACTTAAGTTGCCACTTTGAATTACATACATTTGTTGACAGGACAATATCATTAAAAATATTAGTTGAGAGATACCAATGTATAAAACTACAAAAGCGATAAACCAAGCATAAAAATAATAACAAGCACTTTTCTCTGAAATTAATCATGCCTGGATACATAAAAGTCATCAAGCTCAAAGTTTTGGAATATGATAGCCAATGAGAGCTGAAGTAAAAATTATGCATCAAGTGAAATGGGTGTGCAAAAATACAAGTTGTTCGACGAGCTGTTCAAATATTCACTGGGTCATGGGCAATAAATTACCTCAAATCCCGTGTTCAGATCTCTAAGCACAAAGTAGAAAACATTATTTTTTACTGATACATTTCAATCCTCTGAACCAGGATGCTTGTAAAAAACTAGAAACAGAGTGCACAATCATTGCATTTGTATCTGGTTTGCAAATTCTCAGGGCCTCAAAGTCGTTTAATCCATTTTATTTATAGGTTCTTATACGCAGGTGTCAGACCTAGCAGGAGGTTACTTCCACTGGAACAAAGGTGGAGTGCCATTGAAATAGAAGCATTTGCTGTACTCTGGACACAGAAAAAGCTGAAACTATACTTGTTTGGTATTTACTTCCGGGTTCAGACAGACCACAGGCCCCTCAGATGGCTCATGCAGATGAGGGGTGAAAATCTAAAATATTGAGGTGATCCATCTCCCTAAAGGGAATGGAATTTATGGTAGAGCCTTGCCAGAGGACTTACCATGCCAAACCTGATGGTCTCTCCAGATTCTTCCACCTTAGTGATGAGAACTCCCAAGGAGTTGGGTAGCTATCTCCACTTTCAGCTGGGGGGGACACATGTTAGACCTCACAGCCTTAGGCTGGTTATCCCCCAACTTTTTGCCTGCCTCACTCCATTTTTCAGACCCTGTTTGTTTGTGATTTCAGGACTTTGCGCACTTTACCACTGCTGACCAGTGCTAAAGTGCATATATTCTCTCCTCTGAACATGGTGACATTGGTTCCTAGCCAATTGGCATTTTTAATTTACCTGTAAGTCCCTAGTAAAGTACACCACCTGTGCCCAAGGCCTGTAAAATAAATGCTGCTGGCAGGCCTGCTGCACTGATTGTACCACCCACATAAGTAGCCCCTTAACCATGTCTCAGGCCTGCCATTGCAAGGCCTGTGTGTGCAGTTTCACTGCCACTTCGACCTGACCTGAAAACTACTTGCCAAGCCCTTAAACACCCCTTTTTCTACATATAAGTCACCCCTAAGGTAGGTGCTAGGTAAAGCATAGTGCAGGGTGCTATGTAAGTAAAAGGCGGGACATGTACTTATGTGTTTACATGTCCTAGTAGTGAAAAACTCACCAATTTGCTTTCCACTTCTGTGAGGCCTGATCCTCTCAAAGACTAGCATCAGAACTCCCCTCATATAATTTGATGTGGTAGATTCTGATCTGGAAGGAGTAGCCCTATCATGTTTGGTATTGGCAGAATGGTAATAGAAAATCACACACACTGGTAAAGTTGGATTTTATATTACTATTTTATTAATGCAACTTTTAGAAAGTCAGCATTTATCTGCACTTACTGCCATCTGTGCCTTACAACCCTGCCTCACATCCATGTCTGGGCTGTGGTGGGGTGCAGCTCCCCTTGTGCATTCCACCCAGACAGCCATAAACACAGGACGCTGAGTCACATCTACATTCATCTGCATACTGAATGGGTCTCCCTAGGCAGGAAGGGTGGAGGGGCTCTCTCTTACACTTCAAAGGTCAGTGGACTATCCTCACACAAAGGACTGGGAACCCCCCACAGGGATCATGGCAGATCGGACTGGCCTGAAAGGGGAACTTATGCACTTCAAAACCACTCTTTGAAGTTTCCCTCACTTCAAAGGCATTTTTGGGTATATAAACTGCGTCTCTGTTCCCACCAAATCTGAGACATTTGGATCTACACCTGGACTCTGTCAGAGAGACTGTCTGGTTGCCCAAAGGACTCATCTGGACTGCTTTGCTGAAGGAATGCTTTCCAGCTCGTTGCCCTGCTGCCTGGTGCTTCTGACTCTGCTGGAAGGACTCTGTCTTCTTCCAAAAGTAGTCTCCAAGGACTTGGTTGACCTTGACTCCTGTTTCTGAAGTCTCAGGGCCAATAAAGACTTCACCGCCTTCAGGAAATCCTCGTGTGTTGGAAAATCAATGCAACTCCTGCAGAAATTGATGCAGCACCTGCATCGCGGCTGGAAAATCACTGCACCACCGACCGGAACAACACAGCACCAGACTTGCAACTGGGAATCTGACACAGCGTTTTTGTCTTTTTTATTCATATAAATGTTATCTATTTTTCTAACCCTGTGTGGTGTATTTTTGTGGTGTTTTTACTGTGTTACTGTATAAGTATTGCACAAATACTTTTCACTTTGACTTCTAAGTTGAGCCTGCCTGCTCTGTGCCAAGCTACCAGAGGGTGAGCATAGGATAATTTGGGCTGTGTTGCGATTTACACTGACTAGAGTTGTGGTCCTTACTAGGACAGGGTGCATACCTTTGACAACTAGAGACCCAATTCCTAACAGTAGGGCAGAAAAAAAGTACATGCTTTACCTTTTCAGAGCCTGAATTACAAACAGGACATGTGCCACGATTTGCCATAGGATTAGGCCAGATGGTCGTAAAAGAGGTCAAGGGGAGAGTGCCCATCCTTACCTGGGTTTAAAGCTTCTTTGAGGATGGTGTTTGCAAACGATCTAAATTCCTCAAAAAGATCATCTGCTTTAAGGTTCAAAAAGGAATCAGTTAAGCTCCCAAAAGCAGATGCACCACCACTTATCTTCTGTGTAACTTGCCAGAAGGTCTTTTTCATAGTTGGTTGGAGCAAAAGTTACCAAGACCTACATTAGTTAGCAACCTCTTTATGTATTTTATCCAGGAGATATTTAGGGCCTGAGGTCTACTTTTATATCATGCAGACCTGCTCTCTATTGTGCCAGCTCTTCAGTCTACCAAAGCCTGATACACTGTAGGATTACTTTTAGTCTGGAGATTCACTTATCTTACGTAGGCCTAGGTCTAGGCACAGAGGTAGAAAAGTGCGAGCTCTGTGGGAGCTTGAAAAGAGTTCTTATAAAATAATTATTATGCTGAAGTAGATCTTCAGCTTCATAATGGCCCAACAATTTGGCTCCATAAAGTGCTGCACCAATGGCCTGGGCTTTGTAGACCTGCAGAGCAGGAATGTTGGAAAATTATTAAAGTCACTAATGATATTGGTGATAGCATTTGCTCTGTATTTTAGACAGAGCTTACTTCTAACAATTTGTTCCGCTCATCGATCATTTTCTGACACTTTGATGCCCAAATAATCCAAATATTGAAATCTTTTGAGATTTTCAGTATCTACTAAGATCACACACCTACTTTGCCTATTAGTGTTAAAAATCATAAACGTAGTTTTAGCAGCATTAATTTGCAACCCATAATGTTCACAAAACCAGGATCTGTAGGCATCTAGGGCCATATGTATGAAGGCTTTTTCCCATAGACACAGAATGGGTAAAATCCTTTGGTACATCTGGCCCCTAGGCATTTTAGAAATCTGGAAGGTACCCTCAGTGAAAGGTAACATTGGAATTTTCCTTTCCTTCCACTTGGGCTATTCACTCTCAGAATTATGTCAAAATGCTATGCACCCATTGATAAACAGTAAAAATAACATAGGAGACAGCACACACCCCTACGGCACTCCTGTACTGATTTCAGTTTTATCAATGAGTTAAACTTCTGGGCTGCCGCAAAACCTGGCAGTTATATGTATGTGAGCATATGGTGATAGATAACAAATCAGAAGGCATGCCAATATCAGATAGAACTTGCCAAAGCTTAGACCTCAGTACCAAATCAAATGCAGCATGCAGATAGAAAATGGCGGTGACGTCCGCGGCGGTGGTGCCCGCGGCGGTGCGTATCATCACCGCCAGCACACTTCGTCATTGGCTCCTGGGACCCATAGGGTGCAATGTTAACCAATGCAGTATTGCGCCGCGGGCTACGACCGCCTACTGCGACGGTGTACAATGCCAGCGCAGTTACCTCACATCCCATTGTCCCACTTTAGAGGTCAGACATCCGACATTTCAGGGGCCCACATGGCTTCATTTTCAACTGCGTCACACATACCTAGGCCTGCACTCAACACTCTTAGACACAACTTTTTGGATTATGTTTCGTGTTCAGTGTAGCTGTGGGTACATACCTCTGAGTTGCTTATCTCTGTGGTCGCTTTTGTCCTTCCTAGGCACTGTCAGCTGGGACATGTGAGGAGATGGCGGAATCCTCCGGTGTACCGACCGCTGGTGGACCTGTTGACAATGGAGGAGCGACATTTAATCATCACCTACAGGTTTGACCGTACCACAATCCAGGAACTGTGTACCCAGTTGGAGCCAGACCTTATGTCACCAATCCGCCATCCCACAGGAATCCCCCCCTCAAGTGCAGGTGCTATCAGTGCTCCATTTCCTAGCAAGTGGGTCATTTCAGAAAACAGTGGCCATGGCATCAGGGATGTCTTTCCAACATGTTGTCCAGAGTGTTGTCTGCCCTGCTGAAACACATGAGGAGCTACATCGTTTTCCCTCAGGTGGAAGATTTGGCTACATTTAAAGGTGACTTCTATGCCCTGGGACATGTCCCTAACATCATAGGTGCCATTGATGGGACCCATGTAGCTCTGGTCCCCCCGCAGGAGTGAACAGGTGTACAGGAACCGGAAGAGTTATCATTCGATGAATGTACAGATGGTATGTTTGGCAGACCAGTACATCTCTCAGGTAAATGCTATGTTCCCTGGCTCAGTGCATGACGCCTACATCCTGCGGAATAGCAGCATCCCTTATGTGATGGGTCAACTCCAGAGGCACTGAGTGTGGCTATTAGGGGACTCTGGTTACCACAACCTGTCATGGCTATTGACCCCAGTGAGGAATCCCAGGACCAGGGCAGAGGAACGCTACAATGAGGCCCATGGGCGGACTAGGAGGGTGATCAAACGCACCTTTGGCCTCCTGAAGGCCAGGTTCAGGTGCCTCCATATGACAGGTGGTTCCCTATTCTACTCACCAGTGAAGGTGTGCCAGATCATCATCACCTGCTCCATGCTTCACAATCTTGCTTTGCGACGCCAGGTGCCTTTTCTGCAGGAGGATGGTCCAGATGACGGGGTTGTGGCAGCTGTGGAGCCTGTGGACAGTGATAAGGAAGAAGCAGAGGAAGAAGACATTGACAACAGGGACTCTGTCATACAGCAATATTTCCAGTGACACACAGGTGAGAACACTTTCTTTAATAATACCTTTACTTTCACTCTTCTACCTCTATCCTGTCTGTCAATTTCATGCAGTATTTGGTCACTGAGTTGTACATTTCTATTACGGTTTCACAGGTGTGGTTACCAACGTGTGTCATCTGCTTGCATCCTTCATGGACTTGTGATGTGTGACATAGGTATGTTGACATTACTATTGAGAACAGATTTTGTCATTGTCATAGCTAATACACTTTTTCAAAATCACGGACTGACTCCAGATTGTTTTGTGGTTCAAGGGTGTTTATTGAAGTGCTAATTATTGGAGGGGGTGGTAAAATGGTGACAGTGGAGGAATGTCCATGGCAGAGTCCAGTCTATTAGTCTCACTGGTGCACTGCCCATATCGGCATAGGAAGTGGAGCTGGGGCAGTTCCAATATGGACAGGGTTACAAAGTGGGACAGTCGGATGACAATCAGGGTGGTCTCATTTTTTGGCGGGGTCTTGCCATCGTGCTCCGTCCTTTTCCTGGATCTCAGGGACCGCTTGCGGGGTGGTTCTCCGTCTGCAGGGGGTGGGGTGCTGGTGTGGTGGTCCTGTGGTGGGGGGTCCTGTCCACTAGCGCCGGCGGAGGTGGTGGGCAGTTCTTCGTCCATGCTAGTGTCAGGGGCCCCTTGGAGTGCCACGGTGTCCCTCATGGTGTTCTGTATGTCCTTCAGCACCCCTACGATGGTGCCCAGGGCGGAGCTGATGGTTCTGAGATCCTCCCTGAACCCCAAATACTGTTTCTCCTGCAGGCGCTGGGTCTCCTGAAACTTGGCCAGGACCGTAGCCATCGTTTCCTGGGAGTGGTGGTATGCTCCCATGATGGAGGAAAGGGCCTCGTGGAGAGTGGGTTCCCTTGGCCTGTCCGCCCCCTGTCGCACAGCAGCCCTCCCAGTTCCCCTGTGTTCCTGTGCCTCCGTCCCCTGGACTGTGTACCCACTATCACTGCCCGCAGGTCCCTGTTGTTGTTGGGGTGGTGGGTTATCCTGGGTTCCCTGTAGTGGTGGACACACAGCTGATTGACCTGTCCTGGGGACGGAGGTATGGGCCCGCTGGGTGGGTGCTGTACTGGTGTTCCCAGAGGGGGGAAGGTCAGTGTTGGGCTGTGCCTGTGCGAGGGGAACTGACTGTCCCGAGGCCCACGATGGTCCGGGCTGGTCATCTGGATCCACTTGGCCAGAGCTGCTGTCATCACTGTGGGCCTCTTCTGTGGGTGGGGTGGAGATGTCTGGACCCTCCTGTCTGGTGAGGTTAGGTAGTGGTCCTGCAGGGGTATAAAAGCATGATTATTGCATCTGTGTGTGTCATGGTGTGCAATGGGTGGGTGACCGTGTACCCCAGTGCTAGCATTCCTGTGTGGGAGCTTGTGTGATGATGGTTTAGGGGGGTGTATGTGTATGTGCAGTGGGCATGCTTTAGTGATGGGTGACCATGCTTTGTTGTTGCATGCAGGGCTTGGTGTTGGGATGGGTGGTTTGTGATGTTGGGACATATGTGAGGAGTTGGGGTGATAGGGGAGGGGGTGAGGTTGGGGGTGTGTGATAGCATGCAGGTAGGGTGGGGGATATGATAGTTAAGATTTGACTTACCAGTGTCCATTCCTCCACCGACTCCTCCGAGGCCCTCAGGATGCATAATGGTCAATACTTGCTCCTCTCATGTTGTTAGCTGTGGGGGAGGAGGTGGAGGTCCGCCGCCAGTCCGCTGAACCGCAATGTTATGCCTGGAGACCACGGAACGCACCTTCCCCCGTAGGTCGTTCCACCTCTTCCTGATGTCCTCCCGATTTCTTGGTTGCTGTCCCACTGCATTGACCCTGTCCACGATTCTTCGCCATAGCTCCATCTTCCTAGCTATAGAGGTGTGCTGCACCTGTGAGCCAAATAGCTGTGGCTCTCCCCGTACGATTTCCTCCACCATAACCCTGCGCTCCTCCTCCGAAAACCTAGGGTGTCTTTGGCGTGCCATGGGGTGGTGTAGGTGATGTGTGGGGTAGTGTATGTGGTGATGAGTGTGGTGATGTGTAGTGGTGTGTGGTGTTTTGTGCGTGGATGTTGTGTGGGTGATGGTGTTGTGTGCCTCTGTGTGGTGGGGTTGTCTATTGCTGTGCTCTCTGTCTGTCACCTTCGTCTCTAATTTTTGGTCGTTGGGGTTTGTGGGTGATGTGGGTGTGTGTTTTATATTGTGTTGGGTGTGTGGGAGTGGTGTTTGTATGTGTATCAGGTGTGTGTATTTGGAATTGTCCAATGTGGCGGTGTTTTGGAGATGTGTGTGTATTTTGAGTGCAGCGGTGTGTACCGCCAATGGAATACCGCTGTTGAAAGACCGCCGCGTGGATTCGTGGGTCATGATAGCATGGGTGTGTTGCTGTTGGCGTGACGGTGGAGGATTTTTTTCGCCAGTTTATCACTGACCTTTGGTGTGTCGGTGTTTTGTGGGTTTCTGAATTTTGGCGGATTCTGAGATGTGTGTCATAATAGCTGTGGCGGAATTCCACGCCCGCATCGGTGTATTGGCGGTCTTCTGCACGGCGGTAAGCGGCTTTTACCGCCAATGTTGTAATGACCCCCTTTATATCACTTTCCAGTGATATCTTTACATTTTCTTATTGCATCTTTTATCGTTTTGACCTGCAAATATCCAGATACATATTATATATTTTTATAAACACCGTGTGGTGTATTTTTGTGGTGCTATATTGTATTACTCTATGATTTATTGCACAAATACTTTACACATTGCCTTCTAAGTTAAGCCTGACTGCTCAGTGCCAAGCTACCAGAGGGTGGGCACAGGATAATTTGGATTGTGTGTGACTTACCCTGACTAGAGTGAGGGTCCTTGCTTGGACAGGGGCTAACTTGACTGCCAACCAAAGACCCCATTTCTAACACTGCTGTGTATGGGAGCAATACAAAACTGCATAATATTAGCCTCTGTGTCTTTAAGAACATTTAAATATTCTACCCATTATTGCTGTAGAAAATCTGCATTAAGAAACACAATGAAGGCCACCACTAAAGGTTAGCATGCACATAACTGATGTATAGAAATAATCCAGTAATAAAAGTTTATGTTACTACAGTGTTCTCATTGCAGTTCATGGTAATTGCAATTATCCTTATGGGGAGTTTGTTTCTTTCCGGAACATATTTACTTCCGATATTCTTTAGTCTAACATAGTTCTAGTAATACACCTTTCATACCTATGTTCATGTTTCCATATGCTGAAGGTGACTTTCAAGAATTTATAGCATAAAGCATTATACTTCTGCAAGGAAAGGACATCCCTGGACCATTAGCTGAGAGAATTTCCGATTCAGATATGAATGCACAGGCTGGTGACAATGGCATAGCTTTGTCTGCTGTCATGGTCGCATTAGAGAGCCATTTGTCCCTAACTACCTCTAATGTGAAGATTGAGGCACCGTTTATACTGAATGTTCAATTTCAGATTCAGGATAATGGTTTTAACCCCGAAGAAGTTACTGAAACGCGTCTACAAATGTAAAAAGAAAAAGATGCAGGTGAATTCTTGTTATGTGAATGATGAATAAAAGCAAATGTCGCTGTTTGAAACTTCATCAATCTGTTTGATGCACTAATAAATCATAAGAACAGTACAGTGTGTTCCATGATATAAAGCCGCAGTCTAATGTTACTTTTATTATTTCTGAGTGACTGTAACCATGGCGATTTAAGGTGACAATTGCTCTTGACCAACATGTTAAATAGTTAAAATGTGAAAAATATTTTGTGCTTTTATCGCCTGAGTACAGCGATTCTTCTTAGAACCCTCATAACGCGTCAACAGCCAATACTAATCAATGCTTATGAAAATATCTTTCCTCCACAAGCATAAAATGACTCATACATCATGTTCACATTCCTTTTGTTTCTTCTCTAAAAGAAATAATCGAATTAAAGCCACTGTGGAATAAAAGCCATTGTCACCTAAATAGAAAGATTGCAACTCATTTTTTTAGATTACTAGATATTAGTCTATGCTGAATTATCTCAAGGTTCAGTCCGAGAGGCTAAAACAGATTAACCCTGTCGCATTAGGAAATCGACCCCCCCCCCACCAAAACCCGAGAGTGTGAGAAGTTAGGTACTTTTGATTGTCGCAACCTTTGAAAATATCTGTGAAAAGTTTCAAAGGTTGCCTGTTTCACATGTTCGTATACAAATCGTGAATTTGGAGACAATTTATATTGCAAATATCCTTATTTAACATTAATAAAATAGCTTAGCACATACTTTGCAGAAAACAATCTTATCCAGCTCAATACAGTGTTGTATAGAAAGGCTACGGAAGATAGACTTTAAAAAAAACATGCACACATTTTCCACTGTGCACATTCACTTGCAGAGATACTCTTGCAGAGGTACACTTTCTAGCTTATCTTTGATAGACTACAGTGATGCAAATTATATCAATGAGCACAGAAAAACTTCACACAGCTAAAGATAAAATTGGAATCTTTCTGAGGAGAGAAATTCAAAACTTTATCTGCAAAGAAATAAACACTTGATACACCTCTGACCAAAACCCCCACAGATGGGTAAGGGGTTCACAGGTCAATAATGTCCTCCAAAGTTATTCTTTTTTTTCTTAATTTCAAGTCCTTGTAAGAGAAGGTGCCACTTCAAATAATATTATTTCGTTGTTGAAAGCCGTGTAGGGAATTTCAGCCCATCACAGGACAATGCTCTATAAGTAGCACAAGTTAGTCCTTATACTGTGTGTGCAGTAACAAAACGCCTACACCTCCAATTAATTAAGAGCTAATATGTAATAATATTTTAAACTATTTAAAAAAAATGTCTTTGGGAGAGTTCTCTGCCTTAGCTATAAAAGTGTTATAGTAAACTTGTAAAAACTTCCACCAAAATGATGAGAAATTACACATAGCGATGATTCAGCATTTGGCTCTATTTTTATAAATTTTTGGACACAAAGACACGTTTGGCTCTAAAACGTAGTGCATTGTCAAGAATGATGAGAACAACAGCTACTCGCATTGTGTTCCTTTGACTTTTTCATACCCTCATGCAATAGAATTTTTACCAAAACAGAAGTTCAATTAAGTGACAGGGCTTAATGGCATTGAGAATTTCTTTTAACAAGTGGAGAATAAAATGCCTGAAATTACACAAGAATAGGCCAGCTTCAACAAAACTTCACCAGATCCTAGTCTTAGGGCCTGATTACGAGTTGAGATGCTATTTATCGCCCCAATAAATAATGAGATGAAGTTAATTGAATTACAACTTGTACTGCATTCGGCTACTCAAGGGAGTGTCCCGGCGTCTTGATCAAGGTCACAATGTAGGATATGGTCGTATTGTCTATCCCTTCATGGAAAGCCAGGTTTCAATCAGTCAATCAATCAATCATAGAATTTGTAAAGCGCACTACTCACCCGTGAGGGTCTCAAGGTGCTGATGTGGGGGAGGGGGGGCTGTTACTGCTCGAACACCCCTGTCTTGAGAAGTCTCCTGAAGGTAAGTAGGTCCTTAGTGTGACGCAGGTGGGTGGGAAGAGTTTTCAACCATTTTTTGAATACTGAAATGGTGTCCAGTGCACGTTGCTCCCAGGGGAGCTTATCATTGCCACTGGTCCTAGAATAGAGAGTGAATGTCCCCCAGAGCTAGAACAGCACATTCTAGGGATCCTAGTGTAAAAGCTACAGGTAAACTTAAAATTTCCTGGAAGGACTTAGAAGCTGAGTCTTGCTCCGAGGTAACCCGTACCTCCATTGTAAAGTTCCTAGTGAATAAACATTCGTGCTCTGAACATGATTCTTTTCGATTATTGGAGATAGTGGAGGGTGCGTAGGTGTGGGGATGCATGCGTTCTTGAAGGCAGATTCAGGAGAATGTGAGCTGTGACATTCTGGACTACTTGAAGTTTGCTAGTCAGGTATTTGAGAAGTCCAAGATAAAGGGTATTCCCATAGTCCAGTCTTGAGGTTATCAGTGCGTGAACAACCAATTTTCATGCCGTAAATGAGAGAAACTGCAAGAACTATTTTAGTGTGCACAGTAGTCCAAGACATGTGCCTACCACTGATTTGATTTGTGGTTGGAAGGACAATTATCAAATTTGAACCTCAGGTTTTTAACTGTAACCCTCTGTGGCTGTGGGCATCTTCAGGCCAAAAATGTTGCCATGTTTCTGTTTGAGTGTTACTGAAGAACAGAATTTCAGTTTTGTCTGCGTTGCACTTTAGTTAATGAAAGGCCAACTAATGGAAAATCACTGTCACACAGGTCTTAATAGATTATCCGGGATCTCTTCTCCTCGGCCACACAAGAACACCAGCTAAGTATCATCAGCATGTGATGTACCTTTAGCCTCCCCAGGGTCTGCTCCCTGGCAAGTTGAATGAGAGACATGTAAAAAAGTGTTGGGTTCAGGGCTGAGCCCTAGGGAACCCCCACTGTCAGCTCATGAGACTTTAAGGACAAAGCCTGAGCCCAAACCTCCTGACATCTACCTTTCAGAAAAGAGGCAAGCCAGTCCAAGGAATGACCCACTATCCTGATGGATTGGAGATGCACTAAAAGTCTGAAGTGGGGAACCATACCAAAGACCTCTGACAGATCTACCATGATCAGCACTGCCTTCCTACCGACATCCAGTAATTACTGTATGTTTTCCCCTGTTAAAAATTGGCAGGTTTGTCCTTCTGAAATGTAATGAATGTTGGGTTATTTAATGCATCAAATAATTAGCAGGTGTTTTAAATAAAGCCAAATTTGTAATTCCATCCTGTGCATAAACAGAGGTTTACACATGGGACAGATTTTAATGAGACACTTATAACTAGGCCCATAGTACAATGATTTGGCCTTTAGAAGTTTCCAAGTATGGACCCCATCACGTGTTGGCTGGTAACATGGAGTTATAATACCAAACTCATTGATACTAATTTTGGACAGTAAACAAACACTAGGTACTGAACATTATTGTTTTTGTCTCTCAACAAGTGAGGAACGGAATTACCGAGCATTTTACAATTCTTGGATTCGAGGCCCTTTTCACTCAGATTTTTTACCTGCTTTTATCAGGTGGAATATGTGAGCAAAAAGCATTTGGTTTTACTAGTAACGTTTTTGTTTTCATTCAGGCACTATTTGTTAGAAATGGGGTCTTTGGTTGGCAGTCAGGTTAACCCCTGTTCAAGCAAAGACCCGCACTCTAGTCAGGGTAAGTCACACACAGTCAAAATTATCCTGTGTCCTCCCTCTGGTAGCTTGGCACTGAGCCGTCAGGCTTAACTTAGAAGGCAATGTGTAAAGTATTTGTGCAATAAATTATACAATATCACAATATAACACCACAAAAATACACCACACAGTGTGTAGAAAAATATACAATATTTATCTGGATAAATGCAGGTCAAAACGATTAACGATTAAATAAGCAATCGTAGGGATATCACTGAAGCTGACATCAAGTGTCTTAGAGTTGAAATATTACTGTAAAATCAATGAAAAGTGTCTTACGTTTTCCTAGAAACAACACATGTCTAGTGCAGGGCAAAATACCTGATTTGCGTTGAAAAATCCTCACAGGGGACCACAGAGAATGAGGTGCATGGAAAACGGTGAGTGTGCGTCGGTTTCACCCCTTCGCACACGGACTTGCATCATTATTTTCCATGCGGGGAAGACGTTGCATCGATTTCCGGCACGCGGACTCAGATCCTCTTTGGGTTACAGGGCTTTCAGATGCCCCGGGGATGATGCGTGGAATCCTGGGCTTGTGGAACTAAGTCAACGGGGCTGCATCGATTCCAGTAGGCGATGCATGGAATTTTCTACCGCACGGCAGGCGCTGCGTCGATTCCCTTCAGGAAGTCAGGCAGCGTTGTTCTGAGTCAGCTTGCGTCGATCCAGTAGGGCCATGCGTCGAAATTACGGTTGCGTCGCTGGCACTGCATCGATCTTCTGTCGCGAAGTTGGGGCTGCGTCACTCAGGTTTCGGCATGCAGTGAATTTTTCACCGCGAGCAGGCTGTGCGTCATTCTTGCAGACGGTGCATCGAATTTTCATCACACAGGGATTTCAGCTGCAGGAGGAAAGTCTTTTTGGTCTGAGACTTCAGGGAACAGGAGGCAAGTTCTATCCAAGCCCTTGGAGAGCACGTCTGCACCACAGCAAGAGAGCAGCAAGACAGCAGGGCAACAGCAAGGCAGCAGTTCTCTTCAGAAAGCCGCCAGGCAGTTATTCTTGTCACAGTGCAGGTTCTGGTTCAAGTTTCTTCTCCAGGAAGTGTCTGGGTTGGTAGGGCAGAGGCCCTGGTTTTATACCCAAATGCGCCTTTGAAGTTGGGGAGACTTCATAGAGTGGCTTAGAAATGCACCTGGTCCCCTTTCAGTTAAATCCCATCTGCCAGGGTCCCAGTAGGGGGTGTGGCAGTCCTTTGTGTGAGAGCAGGCCCTCCATCATCCCAGCCCAGGAAGACCCATTCAAAATGCAGATGTATGCAAGTGAGGCTGAGTATCCTATGTTTAGGGTGTGTCTGAGTGAATGCACAAGGAGCTGTCAACTAAACGCAGCCAGACGTGGATTGTAAGGCACAGAAAAGATTTAAGTGCAGAGAAATGCTCACTTTCTAAAAGTGGCATTTCTAAAATAGTAAAATTAAATCCAACTTCACCAGTCAGCAGGATTTTGTATCACCATTCTGGCCATACTAAATATGACCTTCCTACTCCTTTCAGATCAGAAGCTACCACTCAAACAATGTATGAGGGCAGCCCCAATGCTAGCCTATGAAGGGAGTAGGCCTCACAGCAGCGTAAAAACAAATTTAGGAGTTTTACACTACCAGGACATGTGCACTACACAGGTACATGTCCTGCCTTTTACCTACACAGCACCCTGTCCTAGGGGTTACCCGGGGCACACCCTAGGGGTGACATATATGTAGAAAAAGGGGAGTTTTAGGCTTGGCAAGTACTTTTAAATGCCAAGTCAAAGTGGCAGTGAAACTGCACACACAGGCCTTGCAATGGCAGGCCTGAGACAAGGTTAAGGGGCTACTTAAGTGGGTGACACAATCAGTGCTGCAGGCTCACTAGTGGCTTTTAATCTACAGTTCATGGCACATATAGTGCACTCTACTAGAGACTTATAAGCAAATTAAATAGCCCTATTGGGTATGATCCAATGTTACCATGTTTAAAGAGAGAGAGCATATGCACTTTAGCACTGGTTAGCAGTGGTAAAATGTGCAAAGTCTAAAAACCAGCAAAAACAGTAACTCAAAGTGAAGGGAGGCAGGGAAAAAGTTAGCGGTGACCACCCTAAGGCTGTCAGGTCTAACACTATTGTACCCTGCGTGTGTCACTCCCTGAGCGAGTAGTCATGTAATGTCTGCCAGTGAGCTGCATCAAGAGTATTAATAGAGGGAAATAAGTGACAGAAGATTGATGATACATTGTAGGGGGCAGTCTGGAGTTTAGGTAATGCATATAGGTCCTCATTACGACATTGGTGGTAAATCCCACTTACCGCCACGCTGACGGCCGCCAACCTCCCGCCCTGGCGGCGGAGGATAGCCATTCACCATATTATGACACGCACACCAATCTGACAGAATATAGCCACAGACACAAATCCGCCAGACCAAAGGTCACTGATAAACTGGCGGTCCCAAAACCCACACCGTTACACCAACAGAAAAACGCCCATCACATTATGACCCATGAATCACCATGGCAGACATTCAACAGTGGTAAACCATTGGCGGTACATACCGCCGAGCTCACAATGGACACCCACAGACAAAACAACACCACATTGTACAATTCAAACAGCACACGCCTGACACCCATACACACACCACACACACACTACCATAAAACACACACCCACATTACACACAACCCTTTATGACTATAAAGCATTGCCACCAGAGAGACACCAAGACCACACTGGCACAACTAGAGCCAGACACTACTCACGCCTACACACCACTCACGCAATCCACATCACACACCCCAACATATTACCTAACACACCCTCACCAACACACCTCACATAACACTCATGGTACCACAAACTCACCCCAGTTTCACAAAGGAGTAGCTAAGGGTCATGGTGGAGGAAATTGTCAGGGCAGAGCCACAGCTATTTGGAGCACAGGTGCAGCAGATATCAATATCAAGGAAGATGAATCGTGGACAGGGTCAACACAGTGGGACAGCACCCCAGAACAAGCAGCAACATCTGGAAGAGGTGGAATGACCTACGGAGGAAGATACATTCCATAGCAGCGAGACAACAGCTCGCTATGCAGAGGACTTTTGGTGGACCCCTACCTCCTCCCCCACAACTCACAGCATGGGTGAAGCAAGTCTTGGCAATACTGCATCCTGAGGGCCTGGCCGGAGTTGGAGGAGGACTGGACTCTGATAAGTCAACTGTCTATTATTATCACCCCCTACCTGCATGCCACAACATACCCTCACCCTCACTCCCATCACTACACTACATCCCAAACACCCCACCATCACATCTCACTTATCCCAATGACAAGCCCTGCATGCGTACCAATGCATGGACACCCCTCATAGCCCTGCATGGACACTCATCACTAAAGCATGCACACAATAGAGAACTAACAATCCCACCATACACTAACATACACAAGTGAAAGCTGGCAGGGCAAATCGAACCATAGAGGGCAAGCCAGAGATGTACAATATGTCACACACATTAACCATAACACATCATTTACATCCCCACAAGTACCCCAGCCAATGTCACCGGAGGGGAGGTGCCAGCACTATCCAGTTCCCCAACAGAAGAGGCCCACAGTGATGACACTAACTCTGGTCTTCAGGATCTGGACGTTCTCCCTGGCCCATCAGGCACCACTGGACAGCCGGTTAACCAAGCCCAGTCACACACCACCACAGAGCCTCCCCCATCTGGAAACACCAGCACAGCATCCACCTGGTGTACCCACACCTCTGTCCCCAGGTCACGTCAATCAGCAGTCTGTCCACCTCTACAGGGACCCCAGGCCCCACCTCGCACACAAGACCTGAGGTCAGTGGCAGTGAGCACACACTGTTCAGGGAACAGAGGCACAGGCCATCAGGGACAATGGAAGGACTGCTGTGTACCAGGGTGAGGACAGCACCAGGGAACCAACTCCCCAGGAGGCACTCAGAGATCCTGGGAGCCTATCAACATTCCCAGGACACGATGGGCAAGATCCTGGACAACGTGCATGAGAACATGCAGCTGCAGGAGGGACAGTACCAGGGGATCATGGAGGACTTGCAGGCCATCAACAACACCTTGATCTCCATAGAAGGGGAACTGGCAGACATGGCCAACATTATGAGGGAGGCAGTCTCACACTAGCGGGCCCCTACCATTAGCCAGTCATATGAACAGCCTTCCACTTCCGATGCCACTAGTGGCCAGGAGGCCCTGCCACAGTACACAGTAGACATAGGCCACCAGCACCCCTCCCCCTGCAGAAGGTGAACCACCCCGCAAACGTTCCCTACGATCCAGACAGAAGCCAGAGACACTTGCCAAGACCCCCCCCAGGAAATGAGACGCTTCTGATTGTCATCCTTGTGTCCCACTCAGTCACACCAGGAGTATTTGTTACATCACCAACAACTGCAAAATGAATTGCCAGAGGGAACAGTAAGTGGGCATATAAGTGGGGAATATCAGCATGCCATTGCCACACAGATTACAACCAAAGTAATTGAAATGTAAAGTTACACTGTCCTACCTGTGTGTCACTGGAAGTACTGTCGTATAACTGGTGTTCTGTTGTCCTCATCCTCATCCTCTGCCTCCTCATCCTCACTGTCCTGAGGGTCTACTGCTGCCACAGGGGCATCTCCAGTCTCCACCTCCTGCAGAAAAGGGACCTGGGGTCTGTGGGCCAGGTTGTGCAACATGCAGCATGCCATTACTGTCTGGTAGACTTTTTTGGGTGAGTAGCACAGGGATCCACCTGTTAGATGGAGGCACCGGAATCTGGCCTTCAAGAGGCCAAAGGTTCTCTCAATAATCCTTATGGTTTGCCCATGTGCCTTATTATAACGTTCTGCTGCCCTTGTCCTGGCATTCCTCACAGGGGTCAGCAGCCATGATACGTTTGAGTAACCAGAGACACCGGCAACTATTGAGGGACAACATTTAGCCAATGACTATCGTATATGGCCCACACTATACCCATACACCAACATATACTGGGTGGGAACCAGGGATCACCTATTAGCCACACCCTGTGCCTCTGTAGTTGGGCCATCACATTTGAGATGCTGCTATTCCTCAGGACAAAGGCATCATGCACTGACCCAGGATACTCAGCATTGACGTGGGAGATGTACTGGTCTGCCAAGCACACCATCTGAACATTCATGGAGTGGAAACTCTTACGATTCCTGAACACCTTTCATTCTGCTGGGGGGGGGGGTACAAATGCAATATGTGTACCATCAATTGCCTCAATTATGTTGGGGATATTTCCAATTGCATAAAACTCAGCCTTCACAGTGGCCAAATCCTCAACTTGGGGGAAAACAATGTAGCTGCACATGTGTTTTTATCAGCACAGACAACACTCTTGTCAGCACTATTGAGAACATAGGCTGTGACATTCCTGCTTCCAAGCCCACTGTCACTTGGAAATAAACAGTTGCCATGAAATGGAGTACAGATAGCACTTGCACAAGAGGGGGGGATCCCAGTTTGGTAACAGATAGCAGAAATCAGGTCAGGCTCCAATTGGGCACACAGCTCTGAGATTGTGGCCCTGACATGTCTATAGGGGAGGATAATGTGCTTGTTCTCCAGTGTAGGTAAAGGCCACCAGGAGTCTGTACACAAGGGTATGTCTCTTTCTCCTATTCATCCGCAGCGGTGGGTATCTCAGGGAAAAAGAGTGAGGAAGCTGTCACAAATTGAACGTTGGAGCCACAACACGAGTTAGCAATCTGTAAACTTGTAATTGGTCAGTGTGATTTGTCCAGGATGTACCTAGTGCTCCTGTGATGCAGCCTTATTCCCTAGGGCTGCCCCCCCTGAAATGGCGTCCGCCTGTCCTGTGTGAAGGGAGAGGTGGAAGTGAGGTAATTCTGCTGACGCTGTGCGCTGTTGCGGGAGGCAGTGGAGAACCGCTGTGAAACTCCTCATACCTTAATATTGGGCCCTATGGGTTACAGTGTCCAATGGTGATCTACGCCAGCGGTGACGGTATGCACGCCGTGGATGTGACCACCATTTTCTATCTGATTGCTCACTTGCTACCTGACCTTCCATAGGAGAGGACCCACACTACTTGTGCTGCTGTGACTTGTGTCTGGAACCTACCATGGCCATGTGACCAGGGAAAGGGCCCCAGCCTTCACTTTGGAAGAGTTGAAGAGACTGGTGGGTGGGGTCCTATCCCAGTATGGACTGCTGTATGGGCCTCCAGACCAACAGGTGAGTACCCTGTGGGCACAATGCATGTGGCATGAATGCATGGAGTTGTGTATGTGAAGGCCTTGTGTAAGGGGGGTGGGTGGATGTCCTCTTTGCGGTGTACACGCTGGGTGCTGGGCTATGTGTGTGCCAATGGTGATGCAAATAGGTATGGTGGGTCATATGGTAACAGGCTGGACTGTTTGTCTAATGGTGTTTTCCTGTGTGTATTGCCTCTGCTGGTCAGTGCCCATTAAAAGAAGGGTATATGGCGTGCCATCACCAAGGACATGCGGACCCTGGGGTCTTATGCAGGCGGAGCACCCACTGTCGCAAACAGTGGGAAGACCTTAGACGCTGGGCACGGAACACGGTGGAGGCCCAGCTGGGGATGGCCTCCCAACAAGGAAGGGGTGTCCGTCGAACCCTGACACACCTGATGGCCTGCTACTGGCGGTGGCCTATCCAGAGCTGGATGGGCAGTTGAGGGCATCTCAGCAGCCAAAAGGGGGTGAGTACAGTGCCTCTCATTACAACTTAGAGCTGGTGGGGTGGTATCTGGGTGGTGGATGTGTGTCAGTGGGTGCCCCTAGGCCAGGCCTGACATAGCAGCATAGGTCCTCTGGTGGGTAGGGTTCTGAAGGGATGATATTGCCTACCTAGGTAGTAAGCATCCACTACTGGTCAGGGCTGCGTGGGTCCCAGGTGTGCTGAAGTTGGCAGTGTGTGCCCCTCCTCATGCCTTGGTGGCTACCAATATCAGTAGTGGTGCACTGCATAGTGCGTAGGCCTGTTCCCTATGTGTGAGGATGCTGTGTATGCCAATGGTGGTGTTAGTGGTATCATTAACCCAGCGTATCCTTTGTCTCTCTCCCCCCCTTTCTTGTTTTGTCATCCTGTCCTTATGTACATTAGCATCAGGGAGCTGCATCCCACAGGACCCAGGAGGCAGAGACCACCGACGCTGAGGGCACCAGTGGGAGAGAGGGCGAGGGGAGCACCACAGAAGAGACTGGAGGGGACAATTCAGACACAGATACTTCTCTGATAGAAGCTCCCTGGTGGTGGTGGACACTTCTGTGACCACCACAGCTCAGGTACAATCACCACCCCAGTACTAGCACGCCCTCCCAGTAGCCCCTCATCGAGTTGCCCTGCCTGCTTACCCAGGAGGGTGGGCATATTCTTTGCTCCAGGCACCTAAGGCCCTGCCCCAGTTAGCCCTACTGCCCTGAGTGAGGAGGCTATTTACCTCCTGAGATTCATCTCTGTAGGGCAGTCAACCATTGTGAATGCCATCCAGGGGCTGACAGCCCAATTGCAACAATCTAATGCATTCCTAGAAGGCATTCTCAATGGATTGGTGGCCCAACAGAGATCGATCCAAGCTCAGGCCTTCTCTCTTATGTCAGCCGTTGTCCATGTTTCTACCGTCCCCCCTTCAACTATGACTTCCCAGTCCCAATCTCTTCTACCTCAACCCATCCCAAGAATACAGCCAGATGGGCATGCACACAGAACAACACCCAAGAGTGTCACAGGCAAACACAAGCACCACACTTCATCCCACAAGCACTCACGCAAACACCATACAGTTGCAGACACTACAACATTCACAGCCTCCCCTGTCTCCTCCTCCTCCCCTCCACCACCTCCCTCCCAGTTACATCCACACACACATCCAGTCACTTCCCCTGTGTCCTCTCCCACTGTGTCTGTTCCCCCCCAAAGTACACAAATGCAAGCACTCAGACACCCAACAGCCATCCACCTACCAACAGCATACAGCCTATGCACCTGGACCCAAAGCCAGCAGACAGACACCTCCACAAACCACTCCCTCATCCTCGACTCCCATTACTTCTCCCTCTTCTCTAGCACAAATGTCCCTAAGAAACTTTTCCTATCATCTATTGACCTCTTCCCTACCGCTCCACCCATCCTGCACGTAAGGCCAGGCTATCACAAACCCAGCCAAGCAACTCAGCTACACAGTCCACGGGCCCAGTTCCATCCGCACCTACACATGGTGGAGAGGATTCCAGGCCACATATCCTGAAGCGGAAGGAGCCTGCACCAGCAGGCAAGAAGGACCAGGAGCCTGCACCAGCAGCTGCCACAGAGCTCCCTCCACCAACCATGGTTGTGCATCTATCCAAGGGTGCAGGGGATGTGCAGGAGCCTCCCACCACCACCACCAGCACCACCACAGTGAATCCATCCAGGGGTGCAGGGGATGTGCAGGAGCCTCCCACCACCACCACCAGCACCACAACAGGTCAGCCGTCACCACTGGAGGACGCAATGTGATCCTGCCTCCAAGGGCTGCTATGCGGCCTGTCCACTCCAGAACCCATTTGGCAAGACACCCACTTGAGAGACTGTGGGCTTGCACTCCCAAGGGCCAAGCACAGGCCACGTTGCCCCCTCCAGAACCAGTGGGCAAGACACCCACCTGGGAGACTGTGGCCCATCACTCTCCAGGACCAAGCACAGGGCATGTTGCCCAATTCAGAACCAGTAGGCAAGACACCCACCTGAGAGACTGTGGCCCATCACTCCCCAGGACCAAGCACAGGGCATTTTGCCCCCTACATAACAAGTGGGTAAGACAACCACCTGAGAGACTATGGCCCATCACTCCCCAGGACCAAGCACATGGTATTTTACCCCCTCCAGAACCAGTGGCCAAGACACCCACCTGAGAGACTGTGGCCTTGCACTCCCCAGGACCAAGCACAGGGCATGTTGCCCCCTCCAAAACCAGTGGTCTAGTTTCCGCTTCAGGCTGAGGTGCCCTTCCTCCCCCCGAGGTTCCTGCCTATTTGCCAACTGATGCCCTTGCAGTGTTCTCTCCGTATTGATGCAGGTGACAACTGGGGCCTTGGATTTTGCCCTGTGGCCATGTGGGCCACGCAAAGTGAGGACTGGGCATTGTCCCTTTTTCTGCATATTTGTTTATAGTTGTAACATTGGCTAAGTTATTTTTCTATTGTGTTGCTATTATTACAAACTCTGTAATAAAAAATATTCAGCCGATTTAGGGGGATAAACTTGTTTTCTTGTGCATCTGGTTATGTGTATGGTGTGTGTGTAATGGGTGTGTGTGCTGCGTGTGTGTGTCCCTGTCATTTTCCTCCCTCCCTCCTTGTGTGCTAGGCGACTGTACTCACCCTCGTCGTCTTCGCGGGCATTGGTTTCCTTGGTGGAGCAGAAGGTAGAATATCATCAGAAATACATGCAGTTCGGGTTCCATGGCGGCATGGTTCTTCCCTGTGTCTCCAATGATGAGCCCTTTCAAATCTGAGCTCTGTTTCCACCAAGCTTTTGATGTCATTGGTAACACCTCGGAAAAGGTGGCAGTTTGCAGGGTGTTAATATGGTGGGTGGAACTATGACTTCCACCTGGCTGTAGGTGAGTACCGGCGTGGTAGATGTTGTTTCCACCCTGGCGGGTGGTGTAGTACATTGGCCGTCTTTCGGAGATCTTTACGCCATGGTCATAATTTGGCGGCAATTACCGCCGGCCTGTTGGCGGTATTACTGCCACTTTATCACCGATCACCAGGGTCGTAATGAGGGCCATAATCACTTTATATGTACAAGTGCATGGGCACGTGGTCCTACTTGGTGATTAAAATCTGAAAGTTTAGCATTGTCAAGACTGAGGCTGATTTTATCAGTGTGTTATAGACAGCTGGTTGAAGACTAAGAAGAGAATATCTGCTTTCTCCTGGTGGGAGAATGAATTTTTAAGCAGATTGTGAGAGAGTAGGTTCTGAGCAACTTAAACCCCTGCTAGATTTTTTGATTTTGCAACACATGTTTTTTAGACTCTGCTGTATATCTGACTGAGTCTCACTCATTGTAAGTTGTTGATTTTAGTGCTAGAAGCCAATCTCACCTTTTAAAATAAACACCTCTGCTACACTGCTAGGGTGAGAGTTTTTGGGCTGATTATAAGTGCAATCACGTGCATACTTGTGTGGGTTTTTCAAGCAGGACTACTGCCTAGCACAGTCCAGTAGCTGTACACAGTTTGCCTGTTGCAGGGGGACCTCAAGTAAATTGATTGTGGCGTATGCAGACTTGGACATCCAAAAATAAATAACCCTGCTTACTTTTGACCATAAGGTGGGTCTTTAGTACATTAGTGTGAGTCTGTGGTGCCTCACTGTAAATCAGTAGTGCTTTCCCATATTCGCACCGTAGGTCAGAGCTACACCAAAGTATTTACTTCACATTGGCTCAACAGGCGGAAAAGATTAAAGTGAAAATCTAATATTAATTTGGCCATATTTGCACTTCTTAATATAGTTGTGTTTTGCTGCATTTTCCTGTGTCAGCCCTTAATGAGTTTTGAGGGAAAGAATCAGCTTACTGTGTCAGTTAGGGGCAGATTTACAGGTACAGGAAAGCTATGAATGACCAAAGTTTCCATTTGTCCTCTTTGAAAACCTCAGAATGCGGTGCATGGAGGTCAATCAGAGGTGGAGGGACGATGTGGCATATTTGAGTTTGACAGAGATTCTTACCATTCAGAGTTCTCTGCCTCCTCTTATAAAAACTTGCACAAAGGAAGAACTCTGAGAAGCACAGAGGAAGGAGGGCTGATCAGATTGCTGATGAACCACTGCCTGGAGAGTACTCCAGGTTTGTTCTTTTAAGGACTTGATAGACTTATTCTCCATGGCCAGAGTCACTGGCCTCCTCACTCCATCCAGAGAGCAGTAAAGGATGAACCTGGAAGAGAGGGTTCCCTTGGAATGTTTGTAATCTGATGTTGTCATGGGCACCATGTGTGGGGACTCTCTGAATCTTCCTTGACACAAAAATAACCTGCAAATTGCCAGGAGTCATGGGTCTACGGAGTGCTAGCAAGCACTATAAACTGCTTAAATGTCACAGGGTGCTGCTGAGGAAGCACCCAGAGAACATGCATTACCACATGCCCAGAGAGAAGAGCAAGGCCTTTACAGCCCATTGCTAATGGAATGAGATAGCTGGGTGCTGGGAGAAAATATACTTCAAAATAAGGCTAGTAATAAAAGGGGGGGAGGGGTCTTTGGACTCTTCCTCATTGGGCAGGAAGCAGTCCACAAAAGCTCCAGAGATTTGACAAAGAATTTGGAGGCCAAGAAGCTCTAATCAGCGACTTCCAGTACAAGAAGCCTGCCACCAGGAGTACAATGCACCAAACCCCTGCCAAAACATCTTAAAAGGATTTGAGATATATGCATTTGTTGCTGTCCATCGTGAGGGCTGTCCACTGCATCTCAAGTGCCATTGTGTGAGAGTAGCCTTACCTTATTGGATTTATACATCTGCAAATATTCAAAGGAAGGCACAGTGCCCTAGAGCATTATTTTTTTAAAGAGGGTGCATGTGGTACTTCTACTTTTTATTCTCCCTTAACCCATGGGAGGGTTAGCATTGTGAGGAATCTATCTCCATCTTGTGACATGCTTCAAGAGCTCAGTGCATCTAGGGAGAGACAGTGTCCCAGACACACTCCCTCCACCATAGCAGAGTGAAACTAGATATGACATGTGGGTGAAAGAGTGGGAAGGAGAAGAGTCTGTTTCCGTGCTGGCAGTATAAGGGCCTGGGAGGCATGAAGCTGACTGGTGCATGCGGGCTTGTGATCCAGTGCAGCCTCGACCCAGAGAACCAAATTGCACCCAAGAAGAGGCAGGGGCACTTGCAACAAGGAAAAAAGTGTGTGCACTAGCAGGTGCTTTTAGTTAAAAACAGAAGAAAGAGAAAAAAGGAAACTAGCGGTTGTGGCTGAATCAATGGAAGCGCAGGAGCTGATTAAGTTGTTGAAGAGATCACTTCCTAAGCCCTCTTGAATTCACATTAGATTTGCAAATTGTCTGCATGATACCCAAAGAAGGGTAGTGGCACTACCACTAAACTTTGAATTGTGCTTGAGAGGCTGTTTGGGAAGGTGGCATGCCATCCTCAAAGAGCACTAAATTATTTTGTCTGTTCTGCCTTGACTCTGTTGGGTCACAAAAAGAGTGACCACTTAAGATTGGTAATCAGACTTTAAGCAGTCCTTTGGCTCGGACTACAGTATAAGGGCAATGAGGAGCATGAATATTCAGTACTAGGTCATGTGGTTGATTTGTTGCTTAGCTAAAGTTAGAAAAATATTCCCCCCCTTGTTAGATTGATTATTGAAATTGTATTGATATATTGCTAAGAGTAAATCACTGAAAATATTGTTTTATGTTATTGAACGATGGTATTGTGCCCAAGTGTTTCACTATGGAACAGAATTCTATATCTTGTTTTTAATTAATGATTTTGCCACCTGGAAGAAGCCAGTAGACCTGCTGTTTACTAAACACATGCCCCATGGTATGTCATCCAATTGAGGATATTGTGATCATGGGGCTCAGGCATTGCTCAATGTCTAGATGATCTAGTATACTTTTACAGTACTACCTGACCTCCGGGAGCTTTCTTTAGTTTGTTCCCCTTAACGAGGTAAGTCTATTTAGAGGGTGTCACTGTCTGCATTTCAACCTGCCATTCCATATATATATATGTTGATGTGAGTGTAGCATTTAGAAGTGTGTAAAGCAAACTTGTTTTCTTTTTATTAAAAAAAGCACTGACTGGGCAGCATAATATTAAGGGGCATATTTATACTCTGTTTACGCCGAATGTGCGTCAAAAATGTTGACGCACATTCGGTGCAAACTGTGCACCATATTTAAACTTTGACGCCTGAGCCCGCAAACGCCAAAATCCTGCTGTGTGCGTCATTTTCTGGATGTGGGAAACCGCCTTGCGTTAATGACATCCAAGGTAGACGTTCCCGTCCAAAAAATGACTTAAACGCCTGTGTGCCTTATTTATGCTACCATGCAAAAATTACACAAGGCCGGGAGGCGAAGGCGGAAAATGACGCCCAACCCGATTCGCGTCAAAGAATAACGCCTGGCGTTAAAATGGGGCAAACACACCTGTATTTAATGAAAACACACAGAAGCAACAGCAGAGCTCCAAAACGAAGACATGGAGGTGCTTTTCATCCAGCATGCACGCAGAGCACAGGACCAACAACAGCAGCTTCCACAACACCAGGAGGGACCTCAAAGGCAAAGCAGAAGGCAGGATAGGATATTCTGCACCAGGACAACCCTTCTGGGACTCCGCCAACAAGACATCATTCAGAGGTACAGGCTCAACTGGCAAGCCATTCAGCAGTTGCTGCACAACATTGAGCCACAGTTGGCACCCAGCTTGCAGACACCCCACACCATTCCACCAGAAACCAAGCTGCTAGCTGTACTACACATGTTGGCAAGTGGCGCCTTTCAAACCACTGGCACCCTGGTTGCTAGGATCTCACAGCCATCATTCTCTGCCTTCCTACCCAAGGTACTGGATGTCATCATCTCCCTCACACCCCGCCACATCAGCTTCCCCAACACAAAGCAGAAGCAGAAGGAGACAAAACAGTGGTTTTACCAAATGAATGGCTTCCCACCCATCCTTGGTGCCATTGACTGCACACATGTACGCATTGTTCCACCTGTTACAACCGAACATCTATACCGCAACAGGAAGGACACACACTCCATTAATGTGCAGGCCATTGCCGATCACTGGGGTTAGATCACTAACATCGTGGCAAAGTATCCTGGGAGTGTACATGATTCATTCATCTTCCGTCACTGCACCATCAATCAACACTCCCAGGACTTATATACACACTGCACAGCAACCCTCTAGGACACACAACACATACACTACGACATCAACACTTGGACAGGAACACACTGAGGTTGTGACACCGCTAGGCATGTTTGATATCCTCACCCAATGGGAGACACACCTAGGGACAAATGTCAGTTGCAAATAACAACAGATGCCACTCCACAGACACAAGGGAACATTTTTAAACACAATGACAAAGACATGGCCCCAACTGGCAGTACATTTGGGAAGATTAATCTTTCAATATCACATCAATAACATTCAATCCAACACCCTTCCAAACAATACGTACTGTGTAAGGGGTGTGTAATGTGTTTTGCTGCAGGTCAAGCACCATGACACACATAGCATGATGATGACTCCGATGAAGGCCAAGTGCAATCATTGAGGCTGTACCAATATCTCACATCACTCCTGCTCTCACATTGTCCACTACCAAGAAGCAAGTGGACTGTGCGAAGAACACATATGGAAGGGACAATATTGTAAGTGCACATTCCTACACATACACATTGCGACAAATTAACACACACACAACAGATGTACTGGCATACGGACCTTCTGAAACTCTAAATGACAACCTCACAACCAAGTTAGCCATCTCAACTAGAACATAGTAGTATAGGTACAGCTTACAACCTGAGTCGGGTTGGCAAGGGCAGAGAAATAGGTCTGCAGTGAACTTGTCACACATGTGTAATTAGTGCATAGTCAATTGTTAACATGTCAGTGCTCACAACGTACGGACATGTGTTGCACATTGTCACATTGCAATAACTAAGGGTCTCGCTGATGGTTAAATAATTCTATTGCATATGTGAAATTGTATGGGATGTCCAGGGTATATAGATGCAACCATGTTACCACCACAATTGATTCTGTGTATGGAAATATCATCTCACCCCCAGTTAAGACACAGGAACACCAACACAATAACACAAACACCAATAAGTCACAGACACACAAGAGAACAACTGCCTGATATTTATGGTGCAAGGTACATCAACATGTTCTCACTAATTTGCTCTTTCAGCTGATCAGGGGTATGGGATCCAGCCATGGATCATGACCCCATTTGCAAACCCAAGCACAGCATCAGAGCATGCCTATAATGAGGCACATAGGAGGACACGCACCATAGTCGAGAGGACCTTTGGCATCCTGAAGTCAAGATTCAGGAGCCTCGACATCACCGGAGGCAGCCTCCTATACTCACCAGAAATGGTGTGGAAAATAATTTTGACCTGTGCCATCCTGCACAACATATGTGTAAGAAGGAACATTCCCCTATATGAACCCAACCCACAAATGCCTGAAGAGGAGGAAGAGGAGGATGCTGTCCATCAACATGAGGGGGACCATCCAAACAAAGCTGCAGGATTGCGTCGGAGACAACATATTGTCCAAAATTTCTTTTAACTCTACTCACCCATCACCACTGTCTTGCCATATGTAAATAAACACCTATACTAATCACTATATCATGGTCTGGATAATCATTTCTGCATAACATTATCTCTAACAATCAGAATCAGAGTGTAGCCTCATGGAGCATTGCTGAAATACCGATTAGGACACAGAACATTCCTAAACTAGTTTGATGCGTATGAATGTACAGCCACATTCACTCACACTGTAAATTACATATATCCTGTACATTTCACATTTGAAGGGCAATAGCAGAGGACCACACCTATTTCACACATACATGTTGGCAACATGGTTCATCGCAGCATATGGCACACAACTAAGACACCATCAGTCAATAAGGTAAAAAAATGCCTCATACATGAGGCATTGAATGTGCTATTGCATTGGTAACAGGAATGTATGACCAGACCCTTGACAGGAGAAAGTCTTACGTCACCTATCTTTGCAAAGACTATGGGGGTTATTCTAACTTTGGAGGAGGTGTTAATCCGTCCCAAAAGTGACGGAAAAGTGACGGATTTACCACCAGCCGTATTACGAGTCCATTATATCCTACGGAACTCGTAATACGGCTGGTGGTATATCCGTCACTTTACCGTCACTTTTGGGACGGATTAACACTCCTCCAAAGTTGGAATAACCCCCAATGTGTGACTATGTGTGACTAGAGTTCCATATAAGCAGCAAATTCATAGCACAGGTGCCCCAGGTATGACTAGCATTGCTCAAATGACATCTCCTGCACATGGCAGCCCATGTCCTAAGTCCAGACACGCCCATGTTCCCAGTCTCACCCCACCCTTCTTCACAGGTCCCTGGAATGGGAATATGTGTCCCCAGATAATCCCTCCTCTACACACTCCCAGACTCACAATGTAAATCCAGTGTGCTTCCCTCTTTAGTATGGTATGCCATAGACATTGCACTTCTGTAGGCATGGAAGTCAGGTTAAATAATGCACTGTTTTGTAGTATCTAGGACCTGTTATCACCTGTGCATTGCTTCCCATGTAAAAGGTACTGTTGGCCCTTTGAACTTGAATCTCACCTACAGGACTTCTGAGAGACTGATGCTGCACATACCTGTGAGCACCTTCATGGAGACCAGTCATTTGAACATGCACTGCCCTTGCAGCTGCTTGGAAAAGCATAGAAGCAGCCATGTTATCTATAACACTGTTATGCCTTGCCGTATAAATCAGCTGTGTAACACAGCTCTTGGGTTAATGTGTTACGTTCCAACACACAGGACAAACACAGTTTTCCGTTTCCACTGTCTTGTTCCTCCTTTGACCAGTCTCAGTCTGACCACTGTGTATTTACCTTGTTAAATGTTTGGATCCTGATTAACCCTGCATCCTGTTAGCCTGACTGGCTCCTGTCTTTGCGTTACCCTAAAGGTTCCTTGGGCCTACATTTCTATCACAGCTGCTTTCCCAACCCTCATATTCCTCCTGGGGCATTGTGTCAGGTGGGTCTACAATGCATACTCAAATACATTGTATTGCATAATCAGTTTATTTATTGTACCATGGGGTGAACTTGTCGCCAAATAACCAAATCATGGCCTATCCCTTGTCTGGGTCTCATGTATGCATGAGTGACAAATTGTGACAGTGTACCATGGTTGTATGCACGGATTGGGTATGGTGCCTCCAGCACAACAAACAACATCAGAAAATGTGCATGAAATGTCCACACATGTTAGGAACCAGACAGCCCACACGCTGATTCACATTGCTCCCAACATATTGATGGGGCTTGTGTGGTGAATAGCTGTGAGATTAATCAGCACAGAGGCACTGAATCTTAGAAGCCAACCTGTGTACAAATGTTGTGAGGACACCTGCGGTATAAGAATCCTGAGACATTAACTGTGTCAGCGCACCAAGGTTGCCCTGTTGACAGTCTCATAACACATCTGGAGTGACAAAGTTGGACCATCCCCTTGTGTGTTCTCAAATCCTCATTGGCTCTCCTTCTATTGCGAAGGATAATTTGTAGATACAGGAAATGGCTTCACAGACTCATGACTAGACCTGCACATAACTGTGATAACATAGACCCCAATAATTATACAGGCAAAAAATTGGCCCACACACATGAACCAGACACCTCTGTGCAATTTACCACTGGAAATATGTGAGCACATGCTGCTTGGTCTGGTGGTCTTCCACTGCCACAGGAGAGACATGGCTCAGTTATATGACTCCAACGGTGGTGTAACATTACAATTGTGTATTATATTTGGGACTCTGTGTCACAAACACGGTACCCACATAGTACGATTCCATGCCTGACTCATGGTGGGTTAACAAACAAGTGCCTAGGAAGTAGTATCCAACATTCCAGGACATGTGATGGCTAGGTTTGGGAAATTGACATGAACAACCGTCTGCTATCTATCCAGTGCATGCTTTGTCATTGGTGGTGTTTATGTTCCAAAAAACCAAGGAAGTGCACACAACAGTTGTTGCTATGTGTATGACTAATACATGTCCTCTCTCATTTCCACACTGACTTGCATCTGAGGGTTGGACACATTGACTCCACATGCATACAAGCAGATTAGCAAAAATGCATCTTGTGATGCTCACACAGTGGGTCAACAACAATAGCAGTAGCCAAATCACACACATTGACCCATAGGCATTGAGTTATTGTAGTGAGCGTCGTCGCCTTGCTATCCTCTCTTGACGCAAAACATGCCCAAACTGGGTAATACATAATTGTATCCCACAAGTTTTGCCATCTATTGCATCAGTGAAGAGTGGAAATCCAGTACACCAAGTAGAGGATCATAGTCCGCAGTAGTATGATCTGTCACATGTGCCCATACACCGTAATGCCCAATGTGGGTGTAATCAGCCTATCTCTGTATTCTCACAACTGTCATGTCCCATTAAAAATGGGAAATGACCCATACCCAGTTAATGACTGAAATTTTGATGCAGACGCGTAAAAAAAGACGCACATGCATCTAAGAATGACGCATATGGGTCAAAATATGACGCACAATGCCCTGAAACATCCATTGGCCCTGAGCGGTAATTCCCACACTGTACCCCCGGAAATTGGTTAAGTATGAAACATATTTAACAATATGGATGCAGGGTTATTTCAAATCATGTGCGTAAAAACAAACGACGCACAGACTGTAAGCATCATAATATTTTGATGAATAACAAGAAAAATGCACAGCATTTGAGACAGGAAGTGATGTAATAGGATATCCTGTTTACAGATTTGGTACAGTGGGTGTACTTTCACTTTCACTTTGCAGTCTGTGATATTTCCTGACTGTGTGGCTGTGTTTAAACTTGTCTGTTTGTGCATTTTGTAATTTTGTCTCCAGTGTGGTCTTTAAATTGTCTTTTTGTGTTTAATAACTGTCTGTGGTATCCTGTCTGAGTGTTTTTTTGGTCATTTGTGTTGTCAACATTTGTCTTTGATGTGTTGGGAGTCTGTTGTGGGTAGTGGTAGTTTGGGTATAGTTGGGTTGTGTTCTTAGTTATTTTGCACTTTCCTGTCCTACTTTCCGTCTCTTCTCCTTTGTTCCCTTTATCCCCTGTTTATTTTTGGTGCAATAATGTTGGGTAGGCCTCGTCTTGGCAGGATGGGAGAGGAGGAGCTGGGTGGGTTTATTTGGCTGGTGTGCCACTTCCTACCCATGATGATAGAGGCTGGTGGTCGTGTGATCCGAAGCTATCACACAGAGGAACGGGGGCTCCGGTAGGCAAAGGTGTTTTACCATCTGCAGAGAATATACAACACACCGCGAAATGACCACCAGCTGAAGCACTGCTGGGCTGACCTTGTTGCCAGGGAGCAAGACCTGCTGGACCACCTCGGGATTGTGATTGGTGGCTCTTTTGGTGAGTACAAATCAGAGTAATGTAAGTAAATGCTCTGTAGTGACAGTAGCTGATTTTTTCATATTCTGCCTGCAATGTTTTTCAACATGTGGAATGCTAGTGAAACATACAGGGCCATATTTCTACTTTGTTAGCACTGCAATTGCGACCTGTTTTGAAGCAAGAGCGGTGCAAACTTACAAAATACAATTGTACTTTGCAAGTTTGCACCGCCTTTGGGTCAAACAGCAACACAAATGTGGTGCAAAATATGTATAGATATGGGCCACAGTTGCCTGTGAGGTATACAAATTTCCTATATGTTACCGTCATTTTTTGACACAACAGCTAGACTAACGTTCTAAACACAACAGGAGCCTGAAAATTAGTGCTGGCTTTACGTCAATTGATGATGGCAATGTGGCTCAAACATATGTTTCCTGTGTGGTTGGTGAGTGTATCAGGAAACATATCTTGGAATTACAGAAATTTTCAAGAAATATTGTGTCCCTCAATTGTTTTCAGATACATGTCTGAACTGGATTCTGACACATACGTAACAAGTTATGGCTTTCCTCAGGTAACATCTCGGACTGATATTTTGAGTTTGTAGTGCCACATTTCAATTAGGGATGGCTGGCAAAAGGTATGCACACGGGTTCATATCTCTATGGTTGGTGCAACTCACCATAGCTGTGGCACATCAAATGAAGAAAATGATCAAATTGAGGGCTAACAACTGTCCCTGGCCCTCTGTACATTGTACCTGTGTGTCAAAAATTGGTTTTCGTCACAATGTCTGGGTGACTGGTATTGCAGTCCTCATGGAAAGTGGCTTTGCATGTCTCTCATGGATACACATGATGAGAGCAATACACTCCATGATTTTGTCTGCTCACTAATGAAGGAGCATGTTTGCCACCACATGATAGTTAGGGCCACTGCATGTGTGCAGATATGTGTGTATCACTCACTGGAGTCCCTGGGTCTGTTCAATGTATGCAGTGGTATGTAGGATGCAGTATCATCATGCCTGAGAGGATTTACTTTCTGAGTTATTATTACACATAGTATTTGTATTTTGAAGTGCTGTACAGTGCACAGACATTGAGCACACTTCTCCCTTCCATGCCTTACAGGTGGACCTGCACCCTACCCTATTGGAGAGGTGGCTCGATTTGCGGACCCAGACATCTCCAGTAAGTGTTGATATTTCTGTTCTGTGTTGTGTTTGCTGATGATGTGTGATTGACTCCAGTGTGTTGGACACATAGCAAGGTGTGATGCGCTGGTCAATCATCTGTTTTGTGGAGTATAATTTTTTTCCCATCTTTGAGTTGTCCAATCCTTATCGTATTGTTATATTTTGGGATTCTAGGTCAGTCCTGTAGGCACAGCAATGTGAATAGGGATGAGTTATGTGGCTAAAATTTGAAATCAGAAAATGTAGCAATGGACCATATACGTGATTTAGTCAGCCAGTCAGACCCTGATTCTCCCAGAATAGGGATGCCAACATCTTACCCACAGACTTCAGCTTTCCTATTTACTAATGAACATGTTTGACTGTATGTTTAACCTCCTAGAGGCAGGTAGCTCCACATGTCGTGTACGAGTATGAGGCACTTGAGTACAATGGATAGGTGTGCATGCAGCTCATGGCTAGAGGTGTGCTTGCATCTATATGTTTGTTGTAAGTCATGGGTTACTGGTAGGAAATGATGCTGACAATGGTCTGCATTTCAAAAGATAAGTGTTGATGTGATTGTCCAAGGTTTGGGTGTATCCTATTTGGAGTTCCTCCTTACCTGTGGTGTGCTGGCCAAACCCATGTACAGCTTTACAAAGCTTCCTGGGTGTCCTTGTAGTTAGAAATTATTATTTGGTTGTCCACACCCCCCCTCAGGCACAGGCGTAGGGTTGTGAATAGTGTACCTAGGACTAATGATACAAGTTTGGTACACATACATGTAAATCAGTAAATCACTTGTCCAAACCTAGGATACCCACTCATGATTAGCACATGCATTCTATATTGGCAATTCCATTTACAACTCGCAGATCGTGTGGCCCTAATTTGCCATCCAGAACATAGAAATTTGTTGGCCTGTCAGTGGTGGAGGATATGCAGCATGATTTTTACCTGACAAGTGGCAGAACAATGATGCCAAAGTCATTCCAGTTGTTACCCATCTTGTAGGGTTTGGATGTGCTATTTGATGATAGGACATGTGTAGGCTGGCTTGCCATGTAGTTACTCAGGGACTATCAGTGATCTGTATGATGATATGGGCTGTTACAGGTATTTAGATGTATTGTCTGATTTACTTCTTGAGCCATTTCACACAATGAAGTACCTAATGTTTGTTTTTCTATTTGTCTTAACAACTGCCAATATGACTCCCATCCAGATGAGAGAGTTTCAGCGCAGGGCAATGCGTTACCACCACATTCTGGATGTGGAGTCTGGGTACCGCAACATGGCAAGATGATATCGCCATGAAAGAGCCTCCGGAGTGTGGAAGGCATTTGCCCAAGGGGCCCTTCCGTGTCCACCACAGCCACCACCACCAGTACAACCACTACCACCCAGGTGGCACCAACAGTAGCTAGGACCTTTGCTGGACCATCTACAGCAACAGTAAGTAAGTAAGTAAGTAAGTAAGTTTAGCTTAGGTTAGTTGGGGACAGTTGTGGGTAATGTGTAGTTAGAGTAGATTAGGTTAGGTTAGGTGTTTTCCCTGGTTTTGGCTTCTGTTTTTACTGTTTAATAAATATCTAGGTAACCCTTTACAGTATGTGTCAAATGCCTGTAGATCAGGGGCTTGCCATGAGTGAACAGTGTCTCTTTTGTATTAGCTTTTGTGTCCCATGCTGCAACCATATCCCAACTGAGCTGTTACATTGGCAGCTACACCAAAGCTACTTAGCTAAGATTCGGCCATCCATTGCACCCACCACTCACGGTTACTATGGATCCCAAAGTGTGGTTATTTTGTGCTGTATGTTTTCAATGTCACATACTTTGCTACCAGATTTGGTATTGGGGACACTGTGTTAAGTCTGCCTCCAGCCTGATGTCCAAGCAAATCCTTATAAGGTGAGTGGTAGCATGCTCTCATGTAGTATGGTATACATAACTCACACATATCATTTGTTACAATGTTCAGCACGGTTACTTCTTTGTATGGAAACTCATACACATCCCATCATGCTGTCTGGTGTGTGTTAGGTAGAAATTGGTGAAAATGTCACATACATAAGTTTTGACTTTCAGTAACAATCAAAGGCACTATTTTCTGGCTTAGACATCCCTTGAGGATGCGTTATTCTGTACAACACAGCATTTTGGTGTATAGTTTACCCTCAGGGAGGGCAGATGATGGTACAATCCAGGCCACTGTGCATAGTTATTAGTCAAGTTTCATTCAGGTCAGGTGTATAGACAATCAATGATCCTTGACCTGAGGTTAACATCACTGATGGCCATCACGGTTGGTGTGTCACATTACACAGAGAAAAAGTTGTTGTGTGAGTGCTATTTATTTAAACGTTCTGTAGTGCTATATGTACATTGTCCATGATTGTAAGTCCACTAGTGTGACAGCTTCCATTGTGATCCTACACAAGTGTAAAAGGACATGCTGGGGTGAAGTGTCAGACAGTGCAGAGGGACAGGATTTGCCAATGAGTTAGTGAGAGACAATCACAGGGCAGCTTGATAAGATGAACAGTGGGCTGGAGAACAGTGCTTGTGAGCAGCTGGTGCAAGACTGGCATGTTACAAAGCACAGGACCTTGGTAATAGGTGGCCATGTGGCAGGGACTAGTGCTACCGGGTAGTCTTACGGGTGAAGGTAATTGCTCCACGTCTTCATCTTCTGATGTGTGTGTAGTCTCCTCTGCCCTTGGTGGTGGTGGTTGTGAAGGGGCAACACACACCTCATTGTTTGAAGACGTGGAGTCAGACATCCCGGTAGCTGCTAACTGTGGTGGTCTTGAGGGCAGTACTGCAGCAAGGAAGAGATGCTGGTTCTTACGAATAGCAGCCACATCACAGTGGTAAGCAGCCAGGTTGGCCCTGAGGGGTTTAATATTGTATTCGTGCACACGTTGCCAGGATTGTTGTTGTAGGTGTTGGGTCAACTCTATTGCAGCTGTGCTGATTTCCTTCAACCTTTAATCAACTTCCTGCAAGATTGTTGTTCGCCCTTGCATAGCTGCTGCATGTTCTTCAGTTGGCATCATGCACAAACGTACCCCCTCTAAGCTGGCTGCCATAGTTTGCATCCCCACCGCACCTCCTTGGCCAGCTCCTGCTCTACTCCAACCACAGTTCGCTCGAAGCTGGTGCCAGGGTTGTCAGAGTCCTCACCTGTGTTTGAGCTGGCAGGCAGTACAATTGGGGTGGTGGGTGGGTCCTCTGTGATGGATGCTGTATGTGTGCTCCTCCTTGTGACTGAAGGTGGGGTCTGGAGGGTTCCAAGGACATCTTGAAGGGTCTGCTGGCTTATGTTTGTCAGCTTGTCATCCATGTAATCAGGGAAGTCCAGGACAGGCATATCCGCAGGAGATCCATCGTCCTCTGCAATGAGATACGGTACAATTAGTGTGTCTGTGTTGTGGGCTTTGTAATGTGACATGCCTGCCTTCCGATTATTTTGACATTGTGATCTTGGTTCTTGTTCATTGTTCCTGTCTTTCATATTAGCATTCTCCCAGGCCTATGCCCCACCTGCATGTCACATGTATTGCAGTCAGTTTGTGGACTTGTCAGCATCGCATCCTTTAGGTGTTGGTTCAGGCCAAATTGTGAATTGCCACCTTCTTGTCCTACTCAACCCTCCGTCTACTTCCATTCTCATAGTGAGGGCTTTCACTGGCTGCGGGTGCTCTGATGGCACTAGCACCACACTTAACAATCTGGACCTGCCCCAGTCTCTGATCTTTCACATCCACCTATATGTAACTACGTGTAGGTGTATAGTACTGGGAGAAAACTAGGCGCTCTGGATAGCGAGGTGAATATCAACGAAGAATGTCAAATCTCGAAATAGTGCACTCTTGAAAGACCACACCCAAAAGGTCTTGATAGATGCTAAAAGCACTATTGCAAATATAAAGTACAAGAGGCACTCATTATATCATGACAAATAATAGTACTCATGAGTCAGTATACATAGGCAATGTTTTGTCATATATTTCTGAAAATTAATAGGATTATTTCCAACATAATCCCCAATTACAGTATCACTGTCCAAATCCAAATAGTAGAATTAATTGATCTGTTGTTCCAAGATTGCTATGATCCAAAGTCCAAGTCCAGATTTCTCTAATCAAAGTTCAATCATATTCTTCAAAAGATGATATAGCTTATTATTTAAACTTTAGCAGCCGCATCCAAATTGATAGCCAGTCCAGATTTTCTCAAATCAAGGTTCAATCATATTCTTCAAAGGATGCTATAGCTTATTATTTAAATTTTAGCAGCTGCATCCAAATTGATAGCCAACACGTGTTGCGTCCGGGAGTTTCCCAATGACTTCATCAGGGCTGTAAATTATATAGGTACCTATTATTATATGTGTATCCATATTTCCTAATTAAAAAGGAGAGACCTCCACCAGTGTATGGACATGAAAAAATATATGAGAAAATGTAAAAAAGGGGTGAAGAAAATATATGAAAGGAATATAAAAATTAATGGAAAAGTTGTGGAATAAAATGTGAGCAAAATGGTGGGATGCAGACATATGTTAGTTCTCAGTGCACCTTAATTCCCAAAATGTGAGAATATCATACCCTTAGGTATCAAACATCATATATTATTATTAGATACTATGTCACCCATTCTTGAGTGAAAGGTGAACATGGTGTTAGGATATCCTTAGGATATTCATGTTATAATGAGTGCCTCTTGTACTTTATATCCACCTATATGTAGTTAAGATGTAGCATACACTATGTCTAGCTTTGTTATGGCACAATATGGATGTCAGCATTGGTAATGTGTACTGCTGATGTTGGGGAATGTGTGGTACATTGGATTGCACTGATAGTCGTAGCAGTGTTCTATGCAGGTGTATTTCTGTAACCAGTTACATGTGTCCTCCCCCTCAATGCTGTTGTCTGAGCAGTATGGCATTTGGGATGTTGCATGTGTCATTGGAGCTATTGTGACCCAGACACAGGATGGACCCTGACATATGCAGCATGGGTATGACATTAGTGCTGTGTACCCCCTAATGTTAATAACAATGGCTGATGTTTGTGGCAACTTTGGACAATCACATTTGACTGGATTGGATAATTTTTATTGATTTTAGGGGATTGATAACATTGTCATCCTGAACCCTCTAATTTGGGTGTGTTTGATCCATGGGGACTTTACTGCCATTAGCTACTTGACCTGCACACACAGCAGAGTTGGTAGTGCAACTGTTGTCAATGTTACATTCCACTTGCAGGTATGGACAGAGGTTGTTAATTGGGCCCTAGTTACTGTAGGGAGAATACCGGCTGACGTGTGACGGGCTGCCAGTTTTACGTTGTACCCTGCCCTCCTGGCCTGGCTTTACCTTTGCAACATCCTTGCCATGGCAGCATACCCTCATGCAAAGGTTGTTGGTGTTGTGTAGTAGTGTGCCCCAGGTTTCCTCAGAACGGGCCATGCCTCCGTGCCGTGCCCCTTTACCCATTCAACTCCATGAATATCATGACTTACATGCATTGTGTAGTAGGTATGTCCAACCCCCCTGCTTACAGTTAACATTTGTGCATTTTAATTCCACATGCGACTTACCCTACATGTGCGTTGTCTCCTGGTAGTCTGCGCTGTCCTGTCCTTGAATCCCTGTGACGATCTCCTCAGGGATGACGGCTGTGATCATCTCCTCCATGTGGTCCAGAGCCTCCGGCGGTGCTGGACTCCCACCTCCAGTCTACAGTGCTGCCTTCCTGTTCCTGGCCATCTTTTTCTTGGTCCTGCACCTGGTCATGCCAGCGTTTCTTGCACTCAATGACTGTTCTCCGTACTTCTGCCACACTGTTGATCTTGTCAACAATTTGTTGCCATATTGCCATTCTCCTACTGATTGGCAACTTTGAGGTGCGAACAGTTGGTGCTCGTGTTCCGTCAACTCTTTAACCAGAATTTCCTGCTCCTCTGCACTGAAGCTACACTTTCTTTTCTTCTCCTCCCTGTCCTGGGTCTTCTGTGGGTCCTCCTGGCTGGTTCCTGGTCTGTTGTCATCTTCCTGGGGTCTGTGCAAGCATCTGGGATCCATTTTGGCTCTCCTATGCACATTTTGCAGTGTTTGCAAGGCTTTTTGACGCAATTGCGTCAAAAAACGTTGCGTATCCGGTTTGTGGCGTCGCAAACCGGCTCACAGTCATTTTCACCGTGTTAATGTTGTTTTTCTTTACAACTTGATGCTGTGATTTAAGTAAAAAAAAATGACTCATACCTGTGGTTTGCTCCGCCGTGCGTCAAAGTATAAATTTGACGCCCGCACGCAAAAAAGAAATGGCGTTAGCCGGCGGTAATATTTTTTACACAAAACTGCGTCGGCGCAGTTTTGAGTCAAAAAGTATAAATATGGCCCGTGTTATTTGTTGCTTTGATGTGGTCTGGGTCTCTAGCCCACAGCACATCCCCTAGGACTTAGACTATTTTCGTGTGCTAGCCTGAGTCTCACGTGCCAAAAAGAGGTAGTTAGGGGCATATTTATAATGACCTAGCACCACATTAACGTCATTTTTTTTACGTAAATGTGGCCCAACAAGGCCGAAATCCCCACGCCGTATTTAAAGGGTGGCGCGTTACGCCTTGCACTACATTATGCCTGCGCCAAGCATAAGGTATGCAAAGTGGGCATTCCCCCGTTATTGGAGCTGTAAAAATGGTGTAAGGAAATCTATGAGATTTTCTTGCGCCATTTTTTATGGCACTTTTAACACCTGCTCAAGAGCAGGCATTAAAAGGGGGCCTCCATTCTTCAGAATGGGGCCCTATATAGTCTGCAGGAGTAGCACCAATATTTTGGCGCAACTCCTGTAGAGTTCATCATTAGGGTCATGAGAACTGATGCTATTGCCCCTTACCCTGTGCCATGGTGCACCATATTTTAAATACGGCGCACACATGGTGGTAGTAGGGGTGTGCTAAGGGGTGCAGGGAAAGTGGTGCTGCATTCAGTTCAGTGCCACTTTCCATAAATCTGTCCCTTAGTTCCAGTTGGGAGGTATTTGGCATAGGGTTCCCAGGACACCAGTGTCGTATAGCCTCAGTTGTTTCAACTGGGTCTAAGTACCTCAAGCCTGCCCTGGATCTTTCAGCTGAAGTTTTGTAAACTGATGAATTAAGATGTTCAGGTCCCACGTCAAGTAACCACTGTAGCAGACTGAATTGAGGTTGATGACCATGTTTTGGAGGTTCACAATTAAAAGAACAAGGCATGGCAATCAAATAATTTTATTAGCAAAAAAGTCCTCTTCACCACCCAGTAGGATATGAATGTTGCTATAGATGGCAAGGTAGATGATTATTAAAAAATTAGAAGATAATATATCAATGTACTAGATCAAATCAAATGCTAAGAACTCATGAACAATTTCAGTAATAAACGTGTAAATGTTGGTGACAAGTAGGTCTGTGTTGGGTGGCGCACCCTCAGCAATTGGCAAGGAGAAGTAAATGGAAAAAGAGAACTAGGAGCCAATATTTTGATTTGACTCAAGATGAAAACGGACTGCCAAATTATTTATTTACCTTTTATGTTGAGGAAGTTGGTCTGAAATAGACTGAAGTGAATAATGGCACTGTGGTGGAATGGCTAATGTTGGGTGTTGGGGCCTTGAGTAACTGGCACCACCTACAGTTACCCATTTTGGTGATTCAGAGGTGATGGAATTCACTCGTGCCAGGGATTTGCCATGATTGTCTCTTGTTGTTAGTTTATTTTAGATTTAAACTGTTACTGGTTAATTGAAGATATAAGGCTTTATAGGAGGGAAATTGAAGATAGTTCGTATAATAAGTCATTAGGTCCAAAATATTCCCTTTCCTGTTGAATGCCCAATTTATAGAAGAGAATTTGAGTGGGTACTCAAAAATCAAGGGGTATGGAGCATGACGCCTTTTCGTGAAATAGTCCAACACAAGTAGGAAAATGAGAACCCACATTCATCAACTGTGTCAAAAATCGTCTTTAATTAGAACTTCATAAGTCCGGTTGAAAACAAACATAAAATGCGTCAAATAGCAAGAAATGTGATAAAACAAGTCCAATCAATCCTATCCTGATTAATGATCAAACTTTCGAGATCAGAGACTTAATTAACTGCGAAAGTAACAATATTGTCTATATCATCATTTGTCCCTGTAAAAAAGGTTATATTGGAAGCACGATTAGAGCACTTAAGATCAGGATTCAGGAACATTTACACAACATACAAAAAAATTATACAAAACAGCCATTGGTGGAACTCTATTTGCAATATCATCCTAATGATCGCACCTTTTCTTTTAGTGGCCTTAAACAGTTGAAACCTCATCACAGAGGGGGTAATCTACAACTTCAATTACGTCAGTACGAAAGTCGCCTCATAATCCGCTACGATACCATACAGGGAGGCCTTAACAAGGATCCAGAATGGCATTATTGGCTCTAACCATTATAAAAGCTTATGTATAAAGAAATGCAAATGTTTTGTTAACTTAAACCCAAACCTTTCCATTGTGCTAGCATAGTATCATCTTTATTTCCATGTTGAACTCAACTTTATATACTTCTTCTTTTTATTTCCTCTCATCTTTTTCTCATCTAGTAATCTATTCCTTATATTTCTCTTCTGTTGTCTTAATGTATATGCTACTAGCCATTTTGTCTCATTTCTCATCTTTCCTTCTTTTCTCCTTTTAAATATTTAGTGTATTAGCTATTGCTGTTCCATTATGATTTCTATCATAATCTCAATGTGTGTGGTTTGCTCGCATAAACAAGCTTTGTTGTAAAGTTCGGGCATTGAAACCTTCCTTTTACCTCTCTCTATTTACTTCCTCTATTTATTTCCTCTCATTTCTTTTTCATCTAATAATATATTCCTCTTCTGTTCTCTTAATGTACATGCTACTAGTCATTTTGGCTCACTTTTCATCTTTCCCCCTTTTCTTATTTTAAATATTTAGTGCATTATTTATTGTTGTTCCATTATGATCTTTACCATGATTTCAATGTGTGTGGTTAGCTCGCATAAACACGCTTTGTTGCAAAGGTCGGGCATTGGAACCCGTTTAAATATGGCGGACGTTCTGCTTCTATTTTCACACTGCATCTTCAACTATAAACATTGAAAACGGACTAACTCAGCCCAGGTGGGCACTTGATGAAAACACGTATGCGCGGCGACATCCAAATTGGGGCCTAAATAAGACGCGCTCCTGGCAGTGTAGTGCCATTCGATATAAAATTATTTGCTCTACTGGTATTTGGGTAAGCTTTTCAGTTCTTGACTGAAAACATTCTTTACTTTTTTTATTTGGCAATAGACATGTTCGGACGTTTTCCATGAAAACACCTTATTGACTAGTGTCACCTGTAATGCCTAATAGAAAGATCTGGATACACTTGGAGTCTCTATGCATGAAACTGTTCTAGAAACTAAACATGTAACGAATGCATACTATTGATAACTGAGATATTTACTATTTTTATTTTGACTTGGGTAAATGGTTATTTGTCCATTATATTTCTTTATATTTTACCTTTACATATACCTAGATGTTTTTGACAATTATGACTAGAACCATATCGATATATCGTTTTTTATTCACTCTTAAACACATTTATGTTACTTTATTTAAGAGTAATTTCTAAACTTGGGTAATTTCTCCTATAGCTTCCTTAATCAGCCAATGGCTCTCTCTTTAACTACAGACCAATGACTTTCTATTGAAGTGATGAATGAACAAGAATACTATATTGGTATGATCAATCAATGTCTTCCTCTTGGTGGTCTTCACAATAGAAACACTTAATAATCTTCAGCTTTATCGATAGTTTATTTAATACAATAATAATGGCACCTATTATCTGCCTGAATTTGGCACGTATTATCTGGTAGACTTTATTTGCATCATTTCTTTCACGGGTGCTCTTTTGGATCAGCTACATCATTTGAGAGATTTAACAACAAGAATCATTATGGACTGGCATGGTATTGTCTTTCATCTCTTCTTACTCTTTATAATTTATTTTCTTCTCTCTGGAACTTTTCGTACTTTCTAACTCTGTTCCTTTAATTTCCCTCCTTTGTCGGGTAATACAGGAATGATCACAGACTTGCATGACCCTTTTGCATGCTCACCAATCTAAAATTCTATGAGAGTCGATAGGTCTATTAGTGACCTCTACGTCCTTTCTCTAAATTTGTTTTCAGCCTTGAAAAAGCCCCAGGTGAAACTACCATAGGGGGCGAAACACGAGTCAGCTGTTGTTATCTACCTAATGTTCTTTTGGATTGATCGGATTTGTTTTATCACATTTCTTGTCATTCAACACATTTTATGTTTGTTTTCAACCGGACTTATGAAGCTCTAATTAAAGATGATTTTTGACACTGTTGATGAATGTGGGTTCTCATTTTCCTACTTGTGTTGGACTATTTCACGAAAGGCGTCATGGTCCATACCCCTTGATTTTTGAGTACCCACACAGGTGCTGTGTCTTGCAGGGTTTGATCTGGAAATAGAGATGTTCCCTGAGCAGTGTAGTGTCATTATCTGTGGAGGAGCCATGGAGGGAGTCCTTGTGGATGATAGTGATGCTCCCACCGAGTCTGTTGGGAGGTCATGGTGATCATCTCGTATCCTGGGGGTGTGGCAGTGATGATGTCTGATGCAGAGGTGGGGGTGAACCAGGTTACAGTGATGAAGATAATGTCGGGTGCGAGAGTGGTGATGGTGTCCCTGATTTCGATGGCATGCTTGCAAAGGGAATGGACATTGAGTAGTGCGCAAACGGAGCTGAATTTTAGGGAATGGTGCCTGCTGGGTGGAGGTTTTAGTGGTTTCGACATTGCAAGAGAAATGCCAGTTGTGACAGGAGAAGGGGCTTTTGGTGGATCACAGTGAGGCTGTGGTTCAGTTGGAGTCCTGGGACTTTGGCCTGAGGTTCTTGATTTCGTCAGAAAAGTACCGGTGCAGGTTTGTGGAATAAGGAGTTCTGGCACTATGCCCGTCCAGGCGCAGATGGCTCAATCACCCCTGGAGGGCTCAATCACCTCAAAGGCTACCATCTTGAAGCCTTCCTCCTTGATGCTGGCTCTCAGTGTGTCTGACAACATTTAATTTGTGTTCCTCATGGGGGTTTGTCCCCAATGTCAATAGTGTAGATACACAGATCTGCGAGTCCAGGGGTGAGAGAGAACAGTGAGGCAAACTGAACTCGCAGTCTCTCTGCTGCTCTTTGGTCAGGGTGGTAGAGAGGATGACACTCTCCACTGACCCATCATGTTCTTGTGCAGAGAGTAGGTCAGGGAGAGGTTCACTCTCCTCCTCCACTCCCTCATCTGTCACAAGGAGCAGGATCACTTTGGACCTCTCAAAGTGAGGGTGTAACCTGTTGACATGGAGCACCCTCAGGGAGTTTCTAGGCATCTGGAGAGACACCAAGTATATAGCCTCCCCCTTACACTCCTTCACTTTGTGTGGGCCAGTCCAGTGGTCCTAAAGAGCTCTGAGCTCAACAGGCTCTGTGACTCATACATTCTGGCAAGGTTGAAACCATAGCAGAGTGGCCTTCTGGTCATACCAGTTTTTCATTACTTCCTGGCACCGAGATTGCTCTATGCCTTCTTCCAGAAGTGGTGCATCTTTTTGTCTAGGGCCAGCATGTAACTGACCACATCATGGGGAGGGGGGGGGGGGGGTTTGAGGCTTTCCGGGAACTTTTTTCCACTTGTTCTTCACAATGCTCAGAGGTCCAGTCACTGTCCACAGAGGGAGTGCCTCTGGGTAGAGTGTGGTGTGATCCACCAAGACCAGAAAAAACCTGTTGCCTAAGGCTGTCTTGGGTTCCAAGGTTCAAATGACATCAAAGCCCACCCTTTCAAAGTGGGTGCCAACAATGGAAAGTGAGATTTTCCTGATTTCCCACTGGCCTGGCAGGTGGGACAGGGCTTGCCGAATGTATCTGAGGCTGTCTTCATTCAGAGCCAATAGAAGTGGGAGAGAAGCCTGGCAAAGGTCTTGTCTTGCCCTAACTGTCCCGCCAGGGGTATGTTGTGAGCCAAACCCAAAAGAAAGGTCCAGTAACACTGGAGGACCACCAGCACATGGGCTGCCCCAGTACAAGAAACCATTGGCTCGCTATGAAGGAAATAATTTTGCTGTAGATTAGGTGATCCCCAGAGAGTTCACTTGCTGCATAGGCTAAGGCCTGTCACCTCAAGCCCTCAAAAGTGGGATACTCGCTCTGCCCTTTGCAGAATTGCTCCCTGGTGGGCCCACCCTCAACTTGCCAGTCAGCAAGCTCAGGTATGTAATCTAGAGTGGCAATGCCTTCCTCAGTTGTATCAGGAGCCTCTTCTTCAGCGATCCTTTCAACCTCCACCACTGGAAATTCAGGGGCTTTTTTCCCATGCCCTTACTCTTTTCCTTGGCAGTTGTCTGGGCCATTGGTCAAGGTGCCTTGGACCAAGTGCTCATACAGACCTACTCAGGCAATCCCATCCTCTTCAAGTGATACCTTAGCTCTACCTCTTTCCAGGTAGTGTGCTCCAAGTTGTTGCCCAACAGACAATCAACAGGCATGGAAGGGCTCACAGTACATTTCAAGGAACCCAAGCCCCCCCCCCCCCCACATAAAGGGAATCAGAGCCACTGGTAGATGGCTCTCTCGATTGTTGGTGTATATGACTTGATGGAATGTGTTCAGTAGGACCTGCTCTGTGGACACCAGCTGGCACGTGACAGTGGTCATGCTGGTTCCTGTGTTTCACAGAGCCTCCACCCACTGCCCTTTATGGTGGCCCACTACACATACTTGTAAGTATTTTCAGGCATGTGGGCTTTGCCACCATTTCCTATCCCCCAGGGAAACTAGGATCACCTCTGTCTGTCACCACAAGCTAACCGGGACCTCCTTCTCCCTGAGTGATACACTCCCTGACCCAGGTATCTGCGAACTGATGGGGTGCTGTGCCCTCTTGGGACATTTGGAGTCGCTCTTCGAGTGCCCGTATTTGTAACACTCTATGCACTGCGATACAAATCACGCTGTCTTGTGGTCAAATAATACTTTCTTTTTAGAATCAGACTGGTACTGGTCACCACTACTATTCTCCTGGGAATAATTTTGGGGCCACCTCATTTTTAAGTTTTGTTTCCACTCTTCCTTCTGTTGGGAACCGTGACTACCTTTGCAGGAGTCCCCCCACATACCTTTTCGGACTCTCTGGTGCTGGCCCACAGGTCTGCCTCCTCAGCAAACTTCCTGGGGTAAGTCAACTTGCTGCCTACTAGGTGCTGGCACAAATATGTAAAATAGGTACTGAGCATCTGCTCTCTAATAATTAAATCACACAACCCAACACAATCATTAACTTTGCTGCCCCTCACCCAGCCATTCAGTGCCTTACTGGAGGAATCAACAAAATATACCCAGGATTGGTTGGGGAGCTGCCAGCTGTCCCTGAATCTCTGGTGGTACTTCTCAGGGGTGAGCCCAAATTTGATGAGTTAGGTGATTTTCATGGCGAGGTATTTGGTTTGGTTCCCAACCTCTAATGTCAGAAGTGTGTCACTCCCTAGTGTAGGCATATATTTCCACAGACCTGCCCACAGTGATCTTCAGGAACCCAGAGTGCCTTCAGTGCAACTTCATTAGCAGAAAAACACTTTTCCGTGACCTCTCCCACCACATAACTAGGCACCAAATCCTTAGGTATACAACCCTTCGTTTCTCCATCAGGTACTGTATGTATGCTGCCACTCTCACTGCTTGACTTCACCTGTCTGGCTTGGATCTCCATCTCTTTTATAGTCCTCTCTTGAGCTAATAACAATTTATTTTCTTCTGAGCCCCTTTCAGCACTCTTTTCAGCAGACTTCCTTTCAGCCTTTCCCTCTTCAGCTTCCAATTGTTAATTTTGCCAGCTGCAATTTGAATTCCCTCTCCTCCCTCCTCTCAACTAGTTCTTCTGGGAATAGGCCATGGAAAGAGACACTGCTTCCCATTCTCACAGGGAGCTTAAATTCAAAGATGTCTTCTTGACCCATTGCAAGTGGTTCCTTAGAACAGCCAATCCCAGACTCTCCCAATCCATCATTCTCCTTCGAGCCGATTGCTGGCCAGGACCTCAGCACCTTTTAAAATTTCACCTTTTGGATACCCCCTTGGTAGGTACTACCATCTCCTTGCAAAAGTATTTGAGCTGCGGCACTGTGTGGTTATCCAAATTGGCCAGCTCAAAATCCGTGGCTCCAGATGTAAAACCAGCAGACAGAGAGGCGATGTAGCGGACTCATTAAAAATTGCAAATCAGGGAGAAATGGGAAAAACATAGAAATTGCCTTTGATGTGGATGGCAGTGTTCACAAATTACTGCCAGGCACTGCATACATACAAGTAAAGATTTAAGGCAACAATAGTGCTTAGAGGCAAGTAGCGCTGAAAGAGTTAATGGGACAAAAGTGACCGGGACAAAGTCAAGAGTGCAGGTGGTCTGTGATGGAGTTCAGGGCAGATACAGGACCCATGCAGGTCCCAGCGCAAAAGTAAATTGATCCTGGCTGCAGCAGCAAGATGTGTCATTGATCCTCACGCAGATAAGCTGTTGTACCAAATTTCTCTTCTCAACCTTGGTGATGTGTCTGGTCTGTGAGTGAAGTGTCAGCTCTGAAGTGTGGCTATTCCGAATGCGGCAAGTTTCTCCAAGCTGTAGATATGAAGCGCTGATCTTCTTCACGCGGTGGCAGTGATGTGTTAGTACCGGAGTGGTGATTGTGAGTGTGAAGTGGTGTTTTCAAGTGTGATGCACGTTTCCTGCAACAGCAGCAATGCGTTGATTCTGCTTCTTGCAGCACAAGATGCATCAGTTCCACTGAGGCAAAGCCGTAGGTCCCCTTCCAAGGATCCAGGGCCTCAGTGGTATCTCTTGGCAGAACAGACCCACCAGCAGATGAGCCCAAGTGTTGGAATAGGAGGGTTCTAAGTCTTTTGTGTCTCTGAGACTTTGACAACAGGAGGCAAGCCAGCGAGCCCTTGGAGACACTCTGGGGTCAAATAATGGAGGTGCAGTCCTTCTCAAACAGGCAGGGGAACAGTCGGCAGCAGGGTAGCTCAGCAAGGCAAGAGCACAGCAAGGCAGAGTCTGGCAAAGCAGCAGCCCAGCAGCACATGAGTACTTTCAGCACAGCAGTTCTTCTTCCTGGCAGAGTAGTCACAAGTCTAGAAGTGTACTTTGTTGGTGGTGTCAGGGGTCCAGTAGTTATACCCATTTGTGCCTTTGAAGTGGGGATACTTCAAAGAAATGCTTTGAAATGCACAAGGTCCCTGCCCATCCTGCCAGGATACAAAATCACTACATGGGGGTATGCAGCTCTTTGTGTGGGACATGCCCAGCCCTCAGGTGCAAATGTCAGCTACTCCCTCCCATCCAGCCCAGGAAGACCCATCAGCCTGGTGAAGGGCCATCAGGAAGTGAATGGCCCATCAGGCACACCAAAGCTCCCTTTTTGTGTAGCTGTCTGGAGGGAATGTACAAAGCCCAGCTGTCACCCACCTTAGAAATGTACTGGAGACAGGCAGAAGGAACAGAATGTATTACGTAAGAAAAATACCCACTTTCTAAAAGTGGCATTTTCAGATTTGCAACTTAACTTAAAATCCAAGTTCACCATAAGTTGTGATTTAAACTTGTGAGTCCAGGGAGACCAAACTTGAAATAACTATCTTGTCCCAGTAGGAAATTACACACATAGAATGTAATATGGTAATCCCAAAGCTAAACTATGGGAGAGATAAGCCTTGCAGTAGTACAAAATGAACTGGAGAGTTTTTAACTTCTAGAACATGTTAAGCTTAAAAGGGCACCTTACCTTAGCAGTAACGTATATGTCTAAAATGGGAAGATTTAGGCCTGTTAAGAGATTTACATTGCCAGGTCAAAATGGCAGTGTAAACCGCACACACAGGCTCTGTGGTGGCACGCCAGAAACATGGTTAAAGGGCTCCTTATGAGTCTGGCATAATCAGTGCTACAAGCCCACCAGCAGCATTAAATTTACATTCCCTGGCCACATGTAGTGCACTTTCTTAGGGACCTTTAAGTAAATTAAATATGCCAATTGGGTATGAGCCAGTGTTACCATGTTTTAGGGAGAGCCAAATGCACTTTAGCACTGGTTAGCAGTGATGAAGTGCTCAAAGTCCTAAACCCAGCAAACATAAGATCAGAAAACTTGAGGTAGCAGGCAAGAAGTTGGTAGGACGAGCACCCTAAGGCTGTAGGCCTAGCATGTATAAAATGGGATCCAGATGGTTTTGAACTAATGTAGGCCACTGATGTGGTTTTCCATACCACATCTGTGTTGCCAGGTTATTCTCAGGGCACTTTTTCAAAATGTGTTTATGTACCCTGATATACAATTCTAAACCAATATTATAGAGATAAAAATTACATACCCCAATTGTGTGGGGTGGACCTATTGCTGGGAACAGTAGTAAAAGCTTCAAAATGCCCTTGAAAATTAAAGAAAAATTGTATTCAATTCCAATCAATCTTGGAATTTAAATTGCTGAATTTTTCTCCTTGCCTCGGCCAGCATCTAGGAAAGCTTTACAACCCCGGATATTAAAAAAACTACACTCATGGGAGATTTCAGGGAGGTGCAGCTTGATTAGATACCAGTGCTTTTTCTTAACCAGATTGCACCACAAACATCAAACCTTGAGTAAATTAATATAATTTCCTCATTTTTCTTAAAGGGAAAGTTACAGACTCTGTGCTGAATGACGGCATTTATACCAGTCAGCATTTCCACATTCCTCTTGTTAAAAATGATACCCATTTTGTGTGGGCAGGTGAGCCTGCTGCTCAGGATAGGAAAGACCCAGAAAGGATCAATGAAAATGCCGAGGAGTTTTCTTTAAACTTAAATCAATTCTTTGGCTATGGGTACCTTGAATTATTTAAGACCAGGGTTGACCAGGACCCAGGGAAACCTACGAACCCCAGACATGTGGAAACGTAGGCATCCTGGGGAGTCTAGAGAAGTGTTGCTTACCAGGATATCTTTATTGTTCTTTTCCAGTTTCTACTTCCTTGGAAATTAAAAAAGTCCAAGCAACGTTTCTGAATACTAGAGGCTTGTAAAAGTCCAGGATGGTAACACTTGCATGAATCTGACCACGTGTACGTACACAGAATGCTCAAGAAATGAAAAAGGATTATTGGAGAACATTTTTTTTACTCAACTTTATGTGACAGCAAGTTCCAGAACCTACAGCCATTAGGAAAGATTCCACCATCCTGCATTCTCAAACACCTCCAAATGAAAGTCGTACCCAACCTTCGTGGGTCGTCCTATCACACCAGACAGGAATGGATCCTATCTGGGACCATGTGAAGTCTATATAGTGTTAATGTTGCCTTCACATGGTTGCAGTTTTGGGTTGTTCTGATCACGTTAGTTAGGCATATCAGCATAAATTGGGTTCTGTTTTTCTCAGTAGAAATGTGAAAATACAGGACAGTAAGCCTTTTGCCAGTTGCTGGATATTCCTAAGTTTTAGAGATTTCAGTTACATAAATATGGGGATGTTTTGTTCTTTTAAAACATACTTTGTCATTCTGGGTAAGAAGAACCTTCTGCAATCTATACAAAATATAACACTCTAGATTTCCTTTATTCTTTAAGTTTCAGAAATGACTAGGTTTGTTACAGTTCCGTGAGAGCTATATAATTTATGTTATTTTACACTGTACACTTCATGTTCAATATTGTCTTAGTATTAAACTTTTAACTGGCACATGGTGCATGAACTGAGCTGTCTTCTTTTATATATTGTATGGTTATAAAATCTAGATCTTTGGTTTGTTTTTTGTATTCTTTTATATAATTATGTAGGATGTGTATTGAGTGTCTTAAGAATGACATTTTTTTTGATCTGCTTGATTGTTAGCAATAATTAGTGAACTCCACAGCTAGAAAACCAAGGACTTTCTACACAGTTTCAGATATGAGCAACTCTACTTCTGGAGAAAGGGGAGAGATTGTGAATTTCGGAGGCTCAAGCCACCATCTCTCTATTAATTAGGCAAGTGAAGGTTCTTGGAGAGAGCACAAACTCATGTCTCTACTGCAACTCAAAAGGCCTCTTTGAATTTTGAGCGGGATGGGGAATGGTCTGATGTTTTGCAGAAAATGACAGCAGAGTGGATATGTCCATATGCCAGAAAGCTTTATCATTTCAAAATTCTCAGAGCACACTGGGCAGCTGGGGGAGATACAGTAGAATACCCAGGTTAGTATAAAATAAAGGTAACCGATAATGTGCCCATAATAGATTGAGCAGGGGTCCCAGCAATAGCAGAATTCTCATAGTTTATAACCTTCTGTACAGACTGGGCAGGCATGTAGTCCCGCCAGAGGAGCTGCTGTTGCCAGGGAAGAAAACCCTGTACAAGGGCCTGTGCAGGGATTAAGTGATCGGCTAGAAGTGTGGGGTTGAGAAGAAGGAGCAGTGTTTACCTTGGCTGTTTTGTGCCCACTTTTTTCCTAATCCAGCAAGCCTGTTTCTGCCCTTACTGGTGGATGGAGGAGGCTCAGATGACCATTTCGTTTAAAACTAGTAAAATTCCATGCAAGGGTGTAGGAGGCTGGCCTGGCTTGTAGTGGGTACCAAGGGGTACTTACGTCTCTGTACCAGGTCCAGTTATCCCTTATTAGTGTAAAAGAGGTGTTTATAGCAGCTTAGGCTGATAGAAGGTAGCTATAGCAGAGCAGCTTAGGCTGAACTAGGAGACATGCAAAGCTCCCACTATAACACTGGTGTCATTTGCACAATATCATAAGAAAACACAATACACAGATATACTAAAAATAAAGGTACTTTATTTTTATGACAATATGCCAAAAGTATCTCAGTGAGTACCCTCAGTATGAGGATTCCAAATATACACAAGATATATGTACACAATGCCAAAAATAAGCAGTAATAGCAAAAGGAAGTAATGCAAGCAATGTAAAGTTACAGTAGATTGCAATAGGAGCACATAGGTATAGGGGCAACACAAACCATATACTCCAAAAGTGGAATGCGAACCACGAATGGACCCCAAACCTATGTGAGCTTGTAGAGGGTCACTGTGGCTGTAAGAAAACAGTGAGGGTTAGAAAAATGGCCCACCCCAAGACCCTGAAAAGTAGGTATAAAAGAGCACCTATATTCCCCAGAGAGCACAGAAGTCGTGATAGGGGAATTCTGCAAGGGAGACCAACACCAGCAAAGCAACCAAAGTGGATTTCCGGACGAGAGTACCTGTGGAACAAAGGGACCAAGTCCAAGAGTCGCAACAAAGTCGAGAGTGGGCAGATGTCCAGGAAATGCCAGCTGAGGGTGCAAAGAAGCTGCCACTGGATGGTAGAAGCTGTGGATTCTGCAAGAACGAAGAGGGCTAGAAAGTTCCCCTTTGGAGGATGGAGGTCCCACGTCATGAAGAAGCTTGCAGAGGTATTCCCATGCAGAAAGACTGCAAACAAGCCTTGCTAGCTGCAAGAGTTGCGGTTAGGGTTTTTGGATGCTGCTGTGGCCCAGGAGGGACCAGGATGTCACCACTTGGATGAGGAGACAGAGGGAGTACCCAGCAAGTCAGGGGGCCCTCACAGAAGCAGGCAGCACCCAGAGAAGTACCGGAACAGGCACTTGGAAGAGGAGTGAACCGGAGTCCACCCAAATACACAAAAGGGAGTCCCACGACGCCCGAGGACAACTCAGGAGGTTGTGCACTGCAGGTTAGAGTGTCGGGGACCCAGGCTTGGCTGTGCACAAAGGAAATCCTGGAAGAGTGCACAGGAGCCGGAGCAGCTGAAAATCACGCGGTACCCAGCAATGCAGTCTAACGTGGGGAGGGAAGGACTTACCTCCACCAAACTTGGACTAAAAAGTCACTGGACTGTGGGAGTCACTTGGACAGAGTTCCTGAGTTCCAGGGACCACGCTCGTCGTGCTGAGAGGGGACCCAGAGGATTGGTGATGCAGTTCTTTTGTTGCCTGCGGTTGCAGGGGGAAGATTCTGTCGTCCCACAGAAGATTTCTTGAGAGCTACTGGTGCAGAAAGGAGGCAGGCTACCCCCAGAGCATGCACCACCAGGAAACAGTTGAGAAGGCGGCATGAGAAGCGATACAAGGTTGCAGTAGTCGTCTTTGCTACTTTGTTGCGGTTTTGCAGGCGTCCTGAGCAGTCAGCGGTCGATCCTTTGGCAGAAGGTGAAGAGAGAGATGCAGAGGAACTAGGATGAGCACTTGCATTCGTTATCTTAAGAATTCCCCAAAGCAGAGACCCTAAATAGCCAGAAAAGGAGGTTTGGCTACCTAGGAAGGAGGATAGGCTAGCAACACAGGTAAGAGCCTATCAGAAAGAGTTTCTGATGTCACCTGCTGGCACTGGCCACTCGGAGCAGTCCAGTGTGCCAGCAACACCTCTGTTTCCAAGATGGCAGAGGTCTGGAGCACACTGGAGGAGCTCTGGGCACCTCCCCTGGGAGGTGCAGGTCAGGGGAGTGGTCACTCCCCTTTCCTTTGTCCAGTTTCGTGCCAGAGCAGGGCTGGGCGATCCCTAAACCGGTGTAGACTGGCTTATGCAGAGATGGGCACCATCTGTGCCCATCGAAGCATTTCCAGAGGCTGGGGGAGGCTACTCCTCCCCAGCCCTGACACCTTTTTCCAAAGGGAGAGGGTGTAACACCCTCTCTCTGAGGAAGTCCTTTGTTCTGCCTTCCTGGGCCAAGCCTGGCTGGACCCCAGGATGGCAGAAACCTGCCGGAGGGGTTGGCAGCAGCAGCAGCTGCAGTGAAACCCCGGGAAAGGCAGTTTGGCAGTACCCGGGTCTGTGCTAGAGACTCAGGGGATCATGGAATTGTCTCCCCAATGCCAGAATGCCATTGGGGTGACAATTCCATGATCTTAGACATGTTACATGGCCATGTTCGGAGTTACCATTGTGACGCTATACATAGGTAGTGACCTATGTATAGTGCAAGCGTGAAATGGTGTCCCTGCACTCACAAAGTCTGGGGAATTTGCCCTGAACGATGTGGGGGCACCTTGGCTAGTGCCAGGGTGCCCACACACTAAGTAACTTAACACCCAACCTTCACCAGGTGAAGGTTAGACATATAGGTGACTTATAAGTTACTTAATTGCAGTGGTAAATGGCTGTGAAATAACGTGGACGTTATTTCACTCAGGCTGCAGTGGCAGGCCTGTGTAAGAATTGTTAGAGCTCCCTATGGGTGGCAAAAGAAATGCTGCAGCCCATAGGGATCTCCTGGAACCCCAATACCCTGGGTACCTCAGTACCATATACTAGGGAATTATAAGGGTGTTCCAATATGCCAATGTGAATTTGTGAAATTGGTCACTAGCCTGTTAGTGACAATTTAGAAAGCAGAGAGAGCATAACCACTGAGGTTCTGGTTAGCAGAGCCGCCTCAGTGAGACAGTTAGTCATCACACAGGGAACACATACAGGGGACAATTATGAGCACTGGGGCCCTGGCTGGCAGGGTCCCAGTGACACATACACTAAAACAACATATATACAGTGAAATACGGGGGTAACATGCCAGGCAAGATGGTACTTTCCTACAAAGGGCAGCAGAATTAATGATTTTTTATTTTAAATGCTGCTCATGTTCAGTTTTGTGGCACAAGCCTAATAGCCCAGAGCCTGCGGCAACATGTTGGCATTGGAAAATCTATAGTTTAAATGCACGTTAATAAGCCATGCACTTTGAAATGTATGGTGCAGAGAAAAAAACAGAATGAGTTTGATTGCTTCAGGGATATTAGCCATTAAAATTCTGGCAGCTTGCATTTCCTTAATCACATTCAGAGGTGTAATGGTGATAGTGTATTTGGTATATCAATCATATCACCCTTGCGTCTCAGGTCTCAGGACTTGCAAGATCCTATGTGGCCTTTTCCTTCAAAGCTTTTGTATCAGGAAAAGTAGGGGCATCCCCTCTGTGGGAGAGATGTGTCAGGTCCACAGACAATAAGGGAGTGATGGGCCAGCAGAAGTGCTGCCCGTGGAAAAGAGCGCACCTGTGCCAAAACCAGGAAGGTAGTTTTGGAAGAAAGCTAAAGCCCATGATCTATACTTTTATTGCGCCGCATTACTGTCATTTATTGACGGAAAAACGCTGCAAACTTACAAAATACAATTGTATTTTGGCAGTTTGCGCCTCTTTTGCATCAAAAAATGACGGTAATGCAGCACAAAGAAAGTATAAATCAGGGCCTAAATGTGAAGCCACATTTGGTTACTAGTCAACTGTACAAAGAAAAATATGGCCCAGCTCGAGAGTTCCACTAAATAAAACCTTTATCTAACAATTTGCTTGTTTTTCTCATAAGAGACATAGGACCTCATTACAACCCTGGAGGTCGGTGTTAAAGCGGTGGTAATACCGCCAACAGGCCGGCGGAAAAAAAACATGGGATTACGACCTTGGCGGAAACCGCCAACATAAACAGCCACTTTAACACTCCGACCGCCATGGCGGTACAAACAAACAGCGCAGCGGACACCGCCAACAGACATGTGGAAGACAATGTACCGCCCACCCTATCATAACACGGCTATCCGCGGAACCAACGCGAATAAAAACACGGCGGAAACAGTACACAGAAGGGAAAACACCCACCTCTCCACACCCCACAAGGAACCGGGAATTGCAGATCCTGCCGGTGATGGTCTTCCTGCTCCTCTATCAGGAACTCCAATGACGGCGGTGATGGCCACAGTGAGTACTGCACCTACAACACAGGATAGATGGGAGGGAAAAGAGAGTGACACACACAGGCAACACGCAACACCCCCACCCTCACCCACAACACCATACACACAAATACATGCCGCAACATTACATATACACCCCCCCACCCCCCGGAAGAACGCAAGGACTTAAGGAAATGATTTGAACGAATGTAATCAATAAAAATCCATTAGTCAAAAGTCAAAATCCAGTATATACAAATATGTACACCAACTACACAAGTCCGGATAGTGCACCAATCATTGTCCATGGACCACTGGGCCCAAAATGCATGGGCGAGGCCCACACATGATACCTGACTCCAAACAGAGAGAACACTGGAGGGGCATCACATAGAAAATACACAGGCACCTCAAGGGGAGGGCGAGGGGGGGCACCTCAGCCTGATGAACGCATGACGCCACTGCTCCATTGATGTATCCTGGGGAGTGCAAAGCCACAGTCTCTCAAGCCTCTCCAGTGGGAGGTTTGCCCACTGCTTTATCCTGGGGAGTGCAAAGCCACAGTCTCTCAAATCTTTTCAGTGGGTGGTTTGCCCACTGCTTTATCCTGGGGAGTGCAAAGCCACAGTCTCTCCACTCTTTTCAGTTGGTGGTTTGCCCACTGCTTTATCCTGGGGAGTGGAAAGCCACAGTCTCTCAAGTCTTTTCAGTGGATGGTTTGCCCACTGCTTTATCCTGGGGAGAGCAAAGCCACAGTCTCTAAAGTGGATAACAGTCTCCACTGGTTCTGGAGGGGGCTTTGTGCCCAGAGTGCTTCATCCTGCCAAGGACTGAGGTAGTGGATGCCTTTCTTCACTGGTTCTGGAGGTGGCTTGGTGCCCAGAGTGCTTCATCCTGCCAAGGACTGAGGTAGTGGATGCCTTTCTCCACTGGTTCTGGAAGGGGCTTTGTGCCCAGAGTGCTTCATCCTGCCAAGGACTGAGGTAGTGGATGTGAATCTCCACTGGTTGTGGAGGGGGATTTGTGCCCAGAGTGATTCATCCTGCCAAGGACTGAGGTAGTGGATGCCTTTCTCCACTGGTTCTGGAGGGGGCTTGATGCCCAGAGTGCTTCATCCTGCCAAGGAGTTAGGTAGTGGATGTGAATCTCCACTGGTTCTGGAGGGGTCTTTGTGCCCAGAGTGCTTCATCCTGCCAAGGACTGAGGAAGTGGATGCCTTTCTCCACTGGTTCTCGAGGGGCCTTTGCACCCAGAGTGCTTCATCCTGTCAAGGACGGAGGTAGTGGATGCCTTTCTCCACTGGTTCTGGAGGGGGCTTGGTGCCCAGAGTGCTTCATCCTGCCAAGGACTGAGGTAGTGGATGCCTTTCTCCACTGGTTCTAGAGGGGGCTTGGTGCCCAGAGTGCTTCATCCTGCCAAGGACTGAGGTAGTGGATGCCTTTCTCCACTGGTTCTGGAGGGGGCTTAGTGCCCAGAGTGCTTCATCCTGCCAAGGACTGAGGTAGTGGATGTGAATCTCCACTGGTTCTGGAGGGGGCTTTGTGCCCAGAGTGCTTCATCCTGCCAAGAACTGAGGTAGTGGATGCCTTTCTCCACTGGTTCTGGAGGGGGCTTGGTGGACAGAGTGCTTCATCCTGCCAAGGACTGAGGTATTGGATGTGAATCTGCACTGGTTCTGGAGGGGGCTTTGTGCCCAGAGTGCTTCATCCTTCCATGGGCTAAGGTAGTGGATGCCTGTCTCCACTGGTTCTCGAGGGGGCTTGGTGCCCAGAGTGCTTCATCCTGCCAAGGACTGAGGTAGTGTATGTGAATCTCCACTGGTTCTGGAGGGGGCTTGGTGCCCAGAGTGCTTCATCCTGCCAAGGACTGAGGTAGTGGATGCCTTTCTCCACTGGTTCTGGAGGGGGCTTGATGCCCAGAGTTCTTCATCTTGCCAAGGACTGAGGTAGTGGATGTGAATCTCCACTGGTTCTGGAGGGGGCTTTGCGCCCAGAGTGCTTCATCCTGCCAAGGACTGAGGAAGTGGATGCCTTTCTCCACTGGTTCTGGAGGGGACTTTGTTCCTTGAGTGCTTCATCCTGCCAAGGACGGAGGTAGTGGATGCCTTTCTCCACTGGTTCTGGAGGGGGCTTGGTGCCCAGAGTGCTTTATCCTGCCAAGGACTGAGGTAGTGGATGCCTTTCTCCACTGGTTCTAGAGGGGGCTTGGTGCTCAGAGTGCTTCATCCTGCCAAGGACTGAGGTAGTGATTGCCTTACTCCACTGGTTCTGGAGGGAGCTTAGTGCCCAGAGTGCTTCATCCTGCAAAGGACTGAGGTAGTGGATGTGAATCTCCACTGGTTCTGGAGGGGGCTTTGTGCCCAGAGTGCTTCATCCTGCCAAGGACTGAGGTATTGGATGTGAATCTGCACTGGTTCTGGAGGGGGCTTTTGTGCCAAGAAGTCCTCATCCTTCCATGGACTGAGGTGGTTGATGCCTTTCTCCACTGGTTCTCGGGGGGGCTTGGTGCAGAGTGCTTCATCCTACCAATGACTGAGGTAGTGTATGTGAATCTCAACTGGTTCTGGAGGGGGCTTGGTGCCCAGAGTGCTTCATCCTGCCAAGGACTGAGGTAGTGGATGCCTTTCTCCACTGGTTCTGGAGGGGGCTTTGTGCCCAGAGTGCTTTATCCTGCCAAGGACTGAGGTAGTGGATGTGAATCTCCACTGGTTCTGGAGGGGGCTTTGTGCCCAGAGTGCTTCATCCTGCCAAGGACTGAGGAAGTGGATGCCTTTCTCCACTGGTTCTCGAGGGGGCTTGGTGCCCAGAGTACTTCATCCTGCCAAGGACTAAGGTAGTGGATGTGAATCTCCACTGGTTCTGGAGGGGGCTTTGTGCCCAGAGTGCTTCATCCTGCCAAGTACTGAGGTAGTGGATGTGAATCTCCACTGGTTCTGGAGGGGGCCTGGTGCCCAGAGTGCTCCACATGCAGTGTGGCCGGTACAATTCCCTCACCTGGGTGTGTGTGCCACGAGATTGCCGAGGTACAGGTAGCATGATACGCCATGGAGGCAGAGACATACCCCACACTGCTGCGACTTCGCATTCCACATGCAGGTGACAACTGTGATGAGAGTGATGCTTCATGGAAGCTGCCCAGGGTCCTGGAACTCACCACGAGCCTCGGACGACTGACCACTGGTGATGGTAGCCAGATATGCAGTGATGCCACTGGATGAGGATGTCGTGGGGTCACTAGCGGTGCTTGCGGCGGTGGCAGTCACGGCAGTGGTTGCGGTTGTCGCGGTCGCGGCAGTGCTGGCTGCTGGCTCTGTCGCGGCGGTGCTGGTGGTGGGCTCTGTGTCGGTGGTGCTAGCTGCAGGCTCTGTGGCGGCGGTGCTGGGGAGCTGGCAGCGGGGTCTGTGGCGGCGGTGCTGGCGGCGGAGTCTGTGGTGGCGGTGCTGACGGCAGGGTCTGTGGCGGCAGTGCTGGTGGCAGGCTCTGTGGCGGCGGTGCTGGCAGCGGGGTCTGTGGTGGTGCAGGTGGCGGTGCAGGTGGCGGTGTTCTCCGCCGTACAGGTTGGTGTCGACATGGATAGAAGGTGTGACACTGGGCCCTCAGTTGGTGCCACCATGCCCTCTCCTGACCTGCCCTTCAGTTTTTGGCCCTTCCCCACCTTTGATGGTGGCGCAGCTGTCTTGCCAATATCCCCTTTTGTTCTCTCTGTCCCCCTGGTGGCAGGTGTTTTTGGCTTCTCCCTCCGGGATGTGGGCACCTTTTTTATCTTGGCAGGTGGCGGAATGTGCTTGCCCTCGCTCCGTGGCACACTGGCAGCCCTGATGGTTGGCGCACTCCATGACCCCGCAGTTGCTGGCACCACTGTATCTGGGGATTTGGTGGCTGAGGTGCTGGGCTGGGACCCGGAAAGCCTTGCCCTAGGGGAAGGACTGGGTGGGAGGTGTAGGGAAGAGGTCAATATTAGCCAGGAAAAGTTTTTGTAGTCATTCTGGGATAAGTAGATGGAGGGGGTTTGGGAGTGGAGGAAGAGTTAGTGGTTGTAGGAGGTGGACGTCTGCTGAATTTGGGTGAAGGTGCATGGGCTGGAGGCTGTTGTGAGGTGGACGGCTGTTGGGTGGGTGTGTGCCTGCGTTTGTGACCTTTGGGAGGATGTCTCACAGACACACTGGGAGAGGACTCAGGGGATGTGTGAATGGTAGTGGGGGTGGTGAGTGCACGTGAGCGGTGTTTGGTGATGGGCGTGCTGGTGATAGAGGTAGTGGCTGAGGATGTAGTGCATGCAGGTGTGAGTGGAGATGAGACTGGGAGGGAGGAGGGAGATGTGGAGGAGGGGGACACAGTGGAGGCAGTGGATTTTGGTATGTGTGCATGGGTATGATGCTTGTGTGAGTGCTTGTGGGATGTGTGGTATTTATGTTTGCCTGAGATACCCTTGTGTGTTGAGGTGTGTGCATGCTGGTCTGATGGTGTTCTTGGGATAGGCTGAGGTACAGGGGATTGGGTCTGGGTGGAGGAAGTTGGAGGGGGGAGGCTGGACACAGGGACAGTGGCTGCCATCAGTGCTGAGGCCAGAGCCTGAAATGCCCTCTGTTGGGCTGCCTGGCCAGAATGAATGCCCTCCAGGTATGCATTTGTTTGTTGCAAATGCCTCTCAACACCCTCAATGGCATTCAGAATGGTAGACTGCCCAACAGTGAGGATCTCAGGAGGTCAATAGCCTCCTCACTGAGGGCAGCAGGGCTGACTGGGGCAGGGCCTGAGGTGCCTGGGGCGAAGGAGATGCCCACCCTCCTGGGTGAACGGGCATGGGACACATGCTGAGGGGCTGCTGGGAGGGCGGTGCTGGAAGTGGGGTGGCGGCTGTACCGGTTGATGCGGGGGGCACAGGGAGGCCCGTCACCGCAAGGGAGCTCCCATCAGAGGAGGAGTGGCTGTCACTGCTGTCTGCTCCTGTCCCCGCCGTGGAGCTCCCCTCGCCCTCCGTCCCATTGGTGGCTTCAGACTCCATTGTTTCGCCCTCCAGAGCTAAGTGCAATGTAGCTCCCTCCTGCTCCGGTGCCAATGCTCCTCCGCCTGATGATGCTATTGAACACAAGAACAGGGAGACCACAAAAAGGGTGGGAAGACAGAAGAAAGACAACTTCAGTGCATGCAATACCACTACCGTTGGCGGACACTACAGACACAGCAGCCTTCTGCACTACGCCATGCACTTATAGTTCCTAGATTAATCACATGCCGATGGGGTACAAGGCCTAAGCCCGATTGCTGCACACATGGAAGTCACAGGAGCCTGACTAGGTGTAGATGGCTCTAACCACTAGTGGGGTTGGGGTGCCACTGAGCCTGCCTCACAAGGGACCTTGCCTACCAAGCTCGCCCTGGCCTAGGGGAACCCACTGCCCACCTCCCCCAACCAGACACCTTGTAATGCGCGCAGAGTCAGCTGAATGAGAGTGTACTCACCCATCTTTTCCGGCACTGGGTGCTCCGTCTGTGTTGGACCCCCAGGGACCGGACATCCTTGGCGATGGCACAGCAAATAGCCTTCTTCTGGTGGCCGCTGACCTAGAGGAATAGTACAGGGGAAATAGAAATTCTTTACCCGTCGGAGCCGTCATACTCATTTGCCCATGTTCCCACCCTTGCCCTGACGCACATACCCTCACCGTCCGCACATGCAGGCCTCAGCCCCCCTCCCCATTTATCTTCCATCCACACCACTCCAAAAAGGCATTGCCGATGCAGCATGCTCACAGTGTACTCACCTGTTTGTCTGGAGGACCGTACAGATGTGTGTGCTGGGGGAGAACCCCATCCACTAGTTTCTCCAACTCCTCCAAAGTGAAGGCAGGGGCCCTTTCCCCAGACACATGAGCCATTGTCGCTTCCAGACTGAGGTCACAGCAGCACTTGCAGTGTAGGTCCTCTCCTGTTGAAGGTCAGGTATCAAGTGAGTGAACAGACAGAAAATGGTGGTGACGTCCGTGGCGGTGCGTACCGTCACCGCCGGCGTACATCGTCATTGGCTCCTCAGACCCATAGGGTCTAATGTTAACCAATGCAGAATTGCACCGCGGTCTTTGACCGCCTACCGCGACGGTGTACAACGCCAGCGCAGTTACCTCATATCCCCTTGCCCCGTCCTTACAGGTCAGGCAGCCGCCATTTCAGGGGGTCACATGGCATTAATCTAACTGCGTCACACCAATGTAGGCCTTGAATTCACACAGTAACAGGCACATTTTGGATTAATAAATGTGTGCAAATGACATTTGTGATACCTCGGTGTTGGCTGACTCTCTGCTTGCTGTTCTCCTCCATAGGGCACGTCTGCTGGGGCCGGTGATGAGATGGCAGCATCCTCCGGTGTACAGACCGCTGGTGGACCTGTCGACAATGGAAGAGAGACACGTAATAGTCACCTACAGACTTGATCATGCAACAATCCATGAACTGTGTGCCCAGTTGGAGCCAGACCTGATGTCAGCTATCCGCCATCCCACAGGAATCCCCCCTCTAGTGCAGGTCCTGTCAGTACTCCATTTCCTGGTAAGTAGTTCCTTTCAAACAGTGGCAATTGAATCAGGGATGTCCCAGCCAATGTTCTCCAACTTGTTGTCCAGAGTGCTGTCTGCCCTGATGAAACACATGCGCAGCTACATCTTGTTCCCTCAGGTGGCGGATTTGCCCACAGAGAAAGATGACTTCTAATGCCCTGGGACATATCACCAACATCATAGGTGCCATTGATGGGACACATGTGGCCTTGGTACCCCCCGAAGGAGTGAACAGGTGTACAGAAACCGGAAGAGCTACCATTCGATTAATGTGTAGATGGTGTGTTTGGCCGCCCAATACATCTCCCATGTGAATGCCAAATTTCCTGTCTCAGTGCATGACACTTACTTTCTGAGGAATAGCAGCATTCTTTTATGTGATGGGGCAACTCCGGAGGCACCGTGTGTGGCTAATAGGTGAGGACAAGGACCCTTTACAGTGTGAATAGTTTTCTGGGTATGGGGTTGTCCCTACGGGTTAGTGTGTGTCTAACAGTTGTCCCTCGATATTTGCAGGTGACTCTGGTTACCCCAACCTGTCATGGCTACTGACCCCAGTGAGAAATCCCAGGACAAGGGCAGAGGAACGCTACAATGAGGCACATGGGTGAACTAGGAGAGTGATTGAACGCACCTTTGGCCTCCTGAAGGCCAGGTTCCGGTGCCTCCATATGACAGGTGGTTCCCTCTACTACTCACCAAAGAAGGTGTGCCAGATCATCGTGGCCTGCTGTATGCTGCACAACCTGGCTTTGCGACAGCAGGTGCCTTTTCTGCAGGAAGATGGTCCAGCTGGTGGTCTTGTGGCAGCTGTGGAGCCTATGGACAGTGAAGAAGAGGAGGCAGAAGAAGAGGATATCGACAACAGAAACAACATAATCATGCAATACTTCCAGTGAGTCACAGGTAAGTAGATGTCACTGCCTCCCACATCTCATACTATTGTTGGAGCTAGCATAAGTCTGTCATTTTCACTCAGAGTATGGACCCTGACTTGTCACTTTGGCTTTCCATTTCACAGATGTGGGTCCCATTTTGTGCCCTCTGCTATATTTCCTCCAGCCCTACAGCTGTGTTACATCGGTATGTGAACAATTAAAATTACATTGCATTATTCCATGGTTCTTGCAATTACACGTTTGTGAAAGCACAGACTGACTCCAGATTGTTTTGTGATGGAAGTGTGTTTATTTATGTGCAAATAAGTGGAGGGGGTTGTAAAATGGGAGGGGGGATGGTGGAGGAATGTCCATGGCAGAGTCCAGTCTATTTGTTTCACAGGTGCATTGTCCAAAGGGGCATAGGAAGGGGAGAAATGGCAGTTGAAGGAAGGAGAGGGTGACAAAGTGTGACAGAAGGGTGACATTCAGGGCGGTCTCATTTCTTGGTGGGGGTCTTGGTAATGTTCTCTGTCTTGTTCCTGGATCTCAGGGACCGTTTGCAGGGTGGTTCTCCATTTGCAGGGGGTGGGGTGCTGGTGTCGTGTTCCTGTGGCGGTGCCTCCTGTCCACTAGCACCGGCGGAGGTGGAGGGCTGTTCATCGTCCAGGCTAGTGTCAGTCGGCACTTGTTGTGCCACAGTGTCAATCCTGGTGTTGACAAGGTCTTGCAGCACCCCTACAATGGTGACCAGGGTGTTTTTAATGGACTTCAGGTCCTCCCTGATCCCAAGGTAGTTGTCCTCCTGCAGCCGCTGGGTCTCCTGAAACTTGGCCAGTACCATTGCCATCGTCTCCTGGGAATGATGGTAAGCTCCCATGATGTTGGAGAGTGCCTCGTGGAGAGTGGGTTCCCTGGGCCTGTCCTCCCCCTGTCACACAGCAGTCCTCCCAGTTTCCCTGTTTTTCTGAGCCTCTGTCCCCTGAACTGTGTGCCCACTGCCCCCAGGTCCCTGATTGTCTTGGGTTAGTGGGTTGCCTGGGTTTCCTGTAGTGGTAGACACACTGCTGATTGACGTGTCCTGGGGACAGAGGGATGGGCCTGCTGGGTGGGTGCTATGCTGGTGTTTCCTGAGGGGGGAGGCTCTGTGGTGGCTTGTGCCAATGTCAGGGGAACCGACTGTCCCGAGGTCCCTGATGGGCCGGGCTGGTCATCTTGATCCAGTTGTGCAGAGCTGCTGTCATCACTGTGGGTCTCTTCTGTGGGGGGACTAGACATGTCTGGTACCTCCTGTCCGGTGACGTTGTGTTGGGGTCCTGCAGGGGTGTAAAGGCATGATTATTGCATCTGTGTGTGCCATTGTGTGCAATGGGTGAGTGACCCTGTACTCCAGTGCTTGCATTCTTGTCTTGATCCTTGTGTGATATTTGGGTTGGGGTCTGTGTGGATATCTGTAATAGAGATGCTTTGGTGATGGGTGTCCATGCATTGGCGTTGCATGCAGGGCTTGGTGTTAGGATGGGTGGGTTGTGATAGTAGGGCATATGTGAGGTGTTGGAGTGACAGGGATGAGGGTGAGGGTGGAAGTATGATGGCATGCAGGTAGGGTGGGGGATATAATAGTAAAGATTTGACCAGTCCTCCTGCTACTCCTGCGGGGCCCTCAGGGTACAGTATTGCCAAGACTTGCTCTTCCCATGTTGTTAGGTTTGTGGGTGTTGTGGGTGTGTGTTTTATATTGGATTGGGTGTGTGGGTGTGGTGTGTGCATGTGTATCAGGTGTGTGTATTTTGAATTGTCCAATGTGGTTTTGCTTTGTAAATGTGTGTGTATTTTGAGCGCGGCGGTGTGTACCGCCAACGGAATACCACATGGATTCGTGGGTCGTGATAGTGTGGGCGTATTCCTGTTGGCGTGACGGTGGAGGTTTTGTTATCGCCAGTTTATCACTGACCTTTGGTGTGGCAGACTTGTGTGGGTGTCTGTATTGTGGCGGATTCCGAGCTGTGGGTCGTAATAGCTGTAGCGGAATTCCGCGGACGCAGCGGTATGTTGGCGGTCTTCTGCACGGCGCTAAGCAGCATTTACCTCCAGGGTTGTAATGTGGACAATAGTTAAATGTTTAATGAAATCTGGCTCTTGGGAAACTGCTCTTTTTAATGAGATACCTTACGATAATAATATAGGATCTGTGAAAGAGCAAGAAACAGAGAAAAGGTGGGAGGGGCTTCATTTCACTGAACCATAGGCTTGTCTAGAATGTTGGTTGTGCACCTAGTGAGATTACAGATGTGATGTCTACTGTAAGAGGAGGCACTTATTCTTGATCGTAAAAAGCTTATGTCAAAGACTATAGAACTTTAGACAGGCCTATAGATAGTGTTTTGTTTTTTAGGACTCCACAGATTAGCGTAGTAGGAAAGGATTGTTTTGTACAACAGGTTGGGTTAGACTCATTCCGTCATTCCGTCTACATCTGCACAGAGGTGTTACCTATATTCCATGCAACCCACCCACAACCCCTTACTCTAAAGAGATGTTTATTGGCAGGCGACCTTACACTGAAAGTGGACACTTGAGGTAAAAGCTCATAAAACAATGTGCAAAGAGTATTTCACTGAGCAAGACATCATTTGGAAGTCAAACGGCACAGCAGAGATGAAAAACCGGAGGTCCAAAACTGAAAATACCGAGGTATTTCACAGGCTTTGGCACAGGAAGTAGGGGTGTGGGGTGCACCAGTACCCCCAAAACAACCATGCTGGAGTTCCGAAGTAGAATAAGCAATACAGATGCCTTTAAATTTTGTTTTTATCTTGTCAAAGAGGTGAAATGTTATGCTCTGTCTTTTGATGAACTGTTACTTATTGTTTCGATATGTAGACAGGTGATAACGGTTCTTTTGCTATTTGCGAAGTGAAAGGATTTTGCAATGTGAACTTTGCCACAATCTTGCTAAGTGTGAAAGGAAAGGCTGACGGATATTATTTATTTTTAATATTTTTTTCATGCACAGAACTTGAAATGTTCAAATATTTCAGGATATTTGAAAATAGATCAGCAGTTAGAAAAGCGCAAATTAGGCATGTTCTTGTGTAATTCTGGAGTTTGATATAAACAAATATTTTAATAAAATCAAAACAAATCAAGACACTATTCTTGGTTATGCATAAATGAAAATTGTTCTGTGAAACCAGATTTTCACACATTATCGTTTGCGCACAGTGTAGTTTTAGCAGAAAAACTAAATATATGTACACTTTTAGTGGCAATTTAAATGAAGTATGCGCTGTCTATATATGATAGTGTGCTACCACACCATGCATTAGTAATATATTTGGACCAGTGTGCTCCACAATGCACCATGTTTTATATACCACACCCTCACTGCGCTCCAGCTGAATAGGAGTAGCTTATTGTCTACACTTGTTCTGTGAGTGATGCTAGAATTTTTCACAATACCTATGACTAGTGCGGTGACACTGATGGTTCTAAGGAACAAGGGTAAACCACAAGGAATTAGAGACCTTTGGTAGTAATATGCAGCAAAACAGTGATGGCAGCACCCCAACTCTCAACACTGCTCCAGCACCATTGTTCATGGGTAGAACCACATCCTTTCAAGAATCAATTATTGCATGTATGCAAAAACATTGCAGATGTGGCAGTTTGTCCTAGCACTAGATTGACTGAAAATAGAAGGAAGACCAAATGTATTCCATTATGAAGAAAACTAAAGACAAGTAAGTAGGTGAGCACCATATTCTAATAAAGACATGATGGAACAAGTTCCGACATGTTTTCAGTTTAGTCGTGTTGCTAGAGAATTTTGAAGTTAAGATCTATTTGGAATGCTAATTATTAGTTTCCATTTCATTCCTTGGACATACCGTGAATGATAGAGACGCTTTAACTTGTGATTTTCATGTACTGAAATCAGCAGTGTATTATTGGATGCTGACATGAATTGTTTTACATATGTAACTTTAGATGAGTAGCTCTGTGTTAGCATATGTGTGACCAGGCAATGCTTGTAGAGGCGAATGTTGTATATTTATGTTGCACAACACATTAAAGCAGAGGATGCTGAATACTAGGGGCCGTATTGCAAATACAGTGCATTTTCCTTGTTTGCACCAGGGCTCACCTTTACGAAAGGTGTGATCTGCTCAAACAAGGAAAGTGCACCATATTAGAATGAATATGCTTCCTCCAGGGCAGCTGTGAACTCATGGGCATTCAAGTAAAATATGGAACAGCTTTGAAGCAGCCCTTCCGTGTTTCACTACGTGGGTGGCAACCAGCCTGCAATTCTCAGAGGTAAGAGAGCGCACCTTGCAGGTGGTTTCAGGGAGTGACTGATCCTCCCTGCAAGAGGATGTCTCCTGCTCCAGAGGACTGCCATCCAGGAGCCCACTGACAGGGCAGCAACTTTTTGTGGTGCACTGTCAATGCACCTCCTGAGAGCTTCTTTGCCTTTGCACCCACGTCTATAATATGGTGCGGGTGCAGAGACAATTAGATTCCCTCATTTGCATGGGACCACGCCCCCATGCAAATGAGGGAACAACCTCTGATGATAGAGCTGATGCTACATATGCTCTAGCACTATCTGTTTTACTGAAGAGGCCATCAAGAGTCTGCAGCCCCTTCTGAAATAATGAAGTGCCCGTTGCATCCCTCAGCCACTATGTAATGTGGCCCCAGGGGATTTATTTATTTTTGTGATTTTATATAGTGTGAAAATAAACCAGGAGAACCAGAGAGATTTACAATGACTATGGCTACATGTCTATAGTAATATAACTAAAATCAAAGTATTCAAGTGCATAGTAAAATGTACAAATGATATCAGGTATCTGATGGCAAAACTGAAACAGTGACACATCTAATGGCACATAAGAGAGTTGGACAGTGATGTATTAGTATAGGCATTCAAGGGGAACACCATTTCTACAGAAACAATTATAAGAAAGCACTAGTATCATCAAAGTAAACCATGAAACATATTGTAGTAGAAAGATGATTAAGGTTATGGAAAAAAGAAGGAACAACAATCTCTAACATTTAAAGAGGGAGACTGCAGAACAATAAGTTAAAAGAAAAGGGGAAGGGCAAAGCAGGCACAGTGTTGGACTCAGGTCTTGAAGAAAAGAAGAGGGAGAGGCACCACTATCACAGAGAATAAAAGACTGAGGAAGAAAGGCAGAAAGAGGTGTAAAAACCCCACAGTGCTGCCACATCTAAATTGAGCGGTAGAGAGGGTGGCAGATGATGCAAACACCATTTCCTGGTTGATGCACCATATATCTGCCAACCTCTAATAGAGACCTTAGGTCACTTGCCAATGGTGGTGCCTAAGGGTTTCAAGCTTTCCACTATCAAACCACAAATATCAAGAATGATTCAGAAACCAAAGCAGGATTTCATTTAGATGTTAGCACATTTACAAAAAAATAAAAGGTACTCAAATTGTAATGGTTTAGCTGCAGATGGTGAACTCAATCCATTCTTGTGTGATCTTGAGAATATGGGCCCCTGGAAAATACAACTGAGTGGGTATATTTGTAACCTTGTAATAATTTACCAATCGAGAAAAAGAGAGTTGCCAATGTTAATTTGCTGATATCAATCAACTAGTATGAGAAGAATCAGTGAAGAACTACAGCATCTAGGTGCATAAAATCCTTCAAGGTAGTGATCAGATTGGAATGATTAACCATATCAAAGGCACTAGATAAATGCTGGAGAACAACCAGATTTATATTTCCGATGTCCTCAATACGTAAACCACCATCTCTAACCTAGAGGGAGGTGAGCTTACATATGTCAATTCAAATACATGGTAACACAATTAGGAAAGTGAGCCCTGAAATTGGACCTACATTCTTAAAATCTTAAACACTTTAATCTGTGGGGAGACTTGACCAATATTAAGGCTATTGGGAAAGACATCTTGTGCTGAAAACAAGTACCTTAGGCTTGTCCGATTTCAAGAGAAAAGGAAGAAGTGCTGATTATTTGCAATATCTACTGGAATCGAATCATTGTAGTCATTGGAGGTTTCTAATTGTCTACAGAGTTCATCAAGTCAGTTTGAGAAATTTACAAAAAATTGAGTCATAAATCGTTGACATTCTTTTGATAGGCAAAACAAACTCCTTAGGTGTAAGTAAATCACCATAGAACTATGCAAAATCTTAACATTGGGGATTGGGATGTTAACAATGAAGTAACGTAGCAAATATCAAACAATTTCATAAGTATAAAGAGTTTTTGGACAATCCATAGCCGTGTCAATTAGATATTTTATATGTATTTGCATTTGAAACGTATCTTGTTTATAGCTTTCTGTTTGACCTACAATGGTGTGTGCATATAATCTGGTCCACATCCAAGCAGGCCTACAGCACTATCTGTCTTTAATGCTCATCAGACAGCAGTGCTTTGTACTCACCAGATTTTGTTTTAATTTAACACCTTTCTTGGTGGGATATCCACTGAACAGTTGCACTTTTGAGGACTTGAGCCGTTTCCCCTGTGACAGCAAGTCTTTTCAATCGACCCTGCACATTATGCGGGTCATTACGACCCCGGCGGTCGGCGTTAATAGGGCGGTAAGTACTGCTAACAGGCTGGCGGTACTTACCGCCATATTATGACATTGGCGGGTTGGCTTATGTACCACTCCGACCGCCACGGCTCTAACAGCCACCGGGATGGAGATATCCATCTCCAGCCCTGCGGCCATCACTGTTCCGTCTGTGGGATTATGACCCCACCTACCACCATGGTTTTCGTGGCTTTCTTAACGCATGACAACCATGGGGGTAGGCGCTATCAGGGACAGGGAATTCCTTCCCTGTCACTGATAGGGGTCTCCCGCCTCCCTCTCCAGTTAGCCCCCCCACCTCTCCAAAGCCCCTCCCACCCCCCTACATTCACGATTCTCCTTCATACACACACCCATTCCCACATGCATTCACGCATGTATACATCCATTCACACACACATCCGCACACACTTTCATACATACACGCAGACACGGATTCACATAATACAACATACACACACTCACACCTCAATACATGCACACACGCATTCAACACGCAACACACACCTGCATCCAGGCACACATAAACATTCACACACCCCCACACACACACAGCACCCCCCTCCTCTGTCGGAGACCCAACTTACCTGTGTTCAGGGGGTTTTCCAGCAGGAGACGGGATGGGACGCTGCTTCCACCTGCAGCGCCTGCCAACATAACTCAGCCAGGCAGTATTATTGCTCATAATACGACTGGCGGTGTTCTACTGGCCTGGCACTGCTGGTGGCAGCAGCACCACCTTATCACCATCCGCTGGCATAACCACTGCCAGCTTTCCACTACTCTTGTGGTGGAAATCCAACTGTGGTCATAATATGGCAGATGGCTGGTAGCCACGCGATGGTCTTTTGGCGGCCATCACCGCAGCGGGAGACAGTTCTTACCACCAATGTCCAAATGAGGGCCTATGTTCTTTTGCTCTTTTTATCAGATACCTGTAAAAAAGTTTTTATTAACACTTTTTAAGGTTTTTAAATTTAGTAAGACCTGCCTTGTTGTTTTTACAACATTTGCACAGCCCCCTTACACACTGCTCTGTGGTCTCTTTTATTTGGCAAATAGTTAAACTAAGAAAAAGTGCAATAATTTGAGATCACCATGTATTTCGGATCAAGGACATTTGCACAGTCTTTTTTATTATATTTGCTTGGAGGGATTGTTATTTACTTGCTTGTTTGCACTGTGTTTGTCTTGCTTGCTTTTATGCATTTATGCTGCAGAAATGTCGCGAAAAAAGTCATACTTTACTTGGATGGGTGGAAGAATCTAGTAAGATAAGTGCATGTTGCATAGTTCTAAAAGTGGGCATCAGTAGAACCTTAGAGGGATGTTGCTATGCACAGTTCACTGTGTACAGCACAGGACATTTTGTTGTCTCTTTCTTTAACCTATTTGTTTTCTGTTGTTGTATTAAGGTCTTTTCGGCTAATTTTGTAAATAGTGCCTCATTGCAATTTCAATAGGTACATTTTCCACAATGTTTTGAGACGTGCTGATTGAGACTAGTTTTTCTTGGTACGCAATGTTCTGATCTTGGGTTTTGAGAGATGTATGTTGTGTTTGTTGGTCAGCAGTGTTCGTGTTCAGCATATTTATTGTTTGTCATTGCAAGAGAGAGATGAGTTGAGTCTGGTGTCTGAGTTTGCCTCTTCTGTGGCCAGTGTGCCCCGGTCACTGAGCCCCGGTCACTGAGGTGTGATTCAGACAGTGTTCTGTAGGAGAGTGTTCTGTCACTGCCATATGGTGAGATCTTAGAAAAGTGAGAAATGCTTTGTTATGAGAAGCATTGGTTGTTAAGGAATTACATTACCCCTTGAATTTAACAAACAACGGAAACATGGTGAAGGTAACATATAACAAATTTAATGAAGTTAATGAGGCAGCTAGAGTGTGTATGTGAAATGCTAGAAAACAGTAGGTGCAGAAACATTGAAAACAAATCAATACTACGTTTTAATTATTAGAAACTGTATGATATTGTTGCAATAACTATACATGAAGATAAATGAAATATTGGTGGCTTATACGAAAAGGTTCCCGTTTCAGGAAAACAAAAATATGTTTGCATATAAAACTTATATAAGCAAAATAAAAAGTGTATACACTGGAATATAGATAGCAAATTCTTGAAAGTGACACAGGGAGGCTGGAGGGCTGAGCAGTGTAGACAGCTATGGTTCTAGTAAAAACTCAGGCACCAAAATGTTTAGCACCGGCTCGCACCATTAAAATATAAAATGCAATTCTTACCTGTACTTACCTATACTTACCTGGAATGGGGTCCCCCATCCTCAGCAGTCCCTCTGATGTTGAGGGGGGGTGTCCCTGGGGCCTGGAGAGGGCACCTATGGGGCTTATTCCATGGGGTTCCACCATGGAAATAGGCCCACAGGTCCCCTAACCCCTGCCCCGACCCAGGAATAAAAAAATGGGGCAAAGCAAGCTTTGCACCATTTTTCGACCCCTCCTCCCTCCCGTGCACCGTTTTTGCACGGGAGTATAAATATGTAATTAAAGCCATAGAGTCATTTTTTGCACGGGAACGCCTACTTTGCATCTCATTAAGGCAAGGTAGGTTTCCACTTCTAAAAAATGACTTTAATTCCATAAAGTTGGCGCTAGATGGGTCTAGCGCCAAAGTATAAATATGAAGTTAGTTTTGCACCGAATTAGAGTAAAAAAAATTACTGTAATTTGGTGCAAACAGAGTATAAATATGCCCCTCAGAACCCAGTTCATTCTGAAACTTATACTGTATCATACTGAAATGTGTTTAATTAAAGCGTCTTCTCCAAAATCCTCAATATTTGGATCAACTATAGGCCAGAACGGAGCGATGAGTTTGGGGTGACTTGCTGGAGATGGCAAAGGACGGTTTGTTTGCTTCTCCACTCTCTGCATCATTTGATGAGAAAGTATGATGATGAAGAAAGACAGATGGCTCATTATGCTCATTTGCATGACTTTGCTAATTGTCGGTCTGTCTCTGATGGATAGAGCGGTGTTTAGGCACTCCCTTTCGATTTCTCATAGTTTGGACAGTAGCATTTGTACTACTCGGAAGCCTGAAAAAAGTAAAAGCCTGTCTTTTTAGCTTGCTAAAGAAAATAACTTTGCCATTATTGGTTTGAAAGGAAAATTCTTCAGCCTTTGTAAGAAATCTGTTTTTCAAACTGGTGTGGGGCCAGCAACAAGTCAGTTGAGAGTTGTACCCACTCTCTTTTTTATTGGCATATTCATATTTACTGTGGTTCTGAAGAGGCTAGGACGATCAAAAGTAACTAAGCCCCTCTTATAGCAACTGGGGTATTTTACTTCTGGTATCCTGCCCACTCCCCCGAAATATAGACCACCAAATTGGGAGCCAGGTTGCCCATTTAGTAGATACATAAGGTGCTATGGGTTACAGACTCAGAACTTAGAACACAACAAATAACACCTAATAAATCAAAGCACAATCACTGTTTTTTCTTTTAAAATGAAATTTACTTTAATAGTGGCTAATGGAACACAAAACAATACAAATATAAAACCAATGGCAGGTGGAAACACCTACAAAGCCTACATAATAAAGTGGATGCACACTGAGCAAATGTCACCTAAGTCAAATAACCCTCTGCATGAGAAATTTATGCCATAGGTCTGTTGCCCCTTTAAAATTTTCTGTGCCAGTAGACCCTAAGATCAACTACCAAAATACCCTTACGTGCCAATAACAAACATGGGATACGCAGCTACAAAAAACGCAGGCCTGCTAGTCTTCTCAAAATATCTTGTAGTGTATTCATCAATACTCAAATTATAATTTCACCGTTATCAAACATTTCAGGAGACTATGCCAAAAAAACATGTTTTGTCTTTTACTATAAAAGAGCCATACCTATTGGATTTAGCATATATTCCCCTTATAAACACAATAACATATTGACATGTCAATTTAAACAGTATTTCTACCATTTAACCAGATTTTGTAGTACCCACAGAGAACCCAAAAACTCAATGGGTTCCTGCACTTTAAGGCATATTAAAAATGAGCAACAGAACCACTTAAACACCACCTGAAGCTCTAACAAGTTCGGTAACACAGCGACCTGGGAGACTTAGGCCCTCATTCTGACCTTGGCGGGCGGCGGAGGCCGCCCGCCAAAGTCCCGCCGTCAGCTTACCGTTCCGCGGTCGAAAGACCGCGGCGGTAATTCTGACTTTCCCGCTGGGCTGGCGGGCGGTCGCCTTCAGGCCGCCCGCCAGCCCAGCGGGAAAGAGGCTTCCACGATGAAGCCGGCTCGGAATCGAGCCGGCGGAGTGGAAGCTGTGCGACGGGTGCAGTTGCACCCGTCGCGTATTTCACTGTCTGCACAGCAGACAGTGAAATACATTTAGGGGCCCTCTTACGGGGGCCCCTGCAATGCCCATGCCAGTGGCATGGGCACTGCAGGGGCCCCCAGGGGCCCCGCGACCCCCCCTACCGCCATCCGGATCCCGGCGGTCGGACCGCCGGGATCTGGATGGCGGTAGGGGGGGTCGGAATCCCCTCGGCGGCGCAGCAAGCTGCGCCGCCGTGGAGGATTCAATGGGGCGGCGGTACACTGGCGCCAGTGGTGCCGGTCCGACCGCGGCTTTACCGCCGCGGTCGGAATCCCCATTGGAGCACCACCGGCCTGTCGGCGGTGCTCCCGCGGTCCTCCGCCCTGGCGGTCTTTGACCGCCAGGGTCAGAATGACCGCCTTAGTGTGCCAATTATTAAAATAAATAGTATAGAGGGGTTTATAGGGGACCCATGAATGTTTTTAGAAGGGTTCTCAAAACACAATGCAGTACTTCTATGTGTCCCTCTCCTGCTCTTCCTGGGGTTCCTTGGAACTTTACACAGCTTAGCTATGGCCAATGCTGAGGCTTCTGGGGGAATATTTGGGGCATGCGGTAGGCCCTTCGATTCAGCTCCTGTGGGACAATAAATGTTTAATTTTTCTTCTCAAATAACTACTGCACTGATCAATGGCTTTGTAGGTTCCTATGATCACTCCTAAGGGTACTGTGTACACACTGGCTAGCACCCCTGCTGCCCATCACTTTTCCAGGTGGTGGTACCAGAAGTCTGATTCCCACATTTCCTCTGCACAATTGTAGTGCCAGGGTAAGGGAAGCAGGCTGTCTTCCACTTTCCTGCAGACAAAGATGAAATGGGGGGGACAACGAGGAGTAGTGGTGTTTGTGGGGTTGGAGATCTCCGTGGTCCTCATGTGCCACAAAGGTCAGTATAGCAGAGCAGTGTCTCACCTAGCCTAAGGGGATATTTAAATGGTGCTGGGTATGGTGGACATATGTGCACAGTAGCCTCAGGAGCTCAAAAGAACTGCTCATGAGTATCATGTTCAAATGGGAATTTGACTAGACCCAAGGGCCAGTTTGGGCAGGGATGGTCTTTATTTGCTCTAACTGCCACACTCCAGATGCCAGGAGTTTTCCTCTGAGGCCTTCATGTCCCCAGATCTTCTATGCAATTATCTAGTTGCTTCCTTGATGATTTACAATGATTTATCAGTTCCTTTTTGCTGCTGGTCCTTCCTTTTGGTAGCAGTGGACTAAAGAAGTTTAGACACCTGTCTGGCACATGCTAGATTCCTGACCTGAGCTCTTCCTGTTCCAGCACCCCATGGCCTCAAGGGAGGCAGCTCTCCAAAAGCCTTGATGCCTTCCATCATTTGCAGGGAGATTGTGCATCCAGCAGTATCATGGGGAACCCAATCTCTAAGGGTACCCATAATGTGGGGTGTCCACAGAAGTCACAAACTCTAAATAGCCTGACGGTCCCTAGCAAGCTTGCACTCTAAGTAGCCCCGAGAGTGAGATGGGAAGATAATGCCACTAGCTCAGAAATCCAATAAAATGCCAAGAAATACAAGTCTAGAACGTAACACCACTTCAAACAGAGGCTTATTCACACTGTGGGGCATATTTATACCCCATTTGCGCCAAATTTGTGTCATTTCTTTATGCAAATTTGGCACAAACCTAACTCCAAATTTATACTTTGGTGCTAGACCCATCTAGCGCCAAGGTTTTGGAGTTAAAGTCATTTTTTGCTAGTGGGAAACTACCTTTTGTCAATGAGATGCAAGGTAGGCATTTCCAGGCAAAAAATGACGATATGGCCTTAGCGGCATATCTATTCCCCCATGCTAAAATGACGCACAGGGGGCCTTAAATAATGGCGCTAAGTCTGCTTAGCGCCATTATTTAACGCCTTGGTCAGAGCAGGCATTAGGGGACATGTGGGCCTATTTCAGAGACCATGGAATGGGTCCACAGGTGCCCTTCCTGAGCCCCAGGGACACCCCCATCCACACCAGAGGGGCGCCAGAGGAGGAAGGGACCCAGTCATCTGGCGAGTACGGTAAGTACAGGTAATTATATTTATTTCTATTTGGAAGTGCCGGGGGGGGCTAACTTGGGCCCCCCTAAATGGCACTAGGCCTAATGGCCATGCCCAGGTGACATATGTCCCCTGGGCATGGGCATAGGGGTGGTGGGCATGACTCCTCTCTTTACCAAGACAGGAGTCATGTCCATGGGGGTTGTGCATCATAAGATGACGCTAGACGGGTTTGAGGCATTATTTATGCCTCTCCCCATACTGGTGTCATCATTTGATGTGCAACCTCCTGTTTTCCCTACATCTCCTTCACCCAGCTAGTGTCCTTTTTTATGACGCTAGCCGGGCCTTACCGTCAGCTGCCGTCATACCATAAATATGACGCCCGGCCAGTGTCTTGGCATGGCCCTAGCCGGCAGTATACATTTTCACGCAAAACGGCATTAGCGTAGTTTTGCATGAAAAAGTATAAATCAGGGCTGTGTGTCTCTCCTTCTTCAGTTATACTTCTGCTTTTCAAATGTTCTTCCCTGTGCAGAAGGCAGGAGTCCCTCCACAATCCAGACATGCCACAGCACCTCTACACCCTTGGATGGCACTTTCAAGGAGCAGTCTACAGGTTGTATCACCCCCTGAATAGCATTCTAGGATTATTCAAGATTGCAGTTTGAAGAGCAATTGGGAAAAGCTTCTCCTTTGAGGCAGACTTCTCCCATCAGATCTTATTTCTTCCCTCAAATACTTTCAAGAAAAATCCCTGCTGTTCCAGAGATCTGCATGCTCTCCCTTTCATTTGAGGACCCTACCAGTGCATTCCAGAGAGAGACAGCTAAATACCCTATGGAGATTTTTCCTGCATCTCCTTCTGATCCGAAGAGATAGTAATTCCCTCAGAAAATATATTGTTGAGGAGGAACTTTGAGCTGCAAGTAATGAACTTGGCCCACCTGAGTAACATAAAGCTTGAATAAGATTGAGACTGGCTTGAGTAATGTAGTCTAATCATAAGGTATAAAAATTATACAATATATAAATGACTCTGGATATTCATTCTGAACCTTGGAATATTAAGACAAAGGCACAACAGTGGCTTTCCTGTGTTATACTAATAAGATGTTGCACTTTAGGCATATTCTACCCAAAGTGTATATTGGATTCCCAACTGAATTACAAGGCCATAATTAATTTATTCTGGGCCTCGTTAGTCAAAGTGCTACCTGTGGGCAAATGTCAGATTGAATCAGAAAACAGTTTTCTTCATTGACTTTTCCCATGTACACAAACAACTAAGCCTGTACTCATGTACAAATCGTGCAGAGCCTCTAACCTCAGTTGCATGCACAGGCTTTAGTTTAAAAGATGGGGACTGGCAGTTACCACTGAAACCCATTTTAGACGGAAAATTACAGTGAAACTCCAAAGAAGAGACTTACTGACACCATAAACCAAGAAGTCCAAAAGCAAAAACAACTAGGGATTTCCAAAAGTCAGAATCAGCTTTCCTGCAAAGTGTATTTCCTTTTCTGTTGTAAATGTCTACATTATGGCCCTCATTGGTGGTAAATTCCAAATACCGCCACGGTGACTGCTGCCAACATACCACCGCGGAGGCGAACATCCGTCCACCGGATTATGACACATACACTCAAAACTGACAGAAAACAGCCACAACCACAAATCCGCCAGACCCACTGAATGTGATAAACTGTCGGAACTACCACCCATACCATTACGCCACCAATACTATGCCATAGCAGACATTCAACGGTGGTAAACCATTGGTGGCGAATACCGCTGCAGCGGATAAGGCCACCCAAACACAAAACAACATTGGCCAGAACAAAAAACCCACACCTGGCACAATACACACGACCCGCACACCCACCAACAGAACTATTAAACACACACCCACATTACCAACAATCCTTTACTAACATGAAAAGACGGCTACACTTTGCAATGCTAATACAAAAGAGAACTGCACACACATATCACAACTATCTATTCATCCCACACACACCCCACTCCACACACCACACACATCACCAAATCACACATCCCCCTTTGCACAACCTACACACATCAGACAACACCTATTTCCCCACAAAGGCGCCTCTTTTTCACCGATGGGGAGTTGCGGGTCATGGTTGCGGAAATAGTCAGGGTACAGCCACAGCGGTTTGGAGCACAGGTCCAGCAGATATCAATTGCTGGGAAGATGGAGCAATGGCAGAGGATTGTAGCCGTGGGACTACATCCATGCACAAGGGACGACATAAGGAAGAGGTGGAACTACCTAGTTAGGAAGGTGCGTTCTGGTGCCGCAAGGCACCAGCTTGCCGTCTGGAGGACTTGAGGTGGACCACCACCTCCTCCCCCACAGCTAGCAGCATGGGAGGAGCAAGTCTTGGCAATCCTGCATCCTGAGGGACTCACTGGAGTAGCCAGAGTACTGGACACTGGTGAGTCAACATTTACTACCTATCACCCCTCCATACCTGCATGCCACCACCACCCCTCACCCTGACACCCATCACCCCACTCCATTCCACACAGTACACCACCACAATTAACAAACCTAGATGCCAAGCCCTGCATGCCATACCCACTGCATGCACATCCCTTCCAGCCCTGCATGTACACCCACCACCAATGCATGCACAGCATGGAGAACTAAGAATCCCACAATCCATCACCATACACAAACAAAGGTGGCAGGGCAACAGCAATAGTATAGGGGAAGCCAGTGAAGCAGAGTATGTCACAGACATGTAGCATAATACACCACTTACATCGCCACAGGTGCCCAAGTCAATCTCAGCAGTGAGGAGGTACCACGGCTACCCAGTCCCCCACCAGAAGATGTCTCCAGTGATGATAACAACTCTGGAGCTGTGGATCTGAATGAACTCTCTGGCCCATCAGGGGACCACTGGTCAGTCGGCTACCCCAGCCCACACCCAGTCCACTACAGAGCCCCCCCTCAGAATCCAACACCACAGCAGCAACCCAACATACCCAGACCTCTGTCCCAGGACATGTCAATCAGTAGTGTGCCCACCTGTACAGGGAACCCAGTCCACACTTCACAGGCAAGACAATGAGAGTCCTGGGGTCAGTGGCAGTGGGCACACCATTCAGAGGAAACGGGCACAGGTGGCCTGGGACAGTCAGAGGACAGATGTGTGCCAGGAGGAGGATAGGCCCAGGGAACCGACTACCCAGGAGGAACTCACTAATGTCCTGGGGCTTACCAACAATCCCAGGACAAGATGGATCAGGTGATAAACATCATACAGGAGAACCACTGGCTGCAGGGGGAACACCACCAGCAGATCAAGCAACAATTGCAGGCCCTGAACACCACCATGGTCTCCATTGCAGGGGTGATATGGCCAACATCATGAGGGACTACACAGCACACCAGCGGGCCCCTTCCTCTAGCCAGTGTACTGAACAGCACTCCACAGCCCCTGCAGCTAGTGGACAGGAGACACTGCCACAGGACCCACAGGCCACCAGCACCCCTTCCCCTGCAGAGGGTGAATCACCCAACAAACGGTCCCTGCGACCCAGACAGACACCAGAGACAGTTGCCAAAACCACCACCAGGAAATTAGCCCCTCCTGAATGTCCCCATTGTGTTCCACTGTGTCACCTTGTCCACTTTGAACTGCCATTGCTCCCCTTCCTATGGACCCTACAAATAGACTGGCCCACTACACTGGACTATTCCTAACCATCACCCAACTCTATTGCACTTTGTACTGTATATACATTTTTAATAAACACCTATAGGAAAGTAACATCTTCCTTGGCATGTAACCCCCATCTTTACCTGTATGTCAGTATGAATTTTGCCTGTCTTACTGTGATCCTGCCGGTCAGGACCACAGTGCTCTTAGTTTATGGCCTATCAAGTGTGTCTGTATAGTGCTTGACTGTGTCACTAAGGCTCTCCTAATCAGAACCTCAGTGTTTATGCTCTCTCTGCTTTTAAATTTGTCACTGTAGGCGAGTGACTTTATTTAGCAATTTCAATTGGCACACCGGACCCCCCTTATAAGTCACTAGTATATGGCACCTAGCTAACCAGGGCATTGGGGTTCCAGGAGATCCATATAGGCTGCAGCAATTCTTTTGCCACCCATAGGGAGCTCAGACTAACGCCTTGCACAGGCCTGCCATTGCAGCCTGCGTGAAATATTGCATATGTTATTTCACAGCCATTTTCACTGCTCTTAAGTAACGTATAAGTCACCTATATGTCTAACCGTCACTTGCTGAAGGTTAGGTGCAAAGTTACTAAGTGTGAAGGCACCCTTGCACTAGCAAAGGTGCCCCCCACATAATTCAGAGCCATTTTCTGGGACTTTGGGAGTGCGGGGACGCCATTACACGCATGCACTACATACAGGTCAATACCTATATGTAGCTTCACAATGGTAACTCCATATATGGCCATGTAACATGGCTAAGATCATGGAATTGTCCCCCCATTCCAAATCTGGTATTGGGGAGCCAATTCCTTGCATCCTGGGGGCTCCACCATAGACCCCATGTACTGCCAAACCAGCTCTCTGAGGCTTGTACTTCAGCTACAGCTGCTGCCACCTCACAGACAGGGTTTTGCCCTTCTTGGGTCTGGGCAGCCCAGTCCCAGGAAGGAATAATAAAGCTGTTCCTCTGAGAGAAGGGTGTTACACCCTCTCCATTAGGAAATGGGTGTTACAGGCTGGGGAGGGGTATTCTCCCCCAGCCTCAGGAAATACTTTGAAGGGCACAGATGGTGCCCTCCTTGCATAAGCCAGTCTACACCGGTTCAGGGACCCCTTGTCAACTGCTCTGGTGTGAAACTGGACAAAGGAAAAGGGAGTAACCACTTCCCTGTCCATCACCACCCCAGGGGTGGTGCCCAGAGCTCCTCCTGTGTGTCCCAAACCTCAGCCATCTTTCTTTGCAAGGTGTGGAGGCACTCTGGAGGGCTCTGAGTGGCCAGTGCCAGCAGGTGACGTCAGAGAGTCCTCCTGATAGGTCCATACCTGATAAGGTAGCCAATCCCCCTCTTAGGGCTATTTAGGGTCTCTCCTGTGGGTTCTTTTCAGATTCTGCTTGCAAGTTTCCATCAGGCATCCTCTGCAATCACTTCATCATCCTCTGACCTTGGATCAACCGCAGCCTGCTCCAGGAACTGCTGTAATTGCAACAAAGTATCCACAGGGGATACTTTTCTTCTGCAACCTCGGCCCCAAGTCAGCAACTCCAACAGTTTCCATTGTGTGCATGCTCTGAGGACTCCCTGTCTTCATACTGCACCAGAAGGACCGAAGAGAAATCTACAGTGGGGTTACAGAGCCACTCCCCTGCTCCAGCAGGCACCTTCGAAGAAGACGATTCGTACCCTTGGACTCCTCTCACAGCGACGAGCGTGCTAGTAAGGACACAGAGGGTGGACATCATCGACATACTGTTGTGAGGTCCTGCTCACGCAATTTGGAGGAGATAAGACCGTGCCTTCCCAGAGAGCCATGTTACCCCTATGCACTACGTCTTATTCACCTCCTGAGACCTCTGTACACTATTTGCAAAATTCCTTCATGCACAGCCTGGCCCAGGTCCCCAGCACTCCATCCTGCAACGCTCAACTCGCTGAGTTGTTTTCCGGTGGCGTGGAACCTTCCTTTGTTGTGCTGCATGAACTGCATTTTGCACCTCCTTTGTCCCCGTGTCCTGTTCTCCCTGGGGTGCTGGATGGTATCCTGAGGGTTCTCTAAAGTGCTGAGAGGCAGCTCTTCCTCCTCACACAGAGTTGAGGCCCCCAGATCCCTCCTGGGTCCATCCAGCACCATTATGATGCAAAATGCACTTTTGTCATAGCCAAGGCTTCTTGGTGACTTCCAACATGAAATCATGTCTGCAACGATCTTCATGTTGTGGGACATCCTTTTCATCATGCAGGAACCCGCTGGCATCTTCCTAGGGTGCATTCCTGCAGTCTTCGACTAACCGGGAACTCTTCTTTTGCACCCTCTTCTGGCTTGGCTGGGGCTCCTGTCCTTCCTGGATCTTCTTTTGACTTCTGGACTTGGTCCCATTCCTGTGCAGGTCTTTAGGTCCAGGAATCCAGCAATTTTTCTTTGCAGACTTGGTTGGTTGCTGCAAAATCCCAATCACGAGGTGTAGTGTGTCCTAAGGAAACTTGCAGTACTTTACTCCTGCTTTTCTGGCCTCTAGGGTGGGGTAATTTACTTACCTTTACTGTATTCTTACTTTCCCAGCGATTCTGCACACACTACACTTTTCTAGGGGGGAATTCGTGATTCGCAGTCCACTTTCTTAGTATACGGTTTGTGTTGCCCCTAGACCTATTTTATCCCATTGCATTGTATAGCATTTCCTATTGTTTGCATTGTTCTATGACTATTTACTTGTCTAATTTTGGAGTCTAGTGTATATATTGTGTATAATACTTACATCCAGAAGGAGTATTGCCTCTAAGATATTTTTGGTACCGTGTCACACAATTAAATACCTTTATTTTTGGTAACACTGAGTATTGTTTTTACTTGTGTATAAGTACTGTGTAACTATAAGTGGTATTGCATGAGCTTTGCATGTCTCCTAGTTCAGCCTAAGCTGCTCTGCTGTAGCTACCTCTATCAGCCTAAGCTGCTAGAACACTACTACATTTCACTAATAGGGGATACCTGGACCTGGTATAAGGTGTAAGTACCCAAGGTACCCACTACAAGCCAGGCCAGCCTTCTACAGCACCCTTGGACAATGTGATGAAGTGTAATGAACTGCACCATCCTGTGTAAATGTTCAGTAATATGTTGATCCATCCTACAAATGTGTCTCAGCAGCCTGTATACATCACAGCATTACATAGTTGTAACCATAGCGACATCTGCAATAAGGGAAGGCATAGGTGACAATCAGGTGGGATGCAAAGGTAATGACTAGCTACAGCCACACAGCACAACACTGAAATGGAGAAATTGTTAGCTCAAAAGTCTTACCTGAGTATCATTTGAAGTACTGCTAGATCATATATTTCCTGTTGTCCACATCCTCCTCCTCTTCCTCCTCCTCACTGTCCTGAGTGTTCACTGCTGCCACATCTGCATTGTCTCCCCCTTCCTCCGGCAGATAGGGTACATGCCATCTGAGGGCCAAATTGTGCAACATGAAGCACACAACAACAATCCTGCAGACCTTCTCAGGGGAGTAGCATAGTGATCCACCTGTCAGATGGAGGCACCTGAACCTAGCCTTCAGGAGCCTGAAGGTCTTTTTAAGAATCCTCCTGGTACACCCATGACCATCATTGTACCTATTATCAGCCCCTGTTCTCGGATTCCTAACAGGGGTCAGGAGCCAGGGCAGGTTTGGGTAGCTGGAATCACCTGCAAGAAGTGAGAGACACATATTAGCTATGCACAATGGCATAGGTTATGACTCCTGAAGGCATACACTGACATACATTGGGTGGGGACTCAGGCTCACCTATAACCCACACTCTGTGCCTCTGTAGTTTGTGTCATCAGCTGTGGGACACTGCTATTCCTCAGGACAAAGCCATCATGCACCAGCCCAGGATACTTGGCTGTGACGTGGGAGATGTACTGATCAGCAAGGCACACCATCTGGACATTGAGTGAGTGGAAACTCTTCCTATTCCTGTACACTTGTTCATTTGCCTTGGGGGGACTAAGGCAATATGGGTCCCGCTGTAGTGAATCCTAGTTTGTTTTAATTTGGCTTGCAGACTCGTGCCACCGTCACCTAGTGACTTTTAACCTACTTAGCTTGCTCTGTCTTAGACATTTATTTAATTAATTCTTCTAAGATGGCTGCCTTGTTTATAGTTAGGTCTTTTTGTTTAGAGTTATATTATCAGTGTCACCACGCTAAGGTATCAACTCACGCAACTAAGACAAACTAACTGTAGGTGCTCACATTAGAAATTACTGTCCCAAGCATGCAGCGTTATCTATTGTTTTGGAACAACCTACGTCAAGGGTCCACGTAGATCTGTATAAATACATCACACTTTAGAGAGATAATCAGAGGGATTCCGACCAGATACCATAGCTGCTATCGATGCTGCACGTCGCCTTGACGCTGACCCGGACTTCCGAAGTCTCGACCTCATTCAAGGTATCCATGGTTGGGGGCTCCTTCCAGGGACACGGCATTGGCATACCCAGCTCTCCTCTAGGTAGAAGGTTAGACCTATCATGAAAGGGTACTAGGACATACTCCATACTTTATGTCTTACCATACTAATGCATCGTCATAATTATGACTCTCATCTTTACAATTCTATTTCTTGCACTGTTCATTATCTTAATCATTGCAGCCCATGCAATTTACCGCATTGTATCAAATAAAAACTATTGAAACATGATTGCATCCAAGTGAAAAGTGGCCAGGAGCTGGACAAAGCAGTGGGAGGAGCCTGCTGGACAGGAACAGGAAGTTGGGGTCAATTGGGCACTACTTGTTGTTGGGGAAAAAAACATAAATTGTTCTCCCCTCACAACATCAACATGAACGGTCAATTAGAGAAGATTTTTCTCTCGATGTTGTAGATTTTAGCTGCTTCAGCTTCAACAGATTGCAGCAGCAGTCCATTGCGCCCGCTCGTGCCCACCTAGGTCAAACAAGATGCGCCAGAAGTCGCATGAGCGAAAAAACAGATAGCGTGCACGGTGAAACAAATCTGAAAAAACTCTGCTACTTTGTGGAGTGCTGAGTCTATCAGAAACTCTGCATTCTCCGCAGAATGCAGAGTTGCCGAATTACACAAACTCTACCAGCAGAGGCGAGTTTTTCACCCAGCCCTAATTATTAGTACACTAAGCCACTAAATCTCAAAAACAAGCCCATACAATTAATACTAGTACTATCAAAATTAATATAGTTCTTCCAAAATCTTAAACTACTTCATTTTTTATATAGATATATATACATCTAAATAAATATATATACATAAAAATTATATATATATTTTTGTTTAAAGTATATATTTTAATAAATATATATTAAAAACGTAAAACATATTTATATAAATATATATATATATATATATATCGTTATGTATCTAAACTTACCAAAAAATTGTGGTTCAGGCATTCGTTGTTCAGGCATCATTGTTATTAGGGCACTAGTTGTAAAATCACGTATTGTTCAGTCTTAAGCGTTGTTCAGACAGCGTAGCTCAGGCAATTCATTGTTCTGACATCAGGGTTCAGGCTGTTTCCCTCTCAAAAGTGCCTGAAAAGGGGAGGAAAGGCATGTCCTGGAGGGCGAATATAGCCACACACTTGACTGCCACAATGAAAAAATCCTCCACTGAGAAGGGGCATCAATGGGGCAGCCAGGCACCTCAGGGATCAGGGGCAGAGGGTGGGGGGGGACTCAGGTTTGGAAGGCTGGTCTTGGGCATAGGTTCTAGAGGTGGAGAGGGTTTGGGGTTGCCCCTGGAAGAAGGAGTAGTGGCCTTGGCCCGGGCCGTGGCAGAGGGCCAGGGGCAACACGGGCCTTTTTCCTTCCTGGGGAAGGGCAGGGGAATGGGTAGGGCAGACTGGGGAGGACTTTGAAGATGAAGGAGTGGGCTTGTGGAGGCCAAGGGCACATTTAGTGATGAGACGGGTGGGTTCAAACAGGTCAACAAGGGAGAGGAAAAGCTTCTAGGTGCAGCTGGGGGGGTTTTGGACACAAGTTTGGGAGTGGAGGTTGAGGGGCTGGTGGTACAAGGTGTAGGTGTGCTGAACTTGGATGCAGGTGCCTGTTTATTATGTACATGTTTGGTGGATGTGTGTGGAGTGGATGAGTGTGAGTGTTTCTGTGTTTTGGGAGGAGGGGGTGGACACACTGGGTGAGGTGGATCTTTGGTGTGTCTGCTTTGGTATGTTGGGTGTGTGCCTGTATGTGGTGGGACGTGGGTGTTTGTGTATCTCAGTGTACTTCTTGTGTGTTGATTTGGGTGCATGGCTGTCTGTTTGTGTGCTTGGGAGTGGGGTTCTGGGAGGGGTGGAGGTGGTGGGAGGGGGGACAGAAAGACCAGGGACTCTGGCTGCCGTCAAAGAGGAGGCCAGAGCCTGAAAATATCTTTGTAGGCAAGACATGGCACTGTGAATGCCTTCCAGGAAATCATTGCATTGCTTCTTTTCAGATGCCAGCCATGGATGGCATTCACAATTGTTGTTTGACCTACAGAGATGTTTCTCAGGAGGTCAATTGCCTCCTCAGTGAGGGCAGCAGGGCTGACTGGGGCAGGAGAAGAGGTGCCTGGGGCGAAGGGGACGCCCACCCTCCTGGTGAGCGGGCATGGGCAACTCGGTGAGGAGCTACTGGGAGGACGGTGATAGTATGGAGGGTGGTGGAAGATGGCAAAGAATCTGTGGGCTCAGTAGGGTCCACCACCACAAGGGAGCTGCAATTGGAGGAGCTGTCATAGTCACTACCTCCAGTTGTAGTAGTCTCCCCCATGGTACTCCCCTCGCCTTCCAACCCACTGGCCCCATTGGCATCGGACACAAGAGCACGGGGGGACAAAAGAAGAAAGAAGTATGTCAATTCAAGGAAAAATAGACGTTGGGACACACACTCCCACCCATCTCAGGCACCCTCAGCAGTCACACTATATTATATGTGTGTGCCCCTGACTGGGAGGCATGATCCCACAGTACACTACATTACCATCCTGGCCCTCTACTCTGCTACACTTTGCAATGGGAAACAATGAGAGACGATGCCAAGACAACAAATCTGAAAATCAATGAGGCTACACGAAAACCAATAGGCTAAACAGGGGACCCCTCACAGGCCTACATTCCCAGCCATATCTACCTAAGGACACTATCCCATGGACATAGAGGGAGGCAGGACTGCAGGGACACCTCTGGTTTTCAGCCTGGCACTGCAAAACTTGCACCCCATAGCATCTAACTACACTCATCATAGTAGCATTACAACATTGTTGGTAATCATCCCCTTGTGGCTGCTGTGCTGCTTTCAAGAGACCATCTAAATACTGAGAGGCCACCGCCAGAATGCAGGCCATTGGGGGGGTCAGAGTCCGATGGGCACCACTCGTTTGTTGGGAGGACGTCCCCAGCTGGGCCTCTCCGGTCTTCCGTGCCCAGAGCCTCAGGTCCTCCCACCTCTTCCTGCAGTGGGTGCTCTGCCAGTTGTAGATCCCCAGGGTCCGCACTTCCTTGGCGATGGCTTGCCACAATCCTTTCTTCTGATGGGTGCTGACCTGCATGGGACACACAGAGTAAAGAAACAGATGTCAGTGTCGGCGCCCCATACACAAATGCCATGCCAGTTCAACCTTACATAGCCCATGGAGACATACATATAGACAATAGCCAAGCCAAAGGCTGCCAGATACACTAAGGGTAAGCATTCACACAGCCAACAAACACGCCTACAAGCATCTGCCACATTCACACACATTCAAGGAGGACAAATAGCAACACACCTGGGCCTCTGGTCACCCATAGAGCTTTGCATACAGATGTAGGACCCCGCTCACCAGCTTCTCCAGCTCCTCTGTGATGAAGGCCTGGGCCCGTTCCTCTTTACCACGTGCCATCTCAAGCACCAGAATCAAGACACAGCAGCACACGTAGTGGAGTTCTTCCATACTCGAGGTGCAGGATTCAAGTGGCAAGGGCATGGCAAAATGGCGCTATATACCACGGCAGTGTGCACCGTCAACGCCGGCAGTGATCATGATTGGCCCTGCTTCCCCATTGACAACAATGTTATTCAATGCTCAAGTGCACAGCGGTGAACACCACCTACCAACATGATGACTAACACCAGCGGAATGAGGTCACTTCCTACATTACACTACCTGTAGGGCAGGGGGCTGCCATTTTGCATCCACCACGCCTTCATAGTCTGTCTGTGGTCCTACTCCATGGCTTCATTCCCTCTTCCCTTCATCGAGTAATGTTATGATTACTGTTCCTCCTCATAGAATCATGGTGGGAAGTGTACCTACACTGTGATGCAATAAAACATACACACCTTACCACACATTACCCTGACAGGATTACCACATTATTTATGTCTGTGTGAGGGACAACTGTGTCGCATATACAACATGAATAGTGGAACCTTGTTATGGAAGTGTATGTTCCAACTCAATGTGTCTCTCTTCCTCCCCCATAGGTACAGACCCATGTGGTGAGGGAGGGCCCCATCTGTTTACAGACCACTGGTAGATCTGGCCACCATGGAGGAATGTCACATCATCATCATCATCAATTACCACCTAAATCAAGCCACAATCCTGGAACTCTGTGCACAAATGGAGCATGTTCTGATGCCAGCCATTAGGAATCCCCATGCCTACAACTGTGCAGGTACTAACAGTGCTAATTTTTTTTGCCACAGACTCATTCCAAGTGACAGTGGGCATGGCAGCCGGTCTATTTCAGCCACTGTTCAACCACATCCTGTCCAATGTTTTGAATTAATTTGTGTAACACCTGCAAAGTTATATCCAGTTTCCCCAAAGGGCTGATCTCACCACTATAAAATCAGGATTCTATGATTTAGCAAATATCCTCCATGTGATAGGTGCCACTGATGGTACCCACATAGCCCTCATAATCCCAAGAGTAAATGAACAGAAATCGTAAAAACATTCACTCCATGAATGTTGAATTGGTGTGTTCTGCAAATCAGTCCATTTTTCATGACAATGTAAGTTTCCCAGGATCAGTCCATCATTCCTTTGTCCTGAGAAACAGCAGTGTGCCACACATGATGGGAGAACTATAGGGGGACGGAGCTTGGCTCATAAGTGAGTGTGAATGACACTGTAATAGTTACATACCTGGCAGGCAGTCTGTATGCAAGTGGAAAGTGTGTGATTTAACCCTCTTTTACCCACTTTTCCAAGGGATTCTGGCAACCCAAACATGCAATGGCTCCTGACACCTGTGAGAAATCCCAGGACAGATGCAGAAATCCATTATAATGAGGTACATGGTCGCACTAGGAGGGTGATTGAGGGGACCATAGGACTCCTGAAGGCAAAATCTTGTTGCCTGCATCCCTCTGGAGGATCCCTGTGCTATGTCCCTGACAAGGTGTGTCAGATAGTGGTGGCCTGCTGCATACTGCACAATCTGGCTTTGAGGTTAGGTATCACACTTTTGGAAGAGGAGGATACTGTCCAACCACCCCTGCCACCTCAGAGGATGGTTGAGAGTGATAGAGAAGAAGAGGAGGAAGACATCAACTTCAGAACCCAGCAAATCCGGCTATACTTCCAGTGACTCTCAGGTGCATTTTCTATTATGCAAATGGGTTTACTGCATTATTTCAGGGTGACTTATGTACTAATGGCATAGTCCATGGGGCCACTGGAAGATGTCAAAATGGCAGTGGCATGTCAACAAGGTAGCTCAGTGGCACACAAGGGAGACAGTTCAGGGCAGAGTCACTTCCTGGCAGTGGGCTTGGTCTTGGCTGGTGTTTCACTGGGGTGTCTGGGTCTGAGGCCACGGTTGGGAGGGGATACCTGGGCTGCAGGGGAAGGGATGCTGGTATCCTGTGAACCCTCTGGCAGTGCCACCAGTCCACTAGCTGCTACAGATGTAGATGGCAGGGCAGTGTCCTGGCTAGTGGAAGGGGCCGGCATGTGAGTAGAGGACTCAGGCTGGATGTTGGTCTGGTGCTGAAGCACCCCTGCAATGGAGGCCATGGTAGCAATGAGCTGTTTCCATTGCTCCATGGTCTCCTGGTGGTGTGCTACCTGCAGCCTCTGATTCTTCTCCAACGGGGAAAGGATCTGGCCCATCCTGTCCTGGGAATGGTGGTATGATCCCAGGCCCTCAGCAATGACCTAATGGGCAGCTTCATCCCTCCATGGGCCACACCCCTGTGCCACTGATACCCTCGCACTGGGCCTAGCCCCTGTGCCTGTGTCCCCTACTCAGGTCTGGCAGCCCCACTTGCACTGGGCCCTTCATCATCCTGCCTGGTGGTGGATGGGGACTCGGGCCTCTGTACATGTGGGCAGCCTGTCCGTGGCATGTAGAGACTGATGTGGGGGCGTTGGGCCACAGCTGATGGTGGTGGCTGAGTGGTAGGGGTGTCAGTGGTATCCTGTGTGGGGCTTCTAGAGGGTGACTGTCCTAAACTGTGGGATGGCTCAGGGATTTTCTCTGTGTCCAGCCATCCCTCTGCGTTCTCCTGAGTGGGGCCTTCGTCTTCAGGTGGAGGCTTGCACTCCTTGACGTCTCTGTCCGGGTGTCGTGGGTGGAGGTGCCTATGTGTGAGAGAATAGAGATGTGGGTGTCCTGCACTTTCCTGTCCCTTGCAGCACTGCTCGCCAGTACTTGGTGGTTACAGTTCCATGTAGTAGCATGCAGGGTCCCTTCATGTTCTATTTGATGCAGTCAGTGAGGAGTGGTGGTGCATTCTGGGTGTTGTAGTGCTCCTGACATTACATGCATGGGCTTGTGACTGTACACAGGGGGGCTGGATAGTGATTTGTATGGCGGTTGTGGGCATGCAGGTAACATGGATAGGAGTGTCTGGGTGTTGTGGGCTGGGTAGGGGATGGGGGCATGGTGGTAGTGAAAAGGATGGGGTGATACATGCATTACAGGTGTGGTGACTGTTAGGGTATTGCAGTTGACTTACCCAAGTCCAGTTCTCCAGAGGGTCCAGTGAGGCTTTCCAGGTGCAGGATAGCCAAGAACCCCTCCTCCCAGTCAGTGTATTTGGGGGGAGGATGTGTGGGACCACCGCCAGTCTTCTGTACTGTGATGTTGTGTTGTGATGCTATGGAACGCACCTTCCCCCCAGGTCATTCCATCTCTTCCTGATGTCATCCCTTATGCATGGATGGTTTTCAACAGTGTTGACATTCATGACTATCCTCTGCCATTGCTCCATCTTCTTGGCCCAGTGTGTCTGCTGCACCTGTGCCCCAAATAGCTGTGGCTCGACCCTGAGTATTTCGTACACCAGGATCCTTAGCTTCCTGTTGGTGATGCGAGGGCGCTTAGGGGGTGCCATGATGTGTGCTGTGGGTGGTTTGTTGTAGGTGAGTTGGTGACAGTGCTGTTGTGTGGTTAGGAGTGTGGTTTGTGATGGTGAGTGTGCAGTGTTTGAGTTTTGGTGGTGGTTTTGTGTGTGTGACTTGTGTGATCATTTGTTGTGTATGCGTGTTGAGGTGTCAATACCCGTTGTGCTATTGGTGTTGCAAAGGATTGTGGGGTATGTATGTGTGTGTTTTATAGTGGTGTGGATGTGTGTCAGGTGTGTGCTTTTCAAATTTGCCAATGTGTGCATTTGTTGTTGGCAGTTCCCATTGCTGACAGCGGCAGTCGGTACCTCCAATGGTTGTTTGACATTCACTGACCGCCGCTCTGATTTGTGCAGCAATATTTAGAGGATGGGGGTTTGTATGCATGGTGGTGGCAGGGTGATGTGTACTGTGTTTCTGCCATCATTGGCCCTGGCGGTGGGTGGAGGTTGTCAGTTTTTTGGCGGTATATCTTTTTGGCATCATTGTACGGCGGTGTGCGATCCACCACCACTGGTGGTCTCTTGTTGGCCATCAGCACATCGGTTGGCTGTGTTTGCTGTCAAGTTCATAATGAGGGTCCAAAGTACGATAGGATAAGTCAGCATCTACTAAAGTGTCTTTAATTTCCCACTTTTCTTCCATGGAGAAAAGGTACCAAGTTCCAGGTATGAGGATGAGCAACAAAAGCGACTATTCGGAACCGCTGAGTGTCAGCCACAGTTAGCGCTCCAGAAATATTGAGCCTGTCCACAAAATTCTTGTCTACCCACACCTGGCTTCCACATCACACCTAGAAAGATAGGTTTCAGCTTTATAAGCAGTTCTGCTGAAAAGGTCTTTCTAAAATGTGAGCAATGCTCTTTCCCTGGCAAGCAATTCTGGATGAGTATCTTGATAAAAGAAGGCAGTGCCTCATAATTTAATCACTTCTTGAATAATGTATGTAACACATTATCTCAACTCTCTGTTTTTAAATTACATAGTTTCACAACAGACCTGTCTTCCAGTAAGGGGTGGTGATTTATCACACCTGGTAACACAATGTGAATGTCATTGGATTTCTACATGTGACTCAGTCAATAACGGATTGAATACATTGGATAATTGGAATGGTAAGGTAATGATGTAATATCCATTCCCATTTAAAGTTCCTCTATTCCAACATGAGCTCTTTTAATGATTCTCCTATGTCTTCATTTACTTGTGTGAAATTTGTATTTGTAGTTTGTCATTACTTTTGTTAAGTTAAATAACCACTACCATTGTGTGATATGTGTGTATTTGTTTACTCACTAACCCATATCCATGTGGATATTTTCCTCAATCCTCTGTGACCTCTACAATTATTTACCTCAATAAAATGCTATATAAAGTTACATAGATTTTTTTCAGATTGTACTCCCCCCCTCCATGTGGGATAGAAGTATCCTAAATAAGCTCTGTGAATAAGCATTTTGATTTTTCTCTTGTCTTTTTTTCCTTTTCTTCTTGCCTTTCAAACTTTCATAGATAAGTTTCCATTTTTACCGCTGATGTACCTAGCATGCATCGATGTAATCCTGGCTTTTTCCTCATCTTCATACAATGGCAGGTATTTATGTTCTCTTTATAGTCCCCCAGGGTTCTGCATTGCCATTTCGATTCTGTCCATGATCTGTGGCCCAGCATTTCATACACTCCCACGTAGTAGGCCCATCCCTTCTTTTCCACATTTACTCGTGCAGCACACCAGTTGTTTCCATGCTGGGGGCTTTCCTGTGGGCAGAATTTCTTTCCCATTTCCTCTTATTTTTTGAGAGCAAATCCATTTTTGGACACTATTGATGAATTCATATCTGTATTTTCCCAGTGAATATAACTTCACCTCTGTGAATGCTTAACTGGGTGGCTAACAATTTTGGTTGGCTCACTCCACTGCTAACTCGACCATCTCCCTAGACGAGTGTAGCTTCACTCCGTCACCAGTACAAGCTGGCTGAGGCAAATAATTAGTAAGCTACAAGGGCTATTATTTTCATATTGACATTTTTGGCACAGTAAGGCCCATATTTATACTTTTTTTTTGCCACATTTGTGTCATTTTTTTATGCCAAAGTGGTGCAAACTTACAAAATATACTTGTATTTTATAAGTTTGTGCCGCTTTTGCATCAAAAAATGACACAAACGTGGAGCAAAAAAATTACAAATGTTGGCTGAAACACTTATACTTCATCTGGATTCTCTACTATAACATGTTCCTAAGTATAGGCAATTGACCGTCAGTGTTACCACAGTTTGTACTTTCACAGTGTGGTTTGAGCACTACTTCTATGTCTCATTATCTGGTTAACCTCCTTTTTCTTTCTCCGTCTTTTTACTGCTTTGCAGATTTCCTGGATTTATCAGAGGTACCTCAGTTATGGCCCCATAATCTATTGGCTCTTTCTGTCACATCTATATATTTTTTGTTGAATTTGTGTTTGTTTGCTTCCCAGGCAGCAATCATATCATATGTGTTGTGCTCCTTTTGTCCAGATGATGACCTCAAACTAAGGAAGGTCGAAACACCATCAATATATACGCCAGCAGGTAGACAGATATTTATTGTGCAATGGTAATATTATGAAATATTGGACTGACTCTATCCATGCAGAATATTTATTAATTTAGTCCTTTTTGCTGTGTGTTGTTCCTATATGGGCTTCACTTTGCACTGTTCACTTGTTCTTCACTAGCACTATGTATTCACTTTGTACCCTGAGCATGTTTATGAGTAATATCTGATGCTGCTTTCAGTCATATATTTTATAATTGTTCAAATATTTTTATTAATTGTGTTACCATGTTTTTTCATGTTGTCAGCATTTAGTGACCTACACAATACTGTCTTCTTATTGATACCCTGAGACATTGTTCCATGATATAAATTTTACTCAGGTCTCAGGTGGGTACATGAGTTACTCCTGTGGTATTTAGCATTATACATTAGAGCATGTTGGATATATGTCAAGTGTGAAAACAATTGTACCTGCATTCAGCAGTCGAGACAACAATTTCAAACAAGGCAGCAAAAACTGAAATAACTTAATGAGACGGACTCTGAAATGTCTCAAGAGCTCAGTATTGGGAGCATATAAGTGGTTAAAGCTAAACAATTTGAATTCAGGCATGCACCAGTCTGTCTTTAATAGTGTCTATTACTTGTACATTAAATTCTGGAATTCTCTTAACAAGGTTCCTCTCTATTTAGAGCATTCCTAACACATTCAGTGTTCACTCAATTATGTATTCCTCATGAATGTCTTACTTCTTTTTCAAAGCTAAAATACACTGTTCTGACCCTGCTCTTGTCATTGGGGTGATTACGAGTCATTCTAGTAAAGCCACTGTCTCAGTAAGTGATTTAGCCATATTAACTTTCTGAATTAAAGGAAGCAAAGATATGGCATCTGCAGCCTGGTGATATACATGCATTCTATATAGCACACACAACTCAGTTTTCAGATCCATTTCTCGAGCAAAGGATAATCTTCTACAGGCTCATTCAATACTTGCTCAGGGAAAGAAATATTGTAATGTGCAAGCTGGCCAGTTTGTATTAACTTACCTAATGCTTCAAAAAAACTAAAACATTAATTTACATGCACAACAACTGTGTCAAAAATGTCCTTTGCAAATTGGAAGACTCATTTTGTATTTTTTAGTTGTCATCTCCTTCTCTGACTTTGTTCATGCTGGTGACAAAATGGATTGTACCTCTTTTACAAAGACAATGTATATTTTTTAATTAGTTGGTTATATGAAGAAATACCATGAGGCAATATTTCATGAAACAAAAATAGAATGAATTGTAGACTTAGATTTATTTTTAGTGTTCCTGCAAAGCTAATGGCCTAATTTTGAGTTTTGAATTTAATGTCATCAGCTGCTATAGTGTCAAAACATCTCTGAAGAGCAGTTCTGTATTTGCATATTAGATTGATTGTACATACCTGGAAGCTCAAATGAGCTACAGATCCCTTTTCTACAATGTGATGAAGTACTTTGGTTCTTTTTGGGGAACATTCAAAAATACAATTTGGACCTCAGATCTTTGCTACAGCTTGCTGGATATTATTGTTAACTTGGTGTGCATAACAGTTTTCATAGCGAGTATTATGGTATACATCTTTGTACAGCACCAAACATTCCACTATTACCTGAAGCACGATCACACCTTTCTGCAACTTGGATTGGGAATTGATTAATCAGTACACTGTACCATAGTAGTGTATATACCTGTTAGCCGGTCTTGTATTCTAGAACTTTTATATCAAGACAGAGTCTATGACATCTGACTGACTAAGCATTTCACCCAGTGATCTCTCAATGACATAACAAGCAACAAAGTGTTGGAAGGTTTCTTGAGTTATTCTCAACCACTGGTGACTGAGTTCCAAGGCACAGTAAGCATGGTATTTATGTCTAGGAATATTGGTCTCGTTTAAGCACCTACCACAAACAAATGAAGTGATGGAAGGACTGCATGATTAATTTTTAGTCATTGATGAGCACTAAGGCACATATTTATGGGCTTTGTGGAGCAGGGCAGTGAACAAATCACTTTGCTGTGCTGACCTGCATCACAGGGAAAGAGCAGAAATGCACCCTATTTATCCAATTCAGCACATTCCAGTCCTTTTCCTCTGTGCTGGCTCCCTTTTGGCTGCCTAGGCCAAAGCAGACACCCTTGCACTATGGTGCAAGCGTCTCTGCTGTAGGAGGCTGGCCTGGTTTGCAGTGGGTACCTACGGTACTTACACATTATATCAGGTCCTGTTATCCCTTATTAATGAAATGTAGGCAGTGTTCTAGCAGCTTAGGCTGTCTAGGAGTAGCTGCAGAAGAGCAGCTTAGGCTGAACTAGGAAACATGCAAAGCTCCTGCAATAACACTATAGTTACACAGTACTTATACACAATAAAAGACAATACTCAGTGTTACCAAAAATGAAGGTACTTTACTTTAGTGACACAAGGCCAAAAATATCTTAGAGGCAATACTCCTTCTGGAGGTAAGTATTATACACAATATATACACTAGTAACCAAAATCAGGTAGGTAAACAGTCACAGAATAGTGCAAACAGTAGAAAATACAATAGATTGCAATGGGCCTGGGGGCAACACAAACCATATACTAAAATAGTGGAATGCAAATGTCGTATTCACCCTAGGCAAGTGTAGTGTATAGAGGGGTAGTGGGAGTGTAGGAAAACACCAAAGGTAAGTAAAGTACCCCATCCAGAGCCCAGGAAAGCAGGAGTAAAGTACAGCAGGGTTCCTCAGGACATATTACAAGTTGTGATAAAGGATTAAGCAAGAACCAAGCAAGACTGCAAGCAACAAATGATGGATTCCTGGACCTGAAGACATGTGGAGAGAGGAGACCAAGTCCAGAAGCCCAAGAAGAGTCCAGGAAGGACAGGAGCTCCTGCCAACCTAGAAGAAGGTGCAAAAGTGGATTCTCCGGTTGTAAGAAAATTACAGAAATGCACCAAAGAAGATAGATGCGGGTTCATGCTTGGTGCAACACATGTCCCACATCGAGTTGTTGGATGCAGGCTGTTTCCGTCACTAGATTCCACCAACAATCCTTGGTTCAAGCAAATACACAGTTTGTATCAAAGAGGAGCTGCCGGGACCCAGGAGGGATCTGTGGGTTCCAACTCAGAGAGAGGAGAAAGAGGGGGCTCTCAGCACTTCAGAGAGCCCTCTGTAGACAAGGCAGCACCCACGGGAGTCCCAGAACACGTGGACAAAGAAGTTGCATAGTGCGGTCATCGCAGCACTACACTGGAGGATCCCACGCTCCCGGAGAACAACTCAGAGAGCTGTGCATCACAGGGCGGAGTGCTGGGGACATGGGCTACACTGTGCACAAAGAACTTTTGGGAGAAGTGCACAGAAGCCTGAGGAGCTGCAGAAGATGCGTTACACAGGGGTACTGTCACCGCACGGGGGGGCAAGCTCTTACCCCCACCAAATTTGGACAGCTGGACCTTTGGACAGTCTGGGTCACTTCACTCCACCACTTGTGTTCCAGGGAGCATGCTCGTCGTCAGGAGAGGGGGCCCAGAGTACTGGTTTTCGTCACAGAAGGGTGCCTGCTGAAGCAGCGAAGTGACTCCGTCACTCCACGGGAGATTCCTTTGGTTCTTCCGGTGCAGGTTGAAGACAGGCAGTCCTCAGAGCGTGCACACCTTGGAATCTGTTGCAAATGCTGTCTGGACCTGAAGTTGCAGGTCACAGAAGTCGTCCTAGATACTTTGTTACAGTTACAGTGGTTCCTGGAGCAGTCTGCAGTTGATCCGATCGTCAGAAGCTGAAGCAGAGGATGCAGAGGAGTCCTGGAGGAATCATGCAAACTGAATCGAGGAAACACCTAGAGGAGAGACCTTAAATAGCCCTGAGAGGGGGATAGGCTACCTACCCAGGTATGCACCTATCAGGAGGGGTCTCTGACATGACCTGCTGGCACTGGCCACTCAGAGGTCTCCAGAAGGTCTTAACACCTTGGAATCCAAGATGGCTAATGCCAGGGACACTCTTGAGGAGCTCTGGGCACCACCCCGTGGTGGTAATGGACAGGGGATTGGTCACTCCCCTTTCCTTTGTCCAGTTTCATGCCGGAGCAGGGATTGGGGGTCCCTGAACCAGTGTAGACTGGATTATGCAAAGGAGGGCACCGTTTGTGCCCTTCAAAGCATTTCCAGAGGCTCTGGGAGGAAAACTCTCCCATGCCTGTAAAACCTATTTCCAATGGGAGAGAGTGTAACACCCCTATCCTAAAGGAAATGCATTGTTCTGCCTTCCTGAGATAGAGCTGCTCAACCCCCAGCAGGACAGAAACCTGTCTGTGAGGTGGCAGCAGCTGGGACTGCAGTGTAAACCTCGGAAAGCTGGTTTGGCAGTACTAGGGGTTCATAGTGGAGCCCCCAGGGTGCATGGGATTGGCCCCCCCAATACCAGGTTTGGATTGGGGGTCAACTCCATGACCTCACATGGCCATATTTGGATTTACCATTGTGAAGCTCCATATATGTATTGACATACGTAGTGCACGCTTATAATGATATCCCTGCACTCACGAAGTCTGGGAAGTTGGCTCAAGATGATGTGGGAGCACCTTTGTTAGTGCAAGGGTGCCCTCACACAGAGTAACTGTTCACCTAGCCCTCAGTAAATGACGGTTAGACATATAGGTGACTTCTAAGTTACTTAGTACAGTGAATAATGGCTGTGAAATAGCGTGTGCACTATTTCAGTCAGGCTGCAGTGGCAGTCCTGAAGAAAGGTTTGTATGAGCTCCTTATGGGTGGCAAAAGAAATGCTGCAGCCCATAAGGATCTCCTGGAACCCCAATGCCTCGGTACCGAGGTAACATATACTAGGGACTTATAATGGGGTCCAGTGTGCCAATCACAATTGGAATATATAGTCACCAAACTGTATTGACAAATTTGATAAGTAGAGAGAGCAAAAGCGCTGGAGTTCTGGTTAGCAGAACTTCAGTGACACAGTCAAGCATACAGACAACACACATAGGCCACAAACTATGAGCACTGGTATCCTGGCTAGCACGATCCCAGTGAAGCAGGCAAAACACACTAACAAATAGGTTGTAAACTATGAGCACTGGGGTCCTGGCTAGCAGGATCTCAGTGAGACAGTAAAAGCACATTGACAAACTCTCACATACAGGCCAAAAATTGGGGTAACCATGCTAGAAAGAGGCTACTTTCTCACATCTGCGATGCATGCAGGATTATTTTTTTATAGGAAGGGACACCTTTCTGCACAAAAACAATCCTGAGAGCCAGAATGCAGCGTGCATGGAAAAAGGAAAAAAATAGGAGAAATAAACATATTTTCCTTGTTTCACCTCTCCTGAGTTGGTGTTTCTTTTTGGAGCATTCCCAGGTTTACAAGTTCTTGTAAATCTAGGAATGATTCAAAATCCATGGATGTTGCATGCGAGCACTCACACAATACCAAGGGAAAAGCCTCCCTGGTGCAGAGTAATGTAATGCAGTGATTTGTGCTGTGTTACATTACTCGAGGTTTATGAAGCCACACAGGGCCAACTGTGGAGCTAGAATGGCCAACTCAGACCACAAAAAAGACCCTAAGGCTACTTTCCAGTTCATAAGTTTTTAGCACAATGTGTCACTCAAGAGAAAGACCATTCATATGCATATAAGGGTTTGTCCTGCTGCATTGACCTCATTCCTGTCAAAACTGCCAAGTGAGATCCCCTCCATATGTGAGCATCAGCAAACCCAGACCAGTTTGTGACTACTTGGAGCAAGAACAATGCTGATTTGCCTATGTTGGCCCTGTGAAGTGGAAGTTTAGGTGACAAAAGTTGGACTGGTATGTGGTAATTGGGAATTTCCAGAGGTAGAAAATTTAGCAAACACTCTTTCCATCACCTTTGTGTTTTCCTCTCAGCGACATAAAAATATAATTTTATCTCTGACCCAGAATGAATAATGTCTCAGAGAAATTTACCATAAACATAACTCTCTCCCATCTATACCAACCTGTTAAGTTGAAACGTTACCCCTGGGATTCATATCTTTACTTGGGTTGGGGCATATTTAAAGTGGAGCTTAACATTTCAAACTCTGCCCCACCCCCACCAGCCTCTGAGAGGGGAGCCCTTAAGTGACCAAAATTGAGTTTCTTTGGCACCTTCTCTGCATTTTCCAGTGCGTAACTGTTTGATGAAATAAAATAACTTTCCAACAGATTGATTATATAGTTTCTATGTAAAACAAAATGCTGCTGCCGACACTGGCAAATTTGATTTTTTTAGGATACAGCCAACATTGAATAGGTGACACATTGTTTCTCAGTGAATCCTTACATGTGAGTTGAAAAAAGAAGTGGTTAACTTCACAGCATAACATTTTAGGAAAGGGGCAGGTGCGGCTTCTCCATTAGGGCGGAGGAACACTGCCCCCCGCCAGCAGTGGAAGCTGCAAAACCTTTACAAGAAAACAATAATAAACAGTGTATATTATAATTTTCTTGTAAAGGGGCAGTGCCATGGAGGTGATGAGCAGTGAGGGGGAGTGCACAGCACTGCCCCTCAGAGTGCATGTGTGTTTGGTCAGCCGTCTCGGACTGGCAAAACACACTTGCGCAGTAGGGTCTCTCCAGCCCAGCAACACAGTTGCCAGGCTGGAGAGAGCATGCACAGGCTCCCGGACTACCCGGGCTGGGCGCTCACAACCAATCCTGATGCTGGTCTGAGCTGCGTCAGGTTTGGCAGCCAGACAGGCTGGGACACTGTGCCTGCAGAAGGGAAGCAGATGGAGTGGTGCGGCAGCGAGCAAGATAAGTGTTTATTTTTTTTATTAATTTCATTTTAATTATCCCCTCCCCCCTCTGCCCTACCCCTTCTGTGTGCCACAAGACACGACAGGAAAGGGGAGATAAGAGGTGTCGAAGAAAAAGTTGTTTACCTCTCTTTCTCAGCCTCATGAACACACAACCTCAAGAAGCGAAAATGAATCACAAACCTTGAAAAAAATTGATTTTGATGTCTAATTAATATATGCATTTGTTTCATTTGGATTAACGATGTGTTTGTTTGCGTGCACAAATGTTTGTGTATTCGCTTGTTTTATGCATTCCATTAAAGCTTACATTGCACGTTTAAGGTTCTTACATGCAACATTAAAACATAATTAATGATTAGCAAATAGATCACAAAGCTAATTGAGCTGCAAATTGCCTATAACTTTTTCCTCACTGACCAGGGTTAAGTATAATTACATCTGACATTTCAGAGTTTCTTTTACTCTCACTACAAGATTAAATCATCGGCAGGCCTCTGTGGTGCATTTAAAGATGCAGGGATATTAAAGAGTACACAAATGTACATGGTTTTCAAATTGGCAAATAACATTCTACATCCCTAATTGCAAATGAATCGCAATGCAGTAATGGCCAACTTTTGCTGCTGTAACCCAGCTACCTTTTCAATTATTTCTTGACCCTGTGTTTGCCTTTGACCCTGAACAGCTGTCCGTTGCCTTTTGCCTATTTTTCTACTATACAAGTAGCACATGCATTACATACATACAAACACCTTCTGTTCCCCTGAAAAATAAATCAGTCTATTGAGACCGACTGATCCATTTGAGGAGATGTTACAAGAAGAGAGGAGCAAACAGATTGGGCAAGTAAAGGTTGCGATCACAGCAGCATGGAATACCTCCATGTGTCATTCTTTCAGCTTAATGCAGTACTTCATTTCCTGCATATACACATCACTGTATCTCACTGGAGAAAACAAGCATTGCTAATGCTAATTGGTCTGACCTTGGCACGCCTACATATTTTTTATTTTTGCAAACACGTGGAGTAGATATTAAGGGGCATATTTATACTCTGTTTGCGCCGGAATTGCGTCGTTTTTTTTGACGCAATTTCGACGCAAAACTAACTCCATATTTATACTTTGGCGTTAGACGCGTCTAGCGCCAAAGTCCATGGAGTTTGCGTCATTTTTTTGCGTGGACACCTACTTTGCGTTAATGAGATGCAAGGTAGGCGTTCACGTCTAAAAAATCGACTCCGAGGCATGTGCGTCGGATTTATACTCCCGGGCAAAATTCACGCCCGGGAGTGGGCGGGTCAAAAAAAATGATGTACGGCCGCTTTTGTGCCGTTTTTTAGTGCCTGCAAAAGGCAGGCGTTAAGGGACCTGTGGGCTCTGAAGGAGCCCAGAGGTGCCCTCCCATGCCCCCAGGGACACCCCCTGTCACCCTTGCCCACCCCAGGAGGACACCCAAGGCTGAAGGGACCCATCCCAGGGACATTAAGGTAAGTTCAGGTAAGTGTATTTTTTTTTTTTTTGTGGCATAGGGGGGCCTGATTTGTGCCCCCCTACATGCCACTATGCCCAATGACCATGCCCAGGGGACAGAAGTCCCCTGGGCATGGCCATTGGGCAAGGGGGCATGACTCCAGTCTTTGCTAAGACAGGAGTCATTTCTATGGGGGTTGGGAGTGAAATAAAATGGCGCAAATCGGGTTGAGGTGAAAAAATTGCCTCAACCTGACTTGCCCCATTTCTTGACGCCCAAGCTCCATTTTCCCCTACGCCGGCGCTGCCTGGTGTACGTCGTTTTTTTTAACGCACACCAGACGGCGCCGGCGGCTAACGCCGGCTAACGTCATTCAATAAATACGGCGCCCGCATGGCGCTACAGAATGGCGTTAGCCGGCGCTAATTTTTTTGACGCAAAACTGCGTTAGCGCAGTTTTGCGTCAAAAAGTATAAATATGGGCTTAAACCTCTAACAATAATGAAAAAAATTACATTCTCTAAGAGTGGCATCCACATGTTTGCAAAAAAAGTAAGTTTAAAAAAGACACATTAGAAATAATCTAAAATATATGCAAAATGAAATGAAAGAAAAGTATGGGCTGCTAGCCCTGACAATGAACAGTGAAGAAAAACAATGTTTGAAGAGAGCCGAGCCATTGCTCTATGCTGCGGCTCTGAGGGAGCAGAGGCATAATGTTACTTGAACAGACCACTGTTTAAAGAGGGCTGACAGGAACCACCTCTGTGTGTGTGTATATACATATATTCATGTGTATTATTTTAATAGGAACACATGAGACTGGAATAAAAACTAAAGCTTTCTCTAGGCCGCATCTAACAAACAGGTAGTGCTTGAGCCTTTCTAACAGAGTAACTTGGGGACATATTTATACTTGTTTTGTGTCAAATTTGCATCATTGTGTTTGACACAAATATGGAGCAAAACTAACTTCATGTTTATACTTTGGTGCTAGACCCGTCTAGTGCCAAATTTATGAAGTTAAAGTCATTTTTTGGAAGTGGAAACCTACTTTGAGTCACTGAGATGCAACGTAGGCGTTCCTGGGCAAAAAATGATGCTATGGCCTTAGCGCTATATTTATCCCCTGTGCTAAAATCACGCACAGGGGGAGGAGGGGTCAAATAATGGTACAAAGCTTAGTTTGCACCATTATTTAATGCCTGGGTCAGGGCAGGCATTAGGGGACCTGAGGGGGTATTTCCATGGAGGAACACCATGGAATAAGCCCACAGGTTCCCTCCCCAGGCCCCAGTGACACCCCCACCCACACCAGAGGGACAGCGGCGGATGGGGGACCCCATCCCATGTAAGTATAGGTAAGTACAGGTAAGTATATATATATTTTTTAAAGTGCCATTGGAGGTCCTGAATTGGGACCCCCTACATGGCACTGTGTGCAGTGGCCATGCCCGGGGACCCTGGTCCCCTGTGCTGGCCATTGGGGTGGTGGGCATGACTCCTGTCTTTTTTAAGACAGGAGTAATGTGGTATGGATGGTTTTGCATCAGAAAATGATGCTAGGCTGGTTAGAGTAATTTTTTACCCAACCTGCCTAATGTTATTTTTTGGTGCAAACCCCCTTTCTTCCATACGGCCAGCCCCACCAGGCTAACATAATTTTTTTAACGCTAGCCTACCCTTTGCACTGGCTTGCACCATTCAATAAATATGGTGCCCGGCTGGTGCTCAGAAATGGTGAAAGCCGGCGCTAAACCTTTTGGTGCAAAACTGCATTAGTGCAGTTTTGCACCAAAAAGTATAAATCAGGGTTTTGGTTTGCATCAGGATGCAATAACTCCATACTCTTTTACCCATTTTGCCTGAAAGAATCCACTTCCTTGTTCCACAACACAATCTAGGATCTAGACCTGAAGCAAGAGGCCACTTCTTCATGTACACCCCTTCAAATTGTCCGTACATTTCACATTGAGACCTATATTTCAGTTATGATGCCTCCACAAGAGTGAAGCTTACATTCCACCGCAACAGGACTAAACATTTTAGCAGTATTTCTATTTTACTGCCTCATCTAAACAAAGTTTAAGGCAGCATCCAAAAGAAAGTAGAAATCAAGGAGACCTTTATCAATAATCACTGTCTCTGGTGGTTCTAATCACATTGGCAACCTCAAACATTTCACTCAGGTAACTCTTACAACATAGTGGTGACATTCACTGCAGAATAAATCTGCAGTGATGCTTCAGCTCTCAAGTAGGAGGGTTCACAAGACATTTCATATGAATGCCACAAACCCAGAAGCCAATCCAGGCCTCACAAACGAACAAGCACCTTGTTCCTAAGATCTTTGATGCACTACAACCTCCTGCTGCAGGTATGTTCTGTTTGTTGATCCCACAAACAAGCTTTCAGTTTGAAAAGAAAATGGAGCTACACTCTGGGGTCCCACCCTAGTTGCTCAGATAAAGCTCCTATTACCTCAGCACTTCAAATCATGTAATATAAATATGGCTGATGAGCAGGCAGGTTTGGTGTTTCACAACAATCAGCTTCTCTGCTTTAGATAAGCTCTACACATAATTCCAAAGCACTGCTGCATCAAACCTTTGTAACCTTTGGGTTTTAAAGTGAGTTTCTGTGGTTTTCTTTTTCAAGCCTATTTGCTAACTATAACGTCCTAGTAACCTTTGTTTATTCAGTCAATATATATGTATATATATATATATATATATATATATATATATATATATATACATACATATTTACGTATATATGTTAGCTACGGCACATAGCAGACAGGCTGAACTTAGAGGCAATGGGTACATTATTTATGCAGTACTAATTCAACTATGTCAGGAGTATACCAATGTTACCATGTTGAAAGGAGGAGCACAGGCACTTTACCACTGGTTATAAGAGGTAAATTATACAGAGTTCAATAGCCAGCAAACAGGCAAAAACGTCCAGTGTGATCTTGCAGAAAAGGTACATTTACAGCACATTGTTAGCCTTATCTTATTGTGGAATGTTCTCAGCCCCGATGAGAACCCCGGGGAAGCTCTCATTGAAAGGAGGGACCTAGATCTCTTTTTTTATTGAACAAAAATAAACTGTGATAATTGAACGGAGCAAAACATTGAATAAAAATTGACAATGTTGGGTAACTGAAACAGACTTACAAAGAAAATAGTAGACAGGGAAGATCCCTTACAACTGTACAAAATAATAACAATGTTTCTGAATTATTATCCAAACCAACATTTGATCTCATTATAAAGCATAAAACAGCTAGAAGTGTTCTTTTTAGCATCCTATAGTACCATATGCGAATGTTATATTTTGGAAATCGGTCCCCATATGCCCTTAAGTTTACAAACTGCACCTATTTGTTGCGCATAAAGTTTTTCCTTAAAGCGCACAACTTTCATGTTCGCCTCCCAAGCCATTTATGATGGAGGAATAGGTGATTTCCAGGGTTGTAAAATTAGATATTTAGCAATCAGTGATGCTATAAATAAAATCGTTTTCACCTGAATAGTTAACTCAGAGTGACAAGACAGGGCTTTCACAGCGTCAGGAATGAGTACAGACCGCTCCTAATCACTGAAAAATTATATTCCAAAACTCAATAAGCTTAGGACAGGTAAAGCATAAATGAAGCTAGTCCCCCTGAGTATTATTGAATCGCGGACTGAAGCCTTAAGTGGCTGGTATGCATTTTTATTGTGTGCTGGAGTGAAATATAACATCCATTTTGAAACAAAAGCCATTCTCTTGAAATTTGCCCCCCTTATTGCCTTATAAGATATACTATTGAGGTTCCTCCACGTTTGTAAATCTATTTTGCACCCAATGGTGTTTCTGATCTTTGTCAGAAAGCGAGGCACTACTCGTGATTCTCCCTGGGAACTCAGGATCCGGTACCAATTGCCTATACCCTTCTGGTTCCCATAAAATGCCTGAGAAATTAAAGTAGAAGATAAGTCAACTAGTGGGACGTGTGGAAGCAAAAAATTCAAAATCGGAAGATAGGAAAATCTAGGAATGTCTGGGATAGGTACTCCACCATGGCATTGTGCCCAGGTCTTAATTTGGTTACCAAGTAAAAAATCAAAGGATCCAGTAAACCCCAGTTTTGCCCATTGATTAACATGGGATGGAATCAAATTTAGCCTCATTATCCCTGAGTCAACAAGCGATACTGATGGATGAAAAATTGTAACTTGATATTTCTCTAGAAATTGTAAGAGCCTAGCACAGATTAAAGTAGGAACTTTGTATCTGGTATGTTTGGGCTGTTGCGTAAACTTCAGAAATTGTGCAAGCTGACAGCTGTGCTCTGCTAGCATAGATTTCAAATAAAAGTTGAAATTAGGAGATGAAGCTTCCCTAGTGCCCCAGTCTATAAGAACAGCTTCATAATGCATCCTAAAATGTGGTAGGGATAGACCTCCATCTTCAACAGAGAGGGATAAGATTTCAAGCTTCGCCCCTTGTTTTCTGTTGGCCCATATAAACTGACAAATTATAATGTCCAGATCGAAGAACTTTTGGGGGATTTTCATAATCACACTAGAAAAAACGAATAAAAAAAGAGGAAGGATCATCGTTTTGACCAATGCCACACATCCAATACCTGACAGTGAAGAAGCTGTCCATTTCTGTAATAACTGTTGCACTTTCTTAAAGGTAGATATGTAGTTTAACCAAAAAGATCCGAAAAAGTATGCAATATATATATATATATATATATATATATATATATATATATATATCTAATTGGACGAGAGAATGGAACTGGGCCCCATATCCAAGGGAAGAATATTATCGGTGGTATTAAATAACAGAGCTTCTGATTTAGAGTGATTGATCCTATATGGCCCAAACGTGAAAACACCTTTATTTTTGCGAAAGCCCTATGAAAATTTGGGGTCTCCACTGGAATATAAAGAATCATATCCTCAGCAAACAGTTTCAATTTGGGCGCCTGCATAACGGGAGGGAGAATAGAATTATCTTGATGCAGTGCCGCAGCTAGAGGCTCAATAAACGGTGTGAAAAGCACCAGAGAAAGGGGGCATCCCTGAAGCGTGCCTCGGTGAACTTGCAAAGTTCGTGCTATACACGTATTAATAGGAATTTTGGCTTAGGCCTTAGAATAAAGATTTCACAGTACCTGGATAAACTGTCTAGGAAAATTAAACTTTGCTAAGATCCTAAAAAGCACCTCCCATTGAACTAGATCAAAGGCTTTCTCCACGTCCAACATTATAATGGTATCCAGTTTGTTATTGTGAGAATCATGATCAATCGCCTGAATCAGGAAGGTAGTATTTGCGCACCTAGTGCAGCACCACTTTCCTTGTGCACTTTAGTGCCCCCCCTACCACCCCCATATGTGCACCGTATTAAAAATACGGCACATCATGGCACAGAGATGGGGGCAATAGTGTCATTTACTCCTGCAGAATACATAGGGGTACATTATAAATAATGGAAGCCCCCTTTTAATGCCTGCTCTGAGCATGCCTTAAAAGTGCCAAAAAAATGGCGCAAGGAAATCTCTCAGATTTTCTTGCACCATTGTTTCGACCCTCCTAACGGGGGAACGCCCCCTTGCATACATTATGCCTCATGCAGGCATATTGTGGGGCAAGGGTTTACAAAGTGGAGCAATGCATACATTGTGCCACGTTGTAAATATGGCATGGGACAAATGCCACTTTAGCAACACCTTAGCATCAAAAATATGACACAATGGCAACTATGAGGTGGTGCTAGGGGCTCTGAAATCAGCCCCTTGATTTATCAATAACAGATTCATCTGAGTGTGGGCCCAATCTATCTTTTGCAGCTGTGTGGCCTGGGCTATCAATTTGGGAAGTGCTTTATTATAATTTGTGTAAACTGGTATCTTGCAGAAATGTTTTTTTTATTAAAATTGCATTTATTTAAATTAACAAACACTTGGAAACAAAATTCAAAAATGCTAATTCTTCATGACAGATATCATCATCCAAATATCCTCATCCAGATCTGTTCTCCAAGTATGACATATTTATGCCCTGCTTTCCAAAGATTTATAAAAAACAAATGTAATTGTGGAAATAAATGTTATAAAGAAAATGCATCCTGGGAGTAGCTGGTAATAAGTAGTGCCTCTACCAACATGTGAGACACTCTTTCAGGATCTAGGAAAGAAACACAATATGCGCAGCATATGGCAAATCTCTCTACCCATATGTCTAGCAATTTATTTGCAAGATGAATACCTTTTTTTTAAATGATGCTTTACAGTACACAGAAAATATTGTACATGCCTTGCTCACAAATAAATCACCACCCTCAATTGCCAGTCAACAAAGGATCTACAATTGGTTTGGCAACACACTTATGAATGTGACTTATATTATTATGTACAGATACATAGAATGAGCATTAAGGACAAGGTCACGTATTTATTAAGAATCTAGATTGCTATAAGCTTAGTACTTGATAAGATGGAGTCCCTGCTCTTGAGAAAGACAAATTCTACACGTAAATTCCTCCATGAGGAACTTAAGAAATCATGGTCTTCTCTTTCTTTGGTTTTAGGGCTTTCAGTCAATAGCAATCAAAAGACCACTAGCTCCTTCCAGTTTTATGTAATATATGTTATATTGGCCGGAGGGCCTCAGGGCACTGAAAACCAGATTGCAAAATTTTAGGCATGGGGAGATGATATTGAAGGCCTGATTTACAGGTTAATGAATAGAAAAAAGGCAGTCAGAGTCGAGGAGGACTTTTTGTCAGTCACCTTACCTTTACTGTGCCACCATATTTATGGTTCACCACCAGCCCTGCTGTGAATTCTGTGGGTTTGTATCAACCACAGTCACTGAGGGTCATACAAAGCCAATTAAACATTTCACGTCCATCCGTCATGGGTGACAGATGCTTACATCAAACATTCAAGTTTTAATTTTCCTCTTAGGCCTCATGCTCCCTTGGACTAATGGAGGAAGGTTTGCACTAATATAGTACATTTGACTTAATCAGCATAAACTTGGTGGCACACCCAACTCAAAATTGGGCAGGCATGCCACAAGTTTTTTTTTACTAGACCATCAAACTCTAAATCAGACACCAAGAGCCCGATTATGAGTTTGGCGGTCACACTGCTAGTCTGCCAGTCGCAGTCGGGATAATGTCACCAAGCCTACAGCATCTCAACCACTACATTACAACATTCCCATGAGGCTGGCGAAATGTAGGTGGTGCAGTCAAGGCAGCAACATGCTTCAGCTCCAGGACAGAGCCTAAATTCAGTGCCGGCTACACTGTTGCTCCTCCAGCAAATCGGGTGAACTGTTTCCATGCACCATGCCATGCATGGCAAACAGTGCATGCACCGCCGTTGCCGACATCAGAGGGAATACCATGGGCCCCCCTCACAATCCACATGGGCCTATTCACCCTGAGGTCCTTTTTTGAGGCCCTTTTTATTACCTGCCTTTCCACCGACCTTTTCATGGCAGTGTCCCCGCTATGAAAAGCTTGTTGGAAAGGCAGGTCATAATGCAAACAGCGGTGCCAATCCTGGCACTGCCACCGTTGACCACTCCAAAGTGATTTGTCCAGAATAAAAGGATATTGAGCAGATCCTGGGATTTGAACCTGCTTCCTCAGTTCCAAAGCCAGCATGCAGAGTGGGTGTACATGAAAATCAAAGCATTCTATCAGGGATGGAGGATATACTCCAGGTATTATCTGGATGGGGAAAACCAAATATTATGTCTTTGTGTGCCTGAGGAATTTTACAAAAAATTAAGCTGAACCATCACTCACCAACCTATGCTTCATCACTGTGTTGTATCATGCACCAGACAGATTGGCTCTTGGTGCTTTAGCAAGAAGACTTTTGTCTTTCCCACAGGAGGTTTTTCAGTGAGGGAGTGGGGGTCAGTTTTCCTCTGTCACCAGCTGATGTAGGTGATTTGATTTATACAGTGTGAATTATCCACATAGTGGTGCTTAACAATGGGCTCATGCACCATTCAATTCAACTGTGTATGAATGTCACATATGTTATTGGTGACCTCCTTATGATGGTCCGCTAAATACCTACAATCATCTATGCATTTTGACCATTGCTTATTGAGTCTCTCTGGACCACTTCAAAGCACCAATGATGGCATACTTCTCTGGTGATCAGGTAGGGTAAATTTGAGAATTAATATTATAGTGGTTTAATCTGAATTATTCTACGCCATGGTGCTGTATTACTCATCTAGCATACAGATTGTCAAGAGTCAGTACATGAATGATTTTGAGCCCCTTGGAGCTGGGCTAACATGTTCTTTTTTCGTGGGCAATGCTTTAGTGGCTGGGGCAATAATCTTGCTGCCATACAAAAAGTGCCCTAACACATTTGTTCATGTTTCCCTGTCAGAGTGGTTCTTTTAAAGCTGATACCATAATAGGAAACTAAAGGCCAGAGACATAACCAATAAACCACATCACCCCTGCTAAAATAATTGTATTATATTGTGGGTGATCCTCGTTCAACCTTGCACAGACTTTCTGCTTTTGAGGTGTGGCACGAGTCTCGAGGAGCCTACCATTAGTGTGTGAATCCAAACTTCAGAAGAGATATGGCATTAACATTTAATGGCCCATTTAAACATGTTCTGTAGGCTGAGCACCTTGTCTTGTCCCTGGAAACCAGGCGTCTCTCCTCTCGATTGGCTAGAGTACTAACGGCGACTGTGAATTTATGGGAAGGTGAAGTTGGGGGACTGGTATACATTCTTGGGTAGTTTTGAGGCACAATTGATTCTGTTGCAGAAATGGACAAGCAATCTGCTGCTTCTCAGAGGCATTTCAAGTGGTAATACCATGGGAAGCAGTTGTGTGAAGAATGGTTTCTACAAAAACAGCTCAGATACATTTCAAAAAGCTTAAAGACATGAGGATATTGTCCCCTTCTGTTGAATCAAAGTCCTCTACATTGCTTTGACAAACTTTGCGGCCCTGCCCTGTTCATTTTATGTCTGCCATATTCTTTGTTTTAGTGAACACAGCAAACTCCAAGTCCAGTGGATGTTTTCCACATTTTTGCCAATGTTTTCTTCAGCAGGGGACTGCTATGTTGAGAGGGGGCACACCCAATGTTAAACCTTAACTTAAAGGAAGAGAATTTCTGTCCTCTCATCCCAGACTAAAGTGATTTGTGGTGGTGGTGCAAGCGGCATGATGATCATCCTGGTGCTAAGGACCTTTTACTTTTACCTTTGTGGGCAGGCGTTTGACTCTCCCTGTTAAGGGCCATCCTACCCTACAACAGGAGTCCTTGACTATTGTCAGAGACATGTGTTTTAGGTGTGAAATGGGTTTTTACTGTAACAAAGTGGATGACAGGGTCCATTTGGGACAAGAATTGGAGGAGTGTACAAGATGGTGATTTCCACACAGATGGCCCTATGTCCATATCCGACACAACAGTTTGACAATCCCTGTGCTCATACATGCTGGGCTTATGGAGGGTTGGTGCACACTTAATTTGTTTAGGTTAAGTTCCCCTTATCTCAATTAAACTCCCCCTTACTGTGGCTGCCGTCTTTCAATGGTGGCCTCATATTGAAGCTCTGTCTACTTTTAATCTGCAGCACCATGATCTCTCCAAAATGATTTGACTTTGGAATACCTGCTCCAAAATGCAGTGAAAAGGGACACATATAAGGAATATGCACATTTTCGTGATTTGATGAAGCCTTTCAGTTTTTTTTAAATTGGTTGGCCCCAGCTTCCATCTCAGGTCTCCAAAGCATTGTCAGTTAAGCTACTTTCCTGGAATGACACTAACTAATAAAATATGTAAAATACACATATACATTAATCACAGCTGAGAGCATGTGGGAAACATTATTAGGGATATAAATGGCATGACAGACATGGCAGCCATGCAGCATAGAGAAGAGCACAAACCTACTCTTTCATCTGTGCACATCGTTTATGACATTGTCTCTGAGCTGTTTGTCCTATACACCCCACCAAGGGACAGAATATTATTTGAATATAATACATGGTATAGAAATATGCATTTGAAAATTTGGCAGTAAACAAATAAACTGATCCATCTCTGGCTGGAGAGAGACATAGCAGGAATAGGGCGGGAAGGAAAATATGCACCTTTCAGAATACAAAGTAGGATAAATCTTGCAAGATTAAATACACTTTTTACAGCTGATGCAGTGCAATGTTACATAATAATTTACACTGTCAGACCAGAGTAAAAACTTAATTTGTAACAGTAAATTACTGTGAAACAATTTTTACCTGTGGGATGCAGATGGGTGTAATTTTAGCATTGGTTGTTTGCTGTATGTGCAGGTGCTTGATACAATGCATCAGTCACAGTTTAGGGAATCAAACACCATATGGTATGGTGATCATGTCATTCCTGCAGAAGGTTTAATAATGTTTTATACTGACATCTTTCAAATATAAGTCACTTTATTGTGGCCCCCAGCACTGCCTTTCTGCCAGCCTATTCATGGCGGGGACCCCACCATGCAAAGGCTGGTCAAAAGAGAAGTCGTGATCAGCACGGCGGTGCTGAACTCAGGGCCGCTGTGGCTGACCACAATTTCGACTGCCTCTGTGATCCCAGCGGTGGCAGCGGCCCGCTGGCAGCCTGACTACCAGGGTTGTAATCTGGTGGTCAAACTGCCAGGAGTGTAGCAGTCCGAATGCCACTGTGAGTTTGGCAGTTGCAAGACCGCCAAACTTGTATTCAGACCCTTATTAGTGCTTAGAAAATAGATATGTTCAAAAGACATGGTAAAGCCATGCAAACATGCCGGGTGCAGACTTAATGTGTGGCATCCGTTGATTTCCAAGATTCTTTGAACCTAGAACTAAAATTAACATAGACTAATTGCTGCCAGTTGGAGTAGGGTGCAAAGCACAAGTATTACTACAATACTGAATAGATTCCATTGCCTCTGAGGGAGTGGGGACTCCTGGGATGGGTATCTGGTCAGATGAAACTTTTTGGGAAGTTGTTTGCAAACAGAGCTTTTAGAAGTTCTTAATTTTCACCTTTTTGAAGATACACGTTTTTCTGGTTTACCTTTACATGAATTAAGTATTTTTTTTTGTCTGCATTACACAGAATATCATTTATCGGAATAGCGAGATCTTTTTCACCCAAATTGAAACCAACCAAGTTGTAAAGGTGGTCATTATGAGTCTGGCGGTCCATGGACTGTCACGTGGAGGTGGTGGTCGCACCCCCACAGCGCAGGTGGAGTGGACCGCCATATTATGAGCACAGGGTGGAACCAACAGAACACAGACAAGTCATAGCCAAACCGCAACTGCGGATGGACCGCTGTGGCCGGCGGTAGGTATTTCCAGGCTGGTGGTGAGGCTGTTTCCCACAACCTTATTATGAGGCTCCACACAACCAGGATTTCCGCGGTGGTCGTATTGCCAAAAGAAGCCTGGCAGCAATGAATCACTGAAAAGGGAACACTCACCTGGCACATCTGCAGGCGCCATGGCACGCGAATTGCAAAACTTCCAAATGCTCCTGCTGGCCATTGAACTCCAAGATCAGTGACGGTGATGAAGACACCAACCGTAGGTACACTCGCCTAGCACACACTGGAGGGAAGGACATTAGTACACACACACTACACACACACGGCACAGCACAGCAAGCCAAGCCCACACACACACACACTGAACCAACACATGGACACACACATACACACGCTCACACACACCAAATCGCATATTTATGACACATACATGTGGAAGGAAAGCCAGGGCAAGGTTGTTACCATCGACACCAATGGTGCAGTGGTGCAGATATATTAAAAAAGTGAAAACTGCAATTAAAAACTATGTACAAAGAGGCCCCTACCACACTGGGCACAGAATAAGCCCCCAACTTGACTCCTGACTGCAAACTGCTGGCCTCCACTGGGCATGGTCATCAAGGGGGCATGCAGGCACCTCAGAGGTGAGGGGGGGCCAGGGTGGGGTTTTGGGTTTGGAGGGGGGTCCTTAGGATTGGGTTTGGAGGTGGGGTCCTTGCACGTGGATTTGGGGTTGGTCCTTAGGCTTAGAAGGGGGGTTTGGCTTGGATTTTGTGGGAGTGGGCTTGGGTTTGGGTTGGGGGGGTGACTTTGGTCTTGCTGGTGGTGGAAGACTTAGGTAGGGAGGGGCATGGCGACGACCATGGGAGGACTGAGAGGTGGAAGGCAGGGGTGTGGGGATGGTAACAGGGCACTTGGGGGGCAGGGACTAGTTCACTGGTAGGGAACAGGGAAAATTCACAGAGGAAACCTTTTGGGGGGCATGGGGATGGTCATGGCAAAAAGCTGTTGGAGTGGCGGGAGAGGGAGTGGTTGAGAAGTGTGTACGTGGTGGTTATTTGGGTGCAGGTGCGTGTTTGGATGCAATGTGTGTGCTGTGTGACTGTTGGGTGGGTGACTGGGAGTTTAGCTGTAGGGAATAGGGAGGAGGGGAGAGGGGATGCAGTGAGATGGCAGGGGGATGTATGAGTAAATGTGGTGGTGTCTGCAGGTCGGGTGTGCGTGCTGCATTTGGGGGTGTTGATAGTCGTGCTAAGTATGCATGTGGTGTCTGGGGTACATTTATGCAGATCTGATATTGAGGTGACAGTGAGGGTACTTGTGACAGGATCTGGGACTGATGAGGTGGTGACTGCAGGTGTGAGTGGTGTAGTGGTTGTGATGGGGGAGGTGGTGGGGGAGTCGGTAGAGGGAGTGGATGTTGTCAAGTCTGCATCTGAGTGTTTTGTGTGCGCATGGCGGTGGTGGCGTTGGTGATGCTTATGTTTGTCCTTGCATACCGTGTCTGTTGATGTGGATGCATGTGGATCTGTAAATGTGCCTTGTATGGGTGAGAAAAGAGGGATTTGAGATTGGGAACAGGTAGCTGGAGTGGGACGGAAGAAGAAGGAACACTGGCTGTCATCAATGAGGAGGTCAGAGCCTGAAACAATCTTTGCAGGTCAGCCACGGCACTGTAAATGCCTTCCAGGAATGCATTGGGCTGCTGCATCTGCGATGCTAGTCCCTGGATTGCATTCACAATGGTTGACGGTCCCAAAGAGATTCTCAGGAGGTCAATAGCCTCCTCATTGAGGGCATCAGGGCTGACTGGGGCAGGACAGGGGTGCCTGCGGTGAAGGAGATGCCTACCCTTCTGGGTGAAGGGGCATGGGCAACTTGGTGGGGTGCTAAAGAAGGGAGGGCGGTGCTGGAAATGGGGGTGGCAGACAAGGATATTACTGGGATGGTCCCAGATGGGTCCACCACCACCCAGTAAGCTGCCATCAGAGGATGAATCTGAAGATGGTTTGGTCAATCCTCTCTCCCCTGTGGCACTCCCTTCGCCCTCCGTCCCACTGGTCACCGCAGCTCTGCTGGAATTAGCCTCCTGGATCCCGTGGGCTGTAGCTTCCCCACTCAATGGGGGCCCTTCTCCTTCTCCAGATGATGCTGATGTACACAAAGACAGAGGAGGAGAGGGAGGGAAGGAGGGAAGTGGGGGAGAGAGAGACAGGGTGTAATAGGTCAATGCCAGCATAACAGTCACACAGAGTAACAACATCATTATCTGCCGCCATGCCATGAAACACCATGCCCTCACCTACACATACTACAACAGTTGGACACCATGGGGAAAACTACAGCTATGCTGATGTGAACTGCTGATGGTGGTACAATTGCACTCATGTACTTGATGTGAGCCATACTAGTCACACTAGCACAGTACTTGGCAACTTCACATGGCCATTTAGGGAAACAATTCCTGTACTCTTGAATCAACAGAATCCTGCATGGGTAGTTAGCACGCCTAATAAGCCACTGACAATTGGCACAGTGACAACGTGGTCCACTCCGCCTCACCACACATACAGTACAAGTCAGCAGATTGAGGACTTACTTATCTCCTCTAGCACAGTGATATGCAAATACAGATGACAATACCTTGACACCTCAGGTGTACTGATGATGTTGGCAGAAGCTGGGTTCCCACACTTGGTTGAGGGTGACCACACAAATTACACATTGGAAGTGATTGCCCTCATAAGTCACTGTCTGCATGGTATTGGCACACATCAGTGACACCAATCCTACCAGGATGGCTGATACCCATAACGGGCAGGCATCTTCCTAGTACCTACGCTACGGCTTCACACTAGTACTCAACCCAAACCCATCCAAGCAACACATTAACTAGTGAGAGTGTGTATTTACCCCATTGTGACTGTTGTGCTGCCCTCAAGCGCCCATCCACTCAGGGTATACCACTGTCAAAATGTATGCCATTAGGGGTCTGGGTAAAATGGGAACTCCTCCCTCGTTGGTAGGACTTCCCCAGCTGGGCCTCTGCGGTCTTCCAGGCCCAGCTTCCCAGGTCCTCCCACCTCTTTCTGCAGTAGGTGCTCCACTGAGCATGGACCTCCAAGGTCCACACTTGCTTGGCGATGACAAACCAAATCCCCTTCTTCTGATGGGCGCTGACTTGCATGGGTGACACAGACAGAAGGACAAAGTCATGTAGAGTGGTATCACAGGGACAGCAATGGACAGCACACATCTCATGCCCACCCTCATATGTCTTCCCGCCACTTACGCTCAGGTTCCTCACCCATCTTCATGCACCCAATTTATCTGCCTCGTTTCTAATCCTTTCATCCCCATACACATCACTATTAGACAGGACAGAGACATTAGACTCAACTGCTGCTCTGGTGCCCCATACAACTGTCCATACAGGGGAAGGAACCGTCCACAAGCTTCTTGAGTTCTTCTTGTGAGAAGACTGGTGCACTATCTCCTGCAGGACGTGGCATCTTGGCTACCAGAGTCAGAACACAGCAGCACATACAGTGGAGGTCTTGTGTGCAGGAGTGTCAGGAGTCAAGTGAGCATTGCTACATAAAATGGCGGTCACAGCTGGGGCGGACATCACTGTTACCGCTGGCGACAATCACCATTGGCTCCAGTCTCCCATAGATAACCATGTTATCCAATGAGGAGTTTCAGGTGGTTGAGACCATCTACAGCCATGACGACAAATGCAAGTGATATAAGATCACTTCCATCTGTCCTGTGCATGCAGGACAGGCGGCTGCCATTGTACATGTGTTCAGTGAATAGTGGCTGAATGGTGCATCATGGGTGACATTTGGTGACTATTGCACAGCTTTACTGTGTCACACAGTCAACGCACCTTCTTGTGACTTCTCGCTCTCCTATTCCCAGATACAGTGCAATCTTCAGGATGAGACATGCTCCTGTGTATCAGACCCTAGTTGACCTTGCCACCCTGGAAGAGCGTCCCGTCATTCAGGTGTATTGTCTGAATCGTCAGACCATCACGGAGCTGGTGACCCAGTTGGAGCCTGATGTATTGTCTATCATACGTCATCCCAATGCCATCCCTCCTACGGTACAGGTGTTGTCAGTCCTCCACTTTCTTGCCACAGGGTAATTCCAGACGACCGTGGGCTTGGCAGCAGGGATGTCACAGCAGATGTTCAGTAATGTTTTGAGGGATGTACTGTGTGCCCTGCTAAGACATCTGCCCTGCTACATTAGGTTCCCCCAAAGGGCTGATTTAGCCACTGTCAGAGCTGCCTTCTATGATTTGGCACATGTCCCTCATGTGATGCGGGCCATAGATGGCACACAAATTGTCTTGGTGCCACCAAGGAGAAATAAACAAGTGTTCAGGAACCATAAAAAACTTTTATTGTATCAATGTGCAGGTGGTGTGTCTAGCTGACCAATGTATCTGCCAAGTGACGGCCAAGGTCCCTGGTTCCATGCATGACTTCTTCCTTCTGCATAACAGCAGCGTCCCACACATGATGCCCCCACTACAGAGGGACTGGGCCTGGCTCATCAGTATGTATCCATTTGTATGTGTGCCCCAGTACACTCAACTCTCTTCCCAGCCTGCCCATCCCGTTATTGACATGGGTCCTACCTCTGTGCACACAGGTGACTCTGGCTATCCCAACCTTCACTGGAAACTGACACCTGTGAGATATCTGACTACAGATGCTGAAAACCGTTTAAATGAGGCCCACGGTAGGACAAGGCATGTGATCGCGAGAACCTTTGTGCTACTGAAGGCCAGATTCTGGTATCTACACATGTCTGGAGGTGCCCTACTCTACAAACCACTGAAAGTGTGCCAGATTGTTGTTGCCTGCTGCATGCTACACAATTTGGCCCGATTACATCACATCCCATTGCTGGATGAAGAGGAGGTGGCAGCTGGACCAGTGGCTCATGAAGGGGATATAGGGAGTGGATGAGGAGGAAGATGATGATGATGCAGCTGACTCCAGAGCAGAGTTTATACAACAATACTTCCACTGAGATACTGGTATGTGTCAGATGTACGGTAAGTGACCTGTACACCTGGCTGCCTTGTGACAAAGATCCTCCTGGCATCTGTTAGCACTGTGGTATTGGGTGCAGCCCTGCCTCTGGATGGGTTTGGGGGGTAGAATGTGCATGTCAGTGAAGTTGTTACTGTGTACATTTCAGTGCAATTCTCACCCTGTTGTGTTGCTTCACTTGTGACATGTTTGTGCATTTCCGTTGTTCCATGAACTCCCATATCAACTGCAATAAGTGTGCTTCACACTATGGTGTCAACAATATATTGCTACCTATACTAAGAGGCCACACTGGGAGGCTGTGCAACATTACTATTTCTGACTGTGGAACATGTGTTAAGTTTAGCTTTGTCTGCTGTGATGGAAAGACCATTGGGGACGGTTGTCTCGGGATTGTGGGTCTGACATGGGCAAATGGTTAGAGCTGACACCTTAGGGGCTTTGTAATTGTAGTGCATGTGTGTTGTGTGGGCATATTTGACTCCTATAGTGATTGTTGTCCCTGTCTTGTTCTACTTGCAATGCATTTGTGTGGTGCACCCTGGTTCCTGCATTACCTGTTGCCTCCTTTGACTCATGTCTCTAACCTCTGCCTTCTCCTATTTCATTCATACTGTATATTGCTCCCCTTCTGTCACTCTTACAAACATTTTCAGGACAATGGGTTGACAGTTAAACATGTTATGCCACAGTAAATAGTACTTCTTACATTAAAACACGTAGACAGTAGCTGTGCTCAATAGTGTTTATTTGTGACTGACATGTGCAAGGGGTGATGAGTGGGGTCATGGTGGGTGAACACATCAGTGTAGTTAGCCCAGCTGTGGTTAGTCCGGGTCCAGTATGGGAAGCCATGGGAGAACGGAGAGATGACAGTAGACAGTCAACAGGGTGTCACAGTGGCATACAAGGGTGAATCTTCAGGAGGGGATCACTTCCTGGAGGTGGCGCTGGTCTTGGTATCAGTTCTTGCAGGATATCTGGTTGGATGTCCTCGCTTGCACGTGTGTCCCTCAGCTACAGGGGGAAGTGTGCTGGAGCTCTTCGTGTCCTCTGGAAGGGCATCCATTCCACAAGCTGCCGCTGATCTGGAGGGCTCTGTTGGGATGTGGCTAGTGGAAGGGGCATGCTGGTGGTTGGAGGACTCACACAGGATGCTGGTCAGTTCCTTCAGTACCTCTGCAATAGAGACCATGGTGGCATTGAGTGCCTGCCACTGCTGCATGGCCTCCTGATGGTGTCCCTTCTACAGCCCCTAATTCTCCTGCATGGTCGTGAGGATGTGGCCCACCTTGTCCTGAGTTTGGTGGTATGCAACCAGGAGTTGGGAGAGGGCCTCTTGGGCAGTCTGATGTTGTGGCTGCCTGGTCGGTTGGACCACAGGGTCCCTCTTACTACCCTTGACCCCCTGTGCCTGTGCCCCTGGCACAGTGTGCCCACTCCCAGTAGCACCAGGACCTTTATTGTCTTGGGTGTGTGCCCTTGACTCTGGCCACTGTACTGTGGGGGACACTTCTGATTGACCCGTTCCTGGGGCACTGGTTTCGGGACGAAAGCTTGGCTGTGGTGTAGTTGCCACCTGGGAGGGTGAGTCCGGTGTGTCCATGGTGGGGCTGCTGGGTGTGGATTGACCAGTCGTCCAAGATGGGCCAGGCAAGTTGTCACTGTCCAGACATCCATAGGGGCCTTCATCCTGAGGAGGGCTGTCTGACCCTGACATTTTCTGGTGCTAGGCAGTGGCAGCGGGACCCGTGGATGGTTAGGGAGAGGGTTACATTTTGGAGATGTACTTGTTGGCCACATTGTGTGATGCATGGTGTAGCCTGACTTGCTTCCGAGTGATGGCAATGACAGCTGCAGTACTGCAGATATTGTTTGGGGGATGTGGATTGCGCCATTGCTGCCATGTGCCATTGAGTGTTGAGGATAGTGGACAGCATTGATGTCATTGCCATGTGTTGGAATGCAGCTGAGGCAAACAGCTGGTGTGGCAAGTGGTATGGTTTTCCATGCAGGTGTTGCACTGTGAAGTGGGACTGTGATTTTCTGATGTGTATGGAGTGATGCATTGTGGGAGTTATGGTGCTTGGCATTGTGCTTGGTAAAATGTTTGTAAATTTCGCTGTTGCAAAGCTTTTTGATGTTCAAGTTCAATTATTTGTAGGCTTTTTCTTTGTCAAGTTTTCCTTTTTCAGATTTTTTTCCTACATCCAATACTATTGCACAGGAAAAGAGCAGTATTTTCTGCACAACAATTTTTAGTGTTAATTAGGGAAGACAAATAACTGTGACATAAGTTACAATCTTTGTACTTAAGTGACAAAGTGGACATTTTGTACAAAACCTTGCAAGGTTTGCAAAACAAAACCTGGCACACATCTAGTCATAAACTGGGGATTTAGTTGACAGAGTTGTGTTTATGTAATGAATAAACTTTGAATGTGATTAGTTTTTTTTGTTTCCACTCTTTTTAACAAAACCTCTGTTTAGATTGGAAGAATTCTTATGTTTGGTGTTAGATTAGTAAATCTGACTCCTTCCCAGAAAACATATGACTGACTGGACGTAGAATAGTAAATATGGCCCCAAACCTATGGACTTTCACCAATATTAGGGGGACTGTTTTTTAAATAGTAAATATGGCCCATTCCCTAAATATGTCATTTTTCCACGATGTTTATGGCTCTGGAGTTACGTCAATGTGTTCCCCCACCAGATATGCACTTTCCCCAGTATTAGTTGTACTGAAATTAGAATACTAAGGGCATATTTAAGAGTCCCTAGTGCCACCTTAGCGCCCCCATAGTGTCATTTTTTTTCATGCTAAAGTGGCGCTAACATGGCATTTCCTCCACGCCATATTTACAAAGTGGGGCAATGCATGCTTTGCACCACTTTGTAAACCCTTGCGTGCCATTATGCCTGTCACAGGCATAGTATATGCAAATGGGTCATTCCCCCATTAGGGCCCTGAAAAAATGGCACAAGGAAATCTAAGATATTTCCTTGTACCATTTTTTTTGGCACTTTTATTGCCTGCTCAGAGTGTTAAAACGAGGCATCCATTATTTATAATGGGCCCCTATTGTCTCTGCAGAAGTGGTGGCAAAATGTTGGCGCTACTCCTGCAGAGTACATCAATAGCGTAACTAAAATGATGCCATTGCCCCCTACTCTGTGCCATGGTGCACCGGATTTTAAATACAGCGCACACATGGTGGTGGTAGGGAGGTGCTAAGGGGCGCAAGTAAAGTGGCGCTGCACTGGGTGCAGTGCCACTTTCCTTAAATCCGCCACTAAATATTTCCCCCTCTCTCTGATAATATATACTTTTACCATTGTTAGCAATATTAGAATTAAAATAGTAAATCTCAGTCACCTCCACTTTTGTACTCAGTTTTCCCAATGATTGTGGGAGAGGAGCTGAATGCTAAATGTAACCCTTTCCCAAAATATATGCTCTTTCCTCAATTTATGTTGGGATGAAGTAATTTAGAATAGTAAATCTGAACCCTGACACCCCCTAATAAATGTTTTTACCTCTGTGTTTGACAAACTGGTGTTCAGTCAATCAGAACCTCCTAAATATATGCACTTTCCCTACTATATGGGGGACTGGAGTTAAAATAGTAAGTATGATGCCCCAAAATAATAATTGGAGGGAAGTTCAGGTGTTTATAATAACCCAGTCATTCTTTGTGTTTTTTTGCTTTACCTTGGGCACAGATCTCACATAACTGGATAAAACATGTAACACTGTGATGGAGACTTGGTCAACAGAATTTTCTTTGGATTAATTACTTTAGTAACTTTTCTGCCTCTTTTTTCAATATCAAGGGGTTATGGTAGACATGATGAATTATTCATTGTGAATGGTTTGAGTGAATAAAGAGTTTTTTTTTTAACTAAAATTGGGCCATTTCTATTTTCGAGTCAGGGAATGAGGAATTTGTCACAGAAATAAAAGCCTGAGGAAAAATTATCTTCTCTGTGTTTTCAGATTGAGGAGATTGACTGGATAGTAAATCTGGGATAATATTTTCAGAGCTAGGAATGTAAATAAGGAAAAAATCTAACTGTTAAAGAAACAATGCCTAGCTTGCTTGCCTACTGTTCTGACATTTGGGCCCATATTTATACTTTTTGACGCTAAACTGCGCTAACGCAGTTTAGCGTCAAAAAGTTTTGCGCCGTCTAACGCCATTCTGAAGCGCCATGCGGGCGCCGTATTTATGGAATGGCGTTAGACGGCGCAATCAGACCGGCGCTGCCTGGTTTGCGTGGGAAAAAACCACGTAGACCAGACAGCGCCGGCGTAGGGGGAAAATGGCGCATGGGCGTCTTAAAATGGGGCAAGTCAGGTTACGTCGAAAAAATCGTCTTAACCCGACTTGCGCCATTTATTTTCGACGCCCATCCCCCATCAACATGACTCCTATCATTGTAAAGATAGGAGTCATGCCCCCTTGCCCAATGGCCATGCCCAGGGGACTTCTGTCCCCTGGGCATGGTCATTGGGCATAGTGGCATGTAGGGGGGCACAAATAAGGCCCCCCTATGCCACAAAATATTATTAAAAAAAAAAAAAAAAAAACTTACCTGAACTTACCTGAATGTCCCTGGGGTGGGTCCCTCCAGCCTTGGGTGTCCTCCTGGGGTGGGCAAGGGTGGCAGGGGGGGTCCCTGGGGGCATGGGAGGGCACCTGTGGGCTCATTTTGAGCCCACAGGCCCCTTAACGCCTGCCCTGAGCAGGCGTTAAAATGTGGCGCAAATGCGCCGTTTTTTGCCACGCCAACTCCCGGGCGTCTCTTTTGCCCGGGAGTATAAATACCACGTAAAGGCCTGGGAGTCATTTTTTAGACGGGAACACCTCCCTTGCATATCATTAACGCAAGGAAGGGGTTCACGCTAAAAAATGACGCACATTCCGGGAACTTTGGCGCTATTCGCCTCTAACGCCATAGTATAAATATGGCGTTAGTTGGCGTTAGTTTTGCGTCGAAATTGCGTCAAAAAAAACGACGCAATTTCGGCGCAAACGGAGTATAAATATGGCCCTTGGTCTTTGGAACACTTGTAGATTTCTCTGGTCAGATCAGAAAGTTACTCAAAATTGAGTTCCAAGTAAAAAATGTCTTCACTCACCAAAGACTGTCTTGGTTGCCAAGTGTTAGTTCTCTAGCAGAGAGCAGTTACTTTCTGCTTGGAATTTTCTTTTAAATAAAAAGCAAATGGGATGATCTTCTCCATCTTAACTTAACTGAATAAAAATTGCTCCCATAGCTATATGTCAGTGATCCGTCTAAAAAAATTGAAGCACTTGGAGACATCAGGTAGATGCAAAATGGGAGCTCTTCCTTAACCACTTCGCTGCCAGGCCTTTTCCCCCTCATGTGACAGGATTTTTTTTGCCTATTTGGAATAGTTCTCGCTTAGGCCCTTATAACTTTTTGTCCACATAAGCTACCCATGCCAAATTTGCATCCTTTTTTTCCAACATCCTAGGGATTCTACAGGTACCCAGACTTTGTGAGTTCCTCTGAAGGAGGCCAAGAAACTAGCCAAAATACAGTGAACATTTTGTTTTTTTCAAAGAAATGAGAAAAAGGGGCTAGAGAAGAAGGCTTGTGTTTTTTTCCCTGAAAATTACATCAACAAAAGGTTTGCGCTGCTAAAATCACCAGCTTCCCAGCTTTCAGGAACAGGCAGACTTGAATCAGAAAACCCAATTTTTCAAAACAATTTTGGCATTTTACTGGGACATACGATTTTTTGTGCTTTCAGCCTCCTTCCATTCAGTGACAGAAATGGGCATGAAACCAATGGTGGATCCTTGAAACCTAAACATTTCTGAAAAGTAGACAAAATTCTGAATTCAGCAAGGGGTAATTTATGTAGATCCTACAAGGGTTTCCTACAGAAAATAACAACTTAATTTATTTTATTTAAATTGAGGTGAAAAAAACAGCAATTTTTCTCTACGTTTTACTCTGTAACTTTTTCTTGCAATGTCAGATTTTTGAAATCAATATACTGTTACGTCCGCTGGACTCTTCTGGTTGCGGGGATATATAGGGCTCATAGGTTCATCAAGAACCCTAGGTACCCAGAGCCAATAAATGAGCTGCACCCTGCAGTGGATTTTCATTCTATACCGGGTATACAGCAATTCATTTGCTGAAATATAAAGAGTGAAAAATAGCTATCAAGAAAACCTTTGTATTTCCGAAATGGGCGCAAGATAAGATGTTGAGGATCAGTGGTTATTTGCACATCTCTGAATTCCGGGGTGCCAATACTAGCATGTGAATTACGGGGCATTTCTCAAATAGACGCCTTTTTTACATTTGGAAGGAAAAAATGTAGAGAAAGAGAAGGGGCAATAGCACTTGTTTTGCTATTCTATATTTCCCCAAGTCTCCCAATAAAAATGATACCTCTCTTGTGTGGGTAGGCCTAGCGCCCGCAACAGGAATTGTGTGGCTCTGACGAGGTTCTGTTACCCAGAATCCTTTGCAAACCTCAAAATGTGGCTAAAAAAACACATTTTCCTCACATTTCCGTGACAGAAAGTTCTGGAATCTGAGAGGAGCCACAAATATCCTTCCACCCAGTGTTCCCCAAAGTCTCCCAAAAAAAATGATACCTCACTTGTGTGGGTAGGCCTAGCGCCCGCGACAGGAAATGCCCCAAAACACACCATGGACACATCCCATTTTTTGACAGAAAACAGAGGTGTTTTTTGCAAAGTGCCTACCTGTAGATTTTGGCCTCTAGCTCAGCCGGCACCTAGGGAAACCTACCAAACCTGTGCATTTTTGAAAACTAGAGACCTAGGGAAATCCAAGATGGGGTGAATTGTGGGGCTCTGACCAGGTTCTGTTACCCAGAATCCTTTGCAAACCTCAAAATTTGGCTAAGAAAACACATGTTCCTCACATTTCGGTGACAGAAAGTTCTCGAATCTGACAGGAGCCACAAATTTCCTTCCACCCAGCGTTCCCCCAAGTCTCCCGATAGAAATGGTACCTCACTTGTGTGGGTAGGCCTTGCGCCCACGAAAGGAAATGGCTAAAAACACAACGTGGACACATCAAAATTATCAAATACAAAACTATCTGTTTTTGCAGGGAGGCGTCTGCGTTTTTGGTCCTGGGCTCAGCAGCCTTTTAGGGAAACCTACCAAACCCAGACATTTCTGAAAACTAGATACCCGAGGGAATCCAGTGAGGTGTGCCTTGCGTGGATCCCCCAATGTTTTCTTACGCAGAATCCTCAGCAAACCTCAAATTTAGCTAACAAATCAAATTTTTCATACACTTCTGTGTGGGATCACCGCACTGGGACACATTTCATACCACCAAATGTTCCCCTCAGTTTCCCGGTAAAAATGATACCTCACTTGTGTAGGTGGGCCAAGTGTTTGTGAAAGGGAAGAGCCAAAAACATGTCGATAATGAGGGGGAACAAAGGGCATTTTGCAAAAAAACATTTTTAGGCTGACAAGTGCAGCAGAATTTTAATTGGTATAGATGAGACAATGCTGGGTGGTAGGAATTTTGTGTATTTCTGCAGATTCCAGAAGGTTCCATCACAAAAACGTGGAAAAAATGTGTGATTTCCAGCAAAGTTGGAGGTTTGCAGGGGATTGTGGGCACAAAAATGGTGCGGGGTGCATGTGAAACACACCAGTCTGGAATCACCTAGATGTTTAGTTTTCAGATGTGTCTAGGTCTTGTGGATTTTTCTACATGGCAGCGTCCCAACGTCCATAAAGTGCAGTCCTCACCATTCCAAGTGGGACGATTTTGAGAGTAAGCCAAGTTCTCATGGCCCAAATGTAAAACTAAAACCCAAAATAATCAAATGCCTTCTTGCTTGCTGTGGTATAAGATGTTTTAGAGTGTGGGGGAGAGCTGAACGACTGTTACCCCCTTCAGTTGAGGTGGGGGCGTAACCAGGCCCATACTAGTTGGTAGCTACCACCCCAATATTTTTTGTTTTTTGTTAAATTCCCTGGCATCTAGTAGTCTTTCTGTCCCCCGGGGTGTCGATCTGAGGTAATTGCCCCATCTGCCCACTAGTGGGCAGAACAACTTTGGCACCATTTATTTGGGGTGGGGGTATGGCCAGACCCCCACCCTCTTATTTTTGGGGAAAAAAACTTCCCTGGCCTGTGGTGGGCTTTCTGCCCCCCCTTGGGGCAGATGGTCCTTCCAAAATAGGCCCATTTGCCCCCAATTGGGGGCAGATATGGCCAACAGTAATGTGCTCCCATGGGACCCTTACCCAAGGGGCTGCCTCCCTAAAGAAAACACACGCATACACACACACCAATCCCTGGTGCCTAAGTGGTTTCTTCTAACAAAAACTGGCTGATCTGCCCCAAGGGGGGCAGAAATGGTATAAATACAATTTGCCTCCCAGAGGAGCGACCCTTGCCTAATGGGTCACTCCCCATCTCTAAAAAAACAAACAAAAAAAAACACAAAAAAAAATTAGCCCTGGCGCCTAGAGGTTTCTGCCCCCCCTGGGGGCAGATCGGCCTAATAACAATAGAAATGGGCTAAAATAAATTTGCCCCCCACCCCAACCCCCCCCCCCCGGGAAGCGACCCTTGCTGACAGAGTCACTGCCCTTGCGTGACATTGGCGCAAAAAAAAAGATCCCCGGTGCCTAGTGGGGGCAGAAAAGGCCTTAAAAAAAATGCCCTCCCTGGGAGCGACCCTTACCCAAGGGGTCGCTCCCTTATGCAATTGTCCACATTGAAAATTAAATCCCTGGTGTCTAGTGGGCATTTCAAAAGCCGGATTGCTTTGCAATCCGGCTTTTGAAATGCTGAGAGAGACTTCAAAGGGAAGGAAATTAATTTCCTTCCCTTTGAAGCCTCTCTGGCCTCCTCCACGTGATCGGAAGAGAAATGCTTTGCATTTCTCTTCCAATCGCGCTGGAAGGTGAGCTTCCAGCGTGATGGAGGAGGCCTCTGTGATTGTCAGCGCACGATGCGCGCTGACGTCATGGGGGGTGTGGGGGTTGGGGTGGAAGGTTCCCTTCCATCCATGATCAGGGTGTGTGGGTGGGGGGCCCTTGGGGGAGCGCTAGCGCTCCCCCCAGTTACCCGGTGCAGGACGAGGTGATCTTGTCCAAGGCACCCAGGAACCGGTGCCTTGGACGAGATCACCTCGTCCAAGGCACCGTAGCGGTTAAAACCTTCGGAGGCAAGAGTGTTATTATGATTATTGCACTGAAAGATTTTATTCTTTTTGACAAAATCAGTGATCGGTAATACAAGTGAAGGGAAATTCTTGATGAACTTGTGATAGTAATTTGCTAGGCCTAAAAAGCACTGTGTTTCATCAAATCCAGACTGGGTAGACCTTCCAAGTATCCATTGTTCTCAAATAGTCAACAGAATATTTTCCAAATAGAAACTGTTCCGGTTTTGCCAGCAATCTGTTTTCCCTTAGTCGCCTTAGTACTTGCTTGACATAGAGCGGGTGATCCTCTGGATCCTAAGAAAAAGCAATATGGCATCTAAGCAGAAAACCACTGTCTGAAGGATCAGAGATTATAGCATTCATAAAACACTGGACAACAGCTGGGCCATTAGAGAGGCTGAATGGCATCAGTTTTGTATTCAAAATGCCTGATTGATGTTCTGAATGCTTCTTTCCGTTCATCACCTGATTGGAGATGGATCAGGTGATAAGCTCCTCTCAGGTCTAGTTTAGTTATTACAGCTTCCAGGATATCAGAAATGAAAGGTAAATGATAACTATCATTGACTGCTGCTGTATTTAAACCCTATACATGCTATGCAAGGTCTGAGTTCAGAAGTACTGCTTCCAGGTACAAAAACAAAAACAAAGAAACTCTGGCAGGAGATTTAGATGGACTTATCAGAGCAGTCTTTAAGTTAGCATCAAGATAAGCCCTTAAATGTTGGCATTCTAAAGGGGACAAGGAAAATAATATTTTAAAATGACCTATTGCAGCAGGAAGATCATCAATGGTGCAATCAAAGGAGGCAATTCGGAGGCAATTCGGTAGTTGGTGATTTTTTTAAAACAGCAAGGTTTTCATGAAGGATGGCAGGAATTCTAGACAGTTGTGTGACTGTTTGAAAGGAGCAGTCGGGAAGCACTTCATAACTTTCTGTTAAAGAAAGATCTGCTGTACGAACAGATAAACAAAATATTGAACACGATAGCAAGGTTTTGGCAGACCACTTGATACAAGAATTGTTTCTAGCTAAACAATTAATACCTAAAATAACATAATAATGAGGGGAGGAAATCAAGGAGGAGCTTCTCACACTGGGCAGCAATTCGAAGGCATGGTTGAGTTCCTCAATGACTAAACCAGGGGCCAATAAAGTTCGAGCCACAGCTACTACAGCAACTGAAACTCATTTCTTGCGGACTGAGAACTGTTGGTTTGAGACCCATTTAATATCCATGTACGCCTTCAAGGCACTACAGTTGATAAGGTCTGGCACCAAGAGGTGTTGTGACTGAACCAGTAATTCCCATTGTGCAAGAATGAAACTGAGAAATTCAATGGTGAATGCAGTTTTGATTGTTACTCATCTCTATTTCCTGCAAAAACAGCGAGCATGCAAGTTTTCTGACTTCCCAGGAAGAGGAACAGGGCATACTTGTGTACATCACCTGGTCTTTTCTTTCACAAGGAACCTCTGCTGAAACCTACTCGAATGAGATCTTCTTCTAAATCAGGGATCTTAGATAGTGTCTTGAAGGCAAGCCTGGAAGGAGGTTTTATCAGAGATTGTTCATGATATTGAGTTCATCTTTCCTGAAGACATTGAAAAATCAGTTGAATGAGGTCTTCTAAGGATGCTTGCCAAGCTACTCTCACTACTTCATCTTTCAATTTATCTTTTAGGGCCCTTGAAATAAGGTGTAGACGTCTGAATCTAGCCAGTCCACCTCCCTAGCTAGGCCTTAGAAACTGTAGATTTAAGTATGTCAATTTTCAGAACCATGGCTAATTTCCACAATCTCCTCTTGGGCAGAAAAATTAAGGCCTTGGTGATCAAACATTTTTTTAATACCAAGGGGAAGACTAGAAAATGGTTTAGAAGTAGACTGTCATCCGAAACAAGCAGCATAGCCAAAGGTTGTTTTTTGTGGTGTCATTGACAACCAAACCTACTTTAGATCTATCACTGGCATAAATATGGAGCTTAAATGTGACATGATTTTGCAAGAGGCCAGAAAGGTCTTCCTTTTCCTGGGGTTGCTACCAAATTCAACTCTGCCAATCCAGCTATGGGAGGATGTAATGAGCCCAGTTGCAGTACAGCAAGGGTCTTAGGTAACAAGGCAATTTCAGTGGTCAGACCTTCTACCTTCAGAGTGAAGTTGTAAATTTGGTCTTGATCCATTTCTAGGAAATACCTTCCAACAGTCCAGGCCAATTTGACAGGTGAGAGCTAGGAATAAACAGGAACTGGAGAAGACAAATGATCCAAGGAGTTCAGTGAATAAGCTATCTAGCACAAATAATTGCTTGCCAAAATAACTCAAAATGTACTGTCTTTTTATAGTGCCAAAAATGAAGCAACCAATTTCAGAAAATGGTTCACCCATCTAGGATTGTGAATATGTAAAATATTGCAATTCAGCAGAACCTGTCTGAGATTGTGCCAGATCGTGGCAAGGATGGGGTAGGGTAAAACCCTTGCAATTGCTATTTTTATGTATGCAATTCGCTCATTTTTTTGGATGGAGGTTAGAATGCTGAAAGGTAGTTATCTATGGTTCTTCAGACAAAAAGTATGGCTTTAGTTTAAAGTCTCTCAAGCTACTCTGGTGTGTAATTTTCAAATGGCTTCCAAAATGTGCTGGGGGAAAATCTCTGAGCAAAGAAATGTGGACATGACGCCTGAGGTCTGAGAGCCTCTGAAATCCAATGTCCAGGACCAGCTTGTAATGGCAATCAGAAACTGGTCTTCAGCTAAGCATATCAAAGGGGCATTTATAACCTGAAAAAGTAAAAAACAAACACCTGGGTCTAACCTTCCCTCGCATGAACTGTTCAAATCTTGTGCCTTCCCAGACTCATTGCTAAATAGCATATTAATGCTGATGTATTATACGTCAGGCCCAAAATGGCTAAGACTTGTCAACCTAATAGATGCAGAAATCAAGATCTTTACTAACAATATCCTGAAAAATGTCAGGGAACAGGAAGACCATGTACCATGGCATCTTTAGACCTGAACTCTTCTTAATCAACCGGGCCCTCACTCGACAAAAATGTGGTGTGTAAACAGGCAAAAGCTAAATGCCTCAACCCACTTTTGTTGAATGTTTGAAAGCATCGAGTGTGACAAACTATGGTAAAGGCTGAAAAAACATCCTCAAATCCATACCTCAACGTATTGATTGAGAAGTAGTTAACAGACACAACTGTACTGGCAATTTACGTAGCAAATGGCCAGATGGCCACAAAAGTCTTCATAAAAACAGGGATATAGCAAAGCTGTCTGAGGACCATGTTTCTTTTCAACTTCTAAATAAATCCCTCTGATAAACTTTAAATCCAAAACACTTCAATCCCTAGCCTCTACTTTGCTCATGATTCCATGTTCCTGGCATATACCCTGAATGCCATTCAGAAACAACTTCTACACAAATACATTTACTGCTAGGAAAACAGTGTCTTGATCAATAAAGGAAAAAGTAAGATTATGGTTTGGCGTTCACAAAAAAAGTGGAGGTAGCAGAAAGAAATTAGAAATTTTGGTAACAATAGGGTTGCTGATTGAGGGGGCTAAAACCCTACTCAAGCAACGGTCACAATCTTTGTTAAGGTGAACCACAAAAAGTCACTAAATTAACCTGTGTTTAATCCACTGTGAGCTTGGCACAAAAGCAGTCAGCTTAACTTAGAGGCAAGGTGCAAAGTATTTATGCAGCACTTAAACAGTAATAAAGTTAAAACACAATACAAGAAAAATCCCAAAGCAACTTAAAAAATATAGTAAACTTTAATAAATTATTTGACACCAAAATGACAGACACCTGATCAGCAGAAGCAGAGTTATACATTTTTTAAAAGTTTAAAGTGGAAAAAAGCACCTAAAAGATTAAGCACCAACTGTAGACACCTAGGGGCATATTTTTACTCCGTCTGCCCCGATTGTGCGTCAAAAATCAGCGCAAACGTTGCCCCATATTTAAACTTTGACGCCCCAGCCCGCGGATGACAAAATTCTGCCATGTGTGTCATTTTTTGGATGCGGCAACCCACCTTGCGTTAATTATATGCAAGGTAGGCGTTCCCGTCCCAAAAATTGCTTAAACAGCCGTGCGTCGTATTTATGCTTTCGGGCAAAAATTACGCACAGCCGGGAGGCGGAGCTAGAAAATGACGCACAGCCCGATTTGCATCACAAATTAACGCCTGGGTCAGGGCAAGCGTTAAAATGGGGCAAACACACATATATTTAATCAGAACACACAGAACAAACAGCAGAGCAGCAGAGCAGCAACAGGGAGCAATGGAGGTGATACTAATCCAGCATGCACGCAGACGCAGAGCCCAGCAACAACAACAGCAGCTACAACAACACCAGCAGGGACCCCAAAGGCAGCGCAGAAGGCAGGAGAGGATATTCCACCCAAAAACCACCCTGCAGGGCCTCAGGGAACACAACATCATACAGAGGTACCGGTTGAACTGGCAGGCCATTCAGCAGCTGCTGCGCAACATTGAACAGCAGTTGGCCCTCACTTTGGTAACACCCCGCACCATCCCAACAGAAACAAAGCTGCTTGCCGTACTTCATATGCTGGCAAGTGGCTCTTTCCAAACAACTGCTGCCCTGGTTAGCAGAATATCACAACCCTCATTCTCTGCCTTTTTGCCCAAAGTACTGGATGCCATCATTCGACTGACACCCGCCACATCTGCTTCCCTAACACACTGCAGGAGCAGCAGGAAACAAAACAGGGGTTCTACCTCATCAGTGGCTTCCCACACGTCCTTGGTGCAATTGACTGCACACATGTACGACTTGTGCCACCTGCTGCAACTGAACACCTCTACCGCAACAGGAAGCACACACATTCCATCAACGTGCAGGCCATAGTCGATCACCAGGGATTGATCACCAACATCATGGCTAAATATCCTGGGAGTGTACATGACTCATACATCTTCCGTCACTGCACAATCAATGAACACTTCCAGGATGGACGGTATGGCAATGGACTACTTGTTGGTAAGTACAAAAACCTACTTATATACACACTGCACAGCAACCCTCTAGGACACACAACACATACACCACAACAGCAAATTGTCAACAGGAACACACTGAGGGCATGACATCACTAGCCATGTTTCTTAAGTCACCATTGAACCTGTCACACATCGGAAATTAGTGTACAGCTTAATGTTAAGACTTTAATGAGTGTGGTTGCCTAAATGTCACCTTGCAAATTGTAAGTGTCCCAATGACCTTTACATTAATACATTGCATAAGTTTCAAGGTATGGGATGTCCAGGGTACTTTGATATGAACGTGTTAACAACACTTTCAATTTTAACTGTGCATGGAACTATCATCTCACCCCCAGTGAAGACACACGGACACCTGTATCACAAGTCACAATGCTAGGGAGGGCACACTGTACTGCAAATCCCAAAACATACTGCTGACAAACGGTTAGCAGACAAACACTCATTCAGCCAAGGAAACAACACAATGCAGATGGTATAGCCATACAAGCATAGGATGCCACATTAATACACAAAAGTGTCACAGAGAACAAAAGACAACTACTGCCATGAAAGGTCTTTTCAATAGTGCCAGCTACATCAACATGATCCCATTCATTTTCTCTTGCAGCTGATCAGGGGTATGGCATCCAGCCGTGGATTATGACACCATTTGGCAACCCAAGTACTGCTACAGAGCGTGCATACAACGACGCCCATAGGAGGACAAGCAGCATTGTCGAGCGGACCTTCGGTATCCTCAAGTCAAGGTTCCGCTGCCTCTAGATCACTGGTGGTAGCCTCCTATATTCCCCCGAGATGGTCTGTAGGATCATCCTCACATGTGCAATATTGCACAACATTTGTATCAAAAGAAACATTTCCCTCCTGGAACCAGAGCCACACATGCCTGAAGAGGAGGATGCTGGCCTGCAACAGGAGGGGGAACTACAGAACACGGCCGCTGATATACGCAGGCGGCAACAGATTGTAAATAATTTCTTCTGAATATGATCACCTTCACCACTTTAGTTAACTAATTTAAATAAACACCTATTCTAATCACCATATCATGGTCTGGCTATTCCTTTTTGCACACCGTCATCTCTACTTATCAGATTAAGAGTGTTGCCTCATGGAGCATTGCTGAGATACTGAGTAGGACACAGAACCATCCCAGAGCTAATGTGATGCCTAACATACAATGGTCACATACACACACACTCTTAATGACATATGTCATGTACATTTCTCCTTTGAAGGCCAATAGCAGCGGACCACACCTATTTCACACATACATGTTGAAAGCAAGGTCCAACGCAGCATATGGCACACAACTATGACACCATCACTCAATAAGGGGAAAACAAGCCTCATACATGAGGCAGTCAATGTGCTTTGGCATCAGTAACAGGAATGTCTGACCAGACCCTTGACAGCAGTTAGTCCAACTGCATCCAATATTTGCAAGGACTATCTGTGACTAGAGTTCCATAGAAGCAGAACATAGACAGCACAAGTGCCACACATATGACATGCATTGCACACATGACATTTCATGTACATGTCAGGCCATTTCCTAACTCATTACACATCCATGCACCTGGTCACAACCCACCTGTCAGAAGACGTCCCTGGAATACTAAGATGTGTACCCTGATAATACCTCCTCTACACACACAGACCAACATTAGCAAACCAGTGTGCTACACCCTTTCCTATGGTATGCCACTGTCATAGAACATCTGACTGCAAGGACGTCATGTCAATTTATACACTGTCGTCTAGTTTCAAAGCCCTGTTAGCACATGTAGATTGCTTCCCCTTGTGAAAATGTCTGTTGGCCCTTAGAATGCGAGTCTCACCTACAGGACTGGTGAGAAACAGATGCAGCCCACACCTGTGATCACCTCCATGCACACCAGACATTTCAAAAAGAACTGCCCATGATGATGCCTGGAACAGCTTAGGAGTTGCCATTATGTCAAATACACTGCCAACCATTAATACTAATTAAGTCGTGTAACACAGCTACTGGGTTCATTTGTCACCTTAAAAAACACAGGACGTACACAGTTTGACATGTCAACTGTCTACTTTGTCCTCAAAACAGTCTCAGTCAGACCACTGATTACGTAAGTTGTCAAGTAACTGGATCCTGAATCACCTTGCATTCTGTCAGCCTGACTGGCAACTGTGCGTCACACTAAAGTATCCCTGTGTCTACATATGTACCACACTTGCGTTAGCAAACCTGACATTCAACAGGGGGCATTGGGCATGTGCTTCTTCCATGCATACCCAAATACTTTGTATAGCATCATCTGCCTATTAACTGTACCATTTGAGTTACATCCTCTTAGAAAAGCACATTTCATGGCCCATCCCTTGTCTGGGTTGCATTTATGCATGAATGTCAAAGTGTGACAGTGTCCCAGGGCCGTAGGCAGGGATTGGGTACAGGGCGTTCAGCACAACCAGCAACCTCTGATAATGTCCATGAATAATACACAAATGTCAGGACCATGCCAAACATAGCATCACAGTGCGCACAACATAGTGATGGGCCGTGTGGGGTGAATAGCTGCAATAATAATCAGCACAGAGGCTATGATGTTCCCAGATGCAGTGGGAAGTGCAGAGGCCAACCTGTGTACAAATGTTGTAATGACACCTGCCGGAACATGACACCTGAGACATTCTCTCACTCAGCACACCAAGGTTGCCCTGTTGACTGTCTCATTACACGTCTTTAGTGATGAGACAGGGTTGGACCATCCACATGTTGGTTCACATGTCCACATCTACTTCACTCACATTGATCAACCAAGGATACTCAGTAGTTACAGGAATAGCTGCCACTGACTCATGATGAGTCCTGGACCGAACTGTGACAAATTACACCCCAAACAATCTACAGGATCATCATTGGACCACACACATGAACAAGACACCTATGTGCAATTGATCACTGGAAATATGTGGACACGTGCTGTCTTGTATGCTGGTCCACCACAGCCACTTGATAGTTGGGTCTCACTTCTATGGTATCAACTGTAGTGTCATCATACATATGAGATTCACCCTTGTCTGTCTGTGCAAACAACATGGTACCCACTTCCTCAATGCATGTGTATGACTCACTATGGGATTCACCAACTAGTGCCTAGGAAGCTCTTACCAATACTCTAGGACATAGGATGTAGAAAATGTGGACCATTGACATGAACAAGCGTCTGCCATTCATCTGGTGCATGCTATGTCACATGTGGTGTCTACGTGACCCTAAAACTTGGAAGTACACTTTACGGGTGTTGTTACATGTATGACTAACACATGCCCTTGCTCATTTTCAATTTGACTTGCATCTAAGGATTGGACTGAAGAACATTACATTCATACAACCATATGTACAATAATGCTTCATGTGATACACACACATTTGGTCAACCAACACGTTAGTTGTCAAAGCACACACTTTGAGCCAAAGGCATTTAGGTATTGGACATATATGTGTCACATTGCTATCCTCTCGTTATGCCAAACATGCACAATTTGTGCAACACATATATGTGGGCCACACTTATGACCATCTATTGCGTCAGCCAACTGTAAAAATACTGTGAAGGGTGTAGTGGATGATGTTCCGCTGCAGTATGATGTCACACATGTGAACATACACCATCAACACCATACTGTCTTCAATTAGCCAATCTCTGATGTGTTCCAAATGTAAAATAACCAAAAAACAAGTAAAAATGCCCCAAACCAGTTAATGCACTGTAATTTTGACGTCCCTAGCGGTGTGCGTCATTTTTTGTTTACCAAAACTGTATTTGCGTAATTCTTTTTGACGCACAGGAGTGAAATTTAGCCCGCATCCAGTTATTTGTACAGTCCATGTATCATTATGTGGATGCAGGTTAATATTCACGTCTGTGCATCAAAAATAAAATGACGCAAATACAGTTTTGGAAAACGAAAAATTACGCATTACGAGAAAAAGGCGGGACTTTTCATACAGGAAGTGATGTAATACAATATCCTGTTTACAGATCATGTACAGTGGGTGTACTTTCACTTTCACTTTGCAGTCTATGATCCTTCTAGACTGTGTGGCTGTGTAGAGAGTGTTGTCCTGAGATTTTGTGCTGTTTTTGTCCTGTGTGTTATCTGTAAAGTCCTTTTGTGAAATAAATATTGTTTGTGTATACTGTAGTACTGTGTTTTGTCTACATTTGTCCATTTATCTTGTGTTTTTCTTGTTTGTGGGAGTCTGTTGTGGGTAGTGATAGTTTGGGGCTAGTTGGGCTCTTTTAGTGTTTAGGTTTACTTTTTTTCTGTCTTTGTACCCCTACTTTCACCCTTTTCCCCTTACGATTTCTTTTACCCCTATTCCTTATCGTCAATTATAAGTATGTCTGTAGGCCACATCTTGGCAGGATGGGGGAAGAGGAGTTGGGGGGCTTCATCTGGCTGATGACGCATTTCTTTCCGCTCATGATCCAGGCAGGGGGCAGGGTCATACAGGGGTATCCGACAGAGGCGCGCAGAATCCGGTGGGGAAAGGTGCTGCATCACCTGCAGCATGTGTATGCCAGCCAGAGGAGTGACCACCAGCTGAAGCACCGGTGGGCTGACCTCATCACCAGGGAGCAGGATCTCTTGGACCACCTGGGAATCATGATTGGTGGCAGTTTTGGTGAGTACGACTAATGTTAATGTGCACGATTAAATGCTCTGTAGTGACATCAGGGGATTAGTGCAATGTCTGCCAGCTAACTTGCTGTCTGTGTGTAATGCTGGGGAAATATAAGGGGATCATTGATGCACTATGGCAAGGATCACAATTGCTAGCTGTCAGGTAGCACGTGCTCAGCAAACTTACAGGTTACTTTTCCATGAAGGAAATTGGTGCGGCCTTTTTGTCAGAACAGCTAACAAAATAGGAGCCAATCATGTCTATATACGGTACTATTGACAGAGAAGTACAGATGTACCAACATTTAGGCCAACTATGTTGACGCAATTGTTAGACTGACTTTAGAATCACTACATGATGGAGAAAATTAGTGCTGCCTTCACGTCAATTGATAATAGCAAAGTGGCTCAGACATTTGTCTCATGTGAGTCTGGTGAGTGTGGAAGGAAAGCATTCACAGAAGTACTATGAATATGTGGGATTATTGTGTTTCTTGAGCTTTTTGGATACATGTCAGTTCTTGATTTGAAAACATTGTGAAACGGTGTAAGGTGCCCTCAGCTAACATCTTAAGATGTTTGTTGGAATTAGTTGAGCCACAATCCAAATATGGATCGCAGTCCAAGTATATGCACATGGCTTCACATCTCCATGGTTGGTGCAAATCACCATAGCTGGGCCACATCAGTTGACTAGACTGTAACAACAGGATGGCTTACAAGAGTCGCTGCCCCTCCCTCTGTACATTGGGCCTATGTGCAATAAATGTGTCATGGCCACAAGGCATGTTTGACTGGTAATGCAGTCCTCAAGTAACCAGGCTTTTGATATCTCTCTTGGATGCACATGATGAGACGATTACACTCCATATTTCTTAGTGCTCACCAATTATGGGGCATTTTTGCAACCACATGATAGTTAGGGCCAATGTATGTGTGCAGATATGTGTGTAACTGTCACAGGAGACCCATGCTACGTACAAGTTGGCCGTGAAATATCAGATGCAGTATCATCATGTCTGAATGGCTGCCATTTCATTATTCAGCCTACACATTGTAAATGTTTATGAAATTGTTCCACTGTGCACAGATTTTGAGCACATTTCTTCCTTCCATATCTTACAGGTGGACCGGCACCCTACACTGTGGGAGAGGTGGCGACATTTGAGGACCCCGACCACTCCAGTAAGTGTTGATATGTCTGTTTTGTGTTGTGTTTGCTGGTTATGGACTCATGTGAGTTGGACGCATAGCAAGGTGTGATGCGTTGGGCAAGCTTTTCACTTGTTCAATGAGTGGGAATGCAGTTCTCACATGTTTTGAGTTTGCCAATGCGTATCCAATGGTATCATGTAGGGATTGTAGGACATCCCTGTAGGCCCCAATGTGAGTACAGGGGATAGTCATGTGTATGACACTTGTATCACCAAGAGTCGCAATGGAAGTCAGCCCCAATTTAGTCAGACTGTCAGACCCACATTCTCTAAGATTGGTAAAGCTAATAGCTTTCCAATAGACATCTGCTTCCCTATTTACCTACGTAAGTTTGAAACAGAAGATAGAACCTCCTAGCAGCATGTACTTCCACATGTAGTGCATCAAGTCTGTGGAACCTGAGTGCAATGGCCTAGGTGTGCATACAATTCATGATCATGGGTGTTCTAGCAACTCTGTGTCTTATGTAAGTCAGGCCTCACTGGAAGTACATGTTGTGTACTAAGTTCTGCATTTCCTGACATGTTTGACCCTATGAGTGCTCTAGGGTTTGCTGACTCCTAATTGTAGATAGACCTTACCTGTGGTGTGTCTGTAGAGACAAACATGTGTGGAGTTTCCTATACACTCCTCGGGGTACATGTTGTTGGCAAATTATAGTTGTGTGTCCACCGCCCCCCCTCTAACACGGCCATGGGTTTGTGAATGGGGTACCTAGTACTGATGCTACCAGTATGTTACACATACATGTGAATAAGTGACGGTTTGGTTGCATACTAGTATACACACTCAGGTTTGGCACTTGGTACTATACTGGAAAGTCCAGTTACAACTTGCAGACCATGTGGGTTTCGTTTTGCTTTCCGTACACTGACATTTGTAGCCCAGCTCTTGGCGGAGGATATGAAGCATGATTCTTAGATGATAACTGTCAGAACTCAGATTGCAAGTCAAAGCCAGTTGTTACCCATCTTGTAGGTTATGGATGTGCTTTGTGTGATGTGACCTTTGTTGTCTGGCCTGCCATATACTTCCTCAGGGACATTCAGTGCTCTGTATCGTGATATGAGCTGTTACAAGTACAGTAGATGTAATGTCTGATTAACTTGCTGTGCCGTTTCACACAATGCAGTTACTAATGTAGCATATCTGCATTTGTCTTCACAGCAGCTAACATGACTCCAGACCAGGTCCGTGAATTTCAGCGCTGGGCCATGCAATACCAGCACATCCTGCTGGTGGAGTCGGGGTTCCGGAGGATGGCCCGGCGATATCGCCATGAACGTGCCTCCGGGGCATGGCGAGCCTTCCCACAGGGTGGGCCTACTTTGCCCACCACAGCCACCACAAGCATAACCACCAATCAGAGCCAGGTGGCCCCACACACAGCTGCCACTGTTGATCCAACATTTGCAGGACTTCCTGGCCCCAGCATTGCCACCGGTGCAGGACAGCCCACACAGACTTCCTCTGCCGGTACCCAGACTGCCACTGCTCCCTTCAACAGAATGGAACATAAGATGGACAAAGTGCTGCGCAAGGTGAGCCACCTGAGCCGGGACGTGCGGCACATTAAACGGCGGGTCAAGGATATTAAGAGGTCCCTCCGGAGTGCCAACCTCTAGACAGTTGAATTGATGGACATGATGCCCTTCCCTCCCTCCTCTTTCCTTGTTCTTATAGTTAGTGGGCTTAGGGGGCTTAGTGTTAGGTTAGTATAGTTAGCGTTAGTGGGTGTGGGGTGGGGGAGGCCTGCTTGTTACTTTTTTTACTTATTACATGTGTGAGTGGGTGGATGGTGGGCTATGTTGGGGTTCTTGTGTGTAAACAAAAAATATATATATTTGTTTAGGATAGTATAGTATGTGTTTAGGTTAGTATGTGTTGTCCTCAATGTGTCCCGTCTCATAAGGTGGGTGAGGGGTAGATGTTTAGAAAGTTTTGTTACATGTGATAAGTTAGTGCAGCTTGGGTTAGTTAGGGACAGTTGTGAGTAATGAGTAGTCAGGGTAGATTAGGGTAGGTAAGATTTTTCCTTCAGTTTCCTCATTTATGGTTAGCTTTTAATAAATATTTGGCTACCCCTTAATAGTATGTGTTGAATGGTACTTGATCTTGGGTTTGGATTCAGTGTACATCAAGTTGGTACTATAAAATCTGTGTCCTATGCTACAAACAAATTCCAACTGAGCTGTACGATTGGCAGCTAGCCCAGAGCTACCTTGCAAAGTGTCTACCCTTTGTTGCAACCACCAATCACAGTTAATATGGATCCCAATGTGTTTTTGTTGATAAGTGTGTTTTCAAAGTCACTAACAGTGCTTCCAGACTTGATATTGGGGAAACAGTTTTAGGTCTGACTGCAGTGTGATGATCATGCACACCCTTATAAGATGAGTTCTCAATGGCAATCTTGTATTCTTGTCTTCATGATCCTCATACATCATTTGTGACACAGTTCTGCATGATTACCTATTTGTATGTTAACTCAGACACCTTCATTTGTGCAGTTTTTGTAGTGTTTACTTAGATTAGTGTGGCAAGTTTATTGTGTTATTTTTGCATGGTGAAAACATTTTGCTAACACTATTTGATGACTTAGTTATCCCCTGAGGAAGCATTCTTCTGTCCTACACAGCATGGTGGTGTATGGTTTCTCACTTCATGAGATTTGTCCCTCAGGATGGGCAGAGTATGATGCAATCTGGGCACTGTGCAGATTTCTCTAACTACATATTATTAGGACAGTTGTATTGACAAGCTATGTAATTTGACAGTAGGCACATTTCAGTTATCTACTGCACAGTTGATATGTCACATTACACAGAGACAGATTTGTTGTGTAAGTGCTATTTATTGAAAAGTGCTGTAGTGCTATCTGTACATTGTCCATGATTGTGAGTCCATTATAGTGACATCTTACATTGTGATCCAACACAAGGGTTTACCAAAATGCTTTTGTAATGCTGGGGTTGCTTTTTCAGACAGTGCAGAGGGACAGACTTAGCCAATGAGTAAGAGAGAGACAATCACTGGGCTGGGTGACAAGATATACAGTGGTTTGCAGAACAGTGCTGGAGTACAGTTGTTTCAAGACTGGCAAGTTACAAAGCGCAGGACCTTGGTAATAGTTGGCCATGTGGCAGGGACTAGTGCTTCCGGGTCATTTTCCTTGTGAATGTGATCTGTTCCATGTCTTCTTCTTCTGATGTGTGTGTTGTCTGCTTTGTCCTTGTTGTTGTAGGTTGTGAAGGGGCAACAGACACCTCAGTGTTAGAAGACGTGGAGTCAGACATCCAGGTCGCTGCTCCCTGTGAAGGTCTTAAGGGCAGTACTGCTGCAAGGAGGGCCCCCTGGTTCTTGAGAATAGCAGCCACATCACAATGGTAGGCAGCCAGGTCGGCCCTGAGGGGTTCAATGTTGCATTCATGCACGCGTTGACAGGATTGCTGTTGTAGGTGTTGGGTCAACTGTATTACAGCTGTGCTGATTTCCTTCTGGGTTTTCTGCAGTTCCTGCAAGATAGATGTTAGGGCTTGCATAGCTGCTGCCTGATCTGCAGATGACATCATGCACGAACGCACCCCCTCTAGGCTGGCTGCCATAGTTTGCATCCCCACCCGCACCTCCTTGGCCAGCTCCCACTGTACTCCCACTACAGTTCTCTCAAAGCTGGTGCCAGTGTCGTCTGAGTCCTCAGCTGTATTGGAGCTTGGAGGTCTTACAATTGGGGTGGTGGGTGGTTCCTCTGCGATGGCTGCTTGTTCTGTGCTACTCCTTGTGACAGAAGGTGGGGTCTGGAGGGTTTCAAGGACCTTTTGGATGGTCTCCTGGGGAATGTTTATCGTCTCGTCATCCATGTCATCAGGGAAATCTGGGACAGGCATATCGGCAGGAGATCCATCTTCCTCTGCAATGAAACAGGGTACAAATAGTGTGTCTGTGTTGTGGCAATTTTGATGTGACGTGCCTGCCTTTTGATGAATTCAGTTTGTGATCTTGTTTTGTCTTAATTTCTCAAGTCCTTCGGATAGGCATTCTTCCAGGCCTATGACCCACCTGTGTGTCACATGTATGTTATTGAGTTATCAGACTTGTCAGCCTCATCGCCTCTAGGTGTTGATTTTTGCCAAATAGAGAATTGCCACCTTCTTTTCCTACTCGACCCTCAGTGTACATCCATTCTCATGGTGAGACCTTTCACTGGCTGTGGGTGTACTGATGGCCCTGGCAGCACACTTAACAATCTGGACCTGCCCCAATCCCTGATCGTTCACATCCACTTAAATGTAATTGACATGTGGCATATCCTATGCATGGCACTGTTATGATCCGATATGGATGTTGACATTGTTAATGTGTCCTGCTGATGTTGGGGAATGTGTGTCACATTGGATTGCCCTGATAGTCGTATCAGTGTCCTATTTCCTCCTCTGACTGTGCAGGTGTATTTCAGTGACCAGTTACATGTGTCCCCTCCTCAATGCTGTTGTCTGAGAAGTATGACATTTGTGATGTTGCCTTGTTACCCAGGCACAGGATGGACCCTGACATATGCAGCATGGGTGTGTCCTTAGTGCTGTGTAGCTCCTATTGTTGTTTACATTGGCTGATGTTTGTGACAACCATGGGCATTGACATTTGAGAGTACTGGGGCTTTTGTCTTGTTTCAGGGGATTGTTGCAGTTGTCATCCTCACCCCCTAATTTAGGTGTGTATGATCCATGGGGAGGTTACTGCCATTGGCTACTTGAGCTGCACACAGAGCAGAGGTGGTAGTGGCAACTGTTGTCGCAGTTACATTGCAGTTGTCGGTATGGCTAGAGGATTGATAATAGGGCCCTAGTTAATGTAGGGGATATGTTGGCTGACGTGTGCCAGGATGTCAGTTTGACGTAGTGGCCTTCCCTCCTGTCGTGGCTTTCCCTTTGCTCCATCGTTGGCATGACAGCATGCCCCCATGGGTGTAGTGTAATGGTGTGTCCCAGCTTCTCTCTGTGCAGGCCATGCCCCCATGCCGTGCCCCTTTACCCATGCCACACCATGTATATGATGACTTACATGCAATGTGTAGTAGGTATTTCCCCCCGGTTGCAGTTGACATAAGTGCATTTCAATTCCCCATGCGACTTACCCTGCATGTGCGTTGTTTCCTGGTAGTCTGCGCTGTCCTGTCCTTGAATCCCTGTGAAGATTTCCTCAGGGATGACGGCTGCGACCATCTCCTCCATGTGGTCTAGGGCCTCCTGGTGTGCTGGACTCCCACCTCCAGTCTGCACTGCTGCCTTCCTGTTCCTGGCCATCTTTTCCTTGGTCCTGCGCTTGCAGTCATGCCAGCATTTCTTGCACTCTATGACAGTTCTGCGTACTTCAGCCACACTGTTAATCATGTCGACAATTTGTTGCCATATTGCCTCTCTCCTACTGATTGGCAACTTTGATGTGACAAACAGTTGGGGCTGGTGTTCCGTTACCTCTTTAACAAGAATTTCCTGTTCCTCTGCACTAAAGCAACACTTTCCTTTCTTCTTAAATGTGTCCTGGTTCTTGTGTGGGTCCTCCTGGCTGGTTCCTGGTCTGCTGTCATCTTCCCGGGGTCTGTAGTGGCATCTGGGATCCATTTTGGCTCTCCCCTGGTGAAATGGCTGTGTTTGCTGGGTTTTTTTACGCTCATTTCCGCCGCGTTAACGTAGTTTTCCTTTACGACTTGACGCCGCGGTGTGTGTCAAAAATAATGACTCCCACCTGTTGTTTGCGCCGCCGTGCGTCAAAGTATAAATTTGACGCCCGCACGGCACACCAAAATGGCGTTAGCCGATGGTAATATTTTTGACGCAAAACTGTGCCGGCGCAGTTTTGCATCAAAAAGTATCAATATGGGCCCTAGTTGCATGAGAATAGGGCAGAGTTGAAGTTATGGCTGAGTGCAAATGGAGCACTGTTCAGATACACGCAGTGTATTATGACTGGTCTCCCCTTACCTTCAGACTTAGAAGAATTTTTGAAGAAATGCCTGAGAAGAAAAGTTCAATGGAGAAGGCAGCCCATGGTGTCTGAAGAGGGCACGTCATTGTCGGGGAGCCACTGGATGAAGTTGCTGTTAGGACTTCAATGTTGTGGCTTAGTTTCTTTCATCAAAGTCAAACATTTCCAGTGCAGTGTGAAGAAGCTGCAGGCTGTAGCTGGAAAGGGCTCCATGAGGATAGGTACCCTTTCTGCAAGGAGTTGCTGAATAGGATTTGCTTTTCCAGAGAAGAACATAGCGGGAACTACTGTGAAGTCAGGTTGGCTGGTGATGCCTCATGGGTGGATAACGAGCAGCTAGATCATGGTAAATTCTAATTTCTAAGAGCAGAAAAAGTCTGAAGTTTAGGAGGAAAGCAGATCTCAAGCAACAGGGTGGTCATCTGTTGGCACAGGACATATTTCAGGCAACAAGGCAGTCCTCTGGGTGCAGCCAGGTAGTCTTCTGAAATATACAGCAGGCTACAGATAGCAAGAAAGTCTGCAGAGAGTCCTTCCATAGCTCTGGAAATGATCTGATGAGTGGGCTTGAAGGTCCTAATTTTATACCTGATGCCAGCTAGGAAGTGAAAGTAACTTCTGGAGTTTTCCCCCACAGAAGTGTTTGGATTTTCATAACCTCCTGCCTTGGTCCCAGTTTGTCTTTATTCACAATAGACTAGTGTGAAGTTCTTTGGGTGTGGGTTGGGGCAGGGTCTTTGAAGTGCAGGTAGGGATCTTGTAGGAAAGTACCATCTTCCTTGGCATGTTACCCCAATTTATGTCTGTATGTCAGTATTTTTTTTGCCTGTCTCACTGGGATCCTGCTGGTCAGGACCCGAGTGCTCATAGTTTATGGCCTAATGTGTATGCCTGTGTAGTGCTTAACTGTGTGACTGAGGCTCTGCTAATCAAAACCTCAGTGCTTATGCTCTCTCTACTTTTAAATTTGTCACTGTAGGCCAGTGACTTCATTTACCAATGTCAATTGGCACACTGGATCCCCCTTATAAGAACCTGGTATATTGTACCAAGTTACCCAGGGCATTGGGGTTCCAGGAGATCCATATGGGCTGCAGCATTTCTTTTGCCACCCATAGGGAGAAACCCTTACACAGGACTGCCATTGCAGCCTGCATGAAATAGTGCACACACTATTTCACTACCATTTTCACTGCACTTAAGTAACTTATAAGTCACCTATATGTTTAACCTTCACTTACTGAAGGTTAGGTGCAACGTTACCAAGTGTGAGGGCACCCTTGAACTAGCAAAGGTGCCCCCACATAGTTCAGGGCCATTTCCCCGGACGTTGTGAGTGCGGGACGCTATTACACGTGTGCACTACATATAGGTCAATCCTATATGTAGCTTCACAATGGTAACTCCGAATATGGCCATGTAACATGTCTAAGATCATGGAATTGTCCCCCCATTCCAAATCTGGTATTGGGGAGCCAATTCCATGCATCCTGGGGGCTCCACCATGGACCCCAGGACTGCCAAACCAGCTCTCTGAGGCTTGCAATGCAGCTGCTGCCACCTCCCAGACAGGGTTCTGCCCTCCTGGGGTCTGGGAAGCCCAGTCCCAAGAAGGCAGAACAAAGCATTTCCTCTGAGAGCAGGGTGTTACACCCTCTCCCTTTGGAAATAGGCGTTACAGGCTGGGGAAGGGTAGCCTCCCCCAGCCTCTGGAAATGCTTTGAAGAGCACAGATGGGGCCCTCCTTGCATAGACCAGTCTACACCGGTTCATGGACCCTTTGTCCCCTGTTCTAGCACGAAACTGGACAAAGGAAAGGGGAGTGACCACTCCATTGTCCATCACTACCCCAGGGGTGGTGCCCAGAGCGTCTCTAGTGTGTCTCAGACTTCAGCCATCTAGCTTTGCAAGGTGTGGGGGCACTCTGGAGGGCTCTGAGTGGCCAGTGCCAGCAGGTGATGTCAGAGACCCCTCCTGATAGGTCCATACCTCCTAAGGTAGCCAATTCCCCTCTCAGGGGTAATTAGAGTCTCTCCTGTGGGTTCTCTTCAGATTCTGCTTGCAAGTTTCCTTCAGGAATCCTCTGCAAGAACTTCAGCATCCTCTAACCTCGGATCAACCGCAGCCCACTCCAAGAAATGCTGTAACTGCAGGAAAGTATCAACAAGAGATACTTTCCTTCAGCAACCTCAGCTCCAAGTCAGCAACTGCAACAGTTTCCATGGTGTGCACGCTCTGGGGACTCCCTGTCTTCATCCTGCACCAGAAGGGCCGAAGAAATCTCCTGTGGAATGAAGGAGTAACTCCCCTTCACAGCAACGAGCATGCTCCTAAGGACACAGAGGGTGGACATCATCGACATAGACTGTCCTGAGGTCCTGCTGATGCAATTTGGAGGAGGTAAGACCTTGCCTTCCCCAAGAGCAATGGTACCCCTGTGTACTACATCTTCTTTACCTCCTGAGGCCTCTGTGCACTCTTTGCAAAATTCATTTGTGCACAGCCTGGTCCAGGTCCCCAGAACTCCATCCTATGATGCTCAACTCGCTGAGTTGTTCTCCGACAGTGTGGGACCTTCTTTTGTTGTGCTGCATAAATCATGTTTTCCACCTCCTTTGTCCCCAGATCCTGCAACTACTCGGGGTGCTGGCTGGCATCCTGAGAGCTCTCTAAAGTGCTGAGAGCCCCTTCTTCCTCCTCACACAGAGTTGAGGCCTCCAGGTCCCTTCTGGCTCCATCCAGTGCCATTTTGATGCCAAGTGCACTTTTGTCATAACCAAGGCTTGTTGGTGACTTCTAACATGAAATCAAGTCTGCAACAATCTTCACGTCATGGGACATCCTTTGCATCATGCAGGAACCCGCTGGCATCTTCCTAGGGTGCATTCCTGCAGACTTCAACTAACCAGAGACTCTTCTTTTGCACCCGCCTCTGGGTTGGCAGGGGCTCCTGTCGTTCCTGGAACTTCTTTTGACTTCTGGACTTGGTCCCCTTCCTTTGCAGGTCTTCAGGTCCAGGAATCCAGCAGTTGTTCTTTGCAGACTTGGTTGGTTGCTGCAAAATTCCAATCATGAGGTGTAGTGTGTCCCAAGAAAACTTACAGTACTTTACTCCTGCTTTTCTGGACTCTGGGGTGGGGTAATTCACTTACCTTTACTGTATTCTTCCTCTCCAAGAGATTCTATGCACACTACACTTGTCTAGGGGGGAATTCTTAATTCACATTCCACTTTCTTAGTTTATGGTTTGTGTTGCCCACAGACCTATTTTCTCCCATTGCATTCTATAGCATATCCTATTGTTTGCATTGTTCTATGATTATTTACTTGTCTCATTTTGGTGTCTAGTGTATATATTGTGTATAATACTTACCTCCAGAAGAAGTATTATCTCTTAGATATTTTTGGTACTGTGTCACCCAAATAAATAGTATTGTCTTTGCTTGTGTACAAGTACTGGGTAACTATAAGTGGTATTGCATGAGCATTGCACGTCTCCTAGTTCAGCCTAAGCTGCTTTGCTACAGCTACCTCTATCAGCCTAAGCTGCTAGAACACTGCCTACATTTCACTAATGAGGGAAAACTGGACATGGTATAAGGTGTAAGTACCGAAGGTACCCACTACAAACCAGGCCAGCCTCTTACAGCTCTGCACAGCTTCACCCTGTCATCCTGCTCAGATGGCCCTTCCTGCCAATACTCAGTCACTCTATGGTGTGGCTTTCTAGAAGGAACACACAAAGAAAGGCCACCTGCGAACTACACCTAGTCATGTGACCCAGGAAACAGGCTGCAGGCACCAAATGGTTAGGATAAGAAAATGACAACTTTCTAGAAGTTCCATTTTCAGAATTGTGACTTAAAATCCGGCTTTATCATTAAAGATGGTTTAAAATTACAATTCTTTAGAAACCAAACAAAACAGTTCTATGTGCTCCCAAGCAAAAGTGTTCACTTATTAAACGTAAGACAGCAATCCAATGTAAACCAGGACAGGTAAAACCTGAAAGTACATGTCCAACAGTTTGACTACAGTGCATTGTTCTCTATGGGCTGCTTAGGACCTACCTTTGGGGTGACATATGTAATAAAAGGGAGTTTTAGGCCTTGCAAGGTGAATTGGCAATTTAACACTGCATTCAGGCTGCAATGGCAAGGCTGGGACAGGTTTTAAGGGGCTACTAATAGCTGTGGCACAATAGTATCTGCAAGCAAACTAGTACCATTTAATTTATCAGCCATAGGTACATGATATACACTTTACTAGGGACTTACAAGTAAAATAAATAGAGAGTTAGCTGAAGCAGTTTGGCATTGGTTAGCAGTGGTAAAGTGCACAGAGTCCAGCAAATTAGGAGTGAAGAAGGCAAAAAAAGTTTGGGGGAAGAGCATCCTCAGGCTAGCAGGTAAACCATAGGGCAGGGTGCTTTGTAAGGCAGGGTACTATGTAACTAAAAGGTAACCCATAGGGAAGGGTGTTATGTAAGTAAAAGGCAGGACATGCACATGTGTGTTCTACATGCTTAGGTAGTGTAAAACTCCTAAATTTGTTTTACACTGCTGTGGGGCCTGCTCCTTTCATAGGATAGCATTAGGGCTACCGTCATATACTGTTTGAGGTGTAGATTCTGATCTGAATGGAGTAACCAGGTCATATTTAGTATGGCCAGAATGGAAATAGAAATTCCTGCTTATTGGTGAAGTCGGATTTAATATTACTATTCTAGAAATGGCACTTTTAGAAAGTGTGCATTTCTCTACATTCAAATCCTTCTGTGCCTTCCAATCCATGTATGACTGGGTTAGTTGACAGCTCCCTTGTGGATTTCACTCAGACAACCCCAAACACAGGATGCCCAGTCACACCTGCACACATATGCATACTGAATGGGTCTTCCTGGGCTGGGAGGGTGGAGGGCCTGGAATTTACATTTCAAAGGACAATATCCTGCCCTCACACAATGGACTGCCAAACCCCCTACTAGGACCCTGCAGACAGGATATAACTGAAAGGGGACCTTGTGTACTTCTAAGACACTCTTTGAAGTCTCCCCACTTCAAAAGGCACATTTGGGTATTTAAACAGGGCCTCTGATGCTACCAACTCAGACTCTTCTGGACAAGATACCACTGGTGAAGAAACTCTGAATCAGAACCTGCAATCTGCCAAGAGGAACTGCCTGGCTGCCCAAAGGACTCAACTGACTACTTTTCTGCAAAGGACTGCTGCCCTGCTGTTGCCCTGCTGCCTTGCTGCCCTCTGGCTCTGCCAAGAAGTGCTCTCCAAGGGCTTGGATAGAGCTTCTCTACTGTTCCTTGAAGTCTCAGGGTCAAAAAGACTTCATCCTGCAAAGAACGCCTTGTGCGGTGAGAATTCGACGCACAGCCTGCCAGAAATGACGCACAGCCTGCATTGCGGTGAGAAAGTCACCACACGCAAACTGGAACAACGCAGCCTACCTCCCCGAGTGGAGATCGATGAAGCACCAGCATTGCAACCGGAACTTAGAAACACAGCCCACTGGATCGATGCATAGCTGAGCCAGAACGACGCAGCCCAACTTCCTGCGAGAAGAATCAACGCAGTGCCTGCTGTGCAACAGAAATTTTCCTGCATCGCCCACTGGATCGATGCAGCTCCTATGACTTTGTCCTCCGCACCCAGGATTTCTCTGCATTGTCCTCGGGGAGTCCAAATACCCTGCAACCCGAAGAGGATCCAAATCTTCACGCCGGAAATCGATGCATGGCCCTGACTGAGTGAAAAATATTGATGCATTTTCTGTGTGTGCCCGGGGAAACCAACATACACCTCCCTGTTTTTCACGCATCTCCTCCTCTGCGGTCCCTTGTGGATAATTTAGACAGAACCAGGTACTTTGTGCTTGTAAGAGACACGTATTGCTTTTGAGAGTTTAAGACTCTTTTTATAATGTTTGTAAGGTGATATTTCAACGTGTACTTATCAAATCTTGATCATGTTGACCTGCATTTAACCACATAAATATTCACTATTTTTCTTGACCTGTGTGGTGTATTTTTGTTGTGTTTATACTGTGTTATTGCATGATTTATCGCACAAATACTTTACACATTGTCTTCTAAGTTAAGAATGACTGCTCATTGCCAAGCTAACAGAGGGTGGGCACAGGATAATTTGGATTGTGTGTGTCTTACCCTGACTAGAGAGAGGATCCTTGCTTGTACAGGGGGTAACCTGACCGCCAACCAAAGACCCCATTTCTAACAGAGTTCTACTCTGCATACTGTTCATGGCCAAAGCAAGAATGGATTTGCTCACCATCTATGGTACAGTGGTATTGTCAGGTATGGAAAGAATCTCATGTCTGGGAACTTCACAGAGGAAATTCCGGAAACCTCTGCTCCAGATAACACATCCGCATCAACTGTAACTCACCAAGTTGAGTTATAGCTCATTCAAACTACGACATAAAAAGGGACTGGGTTATGTGGTTATATAAACTATATAATCTTATCTACCTATGCTGGAAGTAATGAATAAATCCTAACAATAAAATAGAAAGATGAGGTGACACAAAGCACAAGAAAACATTGCCCCTACATCTGTCCATCCCCTGTAGGCTTTTAGAGTTTCAAGCCAGGTAAACTACAAATCAGGACTCAAAAAGAAGTGTCAACAGTTCAACCTCAAAGAATGGTTGAACTATGTGAAAATGGTTAAGAATGTGCCATGGATTGAATGGGTAAGAATATTCTGTACACTGAAGTCTAGGATAGGCATCCTCAACAGCATAGCAACCACACCTCTCGGCTCTAGAAGACACACCTGATCACAGGAACTTGTTCTCCTGCCATGCCCCTGCCAGGACAGGAGGCCTCAAAAAGGATGCTTCTGCATGGCCTTAAAATATCCAATTGCAACACCCATCTTTGAGGTGCTGACCTATTTCTGCTCAGGTTCCCCATCCTGAGATTGGGAAGTCACCAATACTAGGCTTTTACTTTCCTTGTCTTAAGGAGGTCTCTGGCTTCCACCGGGCTCATGGACTAATTTGCACACAGGATATGCTACAGTCCAGTTGGGCTTTTAATTTCCCACATTCTTTATGCTTGTCCTATTATTAGCAAGTTAGAGCTCTAGTTCTCCTGACATGCCTCACACCAGGATAAAGAAGCCCCTAAAAGAATATATTGCTTATAATAACAATCTTCAATTGCAACATCCTTCTTTGGCGTGCTGACCTATTTCTGCCCAAGTTATCAATTCTGGGTTTTTACTTTGCTTGTATTCAGAATGTGCTTGGCTCCCATTGATCTCCTGGATTCATTTGAGCATTTGTTCTATTTTTCTGATCTCTTTTTCACACTTTTTTTTAAACTATAGTTCGTTTTCCTGTAGTGTATGGAAGTAAGGGAGCTTAATCTCCCACACAGGATCTGCTGAGTCTCAGTTCGGGTTTTAATTTCCCCCCTTATTTTGGGCTCACCATAATATTTATGTTTTATTGCCCTAGTTCTCCTATCACACCACTCTCCAGGAAGGAGGGCCCTAAAAATGTTGCTGCTCTACATCAACACAGTGGGCATGCCGAAGGTGTGCCAAAAGCAAGTCTGTTTGCATCATTCTGCACCTGGATCGTACCCTGCACCATCCGCTCTGGCTGGCAAAGGTCTAATATCATCCACTACTCAAGAGAGGAGCTCATCCCATTCTACCCAATAAGTGTAACATTTCTAATGACTTCCTAAGTCTAAATTTGTTTGTATGTCTCCCATGCAACTTAGTTCATGAGCATTCACCTCAACCTTATTTATGTGTACACAAGGCAAGAGAGCTCAGTATCATTACAAAAGATAAGCTCTTCAAATTCAATTCCATCAATGTAAGGTCCCTTCACAAACAGTAATTTAAACTCAACAAACTCATCAAGGATCTGTTTCCTGATCCCATATCCTCACAGTGTCTTAAATAAAGGAACATTCTGAGCCCAACATAGCAGAAGCAATTCCTTCTGGCTTCTCAATTTTGCATTCCAATTGGGAGGAGAGAAACCACATGGGGTTGCCCTTGTTTAAAAGCAATCATATTCATGCAACATCACCCCTTTTCATGATATCACAAATGTGGAAGCCTTCATTTTATCATTGAAACTAAACTACAATTTCACCCTTTCAGTAGCATTAATATATAGACCTCTCAACTGTGCAGGATCTTTTGCCAAACAAGTGTCCGACTGATTATCACCTTACCTCATCAGAGGCCATAATTTTACAATTGCCTTTGATTTCAGTTATCACATAGATAAGGAATCAGGCAGTCCAACACACAAGCTTTGAGAAGAATTGTCTGCTGTAAACCCATCTCAATAACTTTCTAATACCACACGTTGCAGGTCTCACTCTGGATCTTGATTTTACTAATACTAATAATCTTAATTGCACAGCTCCCATACCGCTTATCTGGCGTGATCATCTATCAGTTTCTACTTCTATTGGGAATCTACTGCAAAAAAACATGTACCCCAGCCCATTTAATGCACAGACTATGGCAGCAGGTTAATGAGGTAACATTCAACATAGCTTTAACTGCCAATAAGCTTATGCACGATGGTGACACTGATGCAGATTTTATATTATATCATGACTGGCTAACCTCTGCCCTTAATACCACAGCCCCTCTAAAAATAAAAAGGCAGATTTAGGAAAATGTCAGCCCTGTGATTAAATCAAAAAGTTATACCACTCAAAAGAAATAGTTGTCAAATGGAAATAAACTGGTGTACTACCCAACTTCCAAACAGAATGTGACTCAATATTGGCATATTTTAAAGCTCTGTGACATCTAGAACTCCATTTGTATTCCGGTCAGTTTGTTTACTATTGATCTACAAATGAAGAACCCATCTCCCCTCAAGAAATTTACATTGATTTGACCTTCTGAAATGTGGAATCTTATGCTCAAATTCAAATCCGGCTCTCCAGCAGATCCCTGCCCCTCCCTCAATCCTAAATATAGGGTTGTGCATAATTGTATGATTTCCCCCATTCTTTGTACAATCTGAAATATTTCATCCAATGTCGCCCTGGCCTTTAAGAACATCAACTCTGATCCTAGCAATCCAGAAATCTATGGGCCCTCTCACTACTTCCTGCACCCATAAAGAGGGTGGAAATGCATGTTAACTTAAGCTATCTGCACATCTTCAGGCAAATATTTTTCAAGGTCAGTCACAATTTGGCTTCCGTGCTGCAGATAGCACCGAATCCATTCTTCTTTCAGGGTTGGAACATTTTAATCACACCCTTGACAGGGTTGACACTGTTGCCTTGCCCTTGTTAATTTCTTCGGCATCCTTCAGCACCATTTCTCATCTCATTCTCATTCAGAGAAATAGAAAAAATGGGTTTGAAAGATTCTACTGTAGCCTGGATCTCAACCTTCCTCACACATAGATTCTAATCAGTGCATCGTTCTCCTTTTGCCTAGGTCCCTATTTTCTGGATAGTGGAGTGCCACAGGGGTCATTTTTGAGCCCCACACTCTGACATCTATATGACCCCTCTAACAGCCCTAGTCTGAGATTTTGGATTTGAGGTTCTGTTTTACGTGCATGCTGCACAACTGATTGCATCTTTGACCAACAACACTTACCTGGCCAACATAGGTTTAGACAATGCTTCTTGTTATTTGCACCATAAATTAATTAAAACCAATTAAAGTTTAATGTGTATAAGATTGAATTAATGTTAATCAGTAAAAATTAACTCAGGAACATTCTTTTGTGGCTTCTGAAATGGGCCCATCCCGCTCCCTTGTAGAGGTTGTCATAAATCTAGGTGTTACATTTAATTGCCAGCTCTCTTATAAACAGATTCCTACTGTCACATTTACTTGTTTTAAGATACTCAGAACCCTTCCAAAGGTACTTAATTTCCATAATTTTAGGGCCAGGAAAATGGTGATCCAGGCCTTAATAGCCTCTTAGCTGGACTACTGCAATGCATTATATTTCGGCCTTTCAAAAAATCTTCTGCTGGTTCAGAATTCAGCAGCCAGACTGCCACTCGATTCAATGGTATGTTTAACCATTATTAATATTTCTAAAATCATTTAGTTTTTTACTAAGTTGAATTAGTATTATTTAGAAATGTATTGTTTGGTACTTATTTTATTTATATTCTGGAACGCTTTATTTTTGTAGTAGGTATCTTTGTTGAGTCTATTATTATTTTAAAATATTTTGTTGTATACATATTTAGTAGTAGAAGCATTTAAATGTACTATATTTTTTTACAGTTAATACCTTTGTCATTTTATTCAAAGTTATTTAAAATAAATACTTTGACTTTAAATATGTTGCTATTGATATTTTTGTAATTAGATATTTTTGTGTCTGATATTTGGAAATACATATGGAGCAAATGTGCTTGTGTTCCCATGGTTGGGAAGTAATTTCTAGAGGTATCTGAATGCCCATAACTCTACAAGATTGTGCGGTTTTAGCTACTGCTGAATATTAGCCAACCCAGAAATGTCCCTTGTCCCGCCAAAAACATTACATTTACAATGGTGACTTACCTGTCATACTGGGAACAGTGGCGGCTGCTGCAAATGTCAAGGTGGGCGGACGGGGGGGATAAACGAAAAAAACAAAAACTCTTACCGTTCTTGTCTCCGCCACCTCCTGCCACCGCCGCCTCCTGCTGCCTCGCTCCTCTTCTGGTCTCCCAGTATTCACTGTACCAAATCCTTTGCCATTAGACTTTGCTTGATGTAATGCTGCAAAGTACGTTTGCTCTTGGAAAAGGAGAAGAAGGGCATATTTAGCAGCCGTGTGTGCACTGGTCGGAGCTAAATTCACACTTCAAGCATTTTGTGTCTCTGAGCAATTATCATTGTGCAGATATGTATTGATAATAAAGCAGAACGACACATTAATCATAATTCATGTGTGAAATAATATTTTGACAAATTCAATAAAAATCATGGGAATGCGCCTTGTTCTGAGTAACATGACATACTCCACAGCAAGTAAGAAATTCCAACCTCATCTTTATACTGCTGCTCTGAAAAAACATTAATAATAATTGTTGTGATATTTTTATAAGTGCAATGTCACTCAGTGCCAGGTCAATTTATTATGATTAGTGAAGAAGTGTGTAGAAGTTTTATGGCTTAGCACCCACATCTCTGAACACAACTCTGCCAAGAACAAATTATTCTCTCAGCATGCTAATATACAGACGCAACGTTGTCAGTAAAAGCCCTCTTGGGAGTTTTTACAAATGGTCTAGGAATTTATTAACTAATTTGCAAATACTTTTCGCTGATGCTATTGCCAAGAAGTTGACGTTAAGGCCCCTTCAATGTATCTCAGACACAGGTTTACCAGTGATAAACTTTAAAATCATCATGATATCTTTTTAGCTGTCAAATACCTTAACTGATGAGTCCTTCAAAGATAATCAGTGGGTGTGCATAAAATTACTTCCCATACTTGGAAATCGCATGCCGACTTACGTGTCACATTTTCACTTGGGTCCATATTTATACTTTTTAGCACCACATTTGCATTGTTTTTTTACGCAAAATCGGTGCAAACATACAAAATACAATTGGGCCTTATTTATACTTTTTTGCGTCGAAAAATGTAACACCGCCTAACGCCATTTCCTCGCACCACCCGGATGTCAAATTTATACTTTGACGCTTGGCTGCGCAAACTACTGGTTTAAGTCATTTCTTTTTACTCAAACCAATTTGCCACGTGTTAAAGAAAAACAACGTTAACGCAGGGAAAATGACTTTAATCCGGTTTACGATGTCGCAAACCGGATACGTGCCATTTTTCGCTGCAATAGCATCAAAAAGCAGCACAAACACAGCAAAATATGCAAAGGAGCCCCAAAATGGATCCCAGAAGCCATGAGAGACCCCAGGAAGATGACAACCAACCAGCAGCTATCCAGGAGGACCCACACAAGACCCAAGAGAGGGAGAAGAAGAAAAGGAAGTGTCAGTTCAGTGCAGAGGAACATGAAATAATGGTGAAAGAGGTGACGAAACACCAGCATAAAATTTTTGTCACCTCTAAATTGCCAATTGGGAGGAGAGAGGCAATTTGGCAACAAATTGTCGATAAGATCAACAGTGTGGCAGAAGTACGGAGAACAGTCACTGAGTGCGAGAAACGCTGGCATGACTGCAAGTGCAGGACCAAGGAAAAGATGGCAAGGAACAGGAAGGCAGCAGTGCATACTGGAGGTTGGAGTCCAGCACCACAGGAGGCCCTGGAACACATGGAGGAGATGGTGGCAACCGTCATCCCGGAGGAGCTCGTCACAGGAGAAGGGTAAGTGGCATTGGCAACAAAAATGCCTAATTGTTAACTGCAAGCGGGTGGGCATGTTAGCCATGATAATCAGGTAGTGGAAAGGGCAAAGGGGCACTGCACGGGGCATGGGCTATGCAGGGCAAACCTGGGGTACAGCACAAGACATCAAACAACAACAAAAGGAGGGGAAATGCGGGAGGTTCTGAGAAAACAACTCCTGGTCCAGTTTGTAAGTCTCCCAATAGTAGATCCAAATAATATGCACACAGTTCCAAAACAACAAAAAAGGGGTTCTCTAGACCAAAGGTTTCCAAAAAAAAGGGGCAAGTAATATGCTTGAAGCAAGAGCCCTCACTCACCTTCCGGTGACATGCTTCATCATAGGGCCATGCTCCTCGTCAAGCCGGCACTACAATGCCTGGCGGGCCACACAGGGGGGCTCTTTGCAGGAGGTCTTTTGAAAATTGTTGTGAAACCGGTCAAGACGTTTAGAAGGATTGGTATAGAAAAAGTAAAAAATGACTAGGGGTAAATATTAACTATTTATTCTGATATTAAAACCCCTGACATGATTAAAAACAATGTATAGGGATATGGTAAAATGATGTCTACCCTCCCTAAAAAAATATATACAGTTTAATAAGTCTCGTAGTGAGAAAGTATAAAGGGAGAGAACACAGAATCCCTGTGTCACTCAATCAAAGGGTCAACATGTTTCTCGCTTTTTTTAGTCAATAATGATCTCATGCGATTCTTCAGGACCTTAGTACGTACCTAATCCTTATGAAAAAAATGTTAATTCGAGTCCCCTACTAGGGAAGTCAAAAACCTAAAAGGTAAAAAGGAAACCAGTATCAAAGAGTTACTTATTCATCAACAGTTGTATTTATTTCTATCCCAAACAGTTACCCTATACCCTCGTGGAGGATCCCAAAAAGGTGCCAGGTGACAAGGTGCCATAGGGATCAACTAATAAGAAACAACTGATGAAGGTAAATCAATGCTTACCCTCCAAATATTACTGGTGGGCCCCACCGGGGAAGCATCAGGCTCAGAAATCCACTACTGTCTAAACATATACATATATAAAAGAAACTTTAAATGACACATGGACTGGAAAGATTATTATCTTATCAAAGACCATGACAGGCATGATGTAGAGCAGAAAACTAACTTCCTATAAAGGTTGGAAAAGAGTGGTACTCCTCTGATGATGAAAAAGAGGAAATATGAACAGTCAAAATTCTCAAAACAGAAAACCAAGCCCCAGCTCTGGGGTAGTTGCATACTCAAATACAATAAGTAATAATAATGCATGGGTAATCGCACACGTTGTATCATATTTATAGAAAAAAACATCAGCACACAAGGCCCTCATAGATTCAGTGTAAATTAGTAAAACGGCATGTGGAGCAAGCTAAACAAACCCTTCTGCCGATAGAAAAAAGAGAAAGTGAGCGCGCAGGAAAACTAGTGTGTTTGCTGCACGGCCTTCACTACGAATTAACCAGGCGTTTATCTGAAAAAAAGGTGAAGAGAAGAAACCGGTCCATCAATTACGGGCCGAACACCACATATACAGGACAAACTCAAAACGTGGGGGCGGGGATGGTGAGACCGCGCATAATCTGCAGCGCGCCTCACCTAACTACAATATCTGTACAAAGTGCCCACCTCACTCGACCCGGCCATAAGGATACGCGCAAGCTGGCCGGTATCCAATTTGAGTCGTTTTCAAAGTAACACGTCTCGATTTAGAAGTTAAGGAACACAAAGGGGGGGAGTGAAAAAAACGGCACTAAGAGTATCGCCGGCGAAGGATATCTATGGATGCACTTACTTGGAGTGGAACCACGAATGTTGGTTCACCTAGGAGCACTTTCAGTCCCCGGAACTCAGAATGATGTTCACATGGGGTCTGCTTAAATGATATGGAAAAGAGAAGAAGGACCCATGAATTCAAGAGTGTGTGGAAAATGGAAAAAGGACAAAACTGTGTCGGCCATTTGTAAAGAGGCGATCTGCCAGAGTTGCCAAATGGTAGTAAAGAGGATGCATACCTGGTATTATGAAAAGAAAGAAAAGACAAAAAAGGAGGTGTGGGGAGCTGTGTTAGGAGATCTAGATGTCAAGAATTGACAATATCCATTATAAAGGACCCATGTAAAAATCAGAGTGAAAGTTACAATGAGATGAAGGGACTGGATTATCAATGGATAAAACTGGTCCACGGGATTTCATCGTTCAGTCCAGACAAATGGGTCTTGAGCCTAAAAACCCATTGTTGTTCCTTTTCAAAATGTCTGTTCGTACAATCTTTGTTATCTTTAATAGTTTCTAGTATGATCCATCTGATATTGTCTGGAGAGTGTCGTTTTTCAATAAAGTGGTTAGTCAGTTTTGTAGCAGACCTCTTGCATCTGATGGTACTTCGATGTTCGTTGATTCGTGTTTTCACCATTCTCGTTGTCATACCTATGAACTTCAAATCGCATGGACAAGTAATCATGTAAATACAGTTCTTTGTACGACAGTTGGTATGCGATCTCATTTGCCATTTCTTAGATTCACCGAGGTCCACCTGGCGAGAGCGGCTGCCTTAGGAACAGGGCCCAGGAGCAGGGGCACCAGCGCAGCCTCACCTGCTCCGGCGCCAGCGCCCTCTTTCCGGCAGCCGGGCCGTCCCCCGATCGCGTGGGGAACGCGGCTCCAGCCTCCGTCCCAGCTCTGGCAGTGAAGGGCGGCACCTCGTCCCAGCGCCGCAGGCAGGCGGGCTTCACCCTCTTCAGTTCGTGTCGGCCTCTCTCAGGGTCGCAGCCCGTTCTCCGATGTCTGAAATGCCGCAACCAGAATTAGTGCGAGGGGATGTTGGTGCCCCACTCAGAGCAGGCGGCGCCTCACACTTTTGAGGGGTGTAGGCGTCTGAGTTAGGATATTTAAATCGGGCCGGGATCAGAGCTGCAAGTTATGCGTCCATCGCGGTCGCCATGTTGGCCACGCCCCATCTTTCCTAGAGATTAAACAATAGTTGTGCCACATGATCATTAAATATTCCCTCATGTTCCCAGCTAAATTAAGCATTCTCGATTCATAATCGTTTATTTTTTCACTTGCCCGAAAGAGGCCAGAGAATGGCTGAAGAAATCTATGAAAGGAGTGATGCCACCTGCCGACCCGAAACTGCAAGATGGCTGGGAGTGATCAAAGATGAAGCATAAATCATGCAGGTAAATGAGAGGTGTTAGACTTTTCATCCTTGGCGTGGTCTCCCTTAACTTTTTGCCTCTGTTCCCCAGGTTGTTGATGTGTGCTGGACTCTGATTTTGCTGTTTTTGTTACTCTGGGCACTTTACCACTGCTAACCAGTGCTAAAGTGCAAGTGCTCCTGTTTAAATTGTATGTAAGTGGTTCATCCATGATTGGCATATTTGAATTACTAGTAAGTCCCTAGTAATGTGCACTAGAGGTGCCAGGGCCTGTAAATCAAATGCTACTAGTGGGCCTGCAGCACTGGTTGTGCCACCCACATAAGTAGCTCTGTAATCATGTCTCAGACCTGCCCCTGCAGTGTCTGTATGTGTATTTTTACACTGTAAATTCGACTTGGCAAGTGTACCCACTTGCCAGGCCTAAACCTTCCCTTTCCTTACATGTAAGGCACCCCTAAGGTAGGCCCTAGGTAGCCCCAAGGGCAGGGTGCAGTGTATGGATAAGGTAGGACATATAGTAATGTGGTTTATATGTCCTGACAGTGAAATACTGCCAATTTCGTTTTCACTGTTGCAAGGTCTGTCTCTCTCTCATAGGATAATATGGGGGCTACCTTTAAATATGATTAAAGTGTAGATTCCCCTAGAGAGTAGATGGACATGTGGAGTTTGGGATCCCTGAACTCACAATTTAAAAATACATCTTTTAGTAAAGTTGATTTTAAGATTGTGCGTTTGGAAATGCCACTTTTAGAAAGTGAGCATTTTCTTGCTTAAACCATTCTGTGACTCTGCCTGGTTTGTGGATTCCCTGTCTGGGTCAGTTTGACAGTTGGGTTGTTTTTCACCTCACACCAGACAGTGACACAAAGGGAGCTGGGGTGTGATCTGCATTTCCTGATTAGCCATCTCTGCTAGGAGGGAGGGGTGGAGTGGTCACTCTCATCTGAAAGGACTGTGCCTGCCTCTGACAATGCTGTCTCCAGCCCCCTGGTGTGTGTCTGAGGCCTTGCCTGGGCAAGGCAGGATTTCACAAGAAGGTGTGAGTCCCCTTTGAAGAAAGGTGACTTCAAAGACTAAAATGGGTATAAGAAGGGCACCCAAACTTACAAACTTCAGAAACACTTCTGGAACCAAGAGGAACCTCTGCCTGGAGAAGAGCTGATAGCTGAGGAAAACGTGCTGCCCTGCCTGTGACTGTGCTTTGTGGAGCTTTCCTGCAGTGCTGCTTCTGCCAGAGTAAGAGGGCAAAGACTGGACTTTGTGTGCCTTCCATCTTGAAGAAGAAATCTCCAAGGGCTTGATGTAGAGCTTGCCTCCTGTTGTTGAAGTCTCAGGGATAGCAAAGACTTCTTCCTGCCAGCACCTGGAGTCTCTGGAGAGACCCCTACTCTGCTCTGTGGTGCCCTTCCAGTTCCTGGGACCCTGAAAGGAGAGGCTGGCAGCCTAAGGACAAAAATACACGCACCGAGCGCCGTGCGGAGAAAAGATCGACGCGAATCCGATCGCGGCTGAGAAAACGACGCGACGCCGGTTCCGCAGCTGAGAAACGACACCGCAGGAAACGCGACCGAAAAACCGACGCCCGGAGCAGGAGAAACGACGCGCAGCATCGCTGACGGAGGCTGAGAGATCGCACCCTGCGCCGCGGGACTTTCGGATCGTCGTGTGGCTGGCTTTTTCAACGCGCACCGCCGTGCCGAGTTGTTTTCGACGCACACAGCCGTGCAGGGTTACTTTCGACGCACACCGCCCGTGCGGGGTTATTTTTGACGCAAACCAGGTACATTTTCACGCTAGCAGCGCTAGTGTGGTGTTACAACTACCTAAAGACTCTTTTTATTTTAAACCTTTAAAAAATCATAACTTGACTTGTGTATGTTGGATTTTTGTCGTTTTGGTCTTGTTTTGTCTAGATAAATATTTCCTATTTTTCTAAACTGGTGTTGTGTCATTTTGTAGTGTTTTCATTAAGTTACTGTGTGTGTTGGTACAAATACTTTACCCCTAGCACTCTGAGGTTAAGCCTACTGCTCTGCCAAGCTACCAAGGGGGTAAGCAGGGGTTAGCTGAGGGTGATTCTCTTTTATCCTAACTAGAGTGAGGGTCCTTGCTTGAACAGGGGGTAACCAGACTGTCAACCAAAGACCCCATTTCTAACATTGGTGACCAGCGGTCGGGATTTGGACTTGTATTTGTACTTGACATACAGTAATTAAGTGTACACTACTGTTTTGATCTCAGACCACTACGTGACCACATACTACTAGTCTTGTGATTTTTGTTTTTTTACTTGGACTGTTTTTCTCTGCATTCAGTTTCTTTTTTTTCGCTGATCCCGTGATTGACTTTTCTGGAACTTCATTTGAGAACTTGCTTTTCTGTTTTTGGAACTGTGCATATTTTTTTAACCTCTCATCATGTCTCAGTCTGGAGATGCCCTAGCTGAAGCTGCTTTTGACTTGGAGAAATTGGAGAGCTACAAAGTGGCTCAGTTGAAGCAGTTTTGTAGTAATGTTGGCTGTCCCATTAAGAGCTCATCCAAGAAGGATGAGCTGCAAAAGGCGCTGAGGGCCTGGGTGACAGCCAAAGCAGCTGAGGGGCACACAGATGAGGAGCCAGAGGGGGAAGAGGAGTTGCAAGTCACTCACACTGATGTAGTGGGTGGGCCTGCTATGTCTCAGGGGAGAATCTCCAGGGCAGGTAGCAGTGTGTCCTCCAAGAGTCTGACACCTGGAGAGTTACAGGACAGACAGGCAGAGAGGGAGTACCAGTTGGAGCTGAAAAAGCTCAGTCTAGAGGTGGAACAGAGAAAGCTGGCCCTTGAGGAAAGGAAGATAAACATGGCTCATGAGCTCAGTTTAAAAGAGATTGATCAGAGGAGTCAGTCCAGTAGGGATGGTGGCAGCAATTCTACAGTGCAGCCTGAGAGAAGGGTACACATCCCAAAAGACCTTGTGAGGGATTATAAGAGGGAGGATGATATCTACTTGTGGTTCAAGGGTTATGAGTCAGCTCTCCACATGAACCTGGTCCCTGAAGCTCATTGGGGGGCAGCCCTGTGGAAGCATTTTGAGGCCGAGGGGAGGGACACACTGACGGCCTTAGGGGATGCTCAGAGTCTCACCTACCCTGCCATGAAGGAGGCCTTACTTACCAGGTATGGTCTCACCCCTGAGCAGTACAAGGAGAAGTTTAGATCCTACAAGAGAAAGGAATCCCAAACATGGTTGGAATGTGTTGATTCTTGTTGCAGGTCACTGGATGGTTGGGTGAAGGGCAGTAAGGTAAACACGTATGAGGGGCTTTACAATTTAATTGCTTGGGAGCACTTGTACAGTTTATGTTTTCCAGAGCTGCGCCAGCACCTCATTGACAGCAAGCTGACTGACCCCAGGAAGCTTGCACAGGAAGCGGACCGCTGGGAGAGCACCAGGGTCCAAAAGAGGTATGGGAGAGACCACGCCAAGGGTGGGCAGGGTCCCTCTCAGAAGAAAGGGGGGGGTAAGGGCAAACAGGATGAGTTCTCTAAAGGGCCCCAAACTGATTCCCAGGGTAAGGATTCCCAACCCCCCAGTGAAAAGAAGCCATGGTTCTCCAAAGGGAAGCCAATGGCAGGTGGTCCCCTACGTAAGTGCTATTCATGTGACCAGGTGGGTCATGTGAGGGGGGACCCCAAATGCCCCAAAAGTACACCGGCACCCACTGGTGCACCGTCCCAGGGTTTGGCCAGTGTAGCGCTTGGGGAGGAGTTGGTTTCAGGTGGGTGGGAACCAGCAGAAATGACCCTTGTCTCACTAGGGGACAGTGAGATGGTCCAGAGAAACCTAGTGCCTGATAACACTAAGAAGTACAGGCAATGGGTGACCATCAATGGACAGAGGGTGGAGGCTCTGAGAGACACAGGAGCCAGTGTGACTACAGTGAGGAGTCACCTGGTGTCTGAAGAGCAGATTGATCCCCGGGTACTTCACCAAGTAGTTGCAGTAGATAACTCTGAGCGCCTCTGCAGAGTGGCGCAGGTTCCCTTTGAATGGGGGGGGGTCTCAGGTTCCTGGAAAGTAGCTGTGAGTCCAACCATGCCTGTTGATTGTTTGCTAGGCAACGACCTGGAAGATTCCCCTTGGAAGGAGGTGGAACACAGGTCTCACTTGGAGATGTTGGGTCTGCCTGGGTGGGTATGCGTATCCACCCGGTCTATGGCAGCCAATCAGGGTAGTCAAGAGCCCCTGGAGCCTGAAACAGTGGCCCAGGGGACCGCCAAGAAGAGGAAAGGCAGGAGGCGCGGGAAACCCGCCCCAGAAGTTCCCACGGTCCGGGAGGAGGCAGAGCCTGAGGGTGATGCCCCGGAACCTACAGGGGAACAGGTGGCTGAACTGGGGGAGGTCCCTGAGCTGTCGCAGTGGCAGCAGGAAGGGGGACCCACCAGGGAAGTATTCTGCACAGCGCAGAAGGAGTGCCCTACTCTTGAGGGACTGCGGCAGCAGGCTGCAGCCCAGGCGGCTGGCGGGGCGCCAGGTACTCACCTGATTTATTGGGAGGATGGCCTCCTGTATAGTGAGCCTAAGGTTCCTGAGCCGGGGTCAGCTCGTATGCTGGTGGTACCCCAGGGCTTCAGGGCCTTCCTACTGGGTTTGGCTCATGATGTGCCTTTGGCAGGACATCTAGGGCAGGACAAGACCTATAAGAGGCTTGTCTCCCACTTTTACTGGCCCTTGATGAACAAGCAGTCAGCTGCTTATTGTAGATCTTGTCAGACTTGTCAGGCAAGTGGCAAGAGTGGGGGGAAATGCAAAGCTCCCCTCCAACCTTTACCGGTAGTCAGTACTCCCTTTGAAAGGGTAGGAATTGACATTGTGGGGCCTCTGGATCCCAAGACAGCCATGGGCAACAGGTTCATCCTGGTCTTGGTGGACCATGCCACACGGTACCCAGAAGCTATTCCTCTAAGGACGGTCACCGCCCCCGTGGTGGGACGTGCCTTGATGGGGGTTTTTACCCGCATGGGGTTCCCCAAGGAGGTAGTATCTGATAGGGGTACAAACTTCATATCCACTTATATGAAGTCTCTGTGGAAGGTGTGTGGGGTAACCTACAAGTTCACCACCCCTTACCACCCCCAAAGTAATGGTCTGGTTGAGAGATTCAACCGCACCTTGAAAGGCATGATTCAGGGCCTGTCAGAGCCCTTGAGGCGTAAGTGGGACGTCCTCTTGCCATGCCTTCTGTTCGCTTACAGGGAGGTGCCTCAAAAGGGACTTGGCTTTAGCCCCTTTGAGCTCATCTATGGCCACCCTGTGAGGGGACCGCTCAGTCTGGTGAAGGAGGCTTTGGAGAAAGCTCCTAGTAAACCACCCCAGGATGTATTTAGCTACATGCTGGCACTAAGAAACCAGACTGCCCGCTTCAGGAGTCTCGCTCAGGAGAACCTGGAAGCAAGCCAGGAGGATATGAAACGGTGGTACGACCAGAATGCCACTCTGGTTGAGTTTCAGCCTGGACAAAAAGTGTGGGTCATGGCACCAGTGGAGCCTAGGGCTCTCCAAGATAAGTGGACTGGGCCTTTTGAGGTGGTGGAAAGAAAGAGCGAGGTCACCTATCTGGTAGACTTGCAATCCCCCAGGAACCCCTTGAGGGTCCTACATGTCAACCGCCTCAAACCACACTTTGAGCGAACTGAGCTATCCATGCTCCTAGCGACAGATGACGGGGTGGAGGAAGAGAGTGAGCCTCTTCCTGACATCCTGTCTGCAGGAGAGAAAGATGGGTCTGTGGAGGGAGTGATCCTCTCCCCCTCCCTGACTGAGGAACAGCAGAGGGACTGTCGCCACGTGCTGGGACAGTTCGCCTCGCTGTTTTCCCTGATCCCAGGAGTCACACACCTGTGCACACATGATGTGGACACTGGGGACAGTACACCTGTTAAACATAAGGTTTACAGGGTGACTGACAGGGTGAGGGCTTGCATTAAGGAGGAAGTCTCCAAAATGTTAGCCCTCAGGGTTATTGAGCACTCCAGCAGTCCTTGGGCCAGCCCAGTGGTCTTGGTCCCAAAGGCTGCTGCTCCTGGTGCCACTCCAGAACTTAGGTTCTGTGTGGACTACCGGGGTCTCAATGCGGTCAGCAAGACTGACGCACACCCCATCCCCCGAGCTGATGAGCTCATTGATCGGTTAGGAGCTGCCAAGTACCTCAGTACGTTTGATTTAACATCTGGGTACTGGCAGATTGCCTTAACTGAAGGGGCAAAGGAGAGGTCAGCATTCTCTACCCCCGATGGGCACTTCCACTTCAATGTGATGCCCTTTGGGATGAAGAATGCCCCTGCCACCTTTCAGAGGTTGGTCAACCAGGTGTTGGCAGGACTGGATGAGTTCAGTGCCGCCTACCTGGATGACATTGCTGTGTTTAGTTCCACATGGGAGGAACACCTGCAACACCTCTGGAGAGTGTTAGAGGCCCTGCAGAAGGCAGGCCTCACTATTAAGGCGAGCAAGTGCCAAATAGGGCAGGGTTCTGTTGTGTACTTAGGACACCAGGTGGGGAGTGGCCAGGTGGCACCCCTACAGCCTAAGATTGACACGATTCTGGCTTGGGAGCCTCCCAAGACCCAGACTGAAGTGAGAGCCTTTTTAGGTCTCACAGGATACTATCGGAGGTTCGTTAAGGGATATGGTACCATTGTTACCCCCTTAACTGAGTTGACTTCTAAGAAGCAACCCAAGAAAGTGATCTGGACAGAGGCTTGCCAGAACGCTTTTGATGCCCTGAAGGCTGCCATGTGCACAGCACCTGTGCTGAAGGCACCTGACTACTCCACGGAGTTTGTTGTACAGACAGACGCCTCAGAGCATGGTATTGGAGCAGTACTCTCACAGCTGAATGAAGAGGGCCTAGATCAACCCGTAGCCTTCATTAGCAGGAGGTTACTACCCAGGGAACGTAGGTGGAGTGCCATAGAACGTGAAGCGTTTGCTGTGGTCTGGGCACTGAAGAAGCTAAGACCCTACTTGTTTGGGACTCACTTCCGAGTTCAGACCGACCACAGACCCCTCAGATGGTTAATGCAGATGAGGGGTGAGAACCCAAAACTGTTGAGGTGGTCCATTTCCCTACAGGGGATGGACTTTACGGTGGAACATCGACCCGGTACAGAGCACGCCAATGCTGATGGTCTGTCCAGGTTCTTCCGCCTTAGTGATGAGAACTCCCATGAGGTTGGGTAGTTGCTCCCCACTTTTAGCTGGGGGGGACACGTGTTAGACTTTTCATCCTTGGCGTGGTCTCCCTTAACTTTTTGCCTCTGTTCCCCAGGTTGTTGATGTGTGCTGGACTCTGATTTTGCTGTTTTTGTTACTCTGGGCACTTTACCACTGCTAACCAGTGCTAAAGTGCAAGTGCTCCTGTTTAAATTGTATGTAAGTGGTTCATCCATGATTGGCATATTTGAATTACTAGTAAGTCCCTAGTAATGTGCACTAGAGGTGCCAGGGCCTGTAAATCAAATGCTACTAGTGGGCCTGCAGCACTGGTTGTGCCACCCACATAAGTAGCTCTGTAATCATGTCTCAGACCTGCCCCTGCAGTGTCTGTATGTGTATTTTTTCACTGTAAATTCGACTTGGCAAGTGTACCCACTTACCAGGCCTAAACCTTCCCTTTCCTTACATGTAAGGCACCCCTAAGGTAGGCCCTAGGTAGCCCCAAGGGCAGGGTGCAGTGTATGGATAAGGTAGGACATATAGTAATGTGGTTTATATGTCCTGACAGTGAAATACTGCCAATTTCGTTTTCACTGTTGCAAGGTCTGTCTCTCTCTCATAGGATAATATGGGGGCTACCTTTAAATATGATTAAAGTGTAGATTCCCCTAGAGAGTAGATGGACATGTGGAGTTTGGGATCCCTGAACTCACAATTTAAAAATACATCTTTTAGTAAAGTTGATTTTAAGATTGTGCGTTTGGAAATGCCACTTTTAGAAAGTGAGCATTTTCTTGCTTAAACCATTCTGTGACTCTGCCTGGTTTGTGGATTCCCTGTCTGGGTCAGTTTGACAGTTGGGTTGTTTTTCACCTCACACCAGACAGTGACACAAAGGGAGCTGGGGTGTGATCTGCATTTCCTGATTAGCCATCTCTGCTAGGAGGGAGGGGTGGAGTGGTCACTCTCATCTGAAAGGACTGTGCCTGCCTCTGACAATGCTGTCTCCAGCCCCCTGGTGTGTGTCTGAGGCCTTGCCTGGGCAAGGCAGGATTTCACAAGAAGGTGTGAGTCCCCTTTGAAGAAAGGTGACTTCAAAGACTAAAATGGGTATAAGAAGGGCACCCAAACTTACAAACTTCAGAAACACTTCTGGAACCAAGAGGAACCTCTGCCTGGAGAAGAGCTGATAGCTGAGGAAAACGTGCTGCCCTGCCTGTGACTGTGCTTTGTGGAGCTTTCCTGCAGTGCTGCTTCTGCCAGAGTAAGAGGGCAAAGACTGGACTTTGTGTGCCTTCCATCTTGAAGAAGAAATCTCCAAGGGCTTGATGTAGAGCTTGCCTCCTGTTGTTGAAGTCTCAGGGATAGCAAAGACTTCTTCCTGCCAGCACCTGGAGTCTCTGGAGAGACCCCTACTCTGCTCTGTGGTGCCCTTCCAGTTCCTGGGACCCTGAAAGGAGAGGCTGGCAGCCTAAGGACAAAAATACACGCACCGAGCGCCGTGCGGAGAAAAGATCGACGCGAATCCGATCGCGGCTGAGAAAACGACGCGACGCCGGTTCCGCAGCTGAGAAACGACACCGCAGGAAACGCGACCGAAAAACCGACGCCCGGAGCAGGAGAAACGACGCGCAGCATCGCTGACGGAGGCTGAGAGATCGCACCCTGCGCCGCGGGACTTTCGGATCGTCGTGTGGCTGGCTTTTTCAACGCGCACCGCCGTGCCGAGTTGTTTTCGACGCACACAGCCGTGCAGGGTTACTTTCGACGCACACCGCCCGTGCGGGGTTATTTTTGACGCAAACCAGGTACATTTTCACGCTAGCAGCGCTAGTGTGGTGTTACAACTACCTAAAGACTCTTTTTATTTTAAACCTTTAAAAAATCATAACTTGACTTGTGTATGTTGGATTTTTGTCGTTTTGGTCTTGTTTTGTCTAGATAAATATTTCCTATTTTTCTAAACTGGTGTTGTGTCATTTTGTAGTGTTTTCATTAAGTTACTGTGTGTGTTGGTACAAATACTTTACCCCTAGCACTCTGAGGTTAAGCCTACTGCTCTGCCAAGCTACCAAGGGGGTAAGCAGGGGTTAGCTGAGGGTGATTCTCTTTTATCCTAACTAGAGTGAGGGTCCTTGCTTGAACAGGGGGTAACCAGACTGTCAACCAAAGACCCCATTTCTAACAAGAGGCAAGTCCTCAAAGGAATAAGCGGCCAAGGAGAGGCCATAGTGGTGGCAGAGATCAAACTGCACAGTAGCTCAGACCTGGCAAAGTCAGCCTACCCTTCGGACTTCTAACAGCATCTGGCTGATACTACAGGCAATGATCCGGTTTTAGATCTGAGTGCTGGGCCACCCATTACCCCAATGGCATCTGACCAGTTAATTTGAGTTGGTCACAGCAATATCTTTTGTGTCATCTTTTGTGTTGTCATTGGGTTGTTGAGAGGGGGGGAATGAGGGGTTATGTGTTCCCACACTGATAGGGAAGGGGTCACTGGGTCACTGGGCTGGACCACTCAGTAGGACTGTAGGAGGCTGACCTGGCTTGTTGTGGGTACCAAGGGGTACTTACACTCTGTACCAGGTCCAGTTATCCCTTATTCGTGTAGAAGAGGTGTTTCTAGCAGCTTAGGCTGATAGAAGGTAGCTATTGCAGAGCAGCTTAGGCTGAACTAGGAGACAAGCAAAGCTCCTACTATACCACTGGTGTCATATGTACAATATCATAAGAAAACACAATACACAGATATACTAAAAATAAAGGTACTTTATTTTTATGACAATATGCCAAAGGTATCTCAGTGAGTACCCTCAGTATGAGGATGCCAAATATACACAAGATATAAGTACACAATATCAAAAATATGCAGTAATAGCAAAAGGAAGTAATGCAAGCAATGTAAAGTTACAGTAGATTGCAATAGAAGCACATAGGTATAGGGGCAACACAAACCATATCCTCCAAAAGTGGAATGCGAACCACGAATGGACCCCAAACCTATGTGAGCTTGTAGAGGGTCGCTGGGACTGTAAGAAAACAGTGAGGGTTAGAAAATTAGCCCACCCCAAGACCCTGAAAAGTAGGTGTAAGGTGCACCTATATTCCCCAGAGAGCACAGAAGTCGTGATAGGGGAATTCTGCAAGGAAGACCAAAACCAGCAAAGCAACCAAAGTGGATTTCTGGACGAGAGTACCTGTGGAACAAGGGGACCAAGTCCAAGAGTCGCAACAAAGTCGAGAGTGGGCAGATGCCCAGGAAATGCCAGCTGAGGGTGCAAAGAAGCTGCCACCGGATGGTAGAAGCTGTGGATTCTGCAAGAATGAAGAGGGCTAGAAACTTCCCCTTTGGGGGATGGATGTCCCACGTCGTGAAGAAGCTTGCACACAGAAAGACCGCAAACAAACCTTGCTAGCTGCAAGGGTTGCGGTTAGGGATTTTGGATGCTGCTGTGGCCCAGGAGGGACCAGGATGTCGCCTCTTGGATGAGGAGACAGAGGGGGCGCCCAGCAAGTCAGGGAGCCCTCACAGAAGCAGGCAGCACCCACAGAAGTACCGGAACAGGCACTTGAAAGAGGAATGAACTGGAGCTCACCCGAAGACACAAAAGGGAGTCCCACTACGCCGGAGGACAACTCAGGAGGATGTGCACTGCAGGTTAGAGTGTCGGGGACCCAGGCTTGGCTGTGCACAAAGGAAATCCTGGAAGAGTGCACAGGAGCCGGAGCAGCTGCAAATCACACGGTACCCAGCAATGCAGTCTAGCATGGGGAGGCAAGGACGTACCTCCCTCCACCACACTTGGACTGAGGAGTCACTGGACTGTGGGAGTCACTTGGACAGAGTTGCTGAGTTCCAGGGACCACGCTCATCGTGCTGAGAGGGGACCCATAGGACCGATGATGCAGTTCTTTTGTTGCCTGCGGTTGCAGGGGGAAGATTCCGTCGTCCCACTGGAGATTTCTTCAGAGCTCCTGGTGCAGAAAGGAGGTAGGCTACCCCCGAGCATGCACCAGCAGGAAACAGGCGAGAAAGTGGCAGGATGAGCGATACAAGGTTGCAGTAGTCGTCTTTGCTACTTTGTTGCGGTTTTGCAGGAGTCCTGAGCAGTCAGCGGTCGATCCTTTGGCAGAAGGTGAAGAGAGAGATGCAAAGGAACTCTGATGAGCTCTTGCATTCGTTATTTCAAGAGTTCCCCAAAGCAGAGACCCTAAATAGCCAGAAAAGGAGGTTTGGCTACTTAGGAAGGAGGATAGGCTAGCAACACAGGTAGGAGCCTATCAGAAAGAGTCTCTGACGTCACCTGCTGGCACTGGCCACTCAGAGCAGACCAGTGTGCCAGCAACACCTCTGTTTCCAAGATGGCAGAAGTCTGGAGCACACTGGAGGAGCTCTGGGCACCTCCCCTGGGAGGTGCAGGTCAGGGGAGTGGCCACTCCCCTTTCCTTTGTACAGTTTTGCGCGAGAGCAGGGCTGGGGGATCCCTGAACTGGTGTAGACTGTCTTATGCAGAGATGGGCACCATCTGTCCCCATCAAAGTATTTCCAGAGGCTGGGGGAGGCTACTCCTCCCCAGCCCTGACACCTTTTTCCAAAGGGAGAGGGTGTAACACCCTCTCTCTGAGGAAATCCTTTGTTCTGCCTTCCTGGGCCAGGCCTGGCTGGACCCCAGGAGGGCAGAAACCTGTCTGAGGGGTTGGCAGCAGCAGCAGCTACAGTAAAACCCCGGGAAAGGTAGTTTGGCAGTACCCAGATCTGTGCTAGAGACTCGGGGGATCATGGAATTGTTTGCAGTCAGTTGTTGCCTTTGCAGAATCCCCTATCTCGACTTTACTGTCTTTCTGGGGTAGTAGGGTAACCTTACTCCTACTTTTTGGGTCTTGGGGTGGGGTATCTTGGACACCCTAAGTGTTTTCTTACACTCCCAGCGACCCTCTACACACTACACTCAGCCTGGGGTCCATTCGTTCACTTAGGGTGACCACCTGTCACCCCACTACGTGGGGTGACTATTCCATGATCTTAGACATGTTACATGGCCATGTTCGGAGTTACCATTGTGACGCTATACATAGGTAGTGACTTATGTATAGTGCACGCGTGAAATGGTGTCCCCGCACTCACAAAGTCCGGGGAATTTGTCCTGAACGATGTGGGGGCACCTTGGCTAGTGCCAAGGTGCCCACACACTAAGTAACTTAGCACCCAACCTTTACCAGGGGAAGGTTAGACATATAGGTGTCTTATAAGTTACTTGAGTGCAGTGGTAAATGGCTGTGAAATAACATGGACGTTATTTCACTCAGGCTGCAGTGGCAGGCCTGTGTAAGAATTGTCAGAGCTCCCTATGGGTGGCAAAAGAAATGCTGCAGCACATAGGCATCTCCTGGAACCCCAATACCCTGGGTACCTCAGTACCATATACTAGGGAATTATAAGGGTGTTTCAGTATGCCAATGAGAATTGGTGAAATTGGTCACTAGCCTCTTAGTGACAATTTGTAAAGAGAGAGCATAACCACTAAGGTTCTGGTTAGCAGAGCCTCAGTGAGACAGTTAGGCATCACACAGGGAACACATGCATATAGGCCACACACTTATGAGCACTGGGGTCCTGGCTAGCAGGGTCCCAGTGACACATAACAAACATACTGAAAACATAGGGTTTTCACTATGAACACTGGGCCCTGGCTAGCAGGTTCCCAGTGAGACAGTGAAAACACCCTGACATACACTCACAAACAGGCCAAAAGTGGGGGTAACAAGGCTAGAAAGAGGCTACTTTCTCACACAACCTCCCCCCCCCCCCAAACAAAGGACAATAAGCCTAACCTTGGCCAGTTGAGACTTTATTGTGTAAGTGGTGATAAGTAGAGAGTAGCTCTGCCATAGTGCAATAGACTGGTTACTCCCTTTATCATCCACTATATGGTTACTTCCCTGTGGGGATGTAAACCACCCTGTTTGAAGATTTTTAGCTAAGCAACAATGTGAAGATGTATTTTCAGAGTTTCTATCAGTAAGTTTTAGTTTAGAACAGTGGGAGTTGTCCACTGGACCTATTTCTAGTGATGAGAATGCCAGACAGGGATGCTGTCTCAGTAAAGCCATAGCTGGGCAAAAACTTTGTCCATATGGCTGGAAGAGAGAACAGGGATGCTGTTTCTCTTGAGTTGGAGCAGGGCAGGGATGCTGTCCTATGAGCTCCACACTAGGGCAGGGCTGCTGTCCTAAGTGTTGTGAGGCAGTGCAGGGTTTCTGCACTAAAGTTTATCTGGGAGGGTTGGAGGGATGCTCCATGTTAACTAAAATGGTGCTCTTTTTCTCATGAGTTATCCCACAGAGAGGTACTTCCACCCCAGGGAGTACAGCTATGCCAGCTGATGATTCCCTTGGAACAGGTGCCACCCCAGGGGAATCCTGAATGGCAGGGTGGTTAGGGGATAGTGTGATACCCTTTTTACCTGTTGTTGGAGAGGGATCCTGAGTTTTCAGGTTTTCTTTTCTCCTTTGCTTTTTCATTTCAGTAGAAATGAGAGGGAACATTTTCTCAGGGATACCCAGCATGGCTGCATGGGTATAAGACTCTACATCAGCCCTACCTGAGGTCTATAGGTCATTACCTAAGAGACAGTCTACAGGCAAGCTAGGTGATACTACCACCTGCTTAGGGCCAGTAACTCCACCCCAACTAAGATGAACTATAGCTAAGGGAAGAAACTTAGTGGAGTTATGGACATCAATAATCTTGTACTGTTGTCCAATGATGTGTTGTTCAGGGGCCACCAGGTTTTCAGTCACCAAAGTGATACTGGCACCTGTGTCCCTGTAGGCCTGGGCCTCAACACCATTTATTGAAACTGTCTGCCTGTACTTGTCAATTGTAAGGGGACAAGCAGCCAGTGTGGCAAGGCCAATGCCACTAGGTGTGACAGAAACTGTCTTGGGACTGACTACCCCAGTTTCTATGATGGGCCCATAAGTGAACCCAACTACACCCTTAGCTTGACTGTTGCCAGCAGTCCCACCACTATTACCACTACTGCTAGGGGCACTAGAGCTTGATGTATTAGTGGTGGTAGGCTCAGGGGGTTCACCTGGACAGGACTTATCCCCTGGCCTATGGCCTTTATTTTTACACACAAAGCACCAAGGCGTTTTAATGTGTGTAAGTTGTGAAGAAGAGGAAGAATTTGCTTTATCCCAACCCCCTGAAGAGTGTTTAGGATTTAAAGAAGGATCTTTAGTTTTACCCTTATCCCCATGCTTATCCTGAGATTTCTCACCATCTTTCTTCTTGCCATCCTTGTCACCACCTGTATGAACTTTTCTGTTCACTCTTGTTCTGACCCATTTGTCTGCCTTCTTTCCCAATTCTTGGTGAGAGGTCAGATCTGAGTCCACTAGATATTGGTGTAACAAATCAGACACACAGTTATTCAGAATATGCTCTCTCAGGATCATATTATACAGGCTTTCATAGTCAGAAACTTTACTGCCATGTAACCACCCCTCCAAGGCCTTCACTGAATGGTCAACAAAGTCTACCCAGTTTTGTGAAGGCTCTTTTCTGGTTTCTCTGAACGTAATCCTGTATTGTTCAGTGGTTAAGCCAAATCCATCCAAGAGTGCATTCTTTAAAACTGTAAAATTATTGGCATCACTTTCCTTCACAGTAAGGAGCCTATCCCTACCCTTTCCACTGAACGATAGCCATAGGATTGCTGCCCACTGTCTTTGAGGGACCCCCTGTACCATACAGGCCCACTCAAGTACAGCAAACCACTTGTTAATGTCATCCCCTCCTTGTAAGGGGGAACTATCTTATGCAGATTCCTAGAATCATGCTCTTTCACAGGATTACTATCAGGAATACTGCTGCTGCCAGCATGGGGTCCAAACCCCAACCTCTGTCTCTCTTTTTCTAAGTCTAGAGATTACCTGTCTATAGCCAGCTGTTGCTGTTTAAGCTTCAGCCTAGACTCTTCCACTCTCACTCTATTGAGTTCCCTTTCTAACAGTCTGTCATCAGGGTGCGTGGGTTGGGAATGCTTTGACACAGAAGAATGATGTGAATGAACAGAGGGAGACCTGTCCCTAACAGTTGGCACTCTAGCAACCTGGCCTGCAGGAATAAAATCATCCCTACTTTGATGTGAGCTTACATTACTACCAGCTATGCTAGGTGGTCTGCTAAGGGGCAGGTTAGGAAGGGCACCCTCTAACAGTCTTACTGGGGGCTCCCCTGAGTCAGAGTGTGAGCTATCTCCTAAATTCTCAATTGAAGTGCCAGCTAAGGCCTTATCATTTTCAATAAGCATGTTAGACAATAATTCTCTAGAGGGATTCTTTCCCACCACTAAACCTCTATCAATGCAGAGACTCCTTAAACCCTTCCAGTTAAGGTGGTCATAAGCTGTGCTGACCAAGTTAAGAGAAGTTCCTACATCAGACATGATAGAAAAGGTTTATGGACAGATAAAAGAGAGAAAAAGTTTCAGGACTTTTTAAGGAAACAGGAAAAAAACTTTTTCAACTTTTTAGAAACTTTTTTAAAGTTTAAGAGTACTTTTCAGCACTTAGCAGATAGTGTAAGAGAAGAAAAGCAAAACTTTTTGGTTAGGTGTAGATACACTGAACTTGTTTTGTATATTATTCTCTTATGAAAAGTACAGAATGACAAAGTGGTAAGTAGTTGCAAGTACTTATCCCACCGCTGGAGGCCCAGGAACACAGGGGAACTGGGAAGGCTGCTGTGTGACAGGGGGCAGACAGGCCAAGGGAACCCACTCTCCACGAGGCCCTCTCCTCCATCATGGGAGCATACCACCACTCCCAGGAGACGATGGCTACGGTCCTGGCGAAGTGTCAGGAGACCCAACGCCTGCAGGACGAACAGTATTTGGGGTTCAGGGAGGAACTCAGAACCATCAGCTCCGCCCTGGGCACTATCGTAGGGGTGCTGAATGACATACAGAACACCATGAGGGACACCGTGGCACTCCAAGGGGCCCCTGACACTAGCATGGATGATGAAGTGCCCACCACCTCCGCTGGCGCTAGTGGACAGGATGCCCCGCCACAGGACCACCACACCAGCACCCCACCCCCTGCAGACTGAGAATCACCCCGCAAGCGGTCCCTGAGATCCAGGAACAGGACAGAGCACGATGGCAAGACCCCCGCCAAGAAATGAGACCACCCTGATTGTCATCCCACTGTACCACTTTGTAACCCTGTCCATATTGGAACTGCCCCAGCACCACTTCCTATGGCCATATGGGCAATGCACCTGTGTGACTAATAGACTGGACTCTGCCATGGACATTCCTCCACCATCACCCATCACCATTTTACCACCCCCTCCAATAATTAGCACTTCAATAAACACCCTTGAAACACAAAACAATCTGGAGTCAGTCTGTGATTTTGAAAATGTGTATTAGCTATCACAGTGACAAAATGTGTTTTCAAATGTAATGTCAACATACCTATGTCACACATCAGAAGTCCATGAAGGATGCAAGCGGATGACACACATTGGTAACCACACCTGTGAAACCGTAATGGAAATGTACAACTCAGTTACCAAATACTGCTTGAAATTGACAGACAGGATAAAGGTAGAAGTGTGAAAGTACTTGTAGTAGTCAAGAAAGTGTTCTCACCTGTGTGTCACTGGAAATATTGCTGTATGACTGAGTCCCTGTTGTCAATGTCTTCTTCCTCTGCTTCCTCCTCATCACTGTCCACAGGCTCCACAGCTGCCACAACACCGTCATCTGGACCATCCTCCTGCAGAAAAGGCACCTGGCGTCGCAAAGCAAGATTGTGAAGCATACAGCAGGCGATGATGATCTGGCACACCTTCCTTGGTGAGTAGAATAGGGAACCACCTGTCATATGGAGGCACCTGAACCTGCCCTTCAGGAGGCAGAAGGTGCGTTCGATCACCCTCCTATTCCGCCCATGGGCCTCATCGTAGCGTTCCTTTTCCCTGGTGCTCGAATTTCTCACTAGGGTCAATAGCCATGACAGGTTGGGGTAACCAGAGTCCCCTAATAGCCACACCCGGTGCCTCTGGAGTTGACCCATCACATAAGGGATGCTGCTATTCCGCAGGATGTAAGCGTCATGCACAGAGCCAGGGAACATAGCATTTACCTGGGAGATGTACTGGTCTGCCAAACATACCATCTGTACTTTCATGGAATGATAACTCTTCCGGTTCCTGTACACCTGTTCACTCCTGTGGGGGGGGGGGGACCAGAGCTACATGGGTCCCATCAATGGCACCTATGATGTTAGGGATATGTCCAGGGGAATAGAAGTCACCTTTAACAGTAGCCAAATCCTCCATCTGAGGGAAAATGATGTAGCTCCTCATGTGTTTCAGCAGGGCAGACAACACTCTGGACAACACGTTGGAAAACATAGGCTGGGACATCCCTGATGCCATGGCCACTGTTGTTTGAAAAGACCCACTTGCAAGGAAATGGAGCACTGATAGCACCTGCACTTGAGGGGGGATTCCTGTGGGATGGCGGATTGCTGACATCAGGTCTGGCTCCAACTGTGTACACAGTTCCTGGATTGTGGCACGGTCAAACCTGTAGGTGATGATTAAATGTCGCTCCTCCATTGTCAACAGGTCCACCAGCGTTCGGTACACCGGAGGATTCCGCCATCTCCTCACATGTCCCAGCTGACAGTGCCTAGGAAGGACAAAAGCAACCACAGAGTCAAGCAACTCAGAGGTATGTACCCACAGCTACACAGAACACGAAACATAATCCAAAAAGTTGTCTGTATATGTGTTGAGTCCAGGCCTAGGTATGTGTGACGCAGTTGAAAATGAAGCCATGTGGGCCCCTGAAATGGCGGCTGCCTGACCTCTAAAGTGGGACAATGGGATGTGGGTTGTACACCGTCGCGGTAGGTCGAAGACCGCTGCGCAATGTAGCATTGGTTAATATTGGACCCTATGGGTCCCAGGAGCCAATGACGAAGTGCGCCGGCGGTAATTTTACGCACCGCCGCGGACGTCACCGCCACGGACGAGACCGCCATTTTCTATCTGTTGAATCACTCGATACCTGATCTTCGACAGGAGAGGACCTATACTGCAAGTGCTGCTGTGACCTCGGTCTGGAAGAGAGAAGGACACGTGCGTCTGGGGAAAGGGCCCCTGCCTTCACTGCACAGGAGTTGGAGAAGCTCGTGGTCGTGGTCCTCCCCCAGTACACACTAATCTACGGTCCTCCAGACAAACAGGTGAGTACATAGGGTGCAAATTGTATGGGCTATGCCTGGATGGAGATAGCTGGTTGTGAGAAGGAAGGGGGCAGAGTTCTGCCAGCATGAAGGACTGTGAATGCATGTGCCACATGGCAAGGTTAGGGATGGGGGCCACTCACTTCGACGGTGCAGTTGGTAATGACTTCTCTTCTTCCCCTGTACATGTCATTTAGGTCAGCGCCCACCAGAAGAAGGATATTTGGCATGCCATCGCCAAGGACGTCCGGACCCTGGGGGTCCACAAGAGACGGAGCACCCACTGCCATAAAACATGTGAGGACATTCGCCGCTGGAGCAAGAAGACGGCAGAGGCTCAACTGGTGATGGCCTCCCAATGTGGGAGGGGTGCCCGTCGCACCATGATCCCCCTGATGTTCCGGATCCTGGCGGTGGCCTACCCTGAGTTGGATGGGCACTTGAGGGCATCACAGCAGACAGAAGTGGGTGGTAACACTCTCATTCAGCTGACTTTGCGTGCATTGGAGGGGTCTGGGTAGGGGAGGAGGGCTGTGGGTTTCCCTAGGGCAGGACGAGTTCCGTAGGCTAGGCCCCTCCGTAATGCAGGCCATGTGCCACTCCACCCCACCTCTGTAGAGTGCCAAGTACAGGTATACATGCCCCTGTGTCATCTATGTGTGCAGATGTCCACCATAGCCATGTAGGCCATATCCCAGGAACTGCATCAGTAGAGCCCAACATCGCGGCGTAGTGCACGGGGCTGCTGTGTCTGTATTGTCTGCCAACAGTAGCGGTAAGCCATGCACTCAACCTGTCTTTCTTCTGTCGCCCCCCCCCCCCTTTTTTGTGCTCTCCCTGTTCTTTTGTGCATCAGCATCATCAGGCGGAGGTACAGTGGCACCGGAGCACGAGGGGGCTGCATCCCACATGGCCATGGAGGGCCACACCACGGACTCAGAATACACCAGTGGGATGGAGGGCGAGGGGAGCTTCACGGCGGTCACCGGATCAGCAACCAGCGACATGGACTCGTCCTGCGATGGGAGCTCCCTTGTGGTTGCAGCAACATCTGTGCCCCCCACTACTACAGGTACAGCCGCCACTCCCCCTACCAGCACCGCCCTCCCAGCAGCCCCTCAGCCTTCGCCCCGTTCCCGCTCACGCAGGAGGGTGGGCATCACCTTCGCCCCAGGCACCTCAGCCCCTGCCCCTGTCACCTCTGCTGCCCTCAGTGAGGAGGCCATTGACCTCCTCAGGTCACTCACTGTTGGGCAGTCTACCATTGTGAATGCCATCCAGAGTGTAGAAAGGGTGTTGCAACACACTAATGCATTCCTGCAGGGCATTCATTCTGGTCAGGCTGCCCATCATCAAACCCTGCAATCTCTGGCCTCAGCACTGATGGCAGCCATTGTCCCTGTGTCTAGCCTCCACCCTCCAACTTCCTCCACCCAGACCCAATAACCTGTACCTCTGCCAATCCCAAGCACACTATCAAACCAGCCTGCACACACGTCAACACACAAGGGAAGCTCAGGCAAACATAGGCACCACACATCCCACAGGCACTCACACAAGCATCACCCACATACAGACACAGCAACATCCACTGCCTCCACTGTGTCGCCCTCCTCGTCGTCTCCCTCCTCCCTCCCAGTGTCGTCTACACTCTCACCTGCATGCACTACCACTACAGCCACTAGGACTCGCACCAGCACACCCACCACCACACCCCTCTCAACTGCACTCACCACCCCCACTACCATTTACACGTCCCCTGTGTCCTCTCCCAGTGTGTCTGTGACGGCCCCTCCCAAAGTACACAAACGCGGGCACACACACACCCAACATCAATCCACCTCACAACAGCCTCCAGAACATGCACCTGCACCCAAATCATCAAAAGTTACACCTCCTACAACCACCTCCTCTTCCTCCACTCCCAGACCCCCTCCAGCTACCCGTCCCAGTGTTTGTCAGAAACCTTTCCTGAGCAACGTTGACCTCTTTCCCACCACCCCCCCCTCCAATTCATAGGTCCCGTACTAGCACCTCAGCCAAAAAATCTCCGGTACCAGTGGTGCCTGTTAGAGGTATGTGGAGTGCACCGGGCACCAGGGCAGCCAGTGTGACACAGAGCACAGCCATTCCCCCCCTGTGAAGCACCAGAAGTTGGACAATGCCCGACGGGATGGGGGAAGACTCCAGCCGGCAAAGCCGCTCACAAGGGTCCCAGGGGGAGTGTCGACTCAGCTGTGACTCCTCCCAAGGTGGGGAAGGGGCAGAATAAAGCGCCAAAGTCTGGGAAGAGCAGCACGGCGGAGAAGGCCGCCATCATCCCCGCTGCCCAGGAGGCCACCGCCAGCCCGATCGTCACTGGCCAGGACGCCACCGCCAGAGTCAGTGCCCAGGAGGGCAGTCGCATTGTCAGTGGTCAGGAGACCACCGCCAGAGTCAGTGCCCAGGAGGGTCCCGGCAGCCACAGCCCCGCTGGGCAATGAGGGACCGCCATGGCAAACACCGCTGCACAGGTCAGAGACAGCAAAGATAAGCACCGCTGAACAGGGCAAGCACCGCTGAACAGGGCAAAGACCGCCATGGCAGGCACCGCTGAACAGGTCAGAAACTGCAAAGTCAAGCACTGCTGAACAGGGCAAAGACTGCCATGGCAAGCACCGCTGAACAGGGCAAGCACCGCTGAACAGGGCAAAGACTGCCATGGCAAGCACCGCTGAACAGGGCAAGCACCACCAAGTCAAGCACCGGTAGCCCATGTGCAGCAGGGGCAGTGACGGAACTGGGACCATCACAGGGAGAGTGATGCACTCTGGGCAGCAGTCCCCCTCCAGAACCAGTGGAGAACAGCATCCACTACCTCAGTCCTTAACAGGATGAAGCACTCTGGGCACCAGTCCCCCTCCAGAACCAGTGGAGAGATCCATCAAGTACCTTTGTCCTTAACAGGATGAAGCACTCTGGGCACCAGTCCCCCTCCAGAACCAGTGGAGAACAGCATCCACTACCTCAGTCCTTAACAGGATGAAGCACTCTGGGCACCAGTCCCCCTCCAGAACCAGTGGAGAGATCCATCAACTACCTCTGTCCTTAACAGGATGAAGCACTCTGGGCACCAGTCCCCCTCCAGAACCAGTTGAGAACAGCATCCACTCCGTCTGTCCTGCACAGGATGAAGCACTCTGGGCTCCAGTCCGCCTCCAGAACCAGTGGAGACATGCATCCACTTGAGAGACTGTGGCTTTGCACTCCCCAGGATGATACAGTGGGCAAACCACCCACTGAAGAGACTTGTGAGACTGTGGCTTTGCACTCCCCAGGATGGTACAGTGGGCAAACCACCCACTGAAAAGACTTGTGAGACTGTGGATTTGCACTCCCCAGGATAAAGCAGTGGGCAAACCATCCACATAAAAGACTTTTGAGACTATGGCTTTGCACTCCTCAGGATGGTACAGTGGGCAAACCACCCACTGTAGAGACTTGAGAGACTGTGGCTTTGCACTCCCTAGGATACATCAATGGGCATGGAGCCCCCTCGTGGATCTGGCGTGGTGCTGTCATCCGGCTGAGGTGCCCCCCCTTCCCTTCTCCCTGAGGTGCCTGTTGTATTTCGATCTGATGCCCCAGCAATGTTCTCTCCGTTTCTGGTCAGGTATCTGATGTGGCCCTCGCCCATGCATTTTGGGCCCAGTGGTCCACGGACATTGAATGGTGCATACCTGCACTACTAATCGTGATGTATATTTTGTTGAATGTGTCATAATTCCCTTTTTTTTTTCGCTGGCCTGTTTGCGGTCTTACCGCAGCTTTAACACCGTCTGCCAGGGTTGTAATGACCCCCAAACTCATGAAGCATTAAAAACAAAGCCTTAATATAAGAAAAGACAAATAGATACCAATTTCCTGACTGATTTGTACAGTGAAACAGAAAACCTGGTTACATCGTGGCTACCCCTCTTAAATTGTGTGAACTTAAATAAATATTTTATTTCACCAAAACTCTTTTTTCTCCATTATCATATAAAAAAAAAACTTTCCAATATCTAAATTCAGAATACCAATGTACAACAACCTATCATGCTTGATTTAATAGATTATAATGTTGCTCTATATTAATCTGGGCCACTGACAGGGTTTACAAGAAAAGTGTTAACTTCAAACTCCTCGTACACACATACAAGACCCTCTGTGACCTAGGAACTGCATACCCCAACCACTGCATCACCTTCTACTTCCCCACCAGACCTCTCAACTCTGCTCAACAAGCACTAGCCACCATACCCCCTTATGGAAAACCTCAAGTGGTGGAAGATTTTTCGCCTTCCTCACAGCAAAGAGCTTGAACACCCTGCCCCTGCACCTCAGGCAGTCACCCTCGCTGCATCAGGTCAGAAAGGACCTTAAAACTTGGCTCTTCAACTAAAGCTCAGATGATAAACCCCCTCAGCGCCCTGAGACTCTTACGAGTAAGTAGCTTCACTTTATAAACATTGATTTGATTTGATTTGAAGTGTCTTGCCTGATGGGTGCATATTATACTTGTTTTGCCCTGCATTATTGTAATTTTTGTTTACACAACTAACTCTATATTTATACTTTGGAGCTAGACCCGTCTAGTGCCAAATTGATGGAGTTAAAGTAATTGTTTAGACGTGGAAACCTACTTTGCGTCAATGAGATGGAAAGTAGGCATTCCGTGCAATAAATGACTCTATGACTGTAGCGCCATATTTATCCCCGTGTGCTAAAATGGCGCACGGGAGGGAGGAGGGGTCAAAAAATGGTGCAAAGCTTGCTTTGCACATTTTGTAATACCTGGGTCAGGGCAGGAGTTAGGGGACCTGTGGGCCTATTTCCATGGTGGAACACCAGGGAATAAGCCCACAGGTGCCCTCCCCAGGCCCAAGGGAAACACCCCTATCCACACCAGAGGGACGGCGGAAGATAGGGCACTCCATCCCAGGTAAGTATAGGTAAGTACAGGTACGTATTCTTTTTTAAAGTGCCATTGGGGGCCCTGAAATGGGCCCCCCTAAATGGCACTGGGTGGAATGGCCATGCCCAGGGGACCCTGGTCCCCTGTGCTGGCCATTGGGGTGGTGGGCATGGCTCCTATCTTTTCCAAGACAAGAGTCATTTGGTATGGATGGCTTTGCATCAGAAAATGACTCTAGGCAGGTTAGAGTCATTTTTTTGTACTCTAACCTGCATAACGTCATTTTTTGGTGCAAAACCCCCTTCTTCCATACCACCAGCCTCACACGACAAAAGTCATTTTGTTTTACGCTAGCCTACCCTTTGCACCAGCTTGCACCATTCCACAAATATGGTACCTGGCTGGTGCACAGAAATGGTGCAAGCTGGTGCTAAACATTTTGGTGCAAAACTGGGTTACTGCAGTTTTGCACCAAAAAGTATAAATCAGGGCCTTAGTGCGCTAATGGTTTATGTTTAAAAACAATCATTTTCAATAAGTACTCTTGGAGCAGTGCCATATTGTGAGTTATTGATGTCAAAGCCTCATATGTCAAAGCTTCACATGTTAAAGAAATACACATTTTTTTAACTTTGAAGTGACTTTATCAAGGAGTGAAACATTAATAAATTTTTACCAATTTACAGTGTTACCCATTTGGGCATACATTGACTCTTGGAAGCGGAATTAAAGCTCAAAAGATTTATTGCAAAATCAAGGGCAGACTTATGCAAATGAGTCTCAGAAACATACGATACAAGTATAGAATCACCAAAGGTGAGTTAAGACGTTGAATCAAACTAAATCGTACAAGCATAAGGCATTCCAAAATCTCACTTGCAGCTATACAAAAGATTAAAAAAACACCTGATGTTCTGAGTCCAAGCTTTTCCCACCTAACCACTGAATCCAAATAAATCTAACTATTCTATTACAGCTAAGGGAAACCTAATCATTCTTCAATGAATCTTAAGTGTCAGCATCACAGAAACCTCAATAGTTCGGTATAACAGAAATGTGTATAGCATAAAGCCAGATCAGCTAAAACAAAAGAAGAGGTACATACGTCTCTAAAGGGCTGATTTTGATCTTGGCGGATGGGGGTTACTCCATCACAAACGTGACAGATATTCTGTCCACCATATAACGATTCCATTATATCCTATTCAATCTGCTAAGTTCATAATCAGGCCCTAAGTCTCTAAAGGTTCCCTCTAGTCAAAGGGTAAAAGGAATCTGCTTTTCTAACTAACTGAACACTAATTTAATCTCTGCAGAAACCATCAGGAGCTGACCTCAACTCTTGCAACTTTCTCAGCACAGTTTGAAATTTGTGACTCTCATTAGACTTTCATCTTTCGGATCACGATGACCTTGTCTAGGATTCCAGACAGGCGATCTTTTTCATGGCTCTTTGTTAATATCCTCCCTGGCTCTAAGACCAACAGTAGCTCTTCATTACCTAGAGACTTATGCAGATGCCCCTCCAAAAAAAATATGCAACAAGAGCAGAACTCCATGTTGAAGATTAAACACAGAAAAACATTTCAGGCCTTAACTCCAGCCATCTTAACATAGAATTGAATGCACATTCGAGTACATGGTTAAGCATCCATTTCTCATAAACACAATAAATGAAGAATAACTATGAAAATACATCATTTAACTAAGATATCATAATACAAATACATTTGAAAATAAATTACATACCGGATATTTCTTCAATCACTGTAATTATAGATCTTACACAGGACTTTTCTACAATTCTACTTATAAGTGCTCTTCGATAATGGCTTTTCAATGCACCAGTTTAGAATTCATATGAACAAACTCTCAGCCTCAGTTTTCGGCTAGCAGAGCTTTGGGCACATGTACTCATTCTTTTAAAGATGAAGCATTCACAGTAACCAAGGAAAATTGCGTCAGTTTGTTTGGTTAATATATACCCTAAGCACTGCACGCATCTCACAATGCCATCTTGGAGGACACAGCATTGCTAGAGCCTTGCTAGGACTCACATGGTTTTGCAAAAGCCTTTTAAACACTGAAAGACATAACGAGACTAGCTGCAGCTTGTTTGTGTGTCAGTGCGTTTGAATCAAACATCCCAGTAGCCAGACACAAAAGACAACATTCGTGATGAACTCTTAATTGCTTTTCGACATTTGCAACTCTCCCGTGACTATTGAGAAAATGTATCTGTGAATCCCTTTCCCCAATGGCTTGCTGTCAGACTGAGCTGTAAATCCCACTGGTGTCCTCAGCGTTAACCACCTTTCTCGCTCGGTTTTTAATGTGTCTACAGGCTGCAATGACTGTGCGTTGGAACACATAATTCTTGTTCTCCTTCCAAGAACCTAGCCAAGAAAAAAAGTGAAAATTAGTACTTGCCATGTCCAAACATGTTACGAAGTTTGGTTTTTAAAAATAGGAACAAAAAGCTGCCAGAATGTTAGCAGCAGCAGCGTGCCTGAGAAGTCATTTCACTGTTTCTCGCTTCTTTTTAACTTTTGAAAGATCATTTGGTCAGGATTGTTATAACCGTATTTAAAATGAATAGGAATGTAAAAAAAGAGGTGATACTGGAACATTTAGTTTTCATCACAGCTCTGAAAGGGTGTGCTCATAGACTGAGTACACTAAATAGAGAAATGGAATGTGTCAACAACACGCATTGGCAATGGCAATAGGTCTGACTTTTAGAAGGAAGTGCTTCCTCAGTCAGTGATGGGTTTAGGCATTCAGTAAGATATCATACATGCACTCTTTCTCTCAGTACTCATCTGTCCATCCATTCACCTGCTGACTCATCATCAGCAAACATTTATTGATTGGTTTATAAAAACCATTACAATCTTATGTTCGTTGAACGTTTAAAATACAGATGCATACAAATTTTTCTGAAACATAAGGCCAGGTTGTACCACTCACATTAGCCTTAGCCGATCCTTGAAAACCCGGTCATCCAATTGTATCCATAATTTACAGTGACTCAAAAGAATCATGGAAAAGGCATAACAACATTAAAAACAATAAATTGTGTTTTCAAAAGGTTTTCCGACTTCTGAACAATAAAGTGTGCTAATTGGCGACAAGCATTACCTGAGTTGAATGCACAGCTAACCCTCAGGGAATCCATAAAGTGCAAGGCTGTTCTAGCAGTATCATGTACAGCAAAGTGCAGCAGGGGTGAAAATAAATAAAATAATAAACTTACTGCTCACCACAATGCCGCCGCCTCCTTGCAGCCTCGCTCATCGCTCCTTTTCCCTCGATGTGGTGTCCCAGCATTCCCTGGGACACCAGCACACGCCCTCCAGAAATCATGGTACTGCTTCCATGTTAAACCTAGCTTGAAAGCAGCAGCAAGATTGGTCTGAGAGGCTTGTTCTGCCACTCAGACAGTGCCCTGGGATCTGTAAAGTTTCTCTAGGCTGGCCGTGCAACACAGCCGGGTTGGAGAAACCTAAGTGTGCTTGTGTGTTTGGCTGACCTGAGATGGGCGGCCAAACACACATGCACACTTAGGTGAACTTCACTACCCCTCCCCTCTACCCTCTCCCATTGCCCAGACCCACCCCTCCCTTCACATGCTGGCTGAGCCAGCAGCAGCAAAATCAAACAATAGTGAATTATAATTTTATTTTTCTGCTGATGGCGCAGCCGGGGGTCAACGCTCCTTTGCCATTGGGAAAGCGCCACCCCTGGTAAAGTGTGCTGGGATTAACGTTAGCTCCAATGGACTACAGACAATATTTGCCATTAAAAACAGTGAAGTGTGTTTGTAGAAAGTGTCGTCATTCTGTGCAATTAGGTGAACTGATTTTGGCATCAGGCACTACCTACGCATCATGCACCGTAAATCACATTGGCATTAGCATTAGCTCCAGGACACCACAGACATAAAAAATAACAATGAAAACAATAAAAGTGGTGTGAAAGAAGTCTACAGTCATTCTGAACACTAATGCATTGATTTTGATGACAGGCACTACCTATGCAGTCAAGCGACTAACATTCACCAAATCAATAAAATACAGGGCCAGTCTAGCAGCCTCATATACAGTGAAGTGCAGTAGCATTGGCTCCAGCGGGCCACCAATCTGTCACAGTAAGTTAGAAATCTACCTCAGCTAGTAGGGCAACAGTCCCCCGCATTTACTGTAAAATGTATAGAAAAGCTCCTCCGATTTGGGGCCCATTGCTGCCTAGACTAAGTGCATGGCTAACTCTTGCTGGACCGATAAAGTGTGTGGCGGGAGTAGCAGTGACATGTACTGTAAGGTGCTTTGATTTTAAGGCCAAAGGACAATGCGTCTGAAAGAGATAATTCAACATCTACCAGAACTAATTGAGGATCAACCTCCCACATGATCCAAAAAATGCACTGGAAAAGAATCCTGATTTAAACCACTGATGCTGCCAGAGGAGATGGACAGCTAATCCTTGCTTAATTAGTAGGTTACCAAACCAGTATTAGAGCAAATTATCCAAGGAGGTACATCACTTTTGATGCCAAAATGCTATGTATCTGCCCAGGCTAGCTGGGATGGCTAGCTGGGGTGCCCAGAGGTTGAAAAAGGGTTGCATCCAGGAGCTGCTGTTTGTCTTAAATCTGTACAAGGTCGACCTTCAACAAATGCTTTTAGGTCACAGAGTTTTTTCCCCAAAATTGGGTGGCCAACACCTCCCATTGCTTCAGTATGCTGTCGACAAGGCACTCCCAGATGTAACTAAAAGAGGGCTCCAAAAGGCTCTTAATTGCCTTTGAGAGTATGATGCAGCAACTCACTTAAAATGGAACATGTCAAAGAGAATGATAATGTGATCTGGCTCTGTTAAATCTAACTTTATCTGATGTCTGGGAGACCAAAAGATCAGGAAGACAGAAGTTTACCATTATCTTGAAACAACTGAAAGCCACAAAAACTCAAGCACAGCTGTTGCGGCACCACCTGAGGTCAATAAGCAACAGGCTACACAGCCCCACTGGAGTGAGTGTGCTGCAGATCTTTAGAGCCAAGCTGGAACCAGCCATCATTTATGGCTCCCCAGTTTGAGGCATCAAACTTCACCCAACCTGGTACAAATACACTCAGTCAATTCGGAAGATAACACCCACTACTCAGGCAGCAACCACAATTATTGTCAGCGTGAAGTCGCAAGCAAACCCCGATAAACCTGTGTTCAACCCTCTGGTAGCTTGGCATATAGCAGTCAGGCTTAACTCACCGGCAATGTGTACAGTACTTATGCAGCCCTTCAAACATCCATAAAGTGAAAACACAACACAAGAAAAATCCAACAAAAATAGAGCAAAATGTATTACATAATTTTAGGAAAAGGCCTCCCATGGCATGGTTACCCCCTAACATTTTGCATTTTGTTACTGCTAGTTATGATTGAAAGTGTGCTGGGATCCCGCTAACCAGGCCCCGGCACCAGTGTCCTTTCCCTAAACTGCAACTTTGTTCACACAATTGGCACAGCCCTGGCACACAGATAAGTCCCTTGTAAATGGTACCCCTGGTACCCCAAGGGCCATATGCCAGGGAAGGTCTCTAAGGGCCGCAGCATGTATTATGCCACCCTGGAGACCCCTCACTCAGGACATGCACACTGCCTCACAGCGTGTGTGTGCTGGTGGGTTGAAAATGACTAAGTCGACATGACACTCTGTGAGAAGGTAGCCTCTTTCTAGCCTTGTTACCCCCACTTTTGGCCTGTTTGTGAGTGTATGTCAGGGTGTTTGTCACTGTTTTCACTGTCTCACTGGGATCCTGATAGCCAGGCCTCAGTGCTCATAGTGAAAACACCATGTTTTCAGTATGGTTGTTATGTGTCACTGGGATCCTGCTAGTCAGGACCCCAGTGCTCATAGGTTTGTGGCCTATATGTATGTGTCACTGGGACCCTGTCACACAGGGCCCCAGTGCTCATAGGTGTGCATGTATATGTTCCCTGTGTGGTGCCTAACTGTCTCACTGAGGCTCTGCTAACCAGAACCTCAGTGGTTATGCTCTCTCATTACTTTCAAATTGTCACTAACAGGCTAGTGACCAATTTTACCAATTTACATTGGCTTACTGGAACACCCTTATAAATCCCTAGTATATGGTACTGAGGTACCCAGGGTATTGGGGTTCCAGGAGATCCCTATGGGCTGCAGCATTTCTTTTGCCACCCATAGGGAGCTCTGACAATTCTTACACAGGCCTGCCACTGCAGCCTGAGTGAAATAACGTCCACGTTATTTCACAGCCATTTTACACTGCACTTAAGTAACTTATAAGTCACCTATATGTCTAACCTTTACCTGGTAAAGGTTAGGTGCAAAGTTACTTAGTGTGAGGGCACCCTGGCACTAGCCAAGGTACCCCCACATTGTTCAGAGCCAATTCACTGAACTTTGTGAGTGCGGGGACACCATTACACGCGTGCACTACATATAGGTCACTACCTATATGTAGCTTCACCATGGTAACTCCGAATATGGCCATGTAACATGTCAATGATCATGGAATTGCCCCCTCTATGCCATCCTGGCATTGTTGGTACAATTCCATGATCCCAGTGGTCTGTAGCACAGACCCTGGTACTGCCAGACTGCCCTTCCTGGGGTTTCACTGCAGCTGCTGCTGCTGCCAACCCCTCAGACAGGCATCTGCCCTCCTGGGGTCCAGCCAGGCCTGGCCCAGGATGGCAGAACAAAGAACTTCCTCTGAGAGAGGGTGTGACACCCTCTCCCTTTGGAAAATGGTGTGAAGGCAGGGGAGGAGTAGCCTCCCCCAGCCTCTGGAAATGCTTTCTTGGGCACAGATGTGCCCAATTCTGCATAAGCCAGTCTACACCGGTTCAGGGACCCCTTAGCCCCTGCTCTGGCGCGAAACTGGACAAAGGAAAGGGGAGTGACCACTCCCCTGACCTGCACCTCCCCTGGGAGGTGTCCAGAGCTCCTCCAGTGTGCTCCAGACCTCTGCCATCTTGGAAACAGAGGTGCTGCTGGCACACTGGACTGCTCTGAGTGGCCAGTGCCACCAGGTGACGTCAGAGACTCCTTGTGATAGGCTCCTTCAGGTGTTGCTAGCCTATCCTCTCTCCTAGGTAGCCAAACCCTCTTTTCTGGCTATTTAGGGTCTCTGTCTCTGGGGAAACTTTAGATAACGAATGCACGAGCTCAGCCGAGTTCCTCTGCATCTCCCTCTTCACCTTCTGATAAGGAAACGACCGCTGACCGCGCTGGAAGCCTGCAAACCTGCAACATAGTAGCAAAGACGACTACTGCAACTCTGTAACGCTGATCCTGCCGCCTTCTCGACTGTTTTCCTGCTTGTGCATGCTGTGGGGGTAGCCTGCCTCCTCTCTGCACCAGAAGCTCCGAAGAAATCTCCCGTGGGTCGACGGAATCTTCCCCCTGCAACCGCAGGCACCAAAAAGCTGCATTACCGGTCCCTTGGGTCTCCTCTCAGCACGACGAGCGAGGTCCCTCGAATCCAGCGACGCTGTCCAAGTGACCCCCACAGTCCAGTGACTCTTCAGCCCAAGTTTGGTGGAGGTAAGTCCTTGCCTCACCTCGCTGGGCTGCATTGCTGGGAACCGCGACTTTGCAAGCTACTCCGGCCCCTGTGCACTTTCGGCGGAAATCCTTCGTGCACAGCCAAGCCTGGGTCCACGGCACTCTAACCTGCATTGCACGACTTTCTAAGTTGGTCTCCGGCGACGTGGGACTCCTTTGTGCAACTCCGGCGAGCACCGTTTCACGCATCCTCGTAGTGCCTGTTTCTGGCACTTTTCCGGGTGCTACCTGCTTCAGTGAGGGCTCTTTGTCTTGCTCGACGTCCCCTCTCTCTGCCGGTCTAATTTGCGACCTCCTGGTCCCTCCTGGGCCCCAGCAGCGTCCAAAAACGCCAAACGCACGATTTGCGTGTAGCAAGGCTTGTTGGCGTCCTTCCGGCGGGAAAACACTTTTGCACGACTCTCCAAGGCGAGAAGGATCCGTCCACCAAAGGGGAAGTCTCTAGCCCTTTTCGTTCCTGCAGAAACCTCAGCTTCTTCTGTCCAGTCGAAGCTTCTTTGCACCCGCAGCTGGCATTTCCTGGGCATCTGCCCATCTCCGACTTGCTTGTGACTTTTGGACTTGGTCCCCTTGTTCCACAGGTACCCTAGATTGGAAATCCACAGTTGTTGCATTGCTGGTTTGTGTCTTTCCTGCATTATTCCTCTAACACGACTCTTTTGTCCTTAGGGGAACTTTAGTGCACTTTGCACTCACTTTTCAGGGTCTTGGGGAGGGTTATTTTGCTAACTCTCACTATTTTCTAATAGTCCCAGCGACCCTCTACAAGGTCACATAGGTTTGGGGTCCATTCGTGGTTCGCATTCCACTTCTGGAGTATATGGTTTGTGTTGCCCCTATCCCTATGTTTCCCCATTGCATCCTATTGTAACTATACATTGTTTGCACTGTTTTCTAAGACTATCCTGCATATTTTTGCTATTGTGTATATATATCTTGTGTATATTTCCTATCCTCTCACTGAGGGTACACTCTAAGATACTTTGGCATATTGTCATAAAAATAAAGTACCTTTATTTTTAGTATAACTGTGTATTGTGTTTTCTTATGATATTGTGCATATGACACTAGGTGGTACTGTAGTAGCTTCACACATCTCCTAGTTCAGCCTAAGCTGCTCTGCTAAGCTACCATTATCTATCAGCCTAAGCTGCTAGACACCCTATACACTAATAAGGGATAACTGGGCCTGGTGCAAGGTGCAAGTACCCCCTGGTACTCACTACAAGCCAGTCCAGCCTCCTACACACTCCCCTCAGGGTGCCATGCCAACATCCCACTGCTTGTGGCATAGGTAAGTCACCCCTCTAGCAGGCCTTACAGCCTTAAGGCAGGGTGCACTATACCACAGGTGAGGGCACAGTTGCATGAGCACTATGCCCCTACAGTGTCTAAGCCAAATCTTCGTAAGTGCAGGGTAGCCATAAAGAGTATATGGTCTCTGAGTCTGTCAAATACGAACTCCACAGTTCCATAATGGCTACACTGAAATCTGGGAAGATTGGTATCAAACTTCTAAGCACAATAAATCCACACTAATGCCAGTGTGGGATTTATTGAAAAATGCACACAGAGGCCATTTTAGAGATGCCCCGTGTATACCAGTCCAATTTCTAGTGTTAGGCTGACCAGTTCCTGCCTTCCTGCCTGCCTACCACAACCAGATGGGTTTCTGGCCACATGGGGTGAGTGCCTTTGTCATTCTGTAGCAGGGAACAAAGCCTGCACTGGGTGGAGGTGCTTCTCACCTCTCCCTGCAGGAACTGTGACACCTGGTGGTGAGCCTCAAAGACTCATGCCTGTTGTTACAGCGCCCCAGGGCATTCCAGCTAGTGGAGATGCCCACCCCTCCAGACACAGCCCCCACTTTTGGCGGCAAGTCTGGAGGAGATAATGAGAAAAACAAGGAGGAGTCACCCACCAGTCAGGACAGCTCCTAAGGTGTCCTGAGCTGAGGTGACCACTGCCTTAAGAAATCCTCCATCTTGTTTTGGAGGATTCCCCCAGGGAGGAGGCACAAAGAGGGTGTAGCCGTTGGCTACTGCCCCCCAGACCTAAACACAACCCTAAATTAAGTATTTAGGGTCGACCCTGAACCCAGGAAATCAAATTCCTGCTACCTGATGAAAGAAGAAGGACTACTGACCTGAAAGCCCTGCAGAGATGACGGAAACAACAACTGACTTGGCCCCAGCCCTACTGGCCTGTCTCCCGACTCAAAGAACCTGCACAGCGATGCATCCAGCAGGACAAGCGACCTCTAAGGAGTCAGAGGACTGACCTGCACCTAAAGGTCCAAGAACCTCCCGAGGACAGCGGCTCTATCCAAAAACAGCAACAAAAAAACAGAGACTCCAACTTCCCACCAGAAGCATGAGTCTTCACACTCTGCACCCGACGCACCTCGGCTTGAGTTTGGAGATACCAACACCGCAGAGAGGACTCCCAGGCGACTCCAACAACGTGGACACCCTGAGTCGAACTCCCTGCACCCCCACAGCGACGCCTACAGAGAGGATCAAGAGGCTCCCCCTGGCTGCGGCTGCCAGGTAACAAAGGAAGCCGACGCCTGGACCAAGCACTGCACCCGCAGCCCTCAGGACCGAGAGGAACCACCTACCAGTGCAGGAGTGACCAGCGGTGGCCCTTGTCCTAGCCCAGTCAGTGGCTGGCCTGGGAAGCCCCCCTGTGCCCTGCCTTCATCGCCAGAGTGACCCCCGGGTCCCTCCATTGTTTTTAACGACAAATCCGACACCTACTTTGCACACTGTGCCTGGCCGCCTCTGTGCCACTGACGGTGTGTTTTGTGTGCCTGAGTGTGTCCCCCACAGGGCTCTACAATACCCACCTGGTCTTCTCCCCGAGGATGCAGGTATTTACCTGCTAGCAGACTGGAACTGGAGCACCCCTGTTCTCCATAGGCCCATATGTTGTTTGGGCCCTCCTTTGACCGCTGCACCTGACCGGCCCTGTGCTGCTGGTGCTGAGGATTTGGGGTTGCCTGGAACCCGCAACGGTGGGCTGCCTATGCCCAGGAGACTGAACTTGTAAGTGCTTTACTTACCCGAGAAAATAATTAATACTTACCTCCCCCAGGAACTGTTGATTTTTGCAGTGTCCACTTTTAAAATAGCTTATTGCCATTTTTGTAAAACTGTGTTTACTACTGTTTTAAATCAAAATTCTATACTTACCTGTGTGAAGTACCTTACAATTTATGTAACTACCTAAATTCTGAATCTTGTGGTTCTAAAATAAATTAAGAAAATAATATTTTTCTATATAAAAACCTATTGACCTGGAGTTAAGTATTTGAGTGTGTGTTCTCATTCACTGCCTGTGTGCAACAAATGCTTAACACTACCCTATGATAAGTCTACTGCTCGACCACACTATCACAAAATAGAGCATTAGTATTATCTAATTTTGCTACTATCAACCTCTAAGGGGAACCCTTGGACTCTGTGCACACTATCTCTCATTTTGAGATAGTACATACAGAGCCAACATCCTACAATAATTTGATACCAAAACAACAAAAATCCAATTAGTAAAACAATGATATGCAATTTTAAAGATTTAGGTGACAATAGCACCTAAAAGAAAGAAGCGCGTCTCATAGCTAACCTGTCATGACAGATTGGATGAAAGTCACAAGTTCAGGCTGACCGTGATAGAGCAAAGGGCTAATACAGGGACCAGGGTAGCCCAGGTGAAAGAGGTACCTTTAAGTCCAGTGCAATGAGTTCTGTTCAAAATGGAAAGGACTTTGTGGAGCAGAGAGAGTGTTGCAGATGGCTGTTGAAGTAGCACAAAGAGCCGGTTGTAAGCCTTAAATGGTTATTGCTATAGTGCAAAGTTCCTGTGGGCATCGCAGGCGGTCCTTGCTGGTGCTTCGTGTTGGCAGTCCCCGTGAGTGGTCGATGATGTAGTGTGAAAAGTTGGTTTGCTAGAACGTTATGTTCGTGAAGGCTGCAAGTGGCAAGGTTTCGAAACCAACAGGCCGTTTGGAAAGAGGCTAAAATCTTCAGAGAGAGCTCAACTGAGGCCACAGCAAGGGACCAGGATGTGAAGGTACCATTTGAGGGTCAGGAACTCAACCTAGCAGAAGACAGCAGTGCTCAGGAGGATGAGTTGCAGGTCCCAGCTGTAGGTCAGCTGGAAAGTTGCTGGGAGCCTCTGGAGCTTGGTATGTCCTTGTAGCTCAGAATAGGAGGTCAGCTGGCTGATCCCTGAATGCACTTCAGCCTGGGATGAAGAATGCAGGTCAAATCTTCCTTCTCAGCAAGCAGGGCAACGAGTAGCAGGGCAGCTGAGTGACAGTCCTTCTGGAAGCAAAGCAGCACAGCATTACTTCTTCTGTAGTGTCCGCAGGTCCAAAGGTATACTGAAGAGTTGGTGTCTGAGGAATTATATTTATAACTGGTGCCTCCTATGAAGTGGGAGAAGCTTCAAGAGGTTACCCATTGAAACGATAGGGTTCCTGCCTTCTCTGCTGATGCTTCAGACTAACTACAAAGAGTATGCAATCCTTTGTGTGAAGACAGAACACACCATATTCAGGTGTAAGGGGGGGCTATGCCTAATTCAACCCTCCAATTCTTCCAGTGATGATCCACCCAGGCATCCCTAAGCTCTCTTTTGTGTGGGACTGTCTAGGACGAATATACAAAGACCAACTGCCAACTACACCCAGGCTTTTTTAATGTTTTTCTAAAGCTGCAGGTGGCAGGATCCGAAACAGAGTTAACAGGGAGCTTATTGTTTGAGATGACAAGAAAAGGCTTGCAAAATGTTTTTCAAGAATGTGAGGAGTATCTTGAGCTGGCAGCTGTAACGCTTGTGAAATTCCAGAGTGTGAGGCTATACCATGGTCGATGCCGAAAACCCAGAAGGTCGAAGTGTCAATTAGCAAATTATAATTGATGGCTATGTTTTTGAACTGAGAAAGGTATTTGACTATGAGATCATCCCTGAAAGAAACAAGATTTAAGTGTGGTTTAGTTAGCAGTAAGCTTTAGATTCCCTCTGCCGTTAGTTAAGAGTAGACCCAACTTAGATACCTCTTTTGAACTTTAATTTTATGTGGCTTTATGCCCCCATACCTATCTTGACAGAATCTTCTCCAGAAGTTCTGTTGTGCTGAATACTTTCTTAAATCCATACAATATTAGCATAGTTAGTATTTTAGATCAAATGGTTAGGCAGGAGAACTTGGATTCAAACTCTATGCATCAATAGTTTTTCCTAATTTTATGTATTATTATTATTGAATTAGTGGTCTTTTATATGCTAGTTCAGTTTCATATTGTACTACGTTTTGATCCACCTTTGGTTATTCTGTACATGTATACTATGAACTTAAAATGCATAGTTTGACTTTGAGTCTAAATAAAGCTCTTTGAACTATAATTTGGTCTCTGGGATTGAATGTATGACTATTGAGTTACAGTGTAATTACTTTTAAAGAATTTGATGCTCACCCTTTGGAACAAAGAAGAAAATGTCATCAGATCCCAGAATTTAGAATTAGGGCCCAAAGCTGGAGCACACACAATGGAACTGAAAGTTTGCAGAGTACATTTTCTTTCTGCATTTCCATGGCAACAATTTTTGGAATGAAACTGTCACCTCGTCTCAGGAATTCTGCAATAAACTCATCCTGCTTTCAGCACAAAACATAGAATGTATTGCGTTGAGGATACAGCCTAGTCTTTTTTACAAGGTGAGTGATATTTGACCTGGCAAAAGTCTTTGTCCTAGTGTTTCTCTCTCTCAGATCACATTTGTACCTACTAGAACAGGTTTGTACTTTCAGCCAGAACACAATCTTTTCTTGCAATTTATACTATAATCCAGACAGTACACCTGACTTTACAATGAGTTCCGGAGGGAAGGGACAATTTAAAGGAGCAGTGCAAGTTGACATACTGGAAAGGGAAGATGGAAATTTCAGACTTCTGCTAATCTTAAAGAAAAACTTCCAACATAGGGATTCACACATGCCAGAACTGAAGCACAAGTCTCGGTATCTCAGTTTACATGTATCCCAGAATACACATGCACCCACAATATAAACTCAAGGTAAATGATAGGGTCCAATAATGATCTACTACACAAATTTAGCAGGAATAGACAGTAGGCAATTCACCCCTAGAAAAGTGTGGGTAAATGTTTAAACTGTTAGATCCACGTAGACACTATTAGAAGTGTGGCAAGGGTATGGAGGCAGTTGCCAACTGTGATAGAAAGAGAACCACGTTGAGTGGGCCCTGTGAGGAATTGGAACATTAACTTCGCTCCCCCAATAGTGCCAGATCCAGCTATGGATCAATCCAGGTCAAAACACAGTTTCACTAACATACTCAGGGCATAAGTACTGGTAGCTATAACAAAACAGAAACCTTTCCTCATTGTATTGTGTGCCACATATTTAGGCAACACTACAACAAATGTTTATATCGGGAAAGAAACACTAAAATTGGCAAAAAACTTCAGTAAAAAGGCATAAGGTTTAATAAGAAAAATAACACCAAAATGGTAAAAATCTGAAAAGAAAAACAAATGATTTTGAGTCAACATGCACTAAGAAAATCCAAAGTGCTGACATACATTAAATACGTTAATTGTTGGAGTTCACTGGGGCTTTTGTGTGATTTGAAGCCATCTGCTATGGAGCCAATAACATAGCTTGTGACACCAGTTAAAAGTTTTATTTTCAGTCTTTTTTTTGGAAGTAAAACTCCACCACTAGGGCATAGGATGATGTTTTTACCTGCAAAGGCAACTAGACATATGATATGTCCAGTCTGAGTTACCTCAAAGCCTTAAATTTTCACACCAGAAACTCAAAGTGGGAACATTTGGAAAATGTAGCCAAAAGGATCACTTTGCTGCTGGGATTAATTTTCTGCCTTTCCTTATTTTCACTTTTTGACTAGCTCAAAACCCCTGAGTAAGACAAGCCCAAAAGCTGTAGTTAGGTAAGGGTCCAGGAGGCATTCAATATTAGGCCTCACTGAAGACTTTCCTCACTGTAAAAAAGTCCTGGGAAGAAGAACCTGAAATCATCTGTCCTAAGGTCATATCTTTTTTGGGTAGCTTTGACATGTTCTTCCAGACCAGCAACAGTTCAAAAATAAGTGTAATTAAGGGACCTATATAGAGTTTGGCAGATGTGGGACATCAACCAAAAACAGTGGGTGTTCACCCTATTTGGAGTGTATAGCAACTATCTAGAGTGCACCGGGGGTGGACAAGACATCCACCACCTTTTGGCAGAAGTCCTACATCAGCCAAAGTATACATTATGTCCTAAAGTGGAACTCTCTGCAGGTCGTCAAACACCTTCTCATGGCATCCCTTAGAGGTCCTACACTACCGGAGGAAGAGGTTCTTAGAGTCCAAGTTCCACTCCTACAAACACTCTTGAAGGACATTCTGAACTGGTTAGGTAGTTCTTCTACAGGATGCCTTTCTTTAGCATTTTCTGTCATTTAGGCCCACAGGAGGGCTGTGCAGTAGGTGAAATTTGCTTTTGCAGATTCCCTTCGATTGGAGTTGGGGCAGCAGTCTCACACTCAGAAAGGTACCCAAGGACGGAGTCAGAGTGGTAGGCCTATGCAGCTGTGCTAGTCTTGGGCAGTTGAGCCACCCCTGACAGGGTGCAAACAGATGCTTAAATATGGCGTCCATGCTGATATGTTTTCTCAAGCTTGTGACCTCATGGTCGATCATGGTGCCTACTATGGTGGAGATGTTGCTCTTGTTTCCAAGTTGACAGCGGGAGCTTCAGATCGCTTATAGCTGCTAGTTGGGCATCACAGTGATACTTGTTCAAGGTGGTAACTGCAGTGTGAATGGTAGACCCCCTCAAACACTGCTTTCTCCTGGCTTCACTCTTTGGGGTGGCCATCTTTCGCTTGGTATTCTGAATGCTAGGCACACACTGGGCTTCTCATCCTGGACAGTCCCACTTCCTACAGAGCCAAGCAATCTTCTTCCCTCTCTCAGGAGGCAGGGAGGCCTCTAGAGTCTAGGCAGGGAGGCCTCCAGAGACTAAGCTGACCATCTGCTCCTCCAGCAGAAACTGCAGACTTTAGATATTGTCCCCTCATCTCTGGGAGACTAGTTGCCAGGCAGTTACACAGCAGCAATTCCAACACTCTGCAGAGCACTCTCTTCTTTAGTCAGGAAAACTTGCAACGGGAACAAGGTAGAGTGGTTTGGAACCCACTTTAGCACAGATTTTCCAAGATTAGGATTCCGATATACCTTATAAACGTTGAGTTCTTGCTTGGATTGGTTCTCCTTCAAATGCCATTTCTGTCTGTTACTCAGGCACCTCTTTTGTGCTCGTTGATGGCTCTGTCAGAAGGTAGCAATGAGTCTGGCTGCACACAGGAGTATTCAAAGCAGGAGCTCAATGAAGTATGTAATCTCTGCAGCTAGGTGGCATTATCCTTTCTGAACAGACAAAAGGACAAGTCCTAACTAGAGCGTTTCTCACCTTGAATAACAGAAACTGCAGTCCCAGCCCTCACCCTGCCACCTACTAAATGGTAGTGGTAGGTAGAACTAATCAGCAGTCCTTTACTAAAGGGGCCCTCATGGAATTTTGAACGGAATCCTTATTTCAATTCTCCTTCATTTTAGTTTCTGGTCTCCAGACTCCAGCTATAGGAATGCAGACAATTCATTTAGGTGTCTGGGCCTCTATACTACAGCCACATTAATGCAGGCAGTGCATTTGCACTATTCTCTATCTTGTGTCCATTCTTGTGCCATTCTAAATCAGTATACACATCGACCTCCTACATAATTGAAACCCACATTTACTGCACATACATGCACTTATCATACAACTAGAATGTCAGCACAGGGTGCACGGGATCATAAAACAGCTAAACATTACATAATACCAATCAGTAGAATACACTCTATCTGACAGAAAGAAAAATATCTGACCCTGCTAAACATTCACAAAGCATGGTGGACTGCCACCACCACCTCAGGAGATGCAGCTAGTACACAGAGAGTAGTCCTATGCCCACTATACGGTGAGCCCCCTCCAGGTCACAGAACTTGTTCTAGACCTCACATTTCCAGGGACAGGCCTAGGCTTATGCGCACACTCTAGAGTAGCATGATGCCAAGGAGGTCTTAGTCTCAAAGTCCTGTATTGATAGCCACAAATGTTTGATATCATTTGTAGCCAATCAGTTTGATGGTAACAACAGGACAACCATAGCAGTCCTGCAGGGTTAACCTTCCAGATATGCCTATTTTTGTAAACATTTCAATTCCACCCTGTGCCCCTCTTTAAATGCAATTTCTAAAAATGGTTGTGTAATTTTATACCAAATCACAAGAAGCATGCATCCTGAGTTTTGATTTGTTACCACTATGATGTAATCCTGTTCAGCTTTTTGTCTGTATTGCAATGTTTCCTATTGAAATACCATGGAAAACGTTCTCTGAAGGAGCTGAGGTGGATGAACGTTTTTTGGTAAAGTTTGTGAAGCAAAAAATTAAAAAATTGGTGTACGGACTATACATACATATATGTATTTATTCATTCAATTAACATGGTTTGTAATTAAGTAACAACTACTTCATTTATGTATAAAGGTGTTACACTATGCCTAGTTTTACCATACCTTTGCCGCCTTTGCTACCTAGGCTAAGTAGGTCAATTATCCATCATAGAAAATATAGTCAACAACATGGTCAAAAGTAATAACTCAAATACTCGCAGTCTCACATTTGATACTGCTTGGTGGATGCTACTATTTCTTATATCTTTTAAAAAGCAAGAACATGAGGTAGTCATTTAAATAATTACTGTTCTACCTTCTTTAATTTTTATAAAGATCTATTGACAGTTTTTCCACTTCTGTTGCTATGTATTGAGATTTTTTTTATTTTCACCATAGTGGGAACTGCTTTTAGGGTTCAGATTTTATGATAGTCTTATGCAGATGGAGTTGCACAGTCAACACTAGACTCAACACTAGACAAATCATTGGAAATCCTGTGAGTGTGTCTAGACAAGGGCTTCTGTTAATTTTGACTGATGTTGGTAAATGCAATTTCTGACATAACATCTGGTCTGCAATTTGATAAAAAGGTCATGAGCAAGCTACATCCCGAGGTTCTGTAAGTGGTATCAATGTTGGAGATCATGGGCCAGAGACTCAAGCCATTATAAAGGGGGAGGCATGGGAATGCTGGTGCTAACATGTATCAACTTAGGGGCAGATTTATGGAAGGTGGCGATGCACTAGTGTAGCACCACTTTTTCTACGTCCCTTAGCACCCCCTAACACCACCATGTGTGTGCTGTATTTAAAATACAGCACACCATGACAGTAGTTAGGGGTACTGGCATCATAATATTTTACGCTAATCCGAGGCTTTGCAGGATTAGGATAAAAACATTTGACTCTACTTCTGTAAATCACCCAGAGGCCCATTGAAGCCAATTGAAACCTGCTCTGAGCAGCCATTAGAAGTGTGGAAAAAAATGGTTCAAGGAAATCTCTTAGATTTCCTTGTGCCATTTTTTGCTCCCCCCCCCCATGGAAGAACGCCCCCTTTGCATACATTATGCCTGGTACAGGCATAATGTAGCACAAAGGGTTACAAAGTGGTGCATTGCATGCACTGCGCTACTTTGTAAATATGGCGTGGCATTTTTGGCTTTTCAAAAGCTACATTAGCATAAAACAAATGACGCTAATGTGGTGTTAGAATGGTGCACGGCCCTCTTACATTTGGGCCTCAGTTCCAGTTCTGTTAAGATGGTTCAGTCTTGTCCAAATCTGTACATATCTGAAACAGTGCATGCAATGAGCTTCTAAATGAGCCCGGGAGAAATTTTATTTGTGGTGTTTTCACTGCATTACTGTGTGTGTGTGTTCAAATATTTTACACATCGCCTCTGCGATAAGCCTGACTGCTTGTGCCAAGCTACCAAGGTGGTGAGCAGGGATTATCTGAGCTGTGTATCTCCCCTACCATGACTAAAGCGAGGGTTCCTACTTGGACAGGGTCTAAACTGACTGCGAACTAGAGACCCCATTTCTAATATTGGTGATTAGCAGTGAGGATAGGACTTGTATTTGTCCTTTGCATACAGCAATTGGTGTACATGACTGTGATTGCAGACCACTACACAACCACATACTGTTTTTTTCTTATTTTTGGATTTATCTTGCCAACCTTTTCAACTTTTGTGCCTTATCTACAAGCATATCTGGGGAGCCATCAGTAGTTGTTGTAGATGCAGTGTTTGTCCAGTAAAAGTGGGAGACATACTCACTATCTCTGCTCAGAAAGTTTTGTCAGCAGCTTTAGTGCCCAATTAAAGGCCTTAACAAAAAGGAGGAGCTACAAAAGGTGCTAAGGGCCTGGTTGGCAAAGGAGGCTTGGGGGTTCCCAGAGGAGGAGGAGAATGTTGTTGTGGACAGAGAGGAGGGCAACCTGCAGAATGTGTTGGATAACCAGGATCTGTCTAAAAGGGAGGCACCATCCAGGGCAAGTAGCAGTGTGTCCTCAAGGTGACCAACCCCAGACGACCTGAGGGACAGGCAGGCAACCTGGAGGCATCAGACGGAGATGGAAAAACGTAAGCTGCAGCATGAAAGGGAACTTCAGCTGGAGCCGGCAAATACCAACAGGGAGTCAGAAAAAGAGAAACTTACCATAGAGGAGTGGAAATTGGTTTTAGCTCAGGATCTGAGTTTGAAGGAGCTGGATCCAAGGAGCAGGCCCGCACAAATGGTGACAGCATTTCATCAGTGCAGTCTGAAAGGAGAGTTTACCTTCCCAAGAATTTCGGGAAAGAGTACACCAAGGAGGATGACATCCACAGGTGGTTTCAGGGCTATGAGGCAGCACTCCACATGCATGGGATGCCTGAGCGAGAATGGGGGGGCAGGCCAGTGGAATTACTTCACGGCAGAAGGGTGGGACACCTTGTTGGGGCTAGAGGTAGCTAGTGAGCTCACCTACACCAAGATGAAGAATGCCCTATCACTAGGTAAGGCCAGACACCAGAGAGCATTCTGTCTAGAAGTTTAGGGAGAGTAGAAAACTTGATTCTCATACCTGGCTTGAGTGTGTGGATTCCTTCTGCAGAACACTGGATGGTTGGGTGAGGGGTAGTGAAGTGACAGATTATCAGGGGCTGTATGATTTGTATGGGATCACGTATCTTGTCTGTGTTTCCCATAGCAGCGCCCCTGGTGTCAGATGTTACCTCTGCTGTCTTGGAGCAATTAGTGGTGCCTGCAACCCAGCCATTAATGGAGCAAGTGCCAACTCCCTGGTTCGCAGAGAATAAAATGGAGACAGTAGATTACCACACGCTGTGCTAGCTGAAAAGCCATCAACTTCAACTGAGTCCAAGTGGGACTAGAAGACGCATGGGCCCCAGGAAGCACCCCAACACCAACCAGTGAGCACAGTTTGGCGAAAGCTACTGCAATGTCTGCGGACCCAGAGTGTGCTGTAAGCACTGCTGCACCTCCATACCCGACTTCAGCACAGAGGGACCAGGCAGACAGAGGAACCCATAGGGAATTCTAACACACAAGTTCTCTTGCACCCATGAGAGTGCTTGTCCCGGCGGGAGTTACCAGGGCCCTCGGATGACTAGCAGGAGAGTGGGTCTTTACAAAGTTATATGAATGCCTCAACAGCATATTGAAGCACAGAGAAGGTGGCACATAGGTCTGAAGGAGATTTCAACCCCTACAATGCAGCAGTGTGCTGCTCAAGAGGGGCCAACAACCTTATCTCCCATCTTCTCCCCCTTAATGTGCTTTCTGTGAAACCAACACAGAAGAACATGTGCCACAATCAAATGCGAATCGGGGAAAAGGAGAGATTGTGACTTGCAGCCCTCTGTTGACTCGCAGAGGGGAAGAAAGATAGGAAGGGCACCAGATGTCTGCTCCCTGTGGGAGGTCCCCCACAAGAAACCGTATGATCACTATTATGTCAAAAAATGCTAACTACTGGATCAAGGGAGTTGCCGCCACCTCTAAGACTATACTAAGGAACACAAATGGCGGCCTCACTAACCCTGGGTGCATGTAGCAATCTAGGGAACGTAAGGAGCAGAGCCTGCAACAGGCCCCAAGGAGATACTGCCTGATCATCTACCTAGATTTCTGTGGAACTGGGTCTGCAGAGGAACCACATAGTGCTGCTCCCCATAGATGTGCTGCAGCTGGAAAGACCAGTAGGAAGAAGGACCTGTACATGGGGAGTCAAGTCCAGAGTGTCACAACTGAACAGGTGCTCAAGAATATCAGCTCAATATCACCGTTGGGTCCCCAGGGAGGCCCGCACTCCCGGATATTCTGCACTGCTTCTAGAGAAGCATTTGATAGATACCCTAGAAGTGGACCTGAGCATTCTGAAAGATGATGACAGATGTCTGGCAGAGAGAGTCACAATGGTGGATAGGACAATAACAGATTTCTCATCTGACAGAGCAGCACTGCGAGAACAGCTTACACATATAGAGGATAAAGTCCAAACACTAGAAATCAGAGGGGAAGATGCAGAAATCAAATCGCGGAGGAATAACATCTATGTGGTGAGCCTACCCATGCGAGTAGAAGGTGGAAATATGCTGCTCTGTCTGGAGAAGTGGCTGCACGAGGAGGCAGTCTAGGATGGCCTCCCCCAATTCTATGCACTGGGACGAGCACACAGAGTTCCGGCACAACCCTCTCTGCCGGGTCACCACCACAACCAGCAATAGCCTGGCTTCTTCACTATAAAGTCCGTGGCTCAATTTTAGATCAGGGCAGATGAAAAGGGGACTTCAAAGTAAGCAACAGTAAGTTAATGATTTTCCCCGATTTCATCAAACCCATACAGAAACAATGCTCCATTTTCCTTGAAGCAAAGTGACGTCTCCACCAGAAGGGCCTGAAGTATGCCATGCTGTTCCTTGAGTAACTAAGGCTTGCAGAGGAAGCACACGTTTTCCAGACTCTCCAAGAAGCATGGGATTGGATAGAGATACATCCGCAGGTCGGCTCCTGTCTGGGGTACCCGAGGTGTAAATACAAGCAAAGAGAACCACACTGGGGTGGCCGAGACACCCCTAGGGTGGGACCCACAAACTCAGAGGTCCAGCGAGAACAAGAGTGCCCCTGAAGGTGGTGGCCACAATGAGCAGAAGTGGTCCACCCAGTTAGATATGTGAAGACGACATTCAAAACTCGGAACCTCAACATGCTACCAGTTCATTGGTGGAATCAGACACTGAATTGCCTAAAGTAATCCCTGGAATGGCTGACAAACTCACATGAAGCAGTTGGACTGTAAGGGGATTCTTATATTTCTGCTATTGCTGAGGAGATATCCCATTATCACCAATAGGGCCCCTTAGCCCTGTAATGTATCCTTAAGTCTCCAAGGCCAGATTAAAGAAAGCCCAGCACCTCCTTGAGCCACATTAGCCTATTTTTTCTTTAAGCTAATGTGGCTTAACGAGGCCAAAATCACTGTGCCAGATTTCCAAAGTGGTGCAATGCATTATTTGCACCACTTTGTAACACTTTGCACCACATTATGCCTGTGCAAGGCATAATGTATGCAAGGGGGGCATTCCCTTGTTGGGGGGCTGAAAAAATGGTTCAAAGAAATTTAAAAGCTTTTATTGTGCCATTTTTTGCATCACTTTTAACACCTGCACAGAGCAGGCATTAAAAGGAGGTGCACCATTATAATGGGCCTCAATGTGCTTTGCAGGATTAACGTCAACATTTTTTACACTAATCCTGCAAAGCGCCAAACTAGTGTCAGAAATTTTGATGTTAGTTCCCTAGCTACCGCCATGATGCACATATATTGAAATGGTGCAAACATGGTGGCATTCGCGGGACGCTAAGGGGTGCAAGAACAGAGGTGCTGCAGTGGATGCACCGTCACTTTTTTAAAATGATGCCCTAAATTGGGTGGGGAGGCATAGGATGTGGTGCTCACCACAGGCCATCACCTTCACATTGCTTAATGTTTTTGTGGATGCACCCAAACCAGATTGCAAGTTCATTTAAAGTTTGGATGAGGGGTACCTACCTACTTGTCCTGGGGTGTGGGAGTTGGGAACTTTATTGTTCATATGTTTGTGGGGGGATGCATAATTATTCCCCTTTGAGAGTACTCCTGGATGTATTGGCCATGGGTGGTCCTTAGTCGTTGAGGTTTAAAATGGCTTTATAACTAGAAATGGCAACCCCCATGGATTTTAAGGTAATGTCTTGGAATATTAAGGGGATGCAGAACATGGCCAAAAGATACAAAGGGGCAGATTTAAGAGCCCCTAGCTCCTCCTTGCACCACATTAGCATCTTTTTTTTTAAGCTAATGTGGGCTAACGAAGCCAAAATCACTGCACCAAATTTACAAAGTGGAGCAATGCATACATTGCACCACTTTGTAACCCTTTGTGCTACATTATGCCTGCGTCAGGATTTCTTTGCAGCATAATTTCGGCACTTTTAACACCTGCTTAGAGCAGGTGTTGAAAGGAGGCATACTATTGTTTTCAATGAGCAGCAATGGGGTTTGCAGGTTTTGACACTAATCCTGCAATGCTCCAAACTAGCTTAAAAAATGTTGACGCTAGTTCCCCAAACTACCACGTTGTGTGCCATATGTTAGCTATGGCACAAACATGGTGGTGTTAGGGGGTCGCAATGGGGTGCAAGAAGAGTGGCGCTGCACTGGATGCAGAGACAATTTTCTTAAATCAGGCCCAAAGTCTTTTCCTTCCTGTACATGCAAGGTGTCCAAATTGTGCTCCTACAGGAGACACATCTCATAGCCAAGGAGGAGTAGAGTTGAAGTGCAGATTAAGGGGAGAAGCCTATTACACTGTGTACACAACCTACGCACAAGAGGTTATGGTGTGGATGCGCCTGGGAGTCCCCTTACAACACACAGGACACCTGATAGATCCAACTGGCAGACTTTCTGTGGTCACTGGCCACCTAGATGGCTGGGACATAACCTTGGGAGGAATATATGCGCCTAACATAGACCAGGTGGCTTTTCTGGCTGAACTATCGAGAACACTGACCACCTACGTAGTGGGCTCTATCATACTGGTAGGCGACTTCAAATGTATAGCAGACCCCATCTTAGGTTGCTCTCACCCCCTTTCCGAGACTTCCGGACAAAATGAAAATGGCCCACACATTTTCTGAATGCAGGAGAAGTGGGGTATGGCTGACTCATGGCATTTACACCACCAGGGGGAATTTGAATGATCCTTTTGCTCACCACTACATGATTTACACGTACCCCTTAATGTGTTGATGTGCACACCGGACATACACATCTCAGTCCATACCACAGAGTATTTCACCAGACCCATATCTGACCATAACCTGTTGCTAATGGGTTTGAGATGGGGGAGGGTATGACAGTGCGCCCCAACATGGTGATTAAAACTGAATTTACTCGAACATCCTGTATATAGGGATATAATAGGGACAGTTATGCACCAATACTTTGAAGACAATCTAGGCTCAGCATCCTCTCCCCTAGTGGAGTGAGGGATGGCTTTACGAGCGAGGTCAGAGGCTGGAGTATAGCTGAATCAGTGTGAGAACATCAGACCCTACTGTAAGAAGTTTTATCATCTGACAAGACACTACGGACTATTTAATGGCTTAGACTTAGACACCCAGAACAGCAGCCCAATTTGCTGGAAGCAAAAGAGAAAGTTGCAGAGTATGTTGAAAGACTTAAATACTTTGATTGTGAGAACAATATGATAAGAGCACTTGCGGAGAGAGATTGATTGGGCTCCCTTCCAAGGTGACTTGTGAACCTGGCCAAAAGGGACACAGTGATACTAGAACTGGAGACAGACCAGAGACACAAAATATATAGTCAAGATGATATTAATCAAGAATTGACTGACCAACTGAGGACATTGAGGGATTTTTGACACCTTTGACACTCTCAAGAATCATACTGGACTAAGCCGAGGTACTGGGAGGAGAAATCATGCTCCCAGAGGTCTATGCATCCATAAAGACTATGGCTAGAAGCAACACACCGGGCATGGATAGATTTCTGGCTGAACTTTACTCTGCCTATGCAGAGGACTTTGCCTCCAAACTAGTAGCCCTTTATAAGGCAGCCAAAGAGGCAGGAATGTTACCAATTTCTACACTGGAAGTTGATTGTGCTCTTACTAAAACCTGGAAAGCCAGCCGACAATACAAGAGCCGAGAGACCACTATCTATGTTAAACATCAATTACAAAATCCTGAGCAGGATTCTGGCTACCCTGCTCTTCCTCACCTGACCACCCTCATCCACTTCGATCAGGCTTGATTCATACCAGACCACAATACAGCACTTAATATGTGCAGACTCCTCGCTCTGCCAGGGGCCAAACCCTATGACCAGATGGAAGAAGCATTTTTCGATGTAGCTTTGAAAGGGGCTTTTTATACAAAGTCATGGAAACTTTTGCTTAGGACGGGGATTTGTGGCCTGGACCACATTATTGTACACTGACCCCACGGCCCAAGTACGCATGGTATGTACAATCTTGGAAAGTTAGAGGGTAGGACTGGGAACCGCACAGGGGAGTTCCCTATCACCACTACTCTTTGCCTTTGCAATGGAGATATTGGCTTGCTATGCCAGGATAGGAAGCGCATACCAGGGCATACTGGTGGGAACCCTAATGCATCATATTGCGTTATACATGGATGACCTTTTAATAGTTTTGCAGAAGAAATTGGAGGTGCTTGAGGATGCTAGGGAGCGCTTGGAGCCATTCGGCTCCCTCTCTGGATTAAGGGTCAATTGGCAGAAATCATGATTGTTTCCCGTGACAGCCACCTTGGGCCTGGTGGTGCTACAGTGGGAACCCTGTTGTCTACAATATCTTGGGGTACGGATTTACCACAACCTCATAGATTTATTGTACTGGAGCATAGGAACAGCTATGTGCATGCTCAAATAGAGCACTGAGTTTTGGAAAACACTCCAGGCCAAATTGTTCTGCTAAAAAAGGATTTCCCCCCTTCCTGTTGTACCTCTTTGTGGTACTCTCACTCTGGATTCCATAGACGACCTTCCAGGAAATTGATACACTCCTTATGGCTTTTATATGGGGCTCAAGCTGCAGATGAATGGCACTGGCTACTCTATGGAGACCTATGGGCAATAGAGGTCTCACAGTTCTCGACAGTTCATACTACCTTGCTGCACAACTCCAGTTTCTGACGCAATGGAAACTGGGATGACTCACCGCTGGATGTGAGATAAGCCCTCTTGGCTGCCTGAAACAGAGTGATTCTTAGAGTCAAACACCCCAATTAGGCTCCCACCATGGAATTCTACACAGTACAGGGCTGCTGTAATATAAGCCTTCAAAGAATTCATGCAAAAATGCCCTATTCTCCTGACATTCCAGTGAGGTTGCTGGCAGTGCTCCCACATGGGGGAGACTGGTGAGCACTGGTAGAGTGGGTGACACCTGGTGCAATAACAATTGGGGACCAATTCGAGACCGAGGTGCTACTACCATTTGAAGAGTTAAATTTCAGACATGACCTGCTACAGGGCAACTTTATCCTGCATAGGGCAGTGAAGACAGTGATCCATAAATATTGTAGTCTGGCTTCACAGAACTACTGCACACTAGAAGTTGCCAATATTTGGTCACCTCAGCAGGGACCTTTAAAGCAGTGAAGTATCTATATTAAACACTTAGGGGAGACATGCTGCTGCCTCTGACCACCCTTTGTACCCATTGGGAGAAGGGCCTGGGGGCATACATGCCAGAAGGGGACTGATGAACATTCTAAACAGAATGCTCAAGGTATCCAGAAAAGCCAGGTTTAAACTTTTTAACTTCTATGTGCTACATAGAGTGTACCTCATGCCTGAGAGAATAAACAAATACTACACAGTAGAGGAGGCACATCGTTGAAGTTGTAGCAAACTGGGGGCCAGCTTTTTACACATGTTCTGGGGATGGCCAGGACTCACAGACTACTGGGAGGAAATCCCCAGAATACTGACCAAGATTGTTGGGAAGGAAATCCCATGTACCCCTGGGCACTGTCTACTGCACTGGTACTAAAACTATACACAGGTTTCCGGACTTGGCCCTGGAACTTGCAAAAAAAGAGAGATTTCCTGAAACTGAAAAGCCCCAAAAGGACCCCAGGTCGTGACGTGGAGAAAAGAGCTTGGGAGTAGGCGGGGTACGAGAGTGGTGTGCTCCTCCGCGAAGCCAATCGTGGGCAGGGCTTGCTAGATGTAGCGAAATCCGGGAAAGTGCTAGTAGACTCCATGACCAACCCTGACCCCTTATCACCAGGACTGACACATTGAAGAGAGGTGAAAATACATACACAAGAGAGATGCAAGACCACCCATATATAGCTGTTGTCATCCATGATATTCATTGGAGCTTTTTGAACTTGGGACATACTTGACAAGGGGGATGGGATTGTGGTACAAGTTAATAAAGTTAACAAGATATTCTTTGTGATGGTGGGAAGGAATGCTAGCAGTACCTGTTGTAACTGGATATTGCCTTATATCGATGAAAACTAATAAAATATGTCTAAAAGTCAATATACCAGCTAAAATGAAACACGTCAACCAATATTCAGATTGCCCCTAGTGGCAGTCCTTGCTGTTTCCTAATAATCCACACACTATACCGAAACCTGCCAAGGGAAAACACAATGGGCAAAGAAGTATCAGATTAGAAAATTCTTATAGTTGGTTGATAACATCGCCAGCCCAAGTAAAGATAAAAAGCTCAGATCCATTTTCTTCTAGCTGTAATGTAGACTAGACAAATAAAAACAATAGATGTTGTATACTTTTCTGTTTCTGGCCATTGCGCAAAGAACATATGGTATTAAAAGATTGAGCAATAGGCTACCTAGATGTAAATCTTTTAATTCAAAGGAGTTTAAACTGAAATTTTGCCACAGGGTTTTTGCTAAAGGGAGGGCTGTAAGTCTTCCCCATTGAGCATCTTTTAGAACTGGGTTTTTTGGTTGGCAGTCAGGTTGCCCTCTGTCCAAGCAAGAACCCTTACTATAGTCAGGGTAAGTCACACACAATCCAAATTATCCTCGGCCCACCCACTGGTAGCTTGGCACGAGCAGTCAGGCTTAATTTAGAAGGCAATGTGTAAAGCGTTTGTGCAATAAATCATACAATAACACAATATAGCGCCACAAAAATACACCACACAGTGTTTAGAAAAATATATAATATTTATCTGGGTATTTGCAGGTCAAAACGATCAAAGATGTAATATGAATTTGTAAAGATATCACTAAAAAGTGATATGAAGTGTCTTAAGTCTTTAAAAAGTAAACAAAGTCTCTTTCAAGCACAAAGTACCTGGTTTGGAGTGGAAAATCTCCACAGAGGGCCGCAGAAGAGGAGATGCATGGAAAAATGGTGTGTGCGTCGGTTACGCCCCCTTCACACACGGACTTGCGTTGTTATTTTTCACGCGGGGAGACTTGCATCGTTCTACAGTAGGAAAATGGTGTGTGTGCCGGTTTTGCCCTTCACACACGGACTTGCATCGTTATTTTTCACTCGGGGAAGAGGTGCGTCGTTTTCTGGCACGTGGACCGTCTACTTCTATGGATCGCGGTATTACCAGATGTCCCAGGGTCTGTACATGGATTCCTCGGCTTGCTATCCGCTGTGCGTCGTTCCGGGAGGCTGTGCGTGGAATTTTCTTTCTCAAGGCAGGCGTTGCATTGATTTCCTCTCTGGAAGTCGGGCGGCGTTGTCCATGCGAGGCTGTGCGTCGAAGTTCTGGTCGCACCGCAGGCGTCGCGTTGAGCATTGTCTTTCTGGATTGGCGTGCGGTGAATTTCTCACCGCGGAACAAGCTGTGCGTGGAAATTTTCGTTGCACGAGGAATCCAATTGAAAAAGAGAAGTCTTTTTGGTCCTGAGACTTCAGGGAACAGGAGGCAAGCTCTATCCAAGCCCTTGGAGAGCACGTTTACAGCCAGACAAGAGTTCAGCAAGGCAGCAGGCCAACAGCAAGGCAGTAGTCCTTTGTAGAAAGCAGACAGGTGAGTCCTTTGAGCAGCCAGGCAGTTCTTCTTGGCAGGATGTACGTTCTGGTTCAGGTTTCTTCTCCAGCAAGTGTCTGATGAGGTAGGGCAGAGGCCCTGTTTTATACTAAATTGTGCCTTTGAAGTGGGGGTGACTTCAAAGAGTGGCTAAGAAATGCACCATGTCCCCTTTCAGTTCAATCCTGTCTGCCAGGGTCCCAGTAGGGGTTGTGGCAGTCCTTTGTGTGAGGGCAGGTCCTCCACCCTCCCAGCCCAGGAAGACCCATTCAAAATGCAGATGTATGCAAGTGAGGCTGAGTACCCTGTGTTTGGGGTGTGTCTGAGTGAATGCACAAGGAGCTGTTAACTAAACCTAGCCAGACGTGGATTGTAAGGCACAGAAAGATTTAAGTGCAAAGAAATGCTCACTTTCTAAAAGTGACATTTCTAGAATATTAATGTTAAATCCAACTTCACCAGTCAGCAGGATTTTGTATCACCATTCTGGCCATACTAAATATGACCTTCCTGCTCCTTTCAGATCAGCAGCTGCCACTTCAACAATGTATGAGGGCAGCCCCAATGTTAGCCTATGAAGGGAGCAGGCCTCACAGTGGTGTAAAAACGAATTTAGGAGTTTTACACTACCAGGACATGTAAACTACACAGGTACATGTCCTGCCGTTTACCCACACAGCACCCTGCTCTAGGGGTTACCTAGGGCACACATTAGAGGTGACTTATATGTAGAGAAAGGGGAGTTTTAGGCTTGGCAAGTACTTTTAAATGCCAAGTCAAAGTGGCAGTGAAACTGCACACACGCCTTGCAATGGCAGGCCTGAGACAAGGTTAAGGGGCTACTGAAGTGGGTGGCACAACCAGTGCTGCAGGCCCACTAGTAGCATTTAATCTACAGGCCCTAGGCAAATATAGTGCACTCTACTAGGGTCTTACAAGTAAATTAAGTAGCCAATCATGGATAAACCAATCAACAGTACAATTTACACAGAGAGCATATGCACTTTAGCACTGGTTAGCAGAGGTAAAGTGCCCAGAGTTTAAAAGCCAACAACAGCAGGTCAGAAAAAATAGGAGGAAGGAGGCAAAAAGTTTGGGGATGACCCTGTCAAAAAGCCAGGTCCAACGGCGTCCATTTGAATCTGGCCCACTACATAATCACAAAAAAATTTAAGTGTGTTTTAAGAGGCTGATGTTAAGGAGTTGGGTTCTGTTCACCAACTGTCAAGCCTAAGTGTGCTTAGCCAAGATTTGACATGGCAAGTCCAAGTCATTAGAGGGATCAAGTTTTAAAATTTCAATTAGGTTGGCCTTGCATGGAGCTAGCTCAGCAGTTGTCCATACGTGTACCCGAAGATAATAAGGCCCATATTTATACTTTTTGACGCTAAACTGCGCTAACGCAGTTTAGCGTCAAAAAATTTTGCGCCGTCTAACGCCATTCTGAAGCGCCATGCGGGCGCCGTATTTATGGAATGGCGTTAGCCGGCGCAAGCAGACCGGCGCTGCCTGGTGTGCGTGGAAAAAAACCACGTAGACCAGGCAGCGCCGGCGTTGGGCAAAAATGACGTTAGGGCGTCTTAAAATGGGGCAAGTCAGGTTGAGGCAAAAAAATCGTCTTAACCCGACTTGCGCCATTTTTTAACGACGCCCATCCCCCATCAACATGACTCCTATCATTGTAAAGATAGGAGTCATGCCCCCTTGCCCAATGGCCATGCCCAGGGGACTTCTGTCCCCTGGGCATGGTCATTGGGCATAGTGGCATGTAGGGGGGCACAAATCAGGCCCCCCTATGCCAAAAAAAATTATTAAAAAAAAAAAAAAAATACTTACCTGAACTTACCTGAATGTCCCTGGGGTGGGTCCCTCCAGCCTTGGGTGTCCTCCTGGGGTGGGCAAGGGTGGCAGGGGGGGTCCCTGGGGGCAGGGGAGGGCACTCTGGGCTCATTTTGAGCCCACTTGTCCCTTAACGCCATGCCTGACCCAGGCGTTAAAAAGCGGCGCAAATGCGCCGTTTTTAGCCACGCCCACTCCCGGGCGTCTCTTTTGCCCGGGAGTATAAATACCACGTAAAGGCCTGGGAGTCATTTTTTAGACGGGAACGCCTCCCTTGCATATCATTAACGCAAGGAAGGGGTTCACGCTAAAAAATGACGCACATTCCGGGAACTTTGGCGCTATACGCCTCTAACGCCATAGTATAAATATGGCGTTAGTTGGCGTTAGTTTAGCGTCGAATTTGCGTCGAAAAAAACGACGCAAATTCGGCGCAAACGGAGTATAAATACGGCCCTAAGTGTCTCAAAACAACTAAGTGCACAACTCTGTGTACCCCTAATTATTAAAAAAAAACATGAGGATAAAGGGAATACCTTGAGGCAGTCTAAAAAGGGACATGACAAAGGCATTTTCTCCAACAATCATTACTAACGTATTGGTGTAGCCCTGGATCTCAGCTCCTTAGAGAGCAGCATGTTTGCTTTGGCTTTATATACCTCTAAGGCTGGAGAAACAGGTCTGGATATTGTTGCATATTGAAGCTTTAAGGTAGCAGCTGCCCTATGCTTTAGAGTTAATTTGTCCTTCCCTTTTTGAGGGGTCTCAGAGAGCCTGCTGTCTACCTTGAGGCCCAGATAATCAAATCTTTGCGTCTTCTCCAGATTCATTGTCCCAACATAGAGATTGCCCTTGAAAGACCTCTGACAGGTCATGGTCATTGATTTTGTTTTGGATATATTCATTTGTAAGCCCTTTTCATGGCAAAATTAATTGAACTTGGTTAAAAGATTTTGGACCCCAATAAGAGTTTTAGATATAAGAAGGGTATTGTCTACAAAAACTAAAGCCGTATTAATAAGTCATTTAGTTTAGACAAATCCTGATGGCAGTTCAAGAAGGCAATGAAAGCATCCCTGTATAACCCTTCCGTAAGCTCCCTCTGTTTTCCCCAAGGCACTTCGCCATGATTGTTCTCACGCAGTTTAATTATAGTAGACAATAGTATATCCAGCCAGCTATGGACCTTAAGGATTCCAACAACAGATGTCTGGGTACAAAACCAAATGCAGATCCTAAATCAACAAACACAATGTACAAATGATTTTTGCAGAATCATCATATATTTCCCCTGAATGAGCGAAAAATGAAAGATTTAATCAATAGTGCCCACTTTTGCTGTGACTTCCCCCTTGACAAGATCATAATACATTGTTGCCCTCTATCCATTCTTCAGGTTTGAAAACTTACCTAGCGAATATCTTTTGAAGATTATCCACTAGAAGTATTGGCACATAACTGTCTGGTATTGGTCTATCCCTCTTTTTATATATTGGAACAATTTCAGCCTATTGCTAAGTATGGGATATCTGTGCGTTTGATAATATAATTTAAAAATAGTTTGATACATGGAGTCCAAAGTTGGGTGTCATAATGGAAAAGATCCCCTGAGATCTTCTTAGGGCCCAGAATGTTAGATACCTTTATTGAGTTGGTGGCAGTCTGAGTTCCTACCAAAGAAAAGGAAAATGACAATTCACAATCTGACTTGGGTCATTCAAGAAAATGCAGTGATCAACCCAGGAAAGCTCAGCTATTCTGAAGGGAACCTAAAGATTCACAAAACTGGAAACCCACACAGTTGGCTTTATGTAGTGAACAGCATGGGAACTTCCCAATCTAGCTCCATGGGTGATTATATGCTATAAAGAAGGTATGTTTGTAGCCTTAACAATCTGCACTAAATCAGCCCAAATGGCCATGTCCCATTCCCCTTCACTTGCATGAGGAGGGTTCTTATGGTGTGATCTTGCTTCTCTGATTTGGGAGGGGAAGCAGATTTTTTTGATTGTATAAGAAGGGATTTGCTTTATGACAATTGTGTTTTACCCCGGTTACTTTTCCTGTCAACCTTTGGTACAGCGTAGGTGTTGCAAGTTGGCTGTTGAAGAAGTTACCTCAATTGATCAAACAATCATGAATGCATGGTCATGACAGGGATTTCCCTCTGTGGTAAATCAACAGAGGTTCAAGAGTCAAAGAGAAAGTTGAATAGATCTTAGTGAGGGCTTCCTGAATGTGTAACACCCTCGGCCATTTCATTGACTTGTGGTTATTGCTCATTAAAACATCTGCTACAGCTGTGCTGTAGTACCCTAAAAGGTTAGGAATAAGTGATTGGTATAAACTAAGCTGCAGAGCACAGTGGTTATTGTCAGTTTTTGGTATCACTACAAAATCAATCATTTAATCCCACGGGCTGTGTCCAAAAGAAAAGAAAACAAATCTATTTGTACTACAACGTGTGTGAGAGGGTCTATCAGATCTTGAGCGACCTTTGCAGCTCTGTAAATTGTGCATAAAGCTGCATGGCCCTAGAATACCCATTGTAAATGGGCCGGAAACGTGATGGGGAATATCTCTTACTTCAGCCTTTTCTTTGGGTATCAGGTTAATGATTTTAGAGGTTCAAAGGTGACATTAAAACTGTGCCCAATCATGACAAGAGCCTAGAAGATTGGATAAATGACTGTCCCAAGTAACAAGTATGGGAGATTCCTTGTATCGCTAAATTGGGCATTGTAAGTATAAATTTACTCTTAATCCTCTTGCTCTGCTCCTGTTAAGCTCAAGCCAAGAATGTCTGCCAAATTTAAATGTAAGAAAAGTTTGTGGTAGTCATCCAGAAACTCAAAGCAACACATCAAGATGATAGACCAAGTGCTGAAGCTTTTCATACACTCATCCCCAGTCACAGATGTAGATTAAATCCATTGTTCTTTTGCTCACCATGCCACCCCAGTTTCAACCCAGCTACCTGCAAATTAGCCTTGACCCTGGTTCCCATAAGAACAGTCCAGCCTGAACTACCAGGCCAGGTCCTCCCTGGAACTATAAGAAGCATCCTGGGGCCGATTTCGGGATATCATCCCTCATCAGCCAGGCTGGCTTAAATCCAGTGGCATAGTGAGCAAGGGATCCATGTCTAGGCATGTCCTGGCCACTTAGGGCAAACATAGCAACACAACTAGATGATGGAAACTCAAGCCACTCAGCAACAAGATAATGGAAAATCAAACACAAACTCAAGCCACTCTGGATCATCTAGCTTTAAATGTATGCTGCAAGGTACTACAACAAAATCTTGAGAGATTGTATATCATCCAATTCTAGCAGAGAGATATTGAGATGGAATTATTGCCCTTAGGGGTAGACCTTATCTCCTTGCCTAGAAACTGAAAGCCATATTTACAAGGCCCATGGCACAGCAAGAGACTTTGGAAAAGGAAAGAAATGCACTGTATCTACGAGATGTGGCACATTCCTGTCTTATCCCCCTCAGCTGGTGCACAAATTGCTGCCATACACCAATGCAGGCACCCTAGCACCATGATGAAAGGGTGCCTGGATTGTGGGGGTGATTGTTTTGGTGCAAGAAGAGACACCTTCCTGCAGGAAAACAATCAATGGAAGCAATTTCCTTCCAGGTGTGCTGCAGAATCACATCTCTACTCATACCACATTGGCGGTATGAACAGCCGGGCTGGAGATGTTCATGTCCAAACCAGCGGTCCACAGAAGACTAGTGGTGGCACTATGAGCTGGCCTACCGCCATGGTTTCTGTGGCGGTAGCACTGCCACGAAAACCATGGCAGTAGGGCTACCGGTCACTGGGAATTCCTTCCCTGTCACCAGTAGAGGGCTCCACCACTCCCCCAGCAATCACCTGACCCACCACCCCCCTATAGTCCTATAGTCACAACACCCTCCCACCCACAGCAAACACCTGACCCCCTCATACCCCAGAAATCACCTGACCCCACCCACAGTCACAGGGCCCCCCCAGATATCACTTGATCACTTGACTCCCCTACAGTCACAGTGCCCCCACTGCCAAACCCCCTCCCTGCATACATGCACACACACACACCCACATGCACCACACATACACCCATTCACCTCCACTTCCAGACACGCATCCACTCACACACATCCATACACACGTTCACTCACACTCATCCATACACACATTTAATCACACTCATCCATACACAAATTCACTCACACATACTCACACGCATCCACACTAGCATGCTCACACACATACTCACACGCATACACACTGACATGCAGACGCACTCACTGCAACATTCATACACACATTAATTCACATGCATACAGCCACGCATACACCACAACACTCACAGACGCATTCACAAACTCACACACAGATTCATACACACACGTTGACACAACACACTCAGACACAACACCCTCCAACCTCCCACCCCCCTCCCCTGTTGAATGCCTGACTTACTTTGTCCAGCGAGGAAGTCGTCCAGCAAGGAACGAGAAGGGGCTCTGCCACCGTCAGCAGTGCCATGCCAAAAGGACACCGCCAGGCCGTCTTAATGGTCATAATACATCTGGCAGCATCCTACTGGTGGGGCAGTGCGGGTGGTAGCAATTCTAGTATGCAGCTGACGGCCAGCATGGCGATAGCCACATATCCGCCCAAAGTGTGGGTGGAAATACATCAGTAACCATAATATGGTGGGCGGGAGACCACCAGTACTGGCGGTCTTCTGGAGCCCATGGCTTTGGTGGTCTCGCTCAGAGACCACCAAAGTCATAATGAGGGCCCAAGTCTACAATTCAACAGTTCTGAGGGATAGGGAGTGCCTTCTTTGTGACATCCACAAAAAAATTACTCTAGGCTCTGAGCAAGGCTGGAACTTAACATTGGGTTCTAGTATTGACTAAGGAAAGTACAGAACAATGAATCACTGATTCAAGCCAAATCAGTCGAACCTAAGCCCTGAGAGTGGGAAGGCAATTTACTAGAAACTTGAAAGTATGACATTCTGGCACGTGAATTCTTGAGTTAAATGCTACAGAGGCTTGGGGTGATAGAGTGGACAGGAAAATAGGTGAATCAAGGGGGTGAGCTGGAGAATAAATATATAGACTATTCAGAGGTCAAATGATGCAACAGTGGAAGAGGAGGAAAGGATGAGATAAGAAAGCGAGGTCAGAGACTGTGTTAAAGGGGGTGTAAAACATGAAACAGATAAAGAATCCACAACATGGCCTGCAGTCGGAATGGTAGTACATGTGCTAATGAGGGAGAGGGGTGAAAGGGAGTCCATGCTTAATATGATTGTAATCACAGTGAGGAGCCAAGGGAAAAAATGGGACATAGCTCTTCTGTTTTTGTGTCAAAATCAGAAGTTGGGGTTGTAGTATTTTTTCAGTTGGGCATGGACACCTTCATCTTTTCACTTTGCATTATGCCTCTTTTATGGGGCATTTGTCCAAAAAGAGATAAGGAGAACTCATAGCCTTGTTTCAATCCCACCTACTTAACATATGCACACAGTCACATAGATAACTTTAATTTCCATTCAGAGACTATCACAGGGAAAACAAAGAAGAGCAACAGTTGTTTGCACCAAGTATTTCATATTCTTTATGACACCTGTTCTCTTGATCATATGAAAGACACCAGAGAAATGCTTGGTTGGTACTATCATTCACCACTGATGTTGCAGGGCTTCAGGCATTGGTGCACTACAATTAAAAACCAAGTTGTTCTCTTGGTAAATTTGAATAGTCAATGATAATTACGTCAAGCAAGACTCATTCCGGAAGGAATTCGTACTTTTGCTTCTCAATCACACACAATAGACTTAGGCGGTGATTCTAACCGCGGCGGGCGGCGGTCGCCGCCCGCCATGCGGTTACCGTCAAATGACTGCACCGCGGTCACAAGACCGCGGCGGCCATTCTGACTTTCCCGCTGTGCTGGCGGGCGACCGCCAAAAGGCCGCCCGCCAGCACAGCGGGAAAGCCCCAGCAACGATGAAGCCGGCTCCAAATGGAGCCGGCGGAGTTGCTGGAGTGCGACGGGTGCAGTAGCACCCGTCGCGAATTTCAGTGTCTGCTAGGCAGACACTGAAATTCTTTTTGGGGCCCTCTTACGGGGGCCCCTGCAGTGCCCATGCCATTGGCATGGGCACTGCAGGGGCCACCAGGGGCCCCGCGGCACCCCCTACCGCCATCCTGTTCCTGGCGGGAGACCCGCCAGGAACAGGATGGCGGTAGGGGGTGTCAGAATCGCCATGGAGGATTCTCAAGGGCAGCGGAAAGTCGGCGGTACACCGCCGACTTTCCGTTTCTGGCCGCGGCTGAACCGCCGCGGTCAGAATGCCCAGCGGTGCACCGCCAGCCTGTTGGCGGTGCTACCGCGGTCATTCGCCCTGGCGGTTTTTACCGCCAGGGTTAGAATGACCACCTTAATATTCAGATCCAGTCATATCTTAAAACTGGGTTTTGTTTCCATACACACAAAACAAAGATGTAAAATATTAAATAGCACAAAAAAGAAAAGAGCCTAACACCTGTAACCCCAGTGTTTCAACACTTAAATAGTAAGGCACTCTAATTGAGTACATCAGTATCTATAGATGTTGTTATAAGCATAAGGCTTGTGAGATTTCTGCTTTGCTCATAAAATTCAGGATCCCATTCCTGTTACCAAGTCTTTGCTTACAGCCCATCCTGACATTGGTACAGAAGAACCCGAGAGAATGCTACAATATATGAAACATGCTATGCTATGTATGTTATAGTTTCACAGCATCAATGTGTGGTACTGGGCATGAGCGTAAGAAGCTGACAGCATGCCAGATGTTCAGAAAACACAAAATGAGTTATACACCAAAGGGTTCACCACTTACCTGCGAACCGTGTTTTCCACCTAATTGAAAACAAGCACTGGCAATAACAGTAGGTCTGGCATATAATTGAACGTGCTCCTTTAGTGGCCGGTAATTTTAGGTTCTCAATACCTCATCATACATGCACTTTGCTATTCATCCTTGTATGGGTGCATTTATTCATCTACTTGCTGACTCAGTCGTGCATTAATTCACTTACCCATTCACAATAAAACTCCTACTCAAACTCTACAAGTATATGTTAAATACTTTAAAAAAACGAAAACAGAAAGGGGAAAATGCTTCCACATAAACATGGCAGTCATGTGCCTGCAATTAAGGAAAACATAAAAAATTAAACATAGCGATCAGGGGCCATCTTAGGACGGTATTGTGTATAGTGAATCTAAGATGTCTGAAAATTAGTTTCTAAATATGGTGGTCAAATGAGATCAGTAAAGCAATGCTACCCTATGGTTCAAGGTGGTTGCCTGGTTTACACACATTGCCCATGTGAATGTGGTGCACTTTAGGTAGAAAGAGAAATAAAGAAGTGGTAGCATTAGCTCAGGGGAGCTCCAAAAACTACAAAAGAGAAGGAATGAAGAAGAAAGGGCTTATAAAAGAGGAAACTGTAAACTGTCACTTTTCGGGCTGCACTTCATTTATGAAAGTCCAATAAACATAATTGTGGGGAGCAATCAAAGGGTCTGTCTATAGTCCAGCAGATAACATGCAGGATTGTGTCCCAATATGGAGCCACCACTGGGGCACACTGATGCGGTCCCAGGGGTATGCACAGAGGGGTGAGGGACGCTCTGTGCAAGAAATAAAACTGAATCAATTTAAACCTAGCATCACGGGACACCCAGGGAGAGAAGGCCAAAACTTTTTTCTAAGCTGAATCACCGAACGTGTGCCCCAAAACTACAATTCAGCGCTGGTACTACTGAGGCAGGTCCACCTGTGCTCCTTTTAGCTGAGTATGATCACCCTCGTTCTCCTTGTTATGAGGAATAGATAGCAAAGACATTTATGTTCTGGGGCTCTGCTGAACCCGTCCACCACCAAGCACACATTTTACCCAGTAGGGCCCCATGTAATATGAAGTGTCCCACCAGGACATCATATGTCTCCTTTATGTCCAGAAAGGAGATGGCTTCACCCCCTGTGACCAGATCACCCATTATAGAAAGCACTGCTTGGATCCACAGCTGCAGACCAACCCAGTCTCCTGGATACTGCTATTTCCGAGTGATCATTAAGGGGAGCTCACAGCTTTTGTGTGAATCCTCTGCAATGCTCTCGCCCACAAGTATCTTGCTATCCTAACTAACACATTCTTGCTGCCCACCATTATGGCATGGGCATATTTCAGCAGAATCGTAGTTTAAGCAGCCCTAGAAGGCATCCTGCACTACCAGTGGCCTACAGAATCCCAGATAAGCAATTGTCATCAAGCTACCCACTGTAGCTGGGCAGCCAGACCGCAAAGGTCAAAGTCCAGAGCAGCCATTCCCTCCTCGCCTATTGAGAGCCCCAATTTCTGCAAAGCCACCCAATGTCTCGAAGATCCCCAATATAATTTAAGAAGGATGCTGTACAGTTCCCCAAAAACACTCCAGGAAGTTCCACTGGCAGGGCCGCGGACAAGTAAAGGAGCCACAGCATGATCACCATCTTGGAGATGCTATCCGGCTACTGACTGATATAGGTAGGGTATTCCAAAATGCTCCAGATCTTCGCAAAGCAGAGATATCCCAGGAAAGATTACCTTCGAAGAGCAGCTCTGTAGATTTATATATGGCTACCTCCTAGTAACGGATGATATCCTGTTTCCAGCTCAATGCTGGAGCAGCTTTTTGGAGCTGCAAACCTCCAGTGTCGGGCTGCAGTGAGTAGATGCAGGACTAATGCCGATTAGCTTCAAGACTGGGCATTTCCCAAACAACAAAGCACCATTATTGCTCCCTCAAAACCAGAAGTCTTGCCACACATATACAGCAGCATATCGTCAACATATAATGGAATGTGGAGGCAATCTCCCATAATCTGCAGTCAATGGTAATGTCCACCCTGCCGTCCGGAGAAAAACAAATAACTCCAACACTAGGGTAAATAACAGAGGAGATAATGGGCATCCCTGTCTGATGCCGCACTCCACCCTACATGAGTTCGGCATCCCCAACCTAGTTCTAACCCTTGCCACGGGCATAATATACAGCAACAAGGTCCATTTAACAAATGTAAGCCCGACCCCCAACCTGAGTAAAGTTACATATAAGAACTCCCAAAGAAGGGAATCACATGCCTGCCTAATTTCGATGGATAATACTTGTGAATCCAGTGGGAGACACTTTTGAATATCCAGGATACAAATCAGCTGCCCAGAGTGACGCCAAGAGGGTATTCTCCAGACTGGGCACCACTGAATCCACCTACCTTGAGGTGGACGCCCTGTGAGATTGTGTCCCAGGATGTGGCGAGCTTCCATCCAATCTTAGGGAGGATGCTGACTCCAATGCCCCCGTCTGCCCCTAGATCTCCGTACTGTCTGGTAGGTTGGGTCACTCCCCCCTCAATGGGAACATTGGCACTTCAGGCACTTCAGGCACTTCAGCAGATGACATTCTGAGGGTTCAGGTTGCACTGTCCGCTTATCATAAAGTTCCAGCTAGTCCCACGGTGCAGCAGCAGATGAGCGGGCAATAGCAAAGAGTAAAGTAACCCCAGTTCGCAAAGCTTCTTCACCACAGTGAAAGAGGCCCTCTGGTTTTCGATCTGGAGGGTAAATTCAAGATTAAGAGAGACCCTATCAATCTTCACTGTGAAGGGGCCATTATTTCGTGCCTGCTGGAAGATGAAGTCCCCATTTTGGAAATGAAGGAGGAGGGCTACCACCGGGCTGGGGGCTCCGTCCTCTAGGATACTGGTGGCTAGCAGGAGTAGCGAGAGTGCAGAGGGGGAAGCAGTTGCTTGGCTGTCTTTTTATTTTAAAAAGGGGAAGGAAGTAGGTGAAAGAAGGGAGGAAAAATCGAGTCACTCATGCACTGCAATGCATAGTGTGAGAAGTGGAAGAAGACACAGTACGACTGCTCAAAACACTGTAGGACCGAAATAATCCTTTTCAGGATTGACACAAGAATAGATTGGAGAGCCTCTGAACCAGGAACAGGCAAGCGAGACAGACAGGAAAGCCATTAAATCATGAAAAAGTGGTGGGCACAAACCCCATTCTAAGTCTGTAAGGAATACAATAAGTCTGTCTGCCAGCAGGAAGCTAAAGCTTCTGTAAGAGAGACCTAAAATGGGGATTGTAGGAAGAAAAAAAATATGTGTTAAATGTTTTCTACGTCTACTGTAGTCCATGGAGGAAAAGGGGTCGTATGAAGAGGGTGGTAGGATCAGAAGAACACAATGGAAGGAATCCAATTAAGGTGAAACGGAATTGTACCTTGCAAATAGTTGGGTTAAAACGGGGAATAACAGGAAAAAACTTAAATAAACCAATATTAGGGTGTACAGTGGGAGACAGATGGATAGAACAAAGAGACAAAACGAATCAGAAAGTGTGAAGAGTACATCGCTGCAAAGGGAGGGCGGCTATGCAAGTGGGGTGAACCAGGTGACCAAGACAGGACATGGGATGAGTAGAAAAGAGAGGGAGTCCAAAGGTTCTTCTATGATGAAAGAGCAGCTAATGAAGGGCAGAAAGAACTTTGGGCACAGTGATTAAGAACAGCAAAAGTGGACTGTGGGACATAGACAAAAAGGATAAAAGGGAGAAGCAAGGAAGAAGTGCAGGCTCAATGAAAAGGTTGCAACGAATCTGGTCAAGCAGTAATAAAGACAATTTTGCAAAGTCTCCTTCTTCGGCGAAGTGGTAGTCAGGCTAACAAATATTAGCGCAAAATAGAGCAGAAGAAAAAGAGTAGAGAAAAGGGACAAAAGCAAAATTTACAAAATTGCAGTGTTGGACCAAATGCCAATGAATAATAAATTATTTCAACATAACACAATAAACTCCATTACGACATTGAGGAGTGGAAACTTAGCATGATCAATTGTCATAGAATGAAAAATACGCTCTAAAACACTAAATAGAATAACTTCGTACAGTCTGAAATGTATGTATCATTTAAAGCTTGTTACCGGCGTAGGTAGCTGCTAAAGCATTTAGCAATGCAATTGTGAAGATTGCAGGTGTAGTCTTCAGGTTTCCATTAATCCACTGTATTGTTCTGATTCTCCCAAATGGAACTGCTTTACTCCACTGTGCAGAATCGCCTCTGTTCATAGATCTTCCTGGCACCGCATTGCTTGCAAGGTCCCAACGAAGCTTGGGCATCACACTATTGCTGGAGTGGCCATATTAATCACCGGGTTTAACATGATTTTATCCATGGCAGAAGGGAATTCATGACTATCCCCCAGCCAACAGAGCCACGTGCTTTTAAGAGCAATTCCCAGGCCTAATTGTTTATGATACGTGCCACTTCACACAGCTGGGATTCGTTGGCCCAGATAACACGCAGTATTCTGAGTCGTGCAGGTGCAGTCCATTGTGCTTACAGTGGGTTGGCGATGACACTAATTTGGAAGAGGAGTTAAGGAAACTTTAAACTATGATGAGATCATGAGATGAGCATACAGAGAGTGATATAACTCTATATTAGTGCTGATAAGAGGACACCAGAAACTATATTTGAAAACAGAATATAAAACTAAAACCCAGCAGGAGCCCCAGTCTTATGAGTATGTCTTTTGGCGGTCAATATTTGAAAACAGATTTGGATAACGTGCACCCTACTAAATGAATTTTGATACCGCACGGAGCCAAGGAGTTGTCCAAATTGCGCTTTCAAGCTGTGTGATGTGGCTTCCAATTTACTCATTCATGCATTTGGGGTCACATAGTCCTTATAAGATATGAGCCACCTAATACTTCACACATACGCATCTTGTATTTACTCACCTTCTGAAACCCAGTCAATTGTTTCAACCGTATGTGGACTCTAGTCAATATATAAATGCCTAGAAAATATTAGGCCCCATATTTATCAGAGCCTAGTGCCCCTTTAGTGCCGCCTTAGTGTCATATTTTGTATGCTAAGGCAGTGCTAAAGTGGCCTTTTCTCCGCACCAAATTTACAAATTGCCACAATGCATGCATTGCGCTACTTTGTAAACCTTTGCGCTACATTATGCATCTGCCACGCATAATATATGCAAAGGAGGCACATAGATTTCTTTGCATAATTTTTTTTTACACTTGTAATGCCTGCTCAGAGCAGGCGATATAAGGGGGCACATCATTGTTTACAAGAATTTCTTATGTATTGTTCACGGTTAGCGCCAACATTTTGGTGCTAACCCTGAACAGTACATCTACAGGGACAAACGTTTTGATGCTATTGCCCCTATGCTGCACCATGGTGCACCATATCTTATATACGGTGCAAACATGGTGGTGGTAGGGGGGCTCTAAGGGGCACAAGGAAAGTGGCTCTGCACTGGTTACAGCACACTTTCCTTAAGTCTGCCCCTAAGATTGTTTAAATTAAAAAACAATATGTATGAAGATCCTTGTTTCTAAATATTGGTGTTAGACCTGGCAGCTTTTTGGCGTTTCTCTCCTTTCTTTTTGCCTTCTGACCACCTGTTTATATGGTGTACTGGACTCTGTTTTACTGGTTTATTGTCTCTGCACACTTTACCACTGCTAATCAGTGCTAAAGTGCAAGTGCTCCCTATATAAATTGTACTGTTGATTGGTTTATCCATGATTGGCATATTTGATTTACTGGTAAGTTCCTAGTAAAGTGCTCTAGAGCTGCCCAGGGTCTGTAAATGAAATGCTACTAGTGGGCCTGCAGCACTGATTGTGCCACCCACATGAGTAGCTCTGTAAACATGGCTCAGACCTGCCACTGCAGTGTCTGTGTGTGCAGTTTTAAACTGCCAATTCGACTTGGAAAGTGTACCCACTTGGCACCCCTAAGGTAGTTTCTAGGTAGTCCGAAGGGCAGGGTGCAGTGTATGTTAAAGGTGGGACATGTACTGATGTGTGGTACATGTACTAACAGTGAAATACTGCTAAATTCAGTCTTCACTGTTGCAAGGCCTATCTCTCTCATAGGTTAACATTTGGGTGCCTTTAAATAACTTTAAAGTGCAGGTTCCCTTTGAGAGCAGACGGAAATAAGGAGTTAGGGGTCTCTGAACTCACAATTTAAAAATACATCTTTTATGGAAGTTGGTTTTTACATTTTTAGTTTTAAAATGCCACTTTTAGAAAGTAGGTATTTTCTTGTTTAAACCATCCCGTGACTCTGCCTGTTTGTATATTCCCTGTCTGGGTCAGTTTGACAGCTGGGCTGTTTATACCTCTCCTCTCGACACTGACACAAAGGAAGCTGGGGTGTAGCCTGCATATCCTGATGAGCCATCTGAGCTAGAGTGGAGGGAAGAGTGGTAAGATACACCTGAAAGGACTGTGTTTGCATTCACACAATGCAGTCTTCAATCCCCGGCATATGGCTGGGGCTAGGCCTGGACAAGAAAGGATCCTGCAAACAACTGAGACTTTCCTTTGAAGTTTGCCAACTTCAAAGGCAAAAAGGAGTATCAGTATTGGACCCAAAACCCCAGACTTTTAGAATCTTTCTGGAACCAAGAGGAACCTCTGCGAAGGAGAAGAGCTGGAGGAGGAGTACTGTTCCTTTGCTGTGTTGCTTTGCGGGATTGGCCTGCAGTTGCTGCTTTTGCCTTAAAAGAGAGCAAATGTGCAATTTGCTGTGTATCCTGCTTGAGAAAGTTCTCCAAGGGCTTGGAGTAGAACTTGCCTCCTGTTGGAAGTCTAAGAGATATCAAAGACTTCAGTTTCATCTGCCTACAGCACTGTGCACTGTGAACTGTGTGTTTTGTGCTGATCGAGAAGAAAAAACACTTCAAAGCTGCCAATGGCACTGCTGACCTGCACTGTGACCTGCTGATGCTGCACGGAGTCGAACTGCCCTGGTCTCACCGACGCTGTCATCTGACCCCACCAATGAGCCACTGCTTGCACCATGACCTGTGCGCCCCGCACCCCAGATCACCTTGCTCACAGCACAGCCTCGGTATCCCCAGCGATGCCATTCCTGCTGACACCGGCGCCACTGCCTGCACCGTGGACTGTTGTCACCGCTTGTGAGGAACACAAATCACCGTCTCGCACCGCAGCCCCGGTCCACCGATGCCAGCACCATCGAGTCCAGTGTCGTTAACAGACATCCCTGTCTGCACCGCAACCAGTTTACGCCGCAAGGAGCCGATCCCACATCGCTGACTTGGGCCAACTGATGACAGTGCTTCAGCAACAACGATGCCACAGCCTGCACTGTGACCTGATGACACCACACATCGCACTGCTCTGCTTCACACTGCAGCCCTGGTCTCACCGACGCCACTGGACACCATCACCGAGTCGCTGCCTGCATTGTGACCTGTGGGCACTGCACGTCGCATCATCCTGCTTCACACTGTAACCCTGACGTCAGCCACACCAGCGCTGCTGAGTTCGATCCGCAACGCCTGTGACTTCAAGGGCCCAATGACCCTTTCACCGACTCCAGAACTGACACCGCAACACCAGTGACGCTGCTCTCCAGATCTCATTGTGAGGATTATGATGCCTTGTAAATCCAAAGGTATTGTTTGCGGGTCTTCCCAACACCTTAGCTGGCCCGCGAAGCCTCGGCCAGCCTGAACTGTTGGTTTTGTTGATCACGATGCTGTGATAACCCCAGGTGGAGCTATCGACTTCAAGGAACTGTATTTTTAAGTTAAATCTTACAACATTCATATCTTCAGCACTGTATTTTGGATCTTACTTGTTTTGGTCTTGTTTTACACAGATACATATTGGCTATTTATTTAAAACTGGAGTTGTGTGTTTTGTAGTGTTTTCACTTATTGCTGTGTGTTATGTGCAAATGCTTTACACATTGCTTCTGAGATAAGCCTGACTGCTAGTGTTAAGCTAACAAGGGGGTGAGCAGGGGTTATCTCAGTGAATATCTACCTTATCCTGACTAGATTAAGGGTCCCTACTTGAAGAGGGTTCAAACCAACTGCCAACTAGAGACCCCATTTCTAACAATTAGGTGCCTGTGTTTAATATGTTAATATGTTAAAATATTAAGCCGAAGCTCATCATAAAATTATACTAAATATAACTGTTGTAATGATGTTTTATATCCTGTATTTTCTGTATATCCCTCAGAGAAATAAAAAAATCAAGATGTGTCTCTCTGTTCCACTATAAATATTGTTAATGTGCACCTTAGAAATGTGACCAGTTACACAAGAACAATTATGTATATTTGTTGTGTGGTATTGTGCTGTGCTGGTTATGTGTTGATTTTTGTGCTTCAGTTTTTTTGTGTTGCATTATTTCAGTGTGGTTTTGTAGTGTTGTACTACAGTTGTTATGCTGTGCTCTGTTTTGACTTGTGTTATGCCCTGTTATGTTTGAAAATTTTTGTTCTTTTACTTTGTGTGTGTTATTAAGTTCTGTTCTGTTCTGGTATTTCCTTTAGTTATGAGAACAAATACTTCTTCATGTCCAGCCAAAAGCAACACATACCTTCAAAAGTCCTGTGACAAGCAACTATATAACAGTGTCAAAGATGGGCGAATAGTGCTGCATAATCTCTTCAGCTACTTAGGACTTCAGTCATTCCAAAATAGTGCACCTATTTTCAGGACTAAAAAATTAATAGATGAGTCATTAGTATCAACAGGCAAAAAATAATGTTTCACAGCTAATACAGATATCCTTTGCAAAATCTGGTTTGGAGGACAATGTGAACTGCATGTCTTAATCCTAGACATTTGGGGACTGTCTATTCCTGTAACAATGAAAGGATTCAATTTGAGAATCAATTTGCAAGGGACATTTTATGCCTTTATGGATGCTAATGAATCCCAGAACATTTTTCACAGTGGAAAACCACTCACTAGCTCACTGAAGGGGATTTCTGAAAGGACATGACATTGCTCTAGAAATGTACCCATGTAAACTCATAAATTGCTTCGATAAAGAAGGGATGTGTCTGAAGGAAGAGTCACATTTACTGGATAAAAGCCCAAGCAATTCAAGAGGACTAGGGAGGGAGTGAGAGGTCCTTCAATTGGCCAGATAGGCTTCTGGTGGGAGGTATCAAAGGAGATAGGTGCTAGAAACAGCACTTGTTGCGAGCGTGAGGGATAAAACATGCAGAAGGTTATTAAACCAAGAAATGTGTTGATTTTTGTGCTGCAGTTTTTTTGTGTTGCATTATTTCAGTGTGGTTTTGTAGTGTTGTACTACAGTTGTTATGCTGTGCTCTGTTTTGACTTGTGTTATGCCCTGTTATGTTTGAACATTTTTGTTCTTTTACTTTGTGTGTGTTATTAAGTTCTGTTCTGTTCTGGTGTTTCCTTAAGTTATGACAACAAATACTTCTTTATGTCCAGCCAAAAGCAGCACATACCTTCAAAGGTCCTGTGACAAGCAACTATATACCTATTTCTGCTGAATTTGTTTTTGTTGGCCTTAGGACTATGTGTACTTTACCACTGCTAACCAGTGCTAATGTGCTCACTTCTAAAAACATGTTAAAATTGCCTTACACCTGATTGGCATATTTAATTTACCAATCAAGACCCTAGTTAACTGGTATACTATATACCCAGGTGTGGTAAATACATGTTACTAGTGGGCCAGCAGCACTTATTGTGCTACCCACTTAAGTAGCTCTTTAAAACATGTCTCAGGCCTGCCAATGAAGCCTGTGTGTGCAGTTTTGAACTGCCATGTTGAACTGGCAAAATATTATTTTTGCCAAACCCAAACCACTATCATTAATGTAAGCCATAAACAGCCCTTACAGTAAGGTGCAATGTGATTAAAAAGTGTTTTGTACTTTTAAGTTTTACATGTCCTGGTAGAGAAAAGCTCCTAGATTTGTTTTACACTAATGGCGGGTGTACCTCTCCCACAGGATAACTTTGTGTTACCTCATTACATTTAATAAGTGCTAACATCCAATTGGGAGCAGGTAGGAAAGTCATGTTTGGTGTCCGAGAAATTGTAATTCAAAATCCTCTGTGATAACATAGTCAGCTTTTAGACAATAATTTTAAAATGTCACTTTTAGAAAGGTGGCATTTTCCTGTCCTAGCTATTTGGTGCCTGCAGTCTGTTCCTGGGTCACATGACTGGGCGGTGTTCGCTGTTTGCTTTTGTAAGTCACTAGTTTTTGACCTGCCTTCACACAAATAACTTCACACTAGCCTTGTATGTCTGCAGCCAGACGTGGAGCAGTTCAGGGAATCAGGAAATGTCAAGAACTCTTAAAAAAGGGGAATTTCTAGAAACTTCTTCTACTTCAAAGATGCTACCAGGTATAAAGGTTGAATCCTCAGACCCACTTTTCAGATCACAACTGGACCCCTGGAAGACTCAGAAAAAGAACTGTTTTACTGCAAGAAAGACTGCTCTGTGGCCAAGCTGCCCAAGTAAGAAGGACTTAACCAGCACCTTGAACCCAGGACCAACAGAGTGATTTTAAGGGCTAGTTATCTGGCCTCCTGATCAGAGTCAAAGGGACAAAAAGGCTCACACATCTTGAAGCCTATACTTGATGTGAGTCCTAACCCCCTAAGTGGAGCCTTTCTAGTCCTGTACCCTTGGAAATGGGGATAAAGGTGATCCCCATCAAAACCAACACAGCACAATGCAATGCTCTCAGCTCCTCATCAGAACTGACACAGCATAGTGGAATTCTCCAATGCAGCTTTTGCAGCTCTGCATTGAAACCAAAAAAGTGCAATGCAACTTGATGCAGGACCCCATATCGGTCCTCAGAACGGCTGCTGTGCGGCACAATGCCCCACAATCAGGGACATAAGGTACAGTTCTAGTGGGCCTAACCTGGGCCCTGTATCCAGCCTGTGGTCCATCACAGTCATCCTGGAATTGTAACTTTGTCCCGGTCTGGCACAACCAGATAACCACAATTGTTGCTTTTTGCTTTTAAGCATCACTTTGGACTAAATCTTTAAAATTTCACATCTCCGGTGTAACTGATTGGATCTTTGTCATTTTAGTATCTAATAATTTATTACATTGTGCTCTATTTTCCTAAATTGGAGTGTGATTTTCCTTGTGTTCTGTTTTCACTTTGTTACTGTTTGTGTGCTGCATAAATACTTTACACATAGACTCTAAGTTAAACCTGACTGCTTTTGTGCCAACATGCCAGATGATTAGGCACATGTTACTTTAGTGACTTTTTATGGTTCAACCTAACAAGGACTGTGGTTGTTGCTTGAGAAAAACTCACAACTCCCCTCACAACAGTCCTATTTCTCACACTGTCTAATGGAGCACATAACAAATTAAGAAATAATTAAAAAATTACCTTACAGTTTAGATTATATTATCCTTTATAGTGTGAAAGATAAAGATTAGCACCTAGATATTCAACATCACATTAAACTAGTTTAAAACAGACAATTCTTCCTACTTACATTCACTCATAGCTCCCTTGTTCATTATCTCATTAAACCTTCTTCTTACAAAATATCAAGTAAAACCATGGATAATAATCTTATGCATCGTTGATAAAAATTAAGTAATAAACACTCCATTAGGTCTTGAGGTATCTGCAATGGGTATACTAATATCCTTTAATTCCAATGGCTCTGTTTGAACCATTGACCCAGGTCCAGGTAGCGTGGACATACTCCCATTCCTTTATTAAATTTAATAGGTGTAGCAATACTGGTGACTGATAGTGACAATGACAAGGGAGCAAGTTATAGTTTCTTCAGGGTACACATTATAGTTACTAGAGATGACTTTAACTGGTGATTGTCAGTGTTTCTTTGGGAGTTTAGAATGTTGTGTTGTCACTGAAAGTTTCATCTAACTGTAACATTACTTTAACCTTTGTTTTTTTGCAGTGAATTTCTAATGACTATTTAATGTAAAGTAAGATATAATCAAGATCCTAACTATAACTCCACTTTAACCTTTGTTTTTAAGTGAATTTCTAGGTTTTTTTAAAATGTAGAGTAACACTTATTACTATACATTAACCCCTTCGTTGCCAGGCCTTTTCCCCCTCCTGTGCCAGGCCTTTTTTTTGCCTATTTGGGGCAGTTCGCGCTTAGGCCCTCATAACTTTTTGTCCACATAAGCTAACCAAGCCAAATTCGCGTCCTTTTTTTTCAACATCCTGGGGATTCTAGAGGTACCCAGACTTTGTGGGTTCCCCTGAAGGAGGCCAAGAAATTAGCCAAAATACAGTGAAAATTTCGGTTCTTTTTTTAAAAAAAGGTGAAAAAGTGGCTGCAGAAGAAGGCTTGTGGTTTTTCCCCTGAAAATGGCATCAACAAAGGGTTTGCGGTGCTAAACTCACCAGCTTCCCAGCTTTCAGGAACAGGCAGACTTGAATCAGAAAACCCAATTTTTCAACACAAATTTGACATTGTACTGGGACATACCCATTTTTACAATTGTTTGTGCTTTCAGCCTAAACATTTCTGAAAAGTAGACAAAATTCTGAATTCAGCAAGGGGTCATTTGTGTAGATCCTACAAGGGTTTCCTACAGAAAATAACAACTGAAAAAGAAAAATATTGAAATTGAGGTAAAAAAACATAAATATTTCTCTACGTTTTACTCTGTAACTTTTTCCTGCAGTGTCAGATTTTCGAAAGCAATATACCGTTACGTCTGCTGGACTCCTCTGGTTGCGGGGATATATAGGGCTTGTAGGTTCATCAAGAACCCTAGGTACCCAGAGCCAATAAATGAGCTGCACCCTGCAGTGCGTTTTCATTCTATACCGGGTATACAGCAATTCATTTGCTGAAATATAAAGAGTAAAAAATAGCTATCAAGAAAACCTTTGTATTTCCAAAAAGGGGACAAGATAAGGTGTTGAGGAGCAGTAGTTATTTGCACATCTCTGAATTCCGGGGTGACCATACTAGCATGTGAATTACAGGGCATTTCTCAAACAGATGTCCTTTTTACACACTCTCCTATATTTGGAAGGAAAAAATGTAGAGAAAGACAAGGGGCAATAACACTTGTTTTGCTAATCTATGTTCCCCCAAGTCTCCCGATAAAAATGATACCTCACTTGTGTGGGTAGGCCTAGTGCCCGCGACAGGAAATGCCCCAAAGCGCAATGTGGACACATCCCATTTTTTTAAAGAAAACAGAGGTGTTTTTTTGCAAAGTGCCTACCTGTAGATTTTGGCCTCTAGCTCAGCCGGCACCTAAGGAAACCTACTAAACTTGTGCATTTCTGAAAACTAGAGACCTAGGGGAATCCAAGAAGGGGTGACTTGTGGGGTTCTGACCAGGTTCTGTTACCCAGAATCCTTTGCAAACCTCAAAATTTGGCTAAAAAAACAAATTTTCCTCACATTATGGTGACAGAAAGTTCTGGAATCTGAGATGAGACACAAATTTCCTTCCACCCAGCGTTCCACCAAGTCTCCCGATAAAAATGATACCTCACTTGTGTGGGTAGGCCTAGCGCCCGCGACAGGAAATGCCCCAAAGCGCAACTTGGACACATCCCATTTTTTGACAGAAAACAGAGCTGTTTTTTGCAAAGTGCCTACCTGTAGATTTTGGCCTCTAACTCAGCCGGCACCTAGGGAAACCTACCAAACCTGTGCATTTTTGAAAACTAGAGACCTAGGGAAATCCAAGATGGGGTGACTTGTGGGGCTCTGACCAGGTTCTGTTACCCAGAATCCTTTGCAAACCTCAAAATTTGGCTAAAATAACACATGTTCCTCAAATTTCTGCGGCAGAAAGTTCTGGAATCTGAGAGGAGGCACAAATTTCCTTCCACCCCGCGTTACCCCAAGTCTCCCGATAAAAATTATACCTCACTTGTGTGTGGGGGTAGGCCTAGCGTCCGCGACAGGAAATGGCCCAAAACACAACGTGGACACATCACATTTTTTCATGGAAAACAGTGCCTATCTGTGGATTTTGGCCTGTAGCTCAGCCGGCACCTAGGGAAACCTACCAAACCTGTGCATTTTTGAAAACTAGAGACCTAGGGGAATCCAAGAAGGGGTGACTTGTGTGGCTCTGACCAGGTTCTGTTACCCAGATTCCTTTGCAAACCTCAAAATTTGGCTAAAAAAAACACATTTTCCTCTCATTTCGGTGACAGAAAGTTCTGGAATCTGAGAGGAGCCACAAATTTCCTTCCACCCAGCGTTCCCCCAAGTCTCCCGATAAAAATGATACCTCACTTGTGTTGGTGGGTCAGGTGCCTGCAACAGAATAAGGCCCAAAACTTGTAGAGATAGAGGGGATAGCACAGCGAGTTTATAAGGACATATTCTTTTATACATCTTTAGACTGACTCTGCTTTGGGGACCCACATAAATGAGGTGTCATTTTACTTGGGAGACTGAGGGGAAAACTGGGGAGTAGGAATTTTGTGCTGGAGCGGTGATCCTACTAAGAAAAGTCAGGAAAATATGCTTTTTAAAGCAAATTTTGAGGTTTACAGAGGAGTCTGAGTAAGAAAATTTTAGGGGAGCCACGCAAGCCACACCTCCCTGGACTCCTTGGGGTGTCTAGTTTTAAAAAATGTCTGGGTTTTGTAGGTTTCCCTAGATGAAGGCCGCACCCAGGACCAAAAACATAGGTGCCCCCTCCCCCCCAAACACAGGTAGTTTTGTAATATATCATTTTGATGTGTCCACATACGTCCGTGATGTGCCAAACAATAAAATTGTGAAAAGAAACGCACTTAGGTTATGTGAAAAAGACCCCTCACCCACCAACCAAGTTGGTGGCATGCTTCATCATCGGGGTACCACCCGAGGCACCTAGCGTGTCACAAGTGTGCTGCGACGCCTGATTACAGCGGAGCAGGTTTTGCCATTTTTACCACACATACTGGTTGGATTTGGCACGAGGGTGAGTGATGGTTCAGTGGATCAAATTTTATTAACAAGAGATTTCACAAAAATGAAATGCACTGTTAATAACTGAAAGGCAAAAAACTGAACCAATGACTCACAGCTCGTGAGCCGTAAAGCCGCGACAAGGAACCAACCGCTTTACAGTCCATTCACACACCTTTCATACATGACACGCACAAGCGCCACCCCAAGCACACCGCCAGCCAAGCCCCACCCCAAGCACACCGCCTTCCAAGCATCACCCCACGCACACCGCCAGCCAAGAGCCACCCCACGCACACCGCCAGCCAAGCGCCACCCCAAGCACAACTCCAGCCAAGCCCCACCCCAAGCACACCGCCTTCCAAGCCCCACCCTACGCACACCGCCAGCCAAGCGCCACCCCACGCACACCGCCAGCCAAGCCCCACCTCAAGCACACCGCCAGCCAAGCCCCACACCAAGCACACCGCCTTCCAAGCCCCACCCTACTCACACCGCCTTCCAAGCCCCACCCCACGCACACCGCCAGCCAAGCGCCACCCCACGCACACCGCCATCACTTTTTTTTGTTTATAAACAACAAAGAAACCACTAACTAATTATAAAATAAGCACAAAACTACAAACACAAAAGCTCTAACTAAATACATGACAGAGATGCCAACCGTGAAACATTTGAAAATATAAAACAGACAGCTTACGCTCACGGTATTTCCCAGAAGTTTTTCTTTGTGTGGTAACTTCTATATCAGCTGGGCACACACAGCCCAGGCTTTGAAGGGCATTCGGGGCAGTACATCCGGCTCTCCCTCCGGATTAATCTCCGGGCACATACTCTACATTTCTTTGTGGGCAAGTCTTTTTTGGGAGTGGGAGGAATGTGATCTGGAAAGTGCCAAACTTTCAATCTAGTCACATCCTCCACCACTTCTACTCTAGGAACTCTTGCCGGTTCCACCACAATAAGGCTTTCTATTACCGACTCCTGAAATTTAACAAATGTCATCCTTGACTCAGGTAAACAATCCTTGTATACAATAAAGGCATTAAAAGTTGCCAAATGAAATAAATGTAGGGCCAACATTTTATACCACACGTAAGACTTACGAAGAGCAGTGTAAGGTTCCAACCTCTGATCTACTCTATCAACACCACCCATGTGCCTTTTGTAGTCCAAAATGCACGCAGGTTTGCGCACTTCCGCAACCTGACCCCAAACAGTCACAGGGGAAGTACTCTCATCATGGATGGTAGATAGCATGTACACATCCCTCCTGACTGAAAATTTCAGAGCTAGCATCTCATTATTCCGCAAGGCACTGCACTGTCCCCTCTCAAGTTTTTTACAGACAAGCTCCCTTGGATAGCCTTTCCGGTTAGAACGGATTGTGTCACAAGCAACAGTGTCCATTCTAAACAACTCCTTGAACAACTGCACTCCAGTGTAGAAATTATCTACGTACAAATGGTGACCTTTGTTAAACAGCAGTCTAGCAAGTTCCCACACAATTTTTTCGCTAACTCCAAAAGCGGCCGGAGAACCAGGAGGGTCAATACTGGAATCCCTACCAGTGTAGACCCGGAAATTATACACATATCCTGTACTGCTTTTTGACAGCAGATACAATTTAATCCCATACCGTGCCCTCTTACTAGGAATGTACTTCTTAAAAACTAAACGCCCCTTGAAAAGGACCAAAGACTCGTCCACACTTATCTCTTTGCCTGGAACATAGACCTCTGAAAACCGATCTACAAAATGATCAAGGACAGGCCTAATCTTAAAAAGACGGTCACAATCAGGGTGATCTTGTGGCAAGGCTAAAGCATTGTCTACAAAATGCAGCATGCGAAGAAGAAGCAAATACCGATTACGTGTCATAGTTGCAGGAAATCTAGCCGTTGCCATCAAGAGACTAGTAGACCAATAAGAAGCCAGTGACGGCTTTCTGATCAACCCCATCAAAAAAGACAAACCTAAAAACTTTTTCATCTCTTCCAGTTATGTGGGAACCCACTGAGTAGCTCTAGACTGAGGCTTAAGTCTGGCAGTGTTGTCCCGCAAATATTGCTCTGCATACACATTTGTCTGCTCCACAATTTCTTCCAAAAATACATCGTCCATAAACAAGTGAAAGAAATGGACAGGCAAAAAGTTTTCCGTATTAACTCTACACCCTGGGAGACCAGTAAATGCAGGTAACTGTGGCTGCTCCATGTTTGGGGCAATCCAGGTGTCAGGTCTTCTCATGGGAAACCCTTCAGCCCCAGGCTGCTGCACTCTTGGCACATCAATGTCCTCCTCTAACACAGGCCCTTAATCTGCACTGAGAGTAGCTTCCTCATCAGAAGAATACTCTTGGGCAGAAAACTCACTTCCAGAATCACCCGCTTCCTCCTCTGCCTCAGATGCAGAGTCAGTCTCGTAATCATGGTCTGAAGACGACTCAAAGAGCATGCGAACAACCTGCTGAGCGGTCACTCTGTGGCTAGCCATGATCCTCACTAACAACAAATGGATTGCCAACAACAACTAGCACTAAAATAAGTAATAAACAAAGTGTAGCTTTATCACAAAGAGTTATGTACTAAAAAAAGTATACCACTCACTTGCCTGAAAAAGCTACTCACCAAGCAACTACTCTGCACAGACACAGCAATCACCAATGATATCCCAATAAAATTAAAAAATAAAATAAAAAATTAGACACATGACAACACAAATATCATTGTGTTCAAATCTAAGGACAATTTCAAACACACAATACTGCATTTATTACACCACCTACAAACATGTCATTCATGCATGTCAACAATACTCCTCTAGAGTAAATTGCTTTCACTTACCTAAAACATGCAACTATGCAAACCGCAGGACAACTACTGCCAAAACCGCAAGGATCCACAGCAAAGGAAGCAAAAGCGTTGAACTAGAAGAAAAAGAAGAAATAAATTGTTATAATCACAAATACAAATACTTCGCCAGTTGACAAACACCCCACCACCAAGAACTTAGAAGTTGTCCTTGGTACCTTAGTGGATCCTGCCCCCCTCGGGGACAGATGGGCATAAACAAATTGGCCAATCTGCCCCCAAGGGAGGCAGAAATGGGCAACACCTCTGTGCCCCCTTTAGGGGGCGACCCCTTCCCAAAGGGGGCCCCCCCAACACAAAACAAAAAAAGGGAACAAAAAATAAAAATCCCTGGCTTATTGGTGTTTTCTGCCCTCCTTGGGGGCAGATGGGCCTACAAAAATAGGCCCATCTGCCCCCAAAGGGGGCAGAGACGGCCAATATGAACTTTCCCCACTTTGGGGGGGGGGCGACCGTTGCCCAAGGGGTGCCCCCAAACACACACCACACACACCACACACACCACACAATCCCTGGCGCCTAGTGTGCTTCCACCCCCCGGGGGCCAGATCGTCCAAAAAAATGGCTGTTCTGCCATCGGGGGGCCGAAACAGAAAAAAAATAGCCCCCTAGGGGAGCGACCCTTGCCCAAGGGGTTGCCCCCAAAATCAACAATAAAAACAAAATCAGCGATCTGCCCCTGGGGGGGGCGGAATACTAAAAAAAATAGCCCCCCATGGGGGCGGCCCTTGCCCAAGGGGTCGCCCCCAAAAGAAACATTTATTTACAAAGAAATCCCAGATTGGCCGAAAAATCGGCGATCTGCCCCGGGGGGGGGGCGAAATACAAAAAAAATAGCCACCCAGGGGGGCGACCCTTGCCCAAGGGGTCGCCCCTAAAAGAAACAGAGCTAAATAAATCCCTGGTGGCTAGTGGAGATTCCTGCTCCACGATCGCGGGCCCTGCCCGCGAACATGGAGCAGGAATCTAGTGAAAACAGGCACAGGGGGAAAGGAAAAACTCTTTCCTTTCCCCCGTGTCTGTTTCCCCCCCCCCAAAAACCCCAAAAAAGGAAAGGGCTCACCGTTTTGGGTCCTTTCCCCTCGACGCGCTGGAAGCAAATGGCTTCCAGCGCGTCCCGGAAACACTTGATGACGTTGGCGCGCTGTGCGCGCGCTGACGTCATCAGATTGCCTGGGGGGGTCAGGGGTGGAAGGGGAAGGTCTTCCCCTTCCATCCCCGCCTTGTTTGCCTGGGGGGGCGCACTAGCGCTCCCCCAAGTTCCCGTGCCTTGGACGAGGTAACCTCATCCAAGGCACACAGGAACTGTAGCCTTGGACGAGGTCACCTCGTCCAAGGCACAGAAGCGGTTAAGCCAACCCTGTGGCCATGCATGTTTGGCTGCAGGACCTCTCCTGTGGCCAGGCCCAACCCTATGCCACACATGGGCTTTGGTTGTGTGTGGTGTGGTTTGGCCAAAGGGCCTGGGATCTGGTGGGGAATTGGGTGCAGGGCCTTGCACCCAAACCCCTTGGGGTGCGAATGCGATGTTACAATCTAAACTGTGTCAGTTTATGTAAGGCAGATCTATGGACTTTGTCAATGTGTCATAATAGCATAATATAAAAAGTGGGCATATTGGCTTTATTAAAGTTATTTAGGGATGATCGTGTCATTATAAATAAAGCACACCTATTGTATTTGTAAAAAAAAATCAAAATTATAATCAAATATATGACTCACTAATTCACAGCGTGCCGTGTAATAAAAATGATTGTCTTTAAAAAAGTAATAAAGTTTTATTGAATAAAAATGAACATGTCTAAGTCTATTTTTTTACAATTTTCAATTTACAAATTCCAGTAATAGAGTCAATCACAAAGGGGCTTGGCGCGCCAGCAAAAGAGCATAGAGGTCTAGTTAGGAGTGCTTCAAAAATATGGTAATATCTCTATGGTCATGGACTTAATGACCCAGGAGACTTACTATATGTTTTTTTATTGTTGCTGGAGGGCTGCTACAACTCCTGCAGTGTGCCTAACATTAGACAATGATTGGTGGTGCCAAAGCCCCTTTGTTGGGCACCACTAGGGCCCAACAATAATAGTGTAACGTTTTTGCAGGCTCCCTGGCAGAAGCAGTGAATATGAAATTAGGGGCTACTCCACTCATTTCATATTCACAGCTATGCCTTCCGCCCCCTTGCTGCCTTTTTCAAATATTTTAATGTAGGTAGTATGGGGAGCTCAATACAGAGCTGGGCACTCTGGGGAGCCCACTCCTTCACTGACCCACCTCCTTTTTAATATTTGTTGCTGGGCAGTGCAGGGAACCCACTCGCTTGAAGCCCATCCTCTTTTTTGTGGGCAGTGTAGGGAACCCACTCCTGCAATGCCATAGGGGTCTCAGGGGAGGCCCATTGGGCCCGCATCCTGGCCGGCTTCCCTGTCAGCACACTTCTTGGTGCTGTTGTAAGCTGGCATTACAAACTTGGTCCTGGCCAGGAAGAGCTGTTGCTTCTGTCACTGAAGTTTTCAACTAACCATACCATTACTTAAACCTTGGCTTTTTCAGTGAATTTCTAGGGTTTTTTATGGTAAATTATTATTTTATTACCATACCTAAAGGTAATACCTCGCTGCGCTAGGCGGAAGGCAGTGCATGGTGTGGGGTTGGATCCAGAGCAAGGCCTGTCACCAGGCACTTTGTCCTTTGCGGGCAAGCAACCCTACACTGTGTATGGCCAAAGGTCATGTGCCACATGGGATTAGCCGCAGGCCCTGGCTGTGCATTACAAGCAGTCAACCTCATGCACAGGCTTCTGCCATGCACAGCATGTGGTTAATTTTTCACGTCCTGGCTGCACTTTTGCAGACTTACTGACTTTGCCAAAAGTAACAAAGTCAAAATATAAGGAGTGAGCCTACTGGCTTCATCACGAGATGAGCATATCAATTTCTATAAAGTCATTCTTCTCCAAAATCACCAATAGTTCTAGTCTAATGTATATTTAGTAATTTACGCAATGAAGTGTTTAATAATAATGATTATAATACATGTTCAATAAAGTTTTTTTTTAAATGTGTGAAAGTCTTTCTTTTTACATAGTTTTTATTATTGCATTTTGTGTGCTGACAAATGATAAAAGAAAGACTCACAGATAGACTGTTTTGTTTTTTAAATACAACTAACATGTCTCTGAGTCTTTCCTTAAACATTTGTCAGTGCACAGAATGCAAACATAAAAACAACCACAAGAGGGCTTTGCACTCCAGCTGAAGAACATAGAACTCTAGATAGGAATGTTTTGGTATAGTAAGCCTCCTGGGGTCATTGTTTTAATGAACCAGGAAACTTGCTGTCTGTGTTTTTTAATGTTGCTGCGGACTGCAGGAATCCCTTCACCCACCACAACATTAACAAAAGACTTAGTGGTGTCCATCCCTATTCTAGGGGCACTACAAAGCTCAATAAATTAAAAACAAGAAAGCCCTCATGGGGCATTATGGGGTGCTCCTTGAGACAGCAGTGAATTGTAAAGAGTGGCTTCTGGTGCCCATTTATAATTCATTTTGGTGTCTTGATGACCAAATGAGACACCCTTTTTCAATAACATTTGGGGAAGGGGCACACAGGGCCCCCTGAGCCTTTATGGCCTTGGGTACCCCATTCCCCCGGGTGTTTCTTGTTTATTGAGGGGAGGGGCAAGTGGGGCCACTCCCCAAGCCTTTACAGCCACAGGGACCCCGTGGCCTTTGTTTTTTAAGGGAAGAGGGTGCATACGACCCTCCCTGAGCCACCATGGACCCTGGAAACCCAATCACCCAGGGCCTTTCTGTTTTTTAAGGGGAGTGGGATGTGCAGCCTTCCTTCCTGAGTCAATAGTGACCTCAGGGACCCCATTCCCAGGGCCTTAGGAGGCTACCCTGGTGACCACAAAAGATTATTTTGTTGTCCATGGGAAGCCCCAGGCCCCCATATCCTCACCAGCTCCCCGCATGAACCCAGCCTGCATGCTTTGGGAACTGGCATTGCTTTCACCAGACGGGAGCAGGTATTTTAGCTAGCTCAAAAAAAGCACACTTTTTAGACTAAGGGGGTCATTCCAACCCTGGCGGTCATCGACCGCCAGGGTGGATGACCACGGAAGCACGGCCAACAGGCTGGCGGTGCTTCCTTTGGGATTTGCAGACAGTGAAAATCGCGACGGGTGCAACTGCACCCGTCGCACCCCTGCAACACCGCCGGCTCCATTCGGAGCCGGCTTCAATGTTGCAGGGCCTTTCCCGCTGGGCCAGCGGGCGCTCCTTTGGCGGGAAAGCCAGAATGGCCTCCGCGGTCTTTTGACCGCGGAGCGGCCAAATGGCGGCAACTGCCGCGGTCAGAATGACCGCCAAGATGTAGCTTCCTAACAAATCTGATGACACTTTTCTAAATAAACTAGGCAAAAAACACTACTTTCTTTTAGAAAGCTTTGTGAGGATTCATGAGACACTTTCAGGGTATTAGCAAGGTAAAATGCCAATTCCTATGGAAATTCAGACCAGACTATAACTTTCCAGTTGTGGCTGTCACATATTTATATATATATAAAATTCTGATTAAAGCACAGAATAGAGTAAAAAGTAAAACAAGAGAAGAATTGCTCTTCAAGAATCAATTTATTAATGACAATTCCACTACAAACAGATCCTCTCCAAGACTTTTTCTTGAATACAATCATCAACATGTATCACTTAAGAACATTCTGCAACGGAATTGGCATGTTTTACAAAAAGATCCACATATAAAAGGGATAATTGGTCAACATCCTCAAATCACTTATCACAAGACTTAATCATTGGGAGATCATTCGACCAGGAGTCTATTCACCTGAAATGACAATAAAAACGATGCGGTTGACCAAAAAAAAGTTTCGGCTTTTGCAAATGTGGCCATTGTAAGGGGTGCAAATATGCGGAAAATGTGCAGAGTTTTCAAACATTTGATGGTAGAAGATGTGAGATCAGAGATCGAATCACTTGTGAAACCGAATATGTTGTTTATGTTATCGAATGTGGCTGCCGGAAAAAATATGTAGGCAGCACTATTTACAAACTGAAGATCAGGTTTCTACAATGTTTTAGAGCCATCAAAAACAAGGATAGATCTTACCCTTCAGCCAAACACTTTTGGGATATACATCGAGGAGATTGCAGCACTTTAACCTTTTGTGGAATTAAAACGATCAAATTAGGTCCCAGATCAGGTGACAGGACATTGGAGTTAAGACAAATGGAATCTAAAATGATTTTATTGCTTGGTTCAGAGAATCCTTGGGAACATAATCTTGATGCTGAACTGTATATGTATTTATAAGGAAAAGATAGAACATATCTAATATGATTATTAGAATAGGCTGAGTTGCTGCCATGTTTACATCTTCCCTGTTTGTTGAGATTCAAAATGTTGGATATAATGGCAACGGATATTGATGTTGTTCCGATATAATTCTGATAATTGATATAGATTGAGAGAAGTTGAGAGTTTATATCATAATTGCTGAAATTATAATGATGTTCTCTCTTTTTTTAAATTCTAGTTTTTAGAGTATTAATAATTTCACATATTTTGTAGCACCTTTGCACTTGTCACTTTATGGGTTATGGTTATAGCTTTACATTATAATAGGGATTCACTGACTTAGTCAGTTGAATCCACTGGTGTAGACTGCATAAGGTGGCCGATTCAAATTGTGGGGATGAAGTATAAGACCATTTGAGTTAAATGATAGGCAACAGGTCACTTCATCTGTACACCTCATACCATAAATGATGAGGTCGATTTTTAATTAGATATTGGGGTATCATACATATTTTAATATAGGCATAAAACTTACGTAGGTATGGTTTGTCATATGACACCCCATTCTATCAATTGATTTTTAAACTCTAGGAGTGCAATTTGCACATGTCATTGCATTTTTATCTAATGGGTATTTGACATATAAAGTAGAGAATTAATGTTCATTATTCCATTGTCATCAATAGGTTCAATGCCAAGATCATGTGAACATATGTTTTATTGAAATAATGAAATACTTATAAATATATACATATATATATGCATATTTTGATATTGCCATATAATTTATTTTGAATTGTCAGGGTTACATTATGCACATGTCACTTTATTCAGGATTTATGATAAAAAAGATGAAACTGGGTAATGGACATTTATGAAGGCAATTGTATTTATCAATTGAACATTGATCCTAATATGCTCCCATATTGTTGTGACGTGTTTGCGTTCTGATTGGGGTATTTATAAAATGTCAGAGCAATTAAATAATGCATACAATTCAGTAATTTTACATGCATGATAAAACTGAGATGTTTTCCATCAAGTGAATACTGACAAGTAACATCCAAACATTAGATATGAGAATCAGTAATCGGACAATTTACATGATACAAGATGGCCGCCCACTTAGCCTGCACCAATGAGTAACAAAAACAGATGAGGGACTATTATATGTATTTGTAGAGGTCTTTGGGTGGGTTGGAAATGTCCAGTAGAAGGCGTTAGTCGAAATGCGTAGACATTTTTGTTTGGAAGCAGCCTTGTTTAGCATCGTATTTGGAATAAAACAGACTCACCGATGAGATATTGTCCTCTCCTCGTATTTTGGGGGTGAATATAAGAAATTTCCTTTTTGGTATGGTGCAGCCATATGGTGAGCGGATTCTCATTGATGTGGAAAATATATATACCTATATATTTATATATATATATATATATATATATAGAGAGAGAGAGAGAGAGAGAGAGAGAGGGAAAGCGTTAGGACCATTGTTTCCATAGACAGAGTGTTTTTTGTTTTGCCAATAGCTTTGGCGCCGTTTGATGAATCTTCATAACATTTTCAAAACTTATAATTTGGTCAGTTCAGCTGCTGTCCTGAAAGTTTTGGGGTTGATCTTTCAAGTGGTGGGTTGAGAAAAAAGGGGGGGGGGCCAAAACAAGTTTCTCCCATTCTACATCAATAGACATTTTCAAATATTTGAACATGACTACATCCCAAACCACGGAGCAGAATTACACCAAATTTAGAAGAAAGATAGCTCTTCGTCCAGAAAGCGGATTATTGTTATTTAGTGAATATCCCTTCAAGAGTTTTGGAGATATTAGAGATCCAACTGCCCCCATGTTGATATCTGATAGGCTGCCAGCACTTCAACAAGGCAGCCATCTTGAGACTCGGCTTCAGCCAAGTCCCACAAAAAAAGTTAAAAAAAGAAAAGGGACCAGGGTAGGGACACCATGAGCCCATAGCTTTGGTCTAGGGATCCCTCAGGGACCCTGCCAAAGCTAAAAAGATTTTTTTCATTATTTTAAATTTCAGGAAAATCTGTGGATCTGCAGATTTTCTCGACATTCAAAAAAAAGGGCGATCTCCCACCCTTTTTTTAAATGTGGCCCCTGCTGGGCCAGATTCCAGGGACATTGAAAGGAGGGGGCCCCTAGTATATACTATGGATGCGGGGGCATGCAGCTCCTGGGACCACCACCTCCCTGGGGCTAAATACACTATGTATGCTGGGGACAGTGACTGCCACCTCCTGGGGACGAATGCACTATGGGGCATAATTACAAGACCCGAGCACCTCATTATGCCTCCTTGTGCCACATTAGCACTGTTTAGTTTTTTCGCTAATGTGGCATTAGAAAGGCATTTTTGCAAAGCTGTCTTTACAAAGTGGCGTAATGCATGCATTGCACCACTTTGCACCCCCTTTGTTGAAGTAAGCCTCAGCAAGGCCTACTAGTGCAAGGGGTTCACCTTTCTCTGCACAAAGTCCTCAGACCATGTAGGAAGAAGTTGGCACGGAAACTGGAAATAAAGACATAAGTTTATTAACCTCATGAGGTGGGCCAAAAGGGGCCAAAAGGAGATGGTACAATTATGGAAACAAGACTTGTATACATGTAAGGTCATGTGGAAAATGCACAGTCGACAGGTAGGAGGAGCTAACAGTTTCCATGGACTAACAGCTGCAGACTTTACTGAGCATGTGCGAAAGTAAGAGATGCTAAATATAACTTGTCACTAGGCAGATTTCAAGAGCAGTTAAAAGAAAGGTAGGACAGAGCACATGGTGAGCACATGGCAGCATGTAGCAAAGAAAATGGCTGCCATGAATACAAAATGGATTCCGCAAAATGTTTACAATACTTACTAAATACAAGATGTCTTCTGCTAATGCTTAATCTAATCACTGCTAAATTACAACAGACGACCCTTTCAGCATTAGTTGAAGACATTCGTCTTTCTGGGATAATCTAAATATTCATCCTGTATATTTATGCTCATCATTTCAGCTATTTCCTTATCTAACATATGTTGTGCTTTCATTTTGGTAATATTTCCTTTGGTAGTCATACAAGCAGTAATACACATGGAGCAGAACATTGGACCACACTGAATAGAGATACAGCATGTAAAAAATATTGCAATTATTACACACAGGATAGTCAATAGTTTCCAGCCCCAGACGGAAACAAGAGCCCAAAACCATCCAGAATAAGTCCAAGTACCAGTCTCTGTATGGATTTCTGCAGCAATTTTATGCAATTTAGATATTGCATCATAGACTGAAGGTGAGTGATCTGGGATAAAAACACAACAACTACTACCGATGATTCGACATGCACCACCTCGATCAGCTAATATCACATCTAATACCATACGATTTTGGAGCGCTACAATTCTTGCAATTTGGAGCTCTTCAGTAATATTCCCAAGTGCCAGAGCTGCCTGATTGGTAACAGTTTCCACAACCCTAGTCAATTGTCTCACCTTCCTACTATTTAATACAACACCTACAAAGGGGAACAATCCTAAATTAAAATCAACATATTGTTGCAGGCTAGTATCAGTTTGGTCTACCTCATTTGTACTTATTTCCCTTTTATATCTATTGTTAATGATGTCATTGAACAGTTTTAAATCTCGGTGATATGATGCAGGAGCCAAAAACACAGGGGGCAATAGAAAAGATACATAACACACACCTGACCACCCAACAGGTAGTTGGTAATATCCATAGTTACCACAAACAAAATATGTATTATGTGAAGCTGTAAAACTACTATTATTTAGACCCTCAATAGTTAAAATCAAGGTACAATTGCTTATCCCTACTGGAATTCATCCAATGCTTCGTATACATAAATCTGCTTTAGTTTTTGTAATAGAAATCACAAATTGTTCTTTCTTGTCAGAGTCTCGTATATTTGTGAAGACATATGGGCCCTGATTCTGACCTTGGCGGACGGCGGAGGCCGTCCGCCAAGGTACCGCCGCCAAATGACCGCACCGCGGTCAGAAGACCGCGGCGCCATTCAGACATTTCCTCTGGGCCGGCGGGCGCTCTCCAAAAGAGCGCCCGCCGGCCAGAGGAAATGCCCCTGCAACGAAGACGCCGGCTCAGAATTGAGCCGGCGTAGTTGCAGGGGTGCGACGGGTGCAGTTGCACCCGTCGCGTATTTCAGTGTCTGCAAGGCACACACTGAAATACTTTGCGGGGCCCTCTTACGGGGGCCCCTGCAGTGCCCATGCCATTGGCATGGGCACTGCAGGGGCCCCCAGGGGCCCCGCGGCACCCCCTACCGCCATCCTGTTCATGGCGGGTTTCCCGCCATGAACAGGATGGCGGTAGGGGGTGTCTGAATCCCCATGGCGGCGGAGCGCGCTCCGCCGCCATGGAGGATTCCCCCGAGCAGCGGAAAGTCGGCGGGAGACCGCCGTCTTTCCGCTTCTGACCGCGGCTGAACCGCCGCGGTCAGAATGCTCGTGGGAGCACCGCCAGCCTGTTGGGGGTGCTCCCGTGGTCGGTGGCCCTGGCGGCCACCGGCCGCCAGGGTCAGAATGACCCCCATGGTATTGAAACATTGTCCGGCTGATACTCTTCCGATTCCCATTTAGTTCCTTTAGCTTGGGGATACCCATCTTTGTCTTGGTAGCACACTTTATTAAGGCGAAAAAGAAGTCCGCCCTCCGTACGTTTTCCAGATGCAAACAAAAGCATGTACCAAGCTTGACAAGAACCATTGTGTGAAAAAGGAAGAGGAATGAAAGGTGTTCCTCCTTTCTTTTGATGCGCAGGTATCATTCCACATACCCAACAGTTAGTAGTATTTGTAGCATTATGAGTGTGATGCAACATCTGAATGAAAGTATTATTGAAGTACGATTGACGGTGCTTCTGCTCCTGATAGGGAAGCGTAAATTAATAGTGATCCTCTGGTACTGGAGTAGTGGCAACAAAGAACTCACGAGCAGGAGACTTCTTTTCAATAAACCAGGTGATCGTTGCTGTACCCACCAAAACAACAACAAACCCCATAATACTAATGATCAATTTGTTATTCATTTTAGCAACAGTGATAATCGACCCTTTCAGAAATGAATTCAAAATAATCGTTGGAGCTCTTATCCCTGGGCAGCCGCTGATTTCTTCACCACGGGCCAAGACGGGTGTCACTACTCTAATGCACGGCTGATCCACCCCCCTTGCCACATTGGCTCTCCGTTTCACTAACCCAGGGTGGTAGCTCAACCAGTCTTTTCAAAACAATTTTCAGATTCTTTCCTTGGTCTCAAATTATATCGCGACACTCCAGAAGTCGTATGGTCAAAGAAGACCTCTGCAGATTCGTCAGGTGATATAGCACGGCCTTTCTCCGTAGTCAAAATCTCTCGATGATCAGTCAGCACAGCAGGTTCCACCAAGGTAGGTAGCACTCTCTTGCAGTGAGTACTATGGACCCAATTCTTTAGGTTCGTCACTCGAACTGCTGTCCTTGTCGCAAGGAGCACCTGTTCTGGGCCTCGCCACCTTGGTTCCAAGCTGCTTGATCTTTCAAAAGACTTAGGCGGTCATTCTGACCTCGGCGGTAAAAGGCTCTTACCGCCAGTCAGAAGACCGCCATTCTACCGCCGCGGGCGCGGTAAACCGCCACGGTCATTCTGACCCACAACTGCCAAGCCGCCAAAAACCCAACATCCACGGAAGGCCGCCTCATCAGCGGTCAGCGATAAACTGGAGATGACCAAACCTCCACCGTCACGCCAACACAAACACGCCCATGCCATTACGACCCACGAATACACGCGGCGGTCTTTTAACCGCGGTATTCCATTGGCGGTACACACCGCCGCGGTCAAAATACACACCCAGCTCCAAAACACAGCCACATTGGACAATTTGAAATACACACACCTGATACACATACAAACACCACTCCCACACATCCAATCAACTATAAAACACACACCCACATCACCCACAAACCCCCACTACTAGAAATTCGGAGAGAAGGCGAGAGAGAGAGAGAGAGAGAGAGAGCACAGCTATCGAAAACCCCAACACACACAGGAACACAACATCATCACCCACACTACATCCACGCACAAAACGCCACACACCACCACACACACCACACTCATCACCACAAACACCACCCCACACCACCCCATGGCACCCCAAAGACACCCCAGGTTCTCGGACCAAGAACTCAGGGTCATGGTGGAGGAAATAATTAGGGTAGAGCCCCAGCTATTCGGCACACAGGTGCAGCACACCACAATAGCCAGGAAGGCGGAGCTATGGCAAAGGATCGTCGACAGGGTCAACGCTGTGGGACAGCATCCCAGAAACCGGGAAGACATCCGAAAGCACTGGAACGACCTACTGGGGAAGGTGCGGTCGATGGTGTCAAGACACAACATCGCTGTGCAGAAGACTGGCGGCGGACCCCCACCCACTCCACCCGAATTCACAGCATGGGAGCAAGAGGTCTTGAACATCCTGCATCCTGAGGGCCTCGCTGGAGTAGGCGGAGGAATGGACTCTGGTAAGTCTAATCTCAACTACCTTACCCCCCCAACCACCAGCATGCCAACCCACACCCCCACCCTCACCCTCAACCCCCCAGCACACATCCTCCCTGCCAATGTCTCACCAGCACAACCCACACAACACCAATCCCTGAATGCCAACACCAACCATGGACACCCATCACCTAAGCATGACCACTGCACATACCCATCCCCCCCCACAAACCACCCTCACAACTCCTCTCACAAGGGAATGCCAGCACTGGGGGACAAGGGCACCCCCAAATCGCACGCCATGGCACACACAGAAGCAATAACCATACTCTTTTACCCCTGCAGGGCCCGAACTCCAACACACCGGCCAGGAGGGTCCAGATTTGTCCATCCCGCCCCCAGAACAGGCCCCCAGTGATGACAGCAGCTCTGTCGACCTAGAACCTGATGACCAGCCCGGACCATCGGGGACCTCTGGACAGACGGTTCCCCACACACAGACACAGGCCACAGCAGACCCAACCCCCTCTGGGAATACCAGCACAGCTCCCACCCAGCGGGCCCATGCCTCTGTCTCCAGGACGCGTCAATCAGCGGTGTGACAACCACTACAGGGCACCCAGGCTGACCCACCACCCCAACAACAACAGGGACCTGGGGGCAGTGGTAGTGGGCACACCGTCCAGGGGACAGAGGCCCGGGGAAACAGGGGAACTGGGAGGGCTGCAGTGCGAGAGGGGGTGGACCAGCCCAGGGAACCCACTCTCCAAGAGGCCCTCACCACCATCATGGGAGCATACCACCACTCCCAGGAGACGAATGCGACGGTACTGGCCAGGTTCCAGGAGATCCAGGCACAGCAGGAGGAACAGTACATGGGGTTCAGAGACGAACTCAGGAACATAGGTTCCGCAATGGGGACCATCGTCCTGGCCCTCAACCAGATAGTCACCACATTGCGGGACCATGTGGCACCCCAAAGGGCCCCTGTCACTAGCCCGGACCACGAACAGCCTACCACCTCCGCCGGCGCTAGTGGACAGGAGGCCCCCACACAATGACAGGCCACCAGAACCCCACCTCCTGCTGAAGATCAACCACCCCGCAAGCGGAACCTGAGATCACACAAGAAGACAGAGTAGGATGCCAAGACCCCCGCCAGCATAAGATACCCCCTGATGTCATCCCACTGTCCCACATTGTCACCCTGTCCAACCTTGAACTGCCCCTGCTCCATCCTTCCACAGGCATATCGACAATGCACCTGTGCGACTGAGAACTGGACTCTGCCATGGACATTACTCCACCCCCACCCATCACCGTTTTACTATCATGGACCCATATGCAGCACTTAAAATAAATCACCAATTGCACTTCAAAAATCAGGAGTCTGCTTGTATTCTTTACAAATGTATTACACATAACGGTGCAATAATGTTCAGTCACATTGTGATGACAACATACCAATGTCTATAAGCATTAGTCCATGGGCAAACAAAGCAGCAGTCACGCTGTGGGTCAGACAGCTCTGAAAAGGGAAGGGAAAGTCAAAAATCAGTTAAAAGGAACTGGGGGGAAACACAGAAAGTAGAGATGCAGGAGGGCAGAAGTAAATCTAAAATGGCGTGGGTGATTCTTACCTGTGTGCTACTGAAAATACTGTTGTATAACTGTGTCCCTGTTGTCCGTGTCGTCCCCGTCGTCTTCCTCCTCTTCACTCTCCACAGGCTCCACAGCTGCTACAACACCACCATCTGGACCATCCTCCTGCAGGAAAGGCACCTGGCGTCGCAATGCAAGATTGTGAAGCATACAGCAGGCCACGATGATATGACACACCTTCTTTGGTGAGTACATTAGGGATCCACCTGTCATATGCAGGCACCTAAACCTGGCCTTCAGGACCCCGAAGGTCCGTTCTATAATCCTCCTAGTTCGCCCATGTGCCTCCTTGTAGCGTTCCTCTGCCCTGGTCCGGGGATTCCTCACTGGGGTCAATAGCCAAGGCAGGTTGGGGTAACCAGAGTCACCTATTAGCCACACACGGCGTCTCTGTAGCTGTTCCATCACATAAGGGATGCTGCTATTTCGCATGACATACGCGTCATGCACTGACCCAGGGAACTTGGCATTTAGATGGGAGATGTACTGGTCAGCCAAACAGACCACCTGGACATTCATCGAATGGTAATTTTTTCTATTTCTGTACACCTGCTCATTGTCTTTTGGGGGTACTAAAGCCACATGGGTCCCATCAATGGCACCAATGATGTTGGGGATATGTCCAAGGGCATAGAAATCACCCTTCACAGTGGCCAAATCACCCTCCTCAGGGAAAACAATGTATCTCCGCATGTATTTCATCAGGGCAAACAACACTCTGGACAAAACCTTAGAAAACATAGGCTGAGACATCCCTGATGACATGGCCACTGTTGTCTGAAAAGACCCACTTGCCAAAAAATTGAGTACTGACAGAACCTGCACCAGAGGGGGAATCCCTGTGGGTTGGCGGATGGGGGACATCAGGTCAGGCTCCAGCTGGGCACACAGTTCATGTATAGTGGCTCGGTCAAGTCGGTATCGAAGTATAATATGTCGTTCTTCCATTGTCGACAGGTCCACCAGCGGTCGGTACATGGGAGGATTCATCCTTCTCCTCGCAAGTCCCAGTGGACGGTGCCTAGGAAGGACAACATGGAGCACAGAGTCAAGCAACCCACAGGTACGTTCACCCAGCTTGCACAGTACACGAATCGCTATGCATTGAAAGGCATGTATGAGTGGCAATGCAAGGCCTAGGCCTGTGTGACGCTGTAGCAATTAAGCCATGTGGGCCCTTGTAATGGCGGCTGCCTGACCTGGACCTGAGAAGTGTGACAGTGGGATATGAGGTCAACGCGCTGGCGTGGCACACCGTGGCGGTAGGCGGTCGAAGACCGCAGTGCGAAGGCGCATTGGTTAACATTGAAACCTATGGGTCTCAGGAGCCAATGACGATGTGCGCTGGCGGTCGCGGTACGCACCGCCGCGGGCGTGACCGCCATTTTCTATCTGCTTAACCACTCGAGACCTGACCATCCACAGGAGAGGACCTATACTGCAAGTGCTGCTGTGACCTCGGTCCGGAAGAGACAATGGCTGCTGCGACTGGGGAAAGGGCCCCTGCCTTCACTTCAGAAGAGTTGGAGAAACTTGTGGATGGGGTCCTGCCCCAGTATGCGCTACTATACGGTCCTCCAGACCAACAGGTAAGTACACTGGGTGCACGTTGAATGGGCTATGCCTGGGTTGTGTATGGTGGATGTAAGATGGTGGGGTGGGGAGCGAATGAGGAGTGCAAGGCACGACAGATGAGAGCATGTGCCACATGGCAGGGTTGGGGAGGGGGGGCAATCACATCTAACATGCAGAAAAATGATGAAAATTCCTTTCCCACCCTGTACATGTCAAATAGGTCAGCGCCCATCAGAAAGTCGACATTTGGCGTGCCATCGCCAAGGAAGTCCGGGCCCTGGGGGTCCACAACAGACGGGGCACCCACTGCCGAAAGAGGTGGGAGGACATCCGCCACGGGACCAGGAAGACCGCCGAGTCACTGCTGGGGATGGACTCCCAAAGTAGGAGGGGTGCCAGTCGTACCTTGACCCCCCTGATGTCCCGGATCCTGGCGGTGGCCTACCCCGATTTGGATGGGCGCGTGAGGACATCACAGCAGACACAAGGGGGTGAGTACCAGCACATTCTGCTATCTTTACACGCAGTGGAGGCGTCTGGGTGGGGGAGGAGGGCTGTGGGTGACATTAGGCCAGGGCGCTTTCTGTAGTGTAGTCCCCTCCTTTAGGCATGGCCCTGTGCCCACGCCCCCCACCTCTGTAGGGTGCCAAGTACAGCAATCGATGGTCCAGCATCACCCATGTGCGCATTTGTTGTCCATAGACCTGTTGGCCTAGTCACAAGTACTGAGTAGTGTACCCCGATTGCGCGGCGTAGTGCATGAGGCTCCTGTGTCTGTCCTCTCCGCCAACGGTGTTGACAATGCATGCACTCAACCTGTTTTTATTTCTCCCCCCACCCTTTTTCTTTATCTTCTTGTGCATGTGTGCATTAGCATCATCAGGCGGAGGAGAATTGGCATCGGAGCACGAGGGAGCTGCAACTCACAAGGCCCCGGTGGGCCATGGTACAGACACCGAGGTCACCAGTGATACGGAGGGCGAGGGGAGCACCACAACGGGGACCCGTGATGACACCAGCGACACCGACACGTCCGCGGAAGGGAGCTCCCTAGCGGTGGCGGCAACATCCGGGCCCCCGCCTCTACAGGTACAGCCGCCACCCAGTGCACCAGCTCCGCCCTCCCAGCAGCCCCTCAGCCTTCGATCCGTGCCCGCTCGCCCAAGAAGGCGGGCATCTCCTTCGCCCCAGGCACCTCAGGCCCTGCCCCTGTTACCCCTGCTGCCCTCAGTGAGGAGGTCATTGACCTCCTACAGACCATCATTGTTGGGCAGTCTACCCTTTTGAATGCCATCCAGGGGGTAGAGAGGGAGGTGCATCGGAGCAATGCATACCTGGAGGGCCTTCATTCAGGTCAGGCTGCCCATCAACGATCGTTCAATGCTCTGGCCTCAGCACTGACGGCAGCCATTGTCCCTGTTTCCAGCCTCCCTCTTCTAACTGCCTCCACCCTGACTCTGTCTCCTGTTCCTCAGCCTATCCCATCCACACCATCAGACCAGCCTGCACACACCTCAACACCCAAGGGCAGCTCATCCAGACATAAGCACCACAGATCACACAAGCATTCACCCAAGCAACACCCAGATGCAGACATGCCAACAGTCACTACCACCTCTGTGTCCCCCTCCTCCTCGTCTCCCTCCTCCCTCCCTGTGACGTCTCCACTCACACCTGCATGCACACCACCATCAGCCAGTACTTCCATCACCAGCACACCCTCCAGTACAGTCCGCACACGTGCAGTCACCACGCCCACTGCCATTTACATGTCCCCTGTGTCCTCTCCCACTGTGTCTGTCACCCCCTCTTCCAAGACACACAAACGCAGGCAGCCACCCACCCAACAGCCAACCACCTCACGACAGCCTACGTCACAAGCACCTGCACCCAAAGACAGCACACCTGACTCTCCTACAACCACATCCTCTTCCTCCACTCCCATACCCACTACACCTACCCTTTACATTGGTCCTAAAAAACTTTACCTCTCCAAACTTAACCTCTTTGCCCCACCTGACCCACCCCCTCCATCTGCTAAGAGCCCCAAGAGCACCTCAGCCACCACCAGCCCTGCTTCAAGTGTCACCATTGTGCACGGGTTTTGGAGTCCACCCTTTCCCAGCACCGATACATCGGCCAGCAGCAAGGGGACAGCCAGCCCCCCCCCCTGGAAAGAGGACCCGTAAAATCAAGGGCCGCCGCGAGAAGACTGACACAGCTTCCCCCAAGGAGCAAAGTCCTGGGCCGTCACCTGCCACAACATCCAGGGGAGGCAAGGGCCAGAGAGCCTCATCGAAGGAGGGCAAGGGCAGCAGGGCGGAGAAGTCAGCCAGCAGGGGCTCGGACCAGGAGGGCCCCACAAGCCCCATCCCGGGTGTGAGGGAGGACACCCACGGGCCCAGGACTCCGTCACAGAAGGGTCCAGCAACTGCACGGTTGGAGGGTGACTAAGCAGGGAGTTCTGGCCAGGTCTGGCTCCCTTGAATGACTGGACAAGCACCGCTGAAGAGGGCCCCACCGTGCAGAAAGGCACCGCTGAAGAGGGCCCAGCCGTGAAGAAAGGCACCGCTGAATAGGGCCCCGCCGTGCAGAAAGGCACCGCTAAATAGGGCCCCGCCGTGCAGAAAGGCACCGCTGAATAGGGCCCCGCCGTGCAGAAAGGCACCGCTGAAGAGGGCCCCGCCGTGCAGTAAGGCACCGCTGAAGAGGGCCCTGCCGTGCAGAAAGGCACCGCTGAAGAGGGCCCCGCCGTGCAGAAAGGCACTGCTGAAGAGGACCCCGCCGTGCAGAAAGGCACCTCAAGCACCGCTCCGATGGGCCCTTCCTGTCATGCACCGCTCCGCTGGGCCCCGCCGTCTCAAGCACCGCTCCGCTGGGCCCTTCCTGTCAAGCACCGCTCCGCTGGGCCCCGCCGTCTCAAGCACCGCTCTGCTGGGCCCTTCCTGTCAAGCACCGCTCCGCTGGGCCCCGCCATCTCAAGCACCGCTCCGCTGGGCCCTTCCTGTCAAGCACCGCTCCTCTGGGCCCCGCCGTCTCAAGCACCGCTCCGCTGGGCCCCGCCGTCTCAAGCACCGCTCCGCTGGGCCCTTCCTGTCAAGCACCGCTCCGCTGGGCCCCGCCGTCTCAAGCACCGCTCCGCTGGGCCCTTCCTGTAAAGCACCGCTCCGCTGGGCCCTTGACAGGAAGGGCCCAGCGGAGCAGTGCTTGACAGGAAGGGCCCAGCGGAGCGGTGCTTGAGATGGCGGGGCCCCGCCGTCTCAAGCACCGCTCCGCTGGGCCCTTCCTGTCAAGCACCGCTCCGCTGGGCCCGGCCGTCTCAAGCACCGCTCCGCTGGGCCCCGCCATCTCAAGCACCGCTCCGCTGGGCCCTTCCTGTCAAGCACCGCTCCGCTGGGCCCTTCCTGTCAAGCACCGCTGGCCCATTGACAGTGCCGGTTCTGTGTCGAGCTAGTGTTCATGCTGCACTCGGGGCACCCTGCCTCCTCCATTACCTGTGGAGTCTGTAATCCACCTGATGGCCTGTGTCTCTGCACTCCCCAGGATGGCACAGTGGGCAGACCACCCACTGTAGAGACTTGTGAGACTGTGGCTTTGCACTCCCCAGGATGGCACAGTGGGCAGACCACCCACTGTAGAGACTTGTGAGACTGTGGCTTTGCACTCCCCAGGATGGCACAGTGGGCATGGTGGACCCTTCGTGGATCTGGCGTCGTGGACTCATGTGGCTGAGGTGCCCCCCCTTCCCTTGCCCCTGAGGTGCCAGTAGTTTTGTCATCTGATGCCCCAGCAGTGTTCTCTCCAACGGACTCAGGTCTCCTGTGTGGGCTTTGCCCATGTGTTGATACACTTTGGCCCACGGACAGTGGAAATTCAAGTGACTGTGCAGGACTTATTGCCTATGTTTATCGGTTTCGCAATGTTCTTACTTGATTTTTTACAATTCATATTGCTATTTTACCATGACTTCAAAGAACCTCTTTTATACATAAATTTTGTTTCTCACTTTAATTATGTCTTTGCATTATTCCGGGGGGTTTGGGTGGTGTCACTGTGACTTGGTGCTCTGCATTGGTGTGTAGATAGTTGGGGGGGGGGTCGCATATGTGTGTGCCCGTAAGCTTTCCTCCTCCCCCCTCCCCTGTGTCGTAGGTGCAGTACTCAGCGTTGTCATCTGCGCCGGCGTTCGTACTCGTGGTAGATGAGCAGGTAGACAATAGATGGTAGGATGTTTAATTCGGGTTCCATGCTGTTCTCCGTCCTCGTGGAGTGTGTATAGGTGAGCGGTTTCCCGTTCGTAGTCTGTTTCCGACATGTTTTTATCGGTGGGGCTCCCGCCCCGGAAAAGGTGGCGGATTGGTGAGTTGTGATAGTGTGGGCGGTACATTGTCTGCCGCCTGCCTGTTGGCGGTGACCGCCGCGCTGTTTGTGTGTCCCGCCGTGGCGGTCGGAGTGTTAAGGTGTCGGGCTGTGTTGGCGGTTCCCGCCAGGGTCAGAATTCCATTTTTTGGACCGCCTGCCTGTTGGCGGGTTGGCCGTCGCTTTATCACCGACCGCCATGGTTGGAATCACCCCTTAATCATCACCTGGTCACCAGGTCGGAGTTCATGGCCTTCACCTGTGTATCTGTCAGGAAGTGCTTCTCGAACCTGTTGATGAATAGAAACCAAATTGTCGGTTAACTGTGCCAAATAATCATTCATCAAGGTACATCATATACAGATTTTGGTTTAGGAACTCCCCAAATGTTCATTGGCCTCCCGAACACTACTTCATAGGGGCTAAGGCCAAGTCAGGAGTGTGGTACTGACCTAATAGACAATAATGCCAATGGTAATGCATCCGGCCAAGTTAAGGATGTGGAAGCCTGTATCTTCGCTAATTTCAGTTTCAATGTAGCATTATACCTTTCCACCAACCCTGCTGATTGTGGGTGGAAAACCGCATGAAACTTCTGTTTGATCCCTAATCCTTTCAGGACATACTTAATAACTTCCCCAACAAAATGAGGTCCGTTATCACTCCATAAAAGTCTGCAAACACCAAACCTAGGGAAAAATTATTTCAAAAGCACCTTCGCTGTGGTAATGGCAGTATTATCCTTTGTGGGGTACGCCTCTATCAATTTACTGAAGGCACAAACCACCACCAAGACATACTTTAAATTATTGCAGCGTTCAAGCTGAATATAATCCATTTGTAAAACTTCAAAAGGTGCAGTTGGTGTAACAAACCCTCCCCCAGGAGTACGTGTCCCTTTTCCAGGATTGTATTGTAAGCAGATCAAACAAGACTGTACTACTCTCTTAGCTGTACTGGAAATTTCTGGATGCTCCCAAACTTGCGTAAGCAACTTCGTTATTGTTGAAGCTCCAACATGTGCCAGTCCATGTGCCATCTGAACCATAGGTTGTACAAAAGCTATAGGCAATTTCCATTTATCCATCTGCTTATTCCGCCAACAGCCCTCATCATCCAATTCTCCATCTTTAGACCATTGCTCACGTTCTTTCACTGAAGCAGATTTCTGTATATCTAATACGTCTTGTCTTGCATTATGCCAGCGTTCAGCTTGTGACTTCACTACATACATAGAAGTAGTACTTCGCTGCATCGCAGTCTCACGTGCTACACGGTCTGCAAGAGCATTACCTTGCCCTATCTTATCAGCCACTTTCTTATGTGCACTACATTTCACAATAGCTAGTTTCTTTGGATATGTCAATGCAGTCAAGAGGTTATGCACTAATTCTCCGTGCATTATCTGCATCCCGTGGGATGTAAGAAAACCTCTCTATATCCAAAGCAAACCAAAATCATGAGCCACTCCAAAAGCATAGCGGCTGTCTATGTAAATGTTCACACTTAAATCAGTACTAAGCTCACATGCTCGTGTCAAAGCTATTAGTTCAGCTGCTTGAGCTGACTTCGGTGGTATACGAGCTGTCTCCACTACCGTGTGTATTGTGGTGATTGATTATGCAGCTGAGGTTGTACCATCTGGCAACTTCAAACAAGACCCATCAACCCACAGTTCCTCGTCTACATTTAAAAGGGGCGTATCTTGTAAATCAACACGACCCTTTGTCTGTTCTTCGGTAAGGAATATACAATCATGTGTTTCTTGTGACTGAGGCTGAGTCACTGGATATGGCAACAAAGTAGCTGGATTTAGTGTTGCACATCTCTTCAGTGTAATGTGAGGAGCCAACAATGTCAACTCATAACCTGTCATACGGGCGCTAGTTAAATGTTGTGTCTTTGTTTGATTTAAAAGAGCATCAACCGCATGGGGTACTAGCACCAACAGCTTATGTGACAAAACTATCCCTTCACTCTGACGTATTGAGACAGCTGTTGCGGCAACTGAACGAAAACACCCAGGCAACGCTCGAGCGACAGGATCAAGTACTGCTGAAAAATATGCACAAGGACACTGCTTATCGCCATGTGTCTGTACTAAAACTGATAATGCACATCCATCTTTCTCATGTACATAAAGTACAAAAGGCTTCATGTAATCTGGAGTACCTAACACTGGTGCAGAACAAAGGGCTTGTCGCAGCTGTCGGAAAGCAGTCTCACATTCATCTGTCCATGGGAGGGGCATTGGAGTATTTTTAGTCAGAAGTGCTAGCAAAGGTTTGGCAATGTGTGAAAACCCTAATATCCATTGCCTACAAAAAGAAGTAAGGCCAAGGAATGCACGAACATCTTTCTGAGTAGAGGGTACTGGTGTGTCTAAAATTGCTTGAATACGATCTGATGTAAGTGCACGGCCCTCCTTAGACAAAAGGTGACCTAAATAGGTTACCTTTGGTCTACAATATTGCAATTTCTTTCGTGACACTTTATGATGGTGTGAAGCAAGAAAAGAAAGTAAGGACAAAGTGCACTTTTCACATTGCTCCGGGGTATCAGCTGCCAACAAAATATCATCGACATATTGTATGAGAGCCACACCTTCAGGCAAAACAAAAGAATCAAGTTGTCTTTTTAACGCCTGACTATAAATGCTTGGGCTCTCCGTGTAGCCTTGAGGAACTCTGCAAAATCTATATGATCGTTTATTCAAAGTAAAACCAAACAAATATCGGCTGTCAGGATGAATAGGGATCGAAAAGAAAGCATTCTTCAAGTTTATTACAGAGAACGTATTTGCTGTCAGGGGAACCATAGTAAGGAGTGTTGTGATGTCAGATACCACAGGATATTGAGGTATCACAATCTTATTGACTTCTCGTAAATCAATAATGAATCGGTAAATCCTAGTATCAGTATCCTTTTTCAGAATAGGAAGAATCGGGCTGTTACAAACATTATACAGAACTTCCTCGACAACTCCGACTGCAATAAGATCATGCACAATTCGTGTGAGTGCTTCTTCGCCCTCCTGTGAAATTTTGTATTGAGGCAAACGTGGCAATACAGCTCCCTCCTTGACACTAATATGTACCGGTGGAATAATCATTTGTCCCACATCAGTATCTGAAGTAGCCCACAAAGTACTAGGGAGTGAGGCTAATGCAACATCCTCTTTAACAAGACAAACTCTTTCCATCACAGGATGATTATCATTTAAAATAACACGCACCCCTTCAGGAGAACATCGTATTGTAGCCCTGAAATACTTGAGCATATCAAGACCCACAATATTGTCTGGTGTATTTGGAGAAAGCAAAAATGGACATGGAGCAGTAAATTTATCAACATGGAATGCAAGTGGTTGTGACAATGGGCTAGGGGAAGGTGTTCCATCGAAACCTATCGATGTAATGGTTAAGCCAGACAGGGGAGCCCTTGGAATCAATTGTTTAGACAAGGTGCTACGAGTAGCTCCTGTATCAACCAGAAACTGATCAGTAAGACCCAAAACATGCGCTGTAACATAGGGACCCCTCTGATCTACTGGAACTTCAACTGATTCCTTACCCCATCCTAGGCAATCCTATGCAGAAGCAGAATCTTGGAAATCAGGCTGCACATGATCAGACATCTGGTATTGGTTCCGTCTATCAAAAGTGTTAAACCCATCCTGCCCTCGTGTATTAGCATCAACCCTAGCATGATCATTCGTACTTCTTCTAGGTCCTGAACATCCTGAGCGATTTCTCATTTGCCCCCGACCACGTGGACACTGCTGAACACGTAGTGCTGGACAATCGGCAGCCCAATGCCCAAATTTCTTACAATACGCACACTGATCATCAGACAAATTCGAACGAGTGTAAGAAGAACCATAAGATCCACGTCCACCTCTATCACTGCCTCTAAAAGGCAGACCATAAGCTTGAACCAACATAACCTCCGTCTTTAATTCTTTAATCTTTTTCTCCTCGCTACCTTTTGCTTCTAATTCCTGTCGTTCATAATACTGAGCCATAGTCAAAAAAGAAACCGGAGTAGAGGTAGTCCATGAACTTTCACTAGCTTTTAAATGACTAGCTATTCCTGGTAACAGATTTGCAACATATTTATCGACGAACAAATGTCTGCCCGTATCATCTGACAATGACTGACCGCTAAAATCATGAAATGCTTCTTCAAAGCGTGTAAAGAAATCAGAGACCAATTCATCTGCCTTTTGTTTACAAGACGCTAAAACCGTCCAATCTATCTTTTTAGGGGGAATAATCGTTTTCAACTTAACTAATATGGCTGCAGGAAGATCTAGAATCAACTGATATGGCTTTTTCGCACGTTCCCTATCCCTGTCCATCTGTTCTATTTCTTTCCATGATGCCCCGAAAACTGTACGATCATCAATTTTACGAACAGTTCTCCACATATCTGGCGGTAATATCAATCCGAAAAATAAATCAATGTCAGCCAAAGTCATAGTACAAGAACTAATTGCTCCCTCAACTTCCTCATAAAAGGCGGCTGGATTTTTCCGCGGGTCAGGTAATGCTGTTTTAAGTGCCATTACATCTGCCCTATTCCAAGGAGTATACACCCAATTATAAATAAAATAACCCTTAGCATCAACAGAAGTTTTATCATCATTTGTACCCAATCCTTTAGGAAGAACATACAAAGGCGCAGCCTCCCGCATTGGTTTCGCGTGAACTATCATAGTCTTATCTGTTTCAAAGATGGAAGCTTGCGCCCCTTCAGTCTGAGATGCTCGTGCAACTGCGTCCGCAGCCCTTTTCTCTTCTTGCAAACGGACGGCCTCAATATGTAATTTCATTAAACGTCTGATTGCATCATCCACCTGGGAGAAAACAAAAAGACCATCACGCATTTGCTTATAATCAGCTGCTACATCATCGGGCTCTAACTCATCAGAATATTTCCGGTATAGTTCAATAACTGCTGAGCCAAATGCCTCAGTAAAATATAGCTGTTCCTTTTCTGTCCACCCTTTCATGTTGTCCAAAAGTTCAGAAGCAGAAACAGCGCTACAAATTGTTTTACGAGCAATAGATCTAAGCTCAGCCGCACGGTCATCAGGCACCATAGAGCGACTGTCCCGCATCTTCTGTTGCTCCGAACTGGAGACTTTAGGTAACTCATGAGGGGCAGATGGGACGACATACGGAGGTGGAGGACGATCCAGTAACAATAAATCATCATGTGGTTTATTAAGGATAGGATAGAGGGGTTGCCTAACAGTGTATTGGCCAGTTACCTGTAGCTTACGTTCTTTCTCACCTAGCTCGTTTAAGTCATTTATTTCTTTCTTTCTCATTTCCAATGCTTTCACATATACATTTTTCCGCTGCTCTTTCTCAAGCAAGGCTTGCTCACGCTTCACTCGTCCACGCGCTTCTTTCTCCCACACTCGTACACAGTCAAACATATCTTGCCTAGACTTTCGCTTACGCATACATTGTTCCACATACTCAATCTTTCGCAAATCATATGACCCATGCATAGGCCAACGTAACTCAGGATCCGCGCGGGTGTATTTATTCCATAATGTGCTGTACATTATAGAAGAAAGACCATGTTTAACATACATATCTCTATTTGGCGTCCCCTCTGGGGGTGCCGGTTGCGATTCTTCCACTTTCAAATTGGTACCTTTACAAAAGCAACACATCCTACGAAGTGCACTAAAAATAGGCATGCCAAAAATATTGCAAAATATGCAATATTATAATCAAAGTAGCACTTAAGGTGCTGTTCAAATCAAAATCAAATTGGAGAGAATTCTCCTCATTACCTGCCTATATAAATTGCAATTTATATATCAAATCCAAAGAATACAAATTGACTAGTCACCCAAATCACCAAAGCCACAGTAAGTAGTACTAACTACATTACCAAACACAGGCATCAAAACCCACAGCAAGTGCCGTAAAACGGCTCTTACCAATCACAGGGTGTCCAGGTTCCAACTGCCAAGTTCTAAAATCGACCAAATGGTCACTGCATGACGAATGAACAAAAAAAAAAAGGATCTCAGTCGAGGACCGGCGCCACCTGGATGGTCAAATCAGAAAGAAGGGAAAAATGCCGTGGTTGCCAAGACTCGGGTCTCCTCAGGCATTGATCGTCCGCAGCGAGATTCCAATCCTTCGTCGCGACCAATCCATTGGGCATCCGAGTCGCCGATGAGTCCCTGTTCGGGCACAAATTTGTTGAAGTAAGCCTCAGCAAGGCCTACTAGTGCAAGGGGTTCACCTTTCTCTGCACAAAGTCCTCAGACCATGTAGGAAGAAGTTGGCACGGAAACTGGAAATAAAGACATAAGTTTATTAACCTCATGAGGTGGTACTACAATTCAGACAGCACCCTTTGGTAATGTCTGAAGTAGCACACTGAACTAAGAGAGCATGGTCCATTTATACCCACGCAGGTGCCAAAAGGAGATGGTACAATTATGGAAACAAGACTTGTATACATGTAAGGTCATGTGGAAAATGCACAGTCGACAGGTAGGAGGAGCTAACAGTTTCCAAGGACTAACAGCTGCAGACTTTACTGAGCATGTGCGAAAGTAAGAGATGCTAAATATAACTTGTCACTAGGCATATTTCAAGAGCAGTTAAAAGAAAGGTAGGACAGAGCACATGGTGAGCACATGGCTGCATGTAGCAAAGAAAATGGCTGCCATGAATACAAAATGGATTCCGCAAAATGTTTACAATACTTACTAAATACAAGATGTCTTCTGCTAATGCTTAATCTAATCACTGCTAAATTACAACACCTTGTGCCACTCTATACCTGCACCAGGCACAATGTATGCAAAAAGGGTGTTCCAGCACAGGTAGGTCCACAAAATGGTGCAGTGAAATCTACAGGATTTCAATGCACCATTTTTATTTTATTTTTAAGAGCTAAAAGCAGGCATTAAAATGACACAAGAAAAGTGCGATGTGCGATAAAAATTAAGTTAAAACACAGAAAAAAGCAAATAATCACAGAGAATAAAATATAATTCTTCCCTTAGCTGAGTATTTAACAATCAGTTTGGAGAGCAGTTTTGAATTTCCCTGATAAAATTCATACATTCAAAGTAGAGGCTCCCCCCAATTAAAACTATCATATTTGTGCGTTGTTAATAACAGACACCGCCACACTTAGAAAGTCCATATTTAAATCAGTCTTTCAGTTGAAAACAGTTGCAAAATGATTCATTATTAGAAGGCATCCACATAGGTCCATCGAGTGATCAACGTTCCTTAACCACAGCAATCGTACTCAGTTGGATGAACATCTTTGCACAAGCAAGCCAACAAGGGTTTCGTCTCAACAATTGACTTTTTCAAGGCTGCAACGTATATACTAACAGTTATGGTAATAAATACCCTATCAAAGAACGTTTGAGGATGACAGCATGTTAAAATGGAGTGTGAAAGTACAAATGGTTAATTATGAGTCAACTGAAGAGAAAAGGTGGTAAGTTGCCCATATGCCAATAAGAAAGGGAAGTAGTGAGAGAGATGATCATAAAACACACCTATTATATAAGTAAGAAAGTCAAAGAACCCAGTGTCACCATACCCTGAGAGACATAACATAGTAGTGATGGCGTAGTAAAAGTGTTACAAATAAAATATTGTATTAAAACCCCATCACCAACTTCTGGGAGATACCTAGAAATGGTGATAGTGTATCATAGCTGAGGTTTGAACAAAATCATACCTCAAAGCAAAGGCACGGTCCGGAAAGTACCAAATGTATGTAGAAAGAAGATAGAATATGCTTCAGAAATATGGTTATGAGTAACTCTTTCATGATAGTCACAAGGAAGAAGAGAGGCAGTTATATGAGATCATGATAAGTCTGGAATCTCAATTCCAGGTAAGATTTGAGACCGTAAAATATCTATAAAGTATACAAAGATTATGAAAGATATGCGGGTGTAGCGGGGACTAAATATGAACTAATTAATATGTATAGGTGGCAAGTGTTATATAACTAGTAAACAGAAGTATCTTAAAGTGCAAAAAATAGGGTTAAATGTACATGAAAGTGTTTTAAAAATGATTAGCACAAGTATTTAGGAGTGCAAAAAATAATAGTGAACCTAGTAACCAATCGACAAATGAAGTGAGGGCTATTGGTGCAATCCAATTTTGTAGAAAACAAACTGAGGGCAATTAGGTGCATTATGGAGTAAACAGATAAGGGGCTTTCCATTAAAAATAACTGAAAGCACAAGCCAGGAAGTTGTGCCTCAAAACTGCTGTAATGCTGGTATGAAATACGAGCAGCAGTAATAAAGATAAAATGATCTATTTTACAACGAAAAAGTTCATGAAGAAACCAACAGGAAATGTTATCTAACATCAGACTACATGCTCAGTAAGATAAAATGGTCTGTCTTAAAGCGAGAGTCTATGGAGAAAACACAAATAATGGCTCTCATTACAACCCTGGCGGTCGGTGATAAAGTAGTGGTAATACGCCAACAGGCTGGAGGTAATAAATATGAAATCATGACCATGGCAGAAACCGCTCAGACAGACAGACACTTTAACGCACCGACCGCCAGGGCGAAACCAACAGGCACCACCGCAGTAACTGCCAACAGCCAGGCGGAAGACAATGTACAGCCCACAGTAATATGACACACTTATCCGCCACCTTTTCCGGGGCGGTACCAATGACATCAAAAGCCTGGCAGAAACACTGCACGGAAGGGAAACGACTCACCTCTGGAGACTCAGGGAACAACCACGGCGCCATGAAGCCCGAGCTGCATGTGTTCCCCATGTCCATCTACCTTCTGCTCCATTACGAACACCAACACCGGCGAAGGCGACCACGGTGAGTACTGCCGCCTAGCACACAGGGGAGGGGGGGAAAGAGAGTGATACACACATGCAACATGCAACACCCCCACCCCCAACACCACACACACAACCAGATGCAGTAACATAACATATACACCCCGTACCCCTCAGGAATAATGCAAGGACAACTACTATAGTGTAAAAAGGCTGTAATAAGATAAATATAGGTGAAATACGTGCATCCAAATCAAAAAGTATATACATATTTACAATGCAAGGTACACTGCCCAGTCTGCAATGTCCTTGGGCTACAGGGTCACATCACAAAGTCCAAGGCCCAACCTCACTCCTGCAACAACACGGAGAGAACACTACAGGGGCATCAGGTCAAAAATAGACAGGCACCTCAGGGGGACGGGGAATGGGGGGGCACCTCAGCCGGAAGATGGTGTAACGCCACTGGTCCTGGAGGGGACAATATGCCCATTACTCTGTCCTAGGGAGTGCAAGGCCACAGTCTCTCAAGTGGGTGATATGCCCACTGCTTGGTCCTGGGGAGTGCAAGGTCACAGTCTCTCAAGTGGGTGATATGCCCACTGCTTGGTCCTGGGGAGTGCAAAGCCACAGTCTCTCAAGTGGGTGATTTGCCCACTGGTTCTGGAGGTGGCATTGTGCCCAGTGAGCTTCATCCTGGGAAGGATGGGGTGACTGGATGGCTTCTCCACTGGTTCTGGAGGGGGCATTGTGCCCAGTGAGCTTCATCCTGTGGAGGATGAGGTGAGTGAATGGCCTCTCCACTGGTTCTGGAGGGGGCTTTGTGCCCAGTGAGCTTCATCCTGGGAAGGATGGGGTGAGTGGATGGCTTCTCCACTGGTTCTGGAGGGGATAACATGCCCTGTGATGCAGATCTTGGGGATTGCAAGGTCACAGTCTTTCACCTGGGTGTCAGATCCACAGGATTTTCTGGGGCCAGGCCGCACTACAGCCCATCGACGCAGGACTACACACTGTCCGCCGGCAGTGACGGCTGCTCAGTGCTGGCAGTGGCGGTGCTGGTGGCGGTGCTGCCCGTGGTGGTGGGAGGCTCCAGCCCTTCCCCTGCAGCATCAGACGGCTGCCCACTGCGGCTGCTGCTGTTGGCAGTGGTGCTGGTGGCGGTGCTAGTAGTGGCGGGGGAGGCTCTACCCCTTCCCATGCAGTCTCGGACTCCTGCCCACTGAAGCTGCTGCAGCTGGCACTGGTGCTGGTGGCGGTGCAGGTGGCAGTGCTAGTGGTGGTGCTGGCAGTTGTGCTGCTGGCAGTTCTGGCAGTGGAGGGGGGAGGCTCCATCCCATCCCCTGCAGCCTCGGACAGGTGCCCATTGGGGCTGCTGGCAGTGGTGCTGGTGGCGGTGCTGGCAGTGGTGCTGGTGGCGGTGCTGGCAGTGGTGGGTGGAGGCTCCAGCCCTTCCCCTGCAGCCTCGGACGGCTGTCCACTGGGGCTGCTGCTGCTGGCAGTGGTGCTGGTGGCGTAGCTGGTGGCAGTGCTGGCAGTGGTGGGGGGAGGTTCCAGCACTTCCCCTGAAGCTTCAGATGGCTGCCCTTGGGGCTGCTGCTGCTGGTAGTGGTGCTGGTGGCGGTGCTAGCAATGGTGGGGGAGGCTCCAGCCCTTCCCCTGCAGCCTCGGATGGCTGAACCACCATGGTTGGTGGTGGGGGCTCCGACTGAGTCCCAGCTCCAGGCCTCTTGTCCTTTTTGCCTGCTGGTGCAGGCCACTTGCCCTTCCTGCCAGCAACTGGGGATGGCTCCTTGCTCCTTTTGGCAGCAGCTGGGGACTGCTCCCTGCCCTTCCTCTCAGCAGCCGGGGATTGCTCCTTGCCCTTCCTTTTACCAGCTGGGGGTACCTCCTTGCCCTTCCTTTTTGTAGCTGGGGGTGGCTCCTTCCCTGCAGCAGCTGGGGGTGCCTCCTTGCTCTTCCTTGCAGCACTTGGTGCAGGCACTCTACCTGTGTGGCTTCCTTGTGCCCTGGATCCTCTCCCACCTGGTGTAGCTGTGGACACTAATGTGCCCCTGGACTGGGTGGCTGAGGTTCTTGTCTGGGTTTTGATCACCCTAGCCTGACGTGAGGGATGAGGGGAGGGCTAGGAAAGAGGTCAGTGTTGGCTAGGAAAAGCTTCTTAGGGACATTTGGCGGGAAGAGGGAGATGTTTTGGGAGTGGAGGAAGATGGAGTGGTTGTAAGAGGTGTCAGTCTGCTGTGTTTGCGTGCAGGTGCATGGGCTGGATGCTGTTGTCACGGCTGTTGGGTGCCTGAGTGCTTGCGTTTGTGTACTTTGGGAGGTGGGGGCACAGGCACAGTGGGAGAGAACACAGGGGATGTTTGCATGGAAGTGGGGGTGGTGACTGCCAGTGAGGGGAGTGTGCTGTTAGGTGTGCTGGTGATGGGGACAGTGGATGAGGGTGTAGTGCATGGAGGTGTGAGTGGAGGCACAACTGGGAGGGAGGAGGACAACAAGGAGGAGGGGGCCACAGTGGAGGCAGTGGATGTTGATATGTCTGCATCTGGATGGTGTTTGTGTGAGTGCCTGTGGGAAGAAATGTGGTGCCTGTTTTTCCCATGTCTACTCTTGTGTGTTGTCCTGGGTGCATGCTCCTCAGCCTGTGTGGTTGGGATAGGTTGGGGTTGAGGAGAATGGGATTGGGTAGAGGAAGTTGGAGGGGGGAGGTTAGAAACAGGGACAAATGCTACCATCAGAGAGGAGGCCAGAGCCTGGATTGATCTATGTTGGGCCGCAAAGCCAGTGTGAATTCCCTCCAGAAATGCATTTGTCTTTTTCATTTGGGCTGCCAGACCCTGGATGACATTCACAATGGTTGACTGCCCAACAGAGATGGATCGCAGGAGGTCAATAGCCTCCTCACTCAGGGCAGCAGGGCTAACTGGGACTTCTGGGAGGGTGGTGCTGGTACAGGGGGGTGGCGGCTGTACCTGTAGCTGGGGTGGTCTCTGCCACCACCAGGGAGCTTCCATCCAGGAGGAACCCGTGACCACTTGGTCAATGGCATCAACAATATCACCGTTGGTGTACACGACACACATACACAGGGAAGAGCCCTACACCTGATGCAATGCACTACCAGTGACAATGCTAGTCACTAGGTCATGGATAGGGGCACCTAACGCCAACTGCATCTTACCTGAGACCCACAGACTCCTGCCCAGTAGTGGATGCCTACTAGCTTAGTGGGAGGTATTTTATATCAGAACCCTGCCCAACATGGGACCTACTCTGCAATGTCAGGCCATGCCTAGGGGCACCCACAGGCCCACATCCCCTACCAGGTGTAAATTGTATATTGGGGCACTGTACTCACCCTCTTGTGGCTGCTGTGATGCCCCCAAGCACCCATCCAGCTCCTGATAGGCCACTGCCAGTATGCGGGCCATCAGGGGTTTCAGGGTTCGACGGGCACCCCTTCCTCGTTGGGAGGCCATCCCCAGCTGGGCCTCTACCGTCTTCCGTGCCCAGCGTCTCAGGTCCTCCCAACGTTTGCGACAGTGGGTGTTCTGCCTGCTGTGGACCCCCCGGGTCCGCACGTCCTTGGCGATGGCATGCCATATACCCTTTTTCTGATGGGCGCTGACCTGAAGGGAAATGGACACAGGGAATGGTATTAGTCCGACCGTCCTGCCTGTTACACTCATGGCCCACCATGCCCCTTCTCATCCCCATTAGCACAGACATGGCCCACTATACATGCTGCACGCTGCCCAGGGCCCATCCACCTACATGAGGCCTTCACATACAGCACTCCATGCATTCACGCCCCATGCATCGCACTCATGGTGTACTCACCTGTTGGTCTGGAGGCCCATACAGTAATCGGTACTGGGGTAGGACCCCATCTGCCAGTCTCTTCAACTCTGCTGAGGTGAAGGCAGGGGCCCTTACCACGAGCCATGGTCAGTTCCAGACACATGTCACAGCAGCACATGCAGTGTAGGGCCTCTCCTGTTAAAGGTCAGGTAGTAATTGAGTGAACAGATAGAAAATGGCGGTGACGTCCGCGGCGGTTCGTACCATCACCGCCGGCATACATCACCATTGGCCACTGTATGCCATAGGGCCCAATGTTCACCAATAAGGAGTTGCACCGCAGTTCCAGACCTCCTCCCGCAACTCATACAACGTCAGCAGAATTACCTCATTTCCACCTGTCCCTCCAAATAGGACAGGCGGACGCCTTTTTTGGGGGGGTGAAGGCCATGTCTCCTTATTGCATCACAGTAAACATATGCACCATTTGGACCTCTCCAACAAAATACTGTTACAATCACAACATTCATTGAATTGTAGTGGTTGGAAATAAGAGATACTGACCAGCTGCTCACCATTTTGCCCCATAGATTGCAACCGCTGTGGATGAATAGGAGATGGAGACATACCTCGTGTACAGACCCCTGGTGGACTTGGCAACAATGGAGGACAGGCACAATATCCTGACCTACAGACTGGACAGGGCCACAGTCACAGAGCTGTGTGCCTAATTGGAGCCTGACCTAATCTCAGCTATCCATCACCCCACCGGGATCCCCCCTCTTGTGCAAGTGCTATCAGTGTTCCATTTCCCGGCAACTGGCTCCTTCGAAGTGACAGTGGGCTTGGCAGCAGGAATGTCTCAGCCAATGCTGACCAGAGTGTTGTCTGCGCTGATTAAACACATGTGCAGCTACATCGTCTTCCCCCAGGTGGAGGATGTGGCCACAGTGAAAGCTGATTTCTATGCAATGGGACATATCCCCAACATTTTTTGGGGCAACTGATGGTACACATATTGCATTTGTACCCCCACCCCCGGCGAAATGAACAGGTGTTCAGAAATCGAAAGAGCTTTGACTCCATGAGTGTGCAGATGGTGTGCCTGACGGACCAGTACATCTCCCTCGTCAATGCAAAATATCCTGTGTCTGCGTATGATGCCTTTATCCTAAGGAATAGCAGCATCCCATATGTGATGGCTCAACCACAGAGGCACAGGGTGTGGTTAATAGGTGATCCCTGGTTCCCAACCAGTATATGTTGGTGTATGGGTATGGCGTGGGCCCTAAGGGTTGGTATGTGGCTAACAGTTGTCCCTCGATATTTGCAGGTGACTTTGGTTACCCCAACCTCTCATGGCTACTGACTCCTATGAGGAATCCCAGGACAAGGGCAGAAGGACATTACAATGAGGCACATTGGTGAACAAGAAGAATTATAAAGAGGACATTTGGCCTCCAGAAGGCCAGGTTTTGTTGTCTCCATCTAACAGGTGGATCCCTGTACTACTCACCCAAGAAGGTCTGCCAGATTATTGGGACATGCTGTATGTTGCTCTATCTTGCCTTACATCGCCAGGTGTCTTTTCTGCAGGAAGATGAGGCTTGAGATGGCCATGTGGCAGCAGTGGACCCTGTAGACAGTGAAGATGAGGAGGCAGAGGATGAGGACAACAGAAGTTTAATAATTTGTCAATACTTCCAATGACACACAGGTAAGACAATGTAACTTCACATTTAATGGACAGTTTTGTGTTTGACATTGTCACTGGCAGGCTGGTTTCCCACTTCTATGGCCACTCACTGGACCCTTTGGCATCTCTATTAGCAGATATTTGTGCCCCACTATCGCTCCTGGTGTGTTGACTGCAGCCAACTACAGGTCATTCTTATGTATACATTACTGTAAGTTGATTTTAAATGTTTAAACCTTCTTAAACGAATACATACTTAAATCATTTGACATACTCCATACTTGTATTTTTTCAAAGGGTGTTTATTTAAGTGCTAAGAAGTAGAGGGGGATGCGCAATGGGTTGGGGTGAGGGTGAAGGAAAGTTTAGGTTAGAGTCCAGTCTGTATCACAGGTGCATTGTCCAAGTGGGCATAGGAAGGGGACCAATGGAAATTCAAGATAGACAGGGTGACAGAGTGGGACCCAAAGGTGACAATCAGGAGAGTTTTATTTCCTGGAGGGGTCTTGGCAATAGTCTCTGGCTTCTGCCTGGATCACAGGGAACGTTTGCGGGGTGGTTCTCCCTCTGCATGGGGAGGGGTGCTGGTGGCCTGTTGTTCCTGTGGGGGGGCCTCCTGTCCACTAGCGGCAGAGGAGGTGGAGGGCTGTTCTTCGGTTTGGCTAGTGGCAGAGGCACAGTGGGGTGCTACTGCCTCCCTCATTGTGTTGGCCATGTCTGCCAGCACCCCTGCAATGGTGACCAGGGTGGTGTTGATGTCGTTCAAGTCCTCCCTGATCCCCAGGTACTGTCCCTCCTGCATGTTCTCCAGCAACTTGTCCAGTATCTGGCCCAGCATATCCTGGGAATGTTGGTATGCTCCCATGATCGGGGTGAGTGCCTCGGTTACCTGGGCCTGTCCTCCCCCTGTCGCACAGCAGTCCTCACAGCTTCCTGGTTGTCCTGTGCCTCTGTCCCCTGAACCGTGTGCCCACTGCTACTGACCCCAAGTCCCTGATCGTCCTGTGTTTCTGGGGTGGCGTAGGGTCCCTGTAGTGGTGGACACACTGCTGATTGACATGTCCTGGGGACAGAGGTATGAGCCCACTGGGTGGGTTCTGTGCTGGTGTTTCCTTAGGGGGGAGGCTCTGTGGTGGTGTGAGAGTGTGCCTCGGTAACGGACTGTCCGGAGATCCCTGATGGGCCAGGTTGGTCATCCAGATCCAGGTGAAAAGAGCTGCTGTCATCACTGTGGGCCTCTTCTGGGGGGGGACTGGATGTTGCTGGCACCTCTTCTCCAGTGACATTGGCTGGGGGACCTGTGGGGATCTAAATGCAGTGTTATTGTTTCTGCATGTGACATCATGTGCATGGGTGTGCATGGGTGTGTTGCCCTCTATGGTTGTTGTTGCCCTGGCAGATTTGCCTTTGTGTGAGTTGTTATTTGGTGGGCTAGGTGATTCTCTCTAGTGTGCATGCAATGGTGAAAGGTGTCCATGCATGTCTGTGAGGGGTTTTTATGCATTGGTGTTACATGAAGGGCTTGGTATTGGGATGAGTGAGTTGTGATGGTGGGGTATGTGGGAGGTGGTGAAGTGATGGGAGTGAGGGTGAGGGTGGGGGTTTGTGCTGGCATGCAGGTAGGGGGAGTGATAGTATGAGTGATTTGACTTACCAGAGTCCAGTCCTCCTCCTACTCCTGCCAGGCCCTCAGGATGCATGATTGCCAAGACTTGCTCCTCCCATGTTGTTAGTTGTGGGGGAGGAGAATGGGGTCCACCGTCAGTCCTCTGTACAGCTAGTTGGTCTCTTGCTGCTGTGGAATGCACCTTCCCCCATAGGTCGTTCCACCTCTTCCTGATGTCATCCCTTGTTCTTGGGTACTGTCCCACGGCGTTGACCCTGTCCACTTTTCTCCGCCATAGCTCCATCTTCTTAGCAATGGATATCTGCTGCACCTGTGATCCAAATAGCTGTGGCTCTACCCGGATGATTTCCTCCACCATGACTCTTAGCTCCTCCTCAGTGAATCTGGGGTGTTGTTGTGGTGCCATGGGTGTAGTGTGAGCGGTGTGGGTGGGGGTGTGTAGAATGATGTGTTGGGGTGTGTGCTGTAAGGTGCGTTTGTGGTGTATAGGTGATGGTGGTATGTGGCTCTGGTTGTGTGAGTGCTCTTGCTGTTTCTCTCTGTTAGCAACTGTTTGTAATGGTAAAGAGTTGTGGGTAATGTGGGTGTGTGTTGCTTAGTGGTGGGTATGTGGTGTGTGTATGGGTGTCAGATGTGTGTAGTTTAAATTGTTCAATGTGGTGTAGTGTTGTTTGAGTGTGTGTATTTTGAGCTCGGCGGTATGTCCCACCAATGGTTTACCACCATTCAATGTCCGCCGCGGTAATTCGTGGGTCATAATGCTGTGGGCGTAGTTCTGTTGGCGTAACGGTGCAAAGTTTTATCACTGACCTTTGGGCTGGCGGACTCGTGTGTGTGGCTGCATAGTGACGGATTGGTATATGTGTGTCATAATATGGTTGGCACTTATCCGCCGTAGCGGCATCATGTTGGCGGCAGTAGGCATGGTGGTAAGCGGGATTTACCGCCAATGTCAGAATGAGGGCTAATATATTAATAATTTAGCTTACCTCAGAGTACATGCCGAGGAAAGTTCTGGTGTAGAGACAAGTAAGAGAACATTGGCCATGTTGATAAGCCATTTTAAAAGGCTCTGTGGGCATTGTTAGAAATAGGGTCTTTGGTTGGCAGTCAGGTTACCCCCTGTCCAAACAAGGACCCTCACTCTAGTCAGGGTAAAAGAGAATCACCCTCAGCTAACCCCCGCTATTCCCGTTTGCATATGAAGGCAGGCCTAACTTCAGAGTGCTAGGTGTAAAGTATTTGTACCAACACACACAGTAACTTAATGAAAACACTACAAAATGACACAACACAGGTTTAGAGTGTGTGTCAAAAAGGGCTTGCGATGCGTCGATTTCACTTATGAGCAAGACCTTGCGTCGTTTCTCCTAGTCGGGTCGGCGTGTGTCATTTCTTCTCTCCGCAGGAGAGCGATGTGTCGATACGGTCAGCACTCTCGGGTCCGGGCAGGCCTTGCATCGATTTTACACGACCAGCGGTGTTTGCATCGGAAATCCAGCCGCACGGTGATCCGAAAACCACGCAGCGCAGGTTGCTATCTCACCAGCCTCCTCATCGATGCTGTGCATCGTTTCTCCAGCCCCGGGTGGTAATCTTTGGGTCGCGCTGCAGGCGCGACCCAAAGGCGATTTTGAGCCGCAAAGCCGGCGGCGCGTCGATTTTTCAGCCGCAGATCGGAGTCGCATCCATCTTTTCCCTGCACGGCAGTCGGTGCTTGGATTTCTTCCTCTTAGGCTGCCAGCTTCTCCTTTCAGGGTCCCAGGAACTGGATGGGCACGACTTGGCAGGGTAGAAGTCTCTCCAGAGACTCCATGTGCTGGCAGAGAGAAGTCTTTGCTGTTCCTGAGACTTCAAACAACAGGAGGCAAGATCTAAATCAAGCCCTTGGAGAGTTCTTTGCAAGATGGAAGGCACACAAAGTCCAGTCTTTGCCCTCTTACTCTGGCAGAAGAAACGACTGCAGGATAGCTCCACAAAAGCACAGTCAAAGGCTTGGCAGCTCTTCTTCCTCAGCTCTTCTCCATGCAAAAGTTCCCCTTGGTTTCCAGAAGTGTTCTAAAGTCTGTGGTTTTGGGTGCCCTTCTTATACCCATTTTCTGCTTTGAAGTAGTCCTACTTCAAAGCAAAGTCTCTCTTGATTGTGAAATCCCGCCTTGCCCAGGCCAGGCCCCAGACACTCACCAGGGGGTTGGAGACTGCATTGTGTGAGGGCAGGCATAGTCCTTTCACGTGTGAGTGACCACTCCTCCCCTCCCTCCGAACACAGATGGCTCATCAGGAAATGCAGACTACAACCCAGCTTCCTTTGTGTCATTGTCTATTATGAGGTGCACCCAGCCCAACTGTCAAACTGACCCAGACAGGGAATCAACAAACAGGCAGAGTCACAGAAATAGTATAAGCTAGAAAATGCTCACTTTCTAAAAGTGGCATTTTCAAGCACACAATCTCAAAATCAACTTTACTAAAAGATGTGTTTTTAAATTGTGAGCTCAGAGACCCCAAACTCCAAATGTCCATCCGTTCCCAAAGGGAATCTACACTTTACTCATATTTAAAGGTAGCACCCATGTTAACCTATGAGAGGGACAGGCTTTGCAACAGTGAAAAACGAATTTAGCAACATTTCACTGTCAGGGCATAAAACACATAACTATGGCGGTCATTCTGACCGCGGCGGGCGGTGGTCGCCGCCAAATGGCCGCTCCGCGGTCAGGAGACCGCGGATGCCATTCTGGCTTTCCCGCTGGGCCGGCGGGCGACTGCCAAAAGGGCACCCGCCGGCCCAGCGGGAAAGGCCCTGCAACGAGGAAGCCGGCTCCGAATGGAGCCGGCGGAGTTGCAGGGGTGCGACAGGTGCAGTTGCACCTGTCGCGATTTTCACTGTCTGCAAAGCAGACAGTGAAAATCTTCATGGGGCCCTGTTAGGGGGCCCCACGACACCCGTTCCCGCCATCCTGTTCCTGGCGGTAAGAACCGCCAGAAACAGGGTGGCGGGAAGGGGGTCGGAATCCCCATGGCGGCGCTGCAAGCAGCGCCGCCATGGAGGATTCCCTGGGCCAGGGGAAAACCGGCGGGAAACCGCCGGTTCCCCTTTTCTGACCGCGGCGGCAGAATGGCCCTGGAAGCACCGCCAGCCTGTTGGTGGTGCTTCCATGGTCCCCGACCCTGGTGGTCATGGACCGCCAGGGTCGGAATGACCCCCTATATGTCCTACCTTAACCATACACTGCACCCTGCCTTTGGGGCTACCTAGGGCCTACTTTAGGAACGGCTTACATGTAAGAAAAGGGAAGGTTTAGGCCTTGCAAGTGGGTACACTTGCCAAGTCAAATTTACAGTTAAAACTGCACACACAGACACTGCTGTTGTAGGTCTGGGACATGATTACAGAGCTACTTATGTGGGTGGTACAACAAGTGCTGCAGGCCCACTAGTAGCAATTGGTTTCCAGACCCTGGGCACCTCTAGTGCACTTTACTAGGGACTTGCTAGTAAATCATATATGCCAATCATTGATAAGCCAATTACATACACATTTTGTAAAGGAGCACTTGCACTTTAGCACTGGTTAGCAGTGGTGAAGTGGCCAGATTAATAAAAACAGCAAAAATAGAGTCCAGCACACATCAACAACCTGGGAAACAGAGGCACAAAGTTAAGGGAGACCACGTCAAGGATGAAAAGTCTAACAGGCATGGGCATAGAAGAGGGGGGAGGAAGCAGAATGACGGAAGTCATAAATGGCAGCCATTTTGGAGTTTAGTGGAAGTAAATTGAAAAGAAACGAACAAACAAAGGAAAGAAGGTAATTATTTATTTATGTCAAATAATTAGCATGCCCCTGTACTACATGTGGATGAGCGTGCTAGAATTAAGATATATATACAAATATAAGCCATATCGGTGAGTCATAAAGGAGCTCAATGAAAAAAGAAGAGGCGGAAAATGATGAAAGAGAGAAACAAATATCCTAATCATATATAAAGTATAGTTAAGCATGTGTGTTAACTGGTGATAATTCTGAGGTGTATAAAGAAGGGAATGTCAAGGGGAAGATGGGAAGTGAAGTGAAACGCAATACTAATACCAATAAGAAGAGAACTGCGTAGTGTGAATACCATAACAACTTAAGTCATCTGCAATTCTTAAAGTGCTATACAGGGTAAACATATTAACAGCGATGTTGACGCATGTTTAACAAAGGTAAGGGGAAAAGTATGAAAATAAACATGTTGAGACAGACATGTATATTGCCACAATTATATGCTTGAGTATAAGCAAAATCCATGGCCTAAAGTATTGTATAAAATGCAACAGAGAGCTATAAGTAACATAACTAAATACAAGCACCAAAAGAGATCAAAATCGCTTGAATATGATGACATAGTAACAACTGACAACATGATTAATAAAGAGTATATGTATATATGTACAAATCAACACAAGCCAACATTAATTGAAATATGTACCAGAGAAAAACATGTAGTTCCCTGTCCCTAAGGCCCAGATCTACTGCACGAAGTTTGATGATCCATCTGGCTTCACATTTTCTAAGTTTGACGACCAAATTACCCCCTCTAACCTCACTGATGATGCACGTGATGCCATGGAATCTGATCCCTAGAACCTCAGATTTAATATGTGCTGAATTATGATGGACAGCCAAAGGGTAGTTAGGGTGATTATTCCTAATGGCACTAATGTGTTCTTGGATTCATGCTTTAAGAGGACGGATATTACTTCCCACAGAGATACGTCCACATAAGCAAATGATACAGTACACCGTGAATTTACTGTTACAATTAATAAACTGTTGTATCACATTCATGTGTGTAGAGTTATATGAAAACTTAACCAGTTTGTCCATGGCAAATTGACAGACATTGCAACACAAGCATCTAAAAAAAACGCAAGGTTGTGGCGGTAGCCAATTAAAAGATTGATTATATGTGTCCATCTCAATGTAACTGGGGCATAACTTATTCCTAAGTGCCTGACCACGGCTGTAGGTGTTCTGGCGTCTCTTATTAATGTATATATATTTAGTGTCTTATCTAGTAGCAAAAGATGGCAATGGCGTTTGAAAATGCAACATACTGCATGACTTTATTGGTTAAATGCAGTAATCATATTGATGTGTCTATCCTTAGGCTTTGGACCTGCTCCCTGTGTCAAAAGGGATGCATGTGAGTTATTAAGAATTTTAGTTTGGGCTTTTGATGTGATTTTGTTTGTAGTAGCCTCTCTGCAGGAACCGTAATTCGACCAATTCCAATTCCTGCATAAAGAAGTTTTAATCACTACAATTATGTCGTATTCTGGTCATTTCACCTAGTAAAATGGCATTGATCTGTGAAGATGGGTGAGCACTAAGAGCATGAGGTATTGATTTACAAGCAATAGATTTCCTAAATAGTTTGAACATAATTTTATTGTTTTAATGGTATAATGTAAGATCAAGAAACTCAATACTATTCTTATTTATGTGTTGTGTAAAGCACAGGTTGTAGTCATTATTATTAAGGTGTTCATATAGTGTTTCAAATTTTTATATGCTACCTGTCCAGATTATGATAATGTCATTGATATATCTCCTGCAATATAGAATGTAGTCAGTAAGACCATGGGAGCAGGACGTCCATTAGTGATGTTTCTCAAAATGGCCCATGTATACATTTGCATATGATGGAGAAAATTTTGCACCCAGGGCCACTCCCTGAATCTGCTTATACCAAGCATCATTGTGTAAAAACACATTATTTTCTATGACCAATTTATTCAATTCAATCAGCATAGTGGTATGCTCAAAAAGGGTAGCGTCTCTATCTGAAAAGGAGGCAGTCAGTACTGAGATGCCCTTGTCAAGTATATAAGGAGATGACATCAAGGCCCGTATTTATACTTTTTTTGCGCCGCATTTGCATCGTTTTTTGACGCAAAAACGGCGCAAACTTGCAAAATACCATTGTATTTTGTAGGTTTGCGCCGTTTTGCGTCAAAAAGCGGCACAAATGCGGCGCTAAAAAAAGTATAAATACGGGCCCAAGTGTGGCGAAACAACATTCAGGTGTCCAGGCAATCTCCTCTAGTTGCCAAAGTACATTTTCAGTATTCCGAATATATGAAGGTAAGTTTTGCACCAGGGGTTGTAGATAAATATCTATAAATTCTGAAATATGTTCCGCACAGGAGCTTATCCCAGATATGATAGGTCGTCCTGGTGGAAACGGACCAGGTTTGTGTACTTTAGGTAAAATGTATATGCATTGTGCATGTGGAGTCATATTGAGCATGTTTTTGAACTCTGAATCAGTAATAATTCAGAGTTCAAATACATGTTCTTTGATAGGGTATTTATTACCACAACTGTTTGTAAATACCCTGCAGCCTTGCAAAAGTCACTTGTTGTGATGAAACACGTGTTGGCTTGCTTATGCATCAACCTGAGTACGATGACTGTGGTTAAGGAACGTTGATCACTCGATGGACCTAAGCTGATGCCTTCTAATAGAGGATCATTTCACAATTGTTCTCAACTGAAAGACTGATTTATATATGGACTTTCTGAGTGCAGCGGTGTCTGTTATTAACCTTGTTGTAGTGTTTGTTCTGAACACCAAAATACACTCTAGGGTAGTGGAGGGTACTCAACTGCATTGCACCTACAGTTTTCTATCTAAAATGCCACATTCAGACTGTCCCCACATTTGGGAAGTGCATCTTAATTACCACCACTGCCCGGCTTGCTTTGTATATATTTGTGCATTGTTTCTGTCGATAGAGGTTACCCCCTGTCTGGACAGAAAAACTGAGGTTCCCATTGTCTGTCTAAAGGATTTTATAGGATTTCAAATCACACTGCTAGACTGCCAAATTTGAAAGTTACCAGTAGTGTTCGCTGCTATCCACTATACATATTGAATGATCCATACCCATATTCATTTTATATGGAGATTATAAAATGTACACAAGATTCAAGCTGGCAAACAGGTCAGTACCAGGCAGAAGAGAAATAACAGCCAAAAACTATGAGGAAATCATTAACAATATAAAAAACATTTTTGTGAGGTGCTGTTCCTTCATTCAAGCCTGTTTAAACAAGCAAAGGTCACCAACATGCCAGGAAATAGTTTGCCCATTTTGGATTAGGCTCAGGTTAACTGCAAAAGAAACAGCAGATATTCCCCAACCAAAATCTGTGGCCTGCACAAAATTATTAACTAAAGTTTGGGCAATGCATAATCCAGAATCAGATACATGAATGCATCTGATCTTTCTTGGCCTGAGAGGATCACAAAAACACGGTGCAATACGGTGGGATGCTCCTGCACGTTCGAAAGATCCCAGAAAATGTCAATTAAGAAATTCATGATGTTAATCAGATACAGGCTGACACAGGAAGACCCCAGGAGCAGACAGGTAAGTGAAACGTAACAGTAGTAGACATTTCGGCCCAGATTTATACTTTTTTCAGGCAAAACTGCACCAACTCAGTTTTGCCTGAAAAAGTATACTGCCGGCCGGCTAGCACCATTCCAAGACGCCGGCCGGGCAAAATATTTATGGAATGATGGTAGCCGGCGGTAAGGCCCGGCTAGTGTCATGAAAAAGGACACTTGCTGGGTGGGGAGGCATAGGGGGAACAGGAGGTTGTGTGTCAAAGGATGTCGCTAATATGGTTAGAGGCAAAAAAGTGCCTCTAACCAGACAAGCATAATTTTCTGACGTAAAACCCCCATGGACATGATTCCTGTCTTAGTAAGGACAGGAGCCATGCTCACCACCCTAATGTCCATGCCCAGGGGACATGGGCCCACTGCCATGTAGGGTGGGCCAAGTTAGGCCCCACATGGCACATTTAAAAAAATATATAAAATACTTGCCTGTACTTACCTTGGATATGGTCCTCCCATCCTCTGGTGTCCCTCTTGTGTGGACGGGGCCATTGCATGGTCTCTGACCATGGAAATAGGCACACAGGTCCCCAAATGCCTGCCCTGACCCAGGTGTTAAATAATGGGGTTATGCAAGCGTAGCACCAGTATTTGAGGCCCCCTTCCCCCTGTGCATAATTTTAGCACAGTGGAAAATATGGCGCTAATGCCATATCGTAATTATTTGCATGTTAACGCCTACCTTGCATCTCACTGATGCAAGGTAGTTTCCCGCTAGCAAAAAATGACTCCAGAAAAATGGAGTTAGGTTTGCACCAAATTTACATTTTAAAAAATTATGCAAATTCGGCGCAAAGCAAGTATAGATATGGACCTTATAACTTGCAAACTACAGATGAACTTGGTTTCACATATGAAAACTTACAAACATGTATGTGGTCATATTCCGGTTCTTAATTTGATTTAATTGTAAAGATAGATCAGATAGCCCCCAATATGGACTATACCCAGGACTGAAAAATTACAACATAGTAATAATATAATGAACATGTATTTAAGTATATTATTGGATCTAACTTGAAAAAGAAGGACCCTCCAACTTCTATAAATATAGGTCTGGGACAAGGGGGAAAAATATCAAACTAACAATGTACTACTTGACCTGTATTTCTTCCTATATGCTTAAACAAATGTTATTGGTTCTGATCCCCCAGTAAACAGTAATTCCATTAACAAATGTATTTATGAACCTTAATTAATTTACTTATTTTTTGACATAATTTCATTCTTAAACACCAGTACCTTCAGTCCTCAAATGCCTTGCATGAGTGAACTGAATTTTTCCATAACGTGCTTCTATAAAACACTTTACAAACAAAATATCAAACATATTAAATATTAAAAAGGGAAAAGAATAACTGAAATAAATCAACACAAAATCATATACACCAATAATCCACTCACTCCTCACATCCAAAACCGTTTCCTATCACTCACCATTCATATCCCAATCCAGCCATTCTACACATACAAAATGCAGCACAACTTAAAAACAGTTTTGATTTTTGGCTGTTGTGATGTTGTAAGCTGGAATACCTACTTGGATCTATACTGTTCTTATTTTTTAAAAAAGCTCATTCATAGAGAAGGTACCAGATCCCGGACTCTCCCTGTCACTTGAGGAGTTGTCTCAGTTCCATCCTACCATGCAACATTTTCATTCTTTATACAGTATAAAACCCTTGGGATCCATCACTGCAGACAGCAACATCCACCAGTATTGGCCCTCTCTGCATGGTCCTCTCTGAAGATGGCCATACCTGGCCCTCTCTGCATTGTCCCCCCAGCTTTTTTCTTTCATTGCTATACCTGTTTTCTTCTGCTTTTAGGACTCTGTACATTACTTCCCTGCTAACCATTGTTAAAGTGTGTGGTGAAATTGAAGTACATCATATTAGTGCATTTAATTTACTTGGATATCCCTACAGTACTACTTGAACCCAAGGCCTGTGAATTAAGGGGCATAATTATGCTGTATTTGCACCAAATTTGCGTCATTTTGTTTTCACACAAATTCAGCGCAAAACTAACTCCATATTTATATTTTGACACTAGACACGTCTAATGTCAAAATATTGGAGTTTGCACCATTTTTTAGACTCGTGAACCTATCCCCAAAGCCCTTTATTTATCCCCCAGTGCTAAAATTAAGCTTTGCTCCATTATTTAACACCTGGGTCAGACGGGCGTTAGGGGACCTGGTGACCCATTTCCATGGTTAAACACCATGGAATGGGTCCAAGGGTGCCCGAGGTAAGTATTTTATGTTTTTAATTGAAGTGCCATTGGGGGGCCCTGTGCTGGCCAAAGGTGGTGGGCATGACTCCTGTCTTTTCTAAGACAGGAGTCATGTTGTATGGATGGGTTTGCGTCAGATAATGACTCTAGGCTGGTTAGAGGCATTCCTTTCTAATGGCATTTTTTGGTGCAAACCCCCCTTCTCCCATACCACCACCCCTGCCCGGGTAACTTAATTTTTTTTTTTTTACGCTAGCCCACCCTTTGCCCCGGATTGCACCATTCCATTTATATGACGCCCGGCTGGCATTCTGGAATGGCGCAAGCCAGCACTATACACAGTTTTGAGTCAAAAAGTATAAATATGGGCCTAAGTGCTTCTGGTGGTCTGCAGCACTCACTGTGCCAGCCACTGAAATAAGACTGCAAAACATCGCAGACCTACTACTGCAGCTTGCAATGTTGTTTTAAACACCCATTTCAACCTGCTTAAATCGCTCCTGTTAATACTTATAAGTTACCCCTAATGCAAGTCCTAACCACTCCCTGCGCAGAGTGCATGGTATTTAAAAAGTAGTACATGTGTATTTCAGTTTTATATGTCCTAACAGTGAACAATTCTAAAGTCAAAGCTATCTCTTTCATAGATTAACAATGGGTTGCCTTATTACACTTAATAAGTGATAACTTCAGTTTGGAGACAGATCGAGAAATGCTTCTTCCACTCAAATTAATTGTAATATAAAATCCTTTTAAATGATAAAGTTAGATTTTAAAATACATTTTTCTGCCTAAATGAAATGTGCCTTTCTGCCAGTGTCCAGGGTCACATGGCTGTGAATGGCTCTCCTATGGTGTTTTGAATATTCCTTCCTGACATGGGGACAAAAAATCCTTGGGTGTGGGGCAGAGTTTTTATCTCCTGAACAGGATATCCTGAAGGTTTTTCCTCAGCCGTACTGAGCTTAAAATGGTAGTCTCAAGACTTACCCACCCCTTCCTGACTTCTAAGAGTTGCCTGCCTTGCCATTAACAAATGCAGCTCAGACCTAGGCCTGCATGCCCTTTGTTACTCTAGACACTTTGGAGCAAACCCAAGAAAGGAGGAAGGTTAGACAAAGGGGTACCCCCACTGTTAGACCTTTCAGCCTCATGTTGTTTTTCCCCAAGCCTTTTGCCTGGTTGCCTCTCATTTTTGTTGGCCTTAGGACTCTGTGCACTTTATCACTGCCAACCAGTGCTAAAGTGCTTGTGCTCTTCCAATAACACATGGCTGATTGGCTTATACCCAAATGGCAAATTTAATTTACGTATAAGTCCCTAGTAAAGTGCACTATATGTGCCCACCACCTATAAATGAAATGTTACTAATGAGCCTGCAGCACTGATTGTGCCATCCATGTAAATAACTTTTTAAACATGTCTCAGGCCTGCCATTGTGTAGCCTGTGTGTTCATTTTAAACTGCCATGTTGACCTGGCAAAATAATAATTTTGTTATGCCCAAACCTTCCTTTTTAAAACATATGTAACCCCTAAGGTAGGCCCTAGAGAGCTCCAAGGGCAGGGTGCAGTGTATTTAAAATGTTGGACATGTATCTTTAAGTTTAACATTTCCTGGTTGTGTAAAACTCCAAAGTCTTAAATTAATTTCTCACTACTGTAAGGCCTAGCTCTCCCGTAGGTTAACATTGTGATTACCTTACTACATCTTATAAGTGTAATTCAAATTATGGAACAGATAAGTGTTTTGAGTTTGGCGTCTCTGGAATCACAATTTAAAATCACAACTTATGGTTCAGTCACATTTTAAATTGTCATTTTTAGAAAGTTGGTAATTTCTTACTTTAGCGATTTGGTGCCTGCTGCCTGTCTCTGATCACTTGTTTGCCGCAAGTGACAGTGTTGGTTTCCTGTATTTCTTCTAGATAGCCACACACAATGGGACCTTAGGTGTGATTTGATGGTTCCTGATGGGCAATCCCGACAGGATGGGAAGGAGGAGCTGGCTACATGTACACCTAAATAGGCTGTGTCCTGTCCCCACACAAAGGGCTGCATACCTCCTGTGGTGAGTCTGGAGCCGGGGTAGGAAGAGGGAACCTCTGTGCACTTCAAAAGCTTCTTTGAAATCTCCTCTATTTCAAGGCACCACTGTGTATAACCACTGGACTTCAGACCTTACAACATCAGTACACTTCTAAACCTGTGTATACCCTGCCAGGAAGAAGCGCTGTGCTGCTGGAAGGCGCCAACTCTGATGGACTTCTGCTCCGGATGAATGTCCACCTCACAGCGTTGAACTGATGCCTTTCTTACCTGGGTGAGAAGGACTGGACCTGCATCTCTACAACCGAGAACCTAGAGGGACTCCAAGGGCCAACTCACTGGTCTCCTGATCTTAAGTCTCAGGGACACAAAAGACTTCCAATCAACCCAGCACTGCAAATAAACTCTGACAACTGTGAAACTGACCTGCAATGTGGTGCCACCCCAGTCATAGGCCCTTTGAAGTAGACCTTTAGATGCTGCTCCAGAACAATTACTGCTTCTCCACTGTTGCATTGACAGAACTAGTGCATCTCCAATATTATGTGGCTAAAACCGGTAAATCACTTTCAGACCCAGCACTGTGGTGCTTTCATTTGCCACAAGCTCCCTGCTTCCCTGTCGACAACAGGCTTGATAATGACACCGAATTCCACATCACAGCCACTGTGCTCATCAGATTCAGTTCATTGCCTTGGCATCGATGTGGCTGGCACCTACACCTAAACTCTATTGCATCTTGGCTCTGACACATCATCATCTCTGCTTGTTGAACTTCAATGCATTTCCTTGTAGGAGGCTTGCCTGGTTTGTAGTGGATACCTTGGGTACTTTAACCTTACACCAAGTCCAGTTATCCCTTGTTAGTGAATGTAGTAGTGTTCTAGAAGCTTAGGCTGATAGAGGTAGCTATAGCAGATCAGCTTAGGCTGAACTAGGAGACATGTAAAGCGCATGCAATACCACTTATAGTTTCACAGTACTAATGCACAAGTAAAGACAATACTTATTTATTTGGGTGACACAGTACCAAAAATATCTCAGAGACAATACTCCTTCTGGAGGTAAGTATTATACACATTATATACACCAGACACCAAAATTAGACAAGTAAATAGTCATAGAACAATGCAAACAGTAGGAAATCCTATAGAATGCAATGGGAGAAAATAGGTCTAGGGGCAACACAAACCATATACTAAGAAAGTGGAATATGAATCACAAATTCCCCCCTAGACAAGTGTAGTGTGTGCAGAATCCCTGGGAGAGTAAGAATACAGTAAAGGAAAATAATTACCCCACCCCGTAGCCCAGAAAAGCAGGAGTAAAGTACTGCAAGCTTCCTTAGGACACACTATACATCGTTTTTGGGATTTTGCAGCAGCCTACCAAGTCTGTAAAGAACAACTGCTGGATTATTGGACCTGAAGACCTGCAAAGGATGGAGACCAAGTCCAAAAAAGTCAAAAGAAGTTCCAGGAAGGAAAGGAGCCCCTGCCAACCCAGAAGAGGGTGCAAAAGAAGAGTCCTTGGTTAGTCGAAGGCTGCGGGAATGCACCCTAGGAAGATGCCAGCAGGTTCCTGCATGATGCAAAAGATGTCCAACGGCATGAAGATTGTTGCAGATGAGATTTTGTGTCAGAAGTCACCAACAAGCCTTGGCTACGACAAAAGTGTGTTTTGCATCAAAATGGTGCTGGATGGACCCAGGAGGGACCTGGGGGCCTCAACTCTGTGTGAGATGGAATAGGGGGTTCTCAGCACTTTAGAGAGCTCTCAGGATGCCAGCCAGCACCCCCAGGATTCACATTATCTGGGTTCAAAGGAGGTGCAAAACTCAGTTGATGCAGCACAACAAAAAAAGGTCCCACGCCGCCGGAGAACAACTCAGTGAGTTGAGCATCGTAGCATGGAGTGCGGGGGACCTGGGCCAGGCTGGGCATGAAGGAATTTTGCAAAGAGTGCACAGAGTCCTCAGGAGGTGAAGAAGACACAGCACAGAGGGGTACTGTCATTCTCAGGGAAGGCAAGGTGTTACCTCCTCCAAATTGCGTCAGCAGGACCTCAGGACAGTCTAAGTCAATGATGTCCACCCTCTGTGGCCTTAGAAGCAAGCTCGTTGTTGTGAGAGGAGTCCCAGGCTAACAGTCGTAGTGTTGGAAAGGTGCCTGCTTGGAGCAGGGGAGTGGCTCCTTCACTCCACGGGAGATTTCTTCTGTTCTTCTGGTGCAGGCTGAAGACAGGGAGACCCCAGGGTGTGCACACCATGGAAACTGTTGCAGTTTCTGACTTGGAGCTGAGGTTGCTGAAGAAATGTGTCTCTTGTAGACACTTTGTTGTAGTTACAGCATTTCATGAAGCAGGCTGCGGTTGATCCGAGGTCAGAAGAGTCTGAAGTTGTTGCAGAGGATTCCTAAAGGAAACTTGCAGGCAGAATCTGAAGAGAACCCACAGGAGAGACCCTAAATATACCCTGAGAGGGGGATTGGCTACCTTATCAGGTATAGACCTATCAGGAGGAGTCTCTGTCGTCACCTGCTGGCACTGGCCACTCAGGTCCCTCCAAAGTGCCCCCACACCTTGCAAAGCAAGATAGCTGAAGTCTGGGACACACTGGAGGAGCTCTGGGCCCCACCCCTGGGGTGGTGATGGACAGGTGAGTGGTCATGCCCCTTTCCTTTGTCCAGTTTCCCTGCCAGAGAAGAGGACAAGGGGTCCTTGAACCAGCATAGACTTGGTTATGCAAGGAGGGCACCATCTGTGCCCTTCAAAGCATTCACAGAGGCTGGGGGAGGCTACCCTTTCCAGCCTGTAACACCTATTTCCAAAGGCAGAGGGTGTCACACCCTGCTCTCAGAGGAAATGTGTTGTTCTTCCTTCCTGGGACTGGGGTGCCCAGTCCCCAGGAGGGCAGAACCCTGTCTGTGAGGTGGCAGTAGCTGTAGCTGCAGTGCATGCCTTAGAGAGCTGGTTTGGCAGTACTGGAGGTCCATGGTGGAGCCCCCAGGGTGCATGGAATTGGCTCCCCAATACCAGATTTGGAATTGGGGGACAATTCCATGATCTTAGACATGTTACATGGCCATATTCGTAGTAACCATTGTGAAGCTACATATTGGTATTGACCAATATGTAGTGCACGCATGTAGTGGTGTCTCCGCACTCACAAAGTCTAGGGAAATGGCCCTGAACTATGTGGGGGCACCTTTGCTAGTGCAAGGGTGCCCTCACACTTAGTAACTTTGCACCTAACCTTCAGTAAGTGAAGGTTAGACATATAGGTGACTTATAAGTTACTTAAGTGCAGTGAAAATGGCTGTGAAATAGTGTGTGCACTATTTCACGCAGGCTGCAATGGAGGTCCTGTGGAAGGGGTTGTCTGAGCTCCCTATGGGTGGCAAAAGAAATACTGCAGCCCATATGGATCTCCAGGAACCCCAATGCCCTGGGTACCTAGGTACCATATACTAGGGACTTATAAGGGAGGGTCCAATATGCCAATTGAAATTGGTAAGTGAAGTCACTGGCCTACAGTGACAAATTTAAGAGTAGAGAGAGCCTCAGTGACACAGCTAGGCACTACACAGGCATACACATTAGGCCACAAACTATGAGCACTGGGGTCCTGACCAGCAGGATCCCAGTGAGAAAGGGAAAACACACTGACATATAGGATTTTTATCTATGAGCACTGGGATCCAGGCTAGCAGGATCCCAGTGACACAGTAAAAACACACTGACACACACTCACAAGCTGGCCAAAAGTGGGGGTAACCATGATAGAATGAGGCCACTTTCCTACACTCCTCAACTGTGAGGGGAAAATAGATGCATCTCCTCAGAGGCAGGGTTTGGCACCAGTGCAACTTACTGCACTATGGTTTGAAGGCACTTCAGTTTAAATGGCCCAACGGGGTCCCTGTAGCCAGCGTGCACTCCATTGCGGTCAACCTGAACTTTTGACTTTGTCCCGGTCCAGTGCGACCAGATATCTCCGGTCAAGCGCTATCTTACAGTTCATTCTTTAAAACTTTGTGGTGTGACATCTTTTTGTATAGTGTTTTCACTGTTTTACTGTTTGAAGTGTTACACAAATATTTCACACACTGTCCCTTAAGTTAAGCCTGACTCCTCTGTGCCAAGCTATCAGAGGGTGAGCCCAGGTTAATTTAGGGATTGTTTGTGAGTTACCCTAGCAAGGATTGCGGTTCCTGCTTGATCACGGTGCATATCTCTGTCAACTAGAAACACAATTTCCAACATTGGTGATCAGCATTAAAAATAGGACTTGTGTTTGTGCAGTACCACACAGTAAATTGGTGTACACTACCATCTCTCACCTAAGACCAATTTCAGTAAATTCTTTCTGGTTGTTTTTTTTTCATTTTTCCCAAATTATCCTCTCCCTAGCTGTCGGATACCTCACTTGCAAAAATGGAGATGGAATTGGCCATCCTAGGGATGTACACTGTGGTCCAGCTGAAGGAGTTTTGCCAAGAGAGAAGCTTGCCTGCCAAGAAGAGCACTAAAAATGAGGAGCTCTAAAAGACTTTGAGTGCATGGGTAGAGGCCCATCAGACCCCAAAAGATGATGAAGAGGAAGATTTGGATGAGCAGGAATTGGAACAAGATAAGCAGGATAACCTCTAAGGCAGTCTGTAGAGGAAGGGGTAACCTACTCCCAGGACTGTCAATCCCTCCCCATGCAGGGAGCAGTGTGTCTTTAAGGAACCTATCCTCAGAGTTGCTGGAGGGCTGGTGGGAAGAGAGAAAATTTAAGTTGGAGCTTGCTAAACTGGGGAAGAAGCAAGCTTTAGAGGAGAAGAGACTAGCCATAGAGGGGAGAAGGATGGCCCATTAGCCTAGTCTCACACAGCAGATTCCAACAATAATGGCGGCAGTGAAACTAAGCAAACAAAGACTCTGGCTCTCCCCGTCACAGTGGGAAAACTGCTACTAAAATATCCACTGCTCCCGAAGGAGTGCCATATAATGCCCCTTGGGGTGTGACAGTTTTTGCATTGTTTCTCCCTTTGTGGTTGGACTAGGATGAAAGGGTCACCACCAACAAGTGCCGGAAGTGTATGGGGAGCTGTAGGAGCAGCACAGCATCCACCCAAAAAGGATTTGGGGAGATCTCACCTTAAGTTGGGAGGGACTCCAAAAGAATAACCTTCCCAGGATTTCCCTATTTATTTCAAGCACTCCCAAGGCTGGAGATTTTGCTCTATAGCTGGCAGTGTTGCACCTTCTATGAGTTATGTGTATGGTTGTAGTTGTTATGGCTTAAAAGGCCTGAAGGTGGTTAAAGTAAACACATTTTGAAGAGCCCTCTATGTGTCAAGTTTATGATTGCAATGCAGTGTCATTACAACGTGATGCCCTTTCGGGGCTACTTTTACAGTTGCAGGTTCATGGCTGACAAATGTTTAAACAAAATACACAAACACATGTTTTGCTTATTTTAAATCTTTTATTGGCTTCACATACTATGCCAGTGGTTATTACTCACAGTGTATATGTCCATTAGCATTCATAAGGGCATTGACCAAGGGTCATTATTCCTGATAATTGCTTTTAGGTATGAAATGATGATGTCAACATGTACTTTGTTGCTCTTGATCCTTGACAAAACCAACAGGCTCACTTGATATGTTTGTGTGACCTCTTTAGGGGGTCAAAGGTGATTAAACAATGTCAACTATGGCATTTCCCATCTGCCATTGTATATGTTTGTAAATTAATGTGTAGCATTTAGGAGTGTCTGTGTAATAATTGAAGTTCTCCTTTTTCTGAAGAAAACTCATCTCTTCAGAGAACATATTGCAGATAGAGTGAGTTGTCACCCATTCCACTACCTCTACCGCCTCCCTCTGTCCCTGCAGGCCCATGTGTCCCCAGCAGGGCTTTCTCATTGAACATTCCATTGGTAGTTAGCTAAGTTTGTGCTTTAGATTTACCAGAACATATATACATACATATATACAGGAGCTGTGGGCATTTTCTTGTAAGAAAGGCCTTCTCCAACTTTCTTCTGCAATCAGATAGTTTAGAAAGGAAGAAACCACTGTTCTTGGCATTTTTGAGTCCAGGCAATAAAGTGTTCATCTTGCAATTATTCCTGCAAAATGTAACTATTAATTATATCTACAATATAAAGAAAAGTTCATTCTTTTCAGCAACCAATGGAAGACCAATTAAGTGTATATAATTTAATTACAATCTATATTTTGTGTTCAACTGACCTTTCCAACATAGTATATTTATCATTTTTCGACATTCTTTTTCAAACATTTTCACCTTCTTTTTCCCTGGGTGGAAAATGCACTATTCTGTTCACTGATCCAAGATGTCTCATAAGTGTCACAGAAGTGTAGGGATTCTTTTTGCAAGCCTTTCACTTCCTTCATTTGTTGTAACTAAACTTCATTGTTGCCATCATTTGAGGTTCTTGCCTCTGCTTTGCTGACTGCTTGCTATTATGTGGTGGTCTAGGTTTGGGGTGTGGAGGGAAGGCTCTAGTCTCAGTGATCACAGAAGCAGAGGGTAACTGACATGCAGGATTTAGTGAGGTACCCGTGGTACAATCCATCAACACTTCTTGTAATGAAGTCTCTTGATGTAATGAAGTCTCTTGCTGTGATGTTAGTCTAGCTACCTCACAAAATGACTGGTCTAGATCCTTATAAAATGTGATGATCTACGTCTCAGTTTCTGAGTCAGATTTATGTTCTTCATACCCATTTGTTATACTTTTTCCTTCTCAACTAAGAGGAAAGTGGTAAGCCTCTAAACGTTTCTCTTGATTTTCCTGCTTTAAGTATTTCAATTTTTAATTTAGACATCCTTCAGTCATGCAGTCATGCATGTCACTTGGAGAGTACTACAGGTTTACATATTCAGAAGATTTTGGAGAATAACTTGCATCATACCATAGAAGCTTCTGACATCTCAGTTCTGGCAAAGGCAAACTCGTTGAGTGTTTACTTTACCAGGAACATAAGGTTTGCCAGAAGAGTGAGTAACCATTCTGTAGGAGCAGCAGAGGGCTGAGATGCATTGTTGTGCCAGACAGAGTAATTGTGTCCCAGAATAAATGCCTCTGGTCCTCTTGTCTGAATACAACAAGGTATCTCATCACCGTACATGTCTAAATAAATGCTCACTTCCTAGTCTTGCTTTAGGAAGTTAGCTCTGGCAGTCAGTAGAGGGCACTCAAGCTGCAAAGATTGTCTACACACAGGCAAATGTAAGTGTGATCATGCAAGTCTGTCCATTGGGGGTTATCTGGTGAAATGTGAATCCTGCATCAGGGTACTCTCCTAACTGTTGCCAAACTTCCGTCGGTGCTTTACAGACACTCATGCTAAGGGCATTCCACAGCATCTCCATTGGTATTTGTCCAGTATCCTGGAAGCTGATCAACTTGAATCTTACAGCAATGAGAACATCTGAAGTGCAGAGGACATGCTTATTTCTGTAGCAGGCAGATAAACATGGTGAGTTTTTTTTACCTCGGGTCACAGCAAGAGACATATAAGCTCCTTCTGTTTTCGTAATGGCACCCTATGGTGCTACCTGCAGGTTTCTCACAATCCCAGGAGGTTCATTCGCCGAATATGCTACAGTACCAGAATGGGCACCTGTAACCATACACACCCCTACAAGTAGTGCAGTAACAAACCAACCTATCTTGCTGGAGTTGAACACTGTGACAGCTGATAGTTAACAAATCACTAGACTGCATTCAGCCCTGAGCTATCTTCTTTCAATTGGAATATGCAACCAGTGGATTTGAATTGGAATATGCAACCAGTGGATTGTCCACTTTTGTATGACCTTTGTTCAACTCACTAATCTATTGTCACGTTATATCAAGCAGTTTTATGCAACACTTTGAATGGTAAAAGTATGAAGAGATGTATAATTCCTGTCTACCCAATTCTACTACTCAGTTCTAGAGAGTGGCTTATATTAGGCTTGGGGTCACCAAGTGATTAATTTGTGATAGTTAGCACCTTGGCACTTATTATTTCCCCGTGTGATTCTTAGGCCACCTGCAGGCAGTGGTGAAGTATCTAATAAGATAGCAAGTGATAACTGGGTTGGCTGGGGTCTTTGAAGGGCAGCTTTGAAAACTGCCACCATCATGATGGGGAACAGCTTTCCATTCAACCCTGTCCTTGCAAGAACATCGTTTTCCACTTTTTACACCTGCAATAATGCTCGGCCTTCGCAAATATGTCGCAGGGCTATCACTGAAGGCAACATACACCTTGCTCACAAATATCATTTTTATTGTGGACATGGGCCTCCAACCCCATTGACAAATCACCAGAATACTTTGTCTGTTGACTGTTCAATATGTTCGAAGGCTAGCACAGGCCTTCCATGTTTGCAATCAGGCTAGCCTGCTTTTCTCACACTTTAAATCATGTTCAGCCTACAGTGTTGTGCTGACAGTGCTACTAAATACAGGTGTGGGGCTCAGACAAAGTCATAGTTAGTTAACATGCTAACCCGAGCCAGGTAATCTGACATACTGTAACACAGCTAACCTTCCGCGCCTTACTTGAGGAGACTACATACAAGGGAATGACCAGTACTGTGAGACTACAGGAATATTTATATTTTAGTGAGTTCTGATCCTCTTCTCCCACGGATAGGTGCACACTCGAAATCCACAGTATTTAAAATGCTTCCTTCAAAATTAATGCCCTAAAACAGATGTAACTTTAAATATAAACAAAATAGTGGCAATGAAAAATAATATTAAATAATTGAAACATTTTAATGGTGTTTGATTGAGAATCATTAAATCTAAGCATTAAACGATGAAGTCAGACTGTTGTAACACATCCTTCCCTTTCTAGTTCCTAACTAAAATATTCTTAGTAGCAAACTGTTCATCTGAGTTTCTTAACTAGCCTCTGACCTGCAAACCTTGGTTGTGTGACATAATTATTTGTAATTAGCTTCTGTATCTTGAAGTCAGCCTCAGTTATGGCATTCTTACGATGAGAAATATGACGATCCAGTGGCCTTCAATGAAGAGTTTTGCAGTGCAAAGCTCAAACAAAGCTCCCAGGAAAGCTGATGATGTCTCTTCCTGGATATGTGATGTACTAGACGTCAGTACCCTTTTCTGATTACTATGAAGATGCTAGACCTTCTGATGAAAGACGTAAAATTGTACATTTTAATAATAAGCATGTGATTCCATTTCCCATTATTAATTCTTTTACACATCATTAATCACATTTTAATACATATATGAGTGATTAATGCACTATCAACCCTTAGTAAAGTAAGCATGCGAAATGTGCACTTGAGTATATGAAATGCAATGGGGAGCACACAAGTAGAAATTGCAAAGCACACAGCATTCACAGAATAACAGAGCAATAATTATTATAGTGAATATATGGAACTATAAATGGATGGACATTGATTAATACAAAAATCTATGCAAAAGCCTTGCATCTATTTTGACTTTGAGGCATGGTACAAAAACTAAAAATAAGAAATCTGAAAGGCATGAACATTCAAAAAGTTGGCTCAAGACTGCTAGACAGACAGCAGCTACAGCATTCCCATTTTCCTTTTGAAAGAAATGGAAACTTGAAATGTACCTAATTGAAGAGAAGATCCACAGGTGGAGTTGATGATGTTCAACAAATCATACTTGTATTAGGAAAGTCAGAGCAGTTGGAAGTATTGAAGTGAAACTGGTACCACATGATGGGGTTGCCGGAATCTGACTGAAAATTAGAGCTGTAAAAGCTGCAGGTGAGTTTGATATCAAAGGCAAAGTCAAAGGTGCAACTGCAGTTTTTGGATCACTTTGTGAAGACTTACTGGATACATCTGAGAATGGGGAGATTTACAGCCCTACACGTATTTGCAGCATGTGTCAACCTAGCAGCATTTTAAGAGGAAGCAACTTTGATGACGGGCAATTTCATTGCAAATCCCTTGATGCTCTCTGATCAGTCAAACCAGTTCCCAGCAATAAACAGGAAGTACATCTTGTTGAAATGGAATGTTCAAGATAACAGTACGAAAACAGTTCAAGCACTGAAATGTAGATCTCAGATGAGGAGGGTTAAGTTTGCCAAAAACACAGAGTGCAGTGTGCTCTCAGACTAGAAAGTAGTTCTCCTCTCAAGTAGAAAGCAATAGTTTGTGCAATTGATATTCATTCAGATAGAGAATGCTACGTCTCATGTTGATTTTAATTTTGTTATGTGTTAAAAAAGATGACATCTTGGAGACTTTCCTTTCACTTTCTTGTACCCCAGCAAGATTGTCACATAATTCATTTTACTTTTCTTTCTCTGACTGGAAAGTGAGAAGGGTTTTTAGACACCAGTCTTCATGTTGAAAAACAAATTAAGCAGCAATTTGTCAGAAGACATAGCCTTACATTTCACCTCTGAGTTTGAAGTTCAGTAAAAGTGACAAGACAAATACAGTATTTAACAGAAAGGCTTCTTTATTTATTGCTTGGACTTTTGTGATCCATCAAAAATCAACTGCAGACCCACCAGTGGGTCCCGATCCACAGTTTTGGAATCACTGCTCTAGGAATCATACATAAGCTAAACAACGTATCAGTTCCATAATCGTGCCAAAATGCAGTTCCCCAAACACCCTCCCATTAACATTTTCCTTCAAATTAGTGTAATTGTTCAGGAAATGTATCAAGAAACATGTAGTGTGTATATAAATATTTGATTAGTAATCAAAATAATTTTACACTTTTCAGGCTTCTGTACATAATCAAATAATGCAGATGGGTCTTAATAGTCATTACTGTTAAAACAAAACAAAAAGATACATATTAACAAATAAAATAATAAATATGATAACTAAATACTAAAATTTTGATCAATGTTTATGCCTAGTAATTGGTGACGCTCCATAATGCTGCCTTTGCATTTAACTGCCTTCGGATGTGGGATCAATGAATGTAGTGGTGTCCATAATGATGTCAGCAGAACAGTTCTGGATGTTTATTTGTGTCAAGATATCGACTAGGAGAGTGTGGGATAAGTCACCATAGTCAGGAGTTTGAGAAGTCATAAAATAATGGAGTCAGGCCCATCCTTAAGTAGACTTAGAATAATAGCTGAGTCAGGCATTAATGGAGTTGGTAAAGGAGATTTGGGATTCAACAGAAGCACAAGATAGTGATCATTGGTAACAGGAAATTTGAGTTGGGAATTAGTTGCTTGTGAACTCAATGAAGTTAAGATAGTCAGATGAGCAAAGTAAGAATGTTGCAGAGTTAAGAGGCAGTGATGTCAGGAGAACATGGTCACTGGAGTGTAGTTGGGAGTGAATATTTAGGGAAGCGGATTGATGAGTGGACCACTAACTAGTGGTATCAGAAGTCACCAAAGTTAGGAATTAGAGAATTTGGTACACAGTAAATTTAGTCCAAAAGAGTCAGGAATTGGCCTATTTATATAAGTCATAGACCAACACAGGCAGGAAAGAGAAGGAAGGAATCAGTGGAGTTAATTGAATCTGGAATCAGAGCTGTCATGACAGAGGAGCCTGTAATAAATGGAGTCTATCAAGTCAAGACTCAGTGGCCAAAAGAGAGAAGGTCAGAAATCAGGAGTGGAGTCGACAATTAGTGGAGTCAGTAGAGTCAGGTGTCAGATGATTTTGTGGAGATTTGCTTAATTTTAATGGAGTCATGGGTGTGGAATCAAGGAAGATTCTATACGGACCCTTTAGATTTGTTGCCATCACCCTCTTGCCTTCAGAAAAAAATCTATCTTGCTCCACTTTACCTTAAAATATTGCACCAGCTTTCAACTCCAAGAAAACTGTGGAGACATTGTCACTGAAGTTGCACGATTATTGATCCTTAGCGAAGTGCAAGCAGATTTTATCCTAGAAGAGAATGACAACTCATGCATTTAGAAAGCTCCTCCTCAGACAGTACTACTAACCCAGGTGATATAAGCAGCAAATGACTGCCCCCAAAGTGGCATGACACCAATTCTTTGTTAAGTTAAAGATTACCAATGTGCACAAGCCCAGTGAACTCCACGACCATCAAATGCTGCTCGCAGTCAACCAGAAATACCTCCATATGGTGCTATAGTTGTCAGTGGTGTCTATATTCAAGTGAGCTGCTTTCACTTGTTTATCTCTTTGTAGGCAGAGAGGACAGAAAATAAGAGGCTTGACATTTGAGATACTCTAGCTGACATAAATAAAATAAATAACCATCTACTTCTACTCTAAATTCTCCTACTTCCTGGAGTTGGGTGTGATGTCGGATGCATGTGATTCTGAGTGAGCCGATTCACATGCATATTAATGGAATATATAACACATATTATGCTATGGAGATTAAAGGACTGTTGAGTATTAGATATTTGGGAATGTTACCTGGAGCGGTCTATGGGTGAGGTGTATTCCAATAAACCTTATCTTAATTTGAACCATGCAAAAAGATATGGATAGTGCACCACTGCGCAAAGTCAGTAAAGTCCAGTAACACAACGTTGTCTTTTAAACATCTTCATTTTTTATTATTGCTTTTTCTTGAACAAACAAGCAATCAGCCAATGCGTTTCGTCCTACACAAAAGGACTTCTTCAGGGCTGAAATGTAACACAAAGAAAATGTATATATCACACCAGGACAGATAAGACACAGTAAATACAAAAATAATTAAACAGCAAAAAAAATGTACAAGAACATTAAAAAAATCACCTCTAATGCACATACTTATGCTCATAAAGAACTCATAATCATAAGAGACAAGGGACACATGCTACCAGGAATGTTATTCACACCTATAATCGATAACGACATATATATTGATATACCACATGACACATATTGCTAATATTTATAAAGACAAAATACAAAAAAACAAAATACAAGCACCAGTTTTTTTTTTTTTTTAAAGGATATAGGGGGTCATTCCGACCCCGGCGGGCGGCGGGCGCCGCACGCCGGGCGGAAACCGCCCAAATGACCGCGGCGGTGATCACAACTTTCCCGCTGGGCCGGCGGGCGATCTCAAGCAGATCGCCCGCCGGCCCATCGGGAAAGCCCCAGCAAAGATGAAGCTGGCTCCGAATGGAGCCGGCGGATTTGCTGGGGTGCGGCGGGTGCAGTGGCACCCGTCGCGATTTTCAGTGTCTGCTTTGCAGACACTGAAAATCTTAATGGGGCCCTGTTAGGGGGCCCCTGCAGTGCCCATGCCAGTGGCATGGGCACTGCAGGGGCCCCCAGGGGCCCCACGACACCCGTTCCCGCCAGCCTCTTCCAGGAACAGGCTGGCGGGAAGGGGGTCGGAATCCCCATGGCGGCGCTGCATGCAGCGCCGCCATGGAGGATTCCCTGGGGCAGGGGAAAACCGGCGGGAAACCGCCGGTTCCCCTTTTCTGACCGCGGCTTTACCGCCGCGGTCAGAATTGCCCCGGAAGCACCGCCAGCCTGTTGGCGGTGCTTCCTCTGCCCTGGCGGTTACAAACCGCCAGGGTCAGAATGAGGGCCATAGTGTACATAGTTCTAAAGATTTTTATAATATTGCCATCATTCCATAATTTTTAACAATATATTTATTGGAAAGAAAAAATACATTTTTTATATATAAAGAAATAAATATGATATCAAAAACGTCATACCTTATATTTGCATGGTCTTTAAATTGATTGTCTTTCCATATTATTGGAATTAAATGTCCAACCTATGATTCCTAAAAAGAATGACAACACTATGTAATATCCCATGGATTGAAAAACGAGTAACAACCAAGGTTATAGACTACCTACACATAAATTTAATATTTTAAAATTTTTCAAAAGATGGAGAATTCTAAAGGAAGTCAACAAAATCCATAAACAAATAGCCCTCCACAAATGGCCAAAAATGCCACAAAGTAAGACCACCAGAAGAACCCATAATATAATTTCAAAAAGATCCGAGAAATTACGCTCTAATCTTTCAGGATTGCCCCTTAGGTGGCAGGTGCCGTGATTTGTGCACAGGTATAGCCATAGATATTGGGCGACAATATAGTTCACAGAGTCTTAATATTTATGGTAGTCTAAGACAGGTGCATTCTTAAGGTTTAACCTGCCACCAATTCAGTAGCAGTTCATTTCGAGGGTTTTTTTCTTGCTTTGCACTGTCTTACCACTTATAAATTAAATATTTTTCCTTGTGCTTTCACTAAAATGTCTTGATTCAAGGACAAACGTGAAGAAATGGCGAGGGACCTTTTTTGTAATCAAACTGTACAGAACAGAAGTGATAGTATTACTACAGGTCAAGAAGGTTTCAAATCCAAATTTCAGAAATTGGAGAGATTGAAGAAACTGGAGATGGCCAGATGGTGGGACGGCATCACATTACAAAAATATATTGAAAATAAAAGAATTCCAAGAGGTCTAAGAATTCTTATTTTTCCCACATTCGAGGATCTGGATGAGGAATCCCTGACCAAGTCGGAAGACAATTTTCAGAGTGCCTTGTTTACGATGATGCGCATCTTGATCAAACATTCTGAGAAAAAAACCTCTAAATTACAAGCGGAGGTTGATAAATTGGAGAAAAGTATAGATGATATGAATTTGAAAGATGCCATTAAGAGAAATAATGAGATCTTGGATAAAGTAATGGATGAAGACCAAATATCCTTGCATGATAAGAAACTACGCAAAATCAAGCGGGATCAGATTGACCACAGAGAAGGTCGTATTTATATGTTTGCATGGAAATACGTTAATTTAAAAACAGCTGTGGCCAGTAAGAGAACACGGATTGAAACATTGGATACTGATTCAGCCAGCTCAAGTTCTGTGGGTTCTTTTGAAAGCACAACATCCAGTGCAGCATCGACATCAGCACCACCAGTTCACAATCCATCTCCTTTTTTTAGTGGAGATGGAAAGGTTAAGATTAGGAAGCAAATTTGTACGAAAAGAAAGAGTGGAAAGACCAAAAGGGGGGTAAGAGATGGAAACAAAAGCACAGGTTTAGATTCTCAGGGGGTATAAACACGCTCCAAGAAAAACAAACTATATGTAATTCGACAAATGCTGATGGTTATATTGTAACATCAACCATTGACCAGACTTTAGAGCAAGAACAACTAGTGATTGTTAATTTATCTGATCATGTACTTAATAAAAATGAATATGGAGTTCTCAGTAAAGAATTGGGCTTTTGTCCGACACAAATGGGTGATCCTACCAACATTTTTGTTGATGTATTTAAATTTACACGCTTGTTAAAATTGAAGAATCATTTCAACTCCATGCATATGTGTAGCCTTTTGACAGTCGAGTCACCGCCCGTTCTGTCTCATACGGTGTCTGATTTACAAGATTTGCAGCTTCTCATGTCACTTATGGATGATACTAGTGTGGACATGAACAGTTTAAGACACAATTTGGGCATTGAGGATGATACACAGGTCAATAGTGGACTTAAACCAGTTTAAAAATGTGTGCCTTATGGAACACATCCCAACATTGATCTTTTCCGCACTAGAGTGACTAATGACATGTATAGGCGTCTAGATAGGAGTAACGCTTTTAAGTTTAGCAATGACAATCTGACCCAGATGGAGAGGAATGCATTACATTCCCTAAAATCTGATCCTTTGTTGGTTATCAGGGAGGCAGACAAAGGTGGGAATGTAGTACTAATGAATAAAGCCGACTACATTCAGGAAATTAACAGACAATTGAATGACACGGTGTGCTATGAACGCATCATGGAAAATCCAATGAAATTGCTTGGCGATTTCATTAATATGCGTTTGGATGACTGGTGAGAGAGTGGCCTTATCTCAGATGGGGAATATAAGTATTTGAAAGTACATGAACCACGTTTCCCATGTATCTATGTATTGCCTAAGATACATGAAGGAGATAGGTTTCCTCCTTGTAGACCCATTATCTCGGGGAATTCTTCCCCCACAGAGAGACTATCTGAATATATGAACACATTTTTACAACCTTTTGTACAAAATTTACCTACATATATACAAGATAGTAAAGACATGTTAAATAAATTTGATGGCTTTGAGTGGTCTGATGACCTGATGTTTGTAACCATGGATGTTACTAGTCTTTACACTTGTATATATGAACAGTTCAGGATTAGAGCGGTTGAAGCTTTTCTATGTACTAGGACGGCAGACCATTGGGAACATAATAACATGGTGATGGAAATGATTGATATCATTCTTTCAAAGAGTTTTTTCTTACATGATGGTCAGTGGTTCCATCAAATACAGGGGACCGCGATGGGTTCCAGGTTTGCTCCCTCTTATGCCTGCATTTTCATGGGTTGGAATGAGAGGGAGCATGCCTGGGGCAAGCACGCATACCAATGGACTGATCTATTGTTTTTTTTGGGGTAGATACATTGACAATATTATACTCATATGGAAAGGCTCTGTTGAGCAACTTTTGATGTATCATATGTTTCTTAATGATAACCCCTTTAACGTCAAACTCAGTCTACAATACAGCAAGGAACAGATTGGCTTTCTTGGCATTACATTCTATGTTGAAGGGAATAAGATACAGAGCACTTTCTTTAGAAAGCCTACCTCATGTAACAGTGTCCTACATGCCAGCAGTGCCCATCCTAAGTCTGTGATCAGCAATATCCCCTTTGGAGAAATGGTCCGCATAAGATGCAATTGTAGCACCAACAAGACATTCACTACACATGTCGACAAAGTCAAACAAAGATTTAGAAATCGAGGCTATGGAGAACATATCCTGTCAAAAGCGGAAAAGCGAGTAGGACAACTAATGAAAAGCAATACGCTTATAATGAATAATAGTAATAGTGACAAAAGAAGAAAGGAGCAGACCCTTGTGAGATTTTTTACATCAAGCAATGACATATATAAGATCATTAGGAAGCATTGGCACTTACTATTGGAAATACCTAATATTCATAATTGTATCTCTAAAAAAACCTCAGATAATCTATCGAAGGGGTAGAACCCTTAGGGATCACTTGTGCCCTAGTTAAATTGTTACGAATAAATCATCTACGTGGCTACCTATGGGCCCACTAGGTTTCTTTATATGTCATGAGTGCAACATCTGTAGCTTGGGTATTGATAAGATCAAAAGGTTCTGTTACAATTCTCGTAAATGCTATGAAATCAAACAGTTCATTAACTGTAAAACGAGATATGCTGTCTACATTGTAGGATGTGGATGTGGCAAAATGTATGTTGGCAGCACTATAAGGCCTCTCAAACTACGTATACAAGAACATGTCCGTGCAATTAAGAATAAAGACATTAGATACCCTTTGTCACTGCATATGTTGGAACAACATACAGATGACAATAAAATCTGGTTTCATGGGATTGCTACGGTACCATCAAACAAAAGAGGGGGTGACAGAGAATTGACCCTGCGTCTCAGAGAGGCAGAATGGATATGCAGCCTACGCACCGTGAGTATGGGCCACAATACAGATGAAGAATTCCATTATTTCCTTTAGATAGACATCGCTTGTCAGGTCTTTGTTCTCCTTTCTCCCCTGTTGGCTAAATTCTATTTAGAATTTCATAATTTTAGGGTTTTTGAATTGGATACTCACCCTCAATTGATGGTGGGCCAAATTTGTCATATAACCTATGTACATTTAGTATAGCTGACACCAGTTCAAAATGGCCGAAGCCTTTATCCAATATGGTGAATATTATTTCAATGATACTATGGTCGTTATAGTGACGGGTATGTTTCCTGTGTTCTATTCATCACAGATTATTTTTCTCTTCTTACCTAGTAGGGCTTTATTAAAATCTTTTTCAAGCCCCAATAATGTTTTATCAATTTTCTTCCTTGTTTTGTCACCATCTACGTTATTGATTATATCTTTTTAAGATGGCTGACACTTCATTTTAAAATGATCAGGTCTTCGTGGCTCTTCCTATGTCATGCTAATATAACATGGCATAGTATGTAAGCTTTACACGTTAGGGCTTTATTATAAGAATGTCTTAGGTTACGTTGGTTCTCAGTATAGCTGACACCAGTTGAAAATGGCCAACGCATTTATGCGATATGAAGAGTAATTTTATCGTACAATAGTTGCTATAGCAAATTATATGCCTCTTGGGTCCTGTCCAGTATAGAGTGTCAGTTTCTTTTTACTTTTTAGGGCTTTATCAAAATTCCTGTTAAGCCCGTATAATGCTAGATGGATCCTATACATCTGTTTATAGAATGGACCACAGCATTAAAAAATGGCCAATCTGTTTACCTAAGATGGCGACTATACTTATTACAGAATGGTCACCATAGCAATGAGTATGCCACCTGTGTCAAATAATCTTGTTATCAAGATTGCTAGGGTTTAAAAGCGGATGTCAAAGCTGGGCTCGGTTTACTTCCTTTGCCGACCGGGACGGACATGGCAGATCCCTTACTTTATGGGGTAAGCGGCTACTAATTGATTGCAATTTCACGTGCTTCACGGACCTTCGGGCAGTATTATCCATGACTAGGCATTTAAATGGTGTTAGAATTTATAAATATATGTTTTTGTCTAAGCACTTGTAGGTTTGTGGGGTTATGGTTTATGAGTTGTAGTTTTTTGTAAAATAGAAATAGCTATATTTATATATTTATTCATATAAGCTTTGGTTATTATCTTTAGAGCGTAATTTCTCGTATCTTTTTGAAATTATATTATGGGTTCTTCTGGTGGTCCTACTTTGTGGCATTTTTGGCCATTTGTGTAGGGCTATTTGTTTATGGAGTTTGTTGACTTCCTTTTAAATTCTCCATCTTTTGAACATTTTGAAAATAATAAATTTATGTGTGGGTAGTCTATAACCTTGGTTGTTACTTGTTTTTCAATCCGTGGGATATTGCATAGTGTTGTCATTCTTTTTAGTAATAATAGGTTGTACATTTAGGGCCAGATGTAGCAAACAGTTTGCGAGTCGCAAACGTGTGTTTGCTATGCAGAAATGCATTTTGCGAGTCGGAACCGAGTGTGTTCCCTTCCGGGTGTTCCCTTCCTATTTGCGAGTTGCAGTGGCATGCAATTCCATTTGCGACCGCATACGCGGTCGCAAATGGAGTCGCAGTTACCATCCACTTGAAGTGGATGGTAACCCACTCGCAAACTGGAAGGGGTCCCCATGGGACCCCTTCCCCTTTGTGAGTGGACCCACAAATATTTTTTCAGAGCAGGCAGTGGTCCAAGGGACCACTACCTGCCCTGAAAAAATCCCAAACTAAAGGTTTCGTTTTTTTTTTCTAAGTGCAGCTCGTTTTCCTTTAAGGAAAACGGACTACTTTTGGAAAAAAAAAAACTGCTTTATTTAAAAGCAGTCACGGACATGGAGGTCTGCTGTTCCCAGCAGGCCTCCATCCCCGTGAGTGCCCAGAGTCGCTATGGGGGCGCAAATTGCGACCCACCTCATTAATATTAATGAGGTGGGTCTTTGCGACCCCATAGCGACTCGCAGAAGGTGTCTGAGACACCTTTCTGCATAGACTCGCAAATTGCAAGTCGCTATTTGCTTTGTTCCTACATCTGGCCCTTAATTCCAATAATATGGGAAGACAATCAATTTAAAGACCATGCAAATATAAAGTATGACGTTTTGATATCATATTTATTTCTTTATATATAAAAAATGTATTTTTTCTTTCCAATAAATATATTGTTAAAAATTACAGAATGATGGCGATATTATAAAAATCTTTAGAACTATGTAGACTATGGTGGTCATTCTGACCCTGGCGGTCTTTGACCGCCAGGGCGGAGGACCGCGAGAGCACCGCCGACAGGCCGGCGGTGCTCCAATGGGGATTCCGACCGCGGTGGTAAAGCCGCGGTCGGACCGGCACCACTGGCGGGGTCCCGCCAGTGTACTGCGGCCCCATTGAATCCTCCGCGGCGGCGCAGCTTGCTGCACCGCCGCGGGGATTCCGACCCCCCCTACCGCCATCCAGATCCCGGCGGTCGGACCGCCGAGATCCGGATGGCGGTAGGGGGGGTCGCGGGGCCCCTGGGGGCCCCTGCAGTGCCCATGCCACTGGCATGGGCATTGCAGGGGCCCCCGTAAGAGGGCCCCTACATGTATTTCACTGTCTGCTGCGCAGACAGTGAAATACGCGACGGGTGCAACTGCACCCGTCGCACAGCTTCCACTCCGCCGGCTCGATTCCGAGCCGGCTTCATCGTGGAAGCCTCTTTCCCGCTGGGCTGGCTGGCGGTCTGAAGGCGACCGCCCGCCAGCCCAGCGGGAAAGTCAGAATTACCGCCGCGGTCTTTCGACCGCGGAACGGTAACCTGACGGCGGGACTTTGGCGGGCGGCCTCCGCCGCCCGCCAAGGTCAGAATGAGGGCCTATATCCTTTTAAAAAAAAAAAAAAAAACTGGTGTTTGTATTTTGTTTTTTGTATTTTGTCTTTATAAATATAAATTGAAGTGTACAGCAGGCAATAGTAAAGTGAAAGATACCTGGGCAAAATTCTTGGAGAAATATTTTAGGTTTGGCTGAGGTGGTCATAAATGTAATGCAGGTGAATGTCCGACATTAGGAGTGTACTGTAATGGTTGTGGCAAGAACGGTCATTTCTTTACATGTTGCTAAAGTATATCTCAGAGGAATGTTTTTCTTATTTTTTATTAGGCAAAGATCAACCTTATCACCCACCTTTTACAAAAACATCATTTACACATCCTCGTGTCTTGGTAGGGTGAAAAAAGAAAGGAAAATCGACTAAAAGAGAGTACATTTAACATAATCATTCTGATACTATACAAACTCAATTTCACTCATAAATCTATCTCTTCCAACTATTTAGTCAGTGGTGCTCTAATTTGTTCCCCCCTACGCCTCTTCTTACAGCCTTTGAGTCTACATAAACTCAATTTGATACTATGGGCCGCCAATAATCTTAACCTCCATGCTTCAAGTGTCACGTTTAAAAAAAAAAATCCAGTCCATAGTTATACAAAGCCAGAGTAACGCCATTGCCATGTATAGAAAATATCTCCTTTTTTTAAATGCATGCCCCCTATCTCCAGCGGGTCCGTCACTCCTAACAATACCAGCGTCGGTGCTAGTTTCACGTTTCCTCCAATTATATTACCAAGAAACCGTTCTAATTCACCCACCAGTGGTTTCAACCTAGGGCATGTATAAAACATATGTAATATCTCAGCTTCTGCCCCCGAATTGATTACACTTCTCATCAGATCCTCCCCACTTTCTCAATTTTACTGGTATATAATACAGGTCAAATGCTGTCTTATAGTGCTGCGTTTTCAGATTGGCTGAGAGAAAGGTTTTTCCTGCTAGCCCTAATGATTCTTCCAGCCACCCCTCGTTACCCAAACGATTAACCCATCCATCATTCTGTTGCACAAGGTCATCCTGTTGGGCATCTATTAGCAAAGTATATAATGAGACGAATGTTAAAAAATAAGTTAAAGAGGTAACTCAAGAAATATTGTTTCAAGTGGACAAATTCACTGACATAAAGGGGTATCCTTGTGAGTATGTGGTGACAGAAGAAGTAAGAGTACTGGTGAGATTTGATTCCTGCTCACATTTGACAATTATATCATGAAAGAATTATGAAAGTTCCTTTGAAGGGAAAAGCAAATGACATACCAGGGATGTGGATACCAGGAGCTTATAGAGGTCAGCTGATAAAGGTGTTAGGCTACTTTGAAGGATGTCTTGAGTTGGGAGATAAATGTTTAATAGGGAACATGTATGTATCAAATAAAGGTGATAATCTTCTAAGCTGGGCACATCTAAGACTTTTGGGGGTGATACTGAAACCCAATGAAAACCCACAGGTTCAAGTTCAGGAAGTGGAACAGAAAAGGGTTGATTTTGTCACTGGATTCCCAGAAGTATTTTCTGAAGATTTAGGATGCTGTAGAAAATATAAACATCATATGTTCAAGAACAAAGGGCTAGATTTAATTTCTGCTAGGATACAAAGTTGGATAATTGCACTACAAGAATTTAAGTTCGGAGTGGAGTATCTACAGTATGTAAAAAATGTTAGCGCTGATTGCTTTTCTCAATTAGAAGATGAAAAAAGGTAAGAGGTAAAACAAAATGAAATGAGAGAGGTGGAGGATGATGATGTGTTTGAGATCATTTTTGCAGCGATAACTGAACAAGAATGAAAATTAAAGTTACAAAAAGATCACCTATTGATGGAAGTCATAAGTGCCATGCAACATGACAAGTTTAGGAGCTTAGAGAAGAGGTGGAGCAAACATGAATTGTCTGTCAGTCGAGAATTAATATTAAGAAGAACAAGATTAATTCCATCGACAAGCTTGAAAACTAAGTTGATGAAACATATTTGTCATGTAGGCATTGTGAAGATGAAAGAGAGTTTGAGACTCAGTTTCTGGTGGCCATGGATGGATGTGGAAATGGAATGAGAAGCTAGAGAGTGTGTGGAATGCTCTTGTAGTGATAACATTTTTAAAACTCATCAAGTTCTCATGGTCTGTAGAAATTTACTGAAAGATCCTTGGGAAGAAGTGTCAATAGACATTGTAGGCCTATTGCATGAGGAACATTTAGGCCCTCATCATGACATTGGGAGTAAAAATTTAAAAACTGCTTACCGCCACTCTGACGGCCGCCAAAATACCGCCGCGGTGGTGAATATCCGTTCGGAATATTACACACACACACACCAAACCGACAGAATACAGCCAAACACACCAGCCCAAAGGTCAGTGGTAAACTGTTGGTACCAACACCTATACCGTTACGCCAACAGAACAACGCCCACCACATCATGACCCACGAATCACCAGGATGGACATTCAATGGCAGTAAACCATTGGTGGTACACACCGTCGTGCTCAGAATGGGCACCCAAATACTAAACTAAACATCATTAGCCAATTCAAACAATACATACCTGACACCCATACACCCACCACACCCACCTGCTCACAACACTATAAAACACACACCCACATTACCCACAACCCTTTATGAATAAAATCATTGGCACCAGACAGACATCAAGACCACTGCCACAAATACACGCACACCCATACATCCCTCACGCACTCCACTACGCACACCCAAACACACCACCCAACAACCACACACTTACACACATCACACAACACCCATGGCCCCACAAAGGCACCCCTGTTTCACAGATGAGGAGTTGTGGGTCATGGTGGAGGAAATAGTCAGGGTAGAGCCACAGCTGTTTGGAGCACAGGTACAGCAGATATCCATTGCAAGGAAGATGGAGCTATGGTGGAGAATCGTGGACAGGGTGAACGCCGTGGGACAGCATCCAAGAACAAGGGACAAAAGGGAAGAGGTGGAATAACCAAGGGGGAAGGTGCGTTCCGTGGCAGCAAGGCACCAGATCGCCCTCCAGAGGACTGGCAGTGGATCCCCACCTCCTCCCCCATAGCTCACAGCATGGGAGGAGCACATTTTGGCATTACTGCATCCTGAGGATCTCACTGGAGTAGTCGGAGGACTGGACACTGGTAAGTCAACATTTATCACTTATCACCCCCCATAGCTGCATACCTTCACACCCCCTCATCCCCACTCCCATCACTACACTGCATTCCACACACTGCACCTACACATATGACTAACTCCAATGCCCAACCCTGCAATCCCATACCAATGCATGGACAGTCCTCCCAGCCCTGCATTGACATCCATCACCAACGCATGCACAGCAAGGGGGGACCTAACAATCCCAAAATACATCACCATACACAATCAGAGGTGTCAGGGCAAAAGCAATCATAGAGGGGAATATAGGACTGTACAACATGTCACAGACATGAGCATAATACATCACTTACATCCCCACAGGTGCCCCAACCAATCTCAGTGGAAAGGAGGTGCCACGACTATCCTTTCCCCCAACAGAAGATGCTCCCAGTGATGACAGTAACTCTGGACTCCAGGATTTGGATAAACAACCTGGCCCATCAGGGACCACTTGACAGTCGGTCACCCCAGCCCACTCACAGACCACCACAAAGCCTCCCTCATCAGTTACCAACACCACAGCACCTACCCAGCACGACCACCTGTACAGGGACCCCAGTCCACACCTCATGCCCAAGACAATCAGGGACCTGGGGTCAGTGGCACACCATTCAGGGGATAGGGGCACAGGGCAACAGGGACACTGGGAGGACCACTGTGCACTAGGGGGAGGGCAGGCCGAGGGAACGACTCTCCAGGAGGCACTCACCAATATCCTGGGTGCCTACCAACAATCCCAGGACACGATGGGCCAGATCCTGAACAACATGCAGGAGAACAAGGGCCTGCAGGAGGAAAACCATCAAGACATCAGGGAGGACTTGCAGACCCTCAACACCACCATGATCTCCATAGCAGGGATGCTGGAAGACATGGCCAACATCATGACGGAATGAACTGCACAGCAGTGGAACCCTACCACTAGCCAGCCTATTGACAGTCCCTCTACTTCCACTAGAGCTAGTGGACAGGATGCCCCGTCACAGGATCTACAGGCCACCAGCACCCCTCCCCCTGCAGAAGGTGAACCACCCTGCAAATGTTCCCTGCGAACCAGACAGGAGCCAGAGACACTTGCCAAGATCAAGACCACCACCAGGAAATAAGATTCTCCTGATTGTCCCCCTTGTGCCCTACCCTGTCACCTTGTCCACTTCGAACTGCCATTGCTCCCCTTCCTATGGCCCCTTGTACACTGGACCTGTGCTACAAACTGGAACAATATCCTGGACTTTCCTCCACCATCACCCCATTCCATTGCCCTTTACCCTAAATGTTATAGCACTACAATAAACACCCCTGAACACAATTTGAGTAACACTGTTTTATGTGTCTTAAATGTGCATTTGTGGGAACAGTCACATCAAGTGCAAATGATCTGAACACTGTGGTAGCTAACAAACAATGAACTGGAACTGTCTGTAATGATCACATCAGGACAATGTTGCCATATCAGCAACATCTGGAAAATGAGAAGCCATACGTGACAGTAAGTTGAGATGAAAAGGAAGTGAATGCCATCATGCCACAGGCACACAGATAAATCAATAGTCAGAGTAATGGTCAGTTCCACTGTCTCACCTGTTTTTCATTGGAAGTATTTTTGTGTAACTGATGTTCTGTTGTCCTCATACTCATTGTTTGCCTCCTCATCCTCATTGTCCTCAGGGTCCACTGCTACCATAGGGTCATCTCCAGTCCTCTCCTCCTCCTGCAGAAAAGGCTAATGTCATCTGAGGGCCATGTTGCGCAACATGCAACATGCCACTACTATCTGGCAGACCTTAATGGGTGAGTAGCACAGGGATCCACCTGTCAGATGGAGGCACCTGAACATGGCCTTCAGGAGGCCGAAGGTCCACTCAATTATTCTATTGGTTCTCCCATGTGCCTCATTATAATGGTCCTCAGCCCCTGTCCTGGCATACCTCACAGCGGTCAGCAGCCACAATAGGTTTAGGTAGCCAGAGTCACCTGCAAGTATTGAGGGACAACATTTAGCCTTACACAATCCTAAGGGGAAAACACCTGAAGGCATACACTGACATACAGTGGGTTGGAGATCTGGCTCACCTATTAGCCACACTCTGTGGGTCTGTAGTTGACTGTAGTTGGGCCATCAAATATAGGATGCTGCTATTCCTCAGGACAAAGGCATCATGCACCTACCCATGATACTTGGCAGTAACGTGGGAGATGTACTGGTCCACCAGGCAAACCATGTGCACATTCAGTGAGTGGAAACTCTCACGATTCCTGAACACCTGTTCATTCTGGCACGGGGGTGACTAATGCAATATGTGTACTGTCAATCGCACCAATTATATTGGGGATATGTCCCATTGCATAGAATCCTGCCTTTACAATGGCCAAATCTTCCACCTGGGGGAAAGCAATGTAGCTGCACATGTGTTTCACCAGGGCAGACAAGACCCTTGACAGCACAATAGAAAACATTGGCTGTGACATTCCAGCTGCCAATCCTACTGTCACTTGGACAGAACCAGTTGCCAGGAAATGGAGCACTAACAGCACTTGCACAAGAGGGAGGATCCCAGTGGGATGACGAATAGCTGATATTAGTCTGGCTCAAACTGGGTACACAGCTCTGTGGTTGTGGCCCTAAAGGACACAACTTGAACAATAGAACCACAACCTCAGTGTATATGTTGCATTTATGTGATGGGTGTTGAAAAATGTGCTACTGGTAAGGACAGGTAAGTACCTACCCATGCAATAGGCCACTAACCTCCACTTAGGTCCAGTTAGGTCTCCGTAAATTAAACCTACCTCAACCCTTGGTAGCTTGGCAACAAGCGACAAGGTTTAACTTAGGAGATAATGCGTAAAGCATTCAAATATCACAAAACAGTAATTCAATAAAACAAGTTGCTCCTTGGGAGTTGGGACTACAATTCCCAGAATGCAGCTGGTCAGAATCTTCAAATGATCACTGGACGCTGGTCAGCTGGGCTCTGCTTGCAAGACTTGATGCAGGGGACTCTGGGCAGCTCCTTTGTACCTGTAGCAAACAGAGAGTCCCTTCTTGAAGCAGTATAAGACAGGTAATGTCCTTTTAGTGGTGAAGCCCAAGTGTGCAGCTGGTGCAGTCCTCCAGAGTGCAGTGTCTAGGTGCAGGTCAGTGGTGCAGCAGGGCAGTCCTTCTTCTCCTGTAGTTCTTCCTTGTTGGAATCCCATAGGGATCTGAGGTATGGGTGCAGGTCTGCCAATTTTATCTTTGCTCCTGGGTGAAAAACAGGGGGGTCCTGGTTCTCCAATCAGGGGCAGGGTCCTTCCCCCTGTGATGACCACTTCCTGGGAAGTGTGGCAAAAATCAATCCCAGGGAGCAACATTCCTCAAAATCCATTATTTTTGGAGGTTACATCTGACTGAGCCCACTGTAGGAAAGTACCTTCTTGTCTGGCATGTTACCCCCATATTTCACTGTATATACATTGTTTTAGTTATATGTGTCACTGGGACCCTGCCAGCCAGGGCCCCAGTGCTCATAAGTGTGCCCTGTATGTGTTACCTGTGTTATGACTAACTCTCTCACTAAGGCTCTGCTATCCAGAACCTCAGTGGTTATACTCTCTCATTTCTTTCCAAATTGTCACTAACAGGCTAGTGACCAATTTCACAAATTTACATCGGCATACTGGAGCACCCTTATAATTTCCTAGTATATGGCACTGAGGTACCCAGGGTATTGGGGTTCCAGGAGATCCCTATGGGCTGCAGCATTTCTTTTGCCACCCATAGGGAGCTCTGACAATTCTTACACATGCCTGCCCTTGCAGCCTGAGTGAAATAACGTCCACGTTATTTCACAGCCATTTACCACTACACTTAAGTAACTTATAAGTCACCTATATGTCTAACCTTTACCTGGTAAAGGTTGGGTGCTAAGTTACTTAGTGTGTGGGCACCCTGGCACTAGCCAAGGTGCTCCCACATTGTTCAAGGCAAATTCCCCGGCCTTTGTGAGTGCGGGGACACCATTACACGCGTGCACTATACATATGTCACGACATATGTATAGTATCACAATGGTAACTCCGAACATGGCCATGTAACATGTCTAAGATCATGGAATAGTCACCCCAATGCCATTCTGGCATTGGCGGAGACAATTCCATGATCCCCCGAGTCTCTAGCACAGACCCGGGTACTGCCAAACTACCTTTCCCGGGGTTTCACTGCAGATGCTGCTGCTGCCAACCCCTCAGACAGGTTTCTGCCCTCCTGGGGTCCAGCCAGGCTTGGCCCAGGAAGGCAGAACAAAGGACTTCCTCAGAGAGAGGGTGTTACACCCTCTCCCTTTGGAAAAAGGTGTCAGGGCTGGGGAGGAGTAGCCTCCCCCAGCCTCTGGAAATGCTTTGATGGGCACAGATGGTGCCCATCTCTGCATAAGCCAGTCTACACCGGTTCAGGGATCCCCCAGCCCTGCTCTGGTGCGAAAATGGACAAAGGAAAGGGGAGTGACCACTCCCCTGACCTGCACCTCCCCTGGGAGGTGCCAAGAACTCCTCCAGTGTACTCCAGACCTTTGCCATCTTGGAAACAGAGGTGCTGCTGGCACACTGGACTGCTCTGAGTGGCCAGTGCCAGCAGGTGACGTCGGAGACTCCTTCTGATAGGCTCCTTCAGGTGTTGCTAGCCTATCCTCTCTCCTAAGTAGCCAAACCTCCTTTTCTGGCTATTTAGGGTCTCTGCTTTGGGGAATTCTTTAGATAACGAATGCAAGAGCTCATCAGAGTTCCTCTGCATCTCTCTCTTCACCTTCTGCCAAGGAATCGACTGCTGACCGCACTGGAAGCCTGCAAAACTGCAACAAAGTAGCAAAGATGACTACTGCGACCTTGTAACTCTGATCCTGCTGCTTTCTCGACTGTTTTCCTGGTGGTGCATGCTGTGGGGGTATTCTGCCTCCCATCTGCACTAGAAGCTCAGAAGAAATCTCCCATGGGTCGATGGAATCTTCCCCCTGCAACCGCAGGCACCAAAGAACTGCATCACCGGTCCTCTGGGTCTCCTCTCAGCACGACGAGTGAGGTCCCTTGAACTCAGCAACTCTGTCCAAGTGACCCTCACAGTCCAGTGACTCTTCAGTCAAAGTTTGGTGGAGGTAAGTCCTTGCCTCCCCACGCTAGACTGCATTGCTGGGAACCGCGTGTTTTGCAGCTGCTCCGGCTCCTGTGCACTCTTCCAGGATTTCCTTTGTGCACAGCCACGCCTGGGTCCCCGGCACTCTAACCTGCAGTGCACGACCTCCTGAGTTGTCCTCCGGCATCGTGGGACCCTCCTTTGTGACTTCGGGTGAGCTCCAGTTCACTCCACTTTGTAGTGCCTGTTCCGGCACTTCTGCGGGTGCTGCTTGCTTCTGAGTGGGCTGTTTGTCTTGTTGGACGCCCCCTCTGTCTCCTCACGTAATTGGCGACATCATGGTCCATCCTGGGCCACAGCAGCGTTCAAAAACCCTAACCGTGACCCTTGCAGCTAGCAAGGCTTGTTTGCAGTTTTTCTGCACGGAAACACCTCGGCACAACTCTTCACGACGTGGGACATCCATCCTCCAATGGGGAAGTTTCTAGCCCTTGTCGTTCTTGCAGAATCCACAGCTTCTACCATCCAGTGGCAGCTTCTTTGCACCCACAGCTGGCATTTCCTGGGCACCTGCCCACTCCCGACTTGATTGTGACTCTTGGACTTGGTCCCCTTGTTCCACAGGTACTCTCGTCAGGAAATCCATCATTGTTGCATTGCTGGTATTGGTCTTCCTTGCAGAATTCCCCTATCACGACGTCTGTGCTCTTTGGGGAACTTAGGTGCACTTTGCTCCCACTTTTCAGGGTCTTAGGGTGGGCTATTTTTCTAACCCTCACTGTTTTCTTACAGTCCCAATGACCCTCTACAAGGTCACATAGGTTTGGGGTCCATTCGTGTTCGCATTCCGCTTCTAGAGTATATGGTTTGTGTTGCCCCTATCCTTATGTGCCCCCATTGCATTCAATTGTGACTATACATTGTTTGCACTGTTTTCTATTGCTATTACTGCATATTTTGGTATTGTGTACATTTATCTTGTGTATATTTGCAATCCTCATACTGAGGGTACTCACTGAGATACTTTGGCATATTGTCATAAAAATAAAGTATCTTTATTTTTAGTATAACTGTGTATTGTGTTTTCTTATGATATTGTGCATATGACACTAGTGGTACTGTAGGAGCTTCACTCGTCTCCTAGTTCAGCCTAAGCTGCTCTGCTAAGCTACCTTTTCTATCAGCCTAAGCTGCTAGACACCCCTCTACACTAATAAGGGATACCTGGGCCTGGTGCAAGGTGTAAGTACCCCTTGGTACCCACTACAAGCCAGTCCAGCCTCCTACACCCACCCACTGCTGTGGTTAAAAACCCTAAACACACCCCTCTCCTGACCTCTCCTAATCTAATCAAGGGGGCACCTAATTGTCTGGGTTTGCAGGATGTGAGGGTGTTGCTGGGTTGCTCCAAATGTCCTTCTCTGCCTTTGAAGACCAGTTTGGCAGCCCTCCGTCTTCCTGCTTCCCCATCTGCTGAGGGGAGATCTCCTCCCCAAGGCACATCGCTTTGTGCTGAGCCAGGCCACTTCACACCACATCAAGGCAGCCTGGCCAGGATGCCAGAGGCTGGCCAATCAGAGCACAGCAGAAAAAACACTGCAGAGCTGAAGTTGGCAACTTTTCAGGTAAAGTTTAAAACTCTTTACCTGAACAAGTTATATTGAGTCCAACAACTGGAAGTTGTGGGATTTATTATAACAATTAATTTGATACCAAACTTCTCGTATCTGTTACTTAAGAGGATTTTTAAAATTAAAATAAATTCTCGCTATTCTAGCCTATGAAGGCCATTCACTACAATGAGGGAAAAACTAATTTGGCTGTTTTACCTCACAAGGGCTTATAAAACAATTTTTATAAGGTCACTGCTGATAGTTACATGGCACCCAGCCCTAGGGGCGCATAGGGCACACCTTACGGGTGACTTATTTGTAAAATTAAGGTAGTTTAAGACTTTGGAACTACTTTTAATTCCAAAGTCGAATTTGCATGTAACTTTAATTTAAAGGTAGCCACCAAGGCAGGCCTGCCTTTAAAATGACACTGGGCACCTCAGCAGTGCATCTATGGGTGCACTACCTATGCTAGGGTCCCTAAACCTACATGCCCTACCATATACTAGGGACTTATAGGTAGGTTGACTACAATAAGCCTAATTTGCATACTCATTTTACACAGAGCACAGGCCCTGGGACTGGATAGCAGTACCTAGGGCACAATCAGAGTCAGGAAAACACCAGCAAAAAGTGGAAAATGGGGGCAAAAAGTTAGGGGGCCTCTGCAATCAGCCCTGTTCTCTCACAGGGGGACAGGGGGAATGACAGGTATGTGCACATCTAGGCAGTGATGCAGTAAATGTTAATCTGATGTTTGTCCATCACCATGACATGGCGACCACCTGTCCTGTATGTAGGGACAGGTGGAAGTGAGGTAACTCTGTTGACGTTGGGTGTTGTGGTAGAAGGCGGTCTTGCACCGCCATTCAATTCCTCTTTGGATAATATGGGGCTCTATGGAGTACAGTGGCCAATGGGGATCTGCGCTGACAATGATGGTGTACACTGCTGCAGACGTGATTCCTCACTTGTTACCTGACCTTCAACAGGATAACACCTACACTGCATGTGCTGGTCTGAACTGGAGGAGTTGGAGCGATTAGTGGATGGGGTCCTACTCCAGTATGAACTGCTGTATGGGCCTCCAGACCAACAGGTGAGTACACCTTGGCACGATGCATGTGGGAAGGATGCATGGAGATGTGTGTGCAAGCATCATGTTGTGGGGTGGTGTCATGTGGTGGTGTACATGGTGTGCGCTGGCTGATGTGTGTGCCAATGGTGAAGGAAACAGGATTGGTGGGCCATATCTGTGGCAGGCTGGATTGTTTGTGTAATGATGTCCTCCCATCTGTATTGCCTCTGCAGGTCAGCGCCCATCAAGAAAAGAGATTTTGGCGTCCCATGGCCAAGGACGTGCGGACCCTGGGGTTCTATGGAAGGCAAAGCACCCACTGTCGGAAACAGTGGGAGGACCTGAGACGCTGGGCACGGAAGACCACGGAGGCCCAGCTGGGGATGGCCTCCCAACGAAGAAGGGGTGCCCGTGGGAACCTGACCCCCCTGATGGCCCCCATACTGGCGGTGGTCTACCCAGAGCTGGTTGGGCGCTTGAGGGCATCACAGCAGCCACAAGGGGGTGAGTACAGTGGGCATTATTACAATAATTGGTGGATGACTTGTGATCCGTGTTGTGGGTGTCAGTTAGTGTGTGCCCCTTAATGCCAGGCGAGACACTGCAACGTGATCCAGCTCAAGGGTAATGGTTGAAAGGGAATTCAAGGTAACCTACTTAGGCTGCATTTCATGTCAGACAGGGCTTAGTGGGTCCCAGGAGGCGTGCATTTGGCGGTGTTTGGCGCTCATCTTGCTGTGGCATCTAGCCAAATCAATGGCAATGCAATGCATAGTGCTCAATCCTGATCCCTGTGTGTGACGGTGCTGTGAATGACAACTGTGGTGCTGGTGCAGTAATTGACTTAGGGGGTCATTCTGACTCCCGCCGGGCGCGGTCACCGCGCGCCCGGCGGGAGCCGCCAAAATACCGTACCGCGGTCGGAAGACCGCGGTGGGTATTTTGAGGTTTCCCCTGGGCTGGCGGGCGGCCTCCAAAAGGCCGCCCGCCAGCCCAGGGGAAACCGTCCTTCCCACGATGAAGCCGGCTCGTAATCGAGCCAGCGGAGTAGGAAGGTGCGACGGGTGCTACTGCACCCGTCGCGTATTTCACTGTCTGCCAAGCAGACAGTGAAATACTCGTAGGGGCCCTCTTACGGGGGCCCCTGCAGTGCCCATGCCAGTGGCATGGGCACTGCAGGGGCCCCCAGGGGCCCCGCAACCCCCCCTACCGCCATCCGGTTCCCGGCGGGCGGACCGCCGGGAACTGGATGGCGGTAGGGGGGGTCGGAATCCCCTCGGCGGCGCAGCTAGCTGCGCCGCCTTGGAGGATTTAATAGGGCGGCGGTACACTGGCGGGAGACCGCCAGTGTAGTCGGTCTGACCGCGGCTTTACCGCTGCGGTCAGAATGCCCTGCGGGGCACCGCCGGCCTGTCGGCGGTGCTCCCGCCGACCCTGGCCCCGGCGGTCTAAGACCGCCGGGGTCAGAATGACCCCCTTAGTGTTCCCTTTCTCTTTCTCCCCCCTTTATCTTCTGTCATTCTATCCATGTATGCAATAGTATCATCTGGCGGAGGAGCAGAGGGCACTGGCGACTGAGGGAGCTGCATCCCATCGGACCCTGTAGGCAGAGTCCATTGACGCCGAGGGAACCAGTGGGACAGAGGGCGAGGGGAGCACCACGGCGGAGACAGGAGGTGACAACACAGACTAAGATACCTCCTCCGATGGAAGCTCCCTGGTGGTGGTAGACACCTCTATGACCACCCCAGCAGCAGGTACTGCCGGCACCCCCATACGAGCACCGCCCTCCCAGCAGCCCCTCAGCGAGTTGCCCGTGTCCGCTCCCTCAGGAGGGTGGGCATCGCCTTCTCCCCAGGCAGCTCAGACTGTGCCCCAGTGAGCCCTGCTGCCCTGTGCGAGGAAGCTATTTACCTCCTGAAATCTATCTCTGCAGGGCAGTCAACCATTGTGAATGCCATCCAGGGGCTGTAATCCCAGATGCAGCAATGCAATGCATTCCTGGAGGGCACCCATGGTGGGTGGGCGGCCCAACAGAGATCGATTCAGGCTCTGGCCTCCTCTCTGATGGCAGCCATTGTCCATGTCCCTACCATCCCACCTTCAACTACCACTTGCCAGTCCCAATCTCCTTAACCCCGACCCATCCCATGCACAAATACAGACGTGCATGCACACAGAACAACACAGAAGAGTAGCACAGTCAAACACAGGCACCACATTTCAACACACAAGCACTCACACAAACATCAGACAGTTGCAGACACAACCACATCTACTGCCTTTACTGTCTCCCCTCCTCCTCCTTCACCTCCCTCACAGTCACGTTGACACTGACACCTGCATGCCTGCTTTACACCCACCAGCCTCAGCACACCAAGCAACACACACACCCAACAGCCATCCACTCACATCAGCACACTCCCCATGCACCTGCACCCAAGCCCAGCAGACGTACTCCTCCAACAACCACTCCCTCAACCTCCACTCCCATCCCTCCTCCCTCTTCCCGCCTCACCGTCCCTAAAAACTTTTTCCTTGCCCAACTTGACCTATTCCCCCCCGTCCTGTCTGTAAGAGGAGGGTCGCAACGACCCAGCCCAGCACCTCCGCCAAACAGTCCATGCGGACAGTGGCTGGCAGGATGACACCAACACCACCACCACCAGTGGTCACTGAGCTCTCACCTCCAGCTAAGGCAGTGCAGCCCACTCCTCCTGCAGAGGCTCCACCTTCACCCGCTGAAACAGTGCAGCCCTCAACTCCAGCAGAGGCTGCCCAGGAGGCACCTTCACATGCTGACACAGTGCAGCCCTCACCTCCAGCAGAGGCTGGCAGGATGGCACCACCACCAGTGGTCACAGAGCCCTCACCTCCAGCAGAGACTGCCCAGGAAGCACCTTCACCTGCTGACATAGAGTAGCCCTCACCTCCAGATGAGACAGTGCAGCCCTCACCTCCAGCAGAGGGCATGTGTGCTACCCTCCTGGACTGCTGTACAAGGAGCCCCCTCCAGAACCAGTAGGCAAGTCACTTACCTGAGAGACTGTGACCTTGCACTCCCCTGCACAGAGAAATGGGCATGGAGCCCTCTCCAGAACCAGTGGGACAGTCACCCACCTGAGACTGCGCCCTGTGGCCATGTGGGCCCTTTGTACTTTGGAATGGGCATTGGCCCTTTTGGACAGTTGTACATATCAGGTTCATGTTGTGGCTTTTACCTTGCTAATACATTTTCAGTACTTCCGAAATCTGGTCCATGTTTTACTTCTTCACTCACAGAGTTTTACCTCTCTGTAACTAATCTGCCTTTCATAAATATTGGCAGCTCTCATCAGTATGGTAAGCAGAGCACCATCGATTTAAGAATGAGTAAGTAACAAAACAAGGCAAGGTGAGAGAGAGAAGGAAGTGCTGGAAAATAAACAAAATAATACAGAAACAAAGGAAAGTAAAAGAAGAAAAGAGAAAGAAGAGAACAAGGGAAAGAATCAGATGCCAGCACCTAGGGAAACTAACCAAAACTGCGTATTTTTTAAAACTAGGAACCTACGGGAATCCAAGATGGGGTGACTTGTGGGGCTCTCACCAGGTTTTGTTACCCAGAATCCTTTGCAAACCTCAAAATTTGGCTAAAAAAACACTTTCTCCTCATATTTCGGTGACAGAAAGTTCTGGAATCTGAGAGGAGCCACAAATTACCTTCCAGCCAGCATTCCCCCAAGTCTCCCGATAAAAATGATACCTCACTTGTGTGGGTAGGCCTAGTGCCTGCAACGGGAAATGCCCCAAAACACAACATGGACACATCAAATTTTCCCAAAGAAAACAGAGGTGTTTTTTGCAAAGTGCCTACCTGTGGATTTTGGCCTCTAACTCAGCCGGCACTTAGGGAAACCTACCAAACCTGTGCATTTTTTAAAACTAGACTCCTAGGGGAATCCAAGATGGGGTGACTTGTGAGGCTCTCACCAGGTTCTGTTACCCAGAATCCTTTGCAAACCTCAAAACCTGGCTAAAAAAACACTTTCTCCTCACATTTCGGTGACAGAAAGTACTGGAATCTGAGAGGGGTCACACATTTTCTTCCACCCAGTGTTCCTCCAAGTCTCCTGATGAAAATGATACCTCACTTGTGTGGGTAGGCCTAGTGCCAATGACAAGAAATGCCCCAAAACTCTATCTGGACACATCAAAATTATCGAATACAAAACTACTTGTTTTTTTGGGGGGGAGGGGTCAACCTCCGTTTTTGGTCCTGGGCTCAGCAGCCATCTAGAGAAACCTACTAAACTTAGACATTTCTGAAAACTAGACACCCGAGGGAGTCCAGGGGGGTTTGACTTGCGTGGATCCCCCAATGATTTCTTACCCAGAAATCTCAGCAAACCTCAAATTTAGCTAAAAAATAACTTTTTTCCCCACATTTCTGTGTGGGATCATCGCAGTGGGACAAATGTCCTACCACCCAACGTTCCCCTCAGTCTCCCAGTAAAAATTATACCTCATTTGTGTAGGTGAGCCAAGTGCCTGTTACAGGGATGAGCCAAAATCATGTCAAAATTGAGGGGTAACCAAAGTGGGTCCAAAAAAAATGTTAGGCTGACAAGTGCAGCAGAATTTTTATCAGTATAAATGGGACAATGCTGGGTGGTAGGAATTTTGTGGATTCCTGCAGATTCCGGAAGGTTCCATTAGAAAAATGTCAGAAAAATGTGTGATTTTCAGCAAAGTTGGAGGTTTGCAGGGCATTTGTGAGTAAGAAAATGGTGTGGGGTGCATGTGAAGCACACCACCCTGAAATCAACCAGATGTTTAGTTTTCAGATGTGTCAAGGGTCTTGTGGATTTTTCTACATTGCAGTGTCCCAAAGTGAAAAAAGTGCAGCCCTCACCATTCCAAGTGGGACGATTTTGAGAGTTACAAAGCTGTCATGGCCCAAATGTAAAACCAAAACCCAAAATAATCAAATGTCTTCTTGCTTGCCATGGGATCAAATGTTTCAGTGTGCGGAGGGAGAGCTGAAAGACTGTTTCCCCCTTCAGTTGGGGAGGGGGCATAACCAGGCCCATACTGGTTGGTAGCCACCACCACCATTGCCATCTAGTAGACTTTCTGCCCCCCCCAGGTGTGGATTGGGGGTAATTGCCCATTATGCCCACTGGTGGGCAGAACACCTTTGGTCCCATTTATTTGGGATGGGGGTATGGCCATACCCCCACCCTCTTATTTAAAAAAAAAAATCTTCCCTGGTCTCTGGTAGGCCTTCCAAAAATAAGCCGATCAGATATGGCCAACAGTAATGTGCCCCCATGGGGCACATTACACACACACCAATCCCTGGTGTCTAGTGCTTTCTGCACCCCTTGGGGGCAGATTGGCCTAACACAAATAGGCTGATCTGCCCCCAAGGGGGGCAGAAATGGCCTAAATACAATTTGCTCCCCAGGGGAGCGACCCTTGCTATGGGGTTTGCTCCCCATATAGAAAAACATAAAGTAAATACAAATATATATATATATATATCCCTGGTGTCTAGAAGTTTCTGCCCCCCCCGGAGGCAGATCAGCCTAATTATATTAGGCCAATCTGCCCCCAGGGGGACCAGAAACGGCCTAAAAATTATCAGCCCCCCTGGGAATGGCCCTTACTTAAGGGGCTGCTCCCCTTATACGTAAGAACAGGATAAAATAAAATCCCCCAGTGTCTAGTGGTTTCTGCCCCCCCCTCAGCAATTTGGCCCCCCAGGGAGCGACCCTTGCTGAAGGGGTCGCTCCCTAAACATAAAAGAAAAAAAAAACAACAAAAAAAAACCGTGGTGTCTAGGGGTTTTGTGCCTCCCCCCGGGGGCAGAAATGGCCTAGAAATTATTTGACCCCCAGAAGAGCGGCCCATACCTAAGGGGGCGCTCCCCTTATACGTAGGTATATGATAAAAAAAAATCCCTAGTGCCTAGTGGTTTCTGCCCCCGCCTAATTATATTAGACCAATCTGCCACCACGAGGGGTATCCCTGGTGTCTAGTGGTTTCTGCCTCTCCTGGGGGCAGAAATGGCCTAAAAACAATTTAGCCCCCCAGGGAGCAACCCTTACTGAAGGGGTCGCTTCCTAAACATAAAAAAAAAAAAAAATAATTAAAACATCCCTGGTTTCTAGGGGGTTTTCTGCCAGCTTGGGAGCAGATCGGCCTAATTATAACTTGCCCTAGCGGCCGTTCCCCTTATGTCCATTTGAAAAATTAAAAAAAATCTGTCTAGTGGGCATTTCTGCTGCCCGATAGCATTGCGATCGGGCAGCAGAAATGGTTGCAGAGACATGAAAGGAAAGGAAAGGCCTTTCCTTTAATGTCTCTGCTGGCTGCCTCCTCCTGAGCGGAAGAGAAATGCTGAGAATTTCTCTTCCGCAATCGCCCTGGAAGCATGCTTCCAGTGCGATGGGAGGTGACCTCTGATGAGGTCAGCACGCTTTTGCGTGCTGATGTCATCAGATGTCACTGGGGTGGTCGGGGGGGTCAGAGTGGAAGGGGAAGGATTCCCCTTCCAGCCCTGACCAGGGGGATGGAGAGGCGGCCCTCGGGGGAGCTCTAGCTCTTCCGCCAAGGGCCGGTACACGGACGTAATGGTTACGTCCGTGGCACCTGAGAGGCACAGCCAAGGACATAACCATTACGTCCGTGGCGGTAAAGGGGTTAAGGAATGTCAAGTGGAATGTACTATAACTGACAGTGCTTGTTAATGTAGTTGACACATTTGACAAGTAACCTCCATCACTTATATGACTGTTGACTTGCTTTACTACATTTATTGCCTTTTTTGTGACTTTTTGTTCCAAATGCAAATGCTTTTGTCACGTTTTGTTTTTCAACAATGATTTATAACAATATCATTTGAATTAAATTCAGATGCCAATGATATGCATCACCAAATAATTGCATTAAATACATAGGGCCATATTTATACTTTTTGACGCAAAACTGCGCTAACGCAGTTTTGCGCCAAAAAAATTAGCGCCGGCTAACGCCATTCTGAAGCACCATGCGAGCGCCGTATTTATTGAATGGCGTTAGTCGACCGGCGCTGCCTGGTGTGCGTGAAAAAAAACCACGTACACCAGGCAGCGCCGGCGTAGGGAAAAATGGCGTTTGGGCGTCCCAAAATGGGGCAAGTCAGGCTGAGGCAAAAAAATCGTCTTAACCCGATTTGCGCCATTTTTGTTTGGCGCCCAGACGCCATTAACATGACTCCTGTCTTAGCAAAGACAGGAGTCATGCCCCCTTGCCCAATGGCCATGCCCAGGGGACTTCTGTCCCCTGGGCATGGTCATTGGGCATAGTGGCATGTAGGGGGGCACAAATCAGGCCCCCCTATGCCACAATTTTTTTTTTTTTTTTAAACTTACCACAACTTACCTTTTCTTCCCTGGGATGGGTCCCTCCAGCCTTGGGTGTCCTCCTGGGGTGGGCAAGGGTGGCAGGGGGTGTCCCTGGGGGCTTGGGAGGGCACCTCTGGGCTCATTCTGAGCCCACAGGTCCCTTAACGCCTGCCCTGACCCAGGCGCTAAAATCCGGCGCAAATGCAGGTTTTTTTGTCCCGCCCACTCCCGGGCGTCATTTTTGCCCGGGAGTATAAATCCGACGCAATTGCATCGGAGTCATTTTTTAAGACGGGAACGCCTACCTTGCATATCATTAACGCAAGAAAGGTGTTCACGCAAAAAAATGACGCTAACTCCATGAACTTTGGCGCTAGACGCATCTAACGCCAAAGTATAAATATGGAGTTAGTTTTGCGTCGAATTTGCGTCGAAAAAAACGACGCAAATTCGGCGCAAACGGAGTATAAATATGCCCCATAATATTTTTGTGAATATCATCCCTTGTTTCCATTCTTACCTGTCTGAATTTTGATATCCAAGCCCACAAGGGTATACTGGGTTGTTCCCTTTGTATGATTCAACTTTCTACAAGTGGCACCTTCAGAATAGTAACCTAAAAACTAACTTTACCATTAAAGAGAATTTTAAATTACAATTCATATGAGTGGAAGAAGAATTTATCCATCACTTGTGAAATGTAATAAGGTAACCCATGGTTAGTCTATGGAAGAAATAGCCTTTCTACGGTGAAAAATGGCATTGGAGGTATTTAGGCCCATATTTATACTTTTTGACGCAAAACTGCGCTAACGCAGTTTTGCGTCAAAAAAATTAGCGCCGGCTAACGCCATTCTGAAGCGCCATGCGGGCGCCGTATTTATTGAATGACGTTAGCCGGCGTTAGCCGCCGGCGCCGTCTGGTGTGCGTTAAAAAAAACGACGTACACCAGGCAGCGCCGGCGTAGGGGGAAATGGGGCTTGGGCGTCAAGAAATGGGGCAAGTCAGGTTGAGGCAATTTTTTTGCCTCAACCCGATTTGCGCAATTTTTTTTTCACTCCCAACCCCCATAGAAATGACTCCTGTCTTAGCAAAGACAGGAGTCATGCCCCCTTGCCCAATGGCCATGCCCAGGGGACTTATGTCCCCTGGGCATGGTCATTGGGCATAGTGGCATGTAGGGGGGCACAAATCAGGCCCCCCTATGCCACAAAAATAAATTAAAAAAAACACTTACCTGAACTTACCTTAATGTCCCTGGGATGGGTCCCTCCAGCCTTGGGTGTCCTCCTGGGGTGGGCAAGGGTGACAGGGGTGTCCCTGGGGGCATGGGAGGGCACCTCTGGGCTCCTTCAGAGCCCACAGGTCCCTTAACGCCTGCCTTTTGCAGGTGCTAAAAAACGGCACAAAAGCGGCCGTACGTCATTTTTTTTGACCCGCCCAGTCCCGGGCGTGATTTTTGCCCGGGAGTATAAATCCGACGCACATGCCTCGGAGTCGATTTTTTAGACGTGAACGCCTACCTTGCATATAATTAACGCAAAGTAGGTGTCCACGCTAAAAAATGACGCTAACTCCATGGACTTTGGCGCTAGACGCGTCTAACGCCAGAGTATAAATATGGAGTTAGTTTTGCGTCGAAATTGCGTCAAAAAAACGACGCAATTCCGGCGCAAACGGAGTATAAATATGCCCCATACTGTCTGGACAAGTAAAACTTAAGTACACATGTCCAATGGTTTCAATACCATACATCCTGTTCTATGAAGTATTAGAGACAACCCTAGGGGTGATTTATTAGTATTACAAAGGAAGATTTGGGCTCCGCAAATGGTTTACTTTGCCAGGTTGAAATGGCAGTTTAAGATTTCACACGAGGCTGAAATGGCAGCCATGAGACATGATTTACAGATCTACTTTAGTGGGTGGCCCGATCAGTGCTAATGCCCACTAGAAGCATTTAATTTACAAACCCTGGGAACAGGTAGTACCATTTACTAGGGTGCTAGTTAGGTATATATCAGTTTACCATGTTTAAGGTAGCGAACATAAAGACTTCGCCACTGTGGTTGACTAGGGGAAAGTGCACAGGATACTAAAGCCAACAAAAATGAGTCAAGAAAAAATAGAGGAGTAAAGGTAAAAGCTCTGGGGGAATACCATGCCAATGATGTCAGGTCTAAAATTGTTTTCCTCTAGTAGAAAGCAGGGAGAAATAACAACCCTAGTTGGAGTGCTCATCGCTAAGGTTGGAAAACCTGGAAAGACCATCAGCATTTGCTTGGCCAGCCCCAGGGCAATTTTCTACCATAAGGTTCATTCCCTGTAGGGAGATGGACAACCTCAACAGTTTGAGATTCTCATCGCTGATCTGCAGAAGCCAGCTGAGGGGTCTGTGGTCTGTCTGAAACCAGAAAGAGTCTCAGACACGAATGGTCTTCTTCAGTGCCTAGACCACTGTAAATGACTACATTTGCATTGCATTACACCTATGTTTCCTAAAAAGTAGCCTCCTACTGATGAAGGCTACAGGTTGGTCCAAGCCTCATAACTTAGCTGTGGGAATGTCATTCTCTGGTGCTTCCATGTGCACTATGAATTATTTTGAGAAGTGGGGTGCCTGAGCATGAGTACTGAACACATGGCCTCTTCCATGGAGTTGAATGCTTTATGGAGCACCTCTATTCAAATCACCTTCTTTGGTTGCCCCCTAGAAGTCAATTCTGTTAAGGGGCAACATGGTGCCATATCCCTTCACAAATACACTGTCATATCTGGTGAGACCTGAGATGTCACTCACCTCAATCTGTGTGAGAAAAGTAGTCTCTTTCTAGCTTGGTTACCCCCATTATTTGGCCTGTTTGTCAGTGTGTTTCACTGTGTCACTGGGATCCTGCTAGCCAGGACCCCAGTGCTTATGGTTTGTGGCCTACTTGTCAGCATGATTCACTGTTTTTGTCAGTATGCTTGACTGTGTCACCGGGATCCTGCTAACCAGGACCCCAGTGCTTATGCTCTCTCTGTTCCCAAATTTGTCACTACATACTGGAAACCCAGTATTTCATCCTAAATTGGCATACTGGTGCCCTCTTATAAGTCCCTAGTATATGGTACTTAGCTACCCAGGGCACTGGGATTCAAGGGATCCCTATTGGCTGCTGCATTACTTTTGCCACCCAGAGGGAGCCCATACAAAGGCTTCTACAGGACTGCCATTGCAGCCTGTGTGAAATGGTGCATGCACCATTTCACAGCCATTTACACAGCACCAGGTCACTTATACGTCACTTATAGGTCAGGCGTTCCAACCCTAAAGGCTGAGTGCAAAGTACCTGTGTGTGAGGGCACCCCTGCACTAGCAGAGGTGCCCCCACATCATCCAGGACCATTTTCCCGGAATTTGTGAATGCAGGGACCCGATTTTACATGTGCACTGGACATAGGCAAATACCTATGTCCAGCTGCAAAATGGTAACTCTCAATATAGCCATGTAAAGTGTCTAAGAAATGGGAATTGTACCCCAATACTGATTTCAGCATTGGTTGCACAATCCCATGCACTCTGGGGTCTCCACAGTGGACCCCCAGTACTTTCCCCCCAGCCTTATGAGGTTTTCCAGACAGCCCCAGTTGCTGCCACCTCACAGACAGGTTTCTGCCCTCCTGTTGCTTGAGCAACTCAAGCCCAGGAAGGCAGAACAAAGGATTTCCCTTGGGAGAGGGGAATTGCACCCTCTCCCTTTTGAAATGGATGTTACAGGCATGGGAGTGGTAGCCTCCCAGAGCCTCTAGAAATGCTTTGAAGGACACAGATGGTACCCTCCTTGCATAATCGAGTCTACACCAGTTCGGGGACTCCCAGTCCCTGCTCTGGCATGAAACTGGTCAAAGGAAAGGGGAGTGACCAATCTCCTGTGTATCACCACCCAAGGAATGGTGCCCAGAACTCCTCCAGAGTGTCCCTGGGTTTTGCCATCTTGGATTCCAAGATGGTGGGGCACTCTGGGAGTATCTGAGTGGCCAGTGCCAGCAGGTGATGTCAGAGACCTCCCCTGATATGTGCTTACTTGGTTAGGTGACCAATCCCCCTTTTAGGGCTATTTAGGGTCTCTCCTCTGAGTGTTTCTTCAGATTAGAATCACAAGACTCTAGCGGGAATCCTCTGGGACCTTTACTTCATCTTCTTCCGACGGATCAACCACGACCACTCCAATAACTCTACAAAACTGCAACAAAGAAGCAAATACGACTTCTGCAACACTGTAACTTCAGCTCCGGTCAGCAACTGCAACAGTTTCCAGGCCGTGCATCCTCTGAGGACTGCCTGTCTCCAGCCTGCACCAGAAGAACCAACGGAATCTCCCACTTCAGCAAGCACCTCTCTACAGCAATGGCAGGTGGTTTGGGTCTCCTCTCCAGATGGCAGGCATGGATCCAGCAACCCGAGTGGTGGACGAAAGTGACTCCGACAGTCCCACTATCCAGCTGTCCAACTTTGGTGGATGCAAGAGCTTGCCTCCCCACGCAAGACAGTACCCCGTTCATCATGTGACTTGCAGTTGCCAAGGCTTGTGTGCGACCTTCCAAGAAGTTCTTCGTGCACAGCATAGCTTAGGCCCCAAGCAGTCCATCCTCCGACGCACAGCTTCCTGAGTGGTTCTCCAGCGGCGTGGGAATCCTTTGTGTTGTGCTCCAGGGGCCTCCATTTGCACCTTTTTTGTCCCCGGGCTGTGGGACTCTGTCGCGTGGGCTCTCATTATTCTAAATGAGACTACTGGATTTCTAGGCAGCAGGATCTATAACGGTGTGGGGGACTGAGTCTGACCCACGTGTAAAGAACTCTGTCACCCTAAATCCAGTTTTTGCTCCGGCTAACTAGCAGTGCCTCATTTCTCCCATGTGGAAGGAATGATTCGTCAGCCGAGCGCATGACATCTCTGGAACTTCTCAGGGAAGTCGTGGTTACTCAGATCCAAACCAACTCTCTTATTTCCAATATGATCTCATATACAAATGACAAAGACAGTATAAGTTTTATATAATGTTTTAATAAAACGACTGTATTTTAGATATTAAGGCGTGAGCCGCAATAACCAGAACCATACAACACAGTAGGATTGAAATAGTCACCAGGAGAGTAAAACATAAGAACAAAGCTATCATATTGTCTAACAGTTTCTACTCTCCCTCTGCTTGTTCTATTTAGAGCACAGCATGTTAAGCGTCTAGCTTGCCTATTAGAATCACTGTGGAGACATCAGCCCTCATACCTGAGCAAAGACCTGTGATCTTGGTTCAGCATCTGCAACGAGGCAGTCAGCGTCTAGTTGTGGTTCCCTGGTCGGAATCTCCCTCTTGCGTGTATTGGGACAAGGAAGTGATTTTATAACTAACATGTCATTGTGATCACAAAATGTCCCTACGCAGGAATGCCAAGTCTAAACTCCTACCACGTCTATCGGCAATGTACCAGACTGTATCCTTGACTGAAGCACAGAGTAAATATGTTATGGAGAACTCCAGTGCTGAAGTAGGCAAAACAGTGTGATATGAATAAAAAACAACACTGTAGAACTGGCTATTTGAAAAATAACAGTACAAAGCCTAATAAAAAGCATGTAGAGCAAAGTGCACAGAGGCTCTAAGCTGTCAGCAAATGAATAAAATATATTCAGGGCAAAGTGCACAAAGGCCTAAAGCCTAAAGCTAAAGCGCAATGAATACGTAAAACTAACCACACTACAACTCCTGTGCATGCTGCCTGGTCTTCTGAGGGCTTTCTGAGTTGCTGAGAGCCCCCTATGTCTCTGGTAGAGACCACCAGGTCCCTCATAGTCGCAGGCAGCACCATTTCCCTCAAACCGCGAGCTTTGTATGTGCCAAGGCTTGTTGACGGAATCCAGTGATGCAAACCAGACTGCATTAATCTATCCAGCGTAGAACATCTTCTGCACCAACCAGGAACCCCCATCTATCTTCTTTGGTGCAACACTAACTTTGGCCCTTGTTATGACATTGGTGGTAAATGCCGCTTACCGCCGCGGTGACGGCCCGCAACACACCGCCGCGGTGGTGAATATCCGTTCACCATATTATGATACACACACACCAAACTGACAGAATACTGCCACATATACAAATCTGCCAGCCCAAAAGTCAATGTTAAAGTGTCGGTACGAGCACCTATACCGTCACGCCAACAACACAACACCCACCACATTATGACCCACGAATCTCCACAGCAGACATTCAATGGCTGTAAACCATTGGCGATACGCACCAGCGTGCTCAGAAACGCCAACCAAATATAAAACAACACAACATTGGCCTAAACAAAAATCACACACCTGACACTGATACACACACCACACACACCCAGCCACAGCACTATAAAACACACACCCACATTACTCACAACACTTTACGAACACAAATAATTGCCACAAGACTAACATGAAGACCAGTGAGACAACTACACACACACCACAAACACCTATCCATCCATGGTGTACCCGACATGCCACACCCCACCACATCATTCAACACCCTCTGCACAACGCACAACACCCATGTCCCAACTAAGGCAACCCCGTTTGATTGATGAGGAGTTGCGGGTCATGGTGGAGGAAATAGTCAGGGAAGAGCCACAGCTGTTCGGAGCACAGGTACAGCACAAATCCATTGCCAGGAAGATGGAGCTATGGCGGAGAATCGTGGACAGGAAGAACGCCATGGGACAGCATCCAAAAACAAGGGACAACATCAAGAAGAGGTGGAATGACCTACGGGGGAAGGTACGTTCCATAGCAGCAAGGCACCAGATTGCCATCCAGAGGACTGGCATTGGACCCCCACCTCATCCCCCACAGCTCACAGCGTGGGAGGAGTAAGTCATGGCAATCCTGCATCCTGAGGGAATCACTGGAGTAGCCAGAGGAGTGGACACTGGTGAGTCAATATTTACTGTTTTTCATCCCCATACCTGCATGCCATCACACCCCCCCACCCTCACTCCCATCACTCCTCTCTATCCCACACACTGCACCTACACATCTGACTAACACCAATGCTAAGCCCTGCATGCTCTACCAATGCATGGTCTCCACTCCCACCCCCCACCCTCCCAGCCCTGCATGTTCACCCATCACCAAAGCATACACAGCATGGAGTACTAACAATAACACAATCCATCACCATACACAAACAAAGTTGGAAGGGCAACTGCAACAATAGAGGGGAAGCTAAGGATGTAGAATATGTCACAGACATGAAGCATAATACATCACTTACATCCTCAAAGGTGCCCCAGCCAATGTCAGTGGCGAGGAGGTGCCATGACTATCCAGTCCCCCGACAGACGATACCCCCAGTGATGACAGTAACTCTGGACTTCAGGATATCGATGAACTACCTGGCCCATCAGGGACCATTGGTCAGGCGGCCACCCCAGCCTACTCACAGTCCACCACAGAGCCTCCTCTATCAGTATCCAACACCACAGCACCCACCCAACGTCCACCCACCTGTCCCCAGGACACGTCAATCAGCAGTCGCCCACCTGTACAAGGACCCCACTCCACCTCTCACCCCCAAGACAATCAGAAACCTGGGGTCAGTGGCAGTGGGCACACCGTTCAGGGAACCGAGGCATAGGGGAACAGAGACAATGGGAGGACCGCTGTGCACCAGAGGGAGGACAGGCCCAGGGAACCAACTCTCAAGGGGGCACTCACTAATGTCCTGGGTGCTTACCAACAATCCCAGGACAAGATGGGCCAGATCCTCACCAACATGCAGGAGAACAAACGGCTGCAGGAGGAACACCATCAGGAGATCAGGGAGCATTTGCAGGCCCTCAACACCACCTTGGTCTCCATAGCAGGGGTGCTGGCAGATATGGGCAACATCATGAGGGAATGGACAGCACACCAGTGGGTTCCTACCTCTAGCCAGTCTACTGACCAGCCCACCAATTCCGCTGCAGCTAGTGGGCAGGAGGCCCTGCCACAGGACCCACATGCCACCAGCACCCCTCCCGCTGCAGAAGGTGAACCACCCCACAAACTTTCCCTGCGACTCAGACAGAAGCCGGAGACACTTGCCAAGACCAAGACCACCACCAGGAAATTAGAACATCCAGAATGTCCCCCTTGTGTCCCACCCTGTCACCTTGTTCACTTTGAACTGCCTTTGCTCCCCTTCCTATGGCACCTTGGACACTGGACCTGTGCTACAAGCAGACTGGAACAATAGCCTGGACTTTCCTCTACCATCACCCCATTCCATTGCTCTTTTCTGTCAATAATTTGCACTACAATAAACACCCTTGAATACAACTTGAGTGATAGTGTTTTATGTGATAAAAATTTGCATTTATGGAAACAGTCACATCTTGTGTAAATGATGTGAACTCTGTGATAGCATACAATTAATGACATGTAGCTGTCTTTAGAAATCACATCAGTACACAGTTGTTATATCACCAACATCTGCAAAATGAGAAGCCATAGGTGACAGTAAGTTGAGATGCAAAGGAAGTGAATGCCATACTGCTACAGCCACACAGAAAACATCAATATTCAGAGGAATGGTCAGCTGCACTGTTTCACCTGTGTGTCATTGGAAGTATTGACATATAACTGATGTTCTGTTGTCCCACATCCTCATCCTCTGCCTCCTCATCGTCAATGTCCTCAGGGTCCACTGCAGCCACAGGGGCATTTCCAGTCTCCTCCTCCTGCAGATAAGGCATATGTCATCTGAGCGCCTGGTTGTGCATCATGCAGCATGCCACTCTTATCTGCCAGACCTTCTCGGGTAAGTAGCACCGGGATAACTATCAGATGGAGGCATCTGAACCTGGCCTTCAGGAGGTCGAAGATCCTTTCAATAACGCTCCTGGTTCACCCATGTGCTTCATTATAACGATTCTCAGCCTCTGTCCTGGCATTCCTCACAGGGGTCAGGAGCCATGATAGGTTTGGGTAGCCAGAGTCACCTACAAGTATTGAGGGAGAAACATTAGCCTTACACAATGGTATGGGGTTAACACCAGAAGGCATACATTGACATACATTGGGTGGGGAGTCAGGCTCACCAATTAGGCACACCCTGTGCCTCTGTAGTTGTAACATCACATTTGGTATGCTGCTATTCCTCAAGACGAAGGCGTCGTGCACTGACCTAGGATACTTGGCAGTGACATGGGAGATGTACTGGTTTGCCAGGCACACCATTTGCACATTGAGTGAGTGAAAACTCTTCCGATTCCTGAAGACCTGTTCATTCTGACAGGGGGGGACAAACGCAATATGTGTACCGTCAATCACCCCAATAATATTGGGTATATGCCCCATTGCATACAATCCTGCCTTCACAATGGCCAAATGTAGCTACACATGTGTTTGACCAAGGCAGACAAAACCCTTGCCAGCGAAATTAAAAACATTGGCTTTGACATTCCTGCAGCCAAGCCCACTGTCACTTGGAAAGAACCAGTTGCCAGGAAATGGTGCACTGATAGAACCTGCACAAGAGGGGGGAGCCTAGTGGGATGACGGATAGCTGATATCACATCAAGCTCTAATTAGGCCCACAGGTCTGTGATTGTGGCCCTGTCCAGTCTATAGGTGAGTTTTATGTGCCTGTCCTCCAGTGTAGCCAAAACCACAAGGGGTCTGTACACGGGGGCTTGTCTCCTCCTATTCATCCGCAGCGGTAGATATCTAACGGACACAAGAGTGAGTAGGCTGTCACAGTTTGAACAATGGAACTACCACCTCAGTGTACATTGAGGGCCATATTTATACTCTGGTTGCGCCGAATTTGCGTCGTTTTTTTCGACGCAAATTCGACGCAGAACTAACGCCAACTAACGCCATATTTATACTGTGGCGTTAGACGCTTCGGGCGCCAAAGTGCCCGGAGTGTGCGTCATTTTTTAGCGTGAACCCCTTCCTTGCGTTAATGATATGCAAGGGAGGCGTTCCCGTCTTAAAAAATGACTCCCAGGCCTTTACGTGGTATTTATACTCCCGGGCAAAAGAGACGCCCGGGAGTGGGCGTGGCCAAAAACGGCGCATTTGCGCCGCTTTTTAACGCCTGGGTCAGGGATGGCGTTAAGGGACAAGTGGGCTCAAAATGAGCCCAGAGTGCCCTCCCCTGCCCCCAGGGACCCCCCCTGCCACCCTTGCCCACCCCAGGAGGACACCCAAGGACGGAGGGACCCATCCCATGGACATTAAGGTAAGTTCAGGTAAGTATTTTTTTTTTTATTTTTTGTGGCATAGGGGGGCCTGATTTGTGCCCCCCTACATGCCACTATGCCCAATGACCATGCCCAGGGGACAGAAGTCCCCTGGGCATGGCCATTGGGCAAGGGGGCATGACTCCTATCTTTACAATGATAGGAGTCATGTTGATGGGGGATGGGCGTCGAAAAAAAATGGCGCAAGTCGGGTTACGATGATTTTTTCGACGTAACCTGACTTGCCCCATTTTAAGACGCCCATACGCCATTTTCCCCCTACGCCGGCGCTGTCTGGTGTACGTGGTTTTTTTCCACGCAAACCAGGCAGCGCCGGTCTGCTTGCGCCGGCTAACGCCATTCCATAAATACGGCGCCCGCATGGCGCTTCAGAATGGCGTTAGACGGCGCAAAATTTTTTGACGCTAAACTGCGTTAGCGCAGTTTAGCGTCAAAAAGTATAAATATGGGCCTGAGTATTGATGTGATGGGACAATGGGAATGTCAATGTATGTGCAAATTGTAGCAATTACGCAGTTATGGATTATCTCAATGTAGTCCACCACCATTAAATGGTGACTGCCTGTCCTGTATCTAGGGACAGGTAGAATTACGTAACTGCCGATGTTGGGCGTCATGGCGGAAGACGGTCTTGCACCGCCGTGCAATTCCTCATTGGCTAATATTGGACTCTATGGAGTACAGTGGCCAATGGGGATAAGCGGCAGCTGTGACGGTGTACAACGCCGCAGACGTGACCGCCATTTTCTCTCTAAATCCTCACTTGATTTCTGACTTTCCGCAGGATAACACATATACTACATGTGCTGCTGTGACCTGTGTCTGGATCCTGCCATGGCCCGTTTGGCTGGGGAAAAGGACCCTGCCTTTACTTTGGAGGAGTTGTAGTGCTTGGTGGATGGAGTCCTACCCCAGTATGAACAGCTGTATGGGCCTTCAGACTAACAGGTGAGTACACCTTGGGCACGATGCATGTGGCAAGTTTGCATGGAGATGTGTCTGCAAGCATCATGTCATTTTGGGGGTGGTATGTCTGGTGGTAGTGTACATGGCGGGCGCTGGGTGATGTGTGTACCAATTGAGATTGAGATAGGGTTTGTGGACCATATGTGTGATTGGCTGGATTGTAGGTGTAATGGTGTCTTCCTGTCTGTGTTTCCTCTACAGGTCAGGACCCATCAGAAGAAGGAATTGTGGTTTGCCATCGCCAAGGACGTGCGGACCCTGGGGGTCTACAGCAGGCGGAGCACCTACTGTAAGAAAAGGTGGGAGGACCTGAGAAGCTGGGCCTGCAAGACTGCAGAGTCCCAGCTGGGGATGGCCTCCCAACAAGGGTGGGGTGTCCGTCGGAACCTGACCCCCCTGATGGCTCCCCTACTGGAGGTGACCTACCCAGAGCTGGATGGGCACTTGAGGGTATCACAGCAGCCACAATGGGGTGAGTATAGTTTCCAAATATACTACTTGCGCATGGTGGGGTAGTCTCCGGGTGGGGGATGTGGGCCTGAGGGTGCCCCTAGGCCAGGCAGGACATTGCATGGTAGGTCCCATATTGTGCAGGCTTCTGATGTGAAATTCCTCCAACCAAGCTAGTAGGCCTCCACTACTGGGCAGGGGTCTGTGGGTCACAGGTATGCTGCATTGGCCTTAGGTATGCCTGTCCTAGGGCTGGTGATTAGCATTGTGACTTGTAGTGCATTGCATGGTGCGTAGGTCTGTTCCCTGTGTGAGTGTGCTGTGTACGCCAACAGTGGTGTTGGTGCTGCCATTGACCAGTTGTATCCTTTGTATCCCTCCCTTTTTGTTTTGTCACCCTGTCCTTGTGTGCATTAGCATCATCTGGCGGAGGAGCAGAGGCCCCAGAGACTGAAGGAGCTGCATCCCACACGGCCCAGGAGGCCGAATCCACCAACGGTGAGGGCACCAGTGGGATGGAGGGTGAGGGGAGCACCACGGCGTAGACAGGAGGGGGCAGTTTGGACAGTGATACCTCCTCCGATGGAAGCTCCCTGCTGGTGGCAGACACCTCTGTGGCCACTACAACTACAGGTACAGCCGCCACCCGCATACCAGCACCACCCTCCCAGTAGCCCCTCAGCAAGTTTCCCGTGCCCGCTCACCCAGGAGGGTGGGCATCTCCTTTGCCCCAGGCACCTCAGGCCCTTCCCCAGTTAGCCCTGCTGCCCTCAGTAAGGAGGCTATTGACCTCCTGCAATCCATCTCTGTTGGGCAGTCAACCACAGTGAATGCCATCCAGGGGCTGGCAAGCCATTTGCAAGAAACAAATGAATTCCTGGAGGACATCCACTTTGGCATGGTGGCCCAACAGAGATCAATCCAGGCTCTGGCTCCTCCCTGATGGCAGCCATTGTCCCCGTTTCTAGCCTCCCCCCTCCAACTTCCTCTACCTCGTCCCATTCCGGTGAACCCCAACCTATTCCAAGCACACATTCAGACCAGCATGCACCCAAGACAACACACAGGAGTGGCTCAGGCAAACACAAGCACCACATATCATCCCACAGGCACTCAGACATACACGATCCAGAATCAGGCACACCAACATCCACTGTCTCCACTGTGTCCCCCTCCTCATCCTCGTCCACCACCCTCCCAGTAGCATCTCCACTCACACCTGCATGCAGTACATCCTCATCCACCACCCCCATCACCATCACACCTATCACAACACACCCCTCACTGGCAGTCACCACCCCCACATCCATGCACATGTCCCCTGTGTTCTTTCCCACTGTGTCTGTGCCCCCTCCTCCCAAAGTACACAAACACAAGCACTCAGACACCCAACAGCCATCCACCTCCCAACAGCATCCAGCCCATGCAGCTGCACCCAAACACAGCAGACTGACACCTCCCACAACCACTCCCTCTTCCTCCACTCCCGGACCTTCACCCTCTTCCCGCCCCAGTGTCCCTAAGAAGCTTTTTCTCTCCACCATTGACCTCTTCCCTACCCCTCCCCCCGTCCTTCATGTTGGGCCAGGGTGGTCAGAACCCAGGTTAGCACCTCAGCCACCCAGTCCACGGCAAAATAGTGTCAGTAGCTACTGCAGGTGGGAGAGGCTCCAGGGAACCAGCCATAACCACTGACAGTGTGCCAGCACCAGCTGCCAAAGGGAAGGACAAGGAAGCACCACCAGCTGTGAAGGGCAAGGGGAAGGAGGCACCACCGGCCGCAAAGGTGAAGGACAAAGAGGCACCACAAGCTAGGAAGGGCAGGGGGCCTACCCCTGCAGGCAGGAAGGTCAAGAAGCCTGGTGCAGGGAGAGAATCTGAGCCCCGACTACCAACCATGTTGGTTCAGTCATCCGAGGCTGCAGGGGAAGGGCTGTAGCCTCCCCCCACCACGGGCATTCCCAACAACAGCACCGCCACAAGCATCACTACCTGCAGCAGTGCCAGCAGCAGCAGCCGCAGTGGACAGCCGTCCGAGGCTAAAGGGGAAGGGCTGGAGCCTTCCCCCCCACTGCCAGCTCCGACACCAGCACCGTCACCAGAATCACTGCCTGCAGCAGTGCCAGCAGCAGCAGCCCTAGTGGGCAGCTGTACGATCCTGCAGGGAACAGGCAGGAGCCTCCCCCCACCACTGGCATCCCCAACACCAGCCCCACCACTGTCACCACTGAGCAGCCGTCATCTCTAGCAGGCAGTGTGTATTCATGCCTCCATGGACTATAGTGCGTCCTGGCACCTGAAAATCCTGTGGGTGTGACACCCAGGTGAGTGACCTTGCACTCCCCATGTGCTGCATCACAGGGCAAAAAGTCCCCTCCAAAACCAGTGGAAGAAGCCATCCACTCACCCCCTCCTTGCCAGGATGAAGCACACTGGGCACAAAGCCCCCTCCAGAACCAGTGGAAGAAGCCATCCTCTCACCCATCCTCCACAGGATGAAGCACACTGGGCACAAAGCCCCCTCCAGAACCAGTGGAAGAAGCCATCTACTCACCCCATCCTTGCCAGGATAAAGCACACTGGGCACAAAGCCCCCTCCAGAACCAGTGGAAGAAGGCATCCACTCACCCAATCCTCCACAGGATGAAGCACACTGGGCAGAAAGCCCCCTCCAGAACCAGTGGAGGAAGCCATCTACTCACACCATCCTCCACAGGATGAAGCACACTGGGCACAAAGCCCCCTCCAGAACCAGTGGAAGAAGCCATCCACTCACCCCCTCCTTGCCAGGATGAAGCACTCTGGGCACAAAGCCCCTTCCAGAACCAGTGGAAGAAGCCATCCACTCACCCATCCTTGCCAGGATGAACCACACTGGGCACATAGCCCCCTCCAGAACCAGTGGAAGAAGGCATCCACTCACCCCATCCTCCACAGGATGAAGCACACTGGGCACAAAACCACCTCCAGAACCAGTGGAAGAAGCCATCCACTCACCCTATCCTCCACATGATTAAGCACACTGGGCACAAAGCCCCCTCCAGAGCCAGTGGAAGAAGCCATCCACTCACCCCATCCTCCACAGGATGAAGCACACAGGGCACAAAGCCCCCTCCAGAACCAGTGGGCAAACCACCCACTAGAGACTGTGGCCTTGCACTCCCCAGGACCAAGCAGTGGGCAAACAACCCACTAGAGAGACTGTGGCCTTGCACTCCCCAGGACCAAGCAGTGGTCAGACTACCCACTTGAGAGACTGTGGCTTTGCACTCCTCGGGACCAAGCAGTGGGCAAACCACCCACTAGAGAGACTGCAGCCTTGCACTCCCCAGGACCAAGCAGTGGGCAGACCACCCACTTGAAAGACTGTGGCTGTGCACTCCCCAGGGTAGAGTGATGGGCATGTAGCCCCCTCCTGGACCAGTGGTGTTGTTCCATCTTCCGGTTGAGGTGCCCCTGTTCCCGTCCCCCTGAGGTGCCTGTGTATTTTCGACCTGATTCCCCTGTAGTGTTCTCTCTGTGTTGATGCAGGAGTCAAGTGGGGCTTGGCCTATGTGATGTGACCCACGGACATTGTGGACTGGACAGTGTCCTTCTATTTGTATATGTGTATATACTGTTTTGATTTTGAAGGATGTATTTCTAGTATTTTATCTTACTACACTCACTTTAATCAATTCCTTTTGTCCTTGCATTATTCCTGAGGGGTACGGGGTGGATATGTAATGTTTGTGAATCTGTTTGTGTGTATGGTTTTGGGGGCGGGGGTGTTGCGTGTTGCATGTGTGTGTCACTCTCTTTTTCCTCCCCCCTCCCTTGTGTGCTAGACAGCAGTACTCACTTCTGGTTGTCTTCACCGGTGTTGGTATTCATGGTGAAGAAGGAGATAGATGAGCATGGGGAACACCTGCAACTCGGGCTCCATGGTGGCGTGGTTCTTCCTTGAGTCACCAGAGGTGAGTTGTTTCCCTTCAGTGCACTGTTTCCACTGTGCTCTTGATGTCGTTGATACTGCCCCAGAAAAGGTGGCGGATAGGGCTGTTGTAATAGTGTGGGCTGTACATTGTCTTCCGCCTGGCTTGTTGCACCGCTGTGGCGGTCGGTGTGTTAAAGTGGCTGTCTGTGTGAGCGGTTTCCACTGTCGTCATAATTCCATTTTTTTTACCGCCGGTCTGTTGACGGTGTTACCGCCGCTTTATCACCAATTGCCATGGTTGTAATGAGGGCCAATATTCCAGTCTGATTGTCTCAAAATCTGAAGCTCACTGCCTAATCTTACTGACCAAGTTACACCCCTGTGCTACATTGGGGTCTGCTGTTGTGTTCCGTAGAGCTCTATTTTAACCCTCAATAAAAATTCTGCTCAAGTTTCCATTCAGCTTACTTGGGAGATCATGACACTGCTGTGCTGCGTGGGATGGGTTCTTTTGGAATATTTACCATTTCTCTGGGTTGGAGAGAAAAGGAAAAGAGTATTCTGGATCCCATTGAGGTGCCATGGCAAAGCTCTGTGGGCCCTCGCACGCTAACTGTATAAAAGAGTAGGTGATTTTAAACATAGAAGTTCTGCCAAAATGTGCAACAGTGGGTATTTATAATTCTAACAGAAATGCGGACGTACGCCTGAACCCACTTTGTATGTAACTAAGGAGTCTTGCATTCAAAACGGACCTTAAAACTCTTCTCTTCCAAATACATTTTTTCAATAGCACTCCTCGTCAATGCCCCCCACAAGGCATATGCCCTCACATTATATAGCATGACCATGACCCTTGCATGACACCCTAAAGTGCTATAATGACCTTTCCCTGGAAATATGTATTGTATATATTTATGTAATTCTAGTCATTTTAGCCTTTCCATTATGGATTTCTTTTGATTATGTAATTTGTAAATACAAAACCTTCACCTTGAGCAACCATAGTAGCTATACGCAGGGTCAGATTGGTAAGGTGGGCAGTAGGGCATTGGCCGATGGGCCGATGCCTAAGGGTGACCTGTCGGCCATTTTTTTATGGCCTCTAAAACCGGTGATGGCATGCCATTTGCTTTATTTCTCCCCTGGCAGGCGATCATCACTCTTCAGGATATGATGGGCGAGGGAGGGGTAAGGCTGAGATGGCCTCTCTAGGGGCCAGGTGTTGCTCTTGTCCTCAGCCCATTCTCACTTTGGCCCCTTGCAGGACGTCCATGCCCAGAAGCAATTTCTTTTCTCTTGCCCCATCCCCTCTGAGCAATTACATTCAGCGCATGGCTGTATGTAGGGCCTTCCTGGAGAAGAGGGTCTGGAAGGTGATTTTGTGACCATTTGGTCATTTCACCTCAGCCCCACAGAGAAACAGCACTGTGTTTTTCTTAACCCCTCCCGTGCCAGGCGATTACCCTGAGATTATGGTGGGCTGGAAGGAGGTGACTCAGGCGAGTTGATTTTGTGGCTTTGGCCTCCACCTCTCTGTTACTGGAGCAATAGTAGCTGTGTGCTTCGTTTGACCCCTGCCCATGTCACATTTCTCTAAAACTTAGTCTAGTGAGACTAAGCAAACAGTATTCATGAAAGGACACTGACCAGGAATATGGGCTACTTTTTTGGGACTGCCCGAACCTAATCATGATCCCAATCCAACCTTGGCTATACGTACTGTCACCTACTGCCACGCCACTCAATTTGTCTTTTTCCTCATGTAATGTTTCTTCGCCCTATTGTAAAACGCCTCAGAATAATATTAGTGTTTTATAAAAACACATAAATAAAGTCACATAAACCCAGAAAGAAGGGTTGGAGGAGACTGAGGTGCGTGTCACTGTTCTGCTTGGCATAGCCATCGGGCATGTGATATACAGATAAGACAGCAGGCAGGTCTCTGTGCAATATAATTTGTTTTTAGTTTTTTTGTTGTTTTCATGTTCCATTCTATTTGAGTGCAATATTTTGAGGATAAACAGGTTGAGTGTTGAATTTTAGTGGGGTTGTCATTGTCAGCATTTGAGTCTATGAATGTTTACATCTGTATAAGAAAGCTTCTTTCTCAGATAAAGAGATTTGGATATTTAGAGTGAAGAGGTGTTTTGAAATAATTTGTCTAAATGTATGGGTTTAAGTGCCTGAATGTGTTTCATTGAACATATGTGTGTGAGTGTCTGATACTTTTTGCTGGTGCTTACTTTCTGCTATGCATTAGCATGTGAATATTTAAGGTTGTTTGTGCCTTCAGGCTGTTTATAGTTGCTTGTTCTATATTTAGGTTTCTGAGAGTAAATATAAAGTTCAAGAGTATGAATAGGTGCTTAAGGGTGTGTGTATAGAAATCCAGATTTTGTGTGACACTTTAATTGTCAAAGAGTTTCAAGGCTGTAGGTGCATAGTGGTGATGTAGAGTGTGTGTTTGGTTGTCTTAAACCAAATGATATGGGCGTGTTTATGTGTGTGTTGATGTCTGTGTTTATTAGTGTTACTGCCTGAGGAAATTCAATGAGATCCAAGTCTTCACTTGATCTAAGAGGCATGAAACTGTCTTTGAAACGAGATTGGCCTCTTATGGTGTACGTTAAAAGTTCATAGATTTGAGGATGGTGTGAATGCAAAAGGGTTAGTAAGGTCTGATAAATGAGTTTCAGTGATTATGTACGAGATTGTGTCTGGTGTGAGTGTCTAAATGTATGCATGAGTTGGTATCGAAAAAGGTGGCTCTCTTCTGGATGTGTATTAGGTGCAAGAGGTTGTGTGCTTGGTCTCTGACAGTGTGCATTGCTTTTCTGAGGGGTGTTGCAAGTATTCTCAGGGTGTGTTCATTTCAAAGGTGTAAAGTCACAAAAGATAGTACTTAACTTACTTGCCAAAATACCTTGTATGTGCATGGGAGTATGTGAGTGTTTCTAGGTGTAAGAGGTCTATATGGTTGACTGATGTTGTAGATTGATAGATGACAGCATGTGTGGTGGTACTTTTGGGTGTGAATTGGTGTGTGTGGTAGAGCATAGGCATCAAGAGTATATCTGGGTTTTTGAGACTGCTTGACAGTTTATGAATGGGTGAACAGATGGTATCTGAAGTTCTTTTTGAGTGGATGACAGTGTGCAGATATCTGAGGGTGAAGATAGGTGTCAGGGTGTTGGCTGGTTTTTTGTATAAGTGTGTCCTCTATTACCAAATATCCAGCTGTAAGTGGGCCTTCATCTCTAAATGTGAGGGCTGGTGCATGGATATGAATATTTGAAACTTTGCAAGTGTGTGTTTGAGCCATTGATGACTGTGTGTTGATGTATAGTGTGTGGTGCTTTGGAGATTGACATGCTAAAAGTAAGGAGTGATTGTGAGCATGTATGTGTTTGCACTGATCGGTATATGGTATTTATTTATTCCCCTTGCCTTCTAGGTCTATGGTGAAACTGCTGCATTGCCCTGGAAGTGAGCCTGTACAGGCTATATGACAGGTAGCTCAGTAAAATGTTAATGGCAAACTCATCTGTTTCAAAGTAATGTGGCCAATGTCTTCTTTGTGTTTAGGTGTGGTCTACCTTTCGAAGTGTCTAACCATGTGTATGGATATCTGATGCATGAGCCTCTGACTTTGTGCCTCTTATTAGATATTTTGTTTGATAGGTCTAAGATCCACCATGTTTCTAATATGTCTACAAGTATGCTGCTCTTTGAAGGTCTGTATGGGTATATGTGGATCTGTTTCAGTGTCTGTGGGTGTGTGTGTGTGTGTGTGTGTGTAGCTTTCATGTGCATTCACATCTTCAAATATACATGCTGATGATGATTCAAATAATTTTCTGAATTTTAGCCTTACCTTTTACAAAGGCTGTATGTGATGAGTAGCTAGAAAAACACTTTTGAAAGATAATCACCCAAACTCCGTCCTGGAACCAAAGACAGTGGTTCCACATACCCTTCCTAGAAAATGTGTATAGAAGTGTCATCCCACTCATCTACTTTATTTCAGTTTCAAGTTCTTCATGACCACAGAATGGAACTTGTGTATGTAGATGGGCAGTAATGTTCCAGACCAAAGTGATTTCTTGCTGTAGGTGTCACAAGGAGGGACAGTAAAAAAGAGACTGTCAGATGCAAGACCTTCTACCAGCTGTACCCATTAAAGCAAGCTTGTAGACTGTGTGTGAGGGGACCCACAATGGCCCATGGCACTCAGCCTCTTTGTAATGGACATGTAGGAGAGGGGCGCAAACAGTCAAACACATTCATCCTAATACCATGGGGTTTGAGTCGAACAAAGTTATCAATGGGAGGAATGTTCCTGCCCCCAAGAGTACAGGTACTTACAAGGCTATGGTTAAGAGGGAATATCTCTGATCCAAGGAGATTTTCTCTTGTTTCAAAGGTAAAGTTAAAATCATGGTAGCCAGTGGGGATGACATAATGTTAGAAATTAGGTTTTTGATTGAGGGGTTAAAACCCCTTCTCAAGCCACAAACACAATCCTCATTTAGGTGAACCACAAAAACACTAAATTAACTTGTGCTTCCCCTCTGGTAGCTTCGCACAAAAGCAGCCAGTCTTAACTTCGAGGCACTGTGTTAAGCACTGATGCAGTTTTAGCAAACTCTAGTGCCTAAAAGATCAAAGTGCCAAACACAGATATCTAGTTGTGCGAGACCGGGACAAAATCCAAAGTTATTCCTTACTGCAATGGAGTGTGGTGGATAAGGCCTAGTTACGACTTACTTTGAGGCTTAGAAGAAATTTCAAGGAAAAATGTCTGTGAAGATAAAGTTCAACAGGGCAATGTTCAACAGTGGTGTTTGAGATGGAGACGTTGTCAGGGAGCCGATGGAAGAGTTTGCAGTGAAGAGTTTTACATTGACACTTTGTCACTTTTTTGGGAGATGGAGAAAATCTCTAGTGAGATGAAGCTGCAGACTGTAGCTGACAAGGGCTCCACAGGGTGAGATACCCTTCTGCACGTAGCTGCTGGACATGATTTGCTGCTGTGGAGAAGAATGTAGTGGGAGCTACCATGAAGTCAGGCCGACCAGCGATGCACCTTGGGCAGATCGGTGGGCAGGTAAGTCAGAACATTGTTTAAGCCCCAAATTTTGGGTTTAGGATGTTTGTGCAACTTAAGCAGCTCTTCCAAGGATCCAGGACTAGGGGGCACCAGTTGGAGGGTAGGTATCGCTTCAGGTGGGGTCCAGGTGCTGGGTTCAAGTTGGTGGACATTTTTATGTCCCTGTAGCTCAGAACAGGAGGCCACCCAACTACCTCTTGGAGTCACTTTGTTAGTCCTAGGTTCAAGCAGCAAGGCAGTCTTCAAGCATCCAGGCTGAGAGTTCAAGGCAGACTTCAAGCACGGAAGGCCTCTAAAGTACAAAGCAGGCCTTTTGAGTGATCTCTGCAGGTCTGGGAGTGAACTGAAAAGTGGGTCTTAGGTTCCTATTTTTATACCTGGTGCCAGCTCTAGAGTGAAATAAACTTCTAGAATCACCTCCTCAGATGGTACTTGTTGGAAGGCGGGTCATTAGTTGTGTGGCCTGCACAAGTAACGAGTCCGCACACGACCGCCACTGGGAACCAAACACCCCATTGTAGCGCTTGACTCTCATAGGGTAGCGTTGCAGAGCAGTCCAAGGCTTACTCAAGGGAGGTGGTGTGGGCTAGTAATCCGCATTCACAAGCACGCAAGCATGACTCTTAATAAATGAATGTCCAGTCTGTGCTTTTTCTTTTGATAAAGCAAAAGTACATTTATTATTCACACACACTACTCAATACTATGCAACAATCTACAAATATATACAAAGTGATGAAATCACTCTGGACCAACAGTATGTAATCCTTCAGGTCTCCTTAAGGGAGAATATAATTCAACAACCCACATGGCAAAACAATCCCAGTGTCCCCCTTTGGGACATTTGAACATTCTGACAGTATTCAACAGTACAGTGCAATGATGACACCTACATTTGAGAATAAATACTTTCATCCGGCCAAGATGTGACTGTCAGTATCATTATTCAAATTAACATAATCAGGGAACATAAGAGACCAAATTCTAGCATTCTAACCATTAGGATTACTTTTGATTACTTTTGGATTACTCTTATTTAAACATAAAATAACAGTGGAATACATGGGGCCATACCAACCTACACCTATGGTCGGTACCCTTGCACAAACAGGAACAAAAGTTCAAAGAAGCTTGTGCTTCAAATATCCATCCAACCCTGGAGGGGTTATCTCTAAGGTGTCCCACCGTACCTAGGGTGGGGACACCAACAGATGTTGGGGGGAGGCTGCGCTGCTCCTGCAGCTCCCCCTGTCTCCTAGTTCTCCGTTGGTGATGGCCCCCATCTCAATGGGACCACCACAGGCGTTTTAAGGGCTCAATAAGCAGCCCCAGCCCCGCAAAGCATGCTGGGGCGGCTGCATAAATGATAAGCGGCTCTCCCGCTGAGAGGGGAGAGCCGCGATTCCTTTTCTGCTCTTGTTTTTATTTTTATTTTGGGGGTGCCGATCCCACCCGGACACCCCCTGCATTAAAAAGCCGATCCCTCGTTGGAGGGCGGCTCAGGGAGCCCACCCCTGGCCGCCCCCGCCGGTTCCCCGCACGGCCAGCACCTCCGGGTGCTGCCGCAGGAACCGGCCAGGTGACTTAGAGTCTGCCCGCTCCAGCGGCACTCCCCCTTCCTACCGGCATCTTCGGGGCCCCGGGATGGGGTCCGGGGCCCCTCCTCCTCACGATGGGGAGCGCGACAGCGCTCCCCGGAGTCCTCCTGTTCTCGGGGCCCCGGGATGGGGTCCGGGGCCCCTCTCCTCTTCAGTGGGGAGCACGACGGCGCTCCCCCAGGCCCTCTTCTGCGCGGGGCCCCGGGATGGGGTCCGGGGCCCCTCTGGCCATTATTCACGAGGAGCGCGACGGCGCTCCCCGACTTTTCTTCAGCTGGGGGTGCGCGACGGCGCACCCCCACTCCTGCCTCTTCTCGGGGCCCCGGGATGGGGTCCGGGGCCCCAGGGGACCATTTTCATGGGGAGCGCGACGGCGCTCCCCGACTTCCCTTCTGCTGGGGGTGCGCAACGGCGCCCCCCCATTCACCCTTTCTTCACGGGGAGCGCGACGGCGCTCCCCGGCTTGTCTTCGCCACCGGGGGCCCCGGGATGGGGTCCGGGGTCCCCATTCCTCAGCGGCAGGGGGGTGCGCGACGGCGCCCCCCCTTCTTAAACCTCCAATGGACCAGGCTTCACGGGGCCCCGGGATGGGGTCAGGGGTCCCTTTCTCTTCTGCGAGGGGGAGTGCGATGGCACCCCCCTTGCTCCTCTTTCTCCTGGGCAGCCCCCAGGCCCTGGCCCACCCTGGGGGCACAGTCTCAAGCAGCTGCGGAGCTCCACTCGCTTCGTAGCTGCTTTCACAAAGGTCAAAGGTCGCCATTCTTTGTCCTGTGATATCTCGGGCCCCCAAGGGCCGATTTTCTTCATTCTTGCGTCGTTCCGCTCCTGGTGACAAGCCCTTGCCATCAGGAGTACTCTCCTTAGGCCTCCTGGCCTGGAAGGGTCCCAGATCTTCAGGGAGCCAGTTCCACTGACTCCTGCACCAATCTTTCCTCTGGGTTTCCTCTTTTCCTTCTGGGCTGCGCGCTCTCCTTGCGCTAGCCCAGTCCTTCCCCCAACTAGTCCTCTGGGGGGGTAAGGGGGCCAGCTTGCCTGGCCCTGGCATTCGCCTCGCTGGCCTGGGATCCTTCAGGGGCAGAGTCCCTGCCCCAAGGGCAGTCAGGAGGTTCTTCCTTCCAGTTGTCCATGACGCCCGTCCGCAGTCCCAGTGTCCAGCAGTGAAGCACAGCCAAGAGAGAGAGCTCTCCCCTGTGCAGGACCTTTTAAGTGGGGGCGGAAGTGTCCAGCAGGTCTGCACCTCTGGCCTATCCAGATGTGCCACATCACTTCCTTGCTCCCATTCCCCTCCTTCTTGCACAGTCTTCTGGGATAGCTCAAGATGGCATCCTCCAGGAGTTAGTTGCCACATGTGCTCTGAAAGTCTCAGCCCCTCCTTCCTGACATTCCTCGCAGGGCTTCCCCAACCTGCTCCTGGCACTGAATGACAGCTGGCTGATTGATGCTAGGCCCTGCTCCAGCAACTGGACAGAGCAGTAATTGGCCCTAATCCTGAGCTGAGGCAGAAAAATATGACATCCCTGGATGACCCATAAGTGGTACAACTATGCTCCTGTAACCTACTGCATCATTCTTTTCTTACAGGTTACAGTGTACTTTGGTGTGACTCTGGTCTCGGTGGACCCCAGAGAACTGGAGTTGCACCCTAGGCCCTCCTTTCCCATTGACATTCAATGGAGTATCCCTCCAATGCAAAGATCTTAAGTACCCTGACATTGGCATTAGACTGGGTGTCTCTACAGTGAAAAGACAGTAAACACACTGACTCTCCCTCACATGTATACACCCTTCTCATGAGACCTACTCCAGGTCACCACCCACTCTCCATAGTTCCTCCTGCACCTTGACTACCTAAGCGCAGTTCTAAGGCTGCGCACACTAGGAATCCTCCTCTCACAGCCCTCACATGGGTGCACATCCATGCGCACACATGATCACATGTAACCTGCCCGGGGCCTCCTGCCTTGCTGCGCCACAGCAGCCTTTCCTTAGCACGGCGACACCAGCGGTAAACATGTGTATTCCATTTTACCATGTGTTTATTGTGCGGGAGTCACCTCATAGGAGGCTTCCTCACAGTAAACAGTCAAAAACCAGGTGGTCAAAAATCGAAAAATCAGGGCAGTCCTGCTGGTCAGAACCGTCCTCTAACAGTACTGGAATTTTCTTTCTCCATGCTTCGACTCTAAGATGTGTAGGGTGACAAAAGACTGGAGTGAAGTTCTGTGTGAGTGTGCAGAGGCAGAGTCTTTGAAATGCAAGTGGGGCAGGAAACAGCTCCGCCACTCCCATTCTGGCAGGATGGCCAATCTAGCTAACACCTAATTCCCCTTTGCCTCACTGTTTGGAAGAAATATGCAAAAGTCAATTTCCAACTGTTCACAGTCATGTGACACAGGTTGCAGGCACCAAATTGTTATGCCATCTTTCACTAATAGGACACATAAGACCTAAAAGTACATGTCCAACTTTTCAAATACTCTGCACCCTGCCTTAAGGGCTGTCTGGAGACTACATTATGGGTGAATTACATACATTAAAAAGAAAGGTGCAGACTTGGCAAATTGGTTATTTTGCCAAGTTGAATTGGCAGTTCAAAACTGCACACAGGTTGCAATGGCAGACCAAAGGCATGTTTAGAAGGGCTACTTAAGTTGGTGGCATAATAAGTGCTGCATCCCCACTGCATTGAATTCATAGGTCCTGGGTACATACTGTACCACACAACTAGGGACATATAAGTCAATTAAATATGCCAATTGGGTGTAAGACAAATTTTGCCATTTTTTTGTCGAGAGAGCACAAGCACTAAAGCACTGGTTAGCAGTGGTAATGTGCACAGACCTATAGCGAATAAAAATGAATTTTCGGCAACAGAAAGGGAGCAGGCAAAAGGTTTGGTGGAACACCAGCCTAAGGCTAGCAGGTCTTGCACATAGAATACCTGAGTTAAGATAGACATCAATGGCTATTTGGTCACAGTCGATGTAGGTGTGAGATGAGAGAGAAGTAAGACAAAGAGTATATCTTGGTCACTGATTTGAATGCCTCTGGTTTAGTGCCAAGATGTGAAGCCTACATGGATTGGACCACATCCGTCTGTGTTGGCCAAATCATACGCTGCACATCAATCTCAAGAAAATATTGAGACCATCACATATTTCTCTAGTCCAGGGCAAGGTATTGAGAGAATCAGGGCAGGCTCTGAGAAGGAGCATGCCAATTCACCTGTTGTCCCTTCAGATGGAGAAGAGGATGAGACACTCAAAGTAGGTCAGACCTTGAAGTCTGGTTCACTACCAAATCTGCATAGTTTGCTAGCTGTTCGAGGGCCTACCTATGATGTGTTCTACCATGCAGAGGTGGAGTGACATACAGTTATGGGATTTCAGAAGGAGGCTCAAGTAGAGGTCAGCAAGAGAGTATTAGGAAAGTTGGAAGGCATTATGGTTGCTGGGAGGATGGACTGCTATCTGAGCCAGGAACTAGCATGAGCTTAATTCCTCTCTTATAACATAGGAATTACTCATCATTGGCCCACAAATGTATTTAGCATTTTACCTTGGCACTGAATAGGTTGGACTTTGGACTTTTTTTTACTAGTCAGGGAAGTGCTGAGACACAGATAAGTTCTGTAAATATGCCCCACTTGACATTTGAAAGCTAAGGTAGGAGTAAGTACCAGAACACCATTAGTGCCACTGTAAGTACTAGGTGTTTTATTTTAGGGGGAAATCCATTGAATCCCCCTAACCTCCAGAATCAGAATTTGGTTGTGATTGATCGTGTCACCAGGTGTCCAAAGGCAGTATTTCTGAGGAGCTCAACTGCTAGGTTGGAGCTAGAGTACTCCGAGAGATAGTTGGTGGGGGCCATACAGGTAGTGCAGAAGGTATTTGAAGTGAACCCCATGTTGGACACAGGTGCCACATGGAATCCAAGGAAGTATCTCCATGTCAACTGACTTAAGCCATACCTCTGGAGCGATATTACAGTGTACCCTCTGGCAATGACAGAAGAAATTGAGGATAGTGAACCACTTCCTAACCTGTTATACAGTGATGAGAAAGATGGTTCTGTAGACTAGATATAACTTGCCATAGAACTGACTTCTGATCACCATTGTGAGTGTAGAGAGGTACGGGGATGCAACACCTGTCTACACAACATAGATACAGGGGATAGCCTGACACTCAATTGAAAGGTTTACAAGATATCAGATCAGGTCCTAGAGTGCATCAGAGCTGAGCTTGTCCAGATGCTTAAATTGTAGTCTTAGGATTAATTGAGTGGTCCTACGGTTCGTTGGCACATGTTTGCTATTAACTGGCATGCTGCAACTTTTTTTATATTTTGCTCTGATGTGTAACTGTAAGAAATGAAGTTATTTGATGTGGGAGATGGCAGCACCACTCAGGCAACAACCACAATCCTTATCAAAGTGAACCACAAAAAGACACAAATTTAACCTGTGCTAAACCCTCTGGTAGCTTGTTACAAAAGCAGTCAGTCAGTTCTTGTTTTGTAGTTTGACTTTCCTCAAAGTTCCCATTGAGGAGTTTTTCCTGCTGAAACAAGACCCACAGCACCACTTTGTACAGTGGATCGCGGCAAACCTGGCCTTGTAGTGTTTTTACTTGGTGCACAAAGGATGTTTATTATAGAGATAGGTTGTAGGTACATCCTCTCTATTTTTCCCTGTATGTGTGCTACATACTTAAACAGCCATCAACTATAAATGTGCTTCTGCTGGTATGAGATCAATAGCACCACTTTGTATAGTTGGTTCACCTCAAACTCTGTCTTCTTCTGAATCATCTTGGAACAAGAATGCTTTGTATAGGAATAGGTTATAGGTACAGTCTCTCTTTGCCCTTCTATGCGGACCAGGAACTTTGACAACAATCAACGTATACGTTTAGCCTAAGGTCAGGTTGTAGTGTCATGGTTTGTGTTTTTTTTTATGCCCTCATTAAGGTGCTTTTGCTGGCACGAGACCCATAGCACCATGTTGTATAGTTGATTCAAGGCGACTGTTTTATACTATACTTTGTTGGACCGAGAATGTTTAGAGAGGGACGGGTTGTAGTAGGCATACAATTTTTATCTCCTTCTAGGTGGACCAGATACTTGACAACTATGAACTACACATGGTTAGCCTAGGATCAGGGTTTAAGCTCATGATCTGCCTTTAGCCAATGTCCTCTTTGTGGTGCTTCTGCTCGCATGAGACCTATAGCACACCTTTGAACAGTTAGTTAAATGCAAATTGTGTCTCTTTTTATTTCTCCAATAATGGATAGTATAAAAAGAGGCACACACTCTCTCTCTTTTTCCTTCAAGGTGGACCAGGAGCGTCTGTAGATATCAATTACACATGTGTAACCTAGAGTTATAGTTTATGAACTGTCTTTTTTAATATGTTCTTTGAGGTAGTGAAATAGTCATTTTGATTTTCTAGGAGTTTCTAAATGTGATGATTACAAATCACTACTAATCCTGATGGGGTGGATTTTCCTGTACCTAAAGATTTTCATATGGTCATCGTACAGAATCCTCCACTTGTTGCATTGACCTTTGGTTGTCGACTGAAAGCATTTGAAATGAGCTAGCATCTGCAATACATTTCAATCACAGTGAACCTAATTTAGGTCCACAATAGCAAAAGACAGTATGGTGTCCAAACCATAAACGTTTATTAGCAAATATAACTAATACAAACAACCATAATTTAGTAAAATCAATGTATCCAAAGGTAGTACATATACATAAAATATTGTAGTCTGATTGTGTTTATTATAAAGAAGAGAATGCAAAATAAAAAAAGATACAAGGCACAGAATATAAAGTAGATTGGTTCCATAAAGGAAATTCCTAAATCTAAATTAAGCTTCAAAAGTGGCAACTGGAATTTCAGAGAGGAAGGTTTAAGAATCAGAGAAACCAAATCAAGGTTCTCAGTGGTGAAACAGGCATTTGAGTGTGAATCCCATCACCCTTGACAAGGAGAACCTGCAAAGCGAGAAAGGTCTTCTCTCAGTGGAGCCAGGAAAGGATCTAGTAACCATTCTAAAAAAACTCATACTTAATACATGGTAGAAATTTCTGTAATCTCAGTCCGATGAATTCCTTCTGGACAGACCAAACAAAAAGCAAAGTTCTATGGGAGCAGGTGGACTCCCCAGGGTGCCGGGCTCCGAACGAAGAACAGCTGCGTGGCTTGAAGTTGGTAACAGTCAGTCATGCCTAGTACAGGAGGCTATTTTCCCATCCATACTTGTTACATAACTAGGGCCAAACTTTAATTAGGCAAGCTAAATCTCACAGTTCGCTACAATAAACAATTACTATATGTATTCTAACATGCACTTCTTGATAAGGCACCTGCAGAGGTGAGTGTGGCACTTCCAATGCACATAGGTTAACACTGTTTTTGCAAACATGTAAATGTGATGCACTATTGCATGAAACATTAAATTGTGCTGCACCAATCCTTAATCAGTCTTTGCCATGTCTACTAACCTTCTCCTCTCTACAGAATTGGCACCAGTGTATCTGTTCTGTATATGGCCAAATATATTCAGTAGCAGATCTGTCAGTCGCCTTGAAGCCCCTTCAATCATGTCACACTTATCTATACATTTTTAAAAGTTGGTATTTAGGGTAAAGTCTTTTTGCTGGGAACAGCAAATTATTGTTTGAAGTACACGGCATGGATATACATATGAGTGGTCCGCAGTCTCTTATAAAGCACAGACAAATGGTGGTGCAATGCACCATTGATTGCTGCAGTGTAACCACTAGGCATCCTTGGCCACCCAGCAATGCCATGATTATGGGTGGGGGTCTCTCACACTGAAAAAAGCCAAGCCAGTAGCCTATCTGGCTCATCACCCTCCTAGTATAACCTCTGTCTATAATCCTTCAATGTCAACTTTACAAAGTGTTTCCCTTTTGTCCCCTATGGTGCATCACACTGCCTGCACCTCCGCTTCAGAGGATGGACTGCCAGAAGTGTTCCTTTGCAGGCAAGCTAATTTCTGCTCTTGTTCTCCGTGATTGCTTTGCAGTTGGTGTTTAATGCTGTGGCCCTCATTATGACATTGGCGGTGTCAGTTAAAGTGGGGGTAATACCGCCAACAGGCTCGCAGTAATTACTGCCAAATTATGACCATGGCGGTGATCTCTCCCATAGACAGCCAATGTACCACACAAACCACCAGGGCGCTTAGCACCACTGACCACAGCCATAGCCAACAACAGCCAGGAGGAAGACAAGGTACCGCCCACCATATTATGACACAGCAAACCAGCATGTTTTCTGGGGCAATACCAACGCTATCAAAAGCTCGGCAGAAACAGAAAACAGAAAACTAAAGACTCACCAACAGGTACACAGAGGACTCCGCTACGCCATGGAACTGTAACTTCAAGTCTTCCCAATGCTCTTCTATGCTATGGTCCTTCTGGAACACCAACGCCGGCGAAGACGACGATGGTGAGTACAGCCGCCTAGCACACAAGGGAGGGAGGGAGGAAAAGAAGAGTGACACACACATGCACAACACAAACCATTCAAACACACACCATACATACAACCCCCTGTAGAGTAAAACCAATGTCACAGGACCCACATCTAAGTAAAACAAGGACTAAATTGAGGTTTAAGTGACACTGTTATTTGATGCCAACAGTTGCCATATTGTCCATGCGAAAACATAAGCATCTGTCAATGTTCAGAAAGGGCCAATGGCCAGTCCAAAGTCCAAACGGCCCACATATCCACAGCGTATAGTCCAAGGACCAACATGACTCCTGAGTATGCAGACTCCATTGTGCAGGGACATCAAGTTGGATTGGAAATGGGCAGGCACCTCAGGAGGAATGGGGGTGGGGGGCACCTCAAGTGAAGTGGGGAACATGCCCACTGGTTCTGGAGTGGGATCCATGACCAATTGTCTCTGGTAGGCGGCATTCATGCCCTCTTCTGGAGGTGAGGGCTCCTTGCCCACTGCTGGTGGAGGTGTTACCCTAGCTGTCGCTGCTGGAGGTGAGGGCTCCTTGCCCACTGCTGGTGGAGGTGTTACCCTGGCTGCCTCTGCTGGAAGTGAGGGCTACTTGCCTACTGCTGGTGGAGTAGGGCTCTTGCCTCTCTTTGGTGGTGGACTGGGAACCTTCCCTTTCTTTGATGGTGGAGTGGGTACCTTCCTTTTCTTGGGTGGTGGAGTGGGAACTTTCCCTTTCTTGCCTCCAGGACTAGGAGGTGCTGCCACTTCCCCCGTCTCCTGTCCCTTGGTTTTCATCATCCTAGTCCCCCCTTTCTGAGGTGAGGTTTGCTTACAGTAGGGGTGGCAGCTGTCACACTCTGGGGCCCCTTTGAGCCAGCAGCTGAGGATTTGATGGGAGCAGTGGCAGACTGTTTGGCTGAGGTGCTGTGCTGGGCCGTCGGGACCCTGCTCTCACGGACAGGACAGGGGGTGGTGGCGGAGGGAAACGTTCAAGATGAGCAAGGAAAAGCTTCTTAGATACATTGGGGAAGGATGTGGGAGGAGGGATGGGAATGGAGGTTGAGGGAGTGGTTGTCAGATGTATACATTTGCTGGACTTGGGTACAGGTGCATCTGCAGTGTGCTGATGTGAGGTGGATGCCTGTTGGGAGTCTGAGTGCATGTGTTTGTGTCTCTTAGGAGGGGGGCAGACCGGGTGGGAGAGGACAAAGGGGACACGTGGATGGATGTTGTGGAGGTTCCTGCAAGTGATGTGTGTGTGCTGCGTGATGTGTTGATGGTGGTGGTGGCTGTTGATGTAGTACAGGCAGGTGTGAGTGTGGATGGGACTGTGATGGAGGAGGAGGAGGAGGAGGAGACAGTGGAGGCAGTAGATGTGGTTGTGTGTGCAGTCGTCTGTTGTTTGTGTGAATGCTTGTGACCTGAAGTGTGCTGCCTGTGTTTCACTGTGCTACTCATGTCTGATGTTTTGTGTGCATGCTTGTCTGTATGTGTGCATGTGATGGGCTGGGGTTGAGGAGTCTGGGACTGGGAAGTGGCAGTTGGAAGGGAGACAGTAGGAACAGGGACAATGGCTGCCATCAGAGAAGAGGCCAGAGCCTGAAACAATCTCTGTAGGGCCACCAAGCCACTGTGGATGCCCTTTAGGAACACATTGCATTGCTGCATCTGTGATGCTATCCCCTGGATGGAATTCACTGTGGTTTACTGTCCTACAGAGATGGATCTCAGGAGGTCAATAGCCTCCTCAATGAGGTGCCTGGTGCAAAGGAAATGCCCACCCTCCTGGGTGAGGTGGCAACTCAGTGAGGGGCTACTGGGAGGGCGGTGCTGGTACGGGGGTGGTGGCTGTACCTGTAGCTGGGGTGGTTCCAGATTTCCCATTGGAGGAGGTATCAGAGTCAGTGTTGTCACTTCCTGTCTCTGTCATGGTGCTCCCCTCACCCTCCGGACCACTGGTCCCCTCGGCGTTGGTGGACTCTGCCTCCTGGGTCCTGTGGGATGCAGCTCCATCAGTTGCCGGTGCCCCTGCTCCTCGACCAGATGATGCTAATGCACACATGGACAGGATAACAGAAGAAAATAGGGGGAGACAGAGAAAAGGAGTACTGGGTCAATTACAGCACCAACACCACAGATGGCATACACATTTCCATCACACACAGGGATCACGATTGGGCAATATGCATCGCACTGGCATTCCATTGGCTAGGTACCACAGCAAGATGAGAGCCAACCACCACCAACTGTACCTTTCCTTGGACCCACTAATCCCTGCCTGACCTGGAATGCCACCTAGCTGGAATACAAAGTTTTGCTATTCACCCATTTAGCTTGTGCTGGACCACGCAGCAATGTCTCAGCTAGCGTTAAGGGGCAGCCACTTAATAAAACCCACCACCTGGATCCCCTGCCAGCCAAAATAAAATGGTTGTTACGCTCACTGTACTCACCCCCTTGTGGCTGCTGTGCTGCCCTTAAGCGCCCATCCAGTTCTGGGTAGGCCACCGCCAGTATGCGAGCTATCAGTGGGGTCAGGTTCCGATGGGCACCCCACCCTCATTGGGAGGCCATCCACAGCTGGGCATCCGGGGTCTTCCGGGCCCAGCGTCTCAGATCCTCCCACCTTTTCCTGCAGTGAGTGCTCCACCTGCAATAGACCTCCAGGGTCTGCATGTCCTTGGTGATGGCATGCCACAATCCCTTCTTCTGATGGGCGCTGACCTGCAGAGGTAATACAGACAGGAGGACACCACTAACCAGACAGTCCGGCCTGTCACACATATGGCCTACAAATTGCATTTCCATCTTCATGGGTAGGACCCTATCCTCCGGCGCACTAACTCCTCCGAAGTGAAGGCAGGGGCCTTTTCCTCAGTCCCACGGGTCATGGCAAGATCCAGACACAGGTCACAGCAGCACATGCAGTGTAGGTGTTGTCCTGTGGCAATCCAGGAATTAAGGGCCAAATGTAGGTAGCTTTTTGCACGTCGCAAACAGCTAATTTAATTGTTTGCGAAGTGCAAAAAGCACATCACGATGTACAAACCCAGGTTTGCGATTTGGTAACCTGGTTACCGAATCGCAAAACGAGTGTGCGACTCGCAATTAGGAAGGGGTGTTCCCTTCCTAATTGCGACTCGCAGTGCAATGTAGGATTGTTTTGTGACTGCAAACACGTTGCAAAACAATTGCAGTTAGCACCCATTTCAAATGGGTGTTAACCCATTCGCAAAAGGGAAGGGGTCCCCATGGGACCCCTTCCCCGTTGTGAATGTCACTGAAAACATTTTTTCAGAGCAGGTAGTGGTCCTACGGACCACTGCCTGCTCTGAAAAAATTAAACGAAAACTCTTCATTTTTTGTTTTTCTAATGCATCTCTTTTTCCTTTAAAGAAAACGGGCTGCATTACAAAAAAAAAAAACTGCTTTATTGAAAAGCAGTCACAGACATGGTGGTCTGCTGTCCGCAGCAGGCCACCATCCCTGTGAGGGCCGCCATTTTCAAAGGGGGTCGCAAATTGCGACCCACCTCATGAATATTTATGAGGTGGGCATTTGCGACCCCCTTGCGAATCGTTTGCAGTGTCATGGACACTGTTGTGCATACGTTTTGCGACTCGCAAATTGGTAGTCGCAAAACCAAACATACGTACATGTGGCCCCAAGTGAGGTTCTAGATAGAAAATGGCGGTCATGTCTGCGGTGGTGTACACGGTCACCGTTGCCGGTAATCCTCATTGGATGCTGTACTCCATAGAGCCCCATGTTGGCCAATGCAGAATAGCACGGCGGTGCAAGACCGCCTTCTGCCATGACACCCAACGCCGGCAGGGCTACACTATTTCCACCTGTCCATACTTACAGGACAGACGGTCGCCACTTCATGGTGGTGGACAACAATCAGAAATTTGAAACTGAGTCACTGCCTTGAACTGTACATACATTGCCATTCACATTGTCCGATTACATACATACCCAGTTGCACTGGGGTGGTGGTTCCATTGTTCAGTTTGTGACACCCTTCTCACTCTTGTGTCCCTTAGATACCTACCATTGCAGAGGAATAGAAGGAGGAGGAAAGCCCCCGTATACATAATCCTTGTGGACTTGGCTACACTGGAGGAGAGACATATAATACTGATCTACAGACGGTACAGGGCCACAATCACAGAGCTGTCATCTCACTGGCCTCCCCCTGTTGTGCAAGTTCTATCAGTGGTCCATTTCCTGGCAAATGGTTCTTTCTAAGTGACAGTGGGCTTGGAAGCAGGAGTGTCACAGCCAATGATCTCAATAGTGCTGGCAAGGGTTATGTCTGCCTTGGTCAAACACATGTGCAGCTACATCGCTTTCCCCATAGTGGAAGATTTGGCCACTGTCAAGGCTGGATTCTATGCAATGGGACATATTGCTAATATTATTGGGGCGACTGACGTAACACACATTGCATTTGTTGCCCACCACAATGAAAAGGTGTTCAGGAATGGGAAGAGTTTCCACTCACTCAATGTGCAAATTGTGTGCCTGGCTGACCAGTACATCTCCCACGTCACTGCCAAGTATCCTGGGTCAGTGAATGATGCCTTTGTCCTGAGGAATAGCAGCATCCCAAATGTGGTGGCACAATTAGAGTGGCACAGGGTGTGGCTGATAGATGAGCCTGAGTCCCCACACAAGTTATGTCAGTGTATGCCTTCTGGAGTCATCCCCCATACCATTGTGTAAGGCCAATGTTTGTCCCTAAATTCTTGCAGGTGACTCTGGCTACCCAAACCTGTTGTGGCTCCTGACCCCTGTGAGGAGTACCAGGATAGGGTCTGAGAATCTGTATTGACGCACACGGGCGAACCAGGCGAATCATAGGACGTACCTTTGGCCTCCTCAAGGCCAGGTTCAGATGCCTCCATCTGATAGGTGGATCCCTGTGCTACTCCCCTGAGAAGGTCGGCCAGATAGTTGTAGTATGCTGCATGTTGCACAACCTGGCCCTCAGACAACATGTGTCTTATCTGCAGGATGAGGAGATTGGAAATGCCCCTGTGGCAGCAGTGGACCCTGAGGACAGTGAGGGTGAGGAGGCAGATTATGAGGATGTGGACGACAGAACATAAGTAATAAGGCAGTACTTCCAATGACACACAGGTGAGACATTGGAACTGACCATTCCTCTAATTATTTATGTTTTCAGTGTGGCTATAGCAGGACGGTAGTCCCTTCCTTTGCATCTCAACTGACTGTCACTGATGCCTTCTCAATTTGCAGATGTTTGTGTTATTAATACTGTGTACTGATGTGATGATGACAGACGGCTACAGGTCATTATTTGTATGCTATCACAAAGTTCAGGTCAATTGCTTAAGATGTAACTGTGAACATAATAGCACATTTTCATCACATAAAGCACTATCACTCAAGTTGTGTTCAAGGGTGTTTATTGTAGTGAAATATATAGAAGGAATAGTGCAATGGAATGGGGTGATGCTAGAGGTAAGTCCAGGGAATTGGTCCAGTCTGTTTGTAGCACAGGTCCATTGTCCAAGGAGCCATAGGAAGGGGAGCAATGGTAGTTCAAAGTGGACAAGGTGAGACAGTGGAACACAAGGTGGACATTCAAGAGGTGCTCATTTTTCTGGTGGTGGTCTTGGCAAGTGTCTCTGACATCTGTCTGGGTTGCAGGGGTTGTTTGGGGGGTGGTTCACTTTCTGCAGGGGGAGGGGTGCTGGTGGCCTGTGGGTCCTGTGGCAGGGCCTCCTGTCCACTAGCATCAGCAGATGTGGTGGCTGTTGAGTTGACTAGATAGTGGAAGGGGCCCGCTGGTGTGCTGTATATTCCCTCATGATGTTGGCCATATCAGCTATCACCCCTGATATGGAGACCATGGTGGTGTTGAGGGCAAATCTTTTCTGATCTCCTGATGGTATACCTCCTGCAGCCACTGGTTTTCTTGCATGTTGTTAAGAATCTGGCCCATCTTGTCCTGGGATTGTTGGTAAGCCCCCAGGACATTAGTGCCTCCTGGACAGTCGGTTCCCTGGGCCTGTCCTCCCCCTGGCGCACACCTGTCCTCTAAGTATCCCTGTCCGCCTGTGTCCCCTGAATGGGTTGCCCACTGACACTGACCCCAGAACCCTGATTGTCTTGGCTGTGAGATGTGGACAGGGATCCCTGTACAGCTAGGCACACTGCTGATTGACGTGTCCTGGGGATAGAGGTGTGGGGACGTTGGGTGGGTGCTGTGGTGTTTGATACTGAGGTAGGAGGTTCTGTGGTGCACTGGGAGTGGGTGTGGTGGCCGAGTTACTAGTGGTCCCTGATGGGCCGGATAGGTCATCCAGATCCAGAAGTCCAGAGTTACTGTCATCACAGGGGGCATCATCTGTTGGGGGACTGGATAGTTGTGGCACCTCCTCGCCCCTGGGATTGGCTGGGGCACCTGTGGGGATGTAAGTGATGTATTATGCTTCATGTCTCTGACATATTCTACATCCCTAGCTTTCCCTATATCATTGTTGTTGCCCTGCACCTTTGTTTGTGTATGATGATGTATTGTGGGAATGTTAGTTTTCCATGCTGTGCATGCATTGGTGGTGGGTGTACATGCAGGGCTGGGAGGAATGTCCATACATTGGTATGGCATGCAGGGCTTGGCATTGGGGCTAGTCACATGTGTAGGTGCACTGTGTGGGATGGAGTGATGGGAGTCAGGGTGAGGGGTGAAATGGCATGCAGGAATGGGGATGATAAGCAGTAAATACTGACTTGCCAGTGTTCAGTCCTCCGGCTACTCCAGTGAGTCCTGTGACTTGCTAATCCCATGCTGTCAGCTGTGGGGGAGGAGGTGGGAGTCCACCACCAGTTCTCTGGATGACGAGCTGGTGCCTTGATGCCACAGAATGTACCTTCCTCCGTAGGTCATTCCACCTGTTCCTAATGTCGTCCCTTGTTCTTAGATGCTGTCCCACTAAGTTCACCCTGTCCACGATTCTCCACCATAGCTCCATCTTCCTGGCAATGGATATTTACTGTAACTGTGCTCTGAAGAGCTGTGGCTCTACCCTGACTATTTCCTCGACCATGACCTGCAGCTCCTCATCTGAGAAACAGGGGTGCCTTAGTGGGGACATGGGTGTTGTGTGGTGGGTGTTGTGAAGAGGGTGTTGAGTAATGTGGTGGGGTGTGGGATATGAGTGCATGATGGATATATGGGTGGTTGTGGTGTGTGTGTAGTTGTCTCTCTGATTTGAATGGATAGCTATTGCAGTCTTTTCGTGTTGGCAAAGGGTTGTATGTAATGTGGGTGTGAGTGTTATAGTGCTATGGATGTGTGTGAGTGGTGTGTGTATGAGTGTCAGGTGTGTGATTTTAGTTTTGGCCAATGTTGTGTTGTTTTGTGTTTGGGTCGTCATTCTGACCACGCCGGTGTGTACCGCCAATGGTTTTCCGCTGTTGAATGTCCACCAGGGTGATTCGTGGGTCATAATGTGGTGGACATTGTTTTGTTGGCGTAACGGTATGGGTGTTCATTCCGACACTTTACCAGTGACTTTTGGTCTGGTGTATTTGTGTTTGTAGCATTATTCTGCCCATTTGGTGTGTGTGTGTTATAATATGGTGAACGGATGTTCGCCTCCACAACGGTATGTTGGCTGCTGTCACAACGGCAGTAAGCAGCATTCACCGCCAATGTCATAATGACCACCCGTATGTCTTCATGAGACACTCCCCATGCAGAACTACCTTCAGCGTGTTGCCTTCTAGTGCCCTCATTGAAGCTGACCCATAGCTATCAACAAATTAACCAGTATCAAACATTCTGATGCTAGTTCCCTAACTACTGCCATGATGCGCCATATATTAAATATGGCGTACACATGGTGGTGTTATGGGGCACTAGGAAGTGCAAGAAAAGTGTCATAAATCTGTCCCTTAGTTTCTTACAAATGCATATGTATATATATATATAGATAGATAGATATAGATATATGCTTTTCTTTTGGTCAGTTGTCTCCATCCATTGGACTGTGATGTAATGCTTCTGCCCACCATAGGCTACAGCTTGGAGCAAAGGATTAATCCACTTCAGGCACTGATTCTGTTCACCGTGAAAAACTGCATTTTGTACTTCCACATATGCACATCTGTGTAAAAGTAGCACACTTTTATATCCGGGCTTGTAGGTAATCTCTGCTTTTAAGTCTGGTTTAATTCTGCTTTAAATTTCTGTTTTGCAATGCCGTTTTTTGCCCTTCATTTTTTGAAAGCATATATGTCTCCAGATGCATTATTACTTCAAACTTTTAATGTCCTTTTCAAAGGTTCACAATAAAAAAGACAGGCTTGCCCAGGAAAGATGTTGGCTTTGTGAGTGCTTGCTTTTTTTCATCACAGTATTTCTTTCCATCTGCTTATGAATCCATGACTTCAAGCACCAGAATGCAAGTACAATTTTCCACCTGTTGGCATGTGGTCTAGAAATCACATTAAGGGGCATATTTATACTCCGTTTGCGCCGAATTTGCGTCGTTTTTTTCGACTCAAATTTGACGCAAAACTAACTCCATATTTATACTTTGGCGTTAGACGCGTCTAGCGCCAAAGTTCATGGAGTTAGCGTCATTTTTTTGCGTGAACACCTTCCTTTCGTTAATGATATGCAAGGTAGGCGTTCCCGTCTTAAAAAATTACTCCGATGCATATGCATCGTATTTATACTCCCGGGCAAAAATGACGCCCGGGAGTGGGCGGGTCTAAAAAACCCGCATTAGCGCCGGATTTTAGCGCCTGGGTCAGGGCAGGCGTTAAGGGACCTGTGGGCTCAGAATGAGCCCAGAGGTGCCCTCCCCTGCCCCCAGGGACACCCCCTGACACCCTTGCCCACCCCAGGAGGACACCCAAGGATGGAGGGACCCACCCCAGGGACATTAAGGTAAGTTCAGGTAAGTCTTTTTTTTAATTTTTTTTGTGGCATAGGGGGGCCTGATTTGTGCCCCCATGCCCAATGACCATGCCCAGGGGACATAAGTCCCCTGGGCATGGCCATTGGGCAAGGGGGCATGACTCCTGTCTTTGCTAAGACAGGAGTCATTTCAATGGGGGTTGGGCGTCGTAAAAAAATGGCGCAAATCGGGTTGAGGCGATTTTTTTGCCTCAGCCTGACTTGCACCATTTGTGGACGCCCATACGCCATTTTCCCCCTACGCCGGCGCTGCCTGGTGTACGCCGTTTTTTTTAACGCACACCAGACAGCGCCGGCGGCTAACGCCGGCTAATGTCATTAAATAAATACGCGCCCGCATGGCGCTTCAGAATGGCGCTTCAGAATGGCGTTAGCCGGCGCTAAATTTTTTGGCGCAAAACTGCGTTAGCGCAGTTTTGCGTCAAAAAGTATAAATATGGCCCTAAATGTGTTTTGATTATGACTCTTGGATTTCTATATAATGCAGATATTATTATTTGTGTCCCTTAATGGCTTTTCCTGATTACTCCATAATTTGTAAGTACAATAGCTTTTTAGACCAGATATTTACACAGCTCTTAAATTTCCCAAGCTAATCCAGTCCAGGTTTTTATTTTTTTATTCTGGGATTTGTAATCCTATGTATCCATTACAAAATCAGAACTGCAAGGCCTAGAAAGTTAAAGCAAAAACCTGGACTGGATGAACTACTCATAAATGGACCTTCCAAACCTGTGTTTTCCATTTTAGTGAACTATGGTGGTCATTACAACATTGGCCGTGCAGAAGACCGCCAACACACCGCCGCGGCCGCGGAATTCTGCCACAGCTATTATGACCCACATCTCTGAATCCACCAAAATTCAGACACCCACACAAGTCCGCCACACCAAAGGTCAGTGATAAACTGGTGAAAACAAATCCTCCACCGTCACGCCAACAGAAATACGCCACACTATCACGACACACAAATCCACACAGTGGTGTTTCATCCACGGTATTCCATTGGCGGTACACACCGCCATGCTCAAAATACACACACATTTACAAAACATCCCCACATTGGACAGTTCAAAATACACACACCTGAGACACATACACACACCACTCCCACACACCCATTACAATATAAAACACACACCCACATCACCCACAAACCCTTACGACAAAAAATTCAGAAAGAAGGCCAGAGAGAGACACCACCAGCAAGAACAACAGCATCCACAGGCACACAACACTATCACCCACACAACTTCTTCGCACCTCACACAACACACCACTACATATCACCACACTTATCACCACACACTCCACCCCACACATCACCTGCACCACCCCATGGCACGGTAAAGACACCCCAGGTTCTCGGAGGATGAGCTCAGGGTCATGGTGGAGGAAATAGTCCAGGTAGAGCCACAGTTATTCGGATCACAGGTGCAGCACACCAAATTGCAAGGAAGATGGAGCTATGGCGAAGAATAGTGGACAGGGTCAACACAGTGGGACAACACCCAAGAAATCGGGAGGACATCAGGAAAAGGTGGAACGACCTACGGGGGAAAGTGTGCTCTGTGGTCTCAAGACACCACCTGGCGGTTCAGCGGACTGGCGGCAGACCCCCACCTCCTCCCCCACAACTAACAACATGGGAGGAGCAGGTCTTGGCGATTCTGCATCCTGAGGGCCTCGCAGGAGTAGGTGGAGGAATGGACTCTGGTAAGTCAAATCTTAACTATTACAGCACATACCCCCACCCTCACCCCATCACTCAAACTCCTCACAAATGTCCCAACATCACAAACCACACATCCTAACACCAAGCCCTGCATGCAACAACAAACCATGGACACCCATCACTAAAGCTGGCCCACTGCACATACCCATACACCCCCCTAAACCACCATCACACAAGCTCCCACATAGGAATGCTAGCACTGGGGTACACGCTCACCCACCCATTGCACACCATTACACACACAGATTTGACAAACATCCTTTTATACCCCTGCAGGACCCCTACCCAACGTCACCAGACAGGAGGGTCCATACATGTCCACACCACCAACAGAAGAGGCCCACAGTGATGACAGCACTTCTGTCCAACTGGATCTAGATGACCAGCCCGGACCATCGGGGACCTCTGGACAGTCGGTTCCCCGCACACAGGCACAGGTCACCACAGACCTTCCCCCCTCTGGAAACACCAGCACAGCACCCACCCAGCGGGCCCATACCTCCGTCCCCAGGACACGTCAATCAGCTGTGTGTCCACCACTACAGGGAACCCAGGATAACCCACCACCCCAACAACGACAGGGACCTGGGGGCAGTGGCAGTGGGCACACGGTCCAGGGGACGGAGGCACTGGAACACAGGGGAACTGGGAGGGCTGCTTTGCGACAGGGGGCGGACAGGCCAAGGGAACCCACTCTCCACAAGGCCCTCTCCTCCATCATGGGAGCATACCACCACTCCCAGGAGACGATGGCAACGGTACGGGCCAAGTTTCAGGAGACCCAGCGCATGCAGGAGGAACAGTATATGGGCTTCAGGGAGGAACTCAGAACCATCAGCTCCACCCTGGGCACCATCGTAGGGGTGCTGAAGGAAGTACTCAACACCAAGAGGGACACTGTGGCACTACAAGGGGCCCCTGACACTAGCATGGATGATGAACTTCCCACCACCTCCGCCAGCACTAGTGGACAGGATGCCCCACCACACCAGCACCCCACCCCCTGCAGAGGGAGAACCACCCCGCAAACGGTCCCTGAGATCCAGGAACAAGACAGAGAACGATGCCAAGACCCCTGCCAAGAAATGAAACCACCCTGATTGTCATCCTACTGACCCACTTTGTCACCCTGTCCATAATTAAACTGCCCCAGCTCCACTTCCTATGCCCATATGGGCAATGCACCTGTGAGACTAATAGACTGGACCCTGCCATGGACACTCCTCCGCCATCACCCCTCACCATTTCACTACCACCCTCCAATATTTTGCATTTAAATAAACACACCTAAAGCACAAAATTATCTGGAGTCTGTCTGTGATTTCTAAATAGTGTATTAGCAATTACAGTGTCAAAATGTTTTTTTAAATAGTAATGTCAACATACCTATGGCACACAGCTCTAGTCCATGAGGAATCTAAGCAGATGTCACACAGTGGGACCCACATCTGTGAAACCGTAAGGAAAAGTGACAACTCAGTGACCATACACTGGGTGAAAACGACAGACAGGAGAGAGGTAGTAGTGTAAAAGTACATGTAGTAGGCAGGATTGTATTCTTACCTGTGTTTCACTGGAAATATTACTGGATCACTGAGTCCCTGTTGTGCATGTCTTCTTCCTCTGCTTCCTCCTCATCACTGTCCACAGGCTCCACAGCTGCCACAACACCGCCATCTGGACCATCCTCCTGCAGAAAAGGCACCTGGCGTCGCAATGCCAAGTTGTGAAGCATACAGCATGCCATGATGATCTGGCACACCTTCTTTGGTGAGTAGAATAGGGATCCACCTGTCATATAGAGGCACCTGAACCTGGCCTTCAGGAGGCCGAAGTTCCGCTCGATCACCCTCATAGTTCGCCCATGGGCCTCATTGTAGCGTTCCTCTGCCCTGGTCCTCGGATTCCTCACTGGGGTCAGTAGCCATGACAGGTTGGGGTAACCAGAGTCACCTGCAAATGGTGAGGGGCAACTGTTAGACACACACTAACCTGGAGGGATAACCCCAGACCCAGACAACCATTCCAACTGACTTGCTTCCAGGTGCTCACCTAATAGCCACACACAGTGCCTCTGGAGTTGACCCATCACATAAGGGATGCTGCTATTCCGCAGGATGTAGGTGTCATGCACTGAGCCAGGGAACATGGCATTCACATGGGAGATGTACTGGTCTGACAAACATACCATCTGTACATTCATAGAGTGATAACTCTTCCGGTTTCTGTACACCTGTTCACTCCTGTTCGGGGGAGACCAAAGCCACATGGGTCCCATCAATGGCACCTATGATGTTGGGGATATGTCCCTGGGCATAGAAATCACCTTTCACTGTAGGCAAATCCTCCACCTGAGGGAAAACGATGTAGCTCTGCATGTGTTTCAGAAGGGCAGACAACACTCTGGACAATACGTTGGAAAACATAGGCTGGGACATCCCTGATGCCATGGCCACAGTTGTTTGAAAAGAGCCACTTGCAAGAAAATGGAGCACTGACAGCACCTGCACTTGAGGGGGGATTCTTGTGGGAGGGCGGATTGCTGACATCAGGTCTGGCTCCAACTGTGTACACAGTTCCTGGATTGTGGCACGGTCAAGCCTGTAGGTGATTATCAAATGTCGCTCCTCCATTGTCGACAGGTCCACCAACGGTCGGTACACCGGAGGATGCTGCCATCTCCTCACATGTCCCAGCGGACGGTGCCTATGAAGGACAACAGCAAGCACAGAGTCAAACAACTCAGAGGTACGTACCAACAGTTTACACAGAACACCAATCATACACAAAAGGTGGCCTGTATGTGTGTTGAGACTAGGCCTAGGTATGTGTGACGCAGTTGGAAATGAAGCCATGTGGGCCCCTGAAATGGCGGCTGCCTGTCCTGTAAAGTGGGACAATGATATGTGAGGTAACTGCGCTGGCGCTGTACACCGTCGCAGTAGGCGGTCGAAGACCGCAGCGCAATGCTGCATTGGTTAACATTGGACCCTATGTGTCCCAGGAGCCAATGACGATGTACGCTGGCGGTGACGGTACACAACGCCGCGGACGTGACCGCCATTTTTTATCTGTTCAATCACTCGATACCTGATCTTCAACAGGAGAGGACCTACACTGCAAGTGCTGCTGTGACCTCGGTCTGGAAGAGACCATTGCTTGAGTGTCTGGGGAAAGGGCCCCTGCCTTCACATCGGAGGAGTTGGAGAAGCTCGTGGATGGGGTCCTCCCCCAGTACACGCTACTCTACGGTCCTCCAGACAAACAGGCAAGTACACAGGGAGCATGTTGTATGAGCTATGCCTGTGTGGAGAGGGCTGGATGTAAGAAGGAAGGGGGGAGAGTGCTGTGTGCATGAAAGACGGTGAATGCATGTGCCATATGCCAAGGGTAGGGATGGGGGCCAATCACTTTGACGGTGCAGTTGGTAATGACTTCTCTTCTTCCCCTGTACATTTCCAGTAGGTCAGCGCCCACCAGAAGAAAGATATTTGGCATGCCATCGCCAAGGACGTCCGGACCCTGAGGTTCTACCACAGATGGAGCACCCTCTGCTGGAAAAGATGGGAGGACATTCGCCGCTGGAGCAAGAAGACGGCGGAGGCTCAGCTGGGGATGGCCTCCCAACGTGGGAGGGGTGCCCGTCGCACCATGACCCCCCTGATGTTCAGGATCCTGGCGGTGGCCTACCCGGAGTTGGATGGGCTCTTGAGGGCTTCACAGCAGACACAAGGGGGTGAGTACACTCTCATTCTGCTGACTTTGCGTGCAGTGGAGTTGTCTGGGTGGGGGAGGAGGGCTGTGGGTTTCCCTAGGCCAGGACGAGTTCCGTAGGCAAGGCCCCTGCATAAGGCAGGCCATGTGGCACCCCAGCCCACCTCTGTAGAGTGCCAAGTACAGCTATTCATGACCCTGTGTCATCTATGTGTGCAGATGTCGTCCATAGCCTTGTAGGACATTTCCCAGGAATTGAATAGTGGAGCCCAAGAGCGCGGCGTACTGCAGGGGGCTTCTGTGTCTTTCTTGTCCGCCAACAGTAGCGGTAATCCATGCACTCAACATGTCTTACTTCTGTCGTCCCCCCACCTTTTTGTGGTCTCCCTGTTCTTGTGTGCATTAGCATCATCAGGCGGAGGAGCAGTGGCACCGGAGCACGAGGGAGCTGCATCCCACATGACCCTGGAGGGCGAGACTACGGACTCGGAATTCACCAATGGGACGGAGGGCGAGGGGAGCTTCACAGTGGGGACAGGAGCTGACACCAGCGACATGGACACGTCCTCTGATGGGAGCTCCCTTGTGGTGGTGGCAACATCTGTGCCCCCGCATCTACAGGTACAGACGCCACCCCCCCTACCAGCACCGCCCTCCCAGCAGCCCCTCTGCCTTCGCCCCGTGCCCGCTCACCCACGAGGGTGGGCATCACCTTCTCCCCAGGCACCTCAGTTCCTGCCCCAGTCACCCCTGCTGCCCTCAGTGAGGAGGCCATTGACCTCCTCAGGTCCCTCACTGTTGGGCAGTCTACCATTTTGAATGCCATACAGGGTGTAGAAAGACAGTTGCAACAAACTAATGCATTCCTGGAGGGCATTAATTTTGGTCAGGCGGCCCTTCACCGATCTTTTCAAACTCTGGCCTCAGCACTGATGGCAGCCATTGTCCCCGTCTCTAGCCTCCCCCTCCAACTTGCTCCACCCAGACACAATCCCCTGTACCTCTGCCTATCCCAAGCACACCAACAAACCAGCATGCACACACGTCAACACACAAGGGAAGCTCAGGCAAACATAAGCACCACACATCTCACAGGCACTCACGCAAGCAACACACACATGCAGACACACCAACATCCACTGCCTCCACTGTGTTCCCCTCCTCGCCTTCTCCCTCCTCCCTCCTCCCTCCCAGTCTCGTCTACACTCACACCTGCATGCACTACCGCTACAGCCACTACGTCCCTCACCAGCACACCCACCAGCACACCCCGCTCACGTGCACTCACCACCCCCACTACCATTCACACGTCCCCTGTGTCCTCTCCCAGTGTGTCTGTGATGCCCCCTCCCAAGATACACAAACGCAGCCACACACCCACCCAACAGCCATCCACATCACAACAGCTCCCAGCACATGCACCTGCACCCAAAGTCACCAAACGTACACCTCCTACTACCACCACCTCTTCCTCCACTCCCAAACCCCCTCCAGCTACCCGTCCCAGTGTTTCCAAAAAAAGTTTAATGTCCAGCCTTGACCTTTTACCCACACCTCCCCCACCCCGTCCATCTCAAAAGTCCCGAAGTAATACTTCAGCCACAACATCTCCGGGAACAGTGGTGCCTGTAGTCACGGGTATGTGGAGTGCACCGGTCACCAGGACAGACAGTGTGGCACGGAGCCACAGCACAGCCAGTCCCCCACCTGTGAAGCATCAGAAGTTGGCCAGTGCCCGGCGGGAGAGGGGGAAGACTCCAGCCACCAAAGCCGCTCCCAGGGGTCCCGGTGGGAGTGTGGAGTCAGCTGTGACACCTCCCAAGGTGGGGAAGGGCCACAAGAAACCCGCCAAGTCTGGGAACAGCTGCACGGCGGAGAAGACCGCCATCATCCCCCTGTCCAGGAGGGCCCCAGCCCACCTGCCCAGGTGGGCCCCGCCAGCCCCAGTCCAGCTGCCCAGGAGGGCCCTGCCAGCCTCAGCCCCGCTGATCCATGAAGGACCGCCAGCACAAGCCCCGATGGGCCATGAAGGACCGCCAGCACAAGCCCCGCTGGGCCATGAAGGACCGCCAGCACAAGCCCTGCTGATCAGGGCACCACCAACTCAATCACCGCTGAACAGGGCACCACCAACTCAAGCACCGCTGAACAGGGCACCGCCAACTCAAGCACCACTGGGCCGGTCACCACCAACTCAAGCACTGCTGAACAGGCACCGCCAACTCAAGCACCGCTGAGCCGGGCACCGCCAACTCAAGCACCGCTGAACAGGGCACCGCCAGCACAAACACTGCTGAACAGGGCACCGCCAACTCATGCACCGCTGAACATTGCACCGCCAACTCAAGCACCGCTAAACAGGGCACCGCCAACTCAAGCACCGCTAGCCCATGAATGGCAGGGGCACTGACGCAACTGGGTCCGTCACGGGGTGAGTGATGCACTCTGGGCACCAGTCCCCCACCAGAACCATTGGAGAGATCCATCTACTACCTCTGTCATTCACAGGATGAAGCACTCTGGGCACCAGTCCCCCTCCAGAACCAGTGGAGACTGTTATCCACTTGAGAGACTGTGGCTTTGCACTCCCCAGGATTGAACAGTGGGCAGCCCACCCACTGTAGAGACTTGAGAGACTGTGGCTTTGCACTCCCCAGGATTGAACAGTGGGCATTGAGCCCCCTCGTGGATCTGGCGTCGTGCACTCATCCGGCTGAGGTGCCCCCCCTTCCCTTCCCCCTGAGGTGCCTGTTGTATTTCTATCTGATGCCCCTGCAGTGTTCTCTCTGTTTTGATCGGGTATCGAGTGTGGGCCTCGCCCATGCATTTTGGGCCCAGTGGTCCACAGACTATAAATGGTGCAATACCTGGACTTGTATTATTGTTGTATATATTTGTTTATAGTGTATATATATTTTGGAGTACTGGATTTTAATGGATTACAATTGTTACAATCATTTCCTTTTGTCTTTGCATTCTTCCGGGGGGTTTGGGGGGTGTAACTGTATTGTATCAACATGCATTAGTGTGTGTGTTGTAGTGGGTGAGGGTGGGGGTGGGGGTGGGGGTGTTGCATGTGTGTGTCACTCTTTTTTCCCTCCCCCCTCCCCTGTGTTGTAGGTTCAGTACTCACTGTGGTCATCGCCGCCGGCGTTCATGCTCCTGGTAGAGGAGCTGGAAGACTATTGCAGGTAGAATTTGGAGTTCCGGTTCCATGGTGTCCTTGTTCCTCGTGGGGTGTGTAGAGGTGAGCGTTTTCCCTTCGAAAATCCTGTTTCTGCCGTGTTTTTTTCCTCGTTGAATCCGCCCCGGAAAAGGTGGCGGATTGGCCTGTCATAATAGTGTGGGTGGTACACTGTCTCCCGCCTGTCTGTTGGCGGTGACCACCGCGCTGTTTGTTTGTACCGCCATGGCAGTCTGAGTGTTAAAGTGGCTGTCTTTGTTGGCGGTTTCCGTCACAGTCGTAATTCAAATGTATTTTACCACCGGCCTGGTGGCGGTCTTACCGCCGCTTTAACACCATCCGCCAGGGTTGTAGTGACCACCTATGTCTTTTCTTGTTAACTTAGTTATATTATTTGGTATTCTGAGAGCTTGACCTATATGTAGGGTTATCAGCAATGGTGGCTGGTAATTTTTCCAAAGGGAGATGGGTGGGCCACACACCCACATACCTACACACACCTACATGCGCACTCACTCAAACCCATGAATTCACAAGTGTGCACACATACACCCACCATTTACAAGCACGTACACACACTCATTCATAAGTCACGCACACAAGTACACATACATTTATACATTCCCACAAGTGTGGTTCTAAAAATTCTGGACCCATGTAATTTACTTTGCCACAGCAGTACGATTTTAGTATCAAAAGACCGATAATGACTAGTACACTAAGCATGAGCATTTTCGCTCAATTCCACCACGTTTTCACCTCGAAATCGCCATTTTCGTCCTGCACTCATGGCTCCCATTTTATACACGGCAGCCATTTTTAAAAGTTGCCCTCACATAGGCTTATAATACAGTCAGATTTGATTCCAAGGACACGTACACCTTGATTGACTTTTCTCTGACCTGGGCAAGCTGGAACCATTGCCTCAGGCCAAACCTGTTTGGTCAGTCCCTCTCCCAGTGGCCGAATCAGATAGCATCAAGGCACACCATGCCATAAAACCCTTATTATCGCTCACACACCCTGCCTAATCTTGCTCACACCTGCACCAGCTCTTTTCTTCTTACTTTACGAGGGAGAGGTGCCCGTTTTTATTGGGGGTCCACACTTATCTGATGTAAAATACTAGGCCTTGCCGGGTAATTTATTATGGGTTGGATGACATGAAATATGACGTTTCATCATGACACTGTTTTTTCCTTTGTAGTGAAAACATGTGAATGACCAACCAAAATGTCAAGAATGTTTGCCTGAAGCTTAAAAAACTGTATATAAGGAAACCTGACTTTGCATTGACACACAGTCTCCTGAGAACATACAAACCGTGCTGTTGTACTTCTAGGACGCTTGTTACTTGGTTGCAGCCAATAAATTTGATCTTTGACTTCACCTAGAAGACTCTGAGTTTCTGTGGTCTGAATCAGGAAAGTACCCGAGGTCTTTGGGTGTAACCTGGCACCACTGGGTTACCGGATCAGTACCGGTTCTGAAAAACCCAGTACCTCAGTTGGCGCCCAACGTGGGGCGATACCAGCGGTAGCGGTCCAAGCCTGAGGTCCGTGAGGAGCTTCGTGTGAAATTTCTGGAGGAAGGCCGCCACTTCATCGACCCCTGCATGTCGACGTGGTCCGAAAGTCTTTGCTGCGAGGTTCCCTGCTTCCCGACGGCTACGAAGGACTGCTGCCCTGGCTATCGCCCTGATTTGGACCCTTGATGTTTGGTAGAGCAAAACGATAAGACGAGTCTTCTGGTGACGTCATCGATATTTTCAGTTAAGTATAAGTGGAGCGTCTCCCAGTCCTTAGTTGGACACTTGGTTTGGTCCTTAGTTGGACATTTGGTTTGGTATCCCTTCGGGATCACTTTGATTTGGAACTTGCAAGTACCAGAGCCGAAGGACTCGTGTATTCACAAGACTATCGTAAACGATAATCCTTTGAAGTTTGAAGCTAGACTAGTGAGCGAAGATGCCTGGTCTTAGCAGACTTGGAAATTTGTTTTGTCTTGGTTGTAAAAGGGACTCCCGGTTGGAGGACTCATGTCCGGTTCCTCCGATTGGAACTCCAACCTATGAACTATATGTGAAGCACGGAGTAGGCCCCATCACATATAATGAAGTATGGATCCGTTACACCAGAAAAGATGGTGTTTTAAAATGGCCCCAAAATGGTAGCTTTGACACAGAAATCTTAGATAACCTCGAAGTTAGACTTTTTAAGAAGAAAGCCCGGCCGGCAATGTTTGATTCTTTCCGCTTATGGCGTAAGGAAGCCAAGCAAAAGGAAATTAAATTAGCTAAGAAAAATAAGAGAGAAAAAGGTATTTCGATTATGCAAGCCGCTATACAGTTTAAAGATAACGAAGTAGAACAGTTGAATGAGCAGTTGCATAGGCGACATAAAATGACAGTAGATAAATGCTATCCAGTTTTGCCGCCTCTTCAGCAAGATGCAGCAAAAGACTCTGAAAAAGATCCCCTAATGTTGCATTTGCTAAGTTCGCCACCACCCTATGTGCAGAATGCCACGGCACCTCCGCAACCTCTAGTTGCACAACCAATGTTTGCATTGCCTCCTGCCCCTCCACAGCACCCACCAGCTATTCTTCAGTTGGTTCCTATACCTCCGGTGCAGCCTCCTCAAGGGCCACCGGCTTTGACATCTGCTCTGCCTTTACTTCCTACAACTTTGACTACTATAGCGACTACCACTCCTGGTATTGTTTCTGACACTGCTTCTGTCTCTGCCTTGTCTCATTCTGTTTTTCCTCCTGTTCATTTGTCAACCTCTCCCTCTATCCGTCAGAGAATGACAAACACTGTGACTAGTCTTTTATCCCCTCTCTTTGGGTCATTAGCTACGACCCCAGTTTCAGAGCGTAAACAATTGCGTAGCCAATTGCCTGATGGTAGGGAGAAAGAGACACTGAATTATTTGGCGCATAAATGGGTTACTGAACCAGCGAGATATGAACTAGAGTCTGTTATGGATGTCTTCCATCAGTGGGAAGAACCGAAACAGAGATACGTTTTTGAGAAAATGTGTACTTTTCTTTCTGAGGATTTAGAGGAAAATGGTTTGGAGCCCAATCCGCCTAAGTTGTGTCGTGTACGGTTCGATTTTGCGACAGGTTTGATTGTGGGTTCAGATGTCGAGAAAGCAGTTGCGATGTTATTGTCGTTTAGGACTGAAGGTGTTTCCAGGTTATTGTTTAAATATGATTCTTCTGCTAAAAAGAAAGGGAAACAGTACCCCATGAGAGAAGTTCCCCCACAATGGAGGGAAGGGGACCCAAATGCTAATCCACCTGTCCTGCCTCATTTCCAGCGTGTATGGGTACACGTTCCATGGAAGCGAGCTGAAGTTTTAGCCCTTAAGCAGACATTGCCTGATCCCCGTAAGAATCCTACAGGGTATTACAAGGAATTGTCACAGACTGCGGGGTCTTGCATTATGAATTTAGCTGACATAGACATGTTGTTTGGGAATGTTGTTCCACAGCCTTTATGGGGAAAGATTCGCCATACAGACCATGCTCAAGAGTTAGGTGACACATTGGCTAATATTGCTGCTGCAGATGTCCGACAAATTGGTGGTGCTAAACCTGAGCCTTTAGTGACAGAGCTTCCTGGTAGGATTATTGATTACATGAAAACTATAATGCCTGCGATGCGTGTAAACTGGGATAAATTGTCTGCACGTAAGCAAAAGAAAGAAGAAACGGTATCAGATTTCTTCACCAGGTTTGAAGAAACGTTTTTGGACCACAGTGGTCAAGATATGAGCACGGAAGGTTGTCAACGTTTGTTCGTCGATAAATTTGTGCATAATCTGCTTCCTGAGTTGTGTAAAAAGTTAAAAGATTCAGAAAGTTCTTGGGCAGTTTCCTCTTCAGCGCAGATATTGGCTACTGCACAGTACTACGAAAATAGAGATAAAGATGAGAGAGATAGAGTAGAGAAGAAAACTAAAGAATTGAAAACAAAGGTTCTGTTACAACAAGCGTACCCGCCACTTGGTGGTCAAAATAGTGGTGCACAGAACAACTATCAGAATAACTATCAGCCCCAACCGTTTCAGAGAAACTTGCAAAGAGCCGAGTATGCTCAACCACGTATCCCAGTAGGTCCCAATCAGTGTTCATATTGCAAGGAAGAGGGTAATTTCAAGTATAGTTGCCCTGCTTTGCTACAGCGCGAAAATGGTACTTCTGGTTTAAGAGGTCGAGGTGTTCCACAAGCACCTAGAGGAAGAGGACGTGGATATGTTCCCCAGAGCACGCGCCCATTCCTCCCTCAAAACTCAATGAACAGATTTGATCAACAGGTTAATGCATCTGGTAGGACGGCTCAGTACTATACTGATGATTACTATACAGAGGATGAGCATTTGGACAGTAATGATTGCTAGGACAGCCATAGACAAAGAGAGGGAGTTGTTTCAGTTCCAGTAGATCAGAGTGGGCCTTATGTTAAGGTGATTGCATCAGGTGTGTCAGAACCTTTTCTGTTGGATACTGGTGCTACCAAGAGTTCTATTATGCACTCAAAACTCCCTGGCGCACCTTTGTCTGGCGAAACAAATGTATCAGTAGGGTTTTCCGGCGCCCCAGTTAGAAATCCGATTTCTAACCCTATATCTCTTTCTGTTGGACTTTGTAAATTTGGAACACCCCTTATTTTGATGACAGGTTGTGGCGAGAACTTGTTAGGATTAGATCTGTTAAAGAGATTGTATGCGACATTGTATTGCTCTCCTTCTGGAGTGCAACTCACATTGGGTAAGAAAGTGGTTTCACCAATGTATTTGTCAAAGGACAGATTTCCACCAGAATTTTCGTCTCTTCCTAATACTCTTTGGGCTACTGGACCTAATGATGTAGGTCTTTTGGAAATTCATCCATATGTGATAACATTAAAAGCCAATGTTAAAATGCCACGTATTCCCCAATACAAGATCTCTAGTGAAGGGGAAAAAGCGTTGTTAGCAATTATTTGTGATCTGATTGAGAAGGATGTAATTGAAGAGACAAGAGGCAACGTTTGCAATAGTCCTGTTTTGCCTGTCTTGAAGCATACTGACCCTACTCAGCCACATGTTTATAGGTTTGTAATTGATCTTAGAGAGGTGAACAAAATAGTTGTGCCACAGTTTCCAGTTGTCCCCGATATCACTGCATTGTTGACAATGATTCCAGCTTCAGCCACTTGGTTTTCAGTGATAGACCTGAAAAATGCTTTCTTCAGCATCCCTATTGCAGAAGAGAGCAGGGACATTTTTGGCTTCAATTTGGGAGGACGAAGCTTCAGATTTAAGAGAGCTCCTCAAGGCTATTGTGAAAGTCCATCTATCTATAGTCAGGCTTTGAAAGCACAACTTGACACTCTTATGTTACCTGATGGCGCCACTCTCATTCAATATGTCGATGATTTGCTAGTTGCTGCAGATACTAAGGAGATCTGCAAAGAAGCAACATTGTCATTATTGCGTCATTTGTCTGATTTACACCACAAAGTGTCCCTTTCAAAGTTACAGTATTGTCAAAAAGAAGTGACCTATTTAGATCATCTCTTTTCGAAGGAGGGAAGGCAACTGACCCCAGAGAGAATCAGGGCTGTTGCAGCAATTAGTGTGCCAAGAACACAGAGAGAAGTGCGTGCTTTCTTGGGTATTACATCATATTGCAGACAATGGATACCTTATTTTTCGTTAATAGCCAAACCCTTGGTGGCATTAACTTGTAAAGATACACCAAATCCCGTCCCATGGTCTGAAGATTGTCAGAAAAGTTTTGTCGAATTACGTGATGCATTATGTTCAGCTCCTGTGTTGGGTACCCCCAACTACAGCAAGCCTTTTACATTGTATGTCCATGAGAAAGAAGGTTGTGCGTTACCAGTTTTGACACAACAGTTTGGAGACAGGGAGCGTCCATGCGCCTATTTCTCTTCAACCTTAGACCCAGTAGCTAAGGCACTACCAAGCTGCTTAAGAGCGGCAGCGGCAACTGCTGTTTCTATCCGACAGTCTGCTGGTTTAGTGATGAATAACACATTAATCGTAATGGTTCCACATGCAGTGGACACGTTGTTAAACAGAACCAAGACACAGCATTTAACTAGTGCTCGATTGTCAGGTTACGAGTTGACATTGTTAGCAAGCCATGTACATATAAAAAGATGCACTACACTTAACCCAGCTACGTTATTGCCAATTGTGACGGAGTTAGATACTTCTGAACAACATGATTGTCTCCATAGAACAGAAGAATAAATGAAAGGGAGAATAGACCTTCTGGACACTCCCCTTGCAAAGAGTGATGGTACTTTGTGGGTGGATGGTTCATGCTTTAAGCTCACGAATGGTGACACGACTGCGGCGTATGCTGTGACAACTTTGTGTACGATTGTTGAAGCTGCACGTATCCCACACAATTCAGCCCAAGCAGCTGAGTTAATAGCCCTAACAAGAGCATGTACAGTATCAAAAGGAATGAAAGTGACTATCTATACCGATAGCCAATCTGCGTTTGGTGTGGCCCATAGTTTTGGGCGTTTGTGGAAGGAACGTGGGTTCCTGACCTCGCATGGAACTAAAATACAGCATGGTCAGTTGGTAAATAAGCTCCTTGATTCACTTACTTTACCGTTGCAAGTTGCGATTGTGAAGTGTAGCGCACATAAAAAGGTGACTGATGATGTTGGTCGTGGGAATACATTTGCTGACGAGGTCGCAAAAGAAACAGCAAGGAATGTGATGAGCCGAATGTATGTCGCGGTCCCTGCAAGATGGATTGGTGATGTTGGAATGTGTGAAGACACGATAGAAAGCGTGAAATCGATTCAAGCTGAAGCCACAGAGAGAGAATTGAGTGTGTGGAGAGAAAGTACGGGTAAATTGGATGCGAATGGTTGTTGGGTCGAGTTGTCAGAACATCAAAGATGGTTGCTACCCGATGCGTATGTGCTTGCAGTAGTTACAATGGCTCATGGAATGGCTCACATCAGTGTGAAAGGGATTTGTAAGTTGTTGGCCCCAGTATGGCAAAATGCAGGAATTCCCAAGTGCGCAGAAAATGTGGTTAAAAATTGCATGGTATGCCTGAAACACAACCCTGGTAGAGGAACCCCAACCCCAGCTGGTCATTTTGCACCTCCTACGTATCCGTTTGAGGTTTTGCAGCTAGATTTCACCCACATGGAGAGGTGCAACAACTTAAAATACATACTCGTTGTTGTTTGTGCCTTTTCAAGATGGGTGGAAGCCTATCCCCTAAAAGACAATACTGCGCTATCCACAGCCAAAGCCCCTGTGAAAGAGTTCTTCCCTAGATTCGGAATGCCGAGAATGATCTGGAGTGACAATGGAAGTGAATTTGTGGGTCAAGTGATGAAGAAAGTATGCGAAGGGCTAGGCATAAACCAAAAGTTTCACGCTGCAAATCACCCCCAATCAGCTGGATTAGTGGAGTGCTATAATGGCACTCTAAAGCTAAAATTGGCCAAGATACAAGCGAGCTCTGGTCTTAAATGGCCTGACGCTCTACCCTTAGCACTCCTATCAACCAGAATGACTGTGCATTCACGAGTGAAACTTAGTCCTTATGAAATAGTCTTTGGCCGCCCGGCCAATATATGGGGAGTGTCCAGGCCCAAGAAGTTTAGCGAGATAGAGCATCCTGTTTTGCTTGACTATCTGTATGAATTGACGGCTAAATTGCGTGTTTTACATCAACAGGTCCACGACACCCTGCCTCCGGTCCCTGAATCTCCAGGTCATCCCATTGAGCCTGGATCCTGGGTTTTAATAAAGAACTTTCAGCGAACCAAAAACGAGCAGCCCAGGTGGACCGGACCGCACCTCGTTCTTCTCTCCACAAGATCAGCTGTTCGAGTAGAAGAGAAGAAACACTGGATCCATGGGACCCATTGCAAAAGGGTACCCCTACCTCTGCCATATGACCGGTGGGTCCAGGAAGGTGTCACCGACTCAGAGACTGAAACCGTGCCACGTTTTCTGCCTTTCAGCGATGCACGAATAAAAGGAACACTCACTGAGAAAGAAAGTGATGACATTTTACAATCAGCAGTATCACCGTCAGTTCGATTGGACACTACAGAACCTGAACTCCTTTTTCAGGACCACACGATACCTGGGACTAACCGTTATAATCTACGACCAAGAATAAAGGACAAATAAAACAGTTTACTTTTTTTCCCTTTAGCAAAGTTCTCCAATATGGAAAATTATTTTTTAATGACTTTTTGTTTTTTTGTGTTTTTCGAACCTCCATCCGGGTTCAGCTGTAGGATCGTGGCTGAAAAGACTTAGGGGGGTAGCCTGTGGACACAAGGTCTACAGGTCTGGTTTGTTCTAGGGCGGCCTGGAACATTCAGAACACTCCTAAGTGAAGTAAACCAACCGCCACGAACGGCAACGGTTAGAGGATGGAATCTTTCCAAAATGGACAACATGTTGAAAGACTGAGTTTCAAGAAGAGAATATGTGAAACGATAACCAGGAAACGGTTTTTGCTGCTGTGCATTTTTATGTTATTTAGTATACTTATGTTTTTTATAGGATATGTTTTATTCTGTTTTAACGTGATATTGGCACCCACTACCTCGTCTACACCTCCTCCTTCCACTGTTTCCCCACATTCTTTTTAACTCCTCCCTAAACATGAATCTGCTAGGAGACTAGAGTTCATTAATAACTCCTTCATCCAGCTTTTGCACCAACACCAACTAGTGATAAATACAACTAACTGTTGGGTGTGTGGCCTTATGCCTCACACAGCAGATAAAGGTATCCCTTATCTGATCCTGCCTTTCAGCCACAATGGTTCCGTGTGGGCATTCAGAACGATATTGATCTATGCACACTACCCCCTACGTTTTGCGGAAGACAACCCTAAGAAAAATGCTTTAGTTAAAGGTATCATAGACATGATGAAAGACAATATCTTCTACGAGACTATCCCCAGAGATGAGACAATAGCATATATAGGATGGAACATGACCGGATATGAAGCCACAATGAGTGAGAAACAGCAAGCTAAGATATCTTCCCTGATTTGGGTTGTACCCCATCAGGGTCACCTGTGTCTGCAAGGTACTGGCAAGAATCCCAGAGCTCAGCTAGGGGAAAGCGTCTGCACTGAGACATATGTTTTCGCATCTCAGACCTCCCCTCCGCTCTTGGCAGCTAAGGGTACCTATTTCATCTGCCATGATAGAGCCTTTACATGGTTGCCCCCTGACTATTCGGGCACATGCTTCGTTTTGTTCCTGTTGCCCCCTACCTACACAGCAGCGGCAGATTACCACAAGACAAGGATAGTTAGAGGCGTCTTCAGTGAAGAAGACACTGCAGGACAAGAATTTGGGGACTTCGTAAAGGGTTTTCTGCCGTTCTGGGGACAAATAGGTAACAGCAGGAGCATAAGGCAATTGATAAGAGTGGTTGAATCCACCATGGCTGAAACCGCTGGTGCCCTTGGTAACTTGACTGCTGAGCTCCAGTCGGATCGTCTTATGACCCTTCAGAACAGGGTCGCATTAGATGTCATACTTGCAGACCGGGGTGGAGTATGTACATTGATCCAATCGAGTTGCTGTGTTTTTGTCCCAGTTAACGCTCCAACAGTATACCAGGCCATCTCCAAACTGCATAGAATTTCCGAATCTATTCATTTAGATAGAGGAGATTGGTCATTAATGGGATGGTTCTGGGAACTGATATCAGCATGGGGATGGAAGATACTGATGGTCATTGGGATGATCTTGGCCATTCTTTTCCTGCTCTGTTTATGCGTGCAGTGTGCTCCTGCGATATGTGGCCTCTGTGTTACATCATGCATAAGGAAACCTGCACCAAGAGACGAGCTAAATACTAGGATGATGTTACAGCAACATCTCAACGACTTTAGAAACATAGACCTGGACTCAGATTAGCATGAGAATAGGTCTATTGCCTACGTAAGGGCAAAAGGAGGGTTTGTGGTTCTAAAAATTCTGGACCCATGTAATTTACTTTGCCACAGCAGTACGATTTTAGTATCAAAAGACCGATAATGACTAGTACACTAAGCATGAGCATTTTCGCTCAATTCCAGCAGCGTTTTCACCTCAAAATCGCCATTTTCTTCCTGCACTCGTGGCTCCCATTTTATACACGGCAGCCATTTTTAAAAGTTGCCCTCACATAGGCTTATAATACAGTCAGATTTGATTCCGAGGAGACGTACACCTTGATTGACTTTTCTCTGACCTGGGCAAGCTGGAACCATTGCCTCAGGCCAAACCTGTTTGGTCAGTCCCTCTCCCAGTGGCCGAATCAGATAGCATCAAGGCACACCATGCCATAAAACCCTTATTATCGCTCACACACCCTGCCTAATCTTGCTCACACCTGCACCTGCTCTTTTCTTCTTCTTACTTTACGAGGGGGAGGTGCCCGTTTTTATTGGGGGTCCACACTTATCTGATGTAAAATACTAGGCCTTGCCGGGTAATTTATTATGGGTTGGATGACATGAAATATGAGGTTTCATCATGACACTGTTTTTTCCTTTGTAGTGAAAACATGTGAATGACCAACCAAAATGTCAAGAATGTTTGCCTGAAGCTTAAAAAACTGTATATAAGGAAACCTGACTTTGCATTGACACACAGTCTCCTGAGAACATACAAACCGTGCTGTTGTACTTCTAGGACGCTTGTTACTTGGTTGCAGCCAATAAATTCGATCTTTGACTTCACCTAGAAGACTCTGAGTTTCTGTGGTCTGAATCAGGAAAGTACCCGAGGTCTTTGGGTGTACCCTGGCACCACTGGGTTACCGGATCCGTACCGGTTCTGAAAAACCCAGTACCTCACAAGTATGAACCACACATAAAAAAAAAACTCCTGTACTCTGCATTTGTGATCTCATGTGTCATGAGGGAAGCCTACAAGGTTCATAGAGGGTTAGGACTGCCACCTCCTCTTAATGGTTAACATTGAAAGGGACAGTAGTCCTTTACTCGTCAAAGACTGTGATGTGTTCAGTGAGAGTTGCGGACCTCATGCTATTCTGTGATGAGGTGTCACTGAGGAAAACTCAATCCTGGGCACTTCAGGACATAAAACTGAAGCACCAGGGGGCATATTTATACTCCGTTTGCGCCGGAATTGCGTCGGTTTTTTTTACGCAATTCCGACGCAAAACTTACTCCATATTTATACTTTGGCGTTAGACGCGTCTAGCGCCAAAGTCCATTGAGTTTGCGTCATTTTTTAGCGTGGACACCTACTTTGCGTTAATGATATGCAAGGTAGGCGTTCCCGTCTAAAAAATTGACTCCGAGGCATGTGCGCCGTATTTACACTCCCGGGCAAAACTCACGCCCGGGAGTGGGCGGGTCAAAAAAAATGATGTACGGCCGCTTTTGCGCCGTTTTTTAGCGCCTGGAAAAGGCAGGCGTTAAGGGACCTGTTGGCTCTGAAGGAGCCCAGAGGTGCCCTCCCATGCCCCCAGGGACACCCCCTGTCACCCTTGCCCACCCCAGGAGGACACCCAAGGCTGGAGGGAGCCATCCCAGGGACATTAAGGTAAGTTCAGGTAAGCGGTTTTTTTTGGTTTTTTTTGTGGCATAGGGGGGCCTGATTTGTGCCCCCCTGCATGCCACTATGCCCAATGACCATGCCCAGGGGACAGAAGTCCCCTGGGCATGGCCATTGGGCAAGGGGGCATGACTCCTGTCTTTGCTAAGACAGGAGTCATTTCTATGGGGGTTGGGAGTCGGAAAAAATGGCGCAAATCGGGTTGAGGCGAAAAATTTGCCTCAACCTGACTTGCCCCATTTTTTGACGCCCAAGCCCCATATCCCCCTATGCCGGCGCTGCCTGGTGTACATCGTTTTTTTCCACGCACACCAGGCAGCGCCGGCGGCTAACGCCGGCTAACGTCATTGATTAAATATGGCGCCCGCATGGTGCTTCAGAATGGCGTTAGCCGGCGCTAATTTTTTTGACACAAAACTGCGTTAGCGCAGTTTTACGTCAAAAAGTATAAATATGGCCCCAGGTATGAGTCTATCAGTGATGCTCTCCCTTGTCATGAGGGGAAGAACCTCACAATGCTTTGCAGGGCTGAAGAGGTCACAACTACAGGGCTCTGCAATCTTCAGCCCAGCAAAGACTGGCTAAGGCAGCCAGATGCATGATCATTTATACGCATCTCTATCACCTGGCTACCTGACCTGAGCTAAAAGTGTGTCTACAAAACAGTGGGGAGAGGCAGGGCATTTCTGCCCTTAAGGGTTGTCAGATGGCTCCATGTCACAGTAGATCCTTTTACCTTCTCAGACCTTCTCTTTTTGGTTTAGATGCAATGCCTGAAAGGCATTTGCTTGACAGCTCTGTTTACAAGTTACATAGTTTAAGTGGTAGCTCAGTTGAGACAGAAAAAGCAGGCTGAACCAGAAATCAGCAGCAAATGAACCATTAACTTAAGTCTTGTGTCATGTTTCTGAGAATGAAGATCTGAGCTTGTCCCTAGTTTTGAAAGAGATTCACTATTGTTTAAAAGACGGCAGGGGGTCTGGCTCAGCATTGAGTATAGGGAAGTTCTGACAGATCCTCTGGCCTAAGCATGTTATGCTGTGGATAAAGCAGTTTCTAGTTACATACACTACTAATGGCTGCTCAATGTGGACTGTCTTCTTAGCTGAGGATACTGGTCTTCATGTCCTCATTATTGCTGAGCTTGGTGCAGTTCTTCTTTGTCAGAGCATCTCATTTCATTGGCAGAAAACAATAAAAGTGCCTGTGTGGATGTCCTCAGGTTTTTGGACACCGGCAGGACTGTTGCAACAAACTCAGGGAGTTGTCCCTCAATGTAATCACTAGAGATAATGTTCTGTTCTATACACTTCAAGGGACAGCAGGCTGCAGCACCACATACAATCACCCACATGGACTACGCATATGGCACCAAATAAACTAGCCCCGCCTCTTTACTTTAGCACACTGGAACACAACATTTTTATACAGTTCCTTGTGCATGGCAAGCTTTTGGGTCATCTACATGGCCAAAGCCATGAATGAAACTGCTCTTATTGGCTTACCTAGTGCCCGAGTAAGCAGACACAGAATATGTATACTGGCAATTGTTTATCTAAGCTAAAACCTCATTAGAGAATCATTTTTTAAAAATAAATCATTGTTGAGCCGTGTTGTTCATGAAATTGCAGTACTATCCCTGAGTTGCATTTGGGGACACAAATACTAACCCTCTCAATTCACATGCATAAAGAATGGATTTTGGACTATAAAACTGACTTGTCAAAAGGGGCAAACCTTGGGAGCATCACAGCTATTTAACAGGGATTCCAAAAAGAAAGCATGGAATTGACTGGTCATGCTGATCTTGTCTGGGATACCCCCAAGTCCTAGAGACCATTGAGATACCAGCATTTTCTGCACACAGAGAGGTGGGGCTTTCAGCACTTACAGCACCAACAAGACTCCAGCAGTGTGGGACATGCCTGAGCATAGCTTGGGCCAAGAGCAGGCCCATCAGTGCCCATCCGATCCTGACTGAGACCAGGTCAGGCCCTTTTTTGCCTAAATTGGCATGACCTGGCTCAGCCTACAATATGGAAACGTGATTCTGCAGCTACTAGCTCAATCCCCACAGTGCCCCAAAAGGGGTGAAGTACCAAAAGGATATTTTTAACCTTGACTGTCCCTCTATAATTGAAGTGATAGTTATGGTTGAGAAGGAGCTGAGGTTCGGTGGCTTCTACCTTTCAGAGATGGGTGGCATACATAGGCCCTCATTACGAATTTGGCGATCTTCTGAAATGAACACAGCCAATCCACTGCCAGTATAACCAGTGTGGACTGACGACGCCGGAAGGTGGTATGCATCTCAGGCCGGTGGGGACTATGTTCCCCCCAAGCGTATTACGAGTTTGCACACCGCCAGGATTTTTGCTGCAGTCGCACCGCCACCAAAACCCTGTCGGAAACTAACCATATAAAAGGAGATACTCACCTTCAGGAACACAGACATTTCCTGAGCTGCCATAGAACCAGAACTTTAAATCTTCCTAATGCTCCTGCTCACCCTGCGTCTTCGGAACCAGAGATGACAAAGAGGGCAACAACCGTAAGTATACACACCTAGCAAAAACTGGAGGGAAAGGTATTAGAACACAAGCACACACAACATACACATCTGGGACGAATAGCGACGTTGACACACACACACGTAACCACATATCCATACCAACACACACACCTACACACACACAAACACACACACAAAACACATAAATGCCCACGAACAAGACACACGCCATGCACAACACACACATGCCAAACACACACCACCCTGCACACACACACATCACCGCCAGAGGTCAACACACATGCACACAAAACCACTGAGTCCCACAGCATCACAACTGCAGCTACACAAACTCTTGCCGACACATTGTGGAGCACACCTACACATTACAACACATACCAACAACAACACTCAAAGACAACACACAACCAATCAACAACAGCACACACCCATACAACGTACCAAATGTCACACCTCACCCAGACAACAGACAACACACATGACATAGCCATCACCAAACACACAGGCCAAATGCAACAACCATACAATGGCACACAACACCACTACTACACATCACACCATATACAATGTTCAACTCAGCTACACACATGCATGGAACCACACAAACATATCACACACAGAAAACACATCAGAAGCAGCTGGACCAATGGCAGGCCCACACACACACACACCTGCATTCCAGCCACAACAACCAGCATTACTAACACACACAACCCACATATCCACAAACCAAAGCCCACATACACAAGCCAGACATGTTGAATGAAAGGCAGGACAAGTAAGTCATCATCAAGACCAACGGTAGGTTGGTCCTGATATATTAAAACTTAAATAGAAATAAATAACTATGTACAGGCAAAAGGCCATTGGCCAGTCCATGTGTCATCATGCCATGACAAAAATGCCACATATCAGTGCCCCAACTTGACTCCTGACTGCAAAATCACCTCCACATGGTTGGGGCATCAGGAGGATAGGCAGACATCTCAGGGGTGATGGGGCGGTGGTTGGGGGGTTGGGTTTGGGAGGGCGGTCCTTGGGTTTGCCCTTGGGTTGGGGGGCTTGGGTTTGTGTTTTGGTAGAGAAGCTTTAAGTTTGGCCTTGGGAGGGAGGACATTGGGTTTGGGGGGGCTGGACCTTTTGGCTGGGGGAGGAGCATGGGCAACACAAAGGGGGGGCACATGAGGAGGTGGAGGAGGAAGGGATAGAACTGCGCAGGGACACAGGATGCTTTGGGGCTGACAAGGTGGGAGAGAGTCAGGGACATGGGTAAACTCATAAACTAAACGTTTCTTATGGACACAAGGGTGGTAATGGGAGAAGTGTTTGGGAGTAGAGGGAATGGGAGTGGTTGTCAGATGTGCCTTTGTGTGTTGTGGGTGCAGGTGCATGAGTGGAATGCTTTTGTGAGCTGGGTGTGTGAGTGTGGGTGTTTAGGTGTCTTGGGAGAAGGGAGGGACGAGGTGCTGGGAATTGCCATGATAGATGGGTGACTGTGTGTTGGGGTAGTGGCTGCAGGAATGGTGGATGTGCTGCATGTGGGGGTATCAGTGGTTGTGGTGAGTGCGGATATGGTGACGGGGAGGATGTCTGTGGGTCAACTATTGTGGTGACTGTGTGTAATATGGGAGTGGTGGCTGGATCTGGGAGTGTTGATGTTGTGCCAGCAGGTGTGAGTGGTGAAGTGTCTGTGATAGAGAAGGTAGTGGGGGTGCCTGTGCAGGCAGTGGATGTTATTGTGTCTGCAGGTTGGTGCTCTCTTTATGCATGCTGGTGGTGGGTCCTGTGGTGCTTTTGTATGTCATGTGGAACCGTGTCTGTTGTAGTGAATGCATGCATGTGTGAAGGCGTGCTCTGGATGGGTCTTGGGAGAGGGGATTGGGATTGGGATTGGGAAGAGGTAGGTAGAGGGGGGAGGGTAGATAAAGGAACACTGGCTGCCTTCAGGGAGGAGGCCAGAGCCTGAAAGGATCTCTGCTGGGCATCAATGGAACTGTGAATGCCTTCCAAGAATGCATTTCTCTGCTGCACTTGAGCCACCAGTCCTCAGATGACATTCACAATGGCAGTCTGACCCACAGAGACGGACCTCAGGAGGTCAATATCCCCCTCACTGAGGGCAGCAGGGCTAACTGGGGCTGGGGCATAGGTGCCTGTGGTGAAGGAAACACCCATCCTCCTAGGTGAGCGGGCACATCCACCTGGGTGGGGAGCTAGAGGGAGGGTGATGCTAGTAAGGCGGGTGGTGGACAATGATGGTGCTAGGGTGGTCCCAGATGGGTCCGCCACTGCCAGGGAGTGTCCACTGGAGGAGGATTCCGAGAATGATGTAGACAATCCAGTCTCCCAGGTGGCACTCCTCTTTCCCTCCATCCCACTGGGTCGCTCGGCTTCACTGGGAAAAATGACATTTCAATCCAGTGACAGCATCGTCTTTTCACGCATAAATCATAATTACTCTGGCTGTGTCACTGATACCCATTGTTGTTGTGCGTATGCCATTGTCCACAATCACAGTAATCCAGTAGTAGCCCACGCAATCCCACTCAAGGCCTGACAAGGGCCTGGTCACAGTGAGTACTCACCCCCTTGTGGTTACTGTGCTGCCCACAAGTGCCCATCCACCCCAGGGTAAGCCCCTGCCAAACTGTGGGCCATTAAGAGTGTCAGGGTCCAACGGGCACCCCTCCCTCATTGGGAGGACATCCCCAGCTGCGCCTCCGTGGTCTTCCGGGCCCAGCATCTCAGGTCCTCCCATCGCTTCCAACAATGGGTGCTCCACCGGCTATGGACCCGCAGGGTCTGCACTTGCTTGGCGATGGCATACCAAATCCCTTTCTTTTGATGGTTGCTGACCTGGATAGGTGACACAGACAGGAGGAGAAAGTGTTTTGGACTGGCACAAAGTAGACAGCATTGGCCTACACGCATCAGACACACCACATCGCCATTCACATCCATCGTAATGGGCCACACTGCTAATATCCATGCACCCAACATGCATGTACTCCGTGGACGGTATGCCTACGCCACTCACAATGGTACAGACCCCTACTACACACGACAAAGGCATGGCACTCACCTGCTCCTCTGGTGCCCAATACAGGGGTAGGAGCCCATCAACCAGCTTCTCCAGTTCTTCTTGGGTGAAGGCCGGGGCCCTATCACCTGCACCATGTGGCATGATGGCTCCCAGAGACAGTACACAGCAGCTCATGTAGTGGAGGTGTTACTTGCAGGAGTGTCAGGAGTCAAGTGAGATGAGCGATAGAAAATGGCAGTCATGGCCGCCATGTACATGACTGTCACTGCCGGTGGTGATCATCATTGGCCTCAGTCCCCCCAGGCAGCAATGTTAATCAATGAGAAGTTGCATGGTGGTTGCAACCACTTACTGCCATGATGGCATATGCCGGCTGACTTGCCTCACTTCCATCTGTCCTGTGCTGCAGGACAGGGGCCTGCTATTTTATGTACAGTAAATGGCTTGTTGTTGACAAATAAGTGCATCTTGGCACCTACATGTCCAGAATGCTGTGCAGGCCCATGGTGTACCACCATGTATTGGCACATACATGTCACATTCTACACACAGTGCTGTAATATAGGCGGAGGTCACATGAACTGCATGTTCACCTACTAGCTGCCTCGTAGAGTTTGTTGCACCATCGATCACTGTAACATCTACACACATGGCCCAAGCGAGACCCATATGTGCATACAACATGGGACAACACACATGTGTTGTGTGGCACACAAAATGTTCAGGGACAACAATGGCCAGCACGGATGGTAGAAATGGCCCTCCTGCGAACACAAAGTAGTGAGTGTTAATCTGCAGGTATGTATGCATAGTTTGTTGTGTGGCACAGCATTTTGTACATCTAACATGTGTGGAGTGCAAATCACAATCTACATTCTCTCCTCTCCATCCTAGATACCACGTAATGAGGAGAATGAGAAATGCACCGGTGTACCATCTGCTAGTCGACCTCGCTACCTTGGAAGGGAGACACATCATCCAGACCAATCATCTGAATCGCATCGCCATCATGGAGTTCTGGACCCACTTTGAAGGATGTACTGTTTGCTTTCCTAAAACACATGGACAGCTACATCAGGTTCTCCCATATTGCAGATTTGACCACTCTAAAGGCAAACTTCTGTGACCTTGGACACATTCCTCACGTCATAGGCGCAATCGATGGCACCCATATTGCTTTGGTTTCTCCCTCTGTAAACAAACAAGTAAATAGGGACCGTAAAAAACTTTCATTGTATTAATGTACAGGTAGTGTGTTTGGTGGACTGTGGCTGTCCCTGGTTTGTAACATGGCTTGCCTGTTTCCGTACAGGGTACTCAGGCTGTCCTAACCTGCCCTAGCTGTCAACATGTTACAATGAGGCCCACGGCAGGATGAGGCATGTAATTGAAAGGACTTTTGGCCTACTTATGGCACGATTCTGGTGTCTCCACATCTCTGGAGGTGGTCTCCCCTACAGTCCCCAAAAGGTGTGTCAGATCATAGTTGAGAGCTGCATGCTCCACAATCTGGCCCTATGATGTCACATTCCATTACTTGCAGATGAGGAGGTGGGTGCTTGACCAATGGGTGGCAATGGTGGCATGGAAACTGATGAGGAGACAAATGAGGCTGGTGCAGCACACTCTAGGACAGAGCTGATCAATCAGTACTTCCAGTGACATACAGGTATGTTGTCTGTGTTGTAGCAGGTGATATACATGCACTTGGATTAAATACCAAGCCCCTCCTGGCCATTTACATCAGTGCAGATGTCCCATTTACCCATTCCTCTGTATGGGGGTGATAGATGTGTGATTGTATGTCAGGAGTATTGTAATTGCTCTCAACTCAGCCATATGTCCCCTATGCAGGAAGCTAGGTAAACATCTTCTGAGGCGAGTCCTGTAGTGTGATATGTGTCTTTTCATCTAATGTCCAGAAGTGAGTCCAGCTATGGACTGTGTACAGTATATCCTTTCCTCTCCTAGCCATTGCCTGAGCCATTCATGTCAAGTTACCTTTGCTAACAGTTGAAGTTTTTGGGTTGAGCCCATTACAGCTGTCAGCTACAGCAATTCAATCATGTACATATTGCGTTTGTTGATGTAGAAGTGTAATCAGTTGTGCCTGCCAATCCACAATGGTCACCACAATTATGGACTGCCTATGTGCTTAGAGTGCTACCATTCCTCATATCCTGATGTGTGTTTCTGTGTTGTGCATTTTTCAGATTTCATTACTTGATCTTCTCTGGTGTGCGGCTCTCGTTCAACTGACTAATATGACATCTCTGTTGTACTAGGTTCCCTGCAGATGATGCCTCCCTCTACAGCAATTTGCACTGGCTGTTGGTTGAGGGTTATTACTACACATGACATTTTGCTGAACACACATTTGAACATCACAAAATTTAAAAAACAAATATATTTAATGTGATCCACAGTGTTTTTGTGCATATTTTGTCCAATCGTTGATGAGTGGGGTCATGGCTGATGAAATCATCGGAGTGGATGGTGTAGCTGTTGGTAGTACAGGTCCAGAGTCCAAGGGCCATAGGTAAAATGGAGCAATGACATAGAAAGGTCAACAGGGTGTGTCAGTGGCACACAAGGCAGGATGTTCAGGAGAGGGTCACTTCCTGGCAGTGGATTTGGTCTTGGCATCTGGTCCAGCCGGATGCCTGGAACAACATTTGCGGGTAGGTTCTGAAGGCAAAGAGGGAGGGATGTCAGTGGCCTGTGGCTGCACTGGAAGGGCCTCCAGTCCACTGGCTGCCACTGATGTATATGGCTCAGATAAGAGGTTGCCAGTGGAAGGGGCCTGATTCTGGGTGGAGGTGAAACACAGGATGTTACAGAGCTCCCTGAGCACCCCTGTAATGGTGGCCATGATGGTATTGAGTGCATGCCACTGCTGCATGACCTCTTGGTGGGATTCCCTCTTCCGCCTTTGGTTTTCCCCCAAGATGACGAGTATTTGGCCCATCTTGTCCTGTTGTTGCTAGTATGCTCCCAGGACTTGAGAGATGCAGTCCTGGTCAGTTGGTGCCCTTGGCTGCCCCAATCACTGGCCCACAGATGCCCTCTCATGCCCCCTTCCACCCCGTCCCTGTGCCACTGGCACAGTGTGCCCATTCCCAGTGTCACCAGGACCTTCATTGTCTTGGGTGTGAAGGGTTGACTCTGGTCCCTGTACTGTGGGACACACTACTGATTGACCAGTCCTTGTGACACAGGTTTGGGGACAAGGGGTTGGCTTTGCTGTTATTGCCACAAGGTAGGGGGGTTGGATGTGGGCAGGGTGACGCTGGGAGTGGTGGACTGATCAGGTGTCCCCGATGCGCCAGGTAAGTCTTCATTGTCCAGACATCCTGAGCTGTATTTGTCACTAGGGCCTTCATCCTAGGGATGGCTGGCCTTTTCTGGCACCGTCTCCATGGTGGCAGTGGCAAGGATACCTGTGGATGGAGTGGAAAAAAAAGTGTTATCTGGTGGAGATGTGATTGGTTGTCTCTTTGTCTGATGCATACAGTGGCTTGACTTGATTCCCAGCTATGGAAGTGACAGATGCAGCGCTGCAGGTATTGTTTGTGTATAGTGAATTGCGGGGTAGGTCCCTTGCTCCATTGGGGTTTGATGAATGGGTAATGAATTTTTGACATTGCTGTGTGTTGGTCCTCAGTCAAAGCATTCCGTTGGTGTGGCAGGTGCAATAGTTAAACATGCAGGGGTTGCACTGTGCAGAGGACATAGCAGGTTTTTTTGTAGATGGGCTGGTGTATTGAGGGATTAGTAGTGGTTGTAGTTGGCAGTGCTATTGGTGCACTTGGGAGGTACTGTGTGGGCATTGTGGATGGGTGGTGGTGTGGCATAAAGGTGGGGTGGGAGGTGATCGGGTGTGAGGTGAAGTGGTAGATACTGTGACTTGGGTAGTGATAGGGTGCTGAGGAAGCATGCTGGGGAGGAGGACTTGGTGCCAGGGGGGGAGTTAGTTACTTACCAGAGTCCAGTCCTCTGGGCATTCCAGTCAGGCCCTCAGGATGCAGTATTGCCAAGACCTTCTCCTCCCAAGTTGCAAACTCTGGCGGAGGAGGTTGGGGCCCACCGCCAGTCTTCTGTACCGCTATTTGGTGTCATAATGCCATGAAACGCACTCTCCCCTTAAGGTAATTCCACCTCTTCCGGATGTCTTCACCTGTGAGTGGATGGTTTCCCACTGAGTTGACCCTATTGACCATTCTCTGCCATAACTCCATTTTCCTGGCTATGGATGTTTGCTGTAACTGTGCTCCAAACAGTTGTGGTTCTATCCTGATGATTTCATTGACCATGACCCTCAGCTCATTCATCTGTGAAGTGTGGGTGCTTTTGGTGTGACATGGTAGTTGTGTTGTGGGTGGTAGTGGGTATTGTGTGTAAGGGTGCAGTGTAGGGTGGTTGGTGGGGGTGTTTGGTTGTGTGTGCTGGTGGTATCTGGTGTTTGTGTGCAGTGTTGATGTGTGTATTGTGTTGCTTGTGCAGTTGTGTGGTGTGTGATACAAGGGAAGTGTGAGGGTGCCTATGGTATCGATGTGCAGTGTCCTCCACTGGTGTGTTCCTTGCTGTCTTTGTTGGTAGTTTGTGCTTGCAAAGGATTTGTGGGGGGTGTATGCGGTGTGTTATATAGTGCAGTGAGCAGGTGTGTGTTTGTGTCTCAGGCGTGGGGTATTCGTACTGTCCAATGTGGTGCTGTGTTCTGGTTGAGGTGAGTGTTTGACCGCGGCGGTTCACACTGTCAATGGTTTTCCACTGTGCAATGACAGCTGTGCTGACTTGTGTGTCGTAATCTGGAGGGCAAAATATGTTTGACGTGGCGGTGCTGGGGGTGGGACCACCTTTATCCCACTCTCAGTCATCCTGGTGGTATCGGATTTGTGGCTGGATTTTGACTGTCTTCATTGTGGACTCTTAATACAGCGGGCGGGATACCACCAACACTGGCAGTCCTTTAGTGCCCGCAACCACGACAGTCTTGGCAAAAGACCACCAAAGTCATAATGAGGGCCATAATGTCTACTGGGGCTGATTTGTCGATTGACAATCTAGAAGGAACCAAGAAAGCCCATTATGCTGACTTGGGCCCTAATTTAGAGAGAACTAAAGAGACAACCTCAGTGATAGTACATTAAATGATGGCAGCCTGTAATGATTCTAATTTGGATTCAGAATCTTCTGTTTGTAAGAGTAAAAGAAGGAGGTTACCTCATCCATGGTGGGTGGCTCCAAGGGGACCAATACGTCTACTTGACCAATGAAATTGGTGAGTGTAGACAATAAAAGGATGGGGGTTGAGAACTCTGCTTTCTTGTTGGACAAATTGGCTAACAGAAACAAAGCCTCTATCAAGATTTGTTTTGGTCACTGCATTGAGGGGCTGGGCATGAAAGAAATAGCAGTTGCTTTCCTGGAGGTGCCTTTGATGACTCTCCCAGGACAAATCATTGTAATGTTAGTAATGTTTCCTCATCAGGGACAAGGACAGGTGTTTGGGGGCTGAAAACCGGCACTTTAAAGAGAGTTTAGAAGTTCAAAGGAGGCTCACTAGGGGAGGATCTTGAGCTCCAGTACGTGTACCAGCTTTGACTGTTCCTGAGGTACATGTATCATCTTTGCCGCCATGGCCAGATGCTTTAGGCATGATTTCTCATGTCAAGGGGGAGCCGACCACTAGAATTAGGAGTTGTGGTGGTTCGATGGGTCCTTTGTAGGAATTGTCTCCTGATCTCACCTGATTTATTGCTATATTGGGCAATTTTACACAGTTACAAGCTGGAATGAGTGAAAGTTTTGGTCAATCAATCAATCAAGCAAACAGGATCTTTAAGCTGAACTAATCACCCTCAAGGGCATCCAGGTGCTTTCAGGTCTCAGTGGCTCATTTGAATAACCAGGTCTTGAGGGCTCTATGGAATTCTGGTTGAGAGATTGTGGTCCAGAGACACATGGGGTTGCTGTTCCAGGTTTTTGTTGCTATGTGGGAGAAGGCATGTCCTCCACTTTTGCTTCTGTGGATGCATGAAGTGTGAGCAAGTGATATGGAGGTAGAGCATAGTCTTCTTGACGGTTGGTGGAAATTCAGGCGATGATTAATGTAGGTGGGACCTTGGGTTTGTAAAGCTTTGTGTGCAGGGGTCAGCAGCTTGAATACTCACCTCTTCTGCACGGGAAGCCAATGGAGTTGCCTGAGATGACGTGTGATTTGGGATCGTCGGATGAGGTCGAGGATGAGTCTGGCTGCATCGTTCTGTATGGTCTGAAGTCTTTGTAGGAGTTGCAAGTTGACTCCCACATAGATGGTGTTGCAGTAGTCTAGTCAACTGGTAATGAGGGCCTGTATCATGGTGAGTCTTATGTGTGGAGCACAAAATTACTCATCAGTTCATGTGGGGGAGATAGTCTCAACTAGCCAGCATATCAACATGGTTAGGAGGGTCAACAGGTTTGAGTTGGATTCAAACTGCTTTTAAAGAGATTGGGTTGTGGTGAATTTTAACTCGCAGGGGACAGCTACCTGTATATTAGTGCAGCCACCTAGGGCACAAAGCTCCCAGTCCTACATTATGGCTTTTTCTTTTGAATTCTTTTAAAATCTCTATGTATCTTCAGACCACATAAGTCACTAACGTCCTAAGCCCTTTACGTCACCAGTGTATTATTTTATTCCAACCCATCCAAAGGTTTTTAACATTTATACTTCAAATTGTTTTTATTAAAGAAGATTGATGGTATGACATTCATCAATTTGAACATTGCTGGTCTTAACAATATAATTTCTGGAAAATCTTGGGATTAACTAGTATCTAGTAATGAGACGATTTGTCTAAGGGAAGTGGTGGCAGATAGATTTCCATCTTTTACTGTTCCTGCTATCTCATCAACCTCTGGAATAACCAAGGGTGTGCCATTAATATTGGTATCATTGATTCTGAAGTGTAAGCCAAAGGCTCTCTAAACTTGCTCGTTTAGTTTACAGGTAGTCATGCTTCCTTTCCCACATGATGCAAAATATTTTATTTTGAAATATTATAGTGTTTAATTTTCTCTGTCTCCTACACAAGAACACTTATTATCTTTCAAAATGTTTTTAAAGAGCTCCTGAGTCAGAGTTTTTCCCCCAGTTGGCAGATCCATATGGGCTATTTTAACATTCAACCTTGTATGGACTTTTGTCCTATTTGTATTTTAAATTCTTTATATACTTCCAATTCTGTTCTCTATTTTGAACATTCTAGGGTGGGGGTTCCATTTGATGCTTTCTCTTGGGAAATCAGCCTGATATATTCTTATGAAGTGTTAGATTTGAATGTGTTGTATTCTCTGCCACCAAAGTTTACCAGTCATGGTAGCTCCTTCCATAGATTTTATTTTTGTATTGGGCTCTCTTTTAAAACTAATTTGAGGGCCGTAATGTTGAACCCTTAGGGTATAGCAATCATAACATTATTTGAAGTGTAAATTCCACAATTTCAAAGATTGTTCACTTAATACTATTGGTATCTAGCAAGTCCTTTATTTTGAATCAGTTTAGCTGGTTTGAAAAGGCTGTTCTATTGCTATAAAATATACAAAAGGTGTTTAAATTGTAGCCCAGAGATAACTCTTTGATTTCCAGCTGTAGGGCTATTTATAAGATGGATATTAACATAAAGAATTCCACTATAAAGGGTAAGGCATGAGGTGAGCTATTACAGGTGAGCCGCTTAAGAAATAGCACTGAATTCTGGGATATAGTCAACCTTCCTTTTTTCACCAATACAGACAATTGCTGTGCTCTTTCTCATATTCACCTGGATATCTGGGTGAATCATTTAAAGGGGCCCTACAATATGGAGTCTAATCTTGGAATCCCTGTAGACCACCATATGGTGGATAGGGTATCAAACCCGGTATTCTCCCTAGATAAAGTGAAACAAGCTATCACCCAGCTTTCTAAAAATAAATCCACCAATCCTGATTGCATATTGCCAGATCTATCTATGATGAGTCTACTGGATGTTTGGGCTTCACTTTTAACTCAGACTAATAAGGCTGCATTTTTTTGAGGGAATCCCTACCTTGTGTTCCAGATCCATTCCAGTATTTAAAAAGGGACACAAAACAGCTCCACAGTGTTATTGACCAATCTCTTTAATTGCTGTGAAGGAAGTTGGTAGGGTCATTCTTAACAGGCTTTCCCATTGGTCAAAGCTGAGAGTATGTTGTCTTACCCACAATATGGACTTTGACCTGGTCTGAGCACCAGTGATCAATGTTTAAATTAACATCTTATAATTAAGAAGTACACTGTTGCCAGGCCTAGAACACTTCATCTGGTATTTTGTGATGTTACTACAGCCTTCGATAGAGTTAACATGCTTAAATAGTGGAGAATATTCATAACCATGGGTGCAGATCCTAATAGTATGTTTTTTAAAGGATTTACATTCTAGTATGGCAGCCATGGTGCGATATCATAATGATTGTTCATGTACTAAGCCATTTGAAGATAAAAGGGGTATAACTTAGAAGAATCTTTACAGTTGAGTAGAGCTGACCTCCCAAAGGTGGAGAGCTGTGCTATTCCCACACTACTATATGTAGATGACCCAGTATTGTTATCTAGTACTGTGTTGGAGCTCTAAAAAATCCTTTATGATAGTATCAGGGCACAATTCTACAAAAACAAGGAAGGTTTGTGCAAAGGGGCTAGGGTTAATGCTTTTTCTTTTTTAGGTTTTGTGTTTGAAAGCACTGGTACTTGGTCCCCCTTTATTGAGTAATAAAAATACCCTCTTGAGATCACTCACTGCAGGCTCCAGTTTAGCCTCAAGACTAGGCAAGAAACCTTTGGGGGCAATTCTGAAATTATACCCAGCAAAATGCATGTCTATGGTGCTATACCAGGTGGAGATATGGAGCTTTGTGGACATCTTACCTATAAAGATTGTTGAAAATAAATCTTCTAGGAGATCATTAAGGGCCATATTTATACTTTTTGACGCAAAACTGTGCTAATGCAGTTTTGCGTCAAAAAAATTAGCGCCGTCTAACGCCATTCTGAAGCGCCATGCGGGCGCCGTATTTAATCAATGACGTTAGCCGGCGTTAGCCGGCGGCGCTGCCTGGTGTGCGTGGAAAAAAACGACGTACACCAGGCAGCGCCGGCGTAGGGGGATATGGGGCTTGGGCGTCAAAAAATGGGGCAAGTCAGGTTGAGGCAAATTTTTCGCCTCAACCCGATTTGCGCCATTTTTTTCGACTCCCAACCCCCATAGAAATGACTCCTGTCTTAGCAAAGACAGGAGTCATGCGCCCTTGCCCAATGGCCATGCCCAGGGGACTTATGTCCCCTGGGCATGGTCATTGGGCATAGTGGCATGTAGGGGGGCACAAATCAGGCCCCCCTATGCCACAAAAAAAACAAAAAAAAAACACTTACCTGAACTTACCTTAATGTCCCTGGGATGGGTCCCTCCAGCCTTGGGTGTCCTCCTGGGGTGGGCAAGGGTGACAGGGGGTGTCCCTGGGGGCATGGGAGGGCACCTCTGGGCTCCTTCCGAGCCCACAGGTCCCTTAACGGCTGCCTTTTCCAGGTGCTAAAAAACGGCGCAAAAGCGGCCGTACGTCATTTTTTTTGACCCACCCACTCCCGGGCGTGAATTTTGCCCGGGAGTGTAAATACGGCACACATGCCTTGGAGTCAATTTTTTAGACGGGAATGCCTACCTTGCATCTCATTAACGCAAAGTAGGTGTCCACGCTAAAAAATGACGCAAACTCCATGGACTTTGGCGCTAGACGCGTCTAACGCCAAAGTATAAATATGGAGTTAGTTTTGCGTCGGAATTGCGTCAAAAAAAACAACGCAATTCCGGCGCAAACGGAGTATAAATATGCCCCTAAGTGTCCCCCAGAGTGTCACCGTGTATATTGTTTAAAAAGAGCTGAGGCTTTATCACCTATTTGATGTACTTGGACTTTGCCCATGTTTGAGATGGCTCACTGTTTCGGTGAGTCCTGAATGTAACTTAATCATAGCATCCTGAGAGATTGTGGTTCCCATGACAGGCAATATTCCATTAATTGGCTGAAGTATGTATGAGATTTCTTAATGAAGATGGGTAGGAGGGAGCTTTTTGAAACCCCATATAAGATCGTAAAGACTGATCTAGCTTGGGCTTGTTCTAATTATTTTCTATGGCAGCAATCTCTTTGAGAGGAGGACAAGCTATTGAAGCCATCGGTTGAGGATTAGGTCCCACTAATAACTACATTTCTATAGAAACGTATCTTCTGTTTGTTAATAATGGTTATCCACTTTTTTTATTATCACATTTCAGAGTGAATTTAGTGCATAGTTTACTGTTAATTTGTGATGACAATCAAGACGATAGTAATGCTGGTCCTTGTGGTTAAGATTCTGAGTTTGCACAAGGCACATTGCATTTTTTTATGTTTTGTGGATATTATTCCCAGCTATTTAAGAATTGTTATTCTTTTTTATTCTCAGGAACAGGAATACATTTGCAGCTGCTTAATGATGAATTTATGTGCCTTTTTATCGCTTATAGTTTTGCCTGCAACTGTTAAACTTAGAAATTCCCTGATTGATTAGATGTGGTAGCTCCTTTCTGATAACAAAACTCATTTTTACTGCTTTTAACTTGCTAATGTAAAGTCAAGTAAAATAAGTTTTTATCTAGTTTATGGTGGTTGAAGCTGGGCTATACTTCTTTGTGGGGTTAAGTGGCTGAGTGTAGGAGGCTGGCCCTCTATGTAGTGTGCAAAACTAGACACACTGTGTAGAGGGTCCAAGCAACCACACATTGGTTTCCAGAAGAAAAATTACATCACCTAATGCTCTACTTTTTGAGGTATCTTGATCGAGCAGTTAGACCAAACTTGGAGAAGTGCAAAGTATTTGTTGTACTCACAGTATCAATCATGCAACAAACACACTCAAAGGAATAACTCAAGACAAATCTATAAATATACTTCAGCTTTTTATATAATTTTCAGAGTAAGATCATTAAGATTGGTTAAGTACTTTTGAAGTTATTAATTTTTGAAGTTTCAATAAATGCAGTCTTTCTGTGCATAATTACGCACCATAGGAATCAATTGGGAGTCACTTTTCAAAATGCATTAAAAAATCACACAATTGTGTTACCACATTCCACTTTTGCAGGTTGGTCAAGGTCATCGGTGGGCACACTGTGTCAGCTGGAGAGGCTCGTCGGCTCCCGGTTTCGGCGGGAGCAGCGTTGGAAGGGCTCTTGGAGCAGGTGCAGGGCCACTACAGGGGACCACTTGGAAAAAGGTTATTCTTGCAGCTTTAAAGGTGGTGTCTTGAGGTCCCCTTGTAGTGTCCAAATTGCATGCAGTGAGGGACCCTTGGAGCACAGATGGTTCCTTGTTGCAGGTCACAGGGCTGCCAGGTGCAAAACAAGTTTGTGATCCAGGAGCTGTGCACAATGGAGCCCTTTAGAACTGGAGATAGGTTTGTTTGAGGGTGGCTCGCAAGACAACCGTGGTTCTCTGGTAGGAGCTCCAGGGTGCTCCTGAAGTCTCTTGACTGGGGCTTCCTTAAAGTCTGGTTTCAGCTCTGGGGGAGCTGGTTTTCTTGACATCCAATGTCCAATGACTAGTACTCAGAGTATTGGCACCACTCGGCCACTGGAGGGTGCAGTGCCATCAAACTTGGCACACTTCCGGGGTTTGTCTGGGCAGTTGTCTGTGTATTGTTGGGTTCAGTTGTAATTTCTAGTTTGGTAGATATTGGCCTGTCAGTGAAGTGACCCTCACTGGGGTGCTTGCTCTTTGTTGATTGCAGAGTGGTACATCTACTCAGAAGGGAGAACTTGGGAAATTTGTGAAGCATGGAGGTCCTCTGGGTTTCTTGAGGTCAGTCCAGTATCCAGTTGCTCCGCAGTGGCGATGGTCAGGTCTTAGGTGCAGCAGGTAGGGTTTGACACCTTTTTCTTGTGCAGCAGGTCCACAGTTCTCATCCCTTGGATCTTCTTTGGGTTAGTCTTTTTTGTCCTCTCAAATCTGAAATCTTGGTCTAGGGGTGCCCACTAAATATTGAATTTAGTGGGTGTTTTAGGGGGAACCTCATAGTGTCCAAAGGGACACTTACTTTTGGGTGGCTACACCCACTATAGTCACTGCCTTAAAAATAATTGGCTACTTTCTCTCTATTCAAGATAAAGAAAAATGAAAAAGATGATCCATCTCGCAGGCAACCCCCTAGGGGTGGTGCATTTCAGGTGAGGCCACTCCTCCTACCCTCTGTTAGGTTTACCACTTTTGCTCCCACCAAAACTGGAGGTTCGCAAAGGGGGATGCCTTCTGCTGCTGGCAGCAGGCTTGGGATTTGAATTTCAAGAGCAGTGAGCCCTTTGAACCTCACCAACAGGACAGTGCACATTCCTGAGGGAGGGGGTATTAACTCCTCCACACAGGCAGGGCATTGTTTTACAAACCGGAGGTGCAGGGCTCTCCCCCAAGTTTTGTATATTGTCTGTCTGGAGGTGGCAGCTTGATAGGACCAGTCAGCAACCATGCCAGGATAGTTAGCATTTGATGGGGGCACCTCCAAGGTGGCCCGTGGGTACATTTAGGGATAAATCCAAAACTGCCACCAGTTCAGATTTATCATTGTTGTTTCATACCAAACAAGGGTTAAGAGTGGCCATTGTGTAGCTGGGAAACTTGTGTTGACCAGTGGTCTGCACAGGTATTAAAATGGCTGCTCTGTTCGCTCACCATGTCCCAGGTTTGGCAAGGACACAGTGGGGGCATATTGCTCATGTAGCTATGCCCTCACATATAATATGGAGCGCCCTGCCTTAGGGCTATAAGGCATGCCAGAGGGGTGTTTTACCCATAAGAAGTGTAGTGTGTGGTGTTCAGGCACACAGACAGGGTACCATGTGAAGTTTGAGTTTTAGGTTTGCATCAGAACACTCAGGCTGCAATGGCAGGGTCGGGTGCATCTGAATGCATTGTCCTAGAGGGTGGTACAATCAGTGCTGCTGACCTCATGTGCCAATCCCTAGTACTCTATGCCCTGGGCAAATAGGTGCCCACTTAGTAGGAACTTATAGTGGTAGTTAAGGGTGTATCCAATTGTGTCAATGCATCACAACAGATTTAGAGAAAGAGCTCTGGCCCAGGCAACCTGGTTAGCAGGGGACTATGGCACTACAATTTCTAGGGCACATCAGTATCAGGCAAAAAGTGGGGGAATAACCATGTCAAAAAGTGGCCCTCTATCACACTGAGGATTTTAATTTGTGATCTATTGGGACTATTTTTATTGTGATTGTTTTTTTGCACATATTGATGCTTAATATGTACTTAACTGAATTTACTTTTTTTGATTGATTGACTGGCCATATGTCAATTCACATGAATCGTGCCATTGAATGGTATATATGGAGACATCTGTGGGCATATTGTATTGACCAGCCTATGAGAGGTATATTTCTGGATGTAGGAAATTGGGTTTTTAGTGAGAAGGGATGAGAACCCTTCTCAAGCAGAAACCACAATCATTGTAAGGGTAAAATTAAAACGTCGCTACATGTTCCTGTGTTTAACCCTCTGGTAGCTTGGCAAAAAAGCAGTTAGACCTAACTTATAGACAATGTGTTAAGTATTTATGCATCCCACAAACTGTAATAATGTAAAAACACAACCAAGAAAAATCCCCTGTCAATTTAGGAATACAGAGAAAAATGTAATCAATAATTGGACACCAAAACAAAAAAACTCGAATCGGTAGAACCAGATTTTCAATTTTTTAGTAAAAACTAGCACCTAAAAGATCAAAGCACCTAAAGTGGACATCAAGTTACGCAAGACCAGGGAAAAGTCGGAAGTCAATGAAGCACAATTCGGATATACAAGATAGATTGGGCCCAGACTTTGCTTACCTTCAGACTTGGCCGAATTTTGGAAGACAAATGTCTTAGAGGGTCAAGTTCAGCACAGCAAGGCAACTGGCGATGTCTAAGGAGGAGTCATTGGTGTTGGGGATCCGCTGGACAAAGTTGCGGTGAAGATTCCTACTTTAGGAATCAGTCTTGTTATTTTAACTTGAAAATCTTCAGCAGAATGAGGCTGCAGGCTGTAGCCGACAAGTGCCCCAGTAGTCTGGATATCTTCAACGAAGAATTGTTGTGGAGAAGGATGTAGCAGTATCTGCCACAATGTCAGGCCGACTGGCTATGCACCTTAAGCGGTTGTACAAGTAGATAGGTAGAGTGTCCAGTCCGTTCCCAGAGCCCTTTTTGATGGAAAGTCCGAAGGTTTAGTGTGTGGTTGTTTGGACACCTTTAGCACCACTTCCAAGGGTCCAGGACTGGATGGGCACCACTTAGAGGGCATAAGACACTTCAGACAGGGTCCAGGTGAGGGGTCACAGTTGTGTGAGCTTTTAATATCCCTGTAGCTCACAACAGAAGGCCAGCCAAGTAGCTCTTGAGGTCACTCTAGTAGTCCTGGGATCAAGCAGGTGCAAGGTAGCCTCAAACAGAAGGGCAGTTGTGAGGATTTGGGGAGTACTGTACGTTATGGCTGGCAGCCCTGCCATGCAGTACACTCACAAATACCATCTGGGGTCTAGACAGGTACGTTTACTCAACTTTAAGCTTAGCCATAGGTAGCTATGGCTGTGAGCAGTAAGGCTTAGCAAAGAAACAATGTATAAAGCATTTAACAACACCAAATAAAAGAATAAGAAAGTCACACAATACAAAAGAAACAATACACTATATTAGAAAAATATAATAGATTTGTATGAATCTTTACAGACCTTGATCACCAAATACACCTAAGGGTTCCAGAGATATAGGGGCATAGTTAAGAGTCTATAGTGCCACTTCAGCACTGCCATAGTGTCATTTTATTATGTTAAATTGGCACCTAAGTTGGTTTTCTGTCACTCCATATTTTCAAAGTAGTGCATTGCCCTACTTTGTAAACCCTTGCACTAAATTATGCTTGCACCAGGCATAATGTATGCAAGGGGTTGTTCGAACACTGGGAGTCCCACAAACAATGGCTTAGTGAAATTGAAAAATGTTCACTGCACTATTTTTGGTGTCATTTTTAATGAAGCTCCCAATGTAACCTATGGGCCTCCCGCACTTTGCTACATTAGCTTCAAAATGTTAACACTAGTGTAGCAAAGTGGCACAATAGCATCAGAAATTTGACACTATTGTGCTCATAACCACTATGGTGCGCTGTATTATAAATATGCCACACCATGGTGTTGTTAGGTGTCGTTAGGTGCCGGTAGAGGGGCGCAAGAAAAGTGTTGCATCAGCCACTTTTTCTTACATATAGGCTATAGAATTTTAAAGGAATAATTAACTTCAGCATCAACCGCAAACAAGCACTGGTCAACAAAAATGTTAGAAACTTTTGAATGTTTTTTAAAAAAAGGTTGTCCAGCAACTCTGGCCTGCATTGGGAGACCACATCCAGCAAGACAGAGGTCCAGGGGGCTAGAGAGGATACTTTAGACAGCAGAACTTTTTAGAGCAAGATCCAAACTTTACAGGAGGACCGCCGTAGATGATAATGGAGTGGTCCTGAGGATAAGGGAAGCAGGCTTAAAGATCCTTAACAATGCTCAAGATTCTGCATGGTCCACAGAGGTGAGGTCTGGTTGAGTCTTCGGTCCGCAGGTAAGTGGGGGCGTGGCTCAAATGAGGATTTACCTTAAAAAACAAGAGACGAGAAGTGGTTGGCGAAACAGGAAATGGTTCATTTACTTAAACATTATGGCAGTTACAGCACTGATGTCTGTGTACTGTCTCTCATAGTACATTCAAATTAGACATGTTTTATACATTTCTCTGGGAGTAATAATCTCAGAAAGCATTCTTTCCCTGGTGAAATACGCAAGCAGTTGAGAGGGAGTTGAAGAGACAATTCCCAGATAGGGAATGCAGGTGATTCTCGACCTGGTGTGGGCACTATGTGGGCCAACGAATGTGTGTTCAGATGTCTAGCCTGAAGTTGTGTGTGTTCACTGTGTGTGCTGTGCGTGCTGTGTCCTGATTAACTAAGTTTACCTAACTGACCGTAGCATCTAACTTTATGGTGTTTTGGGAAAGCATGCATTCCTCTGGACTGCTGTGCTTTATTGGGGCCAATCTCTGGGAACAATTGTAGTGTTACTGCCTATCTGTGGGATCTAATCTAAGCTTGTGTGTTTGTTAGCTAAGTGTTACCCCACCTGTGACCTGTCAGTCATTAACCTTTAGGTCTGGGTCGCACAGCCTCCCTGACCACATACATGTTGGAATTGACAGAGACTTCATGACAGAGGAATCCAACAGGGGTGATGCCACTTCGTTTATGAATGAAAATGTATCGCTCATATAAAAAGGTATGTTGTTGTCATGCGCAATTATGAATCGCATGTCACCAGGGGCAACTCTGGCCACAAAGATAGGGATCCCACGAAGTCCTCCTTGAAGGGTTCAAAGGGCTGCTGATGAAGACCTTGTGCTTTTGCAACACAGTGGTCATGGTGCAAATCTTTGGTGGCGGCTAGTGTCTCTCTTGGGTAATGAATTCAGTTACAACCAAAATTCAAAAGTCTAGCAGACACAGGTGCACCTCTTGGCTATTTCTGAAGTATCATTGGGGATGTCTGGTAGTGGCAAGACTTCTGTGGTGGCTAGCATGGATGCAACTTGGGCTACGGCATCTTTGCTGATCCCAGTGCTGTACTGGAGAGCCAGTCAATTGACCCTTGGAGTCTCTCCTTTGGTCGGGGACCAGATTTCCCTGAGCAGAACAGGGTCCAAACTCTACTAGCCCAAAGTGAAGCAGGTGCAGTTGCTGTGACATCACAGCCTCTCTTTGTGTACTTCCAATGGGTGCTGAGTGATCTTCTTCTTGTCCTCTTTCCATGTCCAGCATGTACTGTGGGTCAACGTGCAAGGGGTGCCATGTATTTCCCAGGAACATGTCCTGAGGGGACCAAATGGTCACTAGCCAATGGGCTACTGGATCCCCTCTTACCTAGTGACAAAGGGCCAGATGTAGGAAGCCGTTTGCATGGTGCAAACTGCAAAAAGCGCAGTTTTCGCCATGCAAACAGCCTAACGCGATGCTCATTCACAATTTGCGAGTCGGTTACCGACTCGCAAATTGTGAATGCGACTCGCAAATAGGAAGGGGTGTTCTCTTCCTATTTGCGACTCGCATCGCAATGCAGGATTGCTTTGTGACTGCGAATGCGGTTGCAAAGCAATTTGCAGTTACCACCAGTGTCACACTGGTGGTAACTCATTCGCAAAAGGGAAGGGGTCCCCATGGGACCCCTTCCCCTTTGTGAATGTTGGCAAAAAGGTTTTTTCAGAGCAGGCAGGGGTCCAATGGACCACTGCCTACACTGAAAAACCAAAACCAAATGGTTTCGTAATTATTTTCATTTTGCAACTTGTTTTCCTTTAAGGTAGTGGTTCCCAACCTTCTGATTCCTGTGGACCCCCACTTTAACAATAATGGAACCCAAGGACCCCCACTGGATCATCATGGGAATCCGGGGACCCCCGTCTGAGTCATTACTGAAAGCTGGGGATCTAATTTGTCAATATTTGTTAATATTTTTTTATTTTCTAGGCTCTCGCGGACCCCCTGAGAAGGCTTCGCGGACCCCCAGGAGTCCCCGGACCACAGGTTGGGAACCACTGCTTTAAGGAAAACGGGCTGCAAAATGAAAAAAAATAACTGCTTTATTTAAAAAGTAGTCACAGACATGGAGGTTTGCTGACTTCAGCAGGCCACCATCCCTGTGAGTGCAGGGACTCGCTATGGGGTCGCAAAATGCGACCCACCTCATTAATATTCATGAGGTGGGTCTTTGCGACCCCATAGCGAGTTGCAGACGGTGTCTGAGACACCGTTCTGCATCCGAAATTGCGACTCAGAAATTGCGAGTCGCACCGACTCGCAATTTCCGAGTCGCAATATCGGACTTTGCTACATGTGGCCCAAAGTTCCTCTGATGCATGGCATATGCCTATCACAGAATGCCATATACCTATCCCCATTGTCCTGGGTTCCTTTCAGTTCCTTGCTTGGGCACCCATATTTTAGCCTAGCTTAGGCCTGTGGCCTGTGCCCTTTAGCCCCTTCTGTGCCCAGGACGTAATGATTACGTCCTGAGGCACAGTGCTCGTGTGCCCGGGACGTAACCATTACGTCCTGGGCACAGAGCCCAGAGCCCAAACGGAGCGCTAGCGCTCACTCTGTCGGGTTCCCCCCACCCCCCCAAGGCAGGGATGGAAGGGGAAGCCCTCCCCTTCCACCCCTGAACCCCCCACCCCCGTGACGTCAGCGTGCGATCGCGCGCTGATTGTCACAAGGCCTCCTCCCATCGCGCTGGAAGCTCAGCTTCCAGCGCGATCGGAAGAGAAATGCAAAAGCATTTCTCTTCCAGTCACGTGGAGGAGGCCGAGAGACTTCAAAGGGAAGGAAAGTTATTTCCTTCCCTTTGAAGTCTCTCTCAGCGTTTTAGCAGCCGGATTGCAAGCAATCCGGCTGCTAAAACGCCCACTAGACACCATGGATTTTTTCATTTTTATGAAATTGGCATGAGGGAGCGACCCGTTGGGCAAGGGTCGCTCCCAGGGGGGGCATTTATTTTAAAAGGCCTTTTTTGCCCCACCAGGGAGCATTTTTTTTTTTTTTAAATTTTTTAGTTGGGGAGCGACCCCTTAGGCAAGGGTCGCTCCCCTAGGGGGCAAATTATATTTAGGCCATTTCTGCCCCCCTTGGGGGCAGATTGGCCTATTGTTATGAGGCCAATTTGCCCCCCAGGGGGACAGAAATCACTAGACACCAGGGAGGTTTTTTTGTTTTTTGCTAATTTCATGCAAGGGGAGAGACCCCTTGGGCAAAGTCACGTTCAGGGGGGGCATTTTTTTTAAAGGCCTTTTCTGCCCCCAGGGGGAGCAGAAACCTCTAGGCACCAGGGATCTTTTTTTTTTCTTCTTTTTTTTGTTTTGTATTTTTGAGGTGGGGAGCGACCCCTTAGGCAAGGGTCGCTCCCCTAGGGGTCATATAACATTTAGGCCATTTCTGCCCCCCTTGGGAGCAGATTGGCCTATTTTTATGAGGCCAATCTGCCCCCAAGGGGGACAGAAACCACTAGACACCAGGGAGTTTTTTTCTTTTTTTTTTGCGAATTTCACGCAAGAGGAGCGACCCCTTAGGCAAGGGTCGTTCCACCTGGAGGCCAAATGTATATTAGGCCATTTCTGCCCCCCTGGGGGGCAGATCAGCCTGTTTTAATTTGGCCGATCTGCCCCCAAGGGGGCAGAAACCACTAGGCACCGGGGATTTTTTTGTTGTTGTTGTTTTACAGATGGGGAGCGACCCCTTAGGCAAGGGTCGCTCCCCTGGGGGGCAAATTGTATTTAGACCATTGAATGGTATATATGGAGACATCTGTGGGCATATTGGTTTGACCAGCCTATGAGAGGTATATTTCTGGATTTTAGGTCAATCTGCCCCTAAGGGGGACAGAAACAACTAGGCACCAGGGATCGTTTTTTTGCGCCAATGTCACGAAGGGGGAGCGACCCCGTAGGCAATGGTCGCTCCCCGGGGGAGTTGGGGGGGCAAATTTATTTTAGGCCATTTCTGCCCCCCCTGGGGCCGGCTGAGCTAGAGGACAAAATCCACGAGTAGGCACTTTGCAAAAAACACCTCTGTTTTCTGTGAAAAAATGTGATGTGTCCACATTGTGTTTTGGGCCATTTCCTTTTGTGGGCACTAGGCCTACCCACACAAGTGAGGTACCATTTTTATCGGGAGACTTGGGGGAATGCTGGGATGAAGGAAATTTGTGGCTCCTCTTAGATTACAGAACTTTCTGTCACCAAAATGAGAGGAAAACTTGTTTTTTTGGTCAAATTTTGAGGTTTGCAAAGGATTCTGGGTAACAGAACCTGGTCAGAGCCCCACAAGTCACCCCATCTTGGATTCCCCTAGGTGTCTAGTTTTCAAAAATGTTCTGGTTTGCTAGGTTTCCCAGGTGCCGGCTGAGCTAGAGGCCAAAATCCACAGGTAGGCACTTTGCAAAAAACACCTCTGTTTTCTGTGAACAAATGTGATGTGTCCACGTTGTGTTTTGGCCCATTTCCTTTCGTGGGCGCTAGGCCTACCCACACACGTGAGGTACCATTTTTATCAGGAGACTTGGGGGAACGCTGGGTAGAAGGAAATTTGTGGCTCCTCCTAGATTCCAGAACTTTCTGTCACCGAAATGAGAGGAAAAAGTGTTTTTTTGGTCAAATGTTGAGGTTTGCAAAGGATTCTGGGTAACAGAACTGGTCAGAGCCCCACAAGTCACCCCATCTTGGATTCCCCTAGGTGTCTAGTTTTAAAAAATGCATTGGTTTGGTAGGTTTCCCAAGGTGGCAGCTGAGATAGAGGCCAAAAGCCATAGGTAGGCACTTTGCAAAAAACACCTCTGTTTTCTGTGAAAAAATTTGGTGTGTCCATGTTGTGTTTTGGGCCATTTCCTTTCGTGGGCGCTAGGCCTACCCATACAAGTGAGGTACCATTTTTATCAGGAGACTTAGCGGAACGCTGGGTGGAAGGACATTTGTGGCTCATCTCAGATTCCAGAACTTTCTGTCACCGAAATGAGAGGAAAAAGTATTTTTTGGGTCAAATTTTGAGGTTTGCAAAGGATTCTGGGTAACAGAACCTGGTCAGAGCCCCACAAGTCACCCCATCTTGGATTCCCCTAGGTGTCTAGTTTTCAGAAATGTGCTTGTTTGCTAGGTTTCCCCAGGTGCCGGCTGAGCTAGAGGCCAAAATCCACAGGTAGGCACTTTGCAAAAAACACCTCTGTTTTCTGTGAAAAAATGTGATGTGTCCACGTTGTGTTTTGAGCCATTTCCTTTCATGGGCGCTAGGCCTATCCACACAAGTGAGGTACCATTTTTATTGGGAGACTTGGGGGAACACAGAATGGCAAAAGAAGTGTTATTGCCCCTTGTCTTTCTCTACATTTTTTCCTTCCAAATGTAAGGCAGTGTGTAAAAAAGACGTCTATTTGAGAAATGCCCTGTACTTCACATGCTAGTATGGGCACCCCGGAATTCAGAGATGTGCAAATAACCACTGTTTCTCAACACCTTATCTTGTTGCCATTTTGGAATTACAAAGGTTTTCTTGATACCTATTTTTCACTTTTTATATTTCAGCAAATTAATTGCTGTATACCCGGTATAGAATAAAAACCCAATGCAAGGTGCAGCTCATTTATTGGCTCTGGGTACCTAGAGTTCTTGATGAACCTACAAGCCCTATATATCCCCGCAACCAGAAGAGTCCAGCTGATGTAACGGTATATTGCTTTAAAAAACCTGGCATCGCAGGAAAAAGTTACAGAGTAAAACGTGGAGAAAAATTGCTGTTTTTTTCACCTCAATTTCAATATATTTTTATTTCAGCTGTTATTTTCTGTAGGAAACACTTGTAGGATGTACACAAATGACCCCTTGCTGAATTCAGAATTCTTTATACTTTTCAGAAATGTTTAGCTTTCTGGGATACAGCATTGGTTTCTCACCCATTTTGGTCACTAACTGGAAGGAGGCTGAAAGCACAAAAAATAGTACAAATGGAGTATGTCCCAGTAAAATGTAAAAATTGTATTGAAAAATTGTGTTTTCCAATTCAAGTCTGCCTGTTCCTCAAAGCTGGGAAGATGGTGATCTTGCCACCGCAAACCCTTTGTTGATGCCATTTTCAGGGAAAAAAACACGAGCTGCCTTCTGCAGCCCTTTTTTCCCATTTTTAAATGTATTTTGGCTAATTTCTTGGTCTCCTTCAGGGGAACCCACAAAGTCTGGGTACCTCTAGAATCCCTATGATGTTGGGAAAAAAAGGACGCAAATTTGGCGTGGGTAGCTTATGTGAACAAAAAGTTATGAGGGCCTAAGCGCGAACTGCCCCAAATAGCCAAAAAAAGGCTCAGCACAGGAGGGGGAAAAGGCCTGTCATCGAAGGGGTTAACACAAATATATGCTTTGATTCATTTTAGTTCAGCTTGCTTTTCAGCAGGGATGCTTTAATTATCTAATCAGCTGTGTTTTTCTGTGAAAGTGTTATTATTATTTTGTGCACAGCATTTCATCATGTACTTCTTTCCATGTCTGACAAGGAACAGTACATGATAATCTATCTATTATTGTTCACACAAGAGTGCGTGAACAGTCCAACACTTAGGCACATATTCATGCCAGGCCTGTTTCCCAGAAGATAAACATGTTTTTATTATGAAGCCATCATACAGGCCAGGGAAAGGAAGGGAGGTCATTCTGGCTAGGATACCTGTCCACACTGTAAGCCATTTTATTTTTATTGCTGTCCTCAGCTTTGTCTCTACAACCAGCCAAGGAGACGGCGGGCAGACCCCTGTTCTCAGGTAATGGGGTGGGTGCTCCTCTGATTGGACTGAGTATGGGCAGATTGTTCTATCACTGCTGTGGTCTCGCTAGAAGTTAAGGGTTAGGTAGGATTCCTATGTACATGTTATTCCAAGATGCTTGGGTTTTTTCTTCTCTTTTCACTGATCATAACAATCCTAATCTTGCTCTGACTTATTGCCCTAATAATTGCAGCTGATATATTTTATCGCAGATTGCAGTAGTTTCAATAAATGTATTGGGAACCATCCTGCATCTTTTCTTTGGCCCAAGAGTGTGTACGAGACCTTTAGCTATTGATGTCTCTCATTAAGGAGAGCCCACTTGCACAAGGGAAATGCATCATTGAGGCTGTCACCAAAGCCAGCATTCCAAAACACAAAATCATTACATCCACGTTGCATTCAAAAAGTAACTTCCTGAACTGCTGATGTTGATTATGTATTCAACCCTAAACTACAGACCCAAGAATTATTTCAATATGAACGTAAGTACCCTGTGCCCACTAACATATTGCCTCTTGATCAATGCAAAACTATCATTCACACCAATGATTCAGCACAATCAGCTGTAGGTACTAAACATCAATACTCTGCCGTTTGCGCAGCTGTTAGCAGGGTAATGAGAGATGGTATATTTGACTCCCAATATACCTACATGCTGATCCTAGGGACTGCACAGCACAACTTGGAGAGCTGAAGGCTCTAATTTTGACACTGGAACATACTGATCCTGAACAGTGTAGGTTGTTTTGTGTGTGATTTGTACTAATGTGTCTAGTCCTACAGTGATTGCCTAAGTCATTGGCGACCAAACAGGTTTAGAGATTCAAAAGGGAACACCATCAAACACAAAAACCAGTGGGGGAGGGTAGCAGATCTTAAGAATAGACTACCAAAAGCTCATGGAGTTCATACATTGGGCCATCATCGTGTAAGAGTACACATTGTAGAAAACACTTTGGCTGACAAAGCTCCCAAATCTGCAGTAGCTACGGCCTCTGTTGCTTCAATCACTTACTCTCATATGAGATTGGATGATGAGGCATTGGCTGCTGTCAAAGCTACGGCTGATGACAAGCCTTTACCAAAAGAATACTTTGTGAAATGTACCTACCACCTCAGTGGCAAAAATATTGCATTTGCAACAATTGCAGGGGTGGGTGATCGTGTGATCCCCAACCAAGATCAGAAACATGAGGGTGTTGATTCTGCCAATGTTTGTGTGACAGCTACCATCTCCCTGTTATAAAGATACTATTCATGGCCAGGACTATACAAACAGACAAAATAGTATGTAATTTTTTGTGACATACGCCAGCAAACTAAGGGATCTACCATCAAATGCAAACACCCTTCTTAGTCCCTCATTATGACATTGGTGGTAAATGTCGCTTTCCGCCGTGCTCACGGCCGCCAACTTACCGCAGCGGTGGCGAATATCCGTTCAGCATATTATGACACACACACACCAATCTGACAAAATACAGCCACATACACAAATCCAACAGCCCAAAGGTCAGTGAAAAAGTGGCAGTCCAAAAACCCACACCGTTACGCCAACAGAACAACGCCCATCACATTATGACTCCCGAATCACCACGACAGACATTCAACGACAGTAAACCATTGGTGGTACATACTGCCGCGCTCACTATGGACACCACCAGACAAAACACCACCACATTGGCCAATTCAAACAACACACACCTGACACCCATACACACAGCACACCCACACCACTATAAAACACTCACCCACATTATCCACAACCCTTTATGAATACAAATCATTGCCAGGAGAGTGACACCAAGAAAACTGCGACAACTAGATACACACACCACTCTCACCCATACACCCCCCACGCACTCCACATCACACACCCCAACACATTACCCAACATACTATCACCAACACACATAACATAACACCCATGGCACCACAAAGGCACCCCCGTTTCACTGAGGAGGAGTAAAGCATCATGGTGAAAGAAATAGTCAGGGTAGAGCCAAAGCTATTTGGAGCACAGGTGCAGCAGATATCAATAGCAAGGAAGATGGAGCTATGACGGAGAATCGTGAACAGGGTCAATGCCGCGGGATAGGCACCCAAGAACAAGGGACGACATCAGGAAGAGGTGTAACGACCTACGGGGGATGGTACTTTTCATAGGAGCAAGACACCAGCTCACTATACAGAGGACTGGTGGTGGACCCCCACCTCCTCCTCCACAACTCACAGCATGGGAGAAGCAGGTACTGGCAATACTGCATCCTGAGGGACTCACCAGAGTTGGCAGAGGACTGGACACTGGTAAGTCAACTTTTAACAATTGTCACCCCCATACCTGCATGCCATCACACAACCACACCCTCACTCCCATCACTCCACTCCATCCCAACACTCCACCATCACATCACACTAATCCCATTGCCAAGCCCTGCATGCTGTACTAGTGCATGGACACCCTCCCAGCCCTGCATGGACACTCATCTCCAAAGCATGCACAGCATAGGGAAACTATCATAACCACTATACACCAACATACACAAGTGAAAGCTGGCAGGGGAACAACAACCATAGAGGGGAAGCTACAGAAGTTCAAATGTCAGACACCTGAGCATAATACATCATTTACATCCCCACAGGTACCCCAGCCAATGTCACTGGCGAGGAGGTGCCACCACTATCCAGTCCCCCAACGGAAGAGGCCCACAGTGATGACAGTAACTCTGGACTTCAGGATCTATATGATCTACCTGTCCCATCAGGGACCACTAGACAGTCACCCAATCCCAGTCACAGACCACCACAGAGCCTCCCCCATCAGGAACCAACACCACAGCACCCACCCAGTGTTCCCACACCTCTGTCTTCAGGACACGTCAATCAGCAGTGTGCCCACCTGTACAGGGACCCTAGGTCACACCTGTGCACAAGACAATCAGGGACCTGGGGTCAGTGCACTGGGCACACCGTTGAGGGGACAGAGGCCCAGGCCAACAGGGAAACTGGGAAGACTGCTGTGTACCAGGGGGAGGACAGGGCCAGGGAACTGACTCTCCAGGAGGTACTCTCTGAGATCCTGGGAGCCAAACAACATTCCCAGGACGCGATGGGCCAGATCCTAGACAATGTGCAGGAGAACAGGCGACTGCAGGAGGGACAGTATCAGGGGATCAGGGAGGACTTGTAGGCCATTAACAACACCCTGGTATCCATAGCAGGGGTGCTGGCAGACATTGCCAACATCATGAGGGAGGCAGAGTCACACCAGCAGGCCCCACTACTAGTCAGTCATCTGAACAGCCCTCCATCTCCACTGCCGCTAGTGGCCAGGAGGCCCCGCCACAGGACCAACAGGCCACCAGCACCCCTCTCCCTGCAGAAGGTGAACCACCCCACAAACATTCCCTGCAAACCAGACAGAAGCCAGAGACACTTGCCAAGACCACCGCCAGGAAATGAGACTCTCCTGATTGTCCCCCTTGCGTCCCACTCATTCACCATGTCCAACTTGAACTGTCATTGCTCCCCTTCCTATGTCCCCATGGATAATGCACCTGTGATACAAACGGACTGGAACAATACCCTGGACTTTCCTCCATCATCACCCCTTTCCATTGCACTTTCTCCTCTATATTTTAGCAGTACAATAAACACCCTTGGTCAAAACTCAACTACTGGTATTTCATGTATTGCAAATTTGTATTGATTGAAACAGCTACAAACAATGCAAATGAACTGTACATAGAATGAGCATAGAATTAATGACCTGTAGCTGGCTGTTGTGATCACACCAGGAGAATGTGTCATATCACCAACAACTGCAAAATGAATATCCAGAGATAACAGTAAGTAGGACAAAGAAGTAGGTAATGCCAGCATGGCAATGCCACAAAGAATACAACAATAGTCATAGAAATGTAAAGTTGCTCTGTCTCACCTGTGTCTCACCTGTGTGTCATTGGAAGTACTGATGTATCACAGATGTTCTGTTGTCCACATCCTCATCCTCTACCTCCTCATCTTCACTGTCCTCAGGGTCCACTGCCGCCACAGGGGCATCACCAGTCTCCTCCTCCTGCAGAAAAGGTACATGGCGTCTGAGGGCCAGGTTATGCAACATGCAGCATGCCACTACTATCTGGCAGACCTTTCAATGATCCTTCTGGTTCACCCATGTGCCTCATTATAACGTTCTTCTGCCCTTGTCCTGGCATTCCTCATAGGGGTCAGCAGCCATGATAGTTTGGGTAACCAGAGTCACATGCAAATATTGAGGAACAACATTTACCCACACACTATCCTATACACCAACATATAATGGGAGAGAACCAGCGCTCATCTATTAGCCACACCCTGTGCCTCTGTGGTTGGGCCATCACATTTGCGATGCTGCTATTCCTCAGGACAAAGGCATCATGCACCAACCCTGGATACTTAGCATTGACGTGGGAGATGTACTGGTCCGCCAAGCAAACAATCTGCACATTCATGGAGTGGAAATTCTTACGATTCCTGAACACCTGTTCATTCTGGCGGGGGCACAAATGCAATGTTCCCTCAATTACACCAATTATATTGGAGATATGTCACATTGCATAGAATCTGGCCTTTACAGTGGCCAAATCCTCAACCTGGGGGAATGAAAAGGAGCTGCACATGTGTTTTATCAGGGCAGACAACACTCTTGTTAGCATGTTTGAGAACATTGGCTGTGACATTCCTGTTGCCAAGCCCACTGTCACTTGGAAAGAACCAGTTGCCAGGAAATGGAGCACTGATAGCTCTTGCACAAGAGGGGGGATCCCAGTGGGTTGACGGATAGCAGATATTAGGTCAGGCTCCAATTGGGCACACAGCTCTGTGATTGCGGCCCTGTCCAGTCTATAAATGAGTATTATGTGCCTGTCCTCCTTTGTAGCCAAGTCCACCAGGGGTATGTACACAAGAGTATATCTCCATCTCCTATTCATCCGCAGCGGTAGGTATCTAAGGGACACAAGAGTGAGTAGGCTGTCATAATCCGAACAATGGAGCCACAACAGCAGTCCATTATAACATGTTATAGGACAGTGTAATTAGTGAAGTATGTGCCTATTTATCCAGTGACGCAGCAATAATCAATGGGCCTGCCCACCCCCTCTCAAATGGCGATCACCTGTCCTGTGTGTAGGACAGGTGGAAGTGAGATAATGCCACTGACGTTGTGCGCCATGGCGGTAGGCGGTCGTGAACCGCCGTGCAATTCCTCATTGGTTAGTATTGGTCCCTATGGGCTACAGTGGCCAATGGTGATCTACGCCAGCGGTGATGGTATACACCGCTGTGGACGTGACTGCCATTTTCAATCTGATTCCTCGCTTGTTTCCTGACCTTCCATAGGAGAGAACCTACAGTGCATGTGCTGCTGTGACTCGTGTCTGGAACCTACCTTGGCCCGTGTGACTGGGGAAAGGGCCCCAGCCTTCACTTATGAGGAGTTAGAGCGACTGGTGGATGGGGTCCTACCCCTGTACGGACTGCTGTATGGGCCTCCAAACCAACAGGTGAGTACACCTTGTGCACAATGTATGTGTCATGAATGCCTGGAGTTGTGTGTGAAGGCCTCATGTAAGGGGCTGGGCTATGTGTGTGTCAATGGTGATGCAAATGGGTATGGTGGGCCATTTATGTGACAGTCTGGGCTGTTTGTCTAATGGTGTTCTCCTGTCTGTATTGCCTCTGTAGGTCAGCGCCCATCAAAAGAAGGGAATATGACGTGCCATGACCAAGGACATGCAGACCATCGGGGTCTATGGCAGGCAGAGCACCCACTGTCGGAAACGGTGGGAGGAGCTGAGACGCTGGGCACAAAAAAACCACGACGGCCCAGCTGGGGATGGCCTCCCAATGAGGAAGGGGTCCCCTTCGGACCCTGACCCCCCTGATGGCCCGTATACTGGCGGTGGCCTACCCTGAGCTGGATGGGCACTTGAGGGCATCACAGCAGCCTCAAGGGGGTGAGTACAGTGGTTATCATTACAACTTACGGCTGGTGAAGTGGTATCCAGGTGGTGGTTGTGTGTCCTTGAGTGCCCCTTGGCAAGGACAGACATAGCAGCATAGGTCCTCTGGTGGCTAAGAGTTTGAATGGGAAATACTGATTTCATAGCTTGGTAGTATTCACTCCTGGACAGGGCTTCGTGGGTCCCAGGTGTGCTGCAGTTAGCGATGTGTGCCCCTCCACATTCCTTGGTGACTAGCTATTTCACTGGTAGTGTAATGCACAGTGTGTAGGCCTATTGCCCGTGTGTGATGGTGCTGTGTATGCCAACGGTGGTGTTGGTGCAGTCATTGACCCTGTGTATCTTTTGTCTCTTCCCTCCCTTTCTTGCTTTGTCATCCTGTCCTTATGTACATTAGAATCATCTGGCAGAGGAGCAGAGTCACCGGTGACAGAGGGAGCTGCATCCCACAGGGCCCTGGAGGCAGAGTCCACCAACACTGAGTGCACTAGTGGGATGAAGGGCTAGGGGAGCACCACAGTGGAGACTGGAGGGGACAACACAGACTCTGATACCTGCTCCAATGGGAGCTCCCTGGTGGTGGTGGACACCTCTGTGACCACCCCAGCTGCAGGTACAGCCGCCACCCTCCGTACCAGCAATGCCCTCCCAGTAGCCCCTCAGCGAGTTGCCCGTGCCTGCTCACCCAGGAGGGTGGGCATCTCCTTCACCCCAGGCACCTCAAACCCTGCTCCACTGAGCACTGCTCTCATGAGTGAGGAGGTGTAGGAGGCTGGCCTGGTTTGTAGTGGGTACCTTGGGTACTTACACCTTACACCAGGTCCAGTTATCCCTTATTAGTGAAATGTAGTAGTGTTCTAGCAGCTTAGGCTGATAGAGGTGTCTATAGCAGAGCAGCTTAGACTGAACTAGGAGACATGCAAAGCTCCTGCAATACCACTTAGAGTTACACAGTACTTATACACAAGTAAAGACAATACTCAGGGCCATATTTCTACTATTTAACGCAAAACTGCGCCGCCGAAGTTTTGCGTCAAAAAATTTACCGCCGGCTAACGCCATTTCGTAGCGCCGTGCGGGCGTCAAATTTATACTTTGACACACGGCCGCGCAATCAACAGGTGGGAGTCATTATTTTTGACGCACACCGCGGCGTCAAGTCGTAAAGGAAAACAACGTTAACGCGGCAGAAATGACTCTGGGTCGATTTACGACACCGCAACCCGGATATGCGCTGTTTTTTGACGCAATAGCGTCAAAAAAACCCGCGAACACTGCAAGTGCAACAGAGGAGAGCCAAAATGGATCCCAGATGCCACTACAGACCCCAGGAAGATGACAGCAGACCAGGAACCAGCCAGGACGATCCATACAAGAACCAGGACATTTATAGAAAGAAAAGAAAGTGTTGCTTCAGTGCAGAGGAGCAGGAAATCCTGGTTAAAGAGGTGACGGAACACCAGCACCAACTGTTTATCTCTAAGTTGCCAATCAGTAGGAGAGAGGCAATATGGCAACAAATTGTTGACAAGATTAACAGTGTGGCTGAAGTACGCAGAACAGTCATCAAGTGCAAGAAACGCTGGCATGACTGCAAGCGCAGGACCAAGGAAAAGAATGGCCAGGAACAGGAAGGCAGCACTGCAGACTGGAGGTGGGAGTCCAGCACACCAGGAGGCCCTGGACCACATGGAGGAGATGGTCGCAGCCATCATCCCTGAGGAGATTGTCACAGGGATTCAAGGACAGGACAGCGCAGACTACCACGAGACAACACACATGCAGGGTAAGTTGCATGGGGAATTAAAATACAATAATATTGACTGTAAGCAGGGGGGAAATACTTACTACACATTGCATGTAAGTCAGCATATACATGGAGTGACATGGGTAAAGGGGTACTGCAGGGGGGCATGGCCTGCACAAACAGAAGCTGGGGCACAACATTACACCACACCAACAATAGTCCTTTGGGGGCATGCTGTCATGCCAACAATGAAGCAAAGGGAAAGCCTCGACAGGAGGGAAGGCCACTACGTCAAACTTACATCCTGGCACTCGTCAGCCAACATATCTCCTAAATTAACTAGGGCCCTATTAGCAATCCTCTAGCCAAAGCGACAACTGCAATGTAACTGCCACAACAGTTGACACTACCACCTCTGATCTGTGTGCAGCTATAGTAGCCAATGGCAGTAACCTCCCCATGGAACATACATACCAAAATTAGGGGGTGAGGATGACATCTGCAACAATCTCCTGAAAACAAGACAAAGGCCCCAGTACACGCAAATGTCAATGCCCATAGGTTTCACAAACATCAGCCAATTTCAACAACAATAGGAGTGACACAGCACTAAGGACACACCCATGCTGCATATGTCAGGGTCCTTCCCGTGCCTGGCAAACAAGGCAACATCACAAAAGTCATACTGCTCAGACAACAGCATTGAGGAGGGGACACATGGAACTGGTCACTGAAATACAACTGCACAGTCAGAGGGGGAAATAGGACACTGATACGACTATCAGGGCAATCCAATGTAACACACATTACCCAACATCAGCAGAACACAATAACAATTTCAACATCCATATCACATCATAACATTGCCATGCATAGGATATGCTACATGTCAATTACAATGTCAATTACAATTAAGTCAATGTGAACGATCAGGGATTGGGGCAGGTCCTAAGAGTCAAGTGTGCTGCCAGGACCATCAGAACACCTACAGCCAGTGAAAGGTCTCACCATGAGAATGGATATACACGGAGGGTCGAGTAGGACAAGAAGGTGGCTATTCTCTATTTGGCATAAAGCACCACCTAGAGGCAATGAGGCTGACAAGTCTGATAACTCAATAACATACATGTGACACACAGGTGGGCCATAGGCCTATAACAATGCCCATCTGAAGGACAGCAGATATCAATACAAAACAAGATCACAAAGTGAATTCATCAAAAGGCAGGCACGTCACGTCAAAATTGTCACAACACAGATACACTAATTGTACCCTGTTTCATTGCAGAGGAAGGTGCATCACCTGCCGATATGCCTGTCACAGATTTCCCTGATGACATGGATGACAAGCCCATAAACATTCCCCAGGAGACCATCCAAAAGGTCCTTGAAACCCTCCAGACCCCACCTTCAGTCACAAAGAGGAGCACAGAACAAGCAGCCAGCGCAGAGGATCCACCCACCACCCCAATTGCAAGACCTGCCAGCTCCAATACAGCTGAGGACTCAGACGACACTGGCACCAGCTTTGAAAGAACTGTAGTTGGAGTACAGCGGGAGCTGGCCAAGGAGGTGCGGGTGGGGATGCAAAATATGGCAGCCAGCCTTGAGGGGTGCGTTCGTGCATGATGTCATCTGCAGATCAGGCAGCAGCTATGCAAGCCCTAACATCCATACTGCAAGGACTACAAGAAACTGTAAAGGAATTCACCAATGTAGTAAGGGAGTTGCCACAACACCTCGCACCCCAAACCTTCCACTGCATGCACGAATGCAATCATGACTCCCTCAGGGCCGACCTGGCTGCCTACCATCGTGATGTGGCTGCTATTCTCAAAAACCAGCAGACCCTCCTTGCTGCAGTACTGCCTTTAAGACCTTCACAGGGAGCAGCGACCGGGATGTCTGAATCCACATCTTCTAACACTGAGGTGTGTGTTGCCCCTTCACAACCAACAACAACAAGGATGAAGCAGGCAACACACACATCAGAAGAAGAAGACATGGAACAGATCACATTCACACGGAAGAGTACCCGGAAGCACTAGTCCCTGCACCATGGCCTACTTTGACCAAGGTCCTACGTTTTGTCAAATGCCAGTCTTACAACAACTATACTCAATGACTGTTCTGCTAACCGCTGTATGACTTGTCAGCATGCCCAGTGAATGTCTCTCTCCTACTAATCGGCAAATCCTGTCCCTCTGCACTGTCTGTAACATCACCCCAGCATGTCAGGAGCATGATCCACACCCCTTCTGTAGGATCACCATGTAAGATTGCACTAGAACTGACACAGCAAACATGGACAATGTACTTATTGCACTACAGCACCTATCAATAAATTGCACTTGCACACCAAATATGTCTCTGTGTAATTTGACACATCAACTGTGCAGTAGATAACACAAATGTGCCTGTGTGACAACCATGTAGCTTGTCAATACAACTGTCCTGACATCATGTAGTCAGATACATCTGTGCAGTGGCCAGGATTGTATCATAGCCTGCCCATCCTGAGGAGAATAACTGATGAAGGGAGAAACCACACACCATCATGCTGTGTTGGACAGAATAATGCTTCATCAAGAGAAATCAAAGTCAACTAATAGTGGCTGATAAATGTTGTCACCATGCAATACTAACACATTGAACTATGCAGTCTAATCTAAGCAAACACTACAAAACACAGCATCAATCAACCTTTCTGAGTAAACAACCAAATAGGTAATCATGCTGAATTTTAGCACAAATGATCAATGTCAGTAATGAAGACAAGAAGACAAGAGTGTTAACAAGACCTCATCTTCAAAGATGTCCCTGAACATCACACTGCAGTCTGACCTAAAACTGTCCCCACAATACCAAGTCTGGAAGCACACTTTGTGACGTAGAAAACATACTCATTGACACAAATCCTTTGTGATCCATGTCAGCTCCGATTGGTGGTTCTAACAAATGGTGGATACTTACCAAGGTAGCACAGGGGTAGCTGCCATTTTACACCTCAGTTTGTTTTTGTTTGTAGCATAGGACACAAATGTCATAGATCAACAATCATCTACACTGATGGCAAGGCCATGATCAAGTAGCAGTTTGCACATAATGCAAAGGGTTATCTATATATTTATTCATAACTAATCACACCAGAGGCAACTAAGGGAAAAGTCATACCTACATTAATCTATCCTAACTACTCATTACCCACAACTGTCCCTAACTAACCTAAGCTAAACTTACTCTTCACATATAACGAATCGATCTAAACATCAACCCCCCACCCACCATTATGAGACAGGACACATGCAGGACAACACATACTAACCTACACACATACTATACTATCCTAAACAATAATATATTTTTTTGTTTATATTTTTAATTGTTTTTTTTGTTTTTTTTTCAAACACACAGGAACCCCAACATTGACAAACACCCACCCACCCACACACTTAATAAGGAAAAGTAGAAAGAATCAGGACCCCCCACCCTCCTCCCTAACACTCACTAAACTAACAACCTATACTAACCTAACACTAATCCCCCAAGCCCACTAATCATGAGAACAAGGAAAGAGGAGGGAGGGGAGGGAATTATGTCCATTGAATATACCAGTCCTAGAGGTTGGCCCTCCGGAGGGTCCGCCTGATAGACCTGACCCGCTTGGTGATGTAGGCGACATCCTGGCTGAGATTGTCCACCTTCCTTATTACTTTGTCCATTTTGCGTTCCAAAGCCAGGAATGCCGCAGGGTCGATTGGAGGTGCTGCTGCTGTTTGGGTGCCAGCAGAGGTGCTCTGTGTGCGTGTTGAGCCTAGCCCACTGGACTGTCCTGCAGCTGTCACACTGCTGGGGCCTGGGTGTGCTGCAGAGGTAGGGACAACTGTCCCCGCTGTGGCTGGGGCCACTTGGGGAGAACCGGTGGTTGTGGTGGTGGTGGCTGTAGTGGGCAACCCTGGGCCACCCTGTGGTGAAGCCCACCATACTCCGGAGGCCCGATCTGACTGGTATTTACGGGCCATCCGTCGGAACCCCGACTGCACCTGCAGGATGTGTCGGTACCTCATGGCCGGCCTCTCAAATTCATGCCTCTGTGCGGCACTCATGTTTGCAGCTGTGAAGACAAAGGGCAACTATTTACCATAGGAACTGCATTGTGTGGAATAGCACAAGTGGTCAATCTGACAATACATGTACTGTACTTGTAACAGCTCATATCACCATACAGATCATTGAAAGTCTCAGAGGAAGTAAATGGAAAGCCTGCCTACAAAGGTCATCTCACACATAGCACATACAATAATCTACATGATGGGTAACAACTGGCAATAACTTGTCATCAAAGTACTTACAGTTGCAGCTAACAATCATGCTGCACCTCCTCCGTCTATTGCCTGGACTACATATGTCAGTGTATGTGATAACAATCACAAACTTCAAGGTCTGCAATTTGTAATGGGATTAGCTAGTATAGAACTCATGTGCCATAACTGAGTGTGTACACTAGGTTTAAAACCATATTTCATATAATCACAAGTATGTGTAACATACTGGTTGCTTCAGTCCTAGGTACCCTATTCACAAACCCATGCCTGTCTTTGAGGGGGGGGGGTGGGAAGAACAACAAACAATCCCAAAATAGATGCACACCCAGGAGTGTATAGAAAGCTCACCGTGTTTTTGGCTCCACACACACACCACCAGTAAGGGCTATCAACAAATTGGAGTCAGCTAAACCTTGTCCTATCCAAGGTCCACACATGTCAAAATGTACTGACCTAGGGCAACATCACATACTTCCAGTGAGGCATATTTTTCAACAGACACAGAGGAGCAAGAACACCCATGATCATGAATAGCATGCACACCTATTCCGTTGCACTCTAGTCCCACACACTTCTAGTACAACTTGTGGAAGTACATGCTCCCTGACGATCCAACCTACAGTGTACTCAGTACATTGGTTAATAGGGAAGCAGCAGTTTTCAGACAAGCCATTTGCAGAAGCTATCTGGGAGAATGTCGGTCTGACATGCAGACTCAGTCCGAGACGAGTCCCAGTGCAACTCTTATTGTAACTAGTGTATTCCACATGACTCACCCCAGTTCCCATAGCGGGCCCTACAGGAATGGCCTACAAACCCAAGATCAGACAAATGGATAAGCATTGGTCAACTCAAAATAATGTGATAACTGAAATTCCACTAATGGAACAAGACTAATGATTGGGCAGCGCATCACATCTTGCAATGTGTTCAACACACTGTAGTCCATAACACATCACCAGCAAACACAAAACATACCACACATGTCAACACTCACTGTAGGTGTCGGGGTCCTCGAAACGAGCCACCTCTCCCACTGTGTACGGAGCAGGTCCACCTGTAAAGCATGGAAGGAAGAATATGCTCAGAATCCGTGCACTGACAAACAATTTCAAATACAAATAAAATGTGATAATCTGACATGAGTAATTAAACACTTTCAGACATGCTCATACTGCATGGAATAATTCCTGTGCAACATTTACATAGGATGGGTCTCCTGCTACAGTTACACACATTTCTACACACATGCAGTGGCCCGGACTGTCATGTGGTGGCAAACATGCACCTCCATTAGTGTGCAGCAACAATATAGGTGTGTATTCATCTCATCATGTGCATCCAAGAAAGACATCCAAAAGCTGGTTACTTGAGGACTGCATGACCTGTCAAACAGCCTATGTGGTCATGACACATTTGTGACAGTTAGGTACATGGTACAAAGGGCCAGGTACTTTGGCAATACCTCATGTTGTTACTGTTTCATAAATTGATGTTTCCAAACAATGGTGATTGGCACCAAACATAGATGTTTGTACCCTAGTCCATACCTTTGGACTGCCATCCCTAATTGGATTTTGGCACAAGTGACAATAAATACCTGCCTAACATGTTAGCTGAGGGCACCTGAGTCCTTTACAAATTTGGTTCATGTTCAGATCTGGCATGTATCAATAAAATGTGAAGGAGCACATTTATCCCAAACAGGCATAGCACTTCCGTGAACACTTTCCCTACACACTAACCAGACACACATGAGACATATGTCTGGGCCGCATTGCTATCATCAATTGACGTGAAGGCAGCACTAATTTTCAGCATCATGTAGGGTTTCCAATGTCAGTCTAGCTATAGCGTCAACATATGTAGGTATGATGTTACTACATCCATACTTCACTGGCAATTGTGACCTGTAGAGTCCTGATTGCGTCATTAATGTGTCGCTTGTCTGACACAAAGGCGGCACTACATTACATTCTGCTACAAGCAACCTGTATGTGTGGAAAACATGAGCTGCCTGACTGCTAGCATTTGTCATCCTTCACATAGTGCATCAATTACCCTGTATGTTTCCCTAGCATTACACATAGTCAGCTACTTATCTGGCAGATTGGGTACCAATCATCTCATGTCACTACACAGTTTTTAATTGTGCACATTTACATGATCTGTACTCACCAACATGGCCACCAATCATGATTCCCAGGTGGTCCAGCAGATCTTGCTCCCTGGAGATCAGGTCAGCCCAGCGGTGCTTCAATTGATGGTCATTCCGTTGGCTCCCATACAGACGCACCAATTGATGGTGCACCTTCCCCCACCGGACTTTTCGGGCCTCTGTGTGATACCCCTGTATCACCCTACCCCAGCCTCCAGCATCAGTGGGAGGAAATGGCAAACCAGCCATATGAAACCCCCCAATGAGGAAATACAAAGAAAACTTAACAAATAGAAGAGCCCAACTATCCCCTATATTACAGTACCCACAACAGACTCCCACAGACAATAAATACAACACTGGACTGGACAAAGTTATACAACACACACTCAGACAGTATTCTACAACAATATATTGATGACAAAACAACAAGTAAGATGTCACTCTGGACACAAAAGCACAAATTCACAGGACAACACTTTGCACACAGCCACACAGTCTAGAATAATCAGAGACTGCAAAGTGAAAGTGAAAGTGAAAGTACACCCACTGTACAGAATCTGTAAACAGGATATCCTATTACATCACATCCTGCATAACATGGCTGCCGTTTTTTTCCATTATGCGTCATATTTTCACGCATACAGGTTGTGCGTCATATTTTTTGACACACAGGAGTGCAGATAATGCAGAGTCAAAATATTTTTAATAATTGGTAAATAATACTTGTTTGCAGCATAATTTATAGTTCCAGAGGTGAAAATTAACCTCTTCTGTGCCTTGGTCGAGATGATCTCGTCCAAGGCTACAGTTCCCCTGTGCCTTGGACGAGATCATCTCGTCCATGGCACAGGGGAACTTGGGGGCGCGTTAGCGCGCCCCCCGTGCACCCCCCCCTCCCCCCCCAAGGCGGGGATGGAAGGGGAAGACCTTCCCCTTCCACCCCCGCCCCCCCCCCGCCCCCCCCCATCCCCCCCACCCCCCCCCTGTGACGTCAGCGCGCGCGCGCGCGCTGATGTGTCACAGGGGCCTCCCTCGTCGAGCTGGAAGCTCTGCTTCCAGCGCGATTGAAAAAGAAATGCAAAAGCATTTCTCTTTCAATCACCAGGGAGGCCCGGAGGGGCTTCAAAGGGAAGGAAAAGTATTTCCTTCCCTTTGAAGTCTCTCCGAGGGTTTCAAAAGCCGGATTGCTTGCAATCCGGCTTTTGAAACCCCACTAGACACCAGGGATTTTTTTATTTTTTATGATATTGACAAAAGGGAGCGACCCCTTGGGCAAGGGTCGCTCCCATGGGGGGCATTTTTTCTGGAAGGCCTTTTCTGCCCCCCCTGGGGGCAGATCGGCCTACTATTAGGCCGATCTGCCCCCAGGGGGGGCAGAAACCTCTAGGGCACCAGGGACCATTTTTTTTTTTTTTTTTTTTTATGTGTTATTTTATTTTTTTGGGTGGGGAGCGACCCCTTAGGCAAGGGTCGCTCCCCTTGGGGTAAAATTATATTTTGGCCATTTCTGCCCCCCTTGGGGGCAGATTGGCCTATTTTAATGAGGCAAATCTGCCCCCAAGGGGGGTAGAAACCACTAGACACCAGGGAGTTTTTTCTTTGCGTGAATTTCACGCAAAGGGAGCGACCCCTTAGGCAAGGGTCGCTCCCTGGGGGGGAGGGCAATTTATTTTAGGCCATTTCTGCCCCCCCTGGGGGCAGATCGGCCTATTATTAGGCCGATCTTCCCCCAGGGGGGCAGAAACCTATAGGCGCCAGGGCAAGTTTTTTTTTTGTGTTTTTTTTTTGTTTGTTTGTTTTTTTTCGAGATGGGGAGCGACCCATCAGGAAAGGGTCGCTCCCCTGGGGGGCAAATTGTATTTAGGCCATTTCTGCCCCCCTTGGGGGCAGATTGGCCGATTTTAGGTCAATCTGCCCCCAAGGGGGTAGAAACCACTAGGCACCTGGGATTTGTTTTTTGGCGCCAATGTCACACAGGGGGAGCGACCCCGTAGGCAAGGGTCGCTCCGGGGGGGGGGGGTTGTTTGGGGGGTCAAATTTATTTTAGGCCATTTCTGCCCTCCCTAGGGGCAGATCGGCCTATTATCAGGCCGAACTGCCCCCAGAGGGGGGCAGAACCCTCAGGGCACCAGGGCAATTTTTTTTTTTGTGTTTTTTTTTTGTTTGTTTGTTTTTTTCGAGATGGGGAGCGACTCATCAGGCAAGGGTCGCTCCCCTGGGGGGCAACTTGTATTTAGGCCATTTCTGCCCCCCTTGGGGGCAGATTGGCCGATTTCAGGTCAATCTGCCCCCAAGGGGGCAGAAACCACTAGGCACCTGGGATTTGTTTTTTGTCGCCAATGTCACGCAGGGGGAGCGACCCCGTAGGCAAGGGTCGCTCCGGGGGGGGGGGGTTTGGGGGGTCAAATTTATTTTAGGCCATTTCTGCCCTCCCTAGGGGCAGATCGGCCTATTATCAGGCCGAACTGCCCCCAGAGGGGGGCAGAACCCTCAGGGCACCAGGGCAATTTTTTTTTGTGTGTTTTTTTTTTGTTTGTTTGTTTTTTTCGAGATGGGGAGCGACCCATCAGGCAAGGGTCGCTCCCCTGGGGGGCAACTTGTATTTAGGCCATTTCTGCCCCCCTTGGGGGCAGATTGGCCGATTTTAGGTCAATCTGCCTCCAAGGGGGTAGAAACCACTAGGCACCTGGGATTTGTTTTTTGGCGCCAATGTCACGCAGGGGGAGCGACCCCGTAGGCAAGGGTCGCTCCGGGGGGGGGGGTTTGGGGGGTCAAATTTATTTTAGGCCATTTCTGCCCTCCCTAGGGGCAGATCGGCCTATTATCAGGCCGAACTGCCCCCAGAGGGGGGCAGAACCCTCAGGGCACCAGGGCAATTTTTTTAGTGTGTTTTTTTTTTGTTTGTTTGTTTTTTTCGAGATGGGGAGCGACCCATCAGGCAAGGGTCGCTCCCCTGGGGGGCAACTTGTATTTAGGCCATTTCTGCCCCCCTTGGGGGCAGATTGGCCGATTTTAGGTCAATCTGCCCCCAAGGGGGCAGAAACCACTAGGCACCTGGGATTTGTTTTTTGTCGCCAATGTCACGCAGGGGGAGCGACCCCGTAGGCAAGGGTCGCTCCCGGGGGGGGGTGGGGGTTCAAATTTATTTTAGGCCAAACTGCCCCCAGGGGGGGGGCAGAACCCTCTAGGCACCAGGGCACATTTTTTTTGTGTGTTTTTTTTTTGTTTGTTTGTTTTTTTTCGAGATGGGGAGCGACCCATCAGGAAAGGGTCGCTCCCCTGGGGGGCAAATTGTATTTAGGCCATTTCTGCCCCCCTTGGGGGCAGATTGGCCGATTTTAGGTCAATCTGCCTCCAAGGGGGTAGAAACCACTAGGCACCTGGGATTTGTTTTTTGGCGCCAATGTCACGCAGGGGGAGCGACCCCGTAGGCAAGGGTCGCTCCGGGGGGGGGGTTTGGGGGTTCAAATTTATTTTAGGCCATTTCTGCCCTCCCTAGGGGCAGATCGGCCTATTATCAGGCCGAACTGCCCCCAGAGGGGGGCAGAACCCTCAGGGCACCAGGGCAATTTTTTTTTGTGTGTTTTTTTTTGTTTGTTTGTTTTTTTCGAGATGGGGAGCAACCCATCAGGCAAGGGTCGCTCCCCTGGGGGGCAACTTGTATTTAGGCCATTTCTGCCCCCCTTGGGGGCAGATTGGCCGATTTTAGGTCAATCTGCCCCCAAGGGGGTAGAAACCACTAGGCACCTGGGATTTGTTTTTTGGCGCCAATGTCACGCAGGGGGAGCGACCCCGTAGGCAAGGGTCGCTCCGGGGGGGGGGTTGGGGGGTCAAATTTATTTTAGGCCATTTCTGCCCTCCCTAGGGGCAGATCGGCCTATTATCAGGCCTATTATAGGCCATTTCTGCCCCCCCCCCGGGGCCGGCTGAGCTACAGGCCAAACTCCACAGGTAGGCACCTTGCAAAAAACACCTCTGTTTTCTGTGAAAAAATATGTTGTGTCCATGTTGTGTTTTGGGCCATTTCCTTTCGTGGGCGCTAGGCCTACCCACAGAAGTGAGGCACCATTTTTATCGAGAGACTTAGGGGAACGCTGGGTGGAAGGAAATTTGTGGCTCCTCTCAGATTCCAGAACTTTCTGTCACCGAAATGAGAGGAAAAAGTGTTTTTTGGGCCACATTTTGATGTTTGCAAAGGATTCTGGGTAACATAACCTGGTCAGAGCCCCGCAAGTCACCCCATCTTGGATTCCCCTGGGTTTCTAGTTTTCAAAAATGCGCTGGTTTGCTAGGTTTCCCCAGGTGCGGGCTGAGCTACAGGCCAAAATCCACAGGTAGGCACTGCTTTTTATAAAAAAATGTGATGTGTCCACGTTGTGTTTTGGGCCCTTTCCTTTCGTGGGCGCTAGTCCTACCCACGCAAGTGAGGTATCATTTTTATCGGGAGACTTGGGGGAACGCTGGGTGGAAGGAAATTTGTGGCTCCTCTCAGATTCCAGAACTTTCTGCCACAGAAATGTGAGGAACATGTGTTTTTTTAGCCACATTTTGAGGTTTGCAAAGGATTCTGGGTAACAGAACCTGGTCCGAGCCCCGCAAGTCACCCCTCCTTGGATTCCCCTAGGTCTCTAGTTTTCAGAAATGTACAGGTTTGGTAGGTTTCCCTAGGTGGCGGCTGAGCTAGAGGCCAAAATCTACAGGTAGTCACTTTGCTAAAAACAGCTCTGTTTTCTGTGATGTGTCCACGTTGTGTTTTGGGGCATATCCTGTCGCGGGCGCTAGGCCTACCCACACAAGTGAGGTATCATTTTTATCGGGAGACGTGGGGGAACGCTGGGTGGAAGGAAATTTGTGGCTCCTCTCAGATTCCAGAACTTTCTGCCACAGAAATGTGAGGAACATGTGTTTTTTTAGCCAAATTTTGAGGTTTGCAAAGGATTCTGGGTAACAGAACCTGGTCCGAGCCACACAAGTCACCCCTCCTTGGATTCCCCTAGGTCTCTAGTTTTCAGAAATGCACAGGTTTGGTAGGTTTCCCTAGGTGCCGGCTGAGCTAGAGGCCAAAATCTACAGGTATTCACTTTGCTAAAAACAGCTCTGTTTTCTGTGATGTGTCCACGTTGTGTTTTGGGGCATATCCTGTCGCGGGCGCTAGGCCTACCCACACAAGTGAGGTATCATTTTTATCGGGAGACGTGGGGGAATGCTGGGTGGAAGGAAATTTGTGGCTCCTCTCAGATTCCAGAACTTTCTGCCACAGAAATGTGAGGAACATGTGTTTTTTTAGCCAAATTTTGAGGTTTGCAAAGGATTCTGGGTAACAGAACCTGGTCCGAGCCACACAAGTCACCCCTCCTTGGATTCCCCTAGGTCTCTAGTTTTCAGAAATGCACAGATTTGGTAGGTTTCCCTAGGTGGCGGCTGAGCTAGAGGCCATAATCTACAGGTAGTCACTTTGCTAAAAACAGCTCTGTTTTCTGTGATATGTCCACGTTGTGTTTTGGGGCATATCCTGTCGCGGGCGCTAGGCCTACCCACACAAGTGAGGTATCATTTTTATCGGGAGACGTGGGGGAACGCTGGGTGGAAGGAAATTTGTGGCTCCTCTCAGATTCCAGAACTTTCTGCCACAGAAATGTGAGGAACATGTGTTTTTTTAGCCAAATTTTGAGGTTTGCAAAGGATTCTGGGTAACAGAACCTGGTCCGAGCCCCGCAAGTCACCCCTCCGTGGATTCCCCTAGGTCTCTAGTTTTCAGAAATGTACAGGTTTGGTAGGTTTCCCTAGGTGGCGGCTGAGCTAGAGGCCAAAATCTACAGGTAGTCACTTTGCTAAAAACAGCTCTGTTTTCTGTGATGTGTCCACGTTGTGTTTTGGGGCATATCCTGTCGCGGGCGCTAGGCCTACCCACACAAGTGAGGTATCATTTTTATCGGGAGACGTGGGGGAACGCTGGGTGGAAGGAAATTTGTGGCTCCTCTCAGATTCCAGAACTTTCTCTCACAGAAATGTGAGGAACATGTGTTTTTTTAGCCAAATTTTGAGGTTTGCAAAGGATTCTGGGTAACAGAACCTGGTCCGAGCCACACAAGTCACCCCTCCATGGATTCCCCTAGGTCTCTAGTTTTCAGAAATGCACAGGTTTGGTAGGTTTCCCTAGGTGGCGGCTGAGCTAGAGGCCAAAATCTACAGGTAGTCACTTTGCTAAAAACAGCTCTGTTTTCTGTGATGTGTCCACGTTGTGTTTTGGGGCATATCCTGTCGCGGGTGCTAGGCCTACCCACACAAGTGAGGTATCATTTTTATCGGGAGACGTGGGGGAACGCTGGGTGGAAGGAAATGTGTGGCTCCTCTCAGATTCTAGAACTTTCTGGCACAGAAATGTGAGGAACATGTGTTTTTTTAGCCAAATTTTGAGGTTTGCAAAGGATTCTGGGTAACAGAACCTGGTCCGAGCCACAGAAGTCACCCCTCCTTGGATTCCCCTAGGTCTCTAGTTTTCAGAAATGCACAGGTTTGGTAGGTTTCCCTAGGTGGCGGCTGAGCTAGAGGCCAAAATCTACAGGTAGTCACTTTGCTAAAAACAGCTCTGTTTTCTGTGATGTGTCCACGTTGTGTTTTGGGGCATATCCTGTCGCGGGCGCTAGGCCTACCCACACAAGTGAGGTACCATTTTTATCGGGAGACTTGGGGGAACATAGATTAGCAAAACAAGTACTTTTGCCCCTTGTCTTTCTCTACATTTTTTCCTTCCAAATATAGGAGTGTGTGTAAAAAAGACATCTATTTGAGAAATTTTCTGTAATTCACGTGCTACTATGGTCACCCCGGAATTCAGAGATGTGCAAATAACCACTGCTCCTCAACACCTTATCTTGTGCCCTTTTTGGAAATGCAAAGGTTTTCTTGATAGCAATTTTTTACTCCTTATATTTCAGCAAATGAATTTCTGTATACCCGGTATAGAATGAAAACGCACTGCAGGGTGCAGCTCATTTATTGGCTCTGGGTTCCTCGGGTTCTTGATGAACCTACAAACCCTATATATCCCCGCAACCAGAGGAGTCCAGCAGACGTAACGGTATATTGATTTCGATAATCTGACATTGCAGGGAAAAGTTACAGAGTAAAACGTAGAGAAAAATGTATGTTTTTTTCACCTCAATTTCAATATTTTTCTTTTTCAGCTGTTATTTTCTGTAGGAAACCCTTGTAGGATCTACACAAATGACCCCTTGCTGAATTCAGAATTTTGTCTACTTTTCAGAAATGTTTAGGTTTCTGGGATCCAGCATTGGTTTCATGACCATTCCTGTCACTGACTGGAAGGAGGCTGAAAGCAAAACAAATTGCACAAATGGGGTATGCCCCAGTAAAATGCCAAAATTGTGTTGAAAAATTGGGTTTTCTGATTCAAGTCTGCCTGTTCCTGAAAGCTGGGAAGCTGCTGAGTTTAGCACCGCAAACCCTTTGTTGATGCCATTTTCAGGGGAAAAACCACAAGCCTTCTTCTGCAGCCACTTTTTCCAATTTTTTTGAAAAAAATGATATTTTCACTATATTTTGGCCAATTTCTTGGCCTCCTTCAGGGGAACCCACAAAGTCTGGGTACCTCTAGAATCCCTAGGATGTTGGAAAAAAAGGACGCAAATTTGGCTTGGTTAGCTTATGTGGACAAAAAGTTATGAGGGCCTAAGCGCAAACTGCCCCAAATAGGCAAAAAAAGGCCTGGCACAGGAGGGGGAAAAGGCCTGGCAGCGAAGGGGTTAAGCTGCAGCCAAATATGATATTTATTTATTACAAATATTTTTGACTCTGCATTATTTGCACTCCTGTGTGTCAAAAATTATGACGCACAAGCTGTATGCGTGAAAATATGATGCATTATGACAAATATGTATTTCATTTGTCCAAATGAGTAATGGAATTTTGCATGACCAAACGGTGCTAAGTGATAAACTTTGGGGTTAGCTATAGCAAATGTCCCTTATAGGATGTATAGAAGGTATTCACAGTGCAATAGTAATGATTGGCCTGAATGGATATTACTCATAATTGCGCACATATGTAGGTAATTGCTGATTGCAACTTTGAAAATATGAAAGAGATACCAGGATGTATTCCTTAGAAAATTTGTGAGCACATGTATCAAGCTACTCCAAATAGCATAAAGGCCAATTAGGTAATGCAATTGTCGTCTAAACCTTTTTTGGGGGTAACCATGTGCTAATTACGAGTTAATGTAGCTAAAATATGTTTCACTATTGACATGTAGGGCACACATGCCCCTTATGCATGTGTGTGCTTCACATGTGCATGAAAAATGTATATTTGTGGTGCAGCAGAGGGGGACTTAGGCCCCCAGCACCCTGGGGTTTGCTGTTCCTGACTTGCAACTTTATCAAAGGTTTTCCCAAATTCAGTAATGCTAAATAATTGGCAGCAGGCCCATAGATGCAAATAGAGTATGATTCTCTGTTTGCTAATCTGTAATACCATTTGCCCATTTGAAGTTTGCCCTATTACTTCTTTGGAGAATTCTGACATACCATTTAGCATTGATTTAATAGCAAATTCTCAATGTTCCTTATGTCATGATAGCAAATAGGTTGTTGATGTGTGTGGCCCTTTATGCATTACCTGGCTTAGTGGCATGTTTCATTCTTCCTGCTAGGTTACAACTGGGACACTACTGTGATAGGCTGCTTGCAACCATTTTGTTGATTGGATGGTACATGTACATGTGTGTGGTCCAATGTTGATCAAGTATCAACTGTTAAGGTGTATGTTGTCACTGTAACGTCCAGGTCTCATCATGAGTTATTGGCAGCTAATCGTGTATCTAATGAGTATCGTTTGTAGCTAAATGTGACTAAAGTCATTGAGGACATGGTAACCTACACGTGGATGGTCCCACCCTGTCACTGAAGACGTGTAATGAGACTTTCAACTGGGCAACCGTGGTGTGCTGAGTGAGAGAATGTCTCAGGTGTCTGGATCCGGCATGTGTCATTGCAACATTTGTACTCAAGTTGGCCTCTGTGGATGGAAATGCATCAGGGAACATCATAGCCTCTGTGCAGAAGTAAATGGCTGGTATTCACCACACACGAGCCATCTCTATTATTTGAACAATGTTACTCAGCGTGTGAACTGTCAGGGTCCTCATATGTGTCGACTTTTCATGGACATTATCTGAGGTTGCTGGTTCTGCTGGAGGCCACGTACACCATCAAAGGCTATGGCCCAGGTACACTGTCACACTTTGTAGTTTAGGCATTAATGAGGCCCAGACAACGGATGGGCCATGATTTAGCTATTCAAGGGCACTGTCACAAATATGATACAAAGAAAAGTCAGATGATGCAATACAATGTATTTGAGTATACATTGATGAGGCAAATGACAAATTAGCCTCTGAGGAAAGAGAGGATTTGGACAGCAAGTGTGGTCCATAGGTGGCCACTGGGTATCTTTAGGGTGACCCACGGACAGGTGCCAGTCAGGTTGACAGGATGCTGGGTCAATCAGGAGCCAGCTCTTTCACAAATTACATGATCAGTGGTCTGACTAGGACTGGTCAGAGGGAGCAGTAGACAGTTGACATGTCACACTGTGTATGTCCTGTATTGTTTTGAAGGTGACACATGAACCCTGATAAAGTGTTACACGGCAACATTAGTAGCAATGCTTAATGGTATAATTGCCCAAATGTCTACATCTATGCTGTAGGAGGCATCAGCAGGGACGGGGCATGTAAATTTGGGTGGTGTGCATGGAGGGGATCACTGGTGTGGCCTCTATCAGTGTCTCACAAGTCCTGTCGGATGAGATTTGCTTTAAAATGGCCTACAGTACCTTTCACACGAGAATCAATCTACAGGTGATACCAGGCCTTATAAACTCCAAGCCAGTGTATTATTTGAGCTGACTTCCATGCAGTGAGATGGTACTATGACAATGGTAGGCATAGGAAAGGGTGTGGCACACTGCATGACTCTTGTGAGTGTGTGTATGTAGATGAGGGAATCTCAGGGTACACATATCGGCATTCCAGGGACCTCTTCAGACAGGTAGGGTGTGACCAGGTGCATGGGTGTGTAAGGTTTTTAGAAAAGGGCTGACATGTAGATGGGATGTGATGTGCTGGATGCTTGTCATATGTGTGGCACTTGTGCTGTGTATGTTCTGCTTATGTGTAACTCTAGTGAAAGATAGTCATTGCAAAGATTGTATGTAGTTGGAATTACTGCTGCTAAGAGTCTGGTCATACATTCCTGTTCCTGAAGCAAAAGCATGTCAACTGCCTGATGTATGAGGCCTGTTTTCCCCTAGTTGAGTGATGGTGTTTTAGTTGTGTGACATCTGCTGCGATGAACCATGTTTCCTACATGTATGTGTGTAATAGGTGTGGTCCTCAACTATTGCCCTTCAAAGGTGAACTGTATAGGATGTCAGTCATTTACATTGTGTGTGTATGTGACCGTTGTATGATAGGCATCACATTTGTAGTGTATTTTTCTGTGTCCTGATTGTTATATCATTAATGCTCCATGAGGCGACATTCTTCTTGTGATATTTAGAGCTAAAGGTCTGCAGAAATGAGTAGCCAGACCATGATGTGGTGTTTGTTATCAGCGTTTATTTACAATAGTTCATTAAGTGGTGATGGTGATAATAATTAAAGAAAATTGTTCACAATGTGTTGGCGCCTACGCACTCCAGCAGCCGTGTTTGGTTGTTCCCCCTCCTGTTGCAGGGCAGCATCCTCCTTTTCCTCATCTTCAGGCATGCATGGGTCTGGTTCGAGGAGGGGAATGTTCCTTTTGACACAAATGTTGTGCAATATTGCACATGTGAGGATGATCCTACAGACCATCTCGGGGGAATATAGTAGGCTACCACCAGTGATGTCGAGGCAGCGGAACCTTGACTTGAGGATGCCGAAGGTCCGCTCGACAATGCTGCTTGTCCTCTTATGGGCCTCATTGTATGCCCGCTCTGCAGCAGTACTCGGGTTGCCAAATGGTGTCATTATCCATGGCTGGATGCCATACCCCTGATCAGCTGAAAGAGAAAAAGAATGGGATCATGTTGATGTAGCTGGCACTATTGAAAATACCTTTAATGGCAGTAGTTGTCTTGTGTTGTCTGTGACTCTTTTGTGTACTGATGTGACATCCTATACTTGTAGGCTATACCATCTGCATTGTGTTGATTCCTTGGCTGAGCAAGTGTTTGTCTGCTAACCGTTTGTCATCTGTATGTTTTTGGATTTTCAGTGCAGTGTCCCCCCCCTAGCATTGTGACTTCTGATACAGGTGTCCTTGTGTCTTCACTTGGGGTGAGTTGATAGTTCAATGTAGAGTTTCATTTATAAGTGCTGTTAACACGTCCATATCAAAGTACCCTGGACATCCCATACATTTAGGCTTATGCAATGTATTAATGTAAAGGTCATTGGGACACTTACAATTTGCAAGGTGACATTTCGGCAACCACACTCATTAATGTCTTCACATTAGGCTGTACAGTAAATTCCGATGTGTGAAAGGTTCAATGGTGACTTAAGAAACATGGCTAGTGATGTCAGGACCTCAGTGTGTTCCTGTCTAGATGTTGCTGTTGTGGTGTATGTGTTGTGTGTCCTAGAGGGTTGCTGTGCAGTGTGTATATAAGTAGGTTTTTGTACTTACCAACAAGTAGTCCATTGCCATACCGTCCATCCTGGAAGTGTTGGTTGATGGTGCAGTGACGGAAGATGAATGAGTCATGTACACTCCCAGGATATTTAGCCATGATGTTGGGGATCAATCCTTGGTGATCGACTATGGCCTGCACGTTGATGGAATGTGTGTGCTTCCTGTTGCGGTAGAGGTGTTCAGTTGCAGCAGGTGGCACAAGGCGTACATGTGTGCAGTCGATTGCACCAAGGATGTGTGGGAAGCCACTGATTGCGTAGAACCCCTGTTTATTTTCCTGCTGCTTCTGCAGTGTGTTAGGGAAGCAGATGTGGCGGGGTGTCAGGCGAATGATGGCATCCAGTACTTTGGGCAGAAATGCGGAGAATGATGGTTGTGATATTCCGCCTACCAGGGCACCAGTTGTTTGAAAAGAGAGACTTGCCAGCTTGTGGAGTACGGAAAGCAGCTTTGTTTCTGTTGGTATGGTGTGGAGTGTCACCAAAGTGGGGGCCAACTGCTGTTCAATGTTGCGCAGCAGCTGCTGAATGCCATCTGTGCTGCCTTTGGGGTCCCTGCTGGTGTTGTTGTAGCTGGTGTTGTTGCTGCTGGGCTCTGCGTCTGCGTGCACGCTGGATTAGAATCACCTCCATGGCTCCCTGTTGCTGCTCTGCGGCTCTGCTGCTCTGCTGTTTGTTCTGTGTGTTCTGATTAAATACAGGTGTGTTTGCCCCATTTTAACGACTGCCCTGAACCAGACGTTAAATTTTGACGCAAATCGGGCTGTGCGTCATTTTCTGGCTCCGCCTCCCGGCTGTGCGTCATTTTTGCCCGAAAGCATAAATACGACGCACGGCCGTTTAAGTCATTTTTGGGACGGGGACGCATGCCCTGCATATCATTAACGCAGGGTGGGTTGCCGCATCCAAAAAATGACGCACACGGCGGAATTTTGTCATCCGCGGGCTCGGGCGTCAAGGTTTAAATACGGGGCAATGTTTGCGCTGATTGTGCGTCACAATTTTTTACGTAAAATCGGCGCAAACGGAGTATAAATATGCCCCTCAGTGTTACCAAAAATAAAGGTAGTTTATTTGGGTGACACAAGGCCAAAAATAGCTTAGAGGCAATACTCCTTCAGGAGGTAAGTATTCTACACAATATATACACTACACACCAACATATGGTAAGTAATTAGACATAGGATAGTGCAAACAATAGGAAATGCCATAGAATGCAATGGGAGAAAATTGATCTAGGGGCAACACAAACCATATACTCAGAAAGTGGAATGCAACACAAATTCCCCCCTGAGCAAGTGTAGTGTGAAGAGAATTGCTGGGAGAGTAAGAATACAGCAAAGGTAAATTACTCCACCCCAGAGCCCAGGGAATTAGGAATAAAGTACTGCAAGTTTCCTTAGGACACACTACAAGTTGTGATTAGAGTTATTGCAAGAACCGAGCAAGACTGCAAACAGCAAATGGTGGATTTCTAGACCTGAAGACCCTCAAATGAAGGAGACCAAGGACCAGAAGTCAGAAGAAGTTCCAGGAAGGACAGGAGCCCCTGCCAACCCAGAAGAGGGTGCAAAAGAAGAGTCCCCAGTTGGACGAAGACTGCAGAAATGCACCCAAGGTAGATGTCAGCAGGTTTCTGCATGATGCAATGGATGGCCCACAAAGAGATGCTGGATGCAGGTGAGCTTAGGCGCTTGATTCATCCAACAAGCCTTGGTTCCGGCAAAGTCACGTTTTTCATCAAAGTGGCGCTGTCTGGATCTAGGAGGGACCTGGGGGACTCAACTCTGTGTGAGGAGTAAGAGGGGGCTCTCAGCACTTCAGTGAGCCCTCAGTTGACCAGACAGTACCCACAAGAGTTTCGGGACACGGGGACAAAGGAGGTGCAAAATGCAGATGGTGCAGCACTACAAAGGACGGTCCCACACCGCTAGAGGTCAACTCAGTGAGTTCAGCGTCACAGGATAGAGTGCTGGGGACCTTGGCCAGGCTGTTCATGAAGGAAGTTTGCCAATAATGCACAGAGGTCTCAGAAGGTGAAGAAGATGCAGTGAACAGGGGTACTGTCATACTCGGAGAAGGCAAGCTCTTACCTCCTCCAAATTGGGACAGCAGGACCTTAGGACAGTCTGTGTCAAAGAGGTCCGCCACCTGTGTTCCAAGGAGGATGCTCATTGCCAGGAGTGGAGTCCAAGAGAACCTGTCGTCGACTTAGAAGGTGCCTGTGTGAGCAGGGAAGTGACTCTGTCATTCCACGGGAGATTTCTTTGGTCCTTCTGGTGCAGGATGAAGACAGGGAGTCCCCAGAGCATGCACTCTGTGGAAACTGTTGCAGTTGCTGGCTGGAGCTGAAGTTGCAGAGGAAAAGTAGTCCTTCTGGATACTTTGTTGCTGTTACAACGGTTCCTGGAGCAGTCTGCGGTCGATCGGAGGTCAGAGGATGAAGTAGTAGTTACAGAGGATTCCTGCTGGAAACTTGCAAGTAGAATCTGAAGAGAAACTCACAGGAGAGACCCTAAATAACCATGAGAGGGGGTTTGGCTACCTTATCAGGTATGGACCTATCAGGAGGGGTCTCTGACGTCACCTGCTGGCACTGGCCACTCAGAGGCATTCAGAGTGTCCCCACACCTCGGAAAACAAGATGGCTGAGGTCTGAACACACCGAAGGAGCTCTGGGCACCACCCCTGGGGTGGTGAAGGACAGGGGAGTGGTCACTCCCCTTTCCTTTGTCCAGTTTCATGCCAGAGCAGGGACTGCGGCTCCCTGAACCGGTGTAGACTGGCTTATGCAAGGAGGGCACCATCTGTGCCCTTCAAAGCATTTCCAGAGGCTGGGGGAGGCTACACCTCCCCAGCCTGTAACACCTATTTCCAAAGGGAGAGGGTGTAACACCCTTCTCCTAAAGGAAATGCTTTGCTGTGCCTTCCTGGGACTGAGCTGCTCATACCCCAGGAGGGCAGAACCCTGCCTGTGAGGTGGCAGAAGCTGTAGCTGCATTGCAAGCCTCAGAGAGCTGGTGTGGCAGTACTTGGGGCCCATGGTGGAACCCCAGGATGCATGGAATTGGCTCCCCAACACAAGATTTGGAATGGGGGGACAATTCCATGATCTTAGACACCTTACATGGCCATATTCAGAGTTACCATTCAGAAGCTACATATAGGTATTAACCTAAATGTAGTGCACACGTGTAATGGCGTCCCCACAGTCACAATTCCGGGAATTGGCCCTGAACTACATGGGGGCACCTTTCCTAGTGCAAGGGCGCCCTCACACTTAGTAACTTTGCAGCTAGCCTCCATTAAATGAAGGTTAGACATATAGGTGTCTTAAACGTTACTTAAGTGCAGTATAAATGGGTGTGAAATAATGTGTGCACTATTTCATGCAGGCAGCAGTGTCAGTCATGTGAAAGGATTTGTCTGAGCTCCTTATGGGTGGCAAAAGAAATGCTACAGCCCATAAGGATCTCCTAGAACCCCAATGCCCTGGGTACCTAGGTACATATGCCAGGGACTTATAAGGGGTGTCCAGTGTGCCAATTGAAATTGGTAAATTGGTAAAACTGTGTATAGTGACAATTTGAAAAGCAGAGAGAGCATAAACACTGAGGTTCTGGTTGGCAGAGCCTCAGTGAGACAGTTAAGCACAACTGACACACACACATATTAGGCCATACATTATGAACACTGGGGTCCTGACCAGCAGGATCCAGGTGAGACAGGCAAAAACATACTGACATACAGGTAAAAATGGGGGTAACATGCCACGAAATATGGGGGCATATTTATACTCTGTTTGCACCGAATTAGTGTCATTTTTTTTAACTTTAATTCGGTGCAAAACTAACTCCATATTTATACTTTGGTGCTAGACCCCTCTAGCACCAAATTTTTGGAGTTAAAGTAATTTTTTTAAAGTGGAGACCTACTTTGCCTTAATGAGATGCAAGGTAGGCGTTCCCGTGCAAAAAATGACTCTATGGCCTTAACGCATATTTAGGGGCATTTTTATACTCTGTGGCATATTTATACTCTGTTTGCACCGAATTAGTGTCATTTTTTTTTACTCTAATTCGGTGCAAAACTAACTCCATATTTATACTTTGGTGCTAGACCCATCTAGCACCAAGGCCCTGATTTAAACTTTTTTTGCACCGCATTAACGTCATTTTATGACACAAAAGTGGCGCAAACTTACAAAATATTGGCCCTTATTTATACTTTTGCTGCAAAACTGCACTAACTCAGTTTTGCACCAAAAAATTTAGCACCGGCTTGCACCATTTCTGTGCACCAGCCGGGCACCATATTTATGGAAAGTTGCAAGCCGGTGCAAAGGGTAGGCTAGAGTTTTAAAAAATGACTTTAGTCGGGTGGGGCTGGCAGTATGGAAGAAGAGGGTTTAGCACCAAAAAATTGCTTTAGGCAGGTTAGAGTTAAAAAAAATTACTCTAACCAGATTAGCGTCATTTTATGGTGCTAAACCTACCATGCCACATGACTCCTGCCTTAGAAAAGGCAGGAGTCATGCCCACCACCCCAGTGGCAAGCACAGAGGACAGGGTTCCCCTGAGCATGGCCATTGCACCCGGTGCCATGTATGGGGGCCCATTTCAGACCCCCTATGGCACTTTCAAAAATAAAATGCACTTACCTGTACTTACCCTGGATGGGGTCCCCCATCCTTGCAGTCTCTCTAGTGTGGGTGGGGTGCCCCAAGGGCCTAGGGAGGGCACCTCTGGGCTTCTTCCATGGTGTTCCACCATGGAAATAGGGCCACAGGTCCCCTAACACCTGCCCTGACCCAGGTCTTAAAAAATGGGGCAAAGCAAGCTTTGCCCCATTTTTTAACCCCTCCTCCCTCCCTTGCACCATTTTTACATGGGAGTATAAATATGGTGTTATGGCCATAGAGTCATTTTTTTGCACGGGAACGCCTACCTTGCATCTCATTAAGGCAAGGTAGGTTTCCACTTCCAAAAAATGACTTTAACTCCATAAATTTGGTGCTAGACGGGTCTAGCACCAAAGTATAAATATGGAGTTAGTTTTGCACTGAATTAGAGTAAAATAAAAATGACGCTAATTCAGTGCAAACAGAGTATAAATATGCCCCTTAGCGACAAAAAATGATGTTAATCGGGTCAGAATCATTTATTTTGACTCAAAACTGCCTAACGTCATTTTTTTTTAAGCTAGCCTACCCTTTGCACCGGCTTGCACCATTCCATAAATATGGTGCCCAGCTGGTGCTAAAAAATGGTGCAAGCCGGTGCAAAACTTTTTGGGGCAAAACTGCCTTAGTGCAGTTTTGCACCAAAAAGTATAAATAAGGCCCCTGGTACTTTCGTACAGGAGGCTATTGACCTCCTGAGATCCATCTCTGTAGGGCAAACAACCATTGTGATTGCCTTCCAGGGACTGGCAGCAAAGATGCAGCAATCAAATGCATTTCTGGAGGGCATTCAAAGTGGATTGGCGGCCCAACAGAGATCGATTCAAGCTCTGGCCTCCTCTCTGATGGCAGCCATTGTCCCTGTTTCAACTGCCCCCCTCCAACTTCCACTTCCCAGTCCCATTCTCCTCAACCCCAACCCATCCCAAGCACACAGGCAGACGAGCATGCACACAAGAAAACCCCCAAGAGTATCACAGGCAAATACAAGCACCACACCTCATCACACAGGCACTCACACAAACACCATTAGTTTGCAGACACAACAACATCCACTATCGCCACTGTCTCCCCCTCATCATCCTCCTCCACCTGCCACCCAGTTGCATCTACACTCATACCTGCATGCACTACATCAATATCCACTACCAGCATCATCACCACACCAACCAGGACACACACTTCACTGGCAGACACTTCCACAACAGCCATGCACGCATTCCTTCTGTCTTCTCCCACCTGTCTGTCCCCCCTCCTAAAGTAGACAAATGCAAGCACTCAGACACCCAACAGCCATCCACCTCACAACAGCATACGGCCCATGCACCTGTACCCAAATCCAGCAAACACAGTCAACAACCACTCCTTCAAATCTTTTCCTTTCCACGATTGACCTCTTCCTACCCCACCCGTCAGGCACATATGGGCAGGTTATCAAGGACCCAGCCCAGCACCTCAGCCAAACAGTCCACGAGCCCAGTGGTAGCACCACCTACTCGTGGTGGTAAGGATTCCAGGCCAACAATACTGAAGGGGAAGGAGCCCGCACCAGCTGCAAAGAAGAGGAAGGAGCCTGCCCAAGATGGAAAGAAGGAGAAGGAGCCTGCAGCAGCAGGAAAGAAGGGGAAGGAGCCTGCACCAACTGCAAAGAAGGGGAAGGAGCCTGCACCAGCAGGCTGAGGGGGGAAGAGCCCATCCACCAGTGCCAGGAAGGGTAAGGGATCCCCAACCCATGAGCAGAAGGAGTGGAGGCAATCTATGCCAGCAGAAGCTGCCAGCCAAACACCGCCACCACCTGCAGCTGTCACAGGGCCCCCACGCCAGCCGTGGTTATGCATCAATCAGAGAGTGCAGGGGCTAAGTAGGAGTCTCCAACAACCACCACCACAGTGCAGTTATCAGAGGGTGCAGGGGCTGAGCAGGAGCCTCCCCCAACCACCACCACAGTGCAGCCATCAGAGGGTGTAGGGGCTGAGCAGGAGCCTCCCCCAACCACCGCCACAGTGCAGCCATCAGAGAGTGCAGGGGCTAAGCAGGAACCTCCACCAACCACCACCACCACAGTGCAGCCATTAGAGGGTGCAGGGGCTGAGCAGGAGCCTCCCACAACCATCACCATAGTGCAGCCATCACCGCTGGGGGACGCCATAAAGTCCAAGGGCTTCTGTGCGGCCTGCCCCCACCAGAACCAGTGGGAAATACACCCACTTGAGAGACTGTGGCCTTGCACTCCCCAACACAAAGCACAGGGCATGCTGCCCCCTCCAAAACCAGTGGGCTTGACCCTGCATCCGGCTGAGGTGCCCCCCTCACCCTGAGGTGCCTGCCTATATGACAACTGATGCTCCTGCAGTGTTCTATCCGGATTGGTGCAGGATTCGAGGGGGGGATTGGACAGCGCCCTGTGCCCATATGGGCCCTTTGAATGATGAACTGGGTGGTGTCCCTTTTTTATACAAGTGTACAGATCTGTTTCATGGCTAAATCCGATTTTGGATTTTATTGTTGGACTGATTACAATCAATTTTGTCAATTTCTGTTGTCCTTGCACTATTCTGCAGATTGTCGTGGTCAAATTGCTTTTGTAATGCATATGGCATTTGTATGTTGGGTGCGTGTGTGTGTCACTCTCTTTTTACTCCTACTCTCCCTTGTGTGCTAGGCATCTGTATTCACTGTCATTGTCTTCGCCGGCGTTGGTGTTCCAGGTGGAGCATAATGTAGAAGATCATCGGAAAGACTTACAGTTCGGGTTCAATGTCGGCATGGTTCTTCCCTGTATCTCCAATGGTGAGTCCTTTTTCTTCTGTGATGTGTTTCTGCCAGGCTTTTGATGGCATTGGTACCGCCCCGGAAAAGGTGGCAGAATCGTGTGTCAAAATATGGTGGGTGGTTCTTTGTCTTCCGCCTGGCTGTAGGCGGATACCGCCATGGTGACCGTAATTTCCGTCCTGGCGATAGGTGTGGTACATTGGCTATCTATCAGAGATATCACCACCACTGTCATAATCTGGTGATAATTACCACCAGCCTGTTGCGGTATCACTGCCACTTTATCACCAACCGCCAGGGTCGCAATGAGGGCTTTAGTGTCTAACAAACCACTACAATGCTTGTACCTGGACGATTACGGTCCCTTACAACCTGATACAAATACATCTTAGTCGCATGTTCCAGATTCCAATGGGTATGGCCACAATGATCCGCTGATGCTCAAACTGTTATTAAAGATTTGCAAGTCTTTATCGGGACATATGAGGTTGCAGCATTCTACTCAGAATAGGTCTCTGCTATGCTTTCAGAGCAATTCAGTAATGGAGAGGAAAAACTGGGACTTAAAGCAACCACTAACAGCCAGAGTAGTAGGTTCTGTTCGTAGTCAGCTTCATCACCTATATAGCATCCAGAGAGCACTAAATAATCTGTCCAGAAGGTCCTTCAGAGGACATCCCCCTTACAAGGTTTTTTTGGGATACCTATGTATGTTCCAGTTCTTGATGGCCATGACGCAGAAACACCGTTTGGGATAAATGAACAAGTCACAGTTTTCCAGCAAATACAACAATTCTGTGATAAAAATTCAATGAGGGATTTGCTAACAACTTTTACTGGCTGGATTCCTAAAGTTGGGGATCTAGTACAAGAAAGGATTGCTGTGAAAAAGGAGTTTGGCTCATCATATACAGCATCAATTCCAGTCCTGGGAATACATAGTACCAGAATTGCCATCCTGCCACAGCTCCCTGGTTCTAAAGAAAAACAATTTGTTTCAATTGACAACGTCAAATTGTACCATGTGGCCGATCCTGCCCAGTAGACCATAAGGATTCCTCTGTAGTTCCCTAGCCCCCCTCACTACCAAATGGGTTATACCTCTTAAAGCACTCAACAAGCTTTTGCAAGTTCCAATGCTACAATTGTCTCCCTGAGGTTGGGGAAGGCAAAGGATGAACTTCTGTTACTTCCTGTCACCACTTCACCAACAAAAAATGTCTAAAATGTAGATCTCTAGTATTCCAAAGCAACACAGAAGCTAGGGGTTATGTAGTATTTCTATGTACATGTTATTCAAATATGCTTGGGTTGTTTATTTTTTATAACTGATCATAACAATCCTAATCTTCATATGTCTCCTTCCCTAATAATTTCAGCTCATTTATTATATTGTAGATTGCAGTCCTCTGTGTACAAGACCTTTTGCTAATGAGAGAAAGGGTGAGATTTGTCGACCATGACTTCCTTGAGAGGGCACCGAGTGTCATGCATCAGACTTCCACAAATCACCTTTGCTTTCTATGTTTGGGTGAGGTGCTGCTACTTAGCCGAAAAAGTTGGGTTGACTGCTGCCAACCGGTGTGAGATTTACTCAGTTACCCATGAATGGTGAGGCTACTGCCCCAAATCCATCAGTCTTATTGCAATAACAAGAGTCCTATGACACCTTGAAGATGGCATGACCCTTCCTCGGTCACCCTAGAGGTGTGGCTACCTGGGGACAGAATGCCCACAGTAGACACGGTTTTGGAGCGAAATTCCTACCTTTGGCCCTGTCTCCATACTGCCTGCAAGGAGAAAAGGCATCTTGCTCAGGGGTGTAGGGCCAGGTGGCCCATCAATGGCAGCCTTCCCTTTGAAGGACACCTCTGGGTTAATTCCCTGGGAGGCCATCCTGGCAGAGGAGGTGACACTTCGCTGCTGTGGCACTGCCTTTTTCCTTGAGCCTAGGAGTCATTCACGCATATCACCGGGTGGTCAAAAAGCTGTGCGTGTGTCTTTGTGAGGCCATTGGTCAAGCTGAGCACAGAGTGATCACTTTTATAAAAGTGGGCAACTAGTAATAGTTGTCATTAATTTAGATTTGAGCATCTGTTCGCACTTAGGGGCTCATTCTGAGCCCGGCGGGCGGCGGGAGCCGCCTGCCTGGAGGGAGCCGCCAAATGACCGCACCGCGGTCAAAAGACCGCAGCGGCCATTCAGACATTTCCTCTGGGCCGGCGGGCGCTCTCCGAGGACGCCGGCTCAGAATTGAGCCGGCGTAGTTGCAGGGGTGCGACGGGTGCAGTTTGCACCCGTCGCGTATTTCAGTGTCTGCATTGCAGACACTGAAATACACAGTGGGGCCCTCTTACGGGGGCCCCTGCAGTGCCCATGCCATTGGCATGGGCACTGCAGGGGCCCCCAGGGGCCCCGCGGCACCCCCTACCGCCATCCTGTTCCTGGCGGGAGACCCGCCAGGAACAGGATGGCGGTAGGGGGTGTCAGAATCCCCATGGCGGCGGAGCGCGCTCCGCCGCCATGGAGGATTCCCCCGAGCAGCGGGAAGTCGGCGGGAGACCGCCGACTTTCCGCTTCTGACCGCGGCTGAACCGCCGCGGTCAGAATGCTCGTGGGAGCACCGCCAGCCTGTTGGCGGTGCTCCCGTGGTCGGTGGCCCTGGCGGCCACCGGCCGCCAGGGTCAGAATGACCCCCTTAATGTCACAATTAATTTGATACCTTACATGTTCTAGTTTGGTAGTCCCAGTCAAAGGTTAGCCGGGTGGGGGTGTCCCCTGGTAAGCCAAGTTCATGCACAGCAAAACAACAATTTGGAAGTGTCGCTGTCGAGCCATATAAAAATATAAACATCTCATTTATGTCTGACTTTACAAAATACAGCTCCCTGCCATAGGGCTCTCTAGGCCTTCCTTAGGGGAGACTTACATATGGTGTTAAGGGGTAGGGTAGCTTTGCCATTAGTTTAAATGGCAAAGTCCAAGTGACAGTGACCACACTGTCCTTCCTGTCTGAAATGGACTTACTGACTTTCATGTCCTGGATACCATATACTAGGAACTTCTAATTAGGACTCCCCAATTTTATTTCATATATTTTTTAATATTCCCTTCTGCATGTGTCCATATGTTTTTTTGACCACCTTATTGGTATTTATCCATATTTATTTAGTGTTTTGAGAATTAATAGAGTCATAAAGTGGTATATTTCCTTATTTATTTAACTGATAAACATGGACTCAAACTTTGATGCTTTTTGTAATTTTGCAAATTAAGCAGTCCAACTCAAACTAAAAAAACACATTATTTCAGACACAAATGTGATCATAAAAGTATACAAGAATAGCATCACAGTATGACAATTTAAATAGCAAATATAAAAAAATGGTAAAAATAAGTCACTTCATATAAAAAAACAGCAACAAAATAGAGCTCCACAAAAATAGAAGTTGATCACAAAATAGACAATGACACACACAAAAGCAATAGACCAGCATTGCAAAAAAGTACAAATAAAGTGCAGTTTAAAGTGCCTAGATTATATAAGCAAATTCATAAGGATGCGCATAGCTTTCAGTCAAAGGTTAGATCACAAAGCTAAAACATTAATAATTTTATTTTCCTAACAGCACATTTCAAAGAAGAAAAGATATTAATACAGTTACTTGGGGAATCCAGTTGTTGTAAGTAACCAAGGGCTGCAACTGAAGTTCTAATCCCCCTTCTTCTTATATTCAGAATTAAAAACTGTTTTGTAAGATCATTAAAAAAATTACAGAAGAAGGTGAACTGTAAAAAGCTTTAGGAGGAAGACTCATCACATGGACATAACAAAACTTTTGTGGGATCACATTGGCCAAGAGGGAAGCCAAGATGCTGCCTCACAAATCCTACCCTGAATCTAGTGACCAAACACCTATCCCATGAATTATCAATCCACTCAAGGTAAGGCTCCAGGAAGGGGAAAAGGTGGACCTCCGCATAGTCTCTGATAGACCATTTGATAAATTCAAGGTGGTTCCTAAATGTTCTTCACCTGGCCTTGAAAACAGTTTTAACCCACACAATATTGCTCTTCCATATGGAGGAAGGGTTGGTGAAGAGAGACAGCCTACCCAATTTTGTTAATTCGGTTTGGATATAATCAAACCAGGGGATTTTAAAGCCTTTCTCACACACAAGACACTCATTAATGTTTTCTCTATTTAGTGTGGCATGGGGATTAATCCAGATGGAACAACAGAGGAGCAGGGGGTGAGCTTAATGCCATCTTCAGCATACTCCATCCTAAGCTCCTGGTGGACTATACAGGTGGAGCATGTGGGTTGGACTCCCAAGAGTCTCCTGAGGACCCTGTTTTCTTTCACCTGGAGACAGCTGGAATTTGCATAATCCTAGATTCTGGAATCATAGGTAAGGATTAGGAGGCATTTCCTCTTATAAACTTCCAATAGATGGGCTACAGTTTTTTTATTAACACTTTTAGATAGATTAACGATGCAGCCCACGGCAATGACACATTTCTGCCTCATCTTGACTAGGCACAGCCCCAAACTGGACTTAGTATCCACTACAATCCCCATATACGAACACTCTGTAATGTGTGAGGCAGATTGACCATTTAAAGCAATGCCCCACCTCCTATTGTTTCTGAGCTTACATAGCATAATAACAGTCTTTGCTTCATTGGTGATCAGACCCAGTGTCCCTATAAAATAAAATTCCTGAAATAAAACATTAAGACCATTAGGGTACTGGATAATACAACTGCATCATCTGCATATAATCAACAAGACCTTTTTTCCTGCCAATTAAAGTGTCATTTGAGACTACACTAGAAAGGACTGCAGCTACAACATTTATATACAGAAGAAACATTATAGGGGCCAAGACACAATCCTGTCTCACCCTACAACCCATCTTAAAGCTGTCTGTCCACTCACCTAGAATGCAAATTCTGACTGAAGTAGACAAATCAAAATGAAGGGCTTTAAAGAATTGCACTCCACCACCAACTCTAAACGATTCTCCAATAGTTTTGACATGACAACCCTGTTGAAAGCACAGGAGAGATCCATGAAGCCAGGCAGACTGAGCCCTGCCTAGCAATTGTATATTTACTAACCAGTAGATGTAAATTTAGGCATTGCTTGATTGTGCTGAGCTCCTCCCGGAACCCATACTGCACCTCGAATAGCACGTCAGTAGCCTTTAGCCATGTAAGGAGACATTCCAAAACCACTCTCCCCACTGGTTTTACTGCACAATCCAATAAGAACATCAGGCAAATGCAACCAGGGGATCATGGGTTGCCCTTCTTGAATACTGGCATGATTACAGCAGTATGTCATGTTGGTGGGAGGCCCATTTTACAGACAGTGTTAAAAAATTGCAGAGAAGGGGGGCTCAAAGTTCAGATGCCGATTTAAAGAGGTCCATCTGAGCACTGCTCTGGCCAGGGTTTTAATGGATGGGCTCTTATTTATTGCCCCAGGACTTCCTTGTGTGTACATTTCAAGGCTAGAAGGAAGAGTACCTTCTCTTCTTCATAACACTAGTCGACCCTCAAATTGTAAACCTCCTTGAAGTGGTCAACCCAAGCTTCCTGGCTTATGGTAGTAACAACCAAGTTGGGCTTGATGCCTACTGACCTATTCCCATTTGCCTCCTGCCAAAAAGCCTTAGTATCCTTCAGCCTACACACCATTATCAGTTTATCCCAGTATTCTTTTTATAGTTACAGTTTATTCCTGTTCCAGAGGGCTGCCTTATATTCTTTTCTGCATCTTTGAAATTTGAGCAGGCTCTTTCAAGGCTTCATGAAGTAAGGGACTCAAAAGGGCAGGACAGGTAAAACCACTTAGTTTCTGGGGACCCCAGTTTACTGGGCTTCTATAACAGTCTCCTAACCTCCAGGCTCAGATGGACAAAGGATCTAGCCCACTCTCTATATGTGACTGTCTGACTGAGGCAATTAAATACCAACGGCAAATGTAATGGGTATAATTTGGCCAAATGTGAGTTCATACCCGTATTTCTCAGGGGCAGGCGCAGACCCTGGGAATTAACTGTTAATAAGTCAGAGTCCACACTGCTAACTCCCCCCTGTAGGAGGCTGGCCCTCTATGTAGTGTACAAAGGAGGCACACTGTGTTGGGCTTCCAGGCAATCACGCGTTGGTTTTCAGAGGCAAAAGCTAAATCACCTAATGCTCTCATTTTTGAGGTAGCTTGGTCGAGCAGTTAGGCTAATCTTGGAGAAGTGCAAAGCATTTGTTGTACTCAAAGTATCAATCATGTGATTCACACACTTAAAGGAATAACTGGAGACCAATTTATAAAAATACTTCAGATTTTTGCACAATTTTTAAGACCAAGATTATCAAAATTTGGTTAAGTACTTTTAAAGTTATGAATTTATCTAGTTTTGATAAATTCAGTCTTTCTGTGCGTAATTACGCACCATATAAATCAACGGAAGGCCACCTGTAAAAATGCATATAAAATCATACAGTTGCTTTACCAAGTTCAGCTTTGGCCGGTTGGTCGCAGTCATCGGTGGGCACGCTGTGCCAGCAGGAGAGGTTTTGGTGGCTCCCAGTTCCGGTGGCAGCAGCGTTGGAAAGGATCTTCGAGCTGGTGCAGGCCCACTGGGAGGGACCACGGGGAAAAGGTCTGCAGGGGCAGGTTTAAAGGTGGTGCCTTGGGGTCCCCTTGTAATGTCGAGTTCATAAAGGGTGAGGAACCCTTGGGGCACAGCTGGTTCCTTGATGCAGGGCGGCCGGGCACAGGGCGAGTTGTTGATCCAAGGGCTGTGTGCAAAGATGCCTCTCTTGTCCAGATGCAGGTGGGGTCGCTTGCAGGGCAATAGGGGCCCTCTAGCGGGCGGTCAAGGGTGTTCCTGAAGTCTCTTGACTGGAGCTTCTTTCTAGTCCAGGTGCAGCTCAGAGGGAGCTGTTTTACTTGGTTTCTGATGTCCACTGACCAGTGCCTGGGGTATTGGCATGACTCGGCCACTGGAGGGTACAGTGCCACCAAACCTGAAAGACTTGCAGGGTTTTTCCTGGTGGTTGTTGGTGTGTCATTGGGTCTGGCTGCAATTTCCAGTTCAGGAGATATCAGATGGTCAGTGAAGAAACCCTCACTGGCTTGTTGGTTCTTGCTTTGTTGTTGAGTGGTGCCTCCACTCAGAAGGGAGATCGTAGGTGATTTGTGAAGACTGGAGGGCCTCTGGCCTTCTTGAGGTCAGTCTAGTGTCCAGCTCCTCCATAGCGGTGATTGTCGGGTCCTTGGTGCAGTAGGCAGGGTTTGGCACCTTTTCTTGATGCAGCAGGTCCACAGTTCTCCTGCTTTGGATCTTCTTTGGTACAGGTCTTCTTTGCCCTTTCAAATCTGATTTCTTGGTCTAGGGATGCTCGCTAAATACTGAATCTAGAGAGCTTTTTAGGGGGAACCTGGTAGTGTCCAGTGCAACACTTAACTTAGGGTGGCTACTCCCATTATAGTGACCACTTTCTGTGGGAAGGGTCACTACCCTAAACCTCATTGGCTATTTTTCTCTATTCCAAGATGGAGGAAACTGAAAAAGAGGGTTCAATTGCAGGCAGCACCTTTGCGGTGGTGCATGCTAGGTGAGGCCGCTCCTTCTACCCTTTGTTAGGTTTCCCACCTTTGCTCCCGCCAAAGAGGGGGTTGCCGAAGAGGGTTGCCATCTGCTGCTAGCAGCAGGCTTGGGGGTCGAGTCTCAAGGGTGGGAAGCCCTTTGAAGCACACTGCCAGGACAGTGCACATTCTGGAGGGAGGGGGTGTTAGCTCGTCCACCCAGGAAGGGCATTGTCTTACAAACCAGAGAGGCAGAGCTCTCCCCAAGTTCTGTATATTGGCTGTCTGGAGATGGATGCTGGATAGGACCAGTCAGCAACCATGCCAGGATAGTTATGTTTTGCAGGGGGGAACTCTAAGATGGCCCCTGGATATATTTAGGGATACATCTAATACTGACACCAGTTTGGATTTATCATTCTCAGTTGTTTGACACCAAAAAAAACAGGGTTCAGAGTGGCCATCATGTAGCTAGGAAAGTCGTATTGACCAGTGTCCAGCACATGTATAAAATGCCTTCTCTGTTCACTCACTATGTCCTACGTTTGGCAAGGCCATAGTGAGGGCATATTGCTCATGCAGCTATACCATCACATATAATATGGAGCACCCGGCCTTAGGGCTATAAGCCTGCCAGAGGTGTGCCTTACCCATAGTAAATGCAGTGTATAGTGGACAGGTACACAAACAGTATGCCATGTTGAGTTTTAGTTTCAGGTTTCCACCAGAACACCCAGCCTCAGTGGCAGTGATGGGTTCATCTGGATCCATAGACCTAGAGGGTGGCACAATCAGTGCTGCTGCCCTCGGGGCCTACCCCTAGTACCCCATGCCCTGTGTACATAGATACCCAATTACTAGGGACTTATAGTGGTAGTTAATGGTGTATCCAATTGTGCTAATGCATCACAACAGATTTAGGGATAATTTCTGGGACACATCAACATCAGGCAAAAAGTGGGGGATAACCATGTCAAAAAGACACCCTCTCTCACAGTACCCCACCAAACAAAAGAGGATGAAACTACCCGTTGCTAGTGAGTCCTCATCATCTAAGTAGAAGAACCTGGAGAGGCCATCTGCATTGGCATGGGCAGTCCCAGGTCTGTGTTCCACTTGAAAGTCCATTCCCTCTAGAGAAATGGGCACCTAAGCAGCTTGGGGTTTTAGCCTTTCATTTGTTGTAGCCATCTGAGAGGCTGAACTATGAACTATGAAGTGAGGGCCAAACAGATATGGCCTCAAATTCTTAAGGGCCAAACTGAAGCAAAGGCTTCCCTCTCTATAGCACTCCATTTTCGTTCCCTAGGGAGTAGTTTCCCTCTTATAAAACCTAATGGCTGGTCATGCCAATCATCATTTTTCTGGGAAAGGACTGCTCCTATCCCCATTTCAGATGCATCAGTTTGGACTATGAATTCCCCAGAGTAGTCTGGTGCTTGTCGAACTGAAGCAGAGCACATTGCTTTCTTCAAAGTTTCAAAGGCCTTTTGACAACTCACTGCCCAGTTGATCTTCTTGGTCATTTTCTTGGAGGTGAGCTCTGTGAGGGGGGGAAATATTGTGCCATTATCCTTCACAGACCTCCTGTAATATCTAGTCAAGCCAAGGAATGCCCTGACTTGTGTCTAGGTTGTGGGAGCTTCCAAAGCCATAATAGTCTGAATTTTGGGTTGGAGGTGTTGCACTTGGCCTCCACCAACCAGGTGGCACAAGTAAACAACTTGTCCTTGGCCTATCTGGCACTTACTGACCTTGATAGTGAGTCCTGCCTTTTGCAGAGTCTCATGGACCTTTCTAAAGTGGATCAGGTGATCCTGCCAGGTGGAGCTATAGACAGCTATGCCATCTACATAAGCTGCACTGAAAGTTTCCAGTCCAGCAATGGCTTGGTTCACCAACCTCTGGAAGGTGGCAGGTGCATTCTTTAGTCCAAATGGCATAACAGTGAACTGATAATGCCCACTAGGAGTAGAAAATGTTGACCTCTCTTTTGCTCTTGGGTCAGACCGATCTGTCAGTACCCAAATGTGAAATCAAAGGTACTTTGTCTGCCCCTAATATGTCTTAGAGATCATCAGCTCTTGGAATTGGATGTGCATCTGTCTTTGTCACAGAGTTGAGGCCCCTGTAGTCCACACAAAACCTAATTTACTTTTTCTCTCCTTTGGAGTGAGGCTTGGAGACTGAAACTACAGGGCTAACCCAGGGACTCTCAGAGAGTTCAATGACACCCACATCCAGCATCTTTTTCACTTCTGCCTCTATGCTCTCTCTGACGTGGTCCGACTGTCTGTAGATGTTGTTTTTGACAGGCAAGCTGTCACCAGTGTCCACATCATGGGTACACCAGTTGGTCTTTCCGGTGATCAGAGAGAAGAGTTCAGCATACTGGTTGAGGACTTGCCTGCAATCAGTCTTCTGTTGTCCATTGAGGGTGTCTTCTAAAACCAGTCCATCCACAGAACCATCTTGTGGGTTGCTGGAGAGGAGATTAGGGAGATGTTCACTCTCATCCTCCCGTCCCTTATCTGTAACCATGAACATGGTCACATCAGCTCTATAATAAAAATGTTTTAGGCGTTGACATGGATGATTCTTTTGGTTTTTTTGCAACTAGCTAGGTCATCTAAATAGATGAACTCCCCTTTTCCCTCAAGTATGGAATAGGGCCCAGATAATTTATCCTGGAGGGACCTTGGAGCAACTGGTTCCATCACCCAAACTTTCTACCATGATTGGTGCTCCACCATAGCAGCTTTCTTGTCATACCAGAGCTTTTGCAGTTCTTTACTGGCCTGAATATTTTTGCTGGCTTTTTCCATGTACTCTGCCATTGAACGTAGGCCAAGCACATAGTTCACAAAATCCTGTTTTAGTTCTTTGAGAGGCTTCTCCCAGCCTACTCTAACAAGACTTAGTGGTCCCTTAAAAGGGTGCCCAAACAAGAGCTGTCATAGAGAGAAACCTACTCCCTTTTGTGGCATGTCCTTGTAGGCAAACAGCAGGCAAGGAAGTATGACACTGCATCTCCTTCTGAGTTTTTCAGAGACTCCTTAAATGGTTGAATCTTTCTAGCAGCCCATTAGTTTGTGGATGGTATGAGGCAGTGAATTTATAAGTCACTCCACATTCCTGCCATACATGTTTTAATTAAACAGACATGATGTTTGACCCCACATATCTGATACTATCTCTTTATGGACCCCTACCCTGGTGACGATAACCAGGAGGGCCTTAGTAACTGCAGATGCAATATTGGACCTAAGGGGTATTGCTTCAGGATACCTAGTGGCATGATCCACTACCACTAGGATGTATCTGTGTTCTGATGCTGTTTGAGGGTCATGTGGGCCAATAATGTTGACTCCTATCCTTTCAAAGGTCATCCCAACCACTGGAAGTGGCATTAGGGGGGCCTTTAAGTGCCCACCTGCTTTGCCACTGGCCTGGCGGTAGAGCAGGACTGACAAAAGTACTTCACTTTTTTGTGGGCATTCCTGGCCAATAAAAGTGGTTAACTAACTTACTCTAAGTTTTATTCGGGTCCAGAAGCCCTACTAGGGGAATGTTGTGGGCTACAGTGAGAATAAAATCTCTGAACATCTGGGGCACTACCATCCTCCTGGTTGCACCAGGTTTGAGGTCTCTGGCCTCAGTGTACAGGAGCCCCTACTCCCAATTGACCCTGTGGTACCACTGACATTTCCTAGCTCCTCCTGTGCAGCTTGTTGCCTCAGGCCTTCAAGAGTGGAACAAGTTCTCTGCCCCTGGCACAGATGTTCCCAGGAGGGTCCCCCTGGGCCCAAGAGCTGTGGGTGGTAAGGCCCAACTTCCTCAGGGTCAGTTCCCGCCAAAGTGGGTGACTCCTCCCCCTGAGAAGAAGGTCCTTTGTTATTATGTGTTTTGAAGCTGGTCCCTCCGTCCTATTGCCTTTTCTTTTGGGAGGCCGGTCTACTATTTCAGTGCCCAGCTCTTCTTTTTCTCTCTGACGTTTGCTCTGTGTCATTGTCTTGACACATGCCCACTCAGGGATCCCTAGCATTGCTGCATGGGTCTTCAGTTCTACATTTCCAAGCAGGCAATCTACAGGGATAAATGAGGACACAACCACTTCTTTCTGTCCTACTACTCCCCCAATCCAAAGTTTACCATAGACATGGGATGGAACCATGTCTCATTTCAGCATTGGTGGCAGGATAAGACTTCCCTACCAGGAACTGATTTGAGTGGACCAGGTGCTGAGTTACCACAGTGATACTAGCTCCTGTGTCCTTCAGTGCTTCTATCTGTTTCCCATTAATCAAAGGGTGCTGCCTGTATTTTTGCATACTACTTGGACAGGCAGCACAGGATAATTCTACCCCAACCCTCAGTGACTAATGTTGCCTTCTTAGGGACACCGGCATGGTCAGGCCTCACCTCTGACCTCATCTGGATATTGGCAACTGCATTTACTGCAGGTTGACTAGAGGCATTCTTTTTGTTTTTACAGTCAGAGTCTCCAGTTTGGTGCCCTTTGGTTTTGCGATTTTGGCACCAAGCCTTGCTGGGTTCAAAGTGTCTCCCTTTGTACCCAGCCCTGGACAGTGAGAAGTCTCAGGACCCACCCTCCTGTGCAGATTTTGGGGGCCTTGAGAAGACTCTTCGTGTTTTTTTCCCTGGCTTCCATCTTTACCTTGGGGTGGGGCTTTTAGGCCTTCTTCTTTTGGTCTCCACACCAGTGGTAGTCTTGGTCACCCCTGTTTTTACCCAGTGTTCTGCCTTCCTCCCCAATTCTTGTGGGGGAAGTGGACCCAGGCCTACCAGATGGTGATGTAGCCTATCAATGAAACAATTACTTAACAAGTGCTCTTTCATAAACAGATTATACATCCTATCATAGTTTTGTACCTTGTTTCCAGCCAACCAACCACCCAGCATCTTTTCTGAATAGTCCACAAAGTCTACCCAGGTCTGGCTTTGGGTTTTTGGAGCCTCCCTGAACTTTATTCTGTACTCTTCAGTTGTAAATCCAAAGCCTTCAATTAGGGTACCCTTAATGAGGTCATAGGATTTAGAATATGCATCATTCAGTTCCAGGAACCTGCCCCTGCACTCTCCTGAGAATAACTCCCACATTAGTGTGGCCCAAGTTTCTTTTCAATTTCTACCCAATGCAAGCTCTTTTAAATGCAGAAAACCATTTTACTCTATCATCCCCTTCAGTGAAGGGATGGACAACTCCTTTTGGGAGTTTGATGTTGACATCTTTTTCTTTCAACACTTTAATGCTGCAACAAGAGATGGGTCTTAAGCCCAACTCCTTTCTTTGTTGTTCTATTTCCAAATGCTGACTCTCTAACTCCAGTCACTTGGTCAGCCTGGCAATATCCATGTATGCCTATGTGGGTGCTCTAGACCTGCTGAGGGCAGAGGAGCTACCCTCATCCCCGTTCTCCACAGGATTTTCACCCACCACAGATGCATGATCATCATTTTCATCTGGGAGGTTATCTCTTTCATACTGGGCACCAGAAACCTATGTTTCTCTGTTTTGGGGCTCTTTCCAGTCTGAATTTTGTATAGTTTGCATAGTTTCCTTAATTGGTCATTACTATATGCCTCATAAGGTTCCAGGTCGAGCTCATGGGCTCTGACCTCTGTATCAGACATATTTACTTTGCTAAAGTTGGGACCTTTTTTTAAATTTAGAATCCTCTGTTTGGATGGGCCAACTAAAGTAACGACTTTTTAAAACTTTTTGCTAGAGTTGTAGGGACCTAACCACGGCCTTAACACTTATTTTCAAAATGTGCGAAAAATGTTTAGTCAATTAAAAATTAAAAATAATTAGCTAAAGGCAATTTGGAGAGTTATCCGTGTGCTCACAAAATTGACAAAGTAGTATCAGCAAATGCAAAGTAATATCCCACCGCTGATACAGTGCATGCCAGGTGAGGCCACTCCTCCTACCCTTTGTTAGGTTTCCTGCCTTTGCTCTTAACAAAAGTGGGGTTTTGGAAAGGTGGATGCCATCTGCTGCTAGAAGCAGACTTGGAGGTCTAGTTCCATGGGTGGTAAGCCCTTTGAAGCTCACTGTGACAGTGCACATTCCTCAGGGCGGAGTGTTAGCTCCTCCCTGGACCCAGGAAGGGCATTGTCTCACAAACCATAAAGGCAGGCCTCTACCCCAAGGTTTGTATAGTGTCTGTCTGGAGGTGGCTCCTGGATAAGACCTGTCCGCAGCCATGCCAGGATAGTCAGCTTTTGCAGAGGGTACCTCTGAGATGGCCCCTGGGTACATTTAGGGATAATTCTAATACTGGTACCAATTTATATTTATCATTCTGAGTTGTTTGATATCAAACAACCCAGGGTTCAGAGTGGCCAACATGTAGCTGGGAAACTCGTGTTGACCCGTGCACAGCACATGTATTAAAATGGCTGCTCTGTTCACTCACTATGTCCCAGGTTTGGCAAGGACACAGTGGGGGCATATTGCTCATGCAGCTATGCCCTCACATATAATATAATTGCCCCTCTCAGAGGTGGTGTTATCTGAGTAATCATGGTCACAAGCCTCAATAACATTGACCAGGTCAACTGTTTTGATCAGGAGGAGCAACACATGACATATTCGATCTCTTTGCAGGTGACAAGGTACTGGTCCTTTATCAATGTCCAGATAGTGGTCATCCTCCCACTGTGTTAGCCCTAATTTGGCATTGAAGTCCTCTCCTAAAATAATTGTTATAACCTTTGTGCAAACAAGCAAGTTTAACTTCCAGGTCCTCAATAAAACCATTAACTATGGTCACATTTTCTGAATTATCATGCTCAATAAAGACATTAAAAAAATAAAAATACAATATCTATATTATTAGACCATGTAAAAAGGAGTGTTTGAAAAAAAAACAATTAGAGGGGATCACACTAACTCTGCATTCCTGAGTGAGTTTGATCCAGGCTATTAGCCCCACCCTAGCTCTGCCTGATGATGGAGTGACTACGGGAACAGAATGAGGTGATACCCATCAGGGAACAGATTGTCAATCACCCACGTCTCTTGGAAAAATACAATATAATAACTGCAATCAAAGTTTTACTGGCAAGCCGTGCAAAGTTCCAAAAAATAGCCTTAACAACATGGGCACAAGTAGCTAACAACACAGAATTTCCCTGGTGACTTGACAACGGGGTTTAAGGGAGTTAATCACAGGCTGACTCTCAATAACAAACAAATTTTGTGAGGAACTAAGGACATGTGCTGGTGAGAGCTAATTTCTCCCTGATTGTTCAGGGGACCAGTACTCAATCACATTACATGAAGCCAGTCAATCATTTTTCGAACATATCCCCTAAAGGAGAAAAACAATATTGCGCTGGTAAGCTAAATAGGGATAGCTGCACAAACTTAAATGGGGGGTCTCACTCTTCCACCTGTGCTCATGGCCAAACCTCTATAAAAATAACCCAGTGAAAATATCTTGACTTTTCTGTGGTTGGCAAACCCTTCTCTTGAAGCCCGAATCCACTCGCCCACAACCCTGTGCTTCTAAAGGTAACAATAATACAGTCCCCATCAAATTTCCCCACCCATTCCACTCTCTTTGCCATAAGAATCTCTGGAAGAAAGTTGCCTCTGCATCTAACATTCCCATGTACCCAATGTGCAGCCTTATTAATTAATTCTATTGCGGACTTCTTTGCTTCAGGGTGTAGCCCCGGGATGTCTGAATGATCACTCATGTTGAAGCAGCAGGTAGTGGGTCACAGCAGGAAGTATTTTTATAAACAGGTGCCTCCTTAATGTGGGGTTGCTGGGAGATTTGGGGCACCTAAATATGGGCCCCTTGATGCAGGTAGAGGTGTGGGGGTAGGTGGTCCTGGGCCAGACGTATGGTGAATAAGCACTGCAGGTGATACAATAATTTCAGAGGCAGCATGATTGAGTACTGGCCCTACCCCCGTCCCTTCGCCTGCCTCCATTGGTAACAGCCCTTTGCCATCATTATGGAGGGATAGACAGTCTAATTTAGCTTCAATAGCCCCCAAACAATTAAAAATAAAAGTTTGCTTAGAAAAGAGGCTGTGAGGTTACAAAATACAATTATTATTTTTCCCAGGAGTAAGTTCTCTTTATTACGCCCCTTATCCGTCTCAGTGATAAGATGAGATGCACAGTGCCTCCTTGGTTTGGAGCCAGTGGGTGCTTTCTTCCTTTTGCCTTCCTGGGCCCTGGTGGCTATGCCAATGTGCTGGATTTTAGGCGTGCCTCCATGCACATGACCTAATGGGGAGGCATCAGCAGATATTACCACAGTGACCAGAGGGCTTAATGCCAAGGCCAGGGCACTCAGATCACCCCATAATTCCCGGGTTTGGTCACCTGCGGATGCTAATATGGAATGGGGGACACACTGCAAGGAGAAGAGAGAGAGAGAAACAGCATTCTCTCAGCTCGATCTCCTTCTGAATTAACCCAACTGCCCCTGTTAGAAAAACAGCCACAGTGAAATCTATTGCAGCAGAAGGGGCGGTTGCAGTTTCGCTTTCCCATAATGTGTAGATAAAACCTCCAACAAAAGCAAACAGAGTAATAAAGATGACAGTACCTGTGGAGGGGCAGGAGACAGAGAGGGGTGGCCCAGCCCAACATTGTCTAGCCATGGACAGTTGCAGATGGGCCCGCCTTTGGCCCAGGCATGTCCCACACTGAGACAATGAGTGCACTTAAAAGCATGATGATGATAGGGCGGAGCATCCAGACACAGTGCTAGTAGGGGCTTGCAGTCCCCGTCAGCAGCGCTGAGAAGGTTCAGCAGCATCCCTGACTGCATGTCAGTGAGTGTCCTTATAAGTGCAGTGTAAGCTGGGGCTTCCAGACCCCCTCAACAGCTTCCAGCAGGTCCGCCAGTGTCCCCAACTGCAGGACTGGAAGTCTCCTTATAAGCATGGCGCAAGGGGTGGGGCCTCTAGGCATGCTCTCAGTTGGGGCTTGCATTCCCCCTCAGCAGCCCCTAGAAGGTACAGCAGCGTCCCTAACTGCGGGACAGTGAGTACGCTTTAAGAGTGGTGATAAAGGGGCAATGCCTCCAGGCACGGTGTCAGCTGGGGCCTGCAGTCCCCCTCAGTAGCTCTCAGAAGGTTCAGCAACATCCAAATATAACATAATGCTACAGCCAGAGATCAATAATTTCATTTATACAAATATATGTTGAAATCTGCCTGTATCTAAGGAAACATCATCATGTTTTTTAACTCCCCAAGCTCAGTGGCTGGCCTAGAATTCATAAAGGACAGCATGGAGAATCTCTCACAAAAGGACAATTTTCTGCTTATAAAGATAAATACAGAAAGTAAACACATTGTTTTCTGTCTGTTTTTATCTGTAAAAAACAGTAAAAACAGAAAACTGGAAGCCTTACTCATAACTAAGTCAGGCCTTGCCAATTAGGTGAATCAACTTTTACATATACTTTTACATGGGGTCAGAAAACTGGCACTGAGGAACGGTTAGCAGACCTCAGTACACTCTAGGTTGAAAAACCAGCAGCATATTTCCAAAAATGTCAGGGTGAACTTGCAAAAATAGACATTTACTTACAGCAGTCCTCTGAGGGTACAAGGCATATTTCAAGCAGCAGAGCAGTCCCCTGAAATACATGGCAGGTTACAAGCAGCAGGGCAGTCTTCTGAAATACAAGGCAATCCTTCTGGTGATCCCCCGCAGGCCCAGGAGTAAACTGAAGAGTGGGTCTGAGGATCCTATTTTTATACCTGGTGCCAGCTCCGAAGCGTAAGAAATGTCTAAAGCCCCCCCCAACCCCTTAGATAGTTGTAAAATTTGTTTCTTCCCTGTCCCGGGTCCAAAGGGTCTGGAGGGATAAAATAGTAGTCTGAAGTTACTTGTGAGTGTGCTGAGGCAACTCTTTTGAAATGTAAGTGGGACAGGCACCAGCTCCACCCCACACATCCTGGCAGGATGGTCCATACTGCCAACACCTAGTCCCCCCCACCTTTGTTTCACTGTCTGGGAGGAATACACAAAGGCCAACAGCCATGCTAGTCACAGTTATGTGACCCAGGATACAGGTTGTATGCACCAAATTGTTAGGACAAGAAAATGCCAGCTTTCTAAAAGTGTCATTTTCAGAATTGTATCTTAACATCTGACCTCACTGTTATACAAGATTTTAAATTACTATTATTTTGAGACCAAACATGACAAATGAACCTGTTCCCATTCAAAAGATATCACTTATTAAAAGTAAAAATGTAACCCAATGTTATCCTACGAGAGAGGTAGGCCTAACAATAGTGAAACACTAATTTAGAGGTTTTTCACTACCAGGACATGCAGAACTTAAACCTATGTGTCCACATTTTTAAATACAATACAGTATATCCTGTCCTATGAGCCATAGGGGCCTACCTTATGGGTGATTACTCATTGAGAAGAAAGGATTAGGCCTGGAAAAAGTTTTTTTGTTTTGTTGTTGTTTTGTTTTTCAGTTTGAAGCTGCACTATGTGCTGCAGCAGAGGGCCTGAGACATGTTTTAAAAAGTGTACTTTAGTGGTTGGCACAACGAGTGCTGTAGGACTACAAGTAGTATTTAATTTACAGGCCCTGGGTATATATAGTACCATTTACTAGGCACAACAAGTAAATTAAGTAGATCAATCAGGTATTTTCCTATTGTAGCAATAGAAAATCTGGAGGAGACCCTGCAAAAAAGGCCAGTCCCAACAGATGAACCTATTGAATAAGATTATACATTCATTTGATAAAAGGGACAACTCATGTTATCATGTATATCGCCTTTTCCACTGCGAGCCAAACTCTTTGCGTCGAATTGTGAAAGGGCAACTTTGTAAGAGGGACTAACTTGGTTCCTTTATTCAACCCCTGCTCCATAGCAATTGGCCTTAACTTGTGACTTTTCCCTGTCTACTACGACCAGATGACTGCGAGTGGAGATTTGTGCTTTTAAACGCTACTGATTAGATTTGAGTTGTTTTGGTATAATTTTATTTGAGAACATTTACTCTATTTTGCTAAATTGTTTGTTGATTTTTACTTGTGTTGTGTTTTCTTTTTTCCCCAGTCCTCATTTGCAAAAAAGAGAGGTAGGATCACAGATATACATAATAGGGGATGTTTTATTGCCACTACCTAGCAGACGTTTCCCAGTAACTGGTCCACATCCTATTGCACCCATCAACAGGAGAGAGCCCTTGTGCTCCCTGGTATTTCTCCTTTGATACGTTGCTTTCCTTTTGTAGTTATTGGACCGAGGTTTGATGTTCCTTTGTGCTCTCACACATCAGTGTGCCCCGTCTTACACCAGTGCTTTATTGCTTTCCACATCTCAGCCCTCTTAACTGAAAGGCAACTTCAATCCAAGCAGTTCATTCATTGAGCAGAAACTACCTAATCTGTGATTTTTGGGCGTATGGCAGAGATCCACTTTAAACAGATCTCTCTTCGTGTAAGGAGAATTAATACGAATAATAGTGATGCCTGCCTTATCCATAACTTTGGCAAGGGCTCATCGCCATCTAGCACACCAAAAATCAACAGTGCAAGGCTTACCTCTATTTCTTTTCCAAACATATCCATTAGAGCCTTACCCACTTCTTGCCAGAACATCACAATTGTGGGACATTGCCAGAACACATCAAGGTCATCTGACTTCTCTGCACCACATCTCAAATAGGTCTTTGTTTTCTGACCTCCTAGGCTTGATAAGTTCGGGGTGCAATACGCTCTGTGCACTGTAAATAGATGTTTTTTCCTGAGAGGTGCTGATTTTACATTATACAATAAAATACATATTGATACTTGCCATAAGTTTGTCACTTGAAGCGTCAGCAGATCCATGATTCATCTGGCAGGGTAAAGTCTCCATTTTCGCCTTGCATAAGCATCATGTATCATTTGGATATTTCTCTTCTTTGAGAGGGACTTCCTTGTATTTTATCTTCCCAAACCCTGTCACATATTCCATCTTTGCCCAAACCATGTGCCCAGCTTGCCAGCTGGAAAAACTTGAATTTAAACAGCCTATGGTTTGTGATCTCAGAAAGATAGTCCCTGGAAATTAAGAAGTTCTCCACAATCAGTTGACCCCACTTTTTGATGCCCGCATCAATCAACAGACCTGCTAATTTCTATTGCAGAGACTACGGTGTTCCAGGTGAATCCCACATTGGTGCAAGGTCACTATAATAGGGAATCCCCAAAACCTGTCTAACCTGAATCACAGCTTGAAGCTGAGACCAAAATCCAATACGTTGGATGGCAGAATTTGAAAACAAAAAAGTCACCTCCCTGAGGCAGATCACTTGTTAGAGCTTGCAATAAAGGAGGAAAGACAGGCCACTGGATAAGAGAATTCTTACATTCTTCAGCTGGGGCTGCTATACCTCCTTCTAGTTTTCTTCTACATTGTTTACTCCAGGCATTTCTTACCACCTTACATGACCAAATTAAGGGGGTCATTCACTCTGCCGCCCGCCAATGTTGCCCCGCCAGAATCCCGCTGCGCGGTCAAATTCTGGCTTTCCCGCTGGGCGCCCGCCCGCGGGAAAGCACCAGCAACGAGGATGCCGGCTCCGAATGGAGCCGGCGGAGTTGCTGGTGTGCGACGGGTGCAGTTGCACCCGTCGCGATTTTCAGTGTCTGCCACGCAGACACTGAAAATCAATAGGGGGCCCTGTTAGGGGGCCCCTGCAGTGCCCATGCCAGTGGCATGGGCACTGCAGGGGCCCCCAGGGGCCCCACGGCACCCGTTCCCGCCAGCCAGGTTATGGCGGTGAAAACCGCCAGAACCAGGCTGGCGGGAAGGGGGTCGGAATCCCCATTGCGGCGCTGCTTGCAGCGCCGCCGTGGAGGATTCCCTGGGGCAGCGGGAAGCCGTCGGGAAACCGCTGGCTTCCCTTTTCTGACCGCGGCTTTACCACCGCGGTCAGAATGCCCCCGGAAGCACCGCCAGCCTGTTGGCGGTGCTTCCGCGGTCGTTGGCCCTGGCGGTCCATGACCGCCAGGGTCAGAATGACCCCCTAAATTACTTATCTCCTCCTGCAGTTTCTTCATCCATTCAGGTTGTAAAAACAATGGCATTGCAAAGTGAAAGTAAATTTTGAAAGTATTGTCATTTTAATCAAATTGGACCTTCCTGTTATTGTGAATGTGTCATACCTCATGAATTCAATAAAAAATTGTCTGGGCTATTTTGTCCAAGTCTTCTACGACCTGTACCGCTAAGTATCTTATTTCCTTTTTTAGGAGCAGGCTCTCCCAATGAGTACACCATGTAATTATCTCCATCTTTTGTTGGTTAACCAAATAGCCAGAAACTCACACAAAGTCGTCCAAGATACACAATATCACTGAAAGCGAAGCTACCGGGTCTCTTGTGTCTCTTGTGTATACCATCAGGTCATCCGTGTAGAGGGCAATTTTTATACTCCATCCATTGCATTCAATGGGGATAGTGCCCTGAATTTTGTTTATTAAGGGCTTAATGTATACAGTAGATTAAGAAGAAGGGGGCAGTGGGCACCCCGTCATGTCCCTCTCTCTATTCTAATCTGTTTAGTTAGTTTTTCCTTTACTACAATCCTTGCTGTAAGCTGTTTGCAAATTGACCTGATTGCCTTTGCAAATTGCTTCCCTAAATCTTATTGTTAAATAATGTGATGTAAGAAGGGCCAACTCACCATATTGAAGGCTTTAGTAGCATCCAAGTTCATGACTGTTAATGCTGATTTTTTTTCTGTACCCATATTGTTTGCGCTGACTGAATCACGTTACTTCATGGAGTTGTAGTCCCTTAATGAACTCCTTCTGATCCTCATGAACTAAAGTCCAGATCACCTTTTCCAATCTCTTCGCTAATATGTGCGTATAGATCTTATAGTCACTGTTAAGTAACGAGATCGGTCTATATGACTCACAGATCTTAGGGTCTTTATTTGGTTTTAGAATTAAGCTAATGGTGGCCTCATCCCAGGATTGTGGCAGGGCATGACCCTTAGAGAAATATTCATTCATTAATTCAGTAAGGCTGGGAAAAATATTTTCGTCTTCGGGCTAAAAACAGTTCATTCAGTAGGTCATCCAGGCTGGCTGCTTTCCCACTTTTTAGCTTCTTAATACCCCCCTGTAGCTCTTCTACGCTAATCCTTCGATTTAAACCCTGCTTTAATTGAACCTTCAGCGATAGCACAGCTATGCTCCCACAGAAAATCCTGAAAGAAATTAGTAAAAGCCTGCTCTGTACTTGGATCCTCTATACAGCATTTGCCAGAAACATTAGATTTGATTCCCTTAATGAGCTCCTTAGAGAGTTCCACCTTTGCCTTATAATGGTCCAGTTTACTAGCTCCCTATCTCCTTCATGTTATACCTTCCAGATAATCTGCTAGATAAGCTCTTGCTCTTTTAATCTTATCTTGTACAACAACCTGTTCCCAAGGTTTATATGTAAATTGACCTTCTCCTGAAGTCTCTCAATTTTTACCTCTAAGTCTCTTAGTCTGTTCTGTGACTTCTTGTGTGTATTTGCTGACAGGCTTATTACCCTGCCCCTAATAAAAGCTTTATACGTATATACGTATCCCATAATATATGTATAGGGCCAGAACTTTTATTGAGTTGGGAAAATTCTCTTGTGCCCTTTTTTTTAGCGGCTCTATCTCTGTCAAGTCCAGTAGTAGAGTTCTGTCTAGGGACCATCTGGGAGGGGTTGTAATCTTACCAAAAAGTAGTTCTAGCCGCAAAGCCAAATGATCTGAAAGATATGCTGGCAAATGCTAGACCCTTTTGACTCTTTTACCTAATCTAATACCACCCAGAAAAAAGTCAATTCTAGAAGCATGCCCATATTTCTTGTTATGAAACATGAAACCATTGCCCCCATGAGCTCTCTCTTACCGAACATCAGTTAATCCAAGATCTTTCTTCATCAGACTTACATAACTCCTCCTCTTGGGGGAGGCTCCTGTGTTTCATTAATACATTTATGAAGGACAAGGTACAACAGGACATTAAAATCTTCTCCTATCCCAATAGGACCCTCAGCTTCCAGCACCTCACAGGACAATGAACGGAGAGGTTCAGGATCATCACTATTTGGCCAGTAATATCCTACAAAAGCTTACCATACATTTTAACTTTAGCAACCACCCAACACCCTCCTGAATCTACAAAACATTTGCCCAATGTTACCTTAATGGAGCTTTCAATCAAAATTGCCACCCTGCTGGCACTGCTGATTGGTACCCATGAAATCCTCAACCAACCTCTGTTTCTTTAAAATGTCCTTGCATTCTTCTTGTAACAAGTGAGTCTCCTGCAGTATTAGGGCTTCATTATGCGATTGTCTCAGATGTCCAAAATGTTCCTCCTCCTGCTATTAAAGCTGAGGCCATTCATGTTCCATGTTTGTACCTTTAACAGTACACAATTTACCAAATTGGACACCCTATTCTGAAGAGACCTGTCTTCCCTGTGCTCTTTCATGCTTTGCCTTTTGGTTTTGAGTATTGCCTATCTGCAAAAGAGGATATTATATAATTTTTTGTTTATTTTTCCCACATGATCCCTACCTAGTGACTATTATCAACTCACCTTCTTCTTGTGTTTAAAGAACTCTCCTGACCTTCCTGGGAAACCCTCCCTGAAACCATGTTGGGTATTCTGTATATACCCATTTGACCCATCATCTTCCTCTGTACTGTAATTTGAATTCTGGTGTGCTTTAATCTGTTTTATTACATTTTCTGCCTACTTCGGGTCCCTTATGCTGTGCTTTGTGTTATTCCACATGACTTTTAAAGTAGCAGGGAATCTCATTTGGGCAGTAGATCCTAGCGTCCTGAGGTCCGAAATATGCATTCCCAATACCCACTGTCTGTCTGGCATGACCCTGGAAATATCTGACCTAACCCGGAAAGACTATTCTCCTTTTGTAAAGTTGCCAGCTTTTAGGGCTTCAAATAGAATGTGTTCTTTAAAAGAGTACGACTTAAACTTAATCAAGATTTCCCTTGGGTTTTTCTTATTTGATTTCTTTGTAAAGGGTTCTTGATGCATCCTATGTATATGAGCTCCAAGTTCTGTGGGGGTCAATCGAAGGGATAACCTCTTTAATCAGGGTTATCATAAAACTCTTAAGATCTTCTAACTCTAAACATTCGGTAACATTTAGTACTCTGACATTGTTACATCTTGCATTGTTTTCCTAGTTTCTATTTTATCTTGAAATTCTTTCTCCCCTGTCTTTATTACTCAAATTTCACAACAGTTAAATTCAAACTTCTTACCAAGCTTTTCTATAGAGGCTTCCATCACACCCACTCTCTCCATTAGGGTATTTATTTCAACCTCTGAGGTGTCAAATACTTTCTGTATTCTTCCTTGATTTTTTTTCTGATATTGCAACCTTAGCTCTGATCTCCTCTGTTAAGCTTACTGCAGCCCTTCCAATAACTAGCAGACTTCCAAAGCCTCCAGACTCAGGGCTTGGGCTTTGCAGATGTGTTTCTTGGAGCTGAGTTTGGCCCGGTGTCCCTTCATTTGCTAGAGTTTGAAAAATGTTATTTGTTTTAATGCTTGCCAGGTTCTCCCCAGCACCTTGCTTGCCTGTCTCCATGATGATATTGTCCCCTTCTGAGCATTCACTCTCAACGTGTCTTTTGGATTTCATCTTAAAAAACGACCTTAAAGAGGGGGCAATCTTAGTACGCTCTGTTGGTTTAATTCGTTTCCCCAGAGATTCTTTGGGCTTCAATCTTGCAGCCACAGTGGAACCTCAGCAAGACTTAAGTTCATACCCAAAACAATCCGTCTCCCTGTATTCTCGATGCTCCGCTTGTTCCCTACTCTCTTGTTAGTAAAGCTAGAGTCTTTACTCCCACTAATGCACTATAGAAGAGGAGAAACCTGAAGCAGGTACTGTCTTGATTTTAAAAAGTATGCCCTCATTCCTAAGAGCATATCTATTTTTGCAGCCCCCAGTTTGACTTTCACAGATTCCACAGCCACTGATTGCACTAACCTTCTCCCCTTAATTCCTCTGCTTCCCAGGCGGGGGGGGGGGGAGTTGGGAGACCCATGGGCCTCTTTTCACTGCATGACCCAAGCCTTCGTTATGGGCTCATATGATTCCTACTTTCCTCCTCTCTCTTTTCTTCCCCAGTCTTTGCTCCCGCAAGAAGCTAGGTTGGGGAAACCCATCCAGTGCTGACTTCCCTCGGTTGACCCAAAAACAGATTGACGCCAAGGCTCGGTGGTCCCCATGGAGCCTCAGCACTGCCTCAGACCACAGCCCAGTGCAACCGCTCTCCCAAGAGAACTGCATCCTTACAGACATCTGCCTGGAGTGCCTGCCATAATGCAGCAGACCCCTGCTACAGAAATACCAAACAAAAGAGAAATTAAACAGGACCCGAATGTAGGTATTTTGAATGTCTTATTGCGTGTTTTCCTAAACATTTCAAAACTGCGAAGTGCTGAAGGATTCAAGTGCTCCCGACTGGTGTTCTCAGCTGACCTCCATGTTTCCAAGTACATTCTCCCATTCATTCCCTGTGTTGTGTTTTCACTTTATTGCTGTTTGTGTGGTGCATAAATACTTTACACATTGCCTCTAAGTTAAGTCTCACTGCTTTTGCAAAGCTAAAGGAAGGGTAAGCACAGGTTATTAAAATGACTTTTGTGGTTCACCCTGACAAGGATTGTGATTGTTACCTGAGTAGGGCTTCCACCCCATCTCAACCAATAACCACATTTCTTACAACATCCTATAAAAATACATGTAAAAACAGAACTAAGACAGTTGAACGTCATGGGAAGGCACATTTTAATGTATTTTGGGACGAGTTAGGCAGAAATGTGCAGTAATATTACACAAACCGGTTTATGGTGAGGTGAGGAGCTGAAATTATTTTGTATCAAAGTTGAAATGGGAGTGAATCAAGTGTGCAGCTTACAGCTTCTCCACCTCTGATGCAGTGACTGCTCAGTTTGTTCCTTGATGTTACTGTTTGTTCCATTTGTCACGTGAAGGAGGATTTGAATTCATCTCCGAGGCCTATTGAGCAATCGATTAAAAGATGGAGCTAGAACTGAACGCTTGAAAAGCAGGGGATACTTTTCAGTTTATAGAACTTTGCCAGGCCAGTACCAGGCAGTTAAATGTTCAATGTCGCGCGCCGTTGTCACCTGCAGCCATGAGTTTGAACCCCAGCAGAGCCTTCCGGCCTGGAGAGGTCAGTAAATTGGAAACTGCTAAACTGGTGATAATAATGCCTGTTCTTTGTGTATACCTGTGTTTACATACGTTAGCATATAAACTTGAAACCTATTGGATTTGCCAAAGCATGTTTTGTTTGTTCCTATGTTTGCCTTTTCTTTCCAAGTGCTAGTCTTTGGATGTTTTTTTATCCCTTTTCCTTTGGGAGCATGGTACTGCGTACATTCCGTATTCATTTATGACCATTTTGTGATACCACATGCATCAAAAAATAGGTTTTATTGGGCGCATTCGAAATGCTATTGCAAGTGTACTGTGAGTTGATTACACGCTTTTCTTTAGAGAGTCCAATTTAATGAGGTGTCTGAGACATAATGCAGTCCAAAATAGTGAAATTCTTATTCAAGCGTTATTAGGATTCGAGTCACACGGGTAATTAAATCCGTGCAATGAAGCGTGCGCACGGAGGAGAATCCGACCGTGGAGTACGCCCTCAGGCTGACAACCACAATGACCAGCCACCGTAGACAGAGTTTGTGATGATTCATATTTATACAGAAATTCCCATTGAGCATTTATACACCCTGAGCAATACTTTGGCATTTATTTGTGAACAGACTCTAATTAAAACTGTAATTCGCGTGGATCTGTCCCTCTGCTCTGTTCCTAGTCAGGAGAACTTTCATTGATGATATCTGGAGGAATCAAGAGAGCCTTTAATTTATGCAAGTAAGAAAAATGGGCAGCGACAGTCCAATTTAAATTAGCAAGACAATCAATTAATAAGCTTATAATGAGTGCGATCCTCCCATAGTTTAAGTTGATTGGAAGTGTGCCAAAATGTATTAGGCTATAAAAACATAAAATTGTAAAAAGGCAATATTTATTGCGTTACAAAAAAAAAAAAAAAAACATTCTGGGGCTTTCCCAAACGTACTGCGGGCAATAAGGTATGCATGGCGTTTGTATGCTGGTAAAAGAGGCTCCTGGTAAATCCACCCAATAGATTTAGATTTGAGATCGTTCTAGCCAGCGTTAAAGTACATCTCTCTTGGAAAATCTGACCAGTGTCTTTTATTTTATGGTGACTAAAATTGACAACAGACTTTCCCTTTCAGAGAGCTGTATGTTGCAGACAAACCAACCAGAAATACAATGGTCTGTTGCTTGATGTAATCATATCGCTACTGCCCAGGCTACATTTGACAATGATCTTTTCGAATGTTCCACCCAGGATATTAGAGCACTGAAAAATAAAATAATTTTATTGTTGAATTGCAATATGGGTAATCGTTTCGTTCACTATTTTGAAATGCTGATGGTCAGACAGTGTAAGTAGATTGGAAACCCAGGAAGAAACAGACCCAAGTGACTGCATCATGATTAATTTTAGCAAGCTCATTATCCACAAAGATCTCTTTTATCGGGGGTGGCCGACCTCAGTGCAGCAAGAAGGATCCCATAAGGGCTCCACTTGTCTGGGAACATATCCTGCAAAATCAGCCCTGCCAAGTTTCATAGGTCTATGCGGGATGTTTTGCTCCAGTCCAGATTTTTTCTTTGAATTCTGGGACATATAGGGTGTGATTTAATGAATGTGGTGCCTCACTCAGTGCAGCGCCACATTACTTGCACCCCTTAGCATCCCTGTAAAGCCACCATGTGTGTGCAGTACTCAATATACAGCGCACCATGGCAGTAGTTAGGGAACTAGTGTCAAAATGTTTGACGCTAGTTCCGAGCTGTGCAGGATTATCTTAAAAAAGGTTGATTATAATCCTGCAGAGCCCATTCAGGCCCATTGTAAACAATGGTGTGCCTCTCTCTAAAATAAACCTACTTTCATCTGAAAGCATGCACACAAGATACATTGAAAATCATGTTTTTTATTAACTTCAACTGCCAGGGAAGGTCATATTCTAGCTAATGGGACTCCTTTCCTTACACTAAAAGTAAATAATCCATAATTATTCATATTAGTGTAATGTAAAAATGGCAAAAAACAACGAGAGTGGAGCCCAAACTGACATCCAGTAAGCTACTGTTGTGTTCCAGGCACTTATTTTGCTACCTCTGAGGTCAGGGGTCCAAAGACAATGACAAGGATTGCAGGGGACAAGCCAGAAGTCCCACAATTCAAAGGAAAAACTTCAGACTGGAGCAGCACGCCCCACATGGACCTAGGAAACTTGCCAGCTATGCACTATCCCGCTGTGTAAACTGCCCATTAGTTCTCCAGAGCTGCAGTATTAGAGTGGAGACTCTCCCTGGACCACCGAGATTTGTCTTTTATACTTGGTGAAAGTTCTGAATCTCTTTCCCAAGTTCAGCTGCAGTCTTTGATACTGTGAGCATGGGTCATGTGCTGTTTGTGACCAATTGGGTACTTTTCGTTTGGCCATTGTTGCTACTGCTTAGGGAGTAGCCCAGACTCAGCCAGACAGCAGAGTTGGGGCCCACACTCTTCTGTCGTACTGTGGAGCCAGGGAAGGAACTCCTGGTTGGGTGTTGCATGAATGGGGCTATAGTTTGGCTTGCACAACTATCAAGTCCCTGTGGGCCTGTCACAAGTGCCATATTTCTAACAATATGCCTTGAGGGGCAAACTAATCAGAATGCTGTTCTTTTGTATTATGAGTGTGGAGCTCTGGTGCTCCTCATTTGTCCTGAACCGTGGAACCTTGCAATAGATTCAGGTCTTGTGGACAGCAATTTTAAGGTGCAGTATCACATTTAATACAGTTCAGTGACTTCTTTGCCTGGCTTAATAGATTCCATGTGAAACATCATGCACACAAGATACACAAGAGACACAGGGGGTCATTCCGACCCTGGCGGTCATGGACCGCCAGGGCCGGGGTTGGAGGATGCACCGCCAACAGGCTGGCGGTGCATCAAGGGCAATTGTGACCGCGGCGATAAAGCCACGGTCAGAAAAGGGAAACCGGCGGTTTCCCGCCGGTTTTCCCCTGCCCCTGTGAATCCTCCACGGCGGCGCTGCAAGCAGCGCCGCCATGGGGATTCCGACCCCCTTCCCGCCAGACTGGTTCTGGCGGTTTTCACCGCCAGAACTAGGCTGGCGGGAACGGGTGTCTTGGGGCCCCTGGGGGCCCCTGCAGTGCCCATGCCAATGGCATGGGCACTGCAGGGGCCCCCTAACAGGGCCCCACATTGATTTTCAGTGTCTGCCTAGCAGACACTGAAAATTGCGACGGGTGCAACTGCACCCGTCGCACACCAGCAACTCCGCCGGCTCCATTCGGAGCCGGCTTCCTCGTTACTGGTGCTTTCCCGCTGGGCGGGCGGCCTTTTGGCAGTCGCCCGCCAGCCCAGCGGGAAAGTCAGAATGACCACCGCGGTCTTTTGACAACGGTACGGTCTTCTGGCGGTTCCCGCCAGGCGGGCGGCTTCCGCCGCCGGCGGGGGTCAGAATGACCCCCTCAATGTGTCAAGTGTTCTCTCCCACGAACACAGCACCAGTTTGTCTGCTGATGTGCCTCTTGTTTTCGCTGATATGGAGTTCATTTCATAGTTTTACTGTTAGGCTGGATCTGAGGGTCCTTAACCCCAGTGAAACTGCTCTCCTTATAATTACAGTGTATTTTTCTCAGCATGTGAGCCTCAATATGAATCTAGTATCCCCTATCTGCTTCTTCTCGATGACTTGTGTAACTTGGCGCAGTTTGCACCTATCTGCACTCCATTTGCCAATAGGTTGAAACATCACCATCACTATGTTTAAGATGGAGCCTAAACAAGGGAAAATGTAGTTTGACAGGAGGCCGTACACCTCTGGCAGTACAGATCAAATGAGGGGTAATGGGGCTTATTGAGACACTGAGGTAACTACTGCCTGGAATGAAAAGTGCCCTGTCCATCATCAACAGTAACATTTACACATAAAACCTCAGGCTAGATCAACTCCTGCCGATGATAGGCTCATCAAGCTGGTTAAAGAGATGGTTGTTATATGGGCTAAAAGGAGGATTTGGAGATAAGACCTGGTTTCCTTAGGATCAGGGTCATATGTGTAGTAAGAACGAATGCCCCACCAACATGGAACATTTATTAGAGGAACTGCCGACCCACCTTTTTGGTCTGGAGGTCTTTTCAAAATTATTTATAGTGGAGAGAGCTCACAGATCCTTGGCCACCAAACCTTCACCTGACCACTGTTCATACCCTATCATCGCGAAACCTTTGAACTAAGGGACCGTGACACAGTTCTGTGGCTTTGTAGGTCAGTGTTAAAGATTCAATAAAATGGGGATGCAATCCTGTTTCAGCCAAACTTTACATTATAATAATTTGCCTAGGTTAAAATTTACTTTGGAAGAAAAACCTAAAATATGCTATGCTATACCCTGCCAACTTATGCATTAAATTAATGAGTAAATCACACTTCTTTCCCGCCACTGAAACAGCAAAGGACTTTGACTGAATTGCACATTAAAGACATTAAAGACACAGGAGGAGAAGAAGTGAAATCTCAAAGTCCTAGGCCAGGGTAGGCTGCTTCAATCGGAGTTCGGGAATGGAGGATAACAATTAGATATAATGCTCCCTTCCTTCGTTACCTACATTTTCTTTAACCCCTCAGGTCTCCTGAATGCAACGGTTACATCCTGGGCAGCACCGCTCGGGTTCCCAGGACGTAACCGTTACGTCCAGATAGGGGCCTCGAGGGATATGCTAGTGCTCCCCCCAGGGGCCTCGCACGACCCTCTCCTGGACAGGGATGGAAGTGAAATCGCTTTTCAATTCCACAACTGCCCCCCTGACCCCCGTGGCGTCTGATGACGTCAGTGCACAATTGTGAAAGCATTTCTCCTCCGATAACGTGGCGGGCTGAGAAAGGTATCAAAGGAAAGGCATTTCCTTTCCTTTGATGTCTTACTCAGCATTTCTTCTGCCCGAACGCGATGTGATTGGGCAGCAGAAATGCCCACTAGACACCAGGGAGGTTTTTTTTGGTTTCTCAACAAGGGGAGCGGCCCCTTAGGCAAGGGCTACTCCCAAGGGGGACAAATTATTTTTAGGCCGATCTGTCCCCATGGGGGAGCAGAAACCGTTAGACACCAGGGATATTTTTTTTTTTTATTTATTTATTTTTTTTTATATGTGGGGAGCGACCCCTTAGGCAAGGGTCACTACCCGGGGCGAAAAGTTACTTTTAGGCCATTTCGAGGGGCCTATTTTTATTAGGCCAATCTTCCCCCAAGGGGGGCAGAAGCCACTAGACACCAGGGATTTTTTTTCAAAATATATTATTGAATAAGGGGAGTGGCCCCTTGGGCGAGGGCTGCTCCCCAGAGTGGCAAAATATTTTAAGCTTTTTCTGCCCCCCCCGGGGTCAGATCGCCCTATTATAATTAGGCCGATCTGCCCCCGGGGGGCAGAAACCGCTAGACATCAGGGATAATTTTTAGTTTTCAAAAATGTGGAGAGCATCCCCTTAGGCAAGGGTCACTTCTCGGGGGCAAAATTACTTTTAGGCCATTTCTGCCCCCCTTGGGGACAGATCGGCCTATTTTTATTAGGCCAATCTGCTCCTAAGGGGGGAAGAAACCACTAGACACCCAGGGATTTTTGTTTACATTATTGAATGAGTGGTGTGGCCCCTTAGGCAAGGGTCGATCCCCAGGGGGGCAAAATATTTTTAGACCTTTTCTGCCCCCCCTTGGAGCAGATTGGCCTATTATAATTAGGCCAATCTGCCCCGGGGGGTAGAAACCCCTAGACACCAGGGATATATATATTTTTTTTGATTACTTTATTTTTTTATATATGGGGAGCGACCTTGGGGGCAGATCGGCCTATTTTTATTAGGCAATCTGCCCCCAAGGGGGGCAGAAACCACAAGAAACCAGGGATTTTAATTTTTTTGTGACAATTTCATGCAAGGGGAGCAACCCCTTAGACAAGGGTCATTCCCCTGGGGGGGGCAAACTTATTATGGACCGTTTCTGCCCCCTTGGGGGCAGATTGGCCTATTTATATTAGATGGATCTGCCCCCGGGGGGTGAGAAATCACTTAGGCACGAGGGATTGTTGTGTGTGTATGTGTGTGTTATGTTTGGGGGGCAGCCCCTTGGGCAAGGGTCACTCCCCATGGGGTACACATTACTGTTGACCATATCGGCCTATTTTTGGAAGGCCCATCGGCCCCCAAGGGGGGCAGAAAGCCCACCAGAGAATAGGGAATATTTTTTTTCTTCAAATAAATGGGGCCAAAGTTGTTCTGCCTACCAGGGGCAGACAGGGCAATTACCCTCAATCCACACCCCGGGGGGCAGAAAGTCTACTAGATGCCAGGGAATCCAAAAAAAATAGTGTGGATGAGACTACCAACCAGTATGGGCATGGTTATGCCCCCACCCCAAATGAAGGGGGTAACAGTCTTTCAGCTACACCCCCTCACACTAAAACATCTTATCTCATGGCAAGCAACAGAACTTTTTAATATTTTGAGTTTTGGACTTACATTTGGGCCATGAGAGCTTGACTAACTCTCAAAATCGTCCCACTTGGAATGGTGAGTGCTGCACTTTTTGGACTTTGGGATGCTGCCATGTAGAAAAGTCAACAGGACCTAGACACATCTGAAAACTAAACATCTGAGTGGGTCAAGGGTGGTGTGCTTCACATGCACCTGCACCATTTTCTTACCCACAGTGCACTGCAAACCTCCATCTTTGCTGGAAATCACACAATTTTTCCACATGTTTGTGATGAAACCTTCCGGAATCTGTAGGAATCCACGAAATTCATACCACCCATCATCTATAACAATAAAAATTATGCCCCACTTGTCAACCTAAAAATGTTTTTTTGAAACTGCCCTTTTGGACCTGGTTTGGTTCCCCCTCAATTTCAACATGTTTTTGGTTCTTCCCTGTCACAGGCATTTGGCCCAACTACACAAGTGAGGTATCATTTTTACCGGGAGACTGAGGGGAAAGTTGGGTGGTAGGAAATTTGTCCTGGGGAGGTGATCCCACACAGAAATGTGGGAAAAATGAGATTTTTCAGCTAAATGTGAGGTTTGCTGAGGATTCTGTATAAGAAAATACTGTGGGATCCACGCAAGTCACACCTCCCTGGACTCCCTCGGGTGTCTATTTTTCTGAAATGTCTGGGTTTGGTAGGTTTCCCTGTATGGCTGCTGAGCCCAGGACCAAAAACGCAGGTGCCCCCGCAAAAACAGGTAGTTTTGATTTATTTTGATGTGTCCAGATAGTGTTTTGGGGCATTTCCTGTCGTGGGCACTAGGCCTACCCACACAAGTGAGGTACCATTGTTATCAGGAGACTTGGGGGAACACTTGGTGGAAGGAAATTTGTGGCTTCTCTCAGATTCCAGAACTTTCTGTCACCAAAATGTGGGGGAAAAGTATTTTTGGGCCAAATGTTGAGGTTTGCAAAGGATTCTGGGTAACAGAACCTGGTGAGAGCCCCACAAGAAACCCTATCTTGGATTCCCCTAGGTGTCTAGTTTAAAAAAATGCACAGGTTTGGTAGGTTTCCTTAGGTGCCAGCTGAGCTAGAGGCCACAATCCACAGCTAGGCACTGTCCAAAAAAACAGCTCTGTTTTCTTTGGGAAAATGTGATGGGTCCACGCTGTGTTTTGGGTCATTTCCTGTTGCGGGCTCTAGGCCTACCCACACAAGTGAGGTACCATTTTTATCGGAAGACTTGGGGGAGCGCTTGGTGGAAAGAAATTTGTGGCTCCTCTCAGATTCCAGAACTTTCTGTCACCAAAATGTGAGGAAAAAGTGTTTATTGGTCAAATTTTGAGGTTTGCAAAGGATTCTGGGTAACAGAACCTGGTGAGAACCCCATAAGTCATCCCATCCTGGATTTCTCTAGGTGTCTAGTTTAAAAAAATGCACAGGTTTGGTAGATTCCCCAAGTGCCAGCTGAGCTAGAGGCCAAAATCTACAGCTAGGGACTTTGTAAAAAACATGTCAGATTTCAATGTAAAAATATGGTGTCCATGTTGCGTTTCCTGTCGCGAGCATTAGGCCTACCCACACAAGTGAGGTACAATTTTTATCAGGAGACATGGGGCAACACAGAATAGCAAAACAAGTGTTATTGCCCCTTGTCTTTCTCTACATTTTTTCCTTCCAAATGTAAGACAGTGTGTAAAAAAGACGTCTATTTGAGAAATGCCCTGTAATTCACATGCTAGTATGGGCACCACGGAATTCAGATACGTGCAAATAACCACTGCCTATCAACACCTTATCTTGTGCCCATTTTGGAAATATAAAGGTTTTCTTGCTACCTATTTTTCACTCTTGATATTTCAGCAAATGAATTGCTGTGTACCCGGTATAGAGTGAAAACCAATTGCAAGGTTCAGCTCATTTATTGGCTCTGGGTACCTACTGTTCTTGATGAACCTATAAGCCCTATCTATCTCCACAACCAGAAGGGTCCAGCAGACGTAACAGAATATTGCTTTAAAAAATCTGACGTGGCAGGAAAAAGTTACAGAGTAAAATGTGGAGAAATTTCTTTTTTTCACCTCAATTTCAATATTTTTTTATTTCAGCTCGTATTTTCTGTTGGAAAACCCTGTAGGATTTACACAAATTACACCTTGGTGAATTCAAAATTATGGCGGTCATTCTGACCCTGGCGGTCATAGACCGCCAGGGCCGGGGACCGCGGATGCACCGCCAACAGGCTGGCGGTGCATCCAGGCCAATTCTGACCGCGGCGGTAAAGCCGCGGTCAGAAAAGGGAAACCGGCGGTTTCCCGCCGGTTTTCCCCTGGCCTGAAGAATCCTCCATGGCGGCGCTGCAGGCAGCGCCGCCATGGGGATTCCGACCCCCTTCCCGCCAGCCTGGTTCTGGCGGCTTTGACCGCCAGAACCTGGCTGGCGGGAACGGGTGTCGTGGGGCCCCTGGGGGCCCCTGCAGTGCCCATGCCAATGGCATGGGCATTGCAGGGGCCCCCTAACAGGGCCCCTCAAAGATTTTCAGTGTCTGCATAGCAGACACTGAAAATCGCGACGGGTGCAACTGCACCCGTTGCACCCTTTCCACTCCGCCGGCTCCATTCGGAGCCTGCATCCTCGTGGAAGGGGGTTTCCCGCTGGGCGGGCGGGCGGCCTTCTGTCGGTCGCACGCCAGCCCAGCGGCAAACTCAGAATGACCGCTGCGGTCTTTTGACCGCGGTACGGTCTTCTGACGGTTTCCGCTTGGCGGGCGGCTCCCGCCGCCCGCCAAGATTAGAATGACCCCCTATGTCTACTTTTCTGAATTATTTCAAACCCATTTCTGTCGCTAACTGGAAGGAGGCGGAAAGCGCAAAAAATAGTAAAAAGTATGTCCCAGTAAAATGCCAAAATTGTGTTGAAAATTGGGTTTTCTGAATCAAGTCTGCCTTTGTTGATGCCATTTTCAGGAAAAAAACACAAGCCTTCTTCTGCAGCCCTTCTTTCCCATTTAAAAAAAAATCGAAATATTTGCGGTATTTTGCCTCATTTCATGGTCTCCTTCAGGGGAACCCATAAACTTTGGGTACCTCTAGAAACCCTACGATGTTGGAAAAAGAGGACGCACATTTGACATGGGTAGCTTATGTGGACAAAAAGTTATGAGGGTCTAAGTGCGAACTGCCCGAAAGAGCCAAAAGAAAGCCTGCACCTGAGGGGGAAAAGGCCTGGCAGTGAAGGGGTTAAGGGTTTTTTACATGTTGCCAGTTTGACTGGAACTGAGCCTGTGCTAGCTATTCCCTCGGGGAGTGTTGCATGCTGATTAATAAAGATAGGCTCTAATGGTTTTAAGTTACTCTGTACCAGTTAATTAAGGAATACCGCCACTGCTGGTCTGCATTAATATGCTCATGAGGATTTTTCTGCCTTCCCTTTTAGTCAGTTTTCTATTTTACAGTGGATGTCATTGTGGTAGATGATTCACTTTCTTTGTTTTGTAAATTGAGCTGTCGGACCTCAATCCTCCTGGCACAGTGAGGGTTGTGGAGTTCAAGTGGCCATAGTAATTGGTTGCTTCCTTGTAGGCGATATATCATACAGTGTGCTTGGAGTGCACTATATGCCCCCTTATCTAAAATGTGGGTGAGATTGTGGTTGTTTTGATCTACTGGAGATGAAATGTTTAACTAATGTTTTGTGTCAGTGTGGGTTAGAGATTGGGGAATGGAAAGTTTTTCCATTGTTTTTTGGATGACTGAAGCTTCTCTGACACAATTCTGCATCTATGTGCAATGTTCTTATGCCTGACAATCAAATGTACTAATACCCGTCAGTCTCAGATGCCTGGAAGCCCTAACGGTTAACAAACACCAAATAACAGTCTGACAAGCATTGGTATATTTACATTTTCATAAAATAGATATTATCATAGTGCATCAGACCTATCCTCAATCCAAGACATCACATTCTTTCACAGTGTTTAGGAAAAATAACAGCTAAAGCTGCAGGATCCATGTATGTACCCTGGGTTGGCAAATGCAGCACTATTGCATCCCCAACTCGATAGCCATGGCCACGCTGTTAGATTACACTTGAAGTTTGCTCTGGCGATACAGAAAATTATGCAAATTTGTGACCCTGTCGACGTGTTGTTGTGTAGCCATTTTAGTTATAGCTCCAAGCACGTTATTTAACATATTAGGCCTGCCGCTCTGCACTTTAACCTAGATATATTTTATTCAGCTTCATTTTATTATTCTTACAATAGCCACTTTTGTGGTCTTCTTATTTCTCTCTAGCTAGCTGTTTTTGCCTAGGCCAGCACTGCGTTCTCAAACAAGACATTCTTGCTTACTCTGTGCTTCTTTCAAGGCTATAATAAGATATGTTGCCGATGAACATGGTATAAGTTTTGTCTCTGACATTCACAGAAAAACACACATCCTTACGTAGTGACATTTCTCAGATCATCAGCTGTTTAATTATAAAATCACTTCCCTGTCCCTTACACCTTAGAGGGAGATTCCAGCCAGAGAATCACGACTGTATGATGATTGCCGAACGCTTCGCTGCAGCTGCTTATGCAGACTTAAGGCCTTTGTTCATGCTGGGGTACGTATGCTCATACTGGGATATGTCCCAGTAAAATGACAAAATTGTGTTAAAAATTGGGTTTTCTGAATCAAGTCTGCCTGTTCCTGAAAGCTGGGAGGATGGTGATTTTAGCGCCACAAACCCTTTGTTGATGCCATTTTCAGGAAAGAAACACAAGCCTTCTTCTGCAGCCCTTCTTTCCCATTTAAAATATATATATATATATATTTGCAGTATTTTGCCAAATTTCGTGGTCTCTTTCAGGGGAACCCACAAACTTTAGGTACCTCTAGAATCCCTGGGATGTTGGAAAAAAGGGCGCACATTTGACATGGGTAGCTTATGTGGACAAAAAGTTATGAGGGTGTAAGTGCGAACTGCCCGAAAGAGCCAAAAAAAAAGCCTGCCACCTAAGGGGGAAAAGGCCTGGCAGTGAAGAGGTTAAGGTTTTTTTTACATGTTGCCAGTTTGACTGGAACTGAGCCTGTGCTAGCTATTCCCTCATGGGAGTGTTGCATGCTGATTAATAAAGGTAGGCTTCAATGGTTTTAAGTTACTGTGTACCAGTTTATTAAGGAATACTGCCACTGCTGGTCGGCATTAATATGCTCATGAGGATTTTTCTGCCTTCCCTTTTAGTCAGTTTTCTATTTTACAGTGGGTGTCATTGTGGTAGATGATTCACTTTCTTTGTTTTGAAAATTGTGCTGTCGGACCTCAATCCTCCTGGCATAGTGAGGGTTGTGGAATTTAAGTGGCCATAGTAATTGGTTGCTTCATGTAGGCGATATATCATACAGTGTGCTTGGAGTGTGCTAAATGCCCCCTTATCTAAAATTTGGGTGAGATTGTGGTTGTTTTGATCTACTGGAGAGTAAATGTTTAACTAATGTTTTGGGTCAGTGTGGGTTGGAGATTGGGGAACGGAAAGTGTTTCCATTGTTGTTTGGATGACTGAAGCTTGCCTGACACAATTCTGCATCTATGTGCAGTGTTCTTATGCCTGACAATCAAATGTACTAATACCAGTCAGTCTCAGATGCCTGGAAGCCCTAACGGTTAACAACCACCAAATAAAAGTCTGACAAGCATTGGTATATTTACATTTTCATAAAATAGATATTATCATAGTGCATTAGATCTATCCTGATTCCAAGATATCAAGTTTTTTCACAGTGTTTAGGAAAAATAACAGATAAAGCTGCAGGATCCATGTATGTACCCTGTGGTGGCAAATGCAGCACTATTGCATCCCCAACTCGATAGCCATGGCCACGCTGTTAGATTACACTTGAAGTTTGCTCTGGCGATACAGAAACTTATGCAAATTTGTGACCCTGTCAACGTGTTGTTGTGTAGCCATTTTTGTTATAGCTCCATGCACTTTATTTAACATATTAGGCCTGCCGCTCTGCACTTTAACCCAGATATATTTCATTCGGCTTAATTTGATTATTCTTACAATAGCCACTTTTGCAGTCTTGTTTTATTTTTCTCTAGCTAGCTGTTTTTGCCTAGGCCAGCACTGCATTCTCGAACAAGACATTCTTGCTCACTCTGTGCTTCTTTCAAGGCTATAATAAGATACGTTGCCGATTAACATGGCATACGTTTTATCTCTGTCATTCACAGAAAAACACACATCCTTACGTAGGGACATTTCTCAGATCATCAGCTTTTTATTATAAAATCACTTCCCTGTCCCTCACACCTTAGAGGGAGATTCCAGCCAGAGAATCATGACTGTATGCTGATTGCCAAATGCTTCGCTACAGCTGCTTATGCAGACTTCAAGCCTTTGCTCAGGTATGGGGGATGATGTCTTCCCAGGGGAACCTGAAGGGCAGAATTAGAGCTTAACACGCTGTGCTCATTTATAGCCTAAGTAGGAATTAGTCCATTGACTCTAGTGACAATATGGCAACGTAATTTCTATGCTTTACTCTCCATGTTACAATTTAAATCTTGTCATGCTGTATCGTCCTGGTTATTGCAGCCCATGTCTTGCTATCTAAGATGCAGTCACTTTATTAAAAACGTTATTGAAACATATACGGCCTCTGTTTCTCATTGTGTTTATGAGACCAATGTAATTGAGAGAAACGGATGCCCAATCATCCCTACTTTTGGGTAGAGATGAGGCACTGCTAGTTAGCCGGGGCAAAACCCGGATTGGAGCAACAGGCGTCACCTGTAGTGGGTCAGACTCAGTCTCCCACACCGCAGGCGATCCTGCAGCTCGAAATTCAGTAGTCTCAATAGAATAATGAGAGCCTACAAGACAGTCTGAAGACTACTGCTCTCTTCACCCCACTCAGTATACCCACTAGTCCTGCATATATAATCCCACCTCTAGCACAGCCATTTGACTTCTGTCCTTGAATACAATGGCTTGTGTTTAGAGTGCTACATATTTTACAACTCACATTTTCTCACAATTATCCATAACTGTTGTCTCTATAAAGTCTACCCTCCCCATTTAAATTATATCCTGTAGGCTAAAAAAGACAACATGTCTTGACCTTTTATTTAAAGAAGAAATCAGGACTCCTATTGTAGATTATTTTGCATTAAACAAGAAATCAGTCACAAGCACCAGTACACTGTGAGAAGTCTTTAAGGCATATATCTGAAGTATTTGTTAAACAGGCAGGTATCCTAAAAACAATGCATGGCTGTTTAAATTCAGGTAGAAGAATCATTATCACAGCTAGAACAAGAACCACTGTTTGGTATTCATGACAGTGCTAAAGAGATCAGATATTTTGAGCATTAAGAAATTATTTTACACACTCATACCCTAGTGCCAGGAAATAAGAGGATAGCCTAGATTTTACACAACCATAGTGGAAGTAATTATGTTACTCCTATCTCAAATAAAACTGGCAAAGTTACTTCTTGCTCTTCCAAAGTATTTGATATTTTTACACAATATTACTTCCATCATAGTCTTTAAGTAATCTGTTGTTCACAAAGCAAACTTCAGAATATCTGGGCAAGGTTGTCCTAACCTGGGTGGCAACCGGCATGCAGGAACATATTAACGGACACCTGTTCAATGTGTTTGCCACTGTAGTGTGCAGTATAGCCAGAAGCAAAGCTTCTGGAAGTGATAGACTCACTGCAGAGTTTTATAAAGAATACCTTGAGCTTATATCCCTGCATCTTTCACATCTTTACAATGAAGACTTTGAAAGAAGTAGCCTTCTTCTTTTATTGCTTGAGGCAATCATAACACAATTACTTACACCAGGGAAGGACCCAATTACTTACACCAAGGAAAGATCCGAAGCAATACTTGTCTTATCATTCATTATCGTTGTTTAATGTCGACAATAAAAGCCTACCAAGAATAATTGTGAACAGGTTGCTGCCTCTCATGCCCTTTTTAGTTTTGGATTATCAGTCAGAGCTCATCCTTCAGAGATCCACTGTGCACTGTCTCTGGACATTGATGGGCATCCTCCATCGTGCTGACCCAAAATCTTCCCGCTTTGATATTTTACTTGATGCTAAAAAAGACTCCTTTGAATGCCCTTCTTGGTGGATGTTTTTTAACACCCTGGATTAGGTGGTTATCTAATACATTATTTGTTTACTCTCTATGTGGCACAAGCGAGTGTGGATGGCCAACTCACTTTACATTTCGAAATTGTGTGAGGCACTTATCAGGTTTTTCCCATTTCCTGTATTCTATATAGAATCCGTAGCATGTATGCTGAGGGTGCTGTATTCTCATTAGGGTATATGCATGCCATAGCATTCCCTTCTCTTATCTGTCTATGCTGATGACATTGTACTCTACCTGCAATGCCCTTACATCAACATAGATCCCATTACTACAGATACATTGAGATTTGGAGGTTTCTCTGGTTTGCATATTACCTGGAATAAAACAGAAATATTCACACTGACAGTGGCCATTGATAATTAATTTGTGAATTCCTGTTACAGTGGCATCCTAAGTCTGTTAAGCATCTGATGAACCGGGTTAGTACAGACATGAATGTAACAGTTTGCTTCAATTACAGCAAAGTAGTGGATGAGCTGACAGTGCAGGTGGAGAAGAGAATAGCCCCCCCATTCTATGATGGGTTGGATTGCATCAATAAAACAATAGTATTACTGTTTCCTCTTCAATAATCTGTTTAACCCACTGAGACAGGAATACTTTTGTAATCTTCTAAAGTACCATCTTAAATTGATTTTGGGGGAAGGGGCATGCATCAAATGGGATAAGCTAAAAGCCTACATAGAACATTTTCACCTATCAATGCCAGTTCTCCATGTCTTTTAGATTATTAAACACAATTCACTGTGTTTTGGCTGCATTCCTTGCCACAGTGCAAACACCTGAAGATAGAGCAAAGATTGAAGGAAAGTAATATATGGGGATACCTTCCATCAGACATTTTGATAGGTTCCACGCCCCGTGATGACATAGGCAATGACGTGGGTGCCCGGCCCCAAAGTTGTCAATCAATCACAGCGCCTGTCATGTGTTTGTGGCTGGTTGAATGATAGCCCTAAGAGCTTGCCCCTGGTATCTGTGTGTGCCCGGACATATTCAGGCTGAAAAATTACAACCCTAACATCTTGCACTGTGTGTGGATCTATCACGGTAGGTCTGGGTGCTGTATGGTATGTATACAATTAAAACAGTTTGCGCAATGTGTGAGTCTAACAGGGGTTTGTTGGGGCATGTTAAAAGCTGTGCTGGCTGTCTCAGCAGAGCAAAGGGTATGTGTGAATGTGCAGGATGCCTCATGGCTGACTAACACGGAGGTGGGGACTGGCAGTGGGAGTATGAAAAAAAAATAAAGTGGGATGTTTTAAAAGGACCCCCATAAACAAAATGCACAAACCTGTCAAAGCTTCCCCTCAAGTGTCACAGAATGAGTAACACAAAATTAGGCAAGGGCAGAGTCATAAACAATTGTGCATTGTCAAATCATCCTGCAAACAGCTGCAACAAACAGAATGGAATCTGTCAATCAGGCCCACAATGTCAGAGACATTCAATGGTTGTCAAGCTGATTTTTTTTTTTAAATGAATGGTCTTCTTGAAAGCCTAGTATAAACAGATGCAACCAACACAATGCCGGAGGGAGATTTAAATCAGAGACTATGGCCATCATTATGACATTGGTGGTAAATCCCGCTTACAGCCGCCGTGACGGCCGCCAACATACCACCGCTGTGGCGAATATCCGTTAGCCATGTTATGACACACACACACCAATCCAACAGAATACAGCCACATACACAAATCCGCCAGCCCAAAGGTCAGTGATAAAGTGGCGGTATGAACACCCTTACCGTTACGCCAACAAAACAACGTCTACCATATTATGACCCACAAATTACCATGGCAGACATTAAATGGTGGTAAACCATAGGCGGTACATACCGTCACGCTCAGAATGGACACCCACGTACAAAACAACACTACATTGGCCAATACCAAAAATACACACCTGACATTCATACACACACCACACCCACCCAACCAGAGCACTATAAAACACACAACCACAGTACCCACAACCCTTTACAAACAACAACTACTGCCAGGAGATTGACACGAACAGCACAGAGACAACTAGACACACACACCACTTACACCCATACATCCCTCACACACCCCACATCACACACCCCATCACATTACTCAACACACTCTTACCAACACACACCACACAACACCCATGTCCACACAAAGGCACCCCTGTTTCACTGATAAGGAGTAAAGGGTCATGGTGGAGGAAATTGTCAGGGTAGATCCACAGCTGTTTGGAGCACAGGTACAGCAGATATCCATTGCCAGGAAGATGGGGTTAAGGAAGAGAATCGTGAACTAGGTGAACGCCGTGGGACAGCACCAAAGAACAAGGGACGACATGAGGAAGAGGTGGAACGACCTACGGGGAAGGTATGTTCCATAGTAGCAAGGCACCAACTCCCCATACAGAGGACTGGCGGTGGACCCCCACCTCATCCCCCACAGCTCACTGCATGGGAGGATCAAGTCTTAGCATTACTGCACCCTGAGGGACTCACTGGAGTTGCCTGAGGACTGGACACTGGTAAGTCAACATTGACTACCTATCACCCCCATACCTGCATGCCATCTCACACCCTCACCCTCACTCTTATCACTCCACTCCATCCCACACACTGCACCTACACATATGACTAACCACAATACCATGCCCTACATGCCATACCAATGCATGGACACCCCTCCCAGCCCTGCATGGACACCCATAACCAAGGCATGCACAGCATAGGGAAACTAACAATCACACAATATATAAACATACACAAGCAAAAGTTGGCAGGGCAACAGCAACGATAGAGGGGAAGCTAGGGATGTACAAAATGTCACTGACATGAAGCATAATACATCACTTTTATCCCCACAGGTGCCCCAGCGAATCCCAATGGGGAGGAGGTGCCACGACAAACTAGGCCCCCAACAGAAGATGCATCCAGTGAGGACAGTAACTCTGGACTTCAGGATTTGGACCAACAACCTGGCCCATCAGGGACCACTGGACAGCCGGTCACCCAAGCCCACTCACAGTCCACCACAGAGCCTCCCCCATTAGTATCCAACACAACAGCACCCACCCAGCGTACCCACACCTCTGTACCCAGGACACGTCAATCAGCAGTGTGCACCTCATACTCAAGACAACCAGGGGCCTAGGGTCAGTGGCAGTGGGCACACCATTCAGGGGACAGAGGCACAGGCCAACAGGGACACTGGGAGGACCGCTGTGCGCCAAGGGGAGGACAGGACCAACACCATGAGGAATGCAACAGCACAGCAGCGGGCCCCAACCACTAGCCAGTCCATTGACCAGCCCTCCACCTCTGCTGCAGCTAGTGGGCAGGAGGCCCGCCACGGGACCCACAAGCCACCAGCACCCCTCCCCCTGCAGAAGGTGAACCAACCAGCAAACTTTCCCTGCGAACAGACAGAAGCCAGAGACACTTGCCAAGACCACCCTCAGGTAATGAGACTCTCCTCTTTGTCCCCCTCATGTCCCACACTGTCACCTTGACAACTTGGAACTGTCTTTGCTCCCTTCCTATGGCCCCTTGCACAATGCACCTGTGCTACAAACAGACTGGAACAATACCCTGGACATTCTTTCATCATCACCCATTCCATTGCATTTTTCCCTCAATTTCATAGCACTAGAATAAACACCCTTGAACACAACTTGACTACTAGTATTTTATGTATTGAAAATGTGCATTTATGGAAACTGTCACATCTAGTGCATACGATCTCAACACTGTTAGAGCATAGAAACAATAACCTGTAGCTGTCTGTAGTCAGCAGATCAGTACACAGTTGTCATATCACCAACATCTGTAAAATTACAAGCCATAGGTGACAATAAGTTGAGATGCAAAGGAAGTTAATGCCATCATGCTACAGCCACACAGAATACACCAATAGTCATAGGAATAGTCAGTTGCACTGTCTCACCTGTGTGTCCTTGGAAGTATTGATGGATAACTGATGTTCTGTTGTCCTCATCCTCCTCCTCAGCCTCTTCATCCTCAGGGTCTACTGCTGCCGCAAGGGTATCTTCAGTCTCTTCCTCCTGCAGAAAGGGTACATTCCATCTGCGGGCCAGGTTGTGCAACATGCAGCATGCCACTACTATTTGGCAGACCTTCCCGGGTGAGTAGCACATCAATGTCAGATGGAGGCACGTGAACCAGAGAGAGGGTGTTACACCCTCTCCCTTTTGAAAAAGGTGTCAGGGCTGGGGAGGAGTAGCCTCCCCCAGCCTCTGGAAATGCTTTGATGGGCACAGATGGTGCCCATCTCTGCATAAGCCAGTCTACACCGGTTCCTGGACAAAGGAAAGGGGAGTGACCACTCCCCTGACCTGCACCTCCCAGGGGAGGTGCCCAGAGCTCCTCCAGTGTGCCCCAGACCTCTGCCATCTTGGGAACAGAGGTGCTGCTGGCACACTGGACTGCTCTGAGTGGCCAGTGCCAGCAGGTGATGTCAGAGACTCCTCCTGATAGGCTCTTACCTGTGTAGCTAGCCTATCCTCCTTCCTAGGTAGCCAAACCTCCTTTTCTGGCTATTTAGGGTCTCTGCTTTGGGGAATTCTTTAGATAACGAATGCAAGAGCTCATCAGAGTTCCTCTGCATCTCTCTCTTCACCTTCTGCAAAAGGATCGACCGCTGACTGCTCAGGACGCCAGCAAAACAGCAACAAAGTAGCAAAGACGACTACTGCAACCTTGTATCGCTGATCCTGCCGCCTTCTCGACTGTTTTCCTGGTGGTGCATGCTCTGGGGATAGCCTGCCTCCTCTCTGCACTAGGAGCTCTGAAGAAATCTCCCGTGGGTTGACGGAATCTTCCCCCTGCAACCGCAGGCAACAAAAGACTGCATCACCGGTCCTCTGGGCCCCCTCTCAGCACAACGAGCGTGGTCCCTGGAACTCAGCAACTCTGTCCAAGTGACTCCCACAGTCCAGTGACTCTTCAGTCCAAGTTTGGTGGAGGTAAGTCCTTGCCTCCCCACGCTAGACTGCATTGCTGGGTACCGCATGATTTGCAGCTGCTCCGGCTCCTGTGCACTCTTCCAGGATTTCCTTCATGCACAGCCAAGCCTGGGTCCCCGACATCCTAACCTGCAGTGCACAACCTCCTGAGTTGTCCTCCGGCGTCGTGGTACTCCCTTTTGTGTCTTCGGGTGAGCTCCAGTTCACTCCTCTTCGTAGTGCCTGTTCCTGTACTTATGTGGGTGCTGCCTGCTTCTGTGAGGGCTCCCTGACTTGCTGGGTACCCCCTCTGTCTCCTAATCCAAGTGGCAACATCCTGGTCCCTCCTGGGCCACAGCAGCATCCAAAAACCATAACCGCGACCCTTGCAGCTAGCAAGGCTTGTTTGCGGTCTTTCTGCGTGGGAACACCTCTGCAAGCTTCTACACGACATGGGACATCCATCCTCCAAAGGGGAAGTTTCTAGCCCTCTTCGTTCTTGCAGAATCCACAGCTTCTACCATCCAGTGACAGCTCCTTTGCACACTCAGCTGCCATTTCCTGGGCATCTGCCCACTCTCGACTTTGTCGCGACTCTTGGTCTTGGTTCCCTTGTTCCACAGGTACTCTTGTCCGGAAATCCACTTTGGTTGCATTGCTGGTGTTGTTCTTCCTTGCAGAATTCCCCTATCACGACTTCTGTCCTCTCAGGGGAACATAGGTACACTTTACACCTACTTTTCAGGGTCTTGGGGTGGGCTATTTTTCTAACCCTCACTGCCCCAGCGACCCTATAAAAGCTCACATAGATTTGGGGTCCATTCGTGGTTCGCATTCCACTTTTGGAGTATATGGTTTGTGTTGCCCCTATACCTATGTGCTCCTATTGCAATCTACTGTAACTTTACATTGCTTGCATTACTTCCTTTTGCTATTACTGCATATTTTTGGTATTGTGTACATATATCTTGTGTATATTTGGCATCCTCATACTGAGGGTACTCACTGAGATACTTTTGGCATATTGTCATAAAAATAAAGTACCTTTATTTTTAGTATATCTGTGTATTGTGTTTTCTTATGATATTGTGCATATGACACCAGTGGTATAGTAGGAGCTTTGCATGTCTCCTAGTTCAGCCTAAGCTGCTCTGCTATAGCTACCTTCTATCAGCCTAAGGTGCTAGAAACATCTCTTCTACACTAATAAGGGATAACTGGACCTGGTACAGAGTGTAAGTACCCCTTGGTACCCACTACAAGCCAGGCCAGCCTTCTACAATAATGCACTGACCCAGGACACTTAACATTGACATGGGAGATGTACTGGTCCACCAGGCACACCATTTGCACATTCAGTTAGTGAAAATGCTTAAGATTCCTGAACACCTGTTCATTCTGGCGGATTGGGGACAAACGCAATATGTGTTCCGTCAATCGCACCAATAATATTGGGGATATGTCCCATTGCATAGAATCCGGCCTTCAGTGTGGCCAAATCTTCCACCTGGGGGAAAGAAATGTAGCTGCACATGTGTTTTACCAGGGCAGACAAAACTCTTGCCAGCACGATTGAGAACATTGGCTGTGACATTCCTGCTGCCAAGCCCACTTTCACTTGAAAGAACCTGTTGCCAGAAAATGGAGCATGGAGAGCACTTTCACAAGATGGGGGATCCCAATGGGATGACGGATAGCAGTTATCAGGTCTGGCTCCTGTTGGGCACACAGCTCAGTTATTGTGGCTCTGTCCAGTCCATAGGTGAGTATAATGTGCCTGTCTTCCAGTGTAGGCCAGTCTACAAGGGGTCTGAACACAGGGATTTGTCTCCACCTCCTATTCATCCGCAGCGGTAGGTATCTAGGGGACACAAGAGAGAGTAGGCTGTCACAATTTGATCAATGGAACCACAACTTCAGTGTACATAGTGCATTTATGTTATGGGACAGTGAGACTGGCGATGTATGTGCTAATCTAAGCTGTGATGCAGTTAATTTCGACATGACCTTTGTCCTCCCCCATAAAATGGCAACACCGCCTGTCCTGTATGTAGGGACATGTGGAAGTGAGGTAATCTCGCTGATGTTGGGCGTCGTGGCGGAAGGCGGTCTTGCACCACCGTGCAATTCCTCATTGATTAATATGGGGCTCTGTGGAGTACAGTGGCCAATGGGGATCTGCGCTGGTGGTGACGGTGTACACCACTGTGGACATGACATCCATTTTCTATCTGATTCCTCATTTGTTTCTGTAGCAAAGTACCATCTTTCCTGGCATGTTACCCCCATTTTTACTTGTATGTATGTTTGTTTTTTCCTGTGTCACTGGGATCCTGCTAGCCAGGACCCCAGTGTTCACATAGAATGCCCTGTATGTGTTCCCTGTGTGGTGCCTAACTGTATCACTGAGGCTCTGCTAACCAGAACCTCAGTGTTTGTGCTCTCTCTGCTCATAAAATTGTCACTGCAGGCTAGTGACTAATTTTACCAATTATGATTGGCACACTGAATCTCCCTTCTAATTCCCTAGTATATGGAACCAAGGTACCCAGGGTATTGGGTTTCCAGGAGATACCTATGGGCTACAGCATTTCATTTGCCACCCATGGGGAGCTCAGACAATTCTTACACAGGACTGCCACTGCAGCCTGAGTGAAATGACGTCCACTTTATTTCACAGCCATTTTACACTGCACTTAAGTAACTTATAAGTCACCTATATGTCTAACCCTCACTTAGTGAAAGTTAGGTGCAAAGTTACTAAGTGTGAGGGCACCCTGGCACTAGCCAAGGTACCCCCACATAGTTCAGGGCAATTTCCCCAGACTTTGTAAGTGCGGGGACACCACTACACGTGTGAACCACATATAGGTCAATACCTATGTCTAGCTTCACAATGGGAACTCCAAACATGGCCATGTAACATGTCTTGGATTATGGAATTGTCACCCCAATACCATTTCGGTATTGGGGGGACAATTCCATGCATCCCCGGGGCTCCAGCATGGTCCCCAGGTACTGCTAAACTAGCTCTCTGGGGTTTTCTCTGCAGCTACCGCTGCTGCCAACCACCAGGCAGGTTTCTGCCCCCCTGGGGCCTGGGCAGCTCAGTCCCAGGAAGGCAGAACAAAATGCTGCCCTCCTTGCATAAGCCAGTCTACACCAGTTCAGGGAGCCCCCAGCCCCTGCTCTGGCACCAAACTGGAGAAAGGAAAGGGGAGTGACCACTTCTCTGTCCATCACCACCCCAGGGGTGGTGCCCATAGCTCCTCCAGTGTGTCCCAAACCTCTGTCATCTTGAATGCAGAGGTGTGAGGGCACAATTGAGACCTCTGAGTGGCCAGTGCCAGCAGGTGACATCAGAGACCCCTCCTGATAGGCTCTTACCTGGTTAGGTAGCCAATCCTTCTCTAAGGGCTATTTAGGGTCTCTCCTGTTGGTTCCTCTTCAGATAACGAATGCAAGAGCTCGCCAGAGTTCCTCTGCACCTCTTTGACTTCTGCCAAGGATCAACCGCTGACTGACCCAGGACGCCTGCAAAACCACAAGAAAGTAGCAAGAAGACTACCAGCAACATTGTAGCGCCTCATCCTGACGGTTTTCTTGACTGTTTCCTGGTGGTGCATGCTCTGAGGGCTGTCTGCCTTCACCCTGCACTGGAAGCCTAGAAGAAATGTCCCATGGGTCGACGGAATCTTCCCCCTGCCAACGCAGCCACCAAATTTCTGCATCACCTGTCCTCTGGAACCCCTCTCATCTTGACGAGTGTGGTCCCTGGAACACAGGAGGTGGCCCAAAGTGACCGCGACAGTCCAGTGGTCCTTCTATCCAAATTTGGTGGAGGTAAGTCCTTACCTCCCCACGCCAGACAGTAATCCTGTGTGCTGCGTGAACTGCAGCTGCTAGGGCTTCTGTGCACTTTTGCAAGACTTCCTTCATGCACAGCACAACCCAGGTCCCCAGCACTCTGTCCTGCATTGCCCAACTCGCTGAGTTGATCTCCGACTTCGTGGGACCCTCTTTTGTTGTGCTGAGATGACCATTGTGCTCAGATCTTCTGAATGCCTGTTAAGGTACTTCTGTGGGTGCTGCCTGCTTCTTTGTGGGCTCTCTGTATTGCTGAGCACCCCCTCTGTCTCCTCCTCCAAGGAACAACCTCCTGGTCCTTCCTGGGCCCTGGCAGCACCCAAAATCCTCAACCGTGACTCCTGCAGCTAGCAAGGCTTGTTTGCGGTCTTTCTGCATGGAAACAACTCTGCATCTTCCAGCACACCGTGGGACATCTTCTAACCAAAGGAAAAGTTCCTGGCATCTTCCGTTGTTGCAGAATCTTTTGCTTCTTCCACCCAGAGGCAGCCCTTTTGCACCTTCATCTGGGGTTTAGTGGGCTCCTGCCTCCCCGGACACTTGCGTGCTTCTTTTGCAGGTCCTCAGGTCCAGGAATCCATTTTCAGTGCTTTGCAGTTAGTTGTTGTCTTTGCAGAATCCCCTATCTTGACTTTACTGTCTTTCTGGGGTAGTAGGGTAACTTTACTTCTACTTTTCAGGGTCTTGGGGTGGGGTATCTTGGACACCTTTAGTGTTTTCTTACACTACCCGTAACCCACTACACACTACACTAAGCCTGGGGTCCATTCGTGGTTTGCTTTCCACTTTTGGAGTATATGGTATGTGTTGCCCCAAGTCCTATTGTCTCCTATTGCATTTTATTGTGTTCTACAGTGTTTGCACTACTTTTCTAACTGTTTATTTACCTGATTTTGGTTTGTGTGTATATTTTGTGTATATTACTTACCTCCTAAGGGAGTATATCCTCTGAGATACTTTTGGCATATTGTCACTAAAATAAAGTAAAGGTATAGTAGGAGCTTTGCATGTCTCCTAGTTCAGCCTAAGCTGCTCTGCTATAGCTACCTCTATCAGCCTATGCTGCTAGAACACTTCTAATCTACTAATCAGGGATAACTGGACCTTGCACAAGGTGTAAGTACCGCTAGGTACCCACTATAAGCCACGCCAGCCTCCAACAGTTTCCTGACCTTCAAAAGGAGAAAACCTACCCTGCGTGTGCTGCTGTGACCTGTGTCTGGAACCTACCATGTCCCATCTGACGGAGGAAAGGGCCACTACCTTTACTTCGGAGGAGTTGGAGCATTTGGTGGATGGGGTCCTACCCCAGTACGGACTGCTGTATGGGCCTCCGGCAACAGGTGAGCACACTTTGGGAACGATGCATGTGGAAAGGATGCATGGATATGTGTGTGCAAGCATTGTGTCATCGGGGGGAATTACTTGTGGTGGTGTACATGGTGTGTGCCTGGCGATGTGTGTGCCAGTGGTGATGGAAACAGGATTGGTGGGCCACATGTGTGACAGGCTGGATTGTATGTGTAATGGTGTTCTCCTGTCTGTATTACCTATGTAGGTCAGCGCCCATCAAAAGAAGGGATTATGGTGTGCCATCGCTAAGGACTTGTGGACCATGGATGTCTATTGCAGGCAGAGTACCCACTGTTGGAAACGTCTGGAGATACTGGGCACAGAAGACTGCGGAGGCCCAGCTGGGGATGGCCTCCCAATGAGGAAGGGGTGCTTTTCGGAACCTGACCCACCTGATGGCTCGCATACTGGAGGTGGCCTACCCAGAGCTGGATGGGTGCTTGAGGGAATCACAGCAGCACAAGGGGGTGAGTGCAGTGGGCATTATTAAAAAATGTGGCAGGTGGGATGGGATCCGGGTGGTGGATGTGAGTTAGTGGGTGCCTCTAAGGCCAAGCCAGACATTGCAGCGTGAGTCAACTCTAGGGCAATGGGTGTATGTCAAATGCAGGTAACCTAGCTTGTTAGCATTTCATTTGAAGTCAGGGCTTTGTGGGTCCCAGGAGGGGTGCAGTTGGCAGTGTGTGGCCCTCATCTTGCCGTGGCATCTAGCCAAATCACTGGCAGTGCAATGCATAGTGCTCAAGCTTGATCCCTATATGTGACGGTGCTGTGTATGCCAACTGTGGTGTTGGTGCAGTAATTGACCCAGTGTTTCCTTTTTCTCCCCCCCCTTTTTTTCTTCTGCCATCCTGTCCATGTGTGCATTAGCATGATCTGGTGGAGGAGCAGGGGCACTGGAGACAGAGGGAGCTACCTCCCACTGGACCCAGGAAGCAGAGCCACCGACACCGAAAGAACTAGTGGGACCGAGGGCGAGGGGAGCACCACTGCGGAGACAGGAGGTGAAAACACAGACTCAGATACCTCCACCGAAGGAAGCTCCCTGGTGGTGGCAGACACCTCTGTGACCACCCCAGCTGCAGGTACAGCTGCCACCCCGTACCAGTACTGCCCTTCCAGTAGTCCCTCAGCGAGTTGCCCGTGCCTGCTCACCCAGGAGGGTGGGCACCTCCTTTGCCCCAGGTACCTCAGGCCCTGCCCCACTGAGCCCTGTTGCCCTGAGTGAGAAGGCTATTGACCTCCTGAGATCCATCTCTGTATGGCAGTCAACCATTGTGAATGCCATCCATGGGTTATCATCCCAGATGCAGCAATGCAATGCATTCCTAGAGGGCATCCATGGTGGATTGGCGGCCCAACAGAGATCGATTCAGGCTCTGGCCTCCGCTCTGATGGCAGCCATTGTCCCTGTTTCTACTGTCCCCCCTCCAACTACTACTTCCCAGTCCCAGTCTCCTCAACCCCACCCCATCCCATGCACACATACAGACAAGCATGCACACAAGACAACACCCAAGAGTGGCACAGGCAAACACAGGCACCACACTTCATCCCACAAACACTCATGCAAACACAAGACAGTTTCAGATACAACCACATCCACTGCCTCCACTATCTCCCCCCTCCTCCCGCACAGTCACATCCACACTCACACGTACATGCACTGCATCAACATCCACCACCAGCTTCACCACATCAAGCAGCACACACACCTCACTCGCAGACACCTCCACAACATCCATGCACATGTCCCCTGTGTCCTCTCCCACCCTGTCTGTCCCCCCTCCTAAAGGACACATACACAATCACTCACACACCCAACAGCCATTACCTCACATCAGCACACTGCCCATGCACCTGCACTCAAATCCAGCAAACACACACCTCCTACAACCACTCACTCCACCTCCACTCCCATCCCTCCTCCCTCCTCCTGCCCAACCATCCCTAAGAAGCTTTTCTTGCCCAACATGACTTCTTCCCTACCCCTCCCCACTGTCCTGCTCATAAGAGCAGGGTCCCAACGACCCAGCCCAGCACCTCAGCTAAACAGTCCACGAGGACAGTGGTGGCACCACCTAGTCGTGGTGGCAAGTCAGTGAAGGCTCCCACTTCACCAGCCAAGAAGGTGAAGAATCTCCCACCTCCTGCCATGAAGGGTAAGGATCCTGCACCTCCTGCTTTGAAGGGGAGGAAGCCCTCGACTCCTGCCGAAGGTTAAGGAACACACACAACCTGCCATGAAGGGGAAGAAGCCCTCAACCTCTGCCAGGAAGGGTAATGATCCCACACCTCATGCAATGAAGGGGAAGAAGCCCTCAACTTCAGCAGAAGCTGTCAGGGTAAAAAACCTTTGCACTTGTATAGCACACTGTTCACCCGTTAGGGTCTCAAGGCACTGTGCATATACCGCTGTGGAACCCCTCCTGGCTTTTCCCTGTGAGGGGTCCACTCCTGGACAACCCCAGGGTGAAGCCTGGCATCCAAGCGCTGTGAGTGCCGTTGTGGAGATTAAGCAAGCTATTGCCGTGAGTTACAGAGTGGGACCCATTAATTAGATTAGGCACCAAGGCGAGAATTATCTGGTCCAAGGGAATTAAGCCCAAGGCCCGCCGTGGTGGGAATTGAACCTTGGTCCCGGGCCAGATCTTTGCATCAGAGTTCTGCCGCTCTAACCATTGTGCAACACTTCTCCACTGTGGTTACGGGGCCCCAACCACCAGCTGAGGAAGTGCATCCTTCACCACCAGCAAAGGCTACCCAGGAGGCACCTTCACCTGCCACCACACTTCAGCACTCACCACCAGCAGAGGCTACCCAGAAAGCACCTTTACCTGCCACCACAGTTCAGCCCTCGCCACCAGCAGAGGCTGCCCAGGAGGCACCTTCACCTGCCACCACAGTTCAGCCCTCGCCACCAGCAGAGGCTGACCAGGAGGCACCTTCAACTGCCACCACAGTTCAGCCCTCACCTCCAGGCAACACATTGCAGCCATCATGACCAGCAGAAGCCATGTAGGCCACCTTCCAGGAGCTGCTGTACAAAGGCCCCCCTCCAGGAGCAGTGGGCATGTTTCCCACTCCAGAGACTGTGGCCTTGCACTCCTCAGCACAGAGAGATGGGCATGGAGCCCCCTCAAGAATTAGTGGGAAAGTCACCCACCTGAGAGACTGTGGCCTTGCACTACCCAGGACAGAGAAATGGGCATGGATCCCCCTCCAGAACCAGTGGGAAGGTCAGCCACTCCTGAGACTGTGGCCTTGCACTCCCCATGACAAAGAAATGGGCATGGAGCCCCCTCTAGAACCATTGGGGAAGTCACCCACCTGAGAGACTGTGGCCTTGCACTCCCCAGGACAGAGAAATGGGCATGGAGCTCCCTCCAGAACCAGTGGGAAAGTCACCCACTCCAGAGACCGTGGCCTTGCACTCCCCAGGACAGAGAAATGGGCATTGAACCCCCTCCAGAACCAGTGAGAAAGTCACCCACCTGAGAGACTGTGGCCTTGCACTCCCCATCAAAGAGAAATTGGCAGGGATCTCCCTCCAGAACCAGCAACTTGTTCCTGTGTTCGGCTGAGGTGCCCCTGCCCCCATCCCCCTGAGGTACCTGCCCACTTGCAAACTGATGCCCCTTCAGAGTTCTGTCCGGATGAGGCTAGGTTTCGAGTTGGGCCTTGGACTGTGCCCTGTGGCCATGTGGGCCCTTAGTACATTGGACTGGGCAGTGGCCCTTTTTGTACATTTATACATATCGGTTTCACGTACAATTTGATTATTTATTTGCTGTTTATATCAATACATTCTCATTCGTGCATTCTTGTTGTCCTTGCATTATTATGCCATGTGTTGTGTGTCATTGCTTTACGTCTGCAGCTGGTTGTGTGCACAGTGTGTGTGTGTGTGTGTGTCGGGTGTGTGTCATGCATGGGTGTGTCACTTTCATTTTCCTAGGCAGCTGCACTCACTGTCGTCATCTCTGCCTGCGTTGATATTCCAGGTGGAGCATGATGTAGAAGAGCATCGGGAAGACTTGCAGTTCCGGTTCCATGGTGGCGTTGTTCTTCCCTGTGTCTCCGATGGTGAGTCCTTTCTCTTCTGTGATGCGTTTCCGCCTGGCTTTTGATGGCATTGGTACCGCCCCAGAACACGTGGCGGAGTGTCAAAATATGGTGGGTGGTTGTAGGAGGCTGGACTGGCTTGTAGTGGGTACCAAGGGGTACTTACACCTTGCAACAGGTCCAGGTATCCCTTATTAGTGTAGAGGGGTGTCTAGCAGCTTAGGCTTATAGAAAAGGTAGCTTAGCAGAGCAGCTTAGGTTGAACTAGGAGACGAGTGAAGCTCCTATAGTACCACTAGTGTCATATGCAAAATATCATAAGAAAACACAATACACAGATATACTAAAAATAAAGGTACGTTATTTTTATGACAATGGTGGTCATTCCAACCTTGGCGGTAAAAGCCGCTTACCGCTGTCAGAAGACCGCCAACATACCGCCGCGGCCGCGGTAAACCGCCACAGTCATTCTGACCCACAACAGGCAAACCGCCAAAATACAGACATTCACAAAAGTCCGCCACACCAAAGGCCAGCGAGAAACTGGCGAAGACCAAACCTCCACCGTCACGCCAACAGAAATACGCCCACACTATCACGACACACGAATCCACGCGGCGGTCTTTCATCCGCGGTATTCCATTGGCGGTACACACCGCCGCGCTCAAAATACACACACACATACAAAACACCGCCACATTGGACAATTCGAAATACACACACCTGATACACATACACATACCACTCCCACACACCCAATTAAATATAAAACACACACCCACATCACCCACAAACACCCACTTCTACAGAATCGGGACCACGCACTGAGAAAAAGAGAACAGAGCACCCAGTCGCACATTTAACTTTCACCCAGCAATATTTCCACGCACTTCACACAACACACCAATACACATTACCACACAATCCACCCCACACATCACCCACACCACCCCATGGCACCGCAAAGACACCCCAGGTTCTCTGAGGAAGAACTCAGGATCATGGTGGAGGAAATTGTACGGGTAGAGCCACAGCTCTTCGGGACACAGGTGCAGCACACCACCATTGCCAGGAAGATGGAGCTATGGAGCAGAATAGTCGATAGGGTCAACGCTGTGGGAGAGCACCCAAGAAATAGGGACGACATCAGGAAGCGGTGGAACGACCTACGGGGGAAGGTGCGTTAAATGGTATCCAGAATTTACAACATGGGAGGAGCAAGTCTTGGCGATCCTGCATCCTGAGGGCCTCGCAGGAGTATCTGGAGGAATGGACTCTGGTAAGTCTCATCTTCACTACTTCTCCCCCCCCACCCCACCAGCATGCTAACTCATACCCCCACCCTCACCCTCACCCCCATCACATCCTTCTCCTTGCAAATGTCTCCACATCACAGCCCACCCATCCCAACACCAAGCCCTGCATGCGACCACAAAGCATGGACACCCATCACCAAAGCATGCCCACTGCACATACCCATACCCCACCAAATCACCGTCACAAAAGCCCCCACACAGGAATGCCAGCACTGGGGTACAAGGGCACCCACCCATTACACGCTATGGCACACACAAATGCAATAACCATACTTTTATAACCCTGCAGGACCCGAACGCCACGTCACCGCGCAGGAGGGTCCACAAATGTCCACTCCACCCCCAGAAGAGGCCCACAGTGAGGACAGCACCTCTGTCGACCTGGATCTAGATGACCAGCCCGGCCCATCGGGGACCTCAGGACAGTCTGTTCCCCTCAGACAACCACAGCCCATAGCAGACCGCCCCCCCTCTGGCAACACCAGCACAGCACCCACCCAGCGGGCCCATACCTCAGTCCCCAGGACACGTCAATCAGCGGTTTGTCCACCACTACAGGGCACCCAGGTTAACCCACCACCCCAACAACAACAGGGACCTGGGGGCAGTGGTAGTGGGCACACGGTCCAGGGGACAGAGGCACAGGGAAACAGGGGAACTGGGAGGGCTGCTGTGCAACAGGGGGGGGACAGGCCAAGGGAACCCAATCTCCACGAGGCCCTCTCCAACATCTTGGGAGCATACCACCACTCCTAGGAGACGATGGCGACGGTCCTGGCCAGGTTTCAGGAAATCCAGCTTCTGCAGGAGGAACAGTATTTGGGGTTCAGGGAGGAACTACGAAACATCAGTTCCGCCCTGGCCACCATTGTAGGGGCTCTGAATCAGGTAGTCACCAGATTGTGGGACACTGTGGCAGGACAAAGGGCCCCTGACACTAGCATGGACCAAGAACTGCCTACCACCTCCGCCGGCGCTAGTGGACAGGAGGCCCCGCCACAGGACCAACAGGCCACCAACACCCCACCCCCTGCAGAAGGAGAACCACCCCGCAAGCGGGCCCTGAGATCCAGGAAGAAGACAGAGTAAGATGCCAAGACCCCCGCCAGGAAAGGATACCTCCCTGATTGTCATCCCACTGTCCCACATTGACACCCTGTCCATTCTTATACTGCCCATGCTCCAGTTTCCACAGGCATTTGGACATTGCACCTGTGAGACTAATAGTCTGGACTCTGCCATGGACAATCCTCCACCATCACCCCTCACCAATTTGCAATCACCCACCAATATAGAGCACTGAAATAAACAGAGTTATTGCACAAAACAATCAGGAGTCTGGCTGTGATTTTGTACTAATGTATTAGACATTACCATCCCAAAATGCATATTTACATTGTGATGCCAACATACCACTGTCACACAGCTGTAGTCCATGGGGAAACAAAGCAGATGTCACACACTGGGGGCCATATCTCTGAAATTCAAAGGGAAAGTCACAACTCAGTTACCATACACTGGGGGAAAAGGTCAGACAGTAGAGAGGTAGTAGGGGTTAAGTATATGTAAAATGACGGGTTGGACTCTTACCTGTGTGTCATTGAAAATACTGCTGTATTACTGTCTTCCTGTTGTCTATGTCGTCCTCTTCGGCTTCCTCTTCTTCACTCTCCACAGGCTCCACAGCTGCTACAACACCACCATCTGGACCATCCTCCTGCAGAAAAGGCACCTGGCGTCGCAAAGCCAGGTTGTGAAGCATACAGCAGGCCACGATGATCTGGCACACCTTCTTTGGTGAGTACAATAGGGATCCACCTGTCATATGGAGGCAGTGGAACCTGGCCTTCAGAAGGCCGAAGGTCCGCTCGATCACCCTCCTAGTTCTCCCATGGGCCTCATTGTACGTTCCTCTGCCCTTGTCCGGGGATTCCTCACTGGGGTCAGTAGCCAGGACAGGTTGGGGTAACCAGAGTCACCAATTAGCCACACACGGTGCCTCTGGAGTTGACCCATCACGTAAGGTATGCTGCTATTCCGCATGATGTACGCGTCATGCACTGAGCCAGGGAACTTGGCATTAACATGGGAGATGTACTGGTCTGCCAAACACACCATCTGTACATTCATCAAATGATAACTCTTTCTGTTTCTGTACACTTGTTCACTCCTGCTGGGGGGTACTAAAGCCACATGGGTCCCATCAATGGCACCTATGATGTTGGGGATATGTCCAAGGGCATAGAAATCACCTTTCACTGTAGGCAAATCCTCCACCTCAGGTAAAACAATGTAGCTCCGCATGTATTTCAGAAGGGCAGACAACACTCTGGACAACACCTTGGAAAACATAGGCCGGGACATCCCTGATGATATGGCCACTGTTGTTTGAAATGACCCACTTGCAAAGAAATGGAGTACTGACAGCACCTGCACTAGAGGTGGGATCCCTATGGGTTGGCGGATGGGTGACATCAGGTCTGGCTCCAGCTGGGCACACAGTTCCTGAATAGTGGCTCGATCAAGCCTGTATGTCAGTATGACAAGCGGTCTGTACACGGGAAGATTCCTCCATCTCCTCGCATGTCCCAGCGGACGGTGCCTATGTAGGACAACAGCGAGCACAGAGTCAATCAGCCCACAGGTACGTAACCACAGTTTCCAAAAAAACACAATTCCCAATGCATTGAATGGTTTGTAGGAGTGTTGTTGCAAGGCCTAGGTATGTGTGACACAGTTAAAATTAAGCCATGTGGGCCCTTGAAATGGCGGCTGCCTGACCTGTGAAGTGTGACAATGGGATGTGAGGTCAATGCGCTGGCGTGGCACACCGTGGCGGTAGGCGGTCGAAGACCGCGGCGTAAAGCAGCATTGGTTAACATTGAACCCTATGGGTCTCAGGAGCCAATGAGGATGTGCGCCAGCGGTCGCGGTACGCACCGCCGCGGGACGCACCGCCGTGGGCGTGACCGCCATTTTCTATCTGCTTAATCACTCGATACCTGATCTTCGACAGGAGAGGACCTACACTGCAAGTGCTGCTGTGACCTCGGTCTGGAAGAGACAATGGCTCATGCGACTGGGGAAAGGGCCCCTGCCTTCACTGCTCAGGAATTGGAGAAACTCGTGGATGGGGTCTTCCCCCAGTATGCGCTACTCTACGGTCCTCCAGACCAACAGGTAAGTAAACTGGGACCATGCTTTGGGGGCAATGCCTGTGTTGAGTCGGGTGGATGAAAGATGGTGGGGAGGGGAGCGAATGAGGCATGCATCAGACGACGGATGACAGGATGTGCCACATGGCAAGGGTAGGGATGGGGGGCCACTCACATTGAGGGTGCAGAAGGTGATGACTCTTTTTCTCCCCCTGTACATTTCACATAGGTCAGCGCCCACCAGAAGCCATTGGGCCATTTGGCGTGCCATCGCCAAGGATGTCCGGGCCCTGGGGCTCCACCACAGACGGGGCACCCACTGCCGGAAGAGATGGGAGGACATCAGACGCTGGAGCAGGAAGACGGCGGAGGCTCAGCTGGGGATGGCCTCCCAACGTGGGAGGGGTGCAAGTCGGACTTTGACCCCCCTGATGTCCCGGATCCTGGCGGTGGCCTACCCCGATTTGGATGGGCACGTGAGGACATCACAGCAGACACAAGGGGGTAAGTACAACCTCATTCTGCTGACTTTGCGCGCAGTGGAGGTGTCTGGGTGGGGGAGGAGGGCTGTGGGTATCCCTAGGCCAGGGCGACTTCTGTAGGCTAGGCCACTCCGTAAGGCATGGCCCTGTGCCCCCGCCCCCCACCTCTGTAGGGTGGCAAGTACAGTTATCCATGGCCCTGTGTCATCTATGTGTGCAGTTATCGTCCATAGGCTTGTAGGCCATGTCGCACGGATTGAGTAGTGGACCCCAAGTGCGCGGCGTAGTGCAGGGGGCTTCTGTGTCTGTCCTCTCCGCCAACTGTGTCGCCAATGCATGCACTCAACATGTCTTTATTCCCCCCCCCCCCTTTTTTGGGGTCTTCCTGTTCATGTGTGCATTAGCATTATCAGGCGGAGGAGAAGTGGCATCGGAGCACGAGGGAGCTGCATCCCACATGGCCCTGGAGGGCCATGCAACGGATTCCGAGTACACCAGTGGGGCGGAGGGCGAGGGGAGCTCCACAGCGGGGACTCGTGCAGACATTAGTGACACGGACTCGTCCTCTGAAGGGAGCTCCCTTGTGGTGGTGGCAACATCCATGCCCCCCGCAACAACAGGTACAGCCGCCACCCAGCGCACCAGCACCGCCCTCCCAGCAGCCCAGGAAGGTGGGCATCTCCTTCGTCCCATGCACCTCAGGCCCTGCCCCTGTCACCCCTGCTGCCCTCAGAGAGGAGGTCATTGACCTCCTGAGGACGCTCATTGTTGGGCAGTCTACCCTTTTGAATGCCATCCAGGGTGTAGAAAGGGAGGTGCACCAGAGTAATGCATACCTGGAGGGCATTCATTCGGGTCAGGCTGCCCGTCAGCGATCGTTCAACACTCTGGCCTCAGCACTGATGGCAGCAGTTGTCCCTGTCTCTAGCCTCCCCCCTCCAACTTCCTCCACCCATACCCTATCACCTGTACCTCTGCCTATCCTAGACACACCATCAGACCAGCCTGCACACACCTCAACACCCAAGGGAAGCTCATCCAGACATAAGCACCACACATCACACAAGCATTCACACAAGCAACATCCACATACAGACATACCAACACCCACTGCCTCCACTGTGTCCCCCTCCTCCTCGTCTCCCTCCTCCCTCCCTGTCACGTCTCCACTCACACCTGCATGCACAACATCTTCAGCCACTACGTCCATCACCAGCACACCCACCAGAACCCCCCGCACACGTGCAGTCACCACCCCCAACCCATTTACACGTCCCCTGTGTCCTCTCCCACTGTGTCTGTGACCCCCTCTTACAAGCTACACAAACGCAGGCAGCCACCCACCCAACAGCCATCCACCTCACGACAGCATCCAGGCCAAGCACCTGCACCCAAAGACACCACACTGAAGACTCCTACAACCACTACCTCTTCCTCCACTCCCATACCCACTACACCCACCCGTCCCTCTGTTCCTAAATTGGTTTTCCTTTCCAAACTTGACCTCTTTCCTACAACTCCCCCACCCCGTCCATCTCATAGGACTCCAGTCAGCACCTCAGCCACCACAAAAGCGGGACCTGGAATGACAGTGTGCCATGGACTGTGGAGTCCCCCACCCTCAAGGGCACCCAGTTCAGGAAGGAGCCAAGGCACGGCCAGCCCACCCCCGGTAAAACATCCGAAGATTGTCAGTGGCCGGCGCGAGAGGCCGAAGACACCAGGGACCAATATCCCGACCATGGTTCCGGCAGGTAGTGTGGTGCCACCTGGCACACCGCCAAAGGTGGGGAAGGGCCACAGGCGAACAGGGAAGGCTGGGAAGGGCAGCATGCCCGACAAGTCCGCCAGCAGCCCAGCTGGCCAGGAGGGCCCAGCCTGCCCCATCCCAGGTGGGCAGGAGGACACCCACAGGCCCGGCACTGCAGCCCAGGAGGACCCCGCCAGCCACACGAGAGATGGGCAGGAAGGCACCGCCAGCCAAAGGTCAGGTGGCGAATGACCTCCATGCCATGGCCGGATCCGCTGAGCTGGACACTCATCCGATGCACCGCTGAACAGGGCACCGCCGTCTCAAGCACCGCTGAACAGGGCCCTTCATCTCAAGCACCGCTGAACTGGGCACCGCCGTCTCAAGCACCGCTACACTGGGCACCACCGTCTCAAGCACCGCTGAACAGGGCCCCGCCGTCTCAAGCACCGCTGAACAGGGCCCTTCATCTCAAGCACCGCTACACAGGGCACCGCCGTCTCAAGCACCGCTGAACAGGGCACCGCCGTCTCGAGCACTGCTGAACAGGGCACCGCCGTCTCAAGCACCGCTGAACAGGGCCCTTCATCTCAAGCACCGCTGATCTGGGCACCGCAGTCTCAAGCACCGCTACACTGGGCACCGCCGTCTCAAGCACCGCTGAACAGGGCACCGCCGTCTCAAGCACCGCTGAACAGGGCACCGCCGTCTCAAGCACCGCTGAACAGGCCCTTCATCTCAAGCACCGCTACACTGGGCACCGCTGTCTCAAGCACCGCTGAACAGGGCACAGCCGTCTCAAGCACCGCTGAACAGGGCACCGCCGTCTCAAGCACCGCTGAACAGGGCCCTTCATCTCAAGCACTGCTACACTGGGCACCGCCGTCTCAAGCACCGCTGAACAGGGCACCGCCGTCTCAAGCACCGCTGAACAGGGCCCTTCATCTCAAGCACCACTACACTGGGCACCGCCGTCTCAAGCACCGCTTAACAGGGCACCGCCGTCTCAAGCACCGCTGAACAGGGCACCGCCGTCTCAAGCACCGCTGAACAGGGCCCTTCATCTCAAGCACCGCTACACTGGGCACCACCGTCTCAAGCACCGCTGAACAGGGCCCTTCATCTCAAGCACCGCTGATCTGGGCACCGCAGTCTCAAGCACCGCTACACTGGGCACCGCCGTCTCAAGCACCGCTGAACAGGGCATCGCCGTCTCAAGCACCGCTGAACAGGGCCCTTCATCTCAAGCACTGCTACACTGGGCACCGCTGTCTCAAGCACCGCTGAACAGGGCACAGCCGTCTCAAGCACCGCTGAACAGGGCACCGCCGTCTCAAGCACCGCTAAACAGGGCCCTTCATCTCAAGCACTGCTACACTGGGCACCGCCGTCTCAAGCACTGCTGAACAGGGCACCGCCGTCTCAAGCACCGCTGAACAGGGCCCTTCATCTCAAGCACCGCTACACTGGGCACCGCCGTCTCAAGCACCGCTTAACAGGGCACCGCCGTCTCAAGCACCGCTGAACAGGGCCCTTCATCTCAAGCACCGCTACACTGGGCACCGCCGTCTCAAGCACCGCTGAACAGGGCACCGCCGCCTCAAGCACCGCTGAACAGGGCACCGCCGTCTCAAGCACCGCTGAACAGGGCCCTTCATGTCAAGCACCGCTACACTGGGCACCGCTGTCTCAAGCACCGCTGAACAGGGCACAGCCGTCTCAAGCACCGCTGAACAGGGCACCGCCGTCTCAAGCACCGCTGAACAGGGCCCTTCATCTCAAGCACTGCTACACTGGGCCCCGCCGTCTCAAGCACCGCTGAACAGGGCACCGCCGTCTCAAGCACCGCTGAACAGGGCCCTTCATCTCAAGCACCGCTACACTGGGCACCGCCGTCTCAAGCACCGCTTAACAGGGCCCTTCATCTCAAGCACCTCTGGCCCATTGGCGGAAAGGGCAGGCCCGCCTCTGTGTCGGGCAGGGCTGCACGAAGCACTCTGGGCACCAGTCCCCCTCCAGAACCAGTGGAGACTGTTATCCACTTGTGAGACTGTGGCTTTGCACTCCCCAGGATGTAACAGTGGGCAAACCACCCACTGTAGAGACTTGAGAGACTGTGGCTTTGCACTCCCCAGGATGGAACAGTGGGCAAACCACCCACTGTAGAGACTTGAGAGACTGTGGCTTTGCACTCCCCAGGATGGAACAGTGGGCAAACCACCCACTGTAGAGACTTGAGAGACTGTGGCTTTGCACTCCCCAGGATTGAACAGTGGGCAAACCACCCACTGTAGAGACTTGAGAGACTGTGGCTTTGCACTCCTCAGGATTGAACAGTGGGCAAACCACCCACTGTAGAGACTTGAGAGACTGTGGCGTTGCACTCCCCAGGATGGAACAGTGGGCAAACCACCCACTGTAGAGACTTGAGAGACTGTGGCTTTGCACTACCCAGGATGGAACAGTGGGCAATCCACCCACTGTAGAGACTTGAGAGACTGTGGCTTTGCACTCCCCAGGATTGAACAGTGGGCAAGCCACCCACTGTAGAGACTTGAGAGATTGTGGCTTTGCACTCCCCAGGATGAAACAGTGGCCATGGAGGCCCATCGTGGATCTGGCGTCGTGGAATCATCTGGCTGAGGTGCCCCCCCTTCCCCCTGAGGTGCCTGTAGTTTTGCTATCTGATGCCCCTGCAGTGTTCTCTCCGTTGGAGTCAGGTATCCTGTGTGGGCTTTGCCCATGTGATTTGGGCCCAGTGGTCCACGGACAATGCCTGCTACAATGATCGGACTTTAAAATGTATGTATATAAAGGTTTTAGATGTGTGATATATTTTTAAGCCAGTGATACAATATATTCCAATGTTTAGAATCATTTCCTTTTGTCTTTGCATTCTTCAGGGGGGTCTGGGGGGGGTAACTGTGATGTATTGCTATGCATTGATGTGTGTGTTGTAGTGCATGAGGGTGGGGGTGTCGCATATGTGTGTCCCCGTAATTTTTTGCCTCCCCCCTCCCCTGTGTCGTAGGTGCAGTACTCACCGTTGTCTTCTGCGCCGGCGTTCGTGTTCCTGGTAGAGGAGCAGGTAGACAATCACTGGGAGGATGTGGAGTTCGAGTTCCATGCTGTCCAGATTCCTCGTGGGGTGTATGGAGGTGAGCGTTTTCCGTTCGAAATGGCTGTTTCCGCTGTGTTTTTATCGGCGGGGCTACCGCCCCGGAAAAGGAGGCGGATTGGTAGGTTGTGATGGGGTGGGCAGTACATTGATTCTCGCCTGTCTGTTGGCGGTTACCGCTGCGCTGTTTGTTTGTCCCGCCGTGGTGGGCGGTGTGTTGAAGTGGCGGTCTCTGTTGGTGGTTTCCGCCAGGGTCGGAATTTCTTTTTTTTTACCTCCAGACTGTTGGCGGTTTAGCCGCAGCTTTAACACCTACTGCCAAGGTTGGAATGACCCCCAGGGTCCACAGGAAGGAGCCTATCCCTACCCTTTCCACTGAAAGATAGCCATAGGATAGCAGCCCACTGCCTTTGAGGGACCCCCTGTACATTACAGGCCCTCTCAAGTGCAGCAAACCACTTGTTAATGTCATCCCCCTCCTTGTAAGGGGGAACTATCTTGTGCAGATTCCTAAAATCATGCTCTTTTACAGGATTACTATCTGTAATACTGCTGCTGCCACCATGGGGTCCAAACCCCAACCTCTGTCTTTCTTTTTCTAAGTCAAATGCTTGTCTATCTAAATCCAGCTGTTGCTTCTTGAGCTTCAGCCTGGATTCTTCCACTCTCAATCTATTGAGCACCCTTTCTAACACTCTGGCCCTCATTCTGACCTTGGCGGGCGGCGGAGTCCCGCCGTCAGGTTACCGTTCCGCGGTCGAAAGACCGCGGCGGTAATTCTGACTTTCCCGCTGGGCTGGCGGACGGTCGCCTTCAGGCCGCCCGCCAGCCCAGCGGGAAAGAGGCTTCCACGATGAAGCCGGCTCGGAATCGAGCCGGCGGAGTGGAAGCTGTGCGACGGGTGCAGTTGCACCCGTCGCGTATTTCACTGTCTGCGCAGCAGACAGTGAAATACATTTAGGGGCCCTCTTACGGGGGCCCCTGCAATGCCCATGCCAGTGGCATGGGCACTGCAGGGGCCCCCAGGGGCCCCGCGACCCCCCCTACCGCCGGGATCTGGATGGCGGTAGGGGGGGTCGGAATCCCCTCGGCGGCGCAGCAAGCTGCGCCGCCTTGGAGGATTCAATGGGGCGGCGGTACACTGGCGGGAGACCGCCAGTGGTGCCGGTCCGACCGCGGCTTTACCGCCGCGGTCAGAATCCCCATTGGAGCACCGCCGGCCTGTCGGCGGTGCTCCCGCGGTCCTCCGCCCTGGCGGTCTTTGACCGCCAGGGTCAGAATGACCGCCTCTGTCTTCAGGGAGGGTGGGTTGGGCATGCCTTGACACAGAAGAATGGTGAGAATGAACAGAGGGAGACCTGTCCCTAACAGATGGCACTCTAACAACCTGGCCTAAAGGGGTAACCTCTATACTATGATGAGAACTCACATTAGTACCAGCTATGCTAGGTGGCCTGCTAAGGGGCAGGTTGGGAAGGTCCCCCTCTAACCCTTTTACTGGGGGTGCCCCAGAATCAGAGTAGGAACCATCAGCTAATCTCTCACCAGAGGTGCCAACTAAGGTCTTATCCTGTTCAATGAGCATATTAACTGACAGTTCTCTTGAGGGATTTTTCCCTACCCCTAAACCTCTTTCAATGCAGAGACTCCTTGCTCCTTTCCAGCTAAGGTGGTCATAAGCAAGTTTAGTTAGATCAACAGTTTGACCTGTACCAGACATTATAAAAAAGGTTTAAGGGACAGAAAAAGAAAGAAAAAGTTTCAGAACTCTTTAAAGAACAGAAAAAAAACGTTTAAAACTTTTTAAGAACTTTTTGAAAGTTTTAGAGGTACTTTTCAGCACTTAGCAAAAGGAGTAAGAGAAGAAAAGCAAAACTTTTTGGTTAGGTGTACATACACTGAACTTGTTTTGTATATTTTTCTCTTATGAAAAGTACAAAATGACAAAGTGGTAAGTAGTTGCAAGTACTTATCCCACCGCTGCACAACCAATGTAGGAGGCTGGACTGGCTTGTAGTGGGTACCAAGGGGTACTTACACCTTGCACCAGGTCCAGGTATCCCTTATTAGTGTAGAGGGATGTCTAGCAGCTTAGGCTGATTGAAAAGGTAGCTTAGCAGAGCAGCTTAGGCTGAACTAGGAGACAGGTGAGGCTCCTACAGTACCACTAGTGTCATATGCACAATATCATAAGAAAACACAATACACAGATATACTAAAAATAAAGGTACTTTATTTTTATGACAATATGCCAAAAGAATCTCAGTGAGTACCCTCAGTATGAGGATAGCAAATATACACAAGATATATGTACACAATACCAAAATATGCAGTAATAGCAATAGAAAACAGTGCAAACAATGTATAGTCACAATAGAATGCAATGGGGGCACATAGGGAGAGGGGCAACACAAACCATATACTCTAGAAGTGGAATGCGAACCACAAATGGACCCCAAACCTATGTGACCTTGTAGAGGGTCGCTGGGACTGTAAGAAAACAGTGAGGGTTACAAAAATAGCCCACCCCAAGACCCTGAAAAGTGGGTGCAAAGTGCACCTAAGTTCCCTAGAGAGCACAGAAGTCGTGATAGGGGAATTTTGCAAGGAAGACCAACACCAGCAATGCAACAATGATGGATTTCTGGACGAGAGTACCTGTGGAACAAGGGGACCAAGTCCAAGAGTCACGATCAAGTCGGGAGTGGGCAGATGCCCAGGAAATGCCAGCTGTGGGTGCAAAGAAGCTGCCACTGGATGGTAGAAGCTGTGGATTCTGCAAGAACGACAAGGGCTAGAAACGTCTCCTTTGGAGGATGGATGTCCCACGTCGTGAAGAAGCTTGCAGAGGTGTTTACGTGCAAAAAGACCGCAAACAAGCCTTGCTAGCTGCAAGGGTTACCGTTAGGGTTTTTGGATGCTGCTGTGGCCCAGGAGGGACCAGGATGTCGCCAATAGCATGAGGAGACAGAGGGGGCGTCCAGCAAGACAAAGAGCCCACTCAGAAGCAAGCAGCACCCACAGAAGTGCCAGAACAGGCACTACGAAGTGGAGTGAACTTGAGTTCACCCGAAGTCACAAAGGAGGGTCCCACGACGCCAGAGGACAACTCAGGAGGTCGTGCACTGCAGGTTAGAGTGCCGGGGACCCAGGCTTGGCTGTGTACAAAGGAAATCCTGGAAGAGTGCACAGAAGCCGGAGTAGCTGCAAAACATGCGGTTCCCAGCAATGCAGTCTAGCGTGGGGAGGCAAGGACTTACCTCCACCAAACTTGGACTGAAGAGTCACTGGACTGTGGGAGTCACTTGGACAGAGTTGCTTAGTTCAAGGGACCTCGCTCGTTGTGCTGAGAGGAGACCCAGAGGACCGGTGATGCAGTTCTTTGGTGCCTGCGGTTGCAGGGGGAAGATTCAGTCGACCCACAGGAGATTTCTTCGGAGCTTCTAGTGCAGAGAGGAGGCAGACTACCCCCCCACAGCATGCACCACCAGGAAAACAGTCGAGAAGGCGGACGGATCAGCGTTACAAGGTCGCAGTAGTCGTCTTTGCTACTTTGTTGCAGTTTTGCAGGCTTCCAGAGCAGTCAGCGGTCGATTCCTTGGCAGAAGGTGAAAAGAGAGATGCAGAGGAACTCTGATGAGCTCTTGCATTCGTTATCTAAAGAATTCCCCAAAGCAGAGACCCTAAATAGCCTGAAAAGGAGGTACCTAGGAGAGAGGATAGGCTAGCAACACCTGAAGGAGCCTATCAGAAGGAGTCTCTGACGTCACCAGCTGGCACTGGCCACTCAGAGCAGTCCAGTGTGCCAGCAGCACCTCTGTTTCCAAGATGGCAGAGGTCTGGAGCACACTGGAGGAGCTCTGGGCACCTCGCAGGGGAGGTGCAGGTCAGGGGAGTGGTCACTCCCCTTTCCTTTGTCCAGTTTTGCGCCAGAGCAGGGCTGGGGGATCCCTGAACTGGTGTAGACTGGCTTATGCAGAAATGGGCACCATCTGTGCCCATGAAAGCATTTCCAGAGGCTGGGGGAGGCTACTCCTCCCCAGCCCTAACACCTTTTTCCAAAGGGAGAGGGTGTAACACCCTCTCTCTGAGGAAGTCCTTTGTTCTGCCTTCCTGGGCCAAGCCTGGCTGGACCCCAGGAGGGCAGAAACCTGTCTGAGGGTTTGGCAGCAGCAGCAGGTAGTTTGGCAGTACCCGGGTCTGAGCTAGAGACTCGGGGGATCATGGAATTGTCTCCCCAATGCCATTGACAATTCCATGATCCTAGACATGTTACATGGCCATGTTCGGAGTTACCATTGTGACGCTATACATATGTATAGTGCACGCGTGTAATGGTGTCCCCGCACTCACAAAGTCCGGGAAATTTGCCCTGAACAATGTGGGGGCACCTTGGCTAGTTCCATGGTGCCCACACACTAAGGGCCTGATTCTAACTTTGGAGGACGGTGTTAAACCGTCCCAAAAGTGGCGGATATACCACCTACCGTATTACGAGTTCCATAGGATATAATGGACTCGTAATACGGTAGGTGGTATATCCGCCACTTTTGGGACGGTTTAACACCGTCCTCCAAAGTTAGAATCAGGCCCTCAGTGTCAACCCCCATGTTTTACTCTAGGTGTTTTATTTGGTATTTTTTCTAAAATGTTTTACAGGTTACAGTGTCGAAGTACAGTTGGCTGTGGACTCTCTGCAGCAAATCCTAGACAATCAAGATGCCGTAAACACAGTGTCGCCTATTACAACTCTTGCAGGTAAATAAAATAGGGACTTGTTGCAAACGTTATGTCAGCATTAGAATAGTATAGGTTGAAACCTTCAGAGGGTCTATGGGACCCAGGCCTGTTATTATATTGTAAATGCAGCTCTGATGTCTTTTTTCTCCTTTACAGTCACCATGGAAGCGTACCAGGACCGCGTAGGATCGTTAAAGGTAGAACCCATCACGACAAAGAAGGGTCAGAAAAGAAAGTACAAGGCGCTTGGCGATGGGCCATCAGCAAAGAAAGGAACACCTCTATGGAACAAAACAGGTATGTTTTTCACAACTATAGAGTCAAAAAGAACCCTAACATCTCTGTCTCTCAACAGGTTACACAATAAAAGGGTACACTGTTCCAGAAAGAAGTAAACCTAGGGGAACTTCATAGTTCAGGAGCAAGAGCCCTCACACATCCTAATGGATGTCATGCTTCATCATCGGGTTGCTCCTCGTCAGACTGGCGCTGCAATGTCTGACACGCTCCCCGTTAGGGGGCTCTTTGCCAGAGATCTTTTTAAAGTGACTGCCGTGATGATAAAACTCACTAATTTTTTTTGGAGGTCAGGCACTATTTCTGGCAGGAGAGTAATAAATTTAAATTGGTTCTATGCCCCACAGGAATCAGCATTATTTAATGTGTCAGAAAGACAGGGCTTAGACCAAGATTAAAAACACAAGGAAAGTGGAAAATGAGGATTCATGCTCAACCACTTTCTAACGATAAATGGGGTTATGGGAAATTATCACCTATCCCCTAAGGAATTGTCCACATGTTTCGCGTATGACTGTCTATACAGATCCTATGACGCTTCCTCAGGACCAACGAACAAACAGGACTTCTCCTGACTCGTAATTAGTTAAGGGGACTTAAATAATTTTTAAGTCAAATACAACACTGCTTTGTATATGCATAAGTAACAGTCACTTACATTTGAGTAAACTGTCAGTCATAGGAGGGGCCCCTTGGGAAGAAGCATGCCTTAAGTGGTCACTATTGTTATGTGCCGGTCGTGGCCTGTCACACCTACCCTGGCGCGCTCTCTCGTAAATGCTGTACACTGGACCATCAACCTCCCTGTCCCTCTTATTGTTGATATCTCAACAGGTTACTCCTCGTGCATGTAGTAAGGGCTGTAAAAATGTATTGTAAAAGCTAGAAGTGCGGGGCATGTGGCTAGAGTATGGTAATCATAAGTGATATCTTATAATTTTTCTAATACGTACTTTTATATATTCACCCCAGAGACGGCGCAAGAGAACTCTGAAGGGGGCCGGCGTAAGAGTGAATGCATGGCGATGCCGCTCAAGGACATTACCATGAAGCTTCAAAATGTCTGGCCAGAGGCTACCGTTGAGAACGGTGCAGCTCTAGATGAACCAAGTACATCATACAGCACCAACACCGTTATTTGTGTGATACCAACACACGGACCTTTGAACATTTCTTCATGTTCCATAGTTCAGCTGCCCTCTTAGGACTCAGAGGGGAGTGCGCTACTGAGTTCCAACATACATCAACAAGGACAATATAAAACCTCTTGAAGGAGGTCTCCAACCCTGTATAGCCAAAAGTGAACAAGTTTTCCTGGAAGTATAGGAGGCAGATGCAGGCGCTACTGATCCTACAAAACGGTCTGCTAGACTTATCATTAAAAGAAAGCTTTACCAATGAGACAGATGCACAGAACCAGGGGCTCTCTATTTTCTCACCCCCGGTGCCGGATAATACCTGCGTCATTCCCAGGGTAGTATTCCCAAAACAGCATATAACTAACAATCAGGGGCCCGAGGGTGGTGATCCTGAAACAGACCAGACTAAGCAGGATCCTTATTCCCACTGTATTGACCTTCTCAAAGGTCAAAGGGCTGGTGGGTGGTCCAGAGAGTTCTGAAACCTTGGCAGCAGCCATGCACAGTGTAGACCATGAACAGCGGCAAACACTGGTACATCGTCCCTATACCGCCTACACCACAGAGGCTCTGTGTTACTATGATCATTGTTGGACTTTTGCTTTTGCAGGGTCATCCCCAGACTTTTTTGCCTCCTGCCTCCTATATTTTTCTGACATGTTGCTGTTGGCTTTTCAACTCTGAGCACTTTACCACTGCTAACCAGTGCTAAAGTGCATATGCTCTCCTGTTTAAATTGTATGTAAGTGGTTTATCCATGATTGGCATATTTGATTTACCAGTAAGTCCCTAGTAAGGGGCACTAGAGGTGCCAGGGCCTGTAAATCAAATGCTACTAGTGGGCCTGCAGCACTGGTTGTGCCACCCACATAAGTAGCTCTGTAATCATGTCTCAGACCTGCCACTGCAGTGTCTGTGTGTGTATTTTTACACTGTAAAGTCGACTTGGCAAGTGTACCCACTTGCCAGGCCTAAACCTTCCCTTTCCTTACATGTAAGGCACCCCTAAGGTATGCCCTAGGTAGCCCCAAGGGCAGGGTGCAGTGTATGGATAAGGTAGGACATATAGTAATGTGGTTTATATGTCCTGACAGTGAAATACTGCCAATTTCGTTTTCACTGTTGCAAGGTCTGTCTCTCTCTCATAGGATAATATGGGGGCTACCTTTAAATATGATTAAAGTGTAGATTCCCCTAGAGAAGAGATGGACAGGTGGAGTTTGGGATCCCTGAACTCACAATTTAAAAATGCATCTTTTAGTAAAGTTGATTTTGAGATTGTGAGTTTGGAAATGCCACTTTTAGAAAGTGAGCATTTTCTTGCTTAAACCATTCTGTGACTCTGCCTTGTTTGTGGATTCCCTGTCTGGGTCAGTTGACAGTTGGGTTGTTTTTCACCTCACACCAGACAGTGACACAAAGGGAGCTGGGGTGTGATCTGCATTCCTGATTAGCCATCTCTGCTAGGAGGGAGGGGTGGAGTGGTCACTCTCATCTGAAAGGACTGTGCCTGCCTCTGACAATGCTGTCTCCAGCCCCCTGGTGTGTGTCTGAGGCCTTGCCTGGGCAAGGCAGGATTTCACAAGAAGGTGTGAGTCCCCTTTGAAGGAAGGTGACTTCAAAGACTAAAATGGGTATAAGAAGGGCACCCAAACTTACAAACTTGAGAAACACTTCTGGAATCAAGAGGAACCTCTGCCTGGAGAAGAGCTGATCGCTGAGGAACAAGTGCTGCCCTGCCTGTGACTATGCTTTGTGGAGCTTTCCTGCAGTGCTGCTTCTGCCTGAGTAAGAGGGCAAAGACTGGACTTTGTGTGCCTTCCATCTTGAAGAAGAAATCTCCAAGGGCTTGATGTAGAGCTTGCCTCCTGTTGTTGAAGTCTCAGGGATAGCAAAGACTTCTTCCTGCCAGCACCTGGAGTCTCTGGAGAGACCCCTACTCTGCTCTGTGGTGCCCTTCCAGTTCCTGGGACCCTGAAAGGAGAGGCTGGCAGCCTAAGGACAAAAATACACGCACCGCGCACCGTGCGGAGAAAAGATCGACGCGAATCCGATCGCAGCTGAGAAAACGACGCGACGCCGGCTCCGCAGCTGAGAAACGACGCCGCAGGAAACGCGACCGGAGAATCGACGCCCGGAGCAGGAGAAACGACGCGCAGCATCGCTGACGAAGGCTGAGAGATCGCAACCAGCGCCGCGGGACTTTCGGACCGTCGCGTGGCTGGCTTTTTCGACGCGCCTCGCCGTGCCGAGCTGTTTTCAACGCATATACCCGTGCAGGGTTATTTTCGACGCACACCGCCCGTGCGGGGTTATTTTTGCCGCAAATCAGGTACATTTTCACGCTAGCAGCGCTAGTGTGTTGTTACAACTACCTAAAGACTCTTTTTATTTTAAACCTTTTAAAAATCATAACTTGACTTGTGTATGTTGGATTTTTGTCGTTTTGGTCTTGTTTTGTCTAGATAAATATTTCCTATTTTTCTAAACTGGTGTTGTGTCATTTTGTAGTGTTTTCATTAAGTTACTGTGTGTGTTGGTACAAATACTTTACGCCCAGCACTCTGAGGTTAAGCCTACTGCTCTGCCAAGCTACCAAGGGGGTAAGCAGGGGTTAGCTGAGGGTGATTCTCTTTTATCCTAACTAGAGTGAGGGTCCTTGCTTGAACAGGGGGTAACCTGACTGTCAACCAAAGACCCCATTTCTAACATTGGTGACCAGCGGTCGGGATTTGGACTTGTATTTGTACTTGACATACAGTAATTAAGTGTACACTACTGTTTTGATCTCAGACCACTACGCGACCACATACTACTTGTTTGGTGATCTTTTGATTTTTCTCTTAAGGACTCTTTTTATTCTACTTCCATGATTTTGCTGATCCCTTTTACTTCATTGGGAAATTATTTTTTTTCTGCCTTTGGAACTTTGCACTTGTGACCATCATGTCTCAATCTGGAGATGCAACAGCTGGAGCTGTGTTTGAAATGGAGAAACTGAAGGAGTACTCAGTTGCTCAATTGAAACAGTTCCTTAAAGATCTTGACTGTCCCACTGAGAGCTCCACCAGGGAGGGGGAGCTGCAACAGGCACAGAGGGCCGGGGTGACAATCAAGAAGGCTGGAGGGCACACAGAGGAGGAGAATGTGGGTGGGGAAGTGCAGAGGATACACAGTGGTGTAGTGGAGGTACCTGTTACGCCTGGGGGGAGGGTCCCCAGGAGGGATAGCAGGGTGTCACCCAAGGGTCTGACTCCTGAAGAGTTACAGGACAGACGGGCAGACAGGGCTCGCCGATTCAAGGAGTTGGAAGAAAGGAGGAGGGACTTAGAGATTAAAAAAATGATTTATGCTTACGAGCTTAAATTGAAAGAGCTGGAAGTCATGAGGGCTGAGTCCAGCTGGAATGGTGGCAGCAACAATTGTATATTCAGTGATGCTGCAGAAGTACACATGCCCAGAGAGGTGGTGCCCTACTTGAAGGAGGGAGTTAACACACGCCAGGAGGTTCAGGGGTATGAGGTAGCTCCAGTGATGCACAGGGTCCCTGAGGTGGATTGGGGAACTGGCATGGGGAGTCATATTCCTACTGGTGGGAGGGACACTCTACTGACTCTAGTTGAGAGTGACAGGGAGAGGGGTTCCCCCCAGGTAGAAGTCCTGGTTATGGAGTGTGAAAACATCCCAGAAGAGTGTGGGTTGAGTGTCAGGGACAGTCAGGTACTGTCTCACCAGTCTCAGGAGGGTGATGTGGGGTGCTTTTTCAAAGCAGAGTCACTGGATGGTTGGGTGAAGGGTACTTTGGTTAATTCATGTGAGGGGCTGAGTGATGTAATTGCTGGAGAGCATATGTCTAGTCCTTATGTTCCAGAGCTATGCCAACACCAGGTGGAGTGTGAGTTCTCTGACCCCAGGGAGCTTACAATGGAGGCAGACTTCTGGGTGAGTACCAGAGAGTCTGAAGAGGCATTTGGGGGTGCTCCTGAGAGGAGTGGTCTAGGTAGTTCCCAACCAGGTGAGGTAGGGAAGGATTGTAGTGTCCCAGGTAGGTCCCAGTGTAGTGGGATGGGTGAGGGACCCCATGTCCAGTCTCAGAGGAGAGGGAATGGGGATGGGTTGAGGCCCAAGGTGCCCGAGATCCGGTCCCAGGTCCTGGAGGGTTCCCTGCGGGAACACCAGGAGGGGAGCCTAGCCTGTACCATAGGGCCATCTGTTGAGGGAGACCCCACAGTGTCAGGAGAACTTGGGGGGGCCGCTGTAGCCAGCGTCCCACCAGTTCTGGTGTCTGGCAGTACCACTCCTAGTGAGGGGGTGCAGAAGTCCAGACAGAGGGTTGAGAGGGGGTTGCGGACCCCAGTGGAGAACCTGGAGGGTCAGGGGTCAGCTCTGAGAGCAGAGCCCCCCATGAATGACCTTGGTGAGACCATTTCTGGGTTGGGGGGAATCCAGACTCTGTCAGATGGGCAGAGGTCAGGAGACCTGCGCCAGCCAGACTCTTGTGTGGCCCTTCGGGACAGTGTGTCCCTTGAGGGGGGTAAGTGTGCCCCCCTGGAAGTCCTGGTGTGCCAGGCAATGGTTCAACCGCAGGGTGGTGACTCTGGGTTGAATGATCAGGTTCAGGGGGTAAACTCTGACCTGATGGGGGGTAAGTGTGCTCCCAAGGAAGTCCTGGTGTGCCAGGCAGTGGTCCAACCGCAGGGTGGTGACCCTGGGTTGGATGACCAGATTCAGAGGGTAAACTCTGACCTGGTAGGGGGTAGGTATGCCCCCCAAGAAGTCCTGGTTTGCCAGGCAGTGATCCAGTCTGTGGGTACAGGCCCTGGATTGGGAGGCCAGGTTAAGGGTGTCCCCCCTGACCTGGAGGAAGGGGCTACTGCTAACAGTGCCCCTACCATGTTGTCTTCTGGGGGGGCCGCTCCTAGTTGGGTGGTTCAGGACCCCAGAAGAGAGGGCAGGGGGAGGGAAGCCTCACCCCTGGCCCTGGTCCAACCTGAAGGTACAGACCCCAGGTTGGAGGATCAGTTGCAGGTTAACATCCCTGCACTGATGGAAGAATTGTGCAGGACTGCTTCTACAAGCACCCTGACAGTTTTTGACTCTGGGGGTGCCGCTTCTGCAGGGAGGGTACAGAGCCCCAGAGGGGAGGACCAGGGTCAGGTTGTCATCCCTGACCTGGTGGAAGAGAGAGTGGTCAAAGGGTGCCAGGCACCTGGGGCTACCACCCCCCACTCTCCACAGTCACAGTGGTTAGAGAGGCCTGAGGTCGGGCTCTCATCCCTGACAGTTGTCTGGGGCCACTGTGGCTTGCTGTCCTGGTGGACAGAGTTGCCCCTGGGGGGGGAAGGACGAGAGTCACACCCCAGGGGTGGAGTGGGCAACACCATTGTGTTGGCCCTGGTGGTACTATCTGCCCATTGCAATACATCTGTGAGCAAAGTAAAGTTAGGTGTTGCACAGATGGTGTCTGTAGATGTGGAGAAGGGTTCCCCATGGGTTAGCTTAGTGGGCCCTGAGAGTATGGACAGAGAGATCCAACTGGAGTCAGGAAGGCGTAGAACTGGAGCATGCCCCTGCTGTTGTGGGCCTGGGTCCCTGTTCTATCGCCCCAATCAGGGAAGTACATCAAGGTATTGATTGTTCTCCCCTGGCTTTAGGCTGGTAGGGGGTCGTGTTGGACTTTTGCTTTTGCAGGGTCATCCCCAGACTTTTTTGCCTCCTGCCTCCTATATTTTTCTGACATGTTGCTGTTGGCTTTTCAACTCTGAGCACTTTACCACTGCTAACCAGTGCTAAAGTGCATATGCTCTCCTGTTTAAATTGTATGTAAGTAGTTTATCCATGATTGGCATATTTGATTTACCAGTAAGTCCCTAGTAAGGGGCACTAGAGGTGCCAGGGCCTGTAAATCAAATGCTACTAGTGGGCCTGCAGCACTGGTTGTGCCACCCACATAAGTAGCTCTGTAATCATGTCTCAGACCTGCCACTGCAGTGTCTGTGTGTGTATTTTTACACTGTAAAGTCGACTTGGCAAGTGTACCCACTTGCCAGGCCTAAACCTTCCCTTTCCTTACATGTAAGGCACCCCTAAGGTATGCCCTAGGTAGCCCCAAGGGCAGGGTGCAGTGTATGGATAAGGTAGGACATATAGTAATGTGGTTTATATGTCCTGACAGTGAAATACTGCCAATTTCGTTTTCACTGTTGCAAGGTCTGTCTCTCTCTCATAGGATAATATGGGGGCTACCTTTAAATATGATTAAAGTGTAGATTCCCCTAGAGAAGAGATGGACAGGTGGAGTTTGGGATCCCTGAACTCACAATTTAAAAATGCATGTTTTAGTAAAGTTGATTTTGAGATTGTGAGTTTGGAAATGCCACTTTTAGAAAGTGAGCATTTTCTTGCTTAAACCATTCTGTGACTCTGCCTTGTTTGTGGATTCCCTGTCTGGGTCAGTTGACAGTTGGGTTGTTTTTCACCTCACACCAGACAGTGACACAAAGGGAGCTGGGGTGTGATCTGCATTCCTGATTAGCCATCTCTGCTAGGAGGGAGGGGTGGAGTGGTCACTCTCATCTGAAAGGACTGTGCCTGCCTCTGACAATGCTGTCTCCAGCCCCCTGGTGTGTGTCTGAGGCCTTGCCTGGGCAAGGCAGGATTTCACAAGAAGGTGTGAGTCCCCTTTGAAGGAAGGTGACTTCAAAGACTAAAATGGGTATAAGAAGGGCACCCAAACTTACAAACTTGAGAAACACTTCTGGAATCAAGAGGAACCTCTGCCTGGAGAAGAGCTGATCGCTGAGGAACAAGTGCTGCCCTGCCTGTGACTGTGCTTTGTGGAGCTTTCCTGCAGTGCTGCTTCTGCCTGAGTAAGAGGGCAAAGACTGGACTTTGTGTGCCTTCCATCTTGAAGAAGAAATCTCCAAGGGCTTGATGTAGAGCTTGCCTCCTGTTGTTGAAGTCTCAGGGATAGCAAAGACTTCTTCCTGCCAGCACCTGGAGTCTCTGGAGAGACCCCTACTCTGCTCTGTGGTGCCCTTCCAGTTCCTGGGACCCTGAAAGGAGAGGCTGGCAGCCTAAGGACAAAAATACACGCACCGCGCACCGTGCGGAGAAAAGATCGACGCGAATCCGATCGCAGCTGAGAAAACGACGCGACGCCGGCTCCGCAGCTGAGAAACGACGCCGCAGGAAACGCGACCGGAGAATCGACGCCCGGAGCAGGAGAAACGACGCGCAGCATCGCTGACGAAGGCTGAGAGATCGCAACCAGCGCCGCGGGACTTTCGGACCGTCGCGTGGCTGGCTTTTTCGACGCGCCTCGCCGTGCCGAGCTGTTTTCAACGCATATACCCGTGCAGGGTTATTTTCGACGCACACCGCCCGTGCGGGGTTATTTTTGCCGCAAATCAGGTACATTTTCACGCTAGCAGCGCTAGTGTGTTGTTACAACTACCTAAAGACTCTTTTTATTTTAAACCTTTTAAAAATCATAACTTGACTTGTGTATGTTGGATTTTTGTCGTTTTGGTCTTGTTTTGTCTAGATAAATATTTCCTATTTTTCTAAACTGGTGTTGTGTCATTTTGTAGTGTTTTCATTAAGTTACTGTGTGTGTTGGTACAAATACTTTACGCCCAGCACTCTGAGGTTAAGCCTACTGCTCTGCCAAGCTACCAAGGGGGTAAGCAGGGGTTAGCTGAGGGTGATTCTCTTTTATCCTAACTAGAGTGAGGGTCCTTGCTTGAACAGGGGGTAACCTGACTGTCAACCAAAGACCCCATTTCTAACAATCATCAATTAAGTTCCCCAGACCCGATGTCTCCTGCCACGACCCCGGGAGCCTACGACCCTACCAGCCCCATGTCACGGGTAATAATAATTTCACCAGCCTCAACATACCCGGACAGTAGCTTAGGGTGGAGCGAAGGTCAAAACCATAGTTTTGAAACGTCTTTTAGTGACTCTCAGGCCTCTGAAGCTCCCGGATGTTCACACTGGGACACAGGTTTTTTGAACCCTCAGAGTGCTAATCTACACAATGGCTTGTTGAGGATGACACAGCAGGCGCCCCTTAACTAGATATGTTAGATCCTAAGAATGTGTTAGATACCTACATTAAAGACATCCAGGGGGCTGTCAGAAAGCTAAAAGTGTTGCTCCGCTCTGAGACATTAAAACCGGAGAAGGCTAGAAAAGGGAAGCCGCCCCTGAGGATCATTCTGAGGGATGTAATTCAGAGGCTGAAGCGGTGCAGAACATAGGGGTGATGTCGGCGCGACTAAGACCAAAAAGTGCCCTATGGGGCGACGGTTCAACATTCACAGGGCCCAAATATAACAAAAAGGTAGCGGCTATACTAACTAAAACCCTACGTTTCTTACGCACTATCAAAACTAAAAATCATATAGAACACCCTCAAGTTCCAAAGACATCTCCAGCAGCGTCTAAAGCCAACCCTCTCTGTTCCCAAAAGATACATTTCAGTGAGAACACAGGGATCGCCACAAACTTCAAACCCCCTCTGCGACAAGTAGGGCAACTCAAATACCCCAAACACTTAGAAGATCCATCTGAGGGACCTGTAGTAGGGTCCTCAGCGGGGTCAGCTCCAGAGTGTGTCACGGAGGTCGTTCAAATAGGCAGTGGGAGACTCCCTAAAAGTGGGTGGGCCGGTAAGAGGCAAAAGTGGACAGATAGCCCCAAACAGCTCCGGCTTTTATTAAGTAAATTAAAGAAAGCCATAATATGCACTGTGCGGAGGTTGAACAATACAGGTGCCCTAAACAACGGTCGACTCCCCTAAATGGCCTTCTCGAGAGTCCCCCCTCCAGCATACATCCTCAAGCTGGGGCTTCCGATATAGTGTTTCTAGAGAGGGTGAGACAGAATAGTCACCATGTAGAGCAGTTTAAAGATACAGAGCATTATGAGGAGTTCAGGTTTGTTAACTTAGACTGTATAAGCTCCTCCAATCAGGGTGTCATAGCTATACACCAGCCGTACAAACGCTTACAGAATGATTGTTACATGATGTGGGGCCTAACAATTTCTTCCAGCTATGTTTTCAGGGGCAGGGTCTCAATAGTCCTCTGTTCACCAGACGGTCATCTTGAGATGTGATTGACACTGTGATGTTTCTAGAAAACCTGTCTAAGCTTTTACAGAGCAAGGCTGAATTAATGGCGTATGGAACCTTCACAATCATCGCCCTCGTTGTTAGGGGTCGTGAGGGTGGTATTTCCAGACCTTAAAGAGCGTCATGTACAGTAACATCATCGGCAAGAAATATCGATGGTTGCTCGCCTTTAACACCGGAGCTACCAACATGTGACGAGCATCGTGTGGTTACTGGTGGACTGAGCCACCCCAGACAACGTCATATGTCTATGATGGCAGCAGCCCACAAGGCGCTTCAAATACCGCCCGACAGACTGGTTGGTTTTGGGGACCTGGGACTTTTTGAGAACCATTTTGTCATCACGGTAAAAGTTCTGTACCACAGCGGTTCTTCAAAGTACTTCACTACTGATGAGCGTGTGAAAAACAAGACTGATTATGTGCTACATCATGAAAACCACTTTTTAGGTATCTTGAACCTGAAGGGTTTTCTAAAAGGCAAGTACGTGTACGAGCATTGCAACCACATATACCACAAGTGGGCCAGACACCAGTGTGAAATGCACTGTAAAATGTGTCAGAAGGGCAGGTGCATCGACAAAGACGCTCAGAAGGTGAACTGCTCGACGTGTAAGATGTTTTGTCAGTTGCAAGACTGACTCAACGTACACATCAGCCTCGCATAGTACATCTGTAAATCAGACTGTCAGACTTGCGGGCGCTACAAGGCCACCATCCATGATTGTAAAGGTATGCAATGTCCCAGGTGTAAAGCATATTTTATAGCCTGAACAGCACACGAATGTTACATGCTCGAAGGCTTCTCCCAGAAAAAAACAGAAGACTACATTGTATTCGATATAGAGTGTACGCAGGAGACGGGTGTGCATCAGCTTAACTATGTTTACACTCAGCATCTAACAGCCGATGACATCTGGGAGTTTGAAGGCCGGTCATGTGTGAACGATTTCCTCAACACATTCATTCGAAATACTAGGATTATACAATGCTGATTCACAACTCAAAAGCGTATGACTCGTTCTTTATTCTCCGGGACCTGATTCATGAAAAGATGGATGTAGAGTTCATCACTCAGGACTACAAACAGATGCTGTTAAAGGTTGTACCTTTTTAAATTAGGTTCATAGACACCTTGAATATTCTGCCCATAAGTTGAGCAAGTTGCCAAAGACCTTTGGTTTTGAAGGCATTAAAGGTCATTTCCCGCACTTTTTTAACACATGGGCTAATCAGAATGACAGTGGTCCCATGCCTCCACCTGACAGTTACGGCGTTGAGTACATGATGCCGTCTGAAAAAGAGAGCTTTCTACAGTGGTACAATGACAACCGTGAAAATCGGTTTCATTTTCAAACAGAATTGGAAGCTTACTGCCAGGCAGATGTAATGATCTTGCGAAAAGCGTGCAACCTTTTCAGAGACATTGTGATGGAGATGATGAAACGGGTCAGGATTATCAAAACCAAACCCAGTAAGAGGAAAGAAATTGTGGAATACCTGGACCCATTTAAGAACATTTCTCTGGCTTCCATGTGCATGTCTATTTATCAGCACATGTCTTTAAAACCTGAAACCATAGCTCCAGTACCACCTGACCTCTATAATGGTAAACAGAAATGTTACTCCACCCTGTCTGTTCAGTGGCTCATGTACGTCTCAGATAAAGAGAGCATCTTCATTCGACAGGAGTTGCAGTGCAACTAATTCTACTTGGGCTGTTACTACCTAGACTGGTATGCTTTAAATGACGGGGTACCAACCGCCTTCGAGTTCAACAGTTGCTTTTACCACGGGTGTCCGCATTGTTACAAACCCCACAAGACTGCAGGGCACCACGTTTGAACATCTGCATCATCGTACTCTGGCAAAGGCGCATTATATTGAAAACAGCGGCTTTGTTCTGAGAACCCTCTAGGAACACGATTGGCTAGCCGTGCTAACAAAAGATGCAGAACTCGGCGCTTACATTAGGAGCCGCCAGTTACCCGCACCATTGGAACCCAGTTACACCTTATTCGGCAGTCATACAAACGCCATATAGCTGTACCGGGTCATTGGTGTGGGTGAGAAAATACACTACTACGACTTAACCAGTCTGTATCCGTTTGTGAACAAGGTGAAGTTGTACCCGGTGGGGCATCCTAGGATCATGTATAAGAACTTTAACTCCCTAGACAAGTACTTTGGTCTTGTTAAGGGTCAAATCCACCGTCCCCGGAAGCTTTACTTCCCGGTGCTTTCGTACAGAGACGACGGCAAGCTAATGTTCCCCCTATGTTGAACATGCGCTGAAAGTAAACAGACTAGTGAGTGTAGACATAGGCCCTCATTCTGACCCTGGCGGTCAGTGATAAAGCGGTGGCCAAACCGCCAACAGGCCGGCGGTCTAAAATATGCAATTCTGACCCTGGCGGGAACCGCCAACACAGCCCGCCAACTTAACACTCCGCCCGCCACAGCGGTACAAACAAACAGCGCGGCGGTTCCCGCCAACAGCCAGGCGGCAGACAATGTACCGCCCACCCTATTACGACCCACCAATCTGCCACCTTTTCCGGGGCGGGAGCACCGCCGATAAGAACACGGCGGAAACAGACTACGAACGGGAAAACGCTCACCTCTACGCACTCCACGCGAGATTTCGGCAGCATGGAACCAGAGTTGCAGGTCATCCCCGCACTCCTATTCCTGCTCATATACCAGGAGCACGCCCGGCGGCGCGGAAGACATCGGTGAGTACTGCACCTACGACACAGGGGAGGGAAAAGATTACCGGCACACACCCACCCACCCACACCCACTACAACACACACATCAATGCATTCCCACAGATCACTGTCACAACCCACAAACCACCCCCCTCCGAAATAATGCAAAGACCAAAAGAAGAGATCATAAACGGGCAGATATATTGAAATATGGACACCAGTAATCCCAATAAATAAATAAACTATATACAAAATATATACAGCTACTAAATGTAGTCCAACCACTGTCCGTGGATCACAGGGTTCCTGTGCAAAGGGGCAAGGCCCAGTCCCACGACAAGAACTCCACGGAGAGAACACTGCAGGGGCATCAGAAAGAAAATCGGACAGGCACCTCAGGGGGAAGGGAAGGGGGGGCACCTCAGCCACTTGAGTACACGACGCCAGATCCACGAGGGGACTCCATGACCACTGGGCCATCCTGGGGAGAGCAAAGCCACAGTCCAAACAGTCCATACAGTGGGTGGCCTGCCCACTGGGCCATCCTGGGGAGAGCAAAGCCACAGTCCAAACAGTCCATACAGTGGGTGGCCTGCCCACTGGGCCATCCTGGGGAGAGCAAAGCCACAGTCCATACAGTCCATACAGTGGGTGGCCTGCCCACTGGGCCATCCTGGGGAGAGCAAAGCCACAGTCCATACAGTCCATACAGTGGGTGGCCTGCCCACTGGGCCATCCTGGGGAGAGCAAAGCCACAGTCCATACAGTCCATACAGTGGGTGGCCTGCCCACTGGGCCATCCTGGGGAGAGCAAAGCCACAGTCCAAACAGTCCATACAGTGGGTGGCCTGCCCACTGGGCCATCCTGGGGAGAGCAAAGCCACAGTCCATACAGTCCATAACAGACCCCACTGCCACTGGAGGAGGCAAGTTGGCCAGAGGACATCCTGCAGCCCTGCCCGAGATAGATCCTGCCCTGCCACGTCTGCCAAAGGGCCAGCGGTTCTTGCCTTGAAGGGCCCAGTTCAGCGGTTCTTGAGACGGCGGGGCCCAGTTCAGCGGTTCTTGAGACGGCGGGGCCCAGTTCAGCGGTTCTTGAGACGGCGGGGCCCAGGTCAGCGCAACTTGCCTTGAAGGGCCCAGTTCAGCGGTTCTTGAGACGGCGGGGCCCAGTTCAGCGGTTCTTGCCTTGAAGGGCCCAGTTCAGCGGTTCTTGAGACGGCGGGGCCCAGTTCAGCGGTTCTTGAGACGGTGGGGCCCAGGTCAGCGCTACTTGCCTTGAAGGGCCCAGTTCAGCGGTTCTTGAGACGGCGGGGCCCAGTTCAGCGGTTCTTGAGACGGCGGGGCCCAGTTCAGCGGTTCTTGAGACGGTGGGGCCCAGTTCAGCGGTTCTTGCCTTGAAGGGCCCAGTTCAGCGGTTCTTGAGACGGCGGCCGGTCTATGGCCAACTGCTAATTGCCTGGTGGTGCCCTCCTGGGCAGCGGGGATGGTGCTCCTTCACTGCCCACCTGGGCTGTGGGTGGTGGGGCCCTCCTGGCCAGCTGGGCTGGGTCCTCCCTGGGCAGCGGCTATGGGGGTGGTGGGCTCTCCCGGGGCAGCTGTGCCGGTTCCTCCCGGGGCAGCGGCTATGGGGGTTGTGGGCTCCTCCTGGGCAGCAGGCCTGCTGCCTGACCTCTCCGACTTGCTGCCCTTGCCCTCCTTAGTCGTGGGCCTGTGTCCCTTTCCTCCCTTTGGAGCTGTGGCTGGTGACTGTCTCTGGGTGGTGTCCGGGGGGGATGTAGAAGGCGGGCTCCTGCGGCGCCCCTTCCGCCTTCTGCTCCTCTTCCCAGGGGGTGGGCTGGCTGTCCCCTTGCTGCTGGGCGAAGATCCAGACATGCGGGCTGGCGGGCTCCAATACCCCTGCACCCTTGTCAAGGGGGCTGCAGGGCTGGTGGTGGCTGAGGTGCTCTTCTTACCCCGACGAGAAGGAGGGGGGGCTCAGGGTCAGGAAAGAAGTTAGTAGTGGCGAGGAAGAGCTTCTTGGGACAATGGAGAGTGGTAGGTACAGTGGGAATGGGAGTGGAGGGAGAGGATGTGGTTGTAGGTGAGTCACGTTTGCTGTCTTTGGGTGCAGGTGCAGGAGGGATAGGCTGTCGTGAGGTGGATGGCTGTTGGGTGGGTGGGTGGCTGCGTTTGTGTGGTGTGGAAGAGGGGGTGACAGACACAGTGGGAGAGGACACAGGGGACGTGTAAATGGCAGTGGGGGTGGTGACTGCACGTGTGCGGACTGGAGTGGAGGGTGTGCTGGTGATGGAAACACTGGCTGATGGTGAGGTGAATGGAGGTGTGAGTGTAGACGTCACAGGGAGGGAGGAGGGAGACGAGGAGGTGGGGGTCACAGAGGTGGTAGTGACTGTTGGCATGTCTGCATCGGAATGTTGCGTGTGTGAATGTCTGCGTGATCTGTGGTGCTTATGTTTGGATGAGCTTCTCTTGGGTGTTGAGGTGTGTGCAGGCTGGTCTGATGGTGTGGGTGGGACAGGCAGAGGAACAGGAGACTGGGAGGAGGGAGTTAGTAGAGGCAGGCAGGAGACAGGGACAATGGCTGCCGTCAGTGCTGAGGCCAGAGCCTGGAACGATCGCTGATGGGCAGCCTGACCCGAATGAATGCCCTCCAGGTACGCATTGCTGCGATGAACCTCCCTCTCCACCCCCTGGATGGCATTCAAAGGGGTAGTCTGCCCAACAATGAGCGTTCGGAGGAGGTCAATGACCTCCTCACTGAGGGCAGCGGGGGTAACAGGGGCAGGGCCTGAGGTGCCTGGGGCGAAGGAGATGCCCGGCTTCCTGGCAGAGCGGGCACGGGGCGAACGCGGAGGGGCTGCTGGGAGGGCGGAGATGGTGCGCTGGGTGGCGGCTGTACCTGTAATGGCGGGGGGCACGGATGGTGCCACCCCCGCAAGGGAGCCCCCTTCCGAGGACGTGTCCGTGTCGCTGCAGGCTCCAGTCGTCCCCGTCGTGGAGCTCCCCTCGCCCTCCGTCTCACTGGTCCAGTCTGACTCTGTGGCATGGCCCTCCTGGGCCATGTGAGATGCAGCTCCCTCCTGCCCCGATGCCACTTCTCCTCCGCCTGATGATGCTGATGCACACAAGCACAGAAAGACAAACAAAAAGGGGGGGGGAGAGAGAAATAAAGGGATATTGATTACATGGATCTCGGGTACAGTTAGCGGACATGACAGACACAGATGCCCCCTGCACTAAGTTACGCACTTGGGGTCCGCTACGCATTCCGTGGAACATGCCCTACACGCCTAGAGTTGACAACTGCACCCATGGATGACACGGCCCAGGGATGGCTGTACTGACACACTACTGAGGGTGGTGGCTGGGGACACAGGGGCTTACGGGGGTGCCCAGCCTACAGATATCGCCCTGGCCTAGGGGGACCCCCAGCCATCCTCCCCCAACCAGACACCTCCACTGCGCGACAACAGAGTAGATAATGCTTGTACTCACCCCCTTGTGTCTGCTGTGCTGCCCTCACGCGCCCATCCAATTCAGGGTAGGCCACCGCCAGGATCCGGAACATCAGGGGGCTCAGTTGACGGCAGGCACCCCGCCTACGTTGGGAGGCCATCCCCAGCAGAGACTCGGCGGTCTTCTTGGTCCCGCGGCGGATGTCCTCCCACCTCTTGCGGCAGTGGGTGCCCCGTCGATGGTGGACCCCCAGGGTCCGGACTTCCTTGGCGATGGCACGCCAAATCCCGATCTTCTCATGGGCGCGGACCTATGTGACACGTACAGGGAGGGAGAAATACCACGTTCAAGTTTGTCACCATTTTCCTTTCCAGTGGCCCAACGCCCCCCATCCCCGCCAGGCCCCCTGCCAGGCCCAACATGCCCCCCATCCCCGCCATGCCCCCCGCCAGGCCCCCTGCCAGGCCCAACATGCCCCCCATCCCCGCCAGGCCCCCCGCCAGGCCCCCAAGCCAGCCAGTATCTCCAAATCCAGATTGAATTAAACTCACTTGTTGGTCTGGAGGACCGTAGAGTAGCGCATACTGGGGGAGGACCCCATCCACGAGTTTCTCCAACTCCTCTCCAGTGAAGGCAGGGGCCCTTTCCCCAGGTGCAGCAGCCATTGTCCCTTCCAGACCGAGGTCACAGCAACACTTGCAGTATAGGTCCTCTCCTGTGAAAGTTCAAGTCGCAAGTGGATAATTAGATAGAAAATGGCGGTCACGTCCGCAGCGGTGCGTACCGCGGCGGTGCGTCCCGCCACCGCCGGCGCCCTTCGCCATTGGCTCCTGAAACCCATAGGCTTCAATGTTAACCAATGCGGCTTTGCACCGCGGTCTTCGCCCGCCGCCCGCCGCGGTGTGCCACGCCAGCGCATTGACCTCACATCCCATTGTCACACTTCACAGGTCAGGCAGCCGCCATTTCCAGGGCCCACATGGCTCAAATTCAACTGCGTCACACAGGCCTAGGCCTTGCATAGCCACTCAGACACGCCATTCACTGCATAGAGAATCGTATACTGTGCTAGCTGTGAGTACGTACCTGTGGGTTGCTTGACTGTGTGCTCCATGTTGTCCTTCCTAGGCACCGTCCGCTGGGTTGGGCGAGGAGACGGATGAATCCTCCCGTGTACCGACCGCTGGTGGACCTGTCGACAATGGAAGAACGCCACATTATCCTGACCTACCGTCTTAACCGTGCCACTATCCATGAACTGTGTGCCCAGCTGGAGCCCGACCTGATGTCCCCCATCCGCCAACCCACAGGGATTCCCCCTCTGGTGCAGGTCATGTCAGTACTCCATTTCTTGGCAAGTGGGTCATTTCAGACAACCGTGGGAATTGCTTCTGGGATGTCTCAGCCCATGTTTTCGAAGGTGTTATCCAGAGTGTTGTCTGCCCTGATGAAATCCGTGAGGAGCTACATCATTTTCCCTGAGGTGGGCGAATTGGCTACAGTGAAGGGTGATTTCTACACCCTTGGACATATTCCCAACGTAATTGGTGCCATTGATGGGACCCATGTGGCTTTGGTTCCCCCAAGAGACAGGGAGCAGGTGTACAGGAACAGAAAAAGTTACCATTCAATGAACATCCAGGTGGTGTGTTTGGCTGACCAGTACATCTCGCATGTAAATGCCAAATTCCCAGGGTCAGTGCATGACGCCTACATCCTAAGGAATAGCAGCATCCCTTACGTGATGGAACAGCTACAGAGACACCGTGTATGGCTAGTGGGGGACTCTGGGTACCCCAACATGTCATGGCTACTGACCCCAGTAAGGAATCCCCGGACCAGGGCAGAGGAACGGTACAATGAGGCCCATGGGCGTACTAGGAGGGTGATCGAACGCACCTTTGGCCTCCTAAAGGCCAGGTTTAGGTGCCTGCATATGACAGGTGGATCCCTAATGTACTCACCTAAGAAGGTGTGTCACATCATCGTGGCCTGCTGCGTGCTTCACAACCTGGCTTTGCGCCGCCAGGTGCCTTTCCTGCAGGAGGATGGTCGAGACGGTGGTGTTGTGGCAGCGGTGGAACCTGAGGAGAGTGACGAGGAGGAAGACGACGGGGCTGAAACAGACAACAGGGACAGAATCATTGAACAGTACTTCCAATAGGACACAGGTAACATTTCAAAGATAATTTAGTAAATGTGAACTACTCTCCAGCATCTCTGCTGCCTGTCTATTTGCCCCAGTGTATGATGACTGAGTTTTGGCTTTTCCCTCCCTATTTCAGATCTGGGGTCCCCACTACGAGTCCTGTGCTTCGTTTCCCCATGGACTACAGCTTTGTGGCAGCTGTTTGTTGACTTCACCATGTACAAGGACATATTTGCACTGTCATGTCAATTACAATCTATTGAAATCACAGCCAGACTCCAGATATTTTGGTGCAAAATAGGTGTTTATTGAAGTGCTCAAAATGGGATGGGTGGTTTCAAGTGGGTGGGGGCTATGGTGAAGGAATGTCCATGGCAGAGTCCAGAGTAACAGTCACACAGGTGCATTGTCCAGAGGCCTGTGGAGAGATGGAGCATGGGCAGTTCAAGGACGGACAGGGTGACAATGTGGGACAGTGGGATGACATCAGGTGGTATCCATTGCTGGCGGGGGTCTTGACATCCTACTCTGTCTTCTTGCGAGATCTCAGGGCCTTCTTGCGGGGTGGTTCTTCTCCTGCAGGAGGTGGGGGTCTGGTGGGCTGCTGCTGTGCGGGGGCCTCCTGTCCACTAGCGCCGGCGGAGGTGGTTGGCTGTTCTTGGTCCAGGCTAGTGGCAGGGGCCCTTGGGTGTTGTTCAGTGTCCGCCCTGGTGTTTACGAGGTCCTGCAGCAGCCCTACCATGGTAACCAGGGTGGTGTTGATGGCTCTGATGTCCTCCCTGTACCCCCGATAGTGTTCCTCCTGCAGTGCCTGGATCTCCTGGAACCGGGCCAGTACAGTCGCCATCGTCTCCTGGGAGCGGTTGTATGCTCCCATGATGGTGGTGAGGACCTCGTGGAGAGTGGGTTCCCTGGGCCTCTCCTCCCCCCCCTGTCGCACAGCTGCCCTCCGAGTTCCCCTGTTTCCCTGGGCCTCTGCCCCCTGGCCGGTGTGCCCACTACCACTGCCCCCAGGTCCCTGTTGTTGTTGGGGTGGTGGGTTATCCTGGGTGCCCTGTAGTGGTAGACACACCGCAGATTGACGCGCCCTGGAGACAGAGGCATGGGCCCGCTGGGTGGGAGCTGTGCTGGTGTTCCCAGAGGGGTTAGGGTCTGTAGTGGCCTGTGCCTGTGTGAGGGGAACCGACTGTCCAGAGGTCTCCGATGGTCCGGGCTGGTCATCGGTGTCCAGATCGACAGAGCTGCTGTCATCGCTGACGGCCTCTTGGGTGGGGGGTGTGGATAATTCTGGCCCCTCCGCCGCGGTGTGTTGACGGTCGGGTCCTGCAGGGGTATAAAGGTATGGTTATAGTTTCAATGTGTGGCATATGGGTGTATCTGTGGGTTCTCGTGTCCCCAAGTGCTGGCATTCGTGTGTGGGGGCTTTGGTGAGGGTGGCTTGTGGGGGGGATGTGTATATGCATTGGGCATGCTTTGGTGATGGGTGTCCATGCTTAGTGGACGCATGCAGGCCTAGGTTTTGGGATGTGTGGGTTGTGATGGTGAGACATTGGCGGGGAATAGGTGTGCTGGGGGTGGGGGTGAGGATGGTGGTGGGGGTGAGGATGGTGGTGGGGGTGAGGATGGTGGTGGGGGTGAGGGTGGGGGTGAGGATGGGGGTGGGGGTGAGGGTGGGGTTCGAGGATGGGGGTGAGGGTTGGGGTCTGATTTGGCATGCAGGTGGGGGGGAAGCAGTATTGAAGCTTCAACTTACCAGTATCCATTCCTCCGCCGACTCCTGCGAGGCCGTCAGGATGCAGGATGTTCAAGACTTCCTCCTCCCATGATGTGAATTGTGGGGGTTGAGGTGGGGGTCCTCCGCCAGTCTTCTGCACGGCGATGTTGTGCCTGGATACCATGGAACGCACCTTCCCCCGTAGGTCGTTCCATCGCTTCCTGATGTCTTCCCGATTTCTGGGGTGCTGTCCCACTGCGTTCACCCTGTCGACAATCCTCTGCCATAGCTCCGTCCTCCGGGCAATGCTAGTGTATTGTATCTGTGTACCGAACAGCTGGGGCTCTACCCGAACGATTTCCTCCACCATGACCCTGAGTTCTTCGTCTGTGAAGCGGGTTTGTCTTTGGGGTGCCATGGGGTGGTGTGTATGATGTGTGGGGTGGAGTATGTGTATTTAAGTGAGTTGAGTGTGGTGGTGTGTGTTGTTTTCTGTGTGGATAGTGTGTGGGTGATGGTGTTGAGTGGCTGTGGATGTTATTTTTTGGATGCTGGTTTCTCGCTCTTGCCTTCTTTACGAATTTTTTAGCGTAGGGGTTTGTGGGTGATGTGGGTGGGTGTTTTATATTGTATTGTGTGTGTGGGAGTGGTGTGTGTATGTGTATCAGGTGTGTGGGATTCAAATCGTCCAATGTGGCTGGGTTTTGTTCGTTTGTGTGTATTCTGACAGCGGCGGTGTGTCCCGCCAATGGAATACCGCGTTTGAATGACCGCCGCGTGGATTCGTGGGTCGTAATGGCATGGGCGTATTTCTGTTGGCGTGACGGTGGAGGTTTTGTCACCTCCACCTTTCCGCCGACCGCTGGTCTGGCGGTCTGTTGTGGCGGTCGGATTTTCGGAGGTTTGCCTTCTGCGGGTCAGAATGACCGTGGCGGGTTTCCGCGACCGCGGCGGGATTATGGAGGATTTCTGACCGGCGGTAGGCGCCTTTTACCGCCGAGGTCAGAATGACCCCCATAGTCATGAGCAAAGGCTGCTGGAGGGGACATTGTGTACCATCGAGGTACAAACGGCCCTCAAGAAAGGGTACTGCCTCAGAAAAATACAGGAAATTTGGCACTTTCCATACACCACAACCCAACTCTTTTCTGAGTACATCAACTTGTTTCTCAGAGACAAATAGGAGGCATTGGGGTATCCCGACTGGTGCGTCGATGAGCCCTTGAAACAAAAGTACATTGCTGATTAGCACGATCATGGGGGTATTACGCTGAGACCGGTGTTCATTAAGGTTAACCTTGCCAGACACCAGTTAGCTAAGCTCTGTCTCAATTCTTTATGGGGAAACATACACCTCCTCCGGACCCAAGGCCTATAGTTACAAAACCTCTAACAAGGGTTGCATGAAAGTCAAAGGCATCACTTTAAACGTCAGCAATACGGTTTAAATAAATGTTGACAGTCTGAAGGGTCTGGTGCACAAGTACTACACACCAAGCAATTGCAAAAATAATAAAGCAATAGTCGTAAATCACCCTAGCAGAGTCAGGTCCAAAAACGGTAGGAAATTACACAGCCGTTGTATAAAACCCTGTGAGTAGTGTTTGATAAAAGGGTCCTGACTGAGGATTACAAAACATTGTCATACGGTTATTAAAAGACAGTAGAGGGGCGAACACCCAACCACTATGGACACCAGGCTCCAACACCCATTCTCCTGCATTTTAGCAGGTCCCTCAAATAGCGGTAAAAGTTATTTTATAAAGAAACTGTTAGAAAATGCTCCCAGTGTTTTATCTCAGACCCCAAACAACATCGTATGGCTTTATTACTGCTGGCAAGATTATTACACAGAACTATCCCTAAGGTTCCCACACATCAAATTTATAGAAGGCATTCCCAGTAATCTCAACAACAACGACTTGTTACCTAAACACCTTGTAAACATGGTCATTGTGGCCAACCTCATGCGTGAAGGCAGGGACGATCCCGAGATCACGAGGGCTTTTACTCAATGTTCACATCATTGTAATCTAAGCATATGCTACATCGTGCAGAACTTGTTTTACAAGGGTAAGAACAGTCATTATAGCTAAACAGATGTACCCAGGAAACACACCGTTTTTTATGGAAGCGTTTAACAACGCTACCGCAAAATCCCACTGCTACTTACTGCTAGATTTAAAACCCAATAGTCTAGAAGATTACAGACTATGGTCCGGTATTTTCCCACCTGACTTTCCGGTCGCTTACATGCCTAAAATAGACCCCAAAGCCTATAAAAAGACCCATTAAAACGACTTTTATAAAATTTACACTCTAAACCTTAGAATATAAAGTCGCAACCATGTCTGTGCGGCTATGGTGTAATCTAGACATCCTAAAAATGCTGGTCACAGCCAGCCCCCTGGTAAGAAAGGCTATCCTGTGCGCGGCATCTGACGATTTAGTAGCTGCCATTTTAGAAATCGCCCTAAACACCCTAAAAGGTAATGTCCCGATATCAACAAACCAGTTCCTCATGCTGAAGAAGAAGCACCACATTATTAAGAAGTTCAGCAATAAAAGGGCGTCACTCGTTTCTAAAAAGAAACTGGTCAGGCAGTCTGGAGGTTTTATAGGGGCACTACTGGATATAGCTACACCGCTAATTACAGGTCTCCTGTTGAGGACCTGATGGAGCACGCCCCAAAAATGTACCTTGTGCCTCGCCAACAGCTGGAACAGTTGGGCCCTTCTACCACCGACGTCTGGGACATACACAGAAACGAGACGCAGCGTCTCAATGCTGAGATGAAAGCCATTTTGAACTGAACTGATTTAAAACCACACAATAAAGCGCGGCTTTACTCAGGAGCCCTTCAAAACGTATCACAGTATTACAAACAGTGGAACACTGAAAAAAAAAAACAGACCCTGTATACCCCGGACACGGAACAGCTGCCAGCAGACCCAGTAGCACCTCAAGACCCTCAACCTCCTCAACACCCAGGACCCCCAGCCCCCATGGACGCCTTTGTTGAAGACCTTTTAAAAAATATAAGTCAGGGGTAAAGAGGGGCGGCGCAAATGCTGCACAGTAAAATTACTGCTACTAAAGATTTGACCTCTTGGAATGACCGGGGTGAATTTGTTTACAAGGGACAACCAGTAGCTGGATCACACATGTACGATCTGGTCAGAGGTCTCACACACTGCAAAACACCATTGACCTAAAACACTCCTAGAGGATGGGAGCAGTTCCTACGTGCCTCTGCGGAACTCAACATTCCTTCTACGATCGCAGGTCTAGCTGACCACCGACAGGGTAGGCAATCGGCACCACTTTAGCATCGGCCTCAATTTTGGTGCTGTTCTCTTTTGTTATTTTGCAGACTTGGTGCAGGAGAGTGTGGTTGAGATCCAAATACATATCTGTGGACCTCGACACAAAAAACTCTTTCGGTGCCGAGGCGTCACAGGGGCTAGAGGCAATACTTCCATGAAAAAACTGTCCCGATGCAGGTCTGTGTGGGTTTTAGAGAAAATAAATATAGCTCGGATTTTTCGCATTCACCTGAGGAGCAGTGCACGAAGGCCATGATAGCTGATTTAAAAAATATTCGCACTGGAGTGTGTTCTCTTCTTCTTCTGGGAAGATCTCTTCCATCTTACAACTCTTCAGTTGTGTTGGCCTTTTGAAAAAAGTCCTTTGTTTTTTATAGAGTATTGGCGGGCCCCTGCACCTCAAAGCCCTTTGCTTCCTTTTTAACACCCGCACATGCCTTGTACAACAACCCAACTCCTTCTTGGGGCTGTTTGTTCATGCGCTCGGTGACAGCCAACGTTACAGAGTTCATGACATCATGTGCTATGTTCGTAACCGCCGCTTTAACATGAGATTTTGTAATTTCGTACCCTCTTCTCAAGAAAGACATGGCTCTCCTAAACAAACTCAGAAAGAAGCCCCACAATCCAGCCCTGTACATAACAGGGGCCCATTGAAAGTAGGGTGGTGATCCTCCATAGCCGGCCTGAACTCTATAATAGTCCCTGTACATAGAGAGGCCCCCGTGTGTTTTCACGATGACCATCGCAACTGCCTAATAGTCACTGTCGTCACGCGGACTTAAATGAAGCTTAACAATAACTTTCCTATATTTAAAGGCCACAGGCTCTGACTGATCATCGTAGACCATAATGGTTATAGTGTCCAAATAGTTTTTAGAAATTGCCACGTAGTCGAGTTTGTGATGTTGTGTATTAACCATTGTGTTATTTTTTCCCTTCACAGGACCCATCTCAACAACGGCAAATAACTATCCCCTATCCTCTGAGGTTCTGCGATGTTGCTATACAGGTAGAGTGTAAAAAATCCACCCTTAATATCGGGACACGTAGGGTCTGGATCCACCTGTCTTTTCACATGTTGTACGGTCCCTAAAGACCTTTGTAATTTACTGGTACAGGTAAACCTGGTATCGAGCTCCAGGGCTTTAAGAAACACTTTTCTTCTGAAGTTTTTTGACACCAGATGTATATTTGCATACTCTTCAATGCTGGCTATGGCTCTGTTGATGGAGTCGACCACCGCCGCAACGGTAGTGTAATACCAGTGCGGGAAACTCATGGGGATGCTCAAGAAGTCCTTAGAGCGCTTTATGACAAATTTAGCCTTGTGCTTTGTAAATGTATTCCACATTCTAAGGTACTGTATCTCCGTTAGGGCCACTTCCCAGCACCCTTTCAGGTCTACTAGTTCAGCCAGTTTCACTGTATAATTAGAAATCTGGTTGTCGGGGAACATGTCCTTTGAGGCGTTGGATGGCAGCGTAATATAAAAAGGTGAGGTCTCCATCTTGAGCTAACAGCACGACCTCACACACCATGCAGCGAGCTGTCCAAACCCTAACTGTTAAATTTCTCAGGCCACCCCGCCATTTGACCACGCCTGTCCTTTTCAGAACCTTTTCAACCCTGTACACCCTGTTTGGATCATAGGGCGACTTTTGTAACTCTTCGCTGTAAAAGACACCCGTAACCTTTTCCCTGTCGTAGTCCTTGTAAATATATACCCTTTCTTTAAACTCCGCACTTTCAACTGTAAATATCTCGTCGCTACATGTCTGTTGGTAGCCTTTGGTGAAGATACCCTTCAACTTTGAAACCCTGACATGATCCCCTTCTCTTAAAACAGGTTTCTTGACCTTCACCGCAAGACAACTCCGGTACACAGTTCTCCACACCATTAATTAATTATCAGCTGTTACCTTCATGGGAGACATTTTGATGGTCCTATGGTAACTGGCAATATAAACATTTATAAAAGCCTGTAGAACATCCATGTTTCTGTAGTTATTGTTGGCTGTGAAATATTGCCACATCTTTGATTTTAAAGTTCTGTTAAAACGATCTACAACCGCCGCTTTTACCTCTGTGTGGATAACAAAATGCTGAACAGCGTGCTGCTTTAATAATTTCTGAAAAGGCTTGTTTAAAAATTATTTTCCACCTTCTGTTTGTAGTTTTTGAGGTACTCGACCTCTCGCGAAGATGACTTTAAAGGCCGGCGGTGATACTGGTATTACTTTTATTGCTTAATGCTTCTACATAGGGGTACTTGGAAAATACGCCTGTGATTGTTAATATATACATTGCGCCATTGTTATGCTCTGCTAGATCTTGAAGACTGATTATGTCAGCCTGCCACTGATAATCGAGCTGCACGCTAACGACTGTGGCCCTCCTTTTAAAAAGTATATTTGCTGGTTTGTGGAGTGAATATGCGTCTTCCCCCAAATAACCAAATCTTCACCCCTGGTCGGTTTACAGGTTCATTTTCAACTCAAGCCAGTCTAAACAGAGCTTTGGCACTTCCGAAGCTTCCAACCTCTAGTGTAGCGTTATAAAGCTTCCTTAAATTAGCCCCTTTCATGCTGTCACATACCGCCATCATGAAATGAAAGACACTTGTTTTTTGTAAGGTTGTTTTATTAAGCATAAAGATGGTAACAGTACATAAACACTGCAGACTTTACAGTTTCCAGACATGTATAAAGCCATTGTCGGACACTTTGAGGACTTTTCATTAAGGATACATAACATGACATTGTGTACACACATTATGGGGGGCCTGAAAGCTAATAGGCCTCAGTGTCACGTGTTTTGCTATTTTCATAGATATGAATTTCATAGCACTAGACACGACTGCCCCCTCGGATAGTGCAAACCCCTTCTCATTGAAATAATGTTCGGTAACATGCTCCAGGAATTTGCATAATCCGTTTGTCGGGGGTAGTCTTAAATCCATTGACCTTCACCTGTATACGCTCCAGTATTCACCCCACATAAGACGCCACGCTTTGCTTGCTGCTTCGCTACACACTCAGAACTGTTGCACTGCTTCGTATCTGGTGGCTCACAAAACTGCATATGGCTCCACATTAGAGGCTGTATTTGAGCTATTCTTTCTTTGAGCAATGCATATAACATTTTCGTAATACAAAAGTATCCAGGTTGTAATTCATAGCCCTCTTGCGCGGCATCGTTCTGACCCCCGTCTTAAAAAAGTGAGTAAGTATGTAATGTTAAATAATACAACTACGAAACACTATCAGGTTGTCTCATCATTCTTAAAACAGTCTACACCAGGCTAAAGCACCTGTTCTTCAATTTTTAATGTAAACATCTCACAAATGTCTTTCCATGATCCTTTCTACAATACTTCTGTCAACAGCAGCACCCAGACTTTGCATGCTTTGAGTGTGGATCGTCCGCGTGTCGGAGCTCCCAAAGTCTGGTCAACAAAACTTTATTCAGGTTGAACATTTTTCTTTAAAGTCGACATCCCGTACACCTATTTTAACAGTTTATACACTTTGCATGGATCTAGCAAGTTGCAGATTTATCTGACTATTCTTGGGTCATACAATGGGTCTAGACATTTGTGGCCCTTCAGGCCGGCATCTTTAATTTTGTGGTCGTAAATCAGGGTATTATAGTCACGTTTCACACAAGCTTTCACAATCATCGCTGCAAAACCTTTAACAGCCCAGAAGCTGGCGTAGTGGATGCTCGATATATCCTTTTCAATGCTCGAGATGTTGTAAAGACAAACACCATTCTTACACGATGCACTGTTTTGGCTTGTGGAACTTTGACTCTGATTTGAACAGAAAAAGCAATTAAAATGTACAGCATTACTCTTTGGTTAGAACTCCTCCACAGCTCATCTTTTAGTGTCTGACTCCTACGGTTCAAAGGAAAGACAGCTATTAGTTAAGAATACAACAAATACCGGTATACATGCTAATTGTCTATATATGGTTCTTACGAACCTCAACACTTCCTTGAGACTCTGGGCCCCTCTTAAATCCTGAGAGTCTGCGAGTTCCATCATCGCATGACCAGAGTCTGAGCTCGGCTGCTGCATGAGGCCAGACTCAGGGTGCCTGGGTCACCAAAATCCCCATGTCTTCATAAACCGGCGAGTTATACGGCAGCATAGCGTCTTCAGGATTTTCCATGTCTATGGGGTTGTTTCCACCCTCTGCACCGCTATACAAGGCTTCGCTCCCACCACCATCACCCTTAATAGGTGATATCAACATCGACACATCCTTGAGGGGAAGCTTTTCAAACCGATGGTCGTGGTCCCCGTGAAACCCTGTAACATTGAAACCTGCATCTTTAGGGTTGCCCGTAAGCATGTCTTCATCCAATGCCAAGGACGGGCGGTGGGTATATCTAACGAAAGTGGTCATGCCGCCATTCAGAGGACACCCTTCTGATGATGGGATTGTATGTCTTCATATTGGCGATCAAGGGGTCTTATTGATCAGGATACTCTGATGCTTAAAAGTGGCCGCTTATGGGAGCCTTATATGCAGTCTAAGCGTGAAAAAAGTGGGCATGCACACACAACGCAAGCTGTTAGGGCTGTAATTTTTCACAACCCTCTGACAGCCTGAAAATGTCCGGACACACACAGACACCATGCGCAGGCTCTTAAGGCTATCAGTCACACAGCCACAGACATGACAGGCACGGTGATTGATTGACAGCCTCGGGACAGGGCACCTACGTCATTACCTACGTCATAACGGGCATGGCACCTGTCAAAAAAGATTGATGGAAGGTATACCCTTATACTATTAAGGAATCTTACTCTCTATGTGAACTACCTAATACTAGTAGGCATGTGGTGAATACACTTTGGTAGAATACAGCAGCCCTCCTTGGGTTGCAGTATCTATACTACCAAGCACTTCACCTACTAGTCAACTTAAGACTTCTACTCCTGTGCAAGAATGGAGCTTGCCAGCTACTACATTCTCTTGGAATCACCACACCAGGATCTTGTTCCAAAAAATAACTTTATATATCTGACTACATCTAAAACGTGTGGAGCAGATTCACCTCTTGTGTTTAACTACAGACTTAATTAAGTACATGGTTAAAGAGCCATGACCATCTTTCCTCAGGGCCCTATGGGGTTGAAACCTTTTACTAAAATCATGCAAAATGCAGGGGTGAATTAGATTGAGTCTATATTCAATCTGAAATGAATAAAGTTTGAAGCAGTAAACTAAGTTTTCGATAAGTAGGCCAGGAAATAACAGGAAAATGTTGGAACATTGTTGCTCTCAAGTGTGATATTTTCCTTTCAATCATATAATTTACATTGTGTTATCATTTATATGTCACACTGACTTAAAATAGCAAATTTTCAACAAAATTCCCTATCGCTTGCAAGAAGTGCTCTATTGAAGATTTGAATTTTCTGGATCTGATTTGGAAGTAACCCCCGGTAATTCATTTTTGAAAGAAATTAGTGCACTTATGTGGAAAATGATTACCGCTAAAATAGCACTCAGGCCAATATTTGCCCTGATAGGCCACACAGAGATATCCCCTGTGGGTGATGATGCAGTGAGTGAACTCTAGACTGCCCTCTGACAAAGGTTGGATATAATACTTCATTTTCTGCAATTAAATATACTGCTATTTACCATCCAACAGCTAAATCCCATAATTTTGTAACACTGTCCACTCTTTCTTGTTATGGGATGATGAACACCAGCGGAAATATACAGATTTATGATAGTAGTAATTATAATACATTTTATCAAGTATCTTACATTCAGAGTCCATGCACAAATATATTGGCTGCCATTAGGGTATTTTTAAAAGCTGCTCTGAAGCGATCAGACTGGTGGGAATTGACATCGCAATCTCATTTGAATTGCCATTCCTCAGCGCAGCTTAATACCAATTTTAGTAATGACTGCTTGAATATCTATCGAATCTATTGAACCAGTTATTTATGCTATAATTTGCCTGTGCAGTAGGTAAGTATTTCCCTATTTTACGATTCAGCCCAGTGTGGCTCTAAATGTAGTTCCCAGTGAACGGTTGTTTTGCCAACTTGCCTATACCTTCCGATTGGCTCATTTCACTGTCAATGAATCAGTGCTTGGGGGTAAATCTCAGCTCCCCCCACTGAATTTGACAGGGGAAGTGTCATTGGAAAAAGGAGTATCCTCCTTTCCAGTGATATCTCTTCCTAGTGTATTCTTGCTTGTGGGTCCCTGCAGGAGTGCCATCCCAAGCAGGGACCCAACCACTAGACACCAGGGATTTGTGGCATGCGGAGCAGCCCTTTGAACAAGGGCTTCTGCATCTGTCCCAGTGCCTTCCATAAGTTTATGTCTTTCTGCAAGCCCTAGTGGGCAGATGGAAGTGATTACCCGAAATCTGCTCCGTGGTGGGCAGGAACCTCACTAGATACCAGCCAACTCTAAAAGAACTGAAAGGAAGAGAGACTGCTCACCATAGAAATGTCCCTGCCCCATGCAAAAAAGGGTAAAGCAGTCTTTCTGCCCCCCTTAGGGGGACAGATTAGAGGTTTGTCTCAATCGGCATTCCTTTAGGGAACATAAACCCCACTACAGACCACGGAGGTATAATAAAAAATGCATAAGGATGGGAACTTCTCACCATGGGCATGACTATCCCCAAACTCATAAAGGGTAAAACAGTCATTTTGGCCCCCTGGAGGCAGCGTGGAGGTTTTCTGGAATTTGTCTCCCCTGGGTGGGTAGAAAGCCAACAAAGCACCAGGAAATAGTTATAAAAAATATGGGGGTGGGGTTGTGCACCATGGGCATTGCTATGCTGTTAACCAAAAAAGGGTAAAACAGTCTTTCTGCCTTCCATCCTCCTGGGGGAAATATGAGGCTTCCCCAAATCTGCTTCCCTGGGGGGGCAGAAAGCCCACTAGACACCACCGAAGAGTTATAAAAACATAGGGTTGGAGGCTGCCCACCATAAGCATGACATTTTCCTGACCCCAAAAAGGGTGCATCAGTCTTTGTGCCTCCCTTAAGGGCAGATTGGATGATTACCCCAATCTGCTATCTGCTGCTCCTAGGAGGGCAGATAGCTCACTAGATACCAGGGATTTCAAAATTGCTCCAAACAAACAAAAGGATGGCATTAAGCCATACCCGTGCCCCAGAAACCGTAAAAGTGTATTTCTGCACCCCTGGAGTCAGATATGATGTTCAAACCAGGCTCACTAGGACTCCTTGTAAGGGACTCCCATTGACCATGGTTTGATCCATTCCAGTTGTGGGCACCAAGCTCAGCCACAGAACTGGGGCAGCATTTTTATTAGGACAGGCAGGTTATCAATGGGTGGAATTATTTTTGTGAATTCCTGCTGAGACCACAAGTTTCCATCACAGAAATGCAAGGAAAATGCAAGATTTTAGGAAAAGTTTCAGATTTGCAGAGCATTGCGGGTAGGAAATCATCTGTGAGATCCATGCAATGTTCCTCACACTGGAATCCCCTTGGTGTCTAGTTTTAACAAATTTATGTGGTCGGAAGGATTCCGAAGGGTGGGACCCAAACACGGCCTCACATACCTCAGCTACCCCTATCGCTGATCTCTTCACAATACAATTTAGAGCCTTTTCTGTTGCAGGTTCTTGGTGCATTCGCACAAGTGGGGTAATGTTGTTATTTGAACATCTGTGGTTCAGCATTTTTAGATCCACACAGGTTCAGGAACTTTCCTGCTCAGATATGTGAGTAAAATATGTGTTTTTAGCCAAAGTTTGAGGTTTACAGGGACTTCTGAGTAAAAAACCTGGTGAGAGCGACATATGTCACCCCACCCTGGATTTCCTTTGGTGTATAGTTTTCAAATGTGTGCAGGTTTGCTAGGTTGCCCTACCTAGTGCCTGGCACTTTTCCAATTTTTACCAGAAAACTCAACATTTAGCTATATTTTGGCCATTTTCTCGGTCCCCTCCAAGGCAATCAACAAACCATGGGTACTTTTAGTATAGCCAAGATTGTTTTAAAAAAGGGTGTGTAGGAGGCCGGCCTGGTTTGTAGTACTTACACCTTATACCAGGTCCAGTTATCCCTTATTAGTGAAGTAGTGGTGTTCTAGCAGCTTAGGCTGATAGAGGTAGCTATAGCAGAGCAGCTTAGGATGAACTAGGAGACATGCAAAGCTCATGCAATACCACTTATAGTTACACAGCACTTCTACACAAGTAAAGACAATACTCAGTGTTACCAAAAATAAAGGTCTTTCTTTGGGTGACACAATACCAAAAATATTTTAGAGACAATACTCCTTCTGGAGGTAAGTACTATATACAATATATATACTAGACACCAAAATTAGACAAGTAAATAGTCATAGAACAATGCAAACAGTAGGAAATCCTATAGAATGCAAATGGAGAAAATAGGTCTAGGGGCAACACAAACCATATACTAAGAAAGTGGAATGCGAATTACAAATTGCCCCCCTAGACAAGTGTAGTGTGTGCAGAATCACTGGGAGAGTACGAATACAGTAAAGGTAAGTAAATTACCCCACCCCAGAGCCCAGAAAAGCAGGAGTAAAGTACTGCAAGTTTCCTTAGGACACACTACACCTCGTGATTCGAATTTTGCAGCAGCCAATAAAGTCTGCAAAGAACAACTGCTTGATTCCTGGACCTGAAGACCTGCAAAGGAAGGGGACCAAGTCCACAAATCGAAAGAAGTACCAGGAAGGACAGTAGCCCCTGCCAACCCAGAAGAGGGTGCAAAAAAAGAGTCCATGATTAGTTAAAGACTGCAGAAATACACCCTAGGATGAAGCCAGCGGGTTCCTGCATAATGCAAAAGATGCCCCACAATGTGAAGATTGTTGCAGGTGTGATTTCGTGTTGGAACTCGCCAACAAGCCTTGGCTACGACAAAAGTGCATTTTGCGCCAAAATGCTGCTGGATGGACCCAGGAGGGACCTCGGGCCTCAACTCTGTGTGAGGAGGAAGAGGGCATTCTCAGCACCATAGAGAGCCCTCAGGATGCCGGCCAGCACCCCCGGAGGTCCCAGGACAAGGGGACAAAGGAGGTGCAAAACGCGGTTGATGCAGCAGAACAAAGGAAGGCCGAATGCCACCAGAGAACAACTCAGTGAGTTGAGCATCCCAGGATGGAGTGCTGGGGACCTGGGCCAGGCTGTGCATGAAGGAATTTTGCAAATACTGCACAGAAGCCTCAGGAGGTGAAGAAGATGCAGTACACAGGGTACAATCACTTTCTGGGAAGGCAAGGTCTTACCTGCTCCAAATTGCATCAGCAGGACATCAGGACAGTGTACGTTGATGATGTCCACCCTTTGTGTCCTTAGGAGCATGCTCGTCTCTGTGAGAGGAGTCCAAGTGTACCGATCGTCGTCTTGGAAGGTGCCTGATGGAGCAGGGGAGTGACTCCATCAGCCCACAGGAGATTTCTTTGGTTCTTTGGTCCTTCTGGTGCAGGATGAAGACAGGGAGTCCTCAGAGCGTGCACACCATGGAAACTGTTGCAGTTGCTGACTTGGAGCTGAGGTTGCTGAAGAAAAGTATCTGTTGTGGATACTTTGTTGAAGTTACAGCATTTCTTGAAGCAGGCTGCAATTGATCCGAGGTCAGAGGAGGCTGAAGTTGTTGCAGAGGGTTCCTGAAGGAAACGTTGCAAGCAGAATCTGAAGAGAACCCACAGGAGAGACCCTAATTAGCCCTGAGAGGGGGATTGGCTACCTTATCACATATGGACCTATCAGGAGGGGTCTCTGATGTCATCTGTTGGCACTGGCCACTCAGAGGCCTCCAGAGTGCCACCACACCTTGCAAAGCAAGATGGCTGAAGTCGGGGACACACTGGAGGAGCTCTGGGCACCACCCCTAGTGTGGTGATGGACAGGGGAGTGGTCACAAACGCTCGTCTTTCCTATCATACTTGCAGTGGATATTTATAAAGTGCAGGCCAGAGCGGGTGCTTTGTATGGTGCTGAGCTGTAGGGCCATAGTAAGCTCGATATTATGGAAAGAGCAGAGAACCTCTTTATCAAGGCAATGCTAAAAGTTCCCTCGAGTTCTCCTACCATGCCTATCCGAATGGATTTAAACTTATATTCTATTGCTGGTATTGCTGCCCTGAGACCGCTGCAATATTGGATTTGGATTTGGTCCACTGCAGTTTTAGATCCTTATAGGATATGGCTAGGAGCGCTTTTATGAGACTCTCAGGTTGGAAAAATCACATGGTGCCAGTATGTAAAAAGAGGTTTTCTCAAACGTGGGCTGGGCTCCTATTGGATGGATCCTTTGCATCTTCCAAAAAAAGCTCCCCACAGATTTTGAAAGATGCATACTGGGTGAGTGTACAAACATCAACCCTAGCAGCTGTTCCGTCGGGTACTATGATGGACAGCTTTTTATAATTTAAGTGTCATTATGAGTTTGAGCATTTTTTTGATACCATTTAACATCCTGGGGCACATGCACTTTACCTAAGTTTCAGATTAGGATCCCTGCCAGTGTGCTATCTTACTTCCAGATGGAAGCAAACTGTTAGTCTGTCAGATCTTTGCCCGATGGGGTGCAATACTCTGGAAACAATTAGCCATCCTTTATTCTACGGCCCGCATATGAAAACCAAATGGCCCACTAGATAAGACCTCTTTGAAACTCTATGGGAATTAGGGATCGCCATTCAGCTCTCAGGATTTGTTGTACCAGTACCCATGGGCCGGTGGTGTGTGCTGTGGCAAAGTTTTTAGTAGCCACATGGCGTATTAGAGCAAACTGTTTGACACAATATTAATTTGAGGATAGAGACTGTGGTGGTCGTTCTGACCCTGGCGGTCTTTGACCGCCAGGGCGGAGGACCGCGGGAGCACCGCCGACAGGCCGGCGGTGCTCCAATGGGGATTCCGACCGCGGCGGTAAAGCCGCGGTCGGACCGGCACCACTGGCGGGGTCCCGCCAGTGTACCACCGCCCCATTGAATCCTCCGCGGCGGCGCAGCTTGCTGCACCGCCGCGGGGATTCCGACCCCCCCTACCGCCATCCAGATCCCGGCGGTCGGACCGCCGGAATCCGGATGGCGGTAGGGGGGGTTGCGGGCCCCTGGGGGCCCCTGCAGTGCCCATGCCACTGGCATGGGCATTGCAGGGGCCCCCGTAAGAGGGCCCCTAAATGTATTTCACTGTCTGCTGCGCAGACAGTGAAATACGCGACGGGTGCAACTGCACCCGTCGCACAGCTTCCACTCCGCCGGCTCGATTCCGAGCCGGCTTCATCGTGGAAGCCTCTTTCCCGCTGGGCTGGCGGGCGGTCTGAAGGCGACCGCCCGCCAGCCCAGCGGGAAAGTCAGAATTACCGCCGCGGTCTTTCGACCGCGGAACGGTAATCTGACGGCGGGACTTTGGCGGGCGGCCTCCGCCGCCCGCCAAGGTCAGAATGAGGGCCTGTGTTTTTAATTGATTTAATATTGTTATTTTTAGATTTTGACCATATATTTGTATTATACCAGACTTCTTCCTAGCATGGGGAAACATTTTAAGGTTTTAGGAATGTAATTTACTCCTTCAAGTTTATGGTGTTATTTTTTTAATCTAGAATATATGCTTGGTTAAATGTTTTATGCCATAGGCTCCCAAATATTAAGAAAAACTAAGCCACATGTATCCTTTTATAGAGTAATTTGGTGGCTGATTTGTATGCCCTGGGCTTGGCAATGCAACATTTTTTTTATCTTAAGGATTTTAGTATTGTATTTTTATATGTTGTATTGAGAATTATGGTCTTATGTTTGTATTTGTATTGCTTCTATGTTAGCTGCTGCCAAAATAAAGCTCAAATGATGATGATGATGACATGGCCATATTCAGAGTTATCATTGTGAAGCTACATATAGGTATTGACCTATATGTAGTGCACGCGTGTAATGGTGTCCCCACACTCACAAAGTCTGTGGAAATGGCCCTGAACTATCTGGGGGCACCTTTGATAGTGCAAAAGTGCCCTCACACTTAGGTGGTCATTACAACCCTGGAGGTCGGTGTTAAAGCGGCGGTAAGACCGCCAACAGGCCAGCGGTAAAATTTTTGCAATTACGACCGTGGCGGAAACCGCCAACAAAGACAGCCACTTTAACACTCCGACCGCCACGGCGGTACAAACAAACAGCGCAGCGGTCACCGCCAACAGAGAGGCGGAGGACAAAGTACCACCCACAGTATCATAACCTACCAATCTGCCACCTTTTCCGGGGCAGATTCACTGTGGATAAAAACACGGCGGAAACAGGATTCTGAAGGGAAAACGCTCACCTCTACACACCCCACGAGGAACTAGGACACCATGGACCGGAACTCCAAATTCTCCCTGCGATAGTCTTCCTGCTCCTCTACCAGGAGCACGAACGCCGGCGGCGAAGACCACAGTGAGTACTGCACCCACGACACAGGGGAGGGGGGAGGGAAAAAACAGGGACACACACATGCAACACCCCCACCCTCACCCACAACAACACACACACTAATAATACATCATGATACATTATAGTTACAACCCCCAACCCCCCCCGGGAAGAATGCAAAGACAAAAGAAAATAAGTGTAACCATTGTAATATACTAAAAGCAAGTAGGCAAAAATATTTATATACACCATTAACAAAAAATACACCAAGCATGGTAGTCCAGATAGTGCTCCAATTAAGTCCATGGAACACTGGGCCCACACGGTATGGGCGAGGCTCACACAAGATCCATTATGGAGAGAACACTGCAGGGGCATCAGAGAGCAAGAAAACAGGCATCTCAGGGGGAGGGAAAGGGAGGGCACCTCAGCCGGTTGAGTGTACGACGCCAAATCCACGAGAGGGCAACATTCCCACTGTTACATCCTGGGGAGTGCAAAGCCACAGTCTCTCAAGTCTATACAGTGGGTGGGTTGCCCACTGTTCCATCCTGGGGAGTGCGAAGCCACAGTCTCTCAAGTCTATACAGTGGGTGGTTTGCCCACTGTTCAATCCTGGGGAATGCAAAGCCACAGTCTCTCAAGTCTATACAGTGGGTGGTTTGCCCACTGTTCAATCCTGGGGAGTGCAAAGCCACAGTCTCTCAAGTGGATAACAGTCTCCACTGGTTCTGGAGGGGGCATTGTGCCCAGAGTGCTTCATCCTGCTAAGGACAGAGGTATTGGATGGATCTCTCCACTGGTTCTGGAGGGGGCATTGTGCCCAGAGTGCTTAATCCTGCTAAGGACAGAGGTAGTGGATGGATCTCTCCACTGGTTCTGGAGGGGGCATGGTGCCCAGAGTGCTTCATTCTGCCCGTGACTGACTCAGTAGCGTCAGTGCCCTTGGCGCTCATGGGCCAGCATTGCTTGAGACGGCGGTGCCCTGTTCAGCGGTACTTGAGACGGTGGTGCCCTGTGTGCCCTGTTCAGCGGTGCTTGAGACGGCGGTGCCTGAGACGGCGGTGCCCTGTTCAGTGGTGCTTGGTGCAGCAGGCTCCTTTGCAGTGACTTCTGGCGGTCCTTCATGGCCCAGGGGGCTTGTGCTGGCGGTCCTCTCTGTCCCAGCGGGGCTTGTGCTGGCGGTCCTCTCTAGCCCAGCGGGGCTTGTGCTGGCGGTCCTCTCTGTCCCAGCGGGGCTTGTGCTGGCGGTCCTCTCTGTCCCAGCGGGGCTTGTGCTGGCGGTCCTCTCTAGCCCAGCGGGGCTTGTGCTAGCGGTCCTCTCTGGCCCAGCGGGGCTTGTGCTGGCATTCCTCTCTAGCCCAGCTGGGCTTGTGCTGGCTGTGGCCTCCTGGGCAGCGGGGATGATGGCTGTGGCCTCCTGGGCAGCGGGGATGATGGCGGTCTCCTCCGCCGTGCTGCTCTTCCCAGACTTTCCTGGTTTCTTGTGGACCTTCCCCACCTTGGAAGGTGTTGCAGCTGACTCCACACTCCCACTGGGACCCCTGGGAGCGGCTTTGGTGGCTGGAGTCTTCGCCCTCTCCCTCCGGCCACTGGCCAACTTCTGATGGTTCACAGGTGGGGGACTGTCTGTGCTGTGCCTCCGTGCCACACTGGCTGCCCTGGTGGCCGGTGCACTCCAGATTCCGGTAACTACAGGCACCACTGGTCCCGGAGATGTTGGGGCTGAGGTGCTAGTTCGGGACCTAGGAGACGGACAGGATGGGGGAGGTGTGGGAAAGAGGTCAAGGTTGGACAGGAAACGTTTTTTTGAGACACTGGAACGGGTAGCTGGAGGGGGTTTGGGAGTGGAGGAAGAGGTTGTGGTTGTAGGAGGTGTTCGTTTGCTGACTTTGGGTGAAGGTGCATGCGCTGGAGGCTGTCGTGAGGTGGATGACTGTTGGGTGGGTATGTGCCTGCGTTTGTGTATCTTGGGAGGGGGCGTCACAGACATACTGGGAGAGGACACAAGGGATGTGTGGAAGGTACTGGGGCTGGTGACTGCACGTGAGCGGGGTGTGGTGGTGGGTGTGCTGGTGATGGTAGTAGTGGCTGTAGAGGTAGTGCATGCAGGTGTGAGTGTAGACGAGACTGGGAGGGAGGAGGGAGACAAGAAGGAGGGGGACACAGTGGAGGCAGTGGATGTTGGTGTGTGTGAATGTGTCTGATGCTTGCGTGAGTGCCAGTGGGATGTGTGGTGCTTATGTGTGCCTGAGCTCCCTTGTGTGTTGTCATGTGTGCATGCTGGTCTAGAGGTGTGCTTGGGAGAGGCTGGGGTACAGGAGATTGGGTCTGGGTGGAGGAAGTTGGAGGGGGGAGGCTAGACACAGGGACAATGGCTGCCATCAGTGCTGAGGCCAAAATCTGAAAAGCTCGCTGAAGGGCCGCCTGACCAGAATGAATGCCCTCCAGGAATGCATTTGTTTGTTGCAACTGCCTTTCTACACCCTGGATGGCATTCAAAATGGTAGACTGCCCAACAGTGAGGGACCTGAGGAGGTCAATGGCCTCCTCACTGAGGGCAGCAGGGGTGACAGGGGCAGGGCCTGAGGTGCCTGGGGCGAAGGTGATGCCCACCCTCCCGGGTGAGCGGGCACTGGGCAAAGGCTGAGGGGCTGCTGGGAGGGCGGTACTGGAAGGGGGGTGTGGCTGTACCTGTAGATGGGGGGTGCACAGATGTTGCCGCCACCACAAGTGAGCTCCCATCAGAGGATGAGTCTGTGTCGCTGGTCTCAGCTCCTGTCCCCGCCGTGGAGCTCCCCTTGCCCTCCGTCCCACTGGTGAAGTCCGATTCCGTAGTGTGGCCCTCCATGGCCATGTGGGATGCAGCCCCCTCGTGCTTCGGTGCCACTGATCCTCTGCCTGATGATGCTAATGCACACAAGAACAGGGAGACCACAAAAAGGGGGGACGACGACAGAAGAAAGACTTGTTCAGTGCATGCATTACCGCTACCGTTGGCGGACACGACAGACACACAAGCCCCCTGCAGTACGCTGCGCTCTTGGGCTCCACTGTTCAATTCCTGGGAAATGGCCTACTAGGATATGGACGGCATCTGCACACATGGATGACACAGTGGCATGACTAGGTGTACTTTGCACTATACAGAGGTGCAGTGGGGTGCCACATGGCCTGCCTTACGGAGGGACCTTGCCTACGGAACTCGCCCTGGCCTAGGGAAACCCACAGCCCACCTCCCCCACCCAGACACCTCCACTGCACACAAATTCAGCAGAATGAGAGTGTACTCACCCCCTTGGGGCTGCTGTGATGCCCTCAAGTGCCCATCTAACTCCGGGTACGCCACCGCCAGGATCCTGAACATCAGGGGGGTCATGGTGCGACGGGCACCCCTCCCATGTTGGGAGGCCATCCCCAGCTGAGCCTCCACCGTCTTCTTGCTCCAGCGGCGAATGTCCTCCCATCTTTTCTGGCAGTGGGTGCTCCGTCTGTGGTAGACCCCCAGGGTCCGGATGTCCTTGGCGATGACACGCCAAATATATTTTTTCTGGTGGGCGCTGACCTACATGATTTGTACAGGGGGAAGAGAAACTTATTACCAACTGCACCATCACAGTTATTGGCCCCCATCCCTACCCTTGCCATGTGGCACATTCACTCACCGTCGGTTCATGCACGCCGCACTCTCCCCGCTTCCTTCTTCCACCCACACCTCACCACACAGGCATAGCCCATACAGCATGCTCCCAGTGTACTTACCTGTTTGTCTGGAGGACCATAGAGTAGAGGCTACTGGGGGAGGACCCCATCCACGAGTTTCTCCAACTCCTCCGAGGTGAAGGCAGGGGCCCTTTCCCCAGACACTCGAGCCATTGTCTCTTCCAGACCGAGGTCACAGCACCACTTGCAGTGTAGGTCCTCTCCTGTCGAAGATCAGGTATCGAGTGACTGAACAGATAGAAAATGGCGGTCACGTCCGTGGCGGTGCGTACCGTCACCGCCGCGTACATCGTCATTGGCTCCTGGAACCCATAGGGTCCAATGTTAACCAATGCAGCATTGCGCCGCGGTCTTCGACCACCTACCGCGATGGTGTACAACGCCAGCGCAGTTACCTCACATCCCATTGTCCCACTTTAGAGGTCAGGCAGCCGCCATTTCAGGGGCCCACATGGCTTCATTTTCAACTGCGTCACACATACCTAGGCCTAGACTCAACACACATACAGGCCACTTTTTAGATTATGATTGGTGTTCTGTGTAAGCTGTGTTTACGTACCTCTGAGTTGTTTGACTCTGTGCTCGCTGTTGTCCTTCATAGGCACTGTCCGCTGGGACATATGAGGAGATGGCGGCATCCTCCGGTTTACCGACCGTTGGTGGACCTGTCGACAATGGAGGAAAGACATGTGATCATCACATACAGGCTTGAACGTGCCACAATCTAGGAACTGTGTACCCAGTTGGAGCCAGACCTGATGTCAGCTATCCGCCATCCCACAGGAATCCCCCCTCAAGTGCAGGTGCTGTCAGTGTTCCATTTCCTAGCAAGTGGGTCATTTCAAACATTAGTGGCCATGGCATCAGGGATGTCCCAGGCTATGTTTTCCAACGTGTTGTCCAGAGTGTTGTCTGCCCTGCTGAAACACATGCGGAGCTACATCGTTTTCCCTCAGGTGGAGGATTGGCCTACAGTGAAAGGTGATTTCTGTGCCCTGGGACATATCCCCAACATCATAGGTGCCACTGATGGGACACATGTGGCTTTGTTACCCCCCCACAGGAGTGAACAGGTGTACAGAAACCAGAAGAGTTATCATTCAATGAATGTACAGATGGTATGTTTGGCAGACCAGTACATCTCCCATGTGAATGCCAAGTTCCCTAGCTCAGTGCATGATGCCTACATCCTGCGGAATAGCAGCATCCCTTATGTGATGGGTCAACTCCAGAGGCACAGTGTGTGGCTATTAGGTGAGCACATGGAAGCAAGTCAGTGGGAATGGTTGTGTGGGTCTGGGGATATCCCTACAGGTTAGTGTGTGTCTAACAGTTGTCCCTCGCCATTTGCAGGTGACTCTGGTTACCCCAACCTCTCATGGCTACTGACCCCAGTGAGGAATCCCAGGACAAGGGCAGAGGAACGCTACAATGAGGCCCATGGGCGAACTAGAAGGGTGATCGAGCGGACCTTCGGCCTCCCGAAGGCCAGGTTCAGGTGCCTCCATATGACAGGTGGATCCCTATTATACTCACCAAAGAAGGTTTGCCAGATCATCGTGGCCTGCTGTATGCTTCACAACTTGGCTTTGCGACGACAGGTGCCTTTTCTGCAGGAGGATGGTCCAGATGGCGGTATTGTTGCAGCTGTGGAGCCTGTGGACAGTGATGACGAGGAAGCAGAAGAAGAAGACATGGACAACAGGGACTCAGTGGTCCAGCAATATTTCCATTGAAACACAGGTAAGAATACAAACCTGCCTACTACATGTACTTAAACACTACTACCTCTCTACTGTCTGTCGTTTTCACCCAGTGTATGGTCACTGAGTTGTCACTTTCCCTTACGATTTCACATATGTGGGTCCCACAGTGTGACATCTGCTTTGATTCCTCATGGACTAGAGCTGTGTGACATAGGTATGTTGACATTACAAATGAAAGAGCTTTTTGCCACAGTGACTGCTAATACAGTATTCCGAAATCACAGACTGACTCCAGATTGTTTTGTGCTTTAAGGGTGTTAATTTAAGTGCTCAATATTGGAGGGGGTAGCAAAATGGTGAGGGTTGATGGTGGAGGAAAGTTCATGGCAGAGTCCAGTCTATTAGTCACACAGGTGCATTGCCCTAATGGGCATAGGAAGTGGAGCTGGGGCAGTTTAAGGATGGACAGGGTGACAAAGTGGGACAGTAGGATGACAAATCAGGGTGGTCTCATTTCTTGGCGGGGGTCTTGGCATCGTTCTCTGTCTTTGTCCTGGATCTCAGGGACCGTTTGCAGGGGGTGGGATGCTGGTGTGGTGATCCTGTGGCTGTGCCTCCTGTCCACTAGCGCCGGCGGGGTGGTGGGTAGTTCATCGTCCATACTAGTGTCAGGGGATCCTTGTAGTGCCACAGTGTTCATCCTGGTGTTGAGAACTTCCTTCAGCACCCATACGATGGTGCCCAGGGTGTAATTGATGGTTCTGAGTTCCTCCCTGAAGCCCGAATACTGTTCCTCCTGCAGGCGCTGGGTCTCCTGAAACTTGGCCAGTACCGTTGCCATTGTCTCCTGGGAGTGGTGGTAGGCTCCCATGATGTTGGAGAGGGCCTCGTGTAGAGTGGATTCCCTGGGCCTGTCCGCCCCCTGTCGCACAGCAGCCCTCCCAGTTCCCCTGTGTTCCTGGGCCTCCGTCCCCTGGACCGTGTGCCCACTACCACTGCCCCCAGGTCCCGGTTGTTGTTGGGGTGGTGGGTTAGCCTGGGTTCTCTGTAGTGGTGGACACACTGCTGATTGACGTGTCCTGGGGACGGAGGTATGGGCCCGCTGGGTGGGTGCTGTGCTATTGTTTCCAGAGGGGGGAAGGTCTGTGGTGGCCTGTGACTGGGTGAGGGGAACCGACTGTCCAGAGGTCCCCGATGGGCCGGGCTGGTCATCTAGATCCAGGTGGACAGAGCTGCTGTCATCACTGTGGGCCTCTTCTGTTAGTGGTGTGGACATGTGTGGACCCTCCTGTCCGGTGACGTTGGGTAGGGGTCCTGCAGGGGTGTAAAAGGATGTTTATTACATCTGTATGTGGCATGGTGTGAAATGGGTGGGTGACCGTGTACCCCAGTGCTTGCATTCCTGTGTGGGACCTTGTGTGATGGTGGTTTAGGGGGGTGTATGGGTATGTGCAGTGGGCATGCTTTAGTGATGGATGTCCATGCTTTGTTGTTGCATGCAGGGCTTGGTGTTAAGATGTGTGGTTTGTGATGTTGGGAAATTTATGAGGAGTTAGAGTGATGGGGGTGAGGGTGAGGGTGGGGGTATGTGCTGGCATGCAGGTAGGGTGGGGGATGTAATAGTTAAGATTTGACTTACCAGAGTCCATTCCTCCACCTACTCCTGCAAGGCCCTCAGGATGGAGAATCGTCAAGACCTGCTCCTCCCATGTTGTTAGTTGTGTGGGAGGAGGTGGGGGTCCGCAGCCAGTCTGCTGAACCGCCAGGTGGTGTCTTGAGACCACGGAACGCACCTTTCCCCATAGGTCGTTCCACCTCTTCATGATGTCCTCCCGATTTCTTGGGTGCTGTCCCACTGCATTGACCCTGTCCACTATTCTTTGCCATAGCTCCATCTTCCTAGCTATGGAGGTGGCTGCACCTGTGCTCCGAATAGCTGTGGCTGTACCTGGACGTTTTCCTCCACCATGACCCTGAGCTCCTCCTCCGAGAACCTGGAGTGTCTTTGCCGTGCCATGGGGTGGTGTAGGTGATGTGTGGGGTGGTGTGTGGGGTGATAAGTGTGCTGATATGTAGTGGTGTGTAGTGTGAGGTACGTAGAAGTTATGTGGATTATGGTGTTGTGTGCCTGTGGATGCAAGTATTGTTGATGGTGGTGTCTCTCTCTGGCCTTCTCTCAGTAATTGTTGTCGTAGGGGTTTGTGGGTGATGTGGGTGTGTGTTTTATATTGTAATGGGTGTGTGGGAGTGGTGTGTGTATGTGTATCAGGTGTGTGTATTTCGATTTGTCCAATGTGGTAGTGTTTTGTATATGTGTGTGTATTTTGAACGCAGCGGTGTGTACCGCCAATGGAATACCGCGCTTGAAAGACCGCTGCGTAGATTCGTGGATCGTGATAGTGTGGCCGTATTTCTGTTGGCGTGACGGTGGAGGATTTGTTTTGCCAGTTTATTACTGACCTTTGGTGTGGCGGACTTGTGTGGGTGTCTGAATTTTGGCGGATTCCGTGCTGTGGGTCATAATAGCTGTGGCGGATTTCCGCTGCCGTGGTGGTGTGTTGGCGGTCTTCTGCACGGCGGTAAGTGGCTTTTACCGCCAATGTTGTAATGACCGCCTTAGTATCTTAACTTTGCACCGAACCATCAGGAAGTGAAGGTTAGACATATAGGTGACTTATAATTTACTTGAGTGCAGTGAAAATGGCTGTGAAATAATGTGTGTGTTATTTCACGCAGGCTGCAATGGCAGGCCTGTGCAAGGGTTTGTCTGAGATCCCTATGGGTGGCAAAGGAAATGCTGCAGCCCATATGGATCTCCTGGAACCACAATGCCCTGGGTACCTAGGTACCATACACTAGGGACTTATAAGGGGGTCAAGTGTGCCAATTGAAATTGGTAAATGAAGTCACTAGCCTACAGTGAGACATTTAGAATCAGAGAGGGCATAAGCACTGAGGTTCTGGTTAGCAGAGCCTCAGTGACACAGTCAAGCACTACTGACAACACATACATTAGGCCACAAAGTATGAGCACTGGGGTCCTGGCTAGCAGGGTCCCAGTGAGAGAGGCAAAACACACTGATATATAGGTTTTTATCTATGAACACTGGGGTCCTTGCTATCAGGATCCTAGTGACACAGTAAAAACACACTGACACACACTCACAAACTCACAAACAGGCCAAAAGTGGGGGTAGAAAGAGGCTACTTTCTCACAGGGTGCACATTTGGAGGGATACAATATAAGGAAAAAAAAAGTTATGAAGTCCTAAGTGCAAACTACGACAAACAGTCAAAAAAGGGATCAGCACTGGGGTGAAAAAAAGTCTCAGCAGTTAAGGGGTTAATAAGGAAAGCATTAAAATATGGCTTTAATATTAATGATAATTTCGAATGTGATTACTCATGTTAATGTGACATCTGAGAAAGCCATTAGGACTGCCATATATACTGATGTGGTGACCCTCTCAACAAGCTAAAAGGTCTGCCTTATATATTGATGTAGTGACCCCTCGACAAAACGAGTAAGCCTGCCTTTCAAATAATGACACCCATTATAGCGTGATATTGCATCTGATATGGGTGGGGTATATTATGTGGTTCACTTCCCAATACGGTATTTGATATAACAGTATCACCAAACTTATTTCCATCTACCTAATGTACATACTTTTAATTTAATATGTAGTATATAGTAGTGTGTGGATATTTCCTTTGAAAAAATAACACTGATTAGAGAGTAAAGTATTGAAATTATGTGGTTCAGTTCCCACTAGGGGTATTTGATATAACAGTATCACCAAACTAATTTCCATCTACCTAATGTACATACGTTTAATTTAATGTGTAGTATTTAGTAGTGTGTGGACATTTCCTTTAAAAAAATAACACTGATTAGAGAGTAAAGTATTGATTGTTGTTGTTGTGTGCCAGCGACTTGCCATTGTTAGCTAACACCACATCCCCTGAGTGGGTCTTGAACTGCTCTGCTTTTATGGTTTATTTTTAACCGAATAAAGTAAAGTAAATAAATTCTGCTCTGCCTCTAGTCCCTGGGAGAATCAAGTACTGCAGAGGGGAACTTGATTCCCAGTCAAAAAAAAACAACAGTTGCAGACTTATCTGCACAGGACCAACATCCTTCACGTCTATTAACTCAATTTCTTACATGCGTTTATCATCAAGATATGTATTTTCGGCATTACATTGCCCCCATATGTATCATTGTATGCAGTCTGTTGTAGCCCTCTATTGTTCTGCCGCATAAATCTATCATCTTTAGGAGAAGGGGGAATATCCCTTTTCCACATGCCCATATTTATGAAGGGGGTCACATATAGTATAGAACACTACTGTGCTGTTTTGCAACTCTCATAAAAAGTGTAAGTGTCTCCTCAATGTAATATCTAAGTTGTATGTGAATATTCATGCCATTAGAATGGTTTGGTATTTTATTGCTGGCTGAACACTGCTAACATGAATTAGGCGTAACATAAGCATTTGTGACACTAGTAGAAGGGTGGAAGAAGTGAAGTAGTGGAGTATAACTCTTTACAAGACTGACAAAGGGATAGAAGGTTGTCATTTATTTGACATTTACACTTTGCTGGGGATAAGCTGTGTGGTGGTCAATGATTACTGATGGTGTTAGACATGAAGATTTCCTGATATTTTGCAGAATTTTGCAGTCATTGCTCTTGACGTGTTGCCAATATATATATATATATATATAATATGACTGTGGCACAAATAGGTTTTATGTTGCAGAATGTGAATGATTACGGCTCATGATGAAGGAAGCAATGCTAGCCTTCAGGCAGTGATGTTTTTGTCAGGCTCTGATACCAACAAGTCCTCTACCTATAACAGCACTATGAGTATTTTGGACCCATGACGTACTATATTAGTTAACAGTGGCTCCTAGAGCACATTTGTGAATGTGCTATCAATCAACTCTACTACTTTAGCAGGTAGTCTCCTGGAACATTGTGTGTGGATAAAATGTTCAATCATCTACTTCATTGATCCCTTGTAGAATCCATTGAATAGTACCACTATTCTACTACCATTGTACCCCCAAATAAATCAGCTGGCATTTTGTGGTTGTAGGCTAGCATGTAATGCATTTATGTGGAAACAATAGATCAACCAGTCACATAGATTTCCACAGAGCAAAAGTCGTGCATGGTGTAGGAGGCTGGATCTCTATATAGTGTACAAAAACGATACACACTGTGCAGAGAGTCAGAGTAACCACACCTTGGTACCTGGGGGCAAAAATAAATCACCTAATGCTCGAACGAGCTGTTCGGCTAATCCAGGAGATGTGCTAAGCATTTGCTGCACTCAAGTATCAATAAATGTGGACACACACTCAGAAGAATAACTTGATACCAATTTGCAAAACTACTTCATATGTTAACAAAATTCTTAAGACCAAGATCACCAAAATCAGGTAAGTACTCTTCAAGTTCTGTTTTTTCAAAGTTTAGAAAATGTTGTGTTTCTGTGCATAATTATGCACCATAGGAGTCAATAGGAGAAAAACTTAAAATTGCATATAAAATCAGGCAATGCTCTCAAAAGTGTCACCTTTAGTTTCTAGTTCCTGGTTGTTGAGATGTCCTGTGAACCGAACAGAGAAGTTTGGGTGGCTCCAAGTTGTGGCGGGAGCAGCGGCTGAAAGCTTTGGAGCTGGTGGGCCACAGGGAATGGGACAACTTAGAAACACACTGCACAGGGGGACTTAAAGATAAGTCTGGTGGGTCCCCTTGGAGGGTCAAGGTCACTAGGGGTTAGAGACACCTAGAGCACAGTTGGTTCTCTGATACAGGGGCCAGGGAGGCCGGGTGCAGAGCAGAAAGGTCAGCCAAGGGCCGTGCATCCAGGATCCCTTGGAGCTGGGGGCAGGTCACTTTGAGGGTGTATTGCAGGTCAGCAAGGCCACTCTGGAAGGTGGTTCATGGGTGCCCTCAAGTCCCTCAATTGGTGCTTAATTCTGGTCCTTAGAGATTCTCCTTTACACTTTTCTTCTGGGTGTCGGACATTAGGGATCCAATACCCTGGGCTATGGTGTCAACACCAGGGCAGTGCGCACTCTATTGGTGACTAGAATGCAAAAACCCAGCACTCTCAAAACAACGTAATTTATGCATTGTGCTGATATGTTGTTGTTTAAATTTTTGCATTGCAGAGTTCAATCCTGAAGACTTATTTTTAATGTGCTTACAAATGCTGTTCATTTGCAATGTATTGCTGCAGGCTTTCAGAGTGTGTTAGGGTGTGGTCCCTTTCCAGGGCCTTCTAGAGACTTTCCCTGCAACATGCCTGGCTGTGGTTGTGGGCTGGGCCAAGACTCTATAAAAAGGAGCCAGCCCAGCTCCAAGTGCTCACTATTCAGAGGTCCCAGTGCAGAGCAGCAGCTACTTCCTGAGCTCCTGTCCCGGTGGCCTATTTGATCTTCCAGACATCTGACTTTCATTCTTCTTTTGGAGATCCTTGTTCTGGGCTGTAAGACAGTGGTTGGGCTGGCCTCCTGACACCGTTATCGAGAACTCTCATGTTCTTGGGCCTAATTCTTTTAGGATTTGACAGAGTACTTTGCGCGTGTGAAATATGCGCTTGAGTGTTTGTGACATTTGCAGGGTGACTTGCGAATTGGCAAGACGCGTGATTCGTTTCATGATAATTTAATCTTGTTATTCATTGCACGCTACCATTACTTGACATTTGCATGGTGGCTTAAGAATCGGCAAAAGACGCGCAATTCGTTTAATTGTACTTTGATCTTGTTATTCATTGTGAGCTGTTATTTCTTGGCATTTACATCGTGGTTTACGAATCGGCAAGACACGCAATTCGTTTAATGATGATTTGACTTTGATATTCATTGCGTACTACCATTTCTTGGCATTTTACATGGTGACACTTGAATCAACAAGACGCACGATTCTCTCCTCAAGTTTAATTAATTTTGTTTATTGTATGCCACTATTCTAAGATATTTATCATGTAATATTCGAGTTGACAAGTTATGTGATTTGTTTTCCTGAATCCATATTGTGTTATTCATGGTGCACAATCCTTTTATAGTCTTTACTATATATATATGTATATATATATATATATATATATATATATATATAAATCTACAATATGCTCAATTTGTGTTGAAACATTTTAAGAGTACACAGAAGATCAGAGTTTCTAGATGCAATATTGTATGGTCCTAGTATGCATTCTCAAAAAAGGATTTATATGACTGGCTTAAAATTTTGTCAGAATGTTTTTATGATTCTCATGTAAAGGAAAGTACTTGAATAAGAAAGTTTTCATTTAATCCATCTTGATTCCCTTACAGGTATCCGGCCATATTGAAACTTAGTCATTTTAAATTTAATTCTTAGATTGTTCATGTTGTCAGAATGACTATGCTTAGAATCATAGTTTAGTATTGATTTCAGGAGATATAATTTTCACATTGTGTGTTCTAACCTTTTTCTTACTACAGGTCTCCTTCCCAGCTGTTTCCCTTCCTAATCCCCTCTTCCCCTCTTGAACTCTCTTAGCCTCTGTGATTTATCTATCAGAGTCTTGGAGCTGTTCAGTGGTGGACGTGTTGGGAACGTGCGCAGACCCCGAGAATCTGGTGACTCTGACAGAATAGTGAGCCCACAAATTATGATCCTCCTGGTTTGTGTATGTTCTCAGCATGGCCACGCTGGACGAGTTAGTCAGGGCTATCACCCATCACCAGGCAGAGGTGGTATCATCCAAAGAATTGACAACTAGCTTAGCTGAGAGAGAGAGTCAGTTGCAAGATAAGGTAGACAAGAAGGAACAAAGTCCCACAGGTGTGTCCTGGCCAGGTACTTCTTCTCAGGCTTCTGGAAGTAATCCGACAAACATTTCCCTAAATGTTCCTTACGCAAATTCCTTTAGGTCCCCCAGAACGTTTCTCAGGTGACCCTTTGAAAGCGCAATCTTTCCTGGTTCGAGTGGGACTACACTTCACCTGCAGACCACATATTTTCCCCGATGTCCAATCCAAAGTAGCTTTCTTGTTATCATATTTGGCTGGGGATGCAGCTACTTGGGCAATTCCTCTTGTGCGTAAAAATAGTCCCTTGTTGTACAACTGGAGAAATGTTGTTTGTGAGTTTGAGAGAGATTTTGATCGTAGAACTGTAACACAGTCAGCAGATCGTGAATTATTAGATTTACGCCAAGGGAATCAAGACCTAGTGTCGTATTTAGCCAACTTTAACCGGCTGGTTGCCAAAACATCCTGGCCTGAAGAAAAACAAGCGGTCTTGTTTTACAAGGGACTCAAAGAGGAACTAAAAGATATCTTAGTGCAAATCGACCCACAACCTACAGACTGTCAAGAATTAATAAACCTTGTCTTGAGGCTTGATCATCGTTTAGCAGAACGTAAAGGAACGCGCAACAAGATTGAAAAATATTCATGGCGTGTTCATGATAACAGAAACTCAAGAACTCCGAAAGAGAGAACGCCGGAACCGATGGAAATTGGAACCATCAGAAGACCTCTGACCAAAGACGAAAAGGACCTACGCAGAAAAAATGGACAATGTCTTTATTGTGGACGGAAGGGTCTTTTTGCCAAAGATTGTCCAATCAAACCAAAGAACAAGCAAGGTCCAGAAGGTCACAGCCAATGCACCAGTCGAGTTGGAAAACTAAAACACCCGAGATGCAGAGAAGGGTTGCTCTTGGGTGTCACCGTGGATCCTTCACAATCTAGACATCTCAAACTGGAAATAAGAGTTCAGGTCAAGAAAAAGATCTATTTAAAAAAAGCTCTAGTCGATTCTGGGGCTACTGGGAACTTTGTTGATGTCCAATTGGTTCATGCATGGGGGATCCCATGTATTGAAAAGAAGGCCCCAGAAATCATCCAAGCAGTCGATGGAAAACTCTTGACTGGAGGTCCAGTAACTCTTCAGACTATCCCCTTGTTGATGATTTGTGAAGATAAGAATCAAAGAAAGAAACATAAGGAGAAAATCATTCTTGACGTGATCCATGCTCCCCAATATGGGATTATTCTTGGCTTGCCATGGTTAACTCATCACAATCCAGAGATCAATTGAGCAGAATGAAAAATCGTGTTCTCATCTGTGCTATGTAACAAACAATGCCTCCAAAAGATTCAAGTACCAAAAGTTTGTAACTCTTACATAGCTACTGCCGCCGAGAAAGAAATTCAGCTGCCCAAACAGTATTCATCTTACAAAGATGTATTTGATGAGAAAGGAGCAGAGACTCTACCTCCTCACAGATCTTATGACTGTCAAATTTATCTAGCCCCAGGTGCGATACTTCCCAACTGTCGTGTATATGCCCTGTCAAAACATGAAAATCAACATTTACGAAAATACCTAGATCAATTTTTGGAGAATGGCTTCATTCGCCCCTCTAAGTCTCCTGCAGCTTTACCTTTGTTTTTTTGTTCCAAAAGCTAATGGAGAACTTCGAGCTTGCATCGACTATAGGGGTTTGAACAAAGTCACCATCAAGAATAAGTATCCTTTACCCCTAACTCCGGTATTATTGGAACAAGTAAAGAGAGCAAAAATCTACACGAAGCTTGACCTTCGAGGTACTTATCATTTGGTCAGAATGAGAGAGGGTGACGAATGGAAAACAGCGTTCAAGACAAGATATGGCCTTTTTGAATACACCGTCATGCCTTTTGGTCTGTGTAATGCTCCAGCAGCATTTCAATTTTTCATGAATGACGTTCTTAGAGATTACCTCGACATATTTGCCATAGTCTACATCGATGACATTTTGATCTACTCTGACAATGAAAACGAACATGTCCAGCATGTCAAGAAAATTCTTGCAGCCCTTCGAAAGCACCATTTATATTGCAAACTAACCAAGTGTGAGTTTCATGTTACCACAGTTGAGTTTTTAGGGGTTATTTTACCCCTCAAGGTATGGTGATGGCAGAAAAGAAAGTAAAAGCCATATCTGATTGGCCCACCCCAAAGACTGTTTGTGATGTACAATGTTTCCTGGGGTTTGCAAATGTTTACCAGAGATTCATAAATCATTTCTCCCAGACAGTGGCTCTAATCACTAAGCTACTAAGAAAGAAAGAAAAGTTTGTATGGTCCCCAGAAGCTGATCAAGCCTTCTCGACTTTGAAGAAAGCTTTCTCCACTGCCCCAGTCTTGACTCATCCTGATGCGAATCGACCTCTCATAGTGGAAGCTGATGCTTCAGATGTAGCAATAGGAGCCGTCTTATCACAACAAACTAAAGACTCTGGTCAACTTCATCCTGTAGCTTATATGTCTCGGAAGTTGAACGAAGCCGAACAGAACTATGTAATTGCTGAAAAAGAGCTTCTGACGATTCCTGACGCCTTTAAAGAATGGAGACATCATTTGTTGGGTGCCAAATACACTGTCACAGTATATACTGATCATCGTAATCTTCAATTCATGAGTTCCGCCAGACTTTTGACCTCTCGGCAATTACGCTGGATGCTGTTTTTTGCTGAATTTGATTTTGTAGTAACCTTCCAGCCTGGTAAAGATAATCGCAAAGCTGACGCCTTGTCCCGTCTAGAGTATACCACGTTGCCTGCATTTCAAGCCTCCAGAGCAATCATTGCTCCTGACAAGGTTCTATGTATCATAAAAACTGAAGATTTCTTTAAAGACATTCGCAACTCTTTCACTGTTGAAAAATGCCAAACATGGGCCCAAGCAGATCCCAAAAGGTCAATCAAGCAAGGGCTACCCTTTCATGGCGCTCGTTTGCTCGTACCCACTACCAAACTTCGCAAGATTGTGTTTCATTGGTTGAATGTTATACCGACGGCAGGTCACCCAGGTACTCCTAAAACTCTTGAACTGATCCAACGCTATTTTTGGTGGCCTACCCTAACAAAAGATGTAAAAGCAATGGTAAGCAACTGCAAAGTTTGTGCTTGCATTAAAACAAGTCATTCAAAACCAAAAGGGTTGTTACATCCACTTCCATCCCCAAGTCGTTATTGGGAGCACATTTCTTTAGACTTTATTACCGGTCTGCCAGTGGTTCAACAGCATTCAGTAATTCTGGTGGTAGTAGATAGTCTCACAAAATATGGACTTTTCATTGCCTGTAAAGAATTGCCCACTTCTAGTGAACTGGCAACTATTTTACTGAACAGAGTGGTTCGTTATCATGGACTGCCAAAAGTTATCCTCTCCGATCGGAGGTCGCAATTTGCCTCCAATTTCTGGAAGACATGGTGTAAAACACTCCAGGTGACATCTACGCTATCTACTAGTCACCATCCTCAAACAGATGGTCAAACGGAGAGACTAAATCAGACTTTGAAACAATACCTACGTGCCTACGCTGAAAAGGCACTTCATTCTTGGACATCTATGCTCTGGTTAGCTGAGTTATCTTACAATAACTCATTCCACACTTCTTTTGGCATTACACCCTTTTTTGGTTTATTTGGCTATCATCCTGACACCCTGCCCATCACAATTCCTCAAGAAAGTTCTCTTACTCCAGCTGTGTCAGAAACCATTCAGCATTTGCATCAAACCCAGAAACTGATTCAACGGCATTTAGAAAAAGCCAAAAAAAATACAAAAGACATTATGACAAGAAACATTGTGAGGGACTGCAATATCAACCAGGTGACAAAGTGTGGCTTTCCACAAAACATATAGACTTCAAAAAGAAGCACATGTTTAATCCCAAATTTATAGGTCCTTACACAGTCATTCAGCAAATCAACCCGGTAACTTATAAACTACAATTGCCCAGATCCTTATGGATTCATCCAGTGTTCCATACTTCTCTATTGAAAAGGGCAGTCCAAAAGGTCCACCCTCATCCAGCTCCTGTTCTAGTACAGGGAGAAGAAGAATATGAAGTTAAGAAAGTGTTGGTTCTAAACTACGAGGGTGTAATCTATGGTACTTAATCTCATGGAAAGGTTATGGTCCTGAAAGTAACTCATGGGTTCCCGCATCTGATGTTCATGCTCCAGTACTTGTGAGAAGCTTTCATCATCTTTATCCAGGCAAACCAGGCTCTAGAGCACGTCTGGGAGAGGGGAGTACTGTCAACACCAGGGCAGTGCGCGCTCTATTGGCGACTAGAATACAAAAACCCAGCACTCTCAAAACAACGTAATTTATGCATTGTGCTGATATGTTGTTGTTTAACCTTTTGCCTTGCAGAGTTCAATCCTGAAGACTTATTTTTAATGTGCTTAAAAATGCTGTTCATTTGCAATGTATTGCTTCAGGCTTTCAGAGTGTGTTAGGGTGTGGTCCCTTTCCAGGGCCTTCTAGAGACTTTCCCTGCAACATGCCTGGCTGTGGTTGTGGGCTGGGCCAAGACTCTATAAAAAGGAGCCAGCCCAGCTCCATGTGCTCACTATTCAGAGGTCCCGGTGCAGAGCAGCAGCTACCTCCTGAGCTCCTGTCCCGGTGGCCTATTTGATCTTCCAGACATCTGACTTTCATTCTTCATTTGGAGGTCCATGTTCTGGGCAGTAAGACAGTGTTTGGGCTGGCCTCCCGATGCCATTGTCGAGAACTCTCATGTTCTCTGGCCTAATTCTTTTCGGATTTGACAGAGTACTTTGCGCGTGTGAAATATGCGCTTGAGTGTTTGTGACATTTGCAGGGTGACTTGCGAATTGGCAAGACGCGCGATTCGTTTCATGATAATTTAATCTTGTCATTCATTGCATGCTACCATTTCTTGACATATGCATGGTGACTTAAGAATCGGCAAGACTCGCGATTCGTTTTATGGTGTTTTAACTTTGTTCATTGCGCCCTACCATTTCTTGACATTTACACGTTGGCTTAAGAATCGGCAAAAGACGCGCAATTCGTTTTATTGTACTTTGATCTTGTTATTCATTGCGAGCTGTTATTTCTTGCCATTTAAATCGTGGTTTACGAATCGGCGAAGACGCGCGATTCGTTTAATGATGATTTGACTTTCATATTCATTGCGTACTACCATTTCTTGGCATTTTACATGGTGACACTTGAATCGGCAAGACGCACGATTCTCTCCTCAAGTTTAATTCATGTTGTTTATTGTATGCCACTATTCTAAGATATTTATCATGTAATATTCGAGTTGACAAGTTATGTGATTTGTTTTCCTGAATCCATATTGTGTTATTCATGGTGCACAATCCTTTTATGGTGTTTACTATATATGTATTAATAAATATACAATATGCGCAATTTGTGTTGAAACATTTTAAGAGTACACAGAAGATCAGAGTTTCTAGATGCAATATTGTATGGTCCTAGTTTGCATTCTCAAAGAAAGATTTATATGACTGGCTTAAAATTTAGTCAGAATGTTTTTCTGATTCTGATGTAAAGGAAAGTATTTGAAAAAGAAAGTTTTCATTTAATCCATCTTGATTCCCTTACAGGTATCCGGCCATCTTGAAAGTTAGTCATTTTAAATGTAATTCTTAGATTGTTCATGTTTTCAGAATGACTATGCTTAGAATCATAGTTTAGTATTGATTTCAGGAGATATAATTTTCATATTGTGTGTTCTAACCTTTTTCTTACTACAGGTCTCCTTCCCAGCTGTTTCCCTTTCCTAATCCCCTCTTCCCCTCTTGAATTCTCTTAGCCTCTGTGATTTATCTATCAGAGTCTTGGAGCTGTTCAGTGGTGGACGTGTTGGGAACGTGCGCAGACCCCGAGGATGTGGTGACTCAAACATATGGCACATCTCTGCCAATGGAGGATGCAGTGCTACCAATCTTAGCACACTTGCAGGATTTGTCCTCCAGCTCTATCAGGTAGAATCTGGTTGGGCTGCTGTGTCTGGCTTATTTGTCAGCGACCGGTCAGTGAACTGGACTTCACTGGTTTCTTGTCTGCAGGGTGCAGGGAGTGATGCCTTCACTCAAAGGGAGGTTCTTGGTGATTTCTAGAAGGTTGGAGTTCCTCTGGGGTTTCTTAGAGTCCACCCAATGTCCATGTCGAGTCATTGGTGCAGCAGGCAGGGCATGGTGCCCTTTTCTTCTGGCAGCAGGACTTCAGTTCTCGAGCCTTAGGTCTTCTTTGTCACTGGCCTTCTTGTGTCCATCAAATCATATTTCCAGATCTAGGGATGCACACTAAATATTGTATTTAGTGGGCATTGGGGGGGTTCCTGGTAGTGGCCAATGGGTCACTTAACTTCGGGTGGCTACACCCACTATGTGACCCCCTTCCTGTGGGAAGGGGTCACATCCCTAACACTGGTTGGCTATTTTCCTGCCATCTAAGATGGATTCAAATGAAATGGAGTGGTAACCTCGTATGCCATACCTGAGTGGGGCTTCAGATTGAGGGAGCACTCCCCCTATCCTCCTGTTCCTCCCACCAAAAGCGGGGTCTGGGATGAGGGTGACCATCCACTGCTAGCAGCAAATGGCTGGAGTGGAGCTTCAAAGGTGGTATGGCCTTTGAAGCTTCCTGCCAGAGCAGGGCATATTCCTGGGGGAGGAGGTGTGGCACTTCTGCTGAGAAAAGGCTTTGTCTTGTGGTCCCAGGGATCCGGATTTGTGTGTGGTGGTGATAGGCTGGTTTGGACTAGACAGCAATTGTGCCAACATGGTGCAGATGTTGCAGGGGCACCTCTAAGGTCGCCCCTGGGTACATGGTGTATTAAATCCAGCACTGGTACCAGTGAGGATGTATTATTATGAGTTGATTGATACCAAAACAACCCTGGGTTCAGAGTAGCCATCATGTTGCTAGGTAACTTGTTATGACTAGTGTCCAGCACATGTACTCACTATGGCTCCCCTGTACACTTACTGTGCCTTTAAGGTTTTGTAAAGACACAGTATGGCAATATTTTTTCATTTAAACACATACCCTCACATGTATTATAGTGCACCCTGCCTTAGGGCTGTAAGACCTGCCAGAGGTGTGACTTAGCTATAGTCCATGCAGTGTTAGTGGACAGGGCACTTTTGGTGATTGCTATGTTGAGTTTGTAACTTTTAAATGTACCAGGTCATGCATTTGCATTATCAGTCTGCATGAGGCTGGCGTGGGGGTATCTCAGCGTAGCACAATTGGTGCTGCAGCTCTGGGGTACCCTCTTCAGTATCCAGGCCCTAGGTACCAGGAGTAGCATTTACCAGGGAGTTACAAGGGTGGTTGAAATGGCAAACACAGTATAGTTTTGAGGAAAGAGCTCCTTCCCTGGGAATCTGTATAGCAGGGTCCAGGGCACTTACAGTTCATAACCACAACATTTCCCAGGCAAAAAGTGGGGGGGCTAACCATGCAAAAAGATACCTCTTTTACACATACTAGTGGTAACTACTCTAAAAAGCGATCTGCAACATCCACTATGAATCACATTTCAGCATAGCATTTGGTCATCCCTTCTGCATGAGTACATTCAACAAGAAAATGTGCAACATTACATGATGCACCACCAAGTCTTCCCTCCCAAACATGATAAGGGCTATCTTATTCCAGACCCATACCAAAATGCAAATATGTCATTATGAAGCACAAGTATATATGATTCCACCTGTGCTCGTCATGAAGGCCAAGCTGGTATAGGTCAGCTATAGGTGCATATTGAAAACCACATGCTTCAGACACTACAAGCAGTTTCTAGCATTGCATACTAGATAAAATGTTCATGGACTGCAACTTGCAAAACACGCAGTGCAAGATATGGTTCTACACAATCAAGGTGACTTACCTAAAGTTGGGAAGTGGATTATTGGTAAGGGCAAGTAAGTACATACACCTAGCAAAAGGCCACTAAACACCACTTAGGTCCAGTTAGGTCTCAATAAATTCAATCCAGCTCAACCCTTGGCAGCTTGGCAATGAGCAACAAGGCTTAACTTAGGAGACAAGTGTGTAAAGCATTTAAAAATCAGAAAACAGTAAATAAGTAAAACACAAAACTCAATAAAAGTCCAACACCGATTCATCACAATGGGGTATAGTTTTATCTTTAAAATGACACCCAAATTATTAAAATTGGATAAAGGGAACCAGAGGTCTGAATTTTTTAAGAATTTATGTTTTCTAGCACATGGAAGCATTAGCGCTCAAAGGGTTAAAAAAGATCACACTGGACATGGACATGGACATAGTGCAGAGTTCAGGCCACCCACAAGGTAACACTGTGACACTTACTTTCAGAAGTGTTTCTTGATTCAGGAAAGTGGTCCACATCACCAGCCAAGGGTTCGGAGTCTCTGGTTTGCCTCGTGGGATCTGGGACTACAACTCCCACAATGCACCTCTCCAACCTATGGAGTTGCTCCAAATGCTTCCAGATTTCTGTATCTTCTTCCAGAGGTCCTTTTTGGGTCCTTGAAGTGTCCACAACTTGATCCAAGTTTCCAGAAGCTCTGAGTTGCTCCTTGGGAGTTGGGACTACATTTCCTAGAATGCACCTGGTCAGAATCCTCAAATGGCCACTGGATGCTGGTCAGCTGGGCTCTGCTTGCAGGACTTGATGCAGGGGACCTTGGACAGCTCCTTTGTACCTTTAGCAAACAGGGAGTCCCTTCTTAAAGCAATGGAAGACAGGCAAATTTATCCTTGGTCCTGGGGCAAAAAGCCAGAGGCTGGCCAATCAGATCAGGACACTACAGAGCTGAAGTTAGCAACTTTCAGATAGAATTTTAAAATTATTTACCTGTGCTAGTTTTATTATATCCATCAATGGCAAGTTGTGGGATTTATTATAGCAATTAATTTGATACTAAACTCAAGGTATCTGTTTGTTATGGGGACTTTGTTAATTAAATTAAAGTCTCCCCATTTTAGCCTATAGAGGCCATTCACTGCAGTGAGGGAAAAATGAATTTGGCTATTTTACCTCACCATGGCTTATAAAACCATGTTTATAAGGTCCCTGCTTATAGTTACATGGCACCCAACCCTAGGGGCACACACAGCACACCTTAGAGGTAACGCATGGTTACAAATAAGGTAGTTTAAGACTTTGGAAGAATGTTTTATTCCAAATAGTCACATTTGCATATAACTTCAGTTTAAAAGCAGCCAGCAAGGCAGGCCTGCCTTTAAGATGCCCCTGGGTACCCCAGCAGTGCACCTGTGGGTGCACCATCTATGCTGGTGTCCCTAACCCTACATGCCCATCTACTTGGGACTTATAGGTAGGTTGACATATCCAATTTTGATTAGCCTAATTTTCTCACTTATTTTACACAGAGCACAGGCCATGGGGCTGGTTAGCAGTACACAGGACACCATCAGAGTCAGGAAAACACCAGCAAAAAGTGAAACATGGGGGCAAAAAGTTAGGGGAGCTATGCAATCAGCCCTGTTTTCTCATGCATACAGTCTCAAACACCATGCTCACCTCTGGTCATTATCTGCACAGTGACCAGTATATAGATTTTATCCTTCAAATAACACACTTCATTACACAGAACTGATTACAGTACGAATGACAACTAATGTTTCAAAGCCCAATGTGTGAAATGCATTCTTGACCAGCATCATACTTCTGATGCATGACAACAAAGTGGTCTCTTACAGACAATACAACATTGGCTCACAGATAGGAGTGCCAAATGTGCACCACTGATAACACTCCATATGAAGGTAGAACCAATACATGAACGATTAACCTAAACAAGAGGTGACAAAATGACAATTTGGTACTTATATGTGTACTGCATTCTGCAGCACACATAGAAGTGCCAGGTCACTATTATAGACTGTTTATATGCAGGAAGGGACACCTTCCTGCAAATAAACAATCAATATCCTAAATGCAGACACCCTTGAACTATGGTGGAAGGATGTCTGCATTGGCGCTGGCAGCTAAATTTAGCACCGCCGCAGGAGGAAACACCGGGGAGTGCCATAGTTTTGTAAATACGGCACATCACTGCACTGCAAATTTTGTCACAGCGCCATGCTGCGCCACTGTTTTGTAAATCTGGGCCATAATCATTAATTAAGTAATTACCTACAAATATGTATTGTTTTTCAACAAAATGTGACATTGGTTACTTAACTATTCACTGATATTATGTCATATGTGATTGCTGGTTTCATTTAGTGTTTTACCAAAGTTTAACAAACCAGATTTATTTCGAGTGTGTGTGGCAAATTGTAAGAGATAACAGTGAAGTGTGAAGAGAGAGGTGCAATTGTTGTTTGGGTGTGTTTCAGTGTAATTGAAAATATGCAAAACTTTATGCCACCCAAATTTTTCTTAAGTAGCCCAGGAGAGCCAACCATTCCATTGAGGAAATGAAAGAAGATGTTCAACCATTATGCAAGAGTGTGTAGGCCAATGTTAAGAGCAGAAAGGTGGTATTCTCTACTGATACATTGCTTGGTGGGTAAGAGGAAAGAGTTTATGGAAAATTTACAAGATCTGTGTGCTGAGGAACAAAGGAATTTAAATGAGTAGGAATTATGTTTATTGAAAATGGATAGACATTTCCTACGCAGTGTGAGCACAATAATGGAGAGATGTTAGTTTGGAAGGCATAAACAAGGATAGGATGAGACAGTTTGTTAGAAATGGGATTTTTGGTTGATAGTCAGGTTACCCCCTGTCCAAGCAAGAACCCTTACTCTAGTCAGGGCAATCAAGATACACACTTAGATAGCCGTTGCTCACCCCCTTGGTAGCTTGGCAAAAGCAGTCAGGCTTATCTCAGAAGCAATCTGTGGGGTTTTGGGTGCACTACTTATACCACTTTCTGCCTTGGAAGTTGGTAAACTTCAAAGGAAAGTCTGTTGTTCACAAGATCCTGCCTTGCCCAGGCCAGGCTCCAGACTCACACCAGGGGGTTGGAGAAGGCATTGCGTGATGGCAGGCACAGCCCAATCAGGTGTAAGTGGCCACTCCTCCCTTCACTCTAGCTTGGATGGCTCATCAGGATATGCAGGCTACACCCCGGCTCCCTTTGTGTCACTGTCTAGAAGAGATTCACAAATAGCCCAACCCTCATTCTGACGCAGACCACGAATCCAGAAACAGACAGCCACAGAATGGATTGAGCAAGAAAATGCCTAATTTCTAAAAGTAGCATTTTCAAACTAAAAATCTAAAAACCAACTTTACTAAAAGATGTATTTTTAAATTGTGAGTTTAGAGACCCCCAAACTCCACATTTCTTTGTGCTCTCAAAGGGAAACTGCACTTTAAGGATATTTAAAGGCAGCCCCCATGTAAACCTATGAGAGAGATAGGCCTTGCAACAGTGAAAAACACATTTGGCAGTATTTCACTGTTAGGACATATAAAACACACAAGTACATGTCCCACCTTTAATATACACTGTACCCTGCCCATGGGGATAGCATGCCCTACTCTAGGGGGGGGCCTTACATGTATACAAAGGGAATGTTTAGGCCTGGCAAGTGGGTACACTTGCCAAGTAGATTTGGCAGTTTAAAACTGTACACACAGACACTGATGTGGCAGGTCTGAGCCATAGTTACAGGGTTACTCACGTTGGTGGCACAACCAGAGCTATAGGCCGAATAGTTGCATTTGATTTACAGGTCCTGGGCACCTCTAGTGTACTCTACTAGGTACTTACTAGTAAATCAATCATGGAAAATCCAATTACACATACACTTTACACAGGAGCACTTGCACTTTAGAACTGGTCTGCAGTTGTAAAGTGCCCAGGGTACCAAAAACAGCAAAAACACAGTCCAGCACACAGTCAAAACAATGGAAGCAGAGGCAAAAAAGACAGGGAAGACCACGTCAAGGATGCCAGATCTAACACAGTTGAAGAGTATGTAGCGAGTCTAAGAAAACTAGAAGCCATGTGCAAGTTTGGTGCAAGGTTGGAAGAAAGAATTCAAGATCAGTTTGTGTTAAGATGTAGTAGTTTCAAGATAATGGAAGAATTGTGGTTAGATGATGAGCCACCCTTAGAGGAAGTGATTATGGTGGCTAAGAAAGTGGAGCTTATATTAATGTGTGTTTCAGAATTAAGTTCAACTAAGGATAAAAGTGTGACAAGTTCAGAAAAAGAAGAGTTGGTGTGTGAAGAAAATAACAAAGATTGTCAAAGAAAAAGAGAAAGAGTTAGCACAAATTTCAATAGAGAAAGTTTTAGGTGTGGCAATAGTGGTCACAAAATGAAGGTGTGTAGTTGTTCAGCTTTGAGTGTCTATTGCAAATGGCTGTGGGAAAAAGGTCATTTTTACAAATGCTGTCATAACCAAAGATAAAATAATATCACAAGACATGTTAAGGAATTTTCCCAGGAAATTGTGTTTCAAACTACCAAGTCAGCTGACAAGAATGAACCTCCTAGTGAAAATGTGATAGATGGGGTAAAAGTGTTTATGCGATTTGACTCCTCTTCACATTCGATGATCATTTCTAAACAGTGGTGTGACCGATTCTTTCATAAAAGAAAGAAATTACATACCATCAATGTGATCCCTGGAGGGTATGGGGCACCAAATCAAAACTGCAGATTATTTTGACGGATGTTTAGAGTTATGGGGAAGATATGTAGTAGCTAAGGTTCATGTGTTAAATAAAGGGGACAACTTATTGAGCTCGCCACACCAAAGATTGTTAGTGGTAGTGTTTAACCCAAATACTGAGCCTCAGGTTCAGGAGGCCCAAATGAGAGAAACAGATGTTGTTTCTAAGTTTCCAGAGGTTTTCACATAGCCTTTAGTGTGCCTAAAAAACTGTAAACTTTGCATTAAGTTAAGGGAAGGTGGAATTCCCTTCACTGAAAAAGTCAGGAGAGTTCCTCTGACATTGCAAGACCTAGTCAGTGCTGAACATATGAGGCTAGAGTCTACAGGTGTAATAGAGGAGGTAGAGGCAGCAGAGTGGTTGGCTCCCAATATTGTGGCCAAAAAAAAACAATGGGGAATATCATATTATGTGTGGGCCTCAGAGCACTAATTAGAGAGGTGGTGGTGGACAATTTCCCTCTTCCCAACATCCAGGAAATCATTTTGACATGAAGGGGAGTGAAGTTCTTCACCGCATTGGATTTATCATCAGTGTACCATCAGGAGGAATTGAATGGTAGGTCACAAGACCTTACTGCATTCAGAACGTTCATAGGAGGTTTGAAATGTAGAAAAATGCTGTTTGATCTTGTGTCAGCCTCATCAGTGTGCAATGAGTAAGGTTTTGAAGAATTTGGATGGGGTAAGGTGCTATCAAGATGAAGTTTTGATATTTCGAAACATGGTGGAAGAACACAGTTTCTGAGTCTGTAGTGTCTTAAAGAGGTTAAAAGAGGCAGGTCTTACGCTCAAAAGGAAAAAAATGCCAGTTTGTCATGGTTGAGGGAGGATATCCGGGACAGCTGATTTCGGGTGGAGACGTGAAACTCAAGCAGGAATTGGTTGACACTATAAAAAAATGTAAAGACACCACAGCCAAAGAGGAGTTAAGTTCATTCAGTAGAATGGTGGAGTACTATGGGAGATACATAAGGAACTTAGCAGAAAAATATGTGAGTTTGAAATGTCTTTTAAAAAAAGGGCAAGGAGTTTGTGTCGAGTGAACTATGTGAATTGAAGTTTAAAACAACAAAAGATGAGTTGAAACCGGCACTGTGCTAACAAATGTTTATTCCAGGCAAATGTACACTCATTATTACAGATTCCAGCTCTAAAGATTTCGGAGCTGTGTTGACCCAGAGAAGCAAAGGACAGAAAAGATTAATTGTGTGTGCCTCCAAAACATTGAATGTATCAGAAAAAAAACTATTCAGTGACAGAAAGGGAGACACTGCCAATTTTCTCAATTTAATTTAGGGAATTTATTGTTAGACCATAAGCCACTAGTGGAAGTGTTCAAGAAGAAAGGGCTGGATTGCATTTCAGCAATAATACAAAGGTGGATAATTGCACTCCAAGAGTTCAGGTTTAGTGTAGGGTATCTGCCAAGCATGCAAAATGTTGGGGGGACTGCCCTTGAAGATTGGTAGATGAGGAGCAAGCTAGAGAAAAACAAGATAAGTTGTGAGATGTGAAAGAAGATGTATGCGAGCCCAGTTCCTTTATGGTACACTGTGATAAAGGGGATTATTAGTTGGAGGGGATCTTGGACCTCACCAAGTATTAATGGCAAAACTCTGTACCAGGTCCAGTAAGGTCTCAGAAATCTAAGACTGAGCTTAACCCTTGGTACCTGTAGCACAGAACATAGGCATAACTTAGGAGAAATGTGCAAAGCATTTATCAGTACTGCAACAGAGCTAACAGTGAGGATGGTTCTTATGGCATAAGTGCCTGTGAGCGGGCCCCCTGCCACCTGGAGGTCACTGAAAGGTAGGGACACATAAGCAAATATGGATTCAAATAACATGTGGGCTGCCATTTTGAACTCAATGCAAATGACAGTTATGGCTCTTAAGCATCACGCACACAAAATGGACATTTAGGTGGTTTTCAATAACATGGCTGTCTTTATCTCTAGAACTGATGATAAAATTTAAAAATTAAACTCTCTAATCATGAGAGTTCAAATAAAACCATTGTAATGACTTCACCATTTGTTCATGTAAAGAGGTGGTTGATAGACTGGCACAACTCATCACGATTATGGAAGTAATCTTGGGGGGAAGTCAAAATTGGCCCAGCTGCAGGGGGTGGTGAAATCGAGCCAACTTCAACTACCTCAATAGTATTTCAATCAGGTAAATAGGAGGAATGAAATGTGAGAACTGAGTCCTATGCAGCTGTAGCAGAGGTGGTGGATGCAGGAGCAGATGAGAAAGGAATTCCTGCTGGACAAAAAAACATTGCTGGTGTGTACCATGGAGCAGCGCATATGGTGAGCACACCCTAGGAAAGAATCTACACATTCATCCACAAAAATAGAGTGAAAACATATGAGGAAGGGTAGTAATAAAGTCTGCCCAAGGCACGTGGACCTTATAAAAGCACCATCATCCTCAATACATGAAGATAAAGGGGATGAAGTGGAGGGTCATTTCAGGTCCTAGCCCCAAGCTGGCTGACTGACATTAATACTCAATGATCTGGAAGCATGGGTTTCAGATACCTGCAGTCTCCTATTCAGTCTCCTATTTAATCAAACTTAATTCATGAAGAGCCAAGGTACACTAACAAATCTTTTGGCAGTTGGGCTGACCTTTAGTAGTACAAAAACTACAGGTACCCCCCTTAACAAGTGTTTTGTTGATTTTAAGGTGATGTTTGATTGTGTAGCACATCCCAGGCTGTGGGTAAAACTCCAACAGTGGGGAATTCCATTCAATATCTTAAAGGCGATTATCCTGCTATATTTGGATACGTAGGTTAAGATAAAAACTGGGGATGTAACCCATCTGTCAAGAGGAGTGAAAACGTCTACCAGATTAAAACAAGGTTGTGTTTTGGCACCTTCAACTTATATATTGCAGATCTCTCAATGGAATTGGACTTCATGGTGTCCCATGCACCAAGCCTCAGCAGCCAACCATTGTCAAATATCTTGTAAGCAGATGATCTATTGCTCAGTAATAGACTTGCAGAGGATATTAACCTGCCTTGGATCATATACAGAGGTTAATGGGTTAGAAGTAAATTGCAAAAAGTTGAAAGTTATCCCATTTAATTGCTGCATCATAAATAATGTAAATGGCATTTTAATGGAGAAATGATTGATGAAACCCCAGTATATGTGTACTTAGGAGTTAGGATAGACACAAGAACTACATTTGCTCCTCAGAAAGAAATGAATAAGTATAAAACTGAGGATCCTAACCACACTTTTATTATGCCAGCAAATTCTATTCAGGGGCACAACCTCCAGCCACTGGTTGCAGTAATGAAGGCTAAACTGTTACTTGCCCTCATATATTGAATGGAAATAATGGTATGTGCAGAGGCCAACCTTCTTGATAAAATTATGGAAAGATCCTACAAGCGAGCTTTTCGATTACCGTTATCTGCATCACCTGCACAAGTTAGGCTGGAGTTTTTATTGATACAGCAGGCACTTGTCAGGCCTCCAGCATTTGGTGAATGTTGTCACAAATTATGGTTAGCCACTGGCTAATCTAGTCTGGTCTGAAATTAATTGTTGAAGAGGAAATGTTGAGTACAAGAATTATCTTGACAAGAGCATCGAAAAGCTGGAGCTTAGCATTTTTATGGAGTCTCAACATACCCAGCCATGCTTTTAGAAAAGCAGCAAATAAATCAGTTAAATTGCAAAGCTGGCTGGATGATAAAGACAGAGAGACCAAGTGCTCACACCAGTGGCTGATCTTGAAATCCTATGATGTTGAAGGAGACTCCCCACTCTTGGAAGCCCCCCATCCTCTGAAGATAAAAAAAAAATACTGCCTTTAGGATTTGGTGATATTCTGACTTTACATTTTCTGCCAAAGTCAAGAAAAGATGAACTAAGAGAGGATTGGAAATGCCGTTTATGCCATCAAGTGGACGAGACATTGCAACACATAGGGGGTCATTCCGACCCTGGCGGTACATGACCGCCAGGGCCGGGGACCACGGAAGCACCGCCAACAGGCTGGCGGTGCTTCCAGGGCCATTCTGACCGCAGCGGTAAAGCCGCGGTCAGAAAAGGGGATCCAGCGGTTTCCCGCCAGTTTTCCCCTGGCCCGATGAATCCTCCATGGCGGCGCTGCTTGCAGCGCCGCCATGGGGATTCCGACCCCCTTCCCGCCAGCCTGTTTCTGGCGGTTTACACCGCCAGAAACAGGATGGCGGGAACGGGTGTCGTCGGGCCCATGGGGGCCCCTGCACTGCCCATGCCACTGGCATGGGCAGTGCAGGGGCCCCCTAACAGGGCCCCATAAAGATTTTCACTGTCTGCTTTGCATACAGTGAAAATCGCGACGGGTGCAACTGCACCTGTCGCACCCCTGCAACTCCGCGGGCTCCATTCGGAGCTGGCTTCCTTGTTGCAGGGTCTTTCCCGCTGGGCCGGCGGGCGCCCTTTTGGCGGTCGCCTGCCGGCCCAGCGGGAAAGCCAGAATGGCATCCGCGGTCTTATGACTGCGGAGCGGCCATTTGGCGGTGACCGCATGGCGGGCGGCGACCACCGCCCGCTGCGGTCAGAATGACCGCCATAATGTTCTTGGCCAACAGCTAAGAAGTCTGCTGAGAAAATAATTTAATGTACTGGGGGTTAGGGCCTGTAGAGCAGCTTAATTGAGTAACTAGATGTAGACATACAGGCCCTCATTACAACCCTGGCGGTAAATGCCGCCAACCACCGCGCTGACGGCCACCAACATCCCGTGACTGGGGCGGTAATCCGCCACGGTTATCATGACCCACACATAGAATACCGCCACACTACAGACACCCACATAAGTCCGCCAGATCAAAGGTCAGTGATAAACTGGCCATAGCATAACCCACACCGTTACGCCAACAGGAATACGCTCACAGTATCATGACCCATCAATCACTGCCACTGTATTTCAACCATAGTAAACCATTGGCGGTACACACCGCCGCGCTCAAAATACACACACACTTACAAAACCATACCACATTGGACAATTCAAACTACACACACTTGACGCACATACACACACCACACTCACACACTCACACCACTTTAAAAAACACACCCACATTACCCACAATCCTTCCAACAAAGAAAAAGATTACCAACAGAGAGAGACACAAGCCAGGAGCACCCACTCGATCTGAGCCACAGAACACCATCACCCATACACCATCCACGCACATCACAGCATACACCCCAACACATCACCCCACACATATCAATCACACCACATCCATGGCACCCCAAAGACACCCCAGGTTTTCAGAGGAGGAACTAAGGATCATGGTGGAGGAAATCATCCGGGTAGAGCCACAGCTATTCGGATCACAGGTGCAGCAGACGTCCATTGCAAGGAAGATGGAGCTATGGTGGAGGATCGTGGACAAGGTAAACGCCGTGGGACAGCACCCAAGAACTAGTGATGACATCACGAAGAGGTGGAATGACCTACGGGGGAAGGTGCATTCCGTGGTTTCAAGACACCAGATTGCTGTACAGAGGACTGGCGGTGGACCCCCACCTGCTTCCCCACAACTAACAACATGGGAGGAGCAAGTCTTGGTGATCATGCATCCTGAGGGCCTCGCAGGAGTAGCAGAAGGACTGGACTCTGGTAAGTCAAATATTTACTACTATATCCCCCACCCTACCTGCATGCCATCACAAACTTAAACATCGCATTTGTATAGCACACTCCTCACCCGTTAGGGTCTCAAGGCACTGTACGCATACCGCTGTGGAACCCCTCCTGGCTTTTCCTGTGAGGCGCCCACTCCTGGGTAACTCCCAGGGTGAAGCCAGGCATCCAAGTGCTGTCAGGACCGTTGTGGAGATTAAGCAAGCTATTGCCCAGAGTTACAGAGTAGGACCCATTAATTAGATTAGGCACGGAGGCGAGAATTATCTGGTCCAAGGGAATTGAGCCCAAGACCTGCCGAGGTGGGAATTGAACCCTGGTCCCAGGCCAGATCTCTGCATCAGGGTCTGCCACTCTAAACACTGTGTCACATCTTCTTCATCTGCCTCCTCTTCCTCATTGTCCACAGGGTCCACCGCTGCCACAAGACCATCTCCAGGCTCATCCTCCTGCAGAAAAGGCACCTGACGTCTCAATGCCAGGTTGTGCAACATACAGCATGCCATGATGATCTGGCACATCTTCTTGGGTAAGTAGTACAGGGATCCACCTGTCAGATGGAGGCACCAGAACCTGGCCTTCAGGAAGCTGAAGGTTCTCTAAATAATCCTCCTTGTACGCCCATGTGCCTCATTGTAATGTTTCTCTGCCTTTATCCTGGGAATCCTGACTGGGGTTAGTAGCCATGAGAGGTTGGGGTAACCAGAGTCACCTGTAAATATTGAGGGACAACTGTTAGACACATACTAACCCTTAGAGACAAACCCATACCCAGACACCTACTTATACTGTGTGGGGACCTTGGGCTCACCTATTAGCCACACCCGGTGCCTCTGGAGTTAGCCCATCACATAAGGGATGCTGCTATTCCTCAAGATATAGGCGTCATGCACAGAGCCAGAATATTTGGCATTCACATGGGAGATGTGCTGGTCCGCCAAACACACCATCTGCACATTCATCGAGTGATAGCTTTTTCTATTCCTGTAAACCTGTTAGTTTCTCCGGGGGGGGACAAATGCCACATGTATACCATCAATGACACCAATGATGTTGGGGATATGTCCCAGGGCATAGAAGTCAGCTTTCACTGTGGCCAAATCATCCACCTGGGGAACCCGATGTAGCTGCGCATGTGCTTCAGCAGGGCAGACAACACTCCAGACAAAACGTTGGAGAACATTGGCTGAGACATTCCTGATGCCATGGCCACTGTAGCTTGAAAGGAACCTGTTGGACTTTTTTGCTTATGCAGGGTCATCACCAATCTTTTTGCCTCCTGCCTCCTATTTTTTCTGACCTGTTGCTGTTGGCTTTTGAACTCTGAGCACTTTACCACTGCTAACCAGCGCTAAACTGAATATGCTCTCTGTGTAAATTGTAATGTAATTGGTGTATCCATGATTGGCATATTTGATTTACTAGTAAGTCCCTAGTAAAGTGTACTGGAGGTGCCAGGGCCTGTAAATCAAATGCTACTAGTGGGCCTGCAGCACTGGTTGTGCCACCCACATAAGTAGCTCTGTAATCATGTCTCAGACCTGCCACTGCAGTGGGTGTGTGTGCAGTTTTAACTGTAAATTCGACTTGGCAAGTGTACCCACTTCCCAGGCCTAAACCTTCCCTTTTCATACATGTAAGGCACCGCTAAGTTAGGTCCGAGGTAGCCCCAAGGGCAGGGTGCAGTGTACGGTTAAGGTGGGACATATAGTAATGTGTTTTATATGTCATGACAGTGAAATATTGCTAAATTCGTTTTTCACTGTTGCAAGGCCTGTCCATCTCATAGGTTAACATGGGAGCTACCTTTAAATCTGATTAAAGTGTAGATTCCCTTTGGGAGCAGATGGACATGTGGAGTTTGGGGTCTCTGAGCTCACAATTTTAAAATACATCTTTTAGTAAAGTTGATTTTAAGATTGTGTGTTTGAAAATGCCACTTTTAGAAAGTGAGCATTTTCTTGCTTATACCATTTCTGTGACTCTGCCTGTTTGTGGATTCCCTGTCTGGGTCAGTTTGACAGTTGGACTGGTTGTACCTCGCCCTAGACAGTGAGACAAAAGGAGATGGGGTGTGGTCTGCATTTCCTGATGAGCCATCTGTGCTAGGAGGGAGGGGAGGGGTGGTCACTTCCACCTAAAAGGTCTGCGCCTGTCCTTACAAAATGCCGTCTCCGTCCCCCTGGTGAGTGTCTGGGGCCTGGCCTGGGAAAGGCAGGATTTCACATTCAAAAGAGACTTTACTTTGATGTAGGCCTACTTAAAAGGAGAAATTGGGTATAAGTAGGGCACCCAAAACCACAGACTTTAGCTCACTTATGGACATCAAAAGGAACCTCTGCCTGGAGAAGAGCTGAAGAGCTGAGGAGAAGTGCTGCCCTGCTTGTGACTGTGCTTTGTGGAGCTATCCTGCAGTTGCTGCTTCTGCCAGAGTAAGAGGGCAAAGACTGGACTTTGTGTGCCTTCTATCTTGTGAAGAAATCTCAAAGAGCTTGCCTCCTGTTGTTTGAAGTCTCAGGAACAGCAAAGACTTCTCTCTGCCAGCACCTGGAGTCTCTGGAGAGACTCCTGCTCTGACAAGTGGTGCCCTATCCAGTCCCTGGGCACTTGAAAGAAAAGCTGGTGGAAATCCAAGGACTTCGGACTGACGCCGCTGCTGTATCAGGTGACGCCGCCTGCAACTGACTCCGTGATCTTCCCTGGAGCGTGACGACCTTCGCAGGCCCCACTGAAGTGCGCAACTCTGTGGAAGTCACCCCACCACGTCGTGACCAACGCCGCTCGAAGTGCGCGGATTCAATGTTTCGCACAGACACCGCGATCCCCGACTTCGTGCATCAACTTGTTTTCACTCTTCACCAAATGTACTGTATTTGGGGGTCTATGCGACTCCGTGTCCAGCGCCGCTGGTGTCGGCTTGTTGGGAACAACATGTGTTAATATCTCATCGAAGCATTTTGTGTTTCTAAGCGCTATTTTTGAGTTTAATCTTTAAAAATTCTTAACTTGACTTGTGTATGTCAGATTTTTGTCATTTTGGTCTTGTTTTGTTTAGATAAATATTTCCTATTTATTAATACTGATGTTGTGTCATTTTGTAGTGTTTACATTAAATTACTGTGTGTGTTCGTACGAATACTTTACACCTAGCACTCTGAAGTTAAGCCTATGCTCTACCAAGCTACCAAGGGGGTAAGCAGGGGTTAGCTGAGGGTGATTCCCTTTTACCCTGACTAGAGTGAGGGTCCTTGCTTGAACAGGGGGTAACCAGACTGTCAACCAAAGACCCCATTTCTAACAGAACCACTTGCCAGGAAATGCAGCACTGACAGAACCTGCACTAGAGGGGGGATACCTGTGGGTTGGCGGATAGCTGACATCAGGTCTGGCTCCAATTGGGCACACAGTTCTTGGATTGTGGCACAATCAAGTCTGCATGTGATGATAATGTGTCTATTCTCCATTGTCGACAGGTTCCACCAGTGGTCTGTACACCAGAGGATGCAGCCATCTCATCATCTGCTTCAGCGGTTGTAGCCTATGGAGGAGATCGGTGAGCAGAAGGTCATATTTCCACAAAGAATGCACAACTGTTGCTGAAATTAGGTCACAGAAGCAGTATGTGAAGTTGAGAGTGAGTTGATGGGCCAATGTCTGCTGTGATGCAGTTAAGTGCCATGCCATGTGCCCTCCTGAAATGGCGGCTGCCTGACCTGTGAGGAGGGACAAGTGAAAATGAGGTAAGTGTGCTGGCGTTGTGCTTCGTCACGGTAGGCGGTCGATGGGTGCCAGGCAACTTCGCATTGGTTATCATTGGGCCCTATGGTTTCCAGGAGCCAATGGCGATGTACGCCGGTGATGACAGTACGCACCGCCGTGGACGTCACTGCCATTTTCTAACTATTCACTCACTTGCTACCTGACCCTCAACAGGAGAGGACCTACACTGCAAGTGCTGCTGTGACCTGAGTCTGGAAGCGACAATGGCTAGAGTGTCTGGGGAAAGGGCCCCTGCCTTCACTGCGGAGGAGTTGGAGAAACTGGTGGATGGGGTCCTACCCCAGTACACATTACTCTACGGTCCTCCAGACAAACAGGTGAGTACACTGTGAGCATGATGTGTGGGCAATGCATGTTTGGAGTGGTGTGTATGTAAGCCACATGTTGGGGGTGCTGAGGCATCCTGGCCTGAGTGCTGTATGAAAGGTGGTCAGTGTATGTGCGTCAGGGCATGGGTGGGAACTGGTGGGCAATTAGTATTTCCCTCTAGGTCAGTGCCCACCATAAAAAGGGTATTTGGCGTGCCATCGCCAACGAGGTGCGGACCCTGGGGGTCTATCACAGGCGGAGCACCCACTATCGCAAGAGATGGGAGGACTTGCGCTGCTGGATCAAGAAAGCGGTGGAGGCCCAGCTGAGGCTGGCCTCCCAACGTAGAAGGGGTGCCAATCGCACCAGTTTGCAGCCTTAGTCGCCGCAGGTAGGAGTTTGTCTCTGCCTCCATGGAGTATAATGCTACCTGTTCCCAGCACATCTCGTGCCTCAGACACCCAGGTGAGGGAATGGGAACTGCCACACCCCAGGTGCAGCATTGCTAGGCACAAGGCCCCCTCCAGAACAAGTGGAGAAATGCATCCACTCACCCTATCCTTGGCAGGATGAAGCACACTGGGGACAAAGCCCCCGCCAGAACCAGTGGAGAAATGCATCCACTCACTCTATCCTTGGCAGGATGAAGCAGACTGGGTACAAGGCCCCCTCCAGAACCGGTGGGCAAACACCCCACTTGAGGGACTGTGGCTTTCAAATCCCCAGGACATCGCTGTGGGTATGTAGCCCCCTCCAGGAGCAGTGGCATAGTGCAATCTTCTGGCTGAGGTGCCCCCATTCCCCGTCCCCCTGAGGTGCCTGTGTTTTCGACCTGATGTCCCTGCAGTGTTCTCTCCGTTTTGAGGCAGGAGTCAAGGATGGGCTTTGCCCATGATTTGTTTTCACACTGGGCCATAAACATTTGCAACGGAGAGTGTACGGCCTTCTGTACATATTGTAAATATTTGTATATACTGTTTATTCCAAACGTTAACTTTATCTGCATATTTCTCTTATATCAATGATTGAACTCAATTCCTTTTGTCTTTGCGTACTTCCAGAGGGTATACGGGGTGTAAATGTACTGTTGCTGCAGGTGGTTGTGTGTATGGTGTTGTGGGTGAGGGGTGGGGGTTGTGTGTCACTCTCTTTTTCCTTCCCCTCTCCCTTGTGTGCTAAGTGCAGTACTCACCGTGGTCATTACCACTGCCGTCTTTGTTGTTCCTGGTGTATGAGAAGATACACCAGCATGGGGAAGACCTGCATCTCTGGCTCCATGGCGTCCTGGTTCTTCGTTGAGTGTCGACAGGTGAGTGGTTTCCCTTCAGAACACTGTTTATACCGTGCTTTTGATGGCGTTGGTAGTACCACCCCGGAAAAGCTGGCGGATTGGCGGGTGGTGATAAGGTGGGCAGTATATTGTCTTCCGCCTGTTTGTTGGTGGTGACCGCCACAGTGTTGGTTGCTACCGCCGTGGAGGTCGGAGTGTTAAAGTGGCTGTCTTTGATGGCAGTTTCCGCCATTTTTTTTACTGCCGGCCTGTTGGCGATATTACCGCTGCTTTAACACCGACTGTTGGACCTGGCTTTTTGACAGGGACATCCCCAAACTTTTTTTGCCTCCTTCCTCCTATTTTTTCTGACCTGTTGTTGTTGGCTTTTGACCTCTGGGCACTTTACCACTGCTAACCAGTGCTAAAGTGCATATGCTCTCTGTGTAAATTGTACTACTGATTGGTTTATCCATGATTGACTATTTAATTTACTTGTAAGTCCCTGGTAGAGTGCACTACATGTGCCTAGGGCAGGTAGATTAAATGCTACTAGTGGGCCTGCAGCACTGGTTGTGCCACCCTCCTCAGTAGCCCCTTAACCCTGTCTCAGGCCTGCCATTGCAAGGCCTGTGTGTGCAGTTTCACTGCCACTTCGACTTGGCATTTAAAAGTACTTGCCAAGCCTAGAACTCCCCTTTTACTACATATAAGTCATCCCTAATGTGTGCCCTAGGTAACCCCTAGAGCAGGGTGCTGTGTAGGTAAAAGGCAGGACATGTACCTGTGTAGTTATATGTCCTGGTAGTGTAAAACTCCTAAATTCGTTTTTACACTACTGTGAGGCCTGCTCCTTTCATAGGCTAACATTGGGGCTGCCCTCATACACTGTTGAAGTGGCAGCTGCTGATCTGAAAGGAGCAGGAAGGTCATACTTAGTATGGCCAGAATGGTAATACAAAATCCTGCTGACTGGTGAAGTCGGATTTAATATTACTATTCTAGAAATGCCACTTTTAGAAAGTGAGCATTTCTTTGCACTAAAATCTTGTTGTGCCCTTCAATCCACGTCTGGCTAGGTTTAGTTGACAGCTCCTTGTGCATTCACTCAGACACACCCCAAACACAGGGTACTCAGCCTCACTTGCATACATCTGCATTTTGAATGGGTCTTCCTGGGCTGGGAGGGTGGAGCGCCTGCCCTCACACAAAGGACTGCCACACCCCCTACTGGGACTCTGGCAGACAGGATTGAACTGAAAGGGGGCTTGGTGCATTTCTTAGACACTCTTTGAAGTCACCCCCACTTCAAAGGCACAACTTAGTATAAAACAGGGCCTCTGCCCTACCTCATCAGACACTTGCTGGAGAAGAAACCTGAACCAGAAACTACATCCTGCCAAGAAGAACTGCCTGGCTGCTCAAAGGACTCACCTGTCCGCTTTTCTACAAAGGACTGCTGCCTTGCTGTTGGCCTGCTGCCTTGCTGAACTCTTGTCTGGCTGTAAAAGTGCTCTCCAAGGGCTTGGATAGAGCTTGCCTCCTGTTCCCTGAAGTCTCAGGACCAAAAAGACTTCTCTCTTCCTCTTGGACGCTCCGTGCGCCGAACTTTTTGACGCACAGCTTGTTCCGCGGCAAGAAAAACGCCGCACACCAACGCTGATCGACGCGACGTCTTCGGGACGACCGAAACTTTGACGCACGGCCTCGCAAGGACAACGCCGCCCGACTTCCCGGGAGAAATCGACGCTACGCCTGCCGTGAGATCAAAACTTTGACGCACGGCCTCGCAAGGACAACGCCGCCCGACTCCGCAGGAGAAATCGACGCGACGCCTGCCGTGAGATCGAAACTTTGACGCACGGCCTCGCAAGGACAACGCCGCCCGACTCCGCAGGAGAAATCGACGCGACGCCTGCCGTGAGATCGAAACTTTGACGCGCAGCCCCGCAGAATGACGCGCGCCGGAAAACAAGCAGGAAAATCCACGCACAGACCCGGGACATCTGGTACTCCCCGCAAACCACAGTAAGAGACTGTCCGCGCGCCGGAAAACGACGCCCGACTCCCCGCGTGGAAAATAACGACGCAAGTCCGTGTGTGCTGAGGAGAAATCGACGCACACACCAGTTTTCCACGCACCTCTTCTCCTGTGGCCCTCTGAGGAGATTTTCGACCAGAAACCAGGTACTTTGTGTTTGAAAGAGACTTTGTTTACTTTCTAAAGACTTAAGACACTTTCTATCACTTTTCAGTGATATCTTTACAAATTCATATTGCAACTTTGATCGTTTTGACCTGAAGATACCCAGATAAATTTTATATATTTTTCTAAACACTGTGTGGTGTATTTTTGTGGTGTTATGCTATGGTGTTGTATGATTTAATGCACAAATGCTTTACACATTGCCTTCTAAGTTAAGTCTGACTGCTCGTGCCAAGCTACCGGAGGGTGAGCACAGGCTGATTTTGGATTGTGTGTGACTTACCCTGACTAGAGTGAGGGTTCTTGTTTGGACAGAGGGCAACCTGACTGCCAACCAAAAACCCCATTTCTAACATTGGTGATCAGCGGTGAGGATAGGACTTGTGTTTGTGCAGTGACATACAATAGCTAAGTATTTCACTACCTACCCACAGTTGAAGGTCAACTTGATTTTTAATTTTTTTTTGGGCTGTTGGTTCTCTGATGGCCTCCTGGATATACTATTGATATTTTGGACTTAGAATTTTGGTTTTTGCTGATAAGATCTTATCAGAATGGGATTGTGTACCTACTCATTCTTTGTTCGTACTGACCACCTCACTAAGGCTGACCTAAGGACGCTTTGCAGAAAATGGGGCCTTCCTGTAGCAAGGAGATCTACTAAGGCAGAGATGCTCCATCACTACATAGTCTGGGGGGAGGAAAGATGGGCAGAGAGAGAGGCAGCAAGAAACCAAATGACTAAGTACCCCTCAGATGAGGAGGAGGACTACGCACCTGAGGAGGAAGACTACTCAGATTTGGACAGTGACCCAGAAATAGATGAATGGCTCCGAGGTCAAAGGCGACAGGAGTAACAATTAGAGGAGTATCTTGCAGAGGTTGAGGCAAAAAGACTCTTAGCCCTGGAAGAAGAAAAGATTGCAGCTCAAGAGCTGAGCTGTAAAGAGCTGAAACTGGAGGCTGGAAGGGCTGAGTCCAGTTCAGATGGTGGCAGCAAAAATCTTGCATCTAGTACTGCTGAAGGAGGGCACAAGCCCAGAGATGTGGTGCCCAACTTGAAGAAGGGAGTTGACACACCCCAGGCGCTTCAAGGGTATGAGGTAGTTACCGTTATGCACAGGGTCCCTGATAAGGATTGGGGAACTGGCACAGGGAGTCATATTCCTACTGGGGGGAGGGACACTTTACTGACTCTAGCAGAGAGTGACAGAGAAAAGGGTTCCCCCCTGGTGGACGTCCTGGATATAGAGTGTAGAGACATCCCAGAAGAGTATGGGTTGAGTGTCAGGGACAGACAGATACTGTCTCACCAGTCTCAGGAGGGTGAAGTAGAGTGCTTTTCCAAGGTTTAGTTACTTGGTGGTTGGGTGAAGGGTACTGTGGTTAATACATGTGAAGGGCAGAGTGATGTAATTGCTGGAGAGCATATGTCTGGTCCTTATTTTCCAGAGCTACGCCAACACCAGGTGGATTGTGAGTTCTCTGACCCCAGGGAACTTACAATGGAGGCAGACTTCTGGGTGAGTACCAGAGAGTCTGAAGAGGCATTTGGGGGTGCTCCTGAAGGGAGTGGTCTAGGTGGTTCCCAACCGAGTGTGGTGGGAAAGGATTGTAGTGTCCCAGGTAGGTCCCAGGTCCTAGAGGGTTCCATGAGGGAACACCAGGAGGGAAGCCTAGCCTGTACCGAAGGGCCACCTTTTGAGGGAAGCCCCGCAGTGTCAGAAGAACTTGGGGGGGTGACTGTAGCCAGCATCCCAACAGTTCTGGTGTCTGGCAGTACCCCTCCTAGTGAGGGGGTGCAGAAGCCCAGACATAGGGTTGAGAAGGGGTTGCAGACCCCAGTGGAGGACCTTGAGAGTCAGGGGACAGCTCTGAGAGCAGAGCCCCCCAGGAATGACCCAGGTGAAACCGTTTCTGATTTGGGGGAAACCCAGACTCTGCCGGATGGGCAGAGGTCGGGAGACCTGCGCCAACCAGACTCTTGTGTGGCCCTTGGGGACGGTGTGTCCCTTGTGGGGGGTGAGAGTGCCCCCAGGAAGTCCTGGCATGCCAGGCAAAGATTCAACCTCAGGGTGGTGACTCTGGGTTGGATACCCAGGTTCAGAGGTTAAACTCTGACCTGGTGGGAGGTAGATGTGCCTCCCAAGAAGTCCTGCTGTGCCAGGCAATTGTCCAACCTCAGGGTGTTGACTCTGGGTTGGATGACCAGGTTCAGAGGTTAAACTCTGACCTGGTGGGGGGTAGGTGTGCCCCCCAGAAAGTCCTGGCATGCCAGGCAATTGCCCAACCTCAGGGTGGTGACCCTGGGTTGGGGAACCAGGCTCAGAGGTTAAACTCTGGCCTGGTGGGAGGTAGGTGTGCCTCCCTGGAAGTCCTGGCCTCCCAGGCAATGGTTCAACCTCAGGGTGGTGACTCTGGGTTGGCTAACCAGGTTCAGGGGATAAGCTCTGACCTGTTGGGAGGTAGGCGTGCCCCCCAGGAAGTCCTGGTGTACCAGGCAGTAGTCCAACCTCAGGGTGCTGACTCTGGGTTGGATAACCGGGTTCAGAGGTTAAACTCTGACCTGGTGGGTGGTAGGTGTGCCCCCCAGAAAGTCCTGGCGTGCCAGGCAATTGTTCAACCTCAGGGTGGTGACTCTGGGTTGGATGACCAGGTTCAGAGGTTAAACTCTGACCTGGTGGGGGGTAGGTGTGCCCCCCAGAAAGTCCTGGCATGCCAGGCAATTGCCCAACCTCAGGGTGGTGACCCTGGGTTGGGGCACCAGGCTCAGAGGTTAAACTCTGACCTGGTGGGAGGTAGGTGTGCCTCCCTGGAAGTCCTGGTGTACCAGGCAGTTGTCCAACCTCAGGGTGCTGACTCTGGGTTGGATAACCGGGTTCAGAGGTTAAACTCTGACCTGGTGGGGGGTAGGTGTGCCCCCCAGAAAGCCCTGGCGTGCCAGGCAGTTGCCCAACCTCAGGGTGGTGACCCTAGGTTGGAGAACCAGGTCCAGAGGTTAAACTCTGACCTGGTGGAGGGTCAGTGTGCCCTCCAGGAAGTCCTGGCGTGCCAGGCAATTGTTCAACTTCAGGGTGGTGACTCTGAGTTGAATGGTTAGGTGCAGAGGTTAAACTCTGACCTGGTGGGGGGTAGGTGTGCCTCCCAGGAAGTCCTGGTTTGCCAGGCAGTGATCCAGTCTGAGGGTACAGACCCTGGGCTGGAAGACCAGGTTCAGGGTGTCCCCCCGGACCTGGAGGGAGGGGCTACTGATAACAGTGCCCCTACCATGTTGTCTTCTGAGGAGGCCACTCCTAGTTGGAGGGTGCTGGACCCCAGAAGGGAGGGCAGGGGGAGGGAAGCCTCACCCCGGGCCCTAGTCCAACCTGAAGGTACAGGCCCCAGGTTGGAGGGCCAGTTGCAGGTTAACAGCCCTGCACTGGTGGAGGAATGGTACAGGGCGACTTCTGTAAGCACCCTGACCATGTTGGACTCTGGGGGTACCGCTCCAGGAGGGAGGGTACAGAGCCCCAGAGGGGAGGACCAGGTTCAGGCTGTCATCCCTGACCTGGTGGAAGGGAGAGTGGTTAAAGGGTGCCCAGCACCTGGGGCTAGCGCCCCCCACTCTCCACAGCCACAGTGGTTGGAGAGCTTTGAGAGGCCTGGGGCCTGGCTCTCATCCCTGGCAGCTGTCAGTAATCACTGTGGTTTGCTGTCCGGGTGGACAGAGTTATCCATGGGGAGGGGACAAGTATCCCACCCCGGGGTTAGAGTGGGCAACACCACTGTGTTGGTCATGGTGGTACTATCCTGCTCCTGGGATACATCTGTGAGCAAGGTAAGGTTAGGTGCTGCACAGATGGGATCCGCAGGTAAGGAGAAAAGTTCCCCATGGGTTGGCTTAGTGGGCCCTGAGAGTATGGACAGAGGGATCCAATTGGAGTCAGGAAGGCGAAGAACTGGAGCATGCCCCTGCTGTTGTGGGCCTGGGTCCTTGTTCTGTCGCCTCAAACAGGGAAGTACATCAGGATAGTGATTGTTCTCCCCTGGCTTTAGGCTGGTAGGGGGTCATGTTGGACCTGGCTTTTTGACAGGGACATCCCCAAACTTTTTTTGCCTCCTTCCTCCTATTTTTTCTGACCTGTTGTTGTTGGCTTTTGACCTCTGGGCACTTTACCACTGCTAACCAGTGCTAAAGTGCAATGCTCTCTGTGTAAATTGTACTACTGATTGGTTTATCCATGATTGACTATTTAATTTACTTGTAAGTCCCTGGTAGAGTGCACTACATGTGCCTAGGGCACGTAGATTAAATGCTACTAGTGGGCCTGCAGCACTGGTTGTGCCACCCACCTCAGTAGCCCCTTAACCCTGTCTCAGGCCTGCCATTGCAAGGCCTGTGTGTGCAGTTTCACTGCCACTTCGACTTGGCATTTAAAAGTACTTGCCAAGCCTAGAACTCCCCTTTTACTACATATAAGTCATCCCTAATGTGTGCCCTAGGTAACCCCTAGAGCAGGGTGTTGTGTAGGTAAAAGGCAGGACATGTACCTGTGTAGTTATATGTCCTGGTAGTGTAAAACTCCTAAATTCGTTTTTACACTACTGTGAGGCCTGCTCCTTTCATAGGCTAACATTGGGGCTGCCCTCATACACTGTTGAAGTGGCAGCTGCTGATCTGAAAGGAGCAGGAAGGTCATACTTAGTATGGCCAGAATGGTAATACAAAATCCTGCTGACTGGTGAAGTCGGATTTAATATTACTATTCTAGAAATGCCACTTTCAGAAAGTGAGCATTTCTTTGCACTAAAATCTTGTTGTGCCCTTCAATCCACGTCTGGCTAGGTTTAGTTGACAGCTCCTTGTGCATTCACTCAGACACACCCCAAACACAGGGTACTCAGCCTCACTTCCATACATCTGCATTTTGAATGGGTCTTCCTGGGCTGGGAGGGTGGAGCGCCTGCCCTCACACAAAGGACTGCCACACCCCCTACTGGGACTCTGGCAGACAGGATTGAACTGAAAGGGGGCTTGGTGCATTTCTTAGACACTCTTTGAAGTCACCCCCACTTCAAAGGCACAACTTAGTATAAAACAGGGCCTCTGCCCTACCTCATCAGACACTTGCTGGAGAAGAAACCTGAACCAGAAACTACATCCTGCCAAGAAGAACTGCCTGGCTGCTCAAAGGACTCACCTGTCTGCTTTTCTACAAAGGACTGCTGCCTTGCTGTTGGCCTGCTGCCTTGCTGAACTCTTCTCTGGCTGTAAAAGTGCTCTCCAAGGGCTTGGATAGAGCTTGCCTCCTGTTCCCTGAAGTCTCAGGACCAAAAAGACTGCTCTGTTCCTCTTGGAAGCTCCGTGCGCCAAACTTTTCGACGCACAGCTTGTTCCGCGGCAAGAAAAACGCTGCACACCGACGCTGATCGACGCGATGTCTTCGGGACGACCGAAACTTTGACGCACGGCCTCGCAAGGACAACGCCGCCCGACTTCCCGGGAGAAATCGACGCGACGCCTGCTGTGAGATCAAAACTTTGACGCACGGCCTCACAAGGACAACGCCGCCCGACTCCACAGGAGAAATCGACGCGACGCCTGCCATGAGATCGAAACTTTGATGCACGGCCTCGCAAGGACAACGCCGCCCGACTCCGCAGGAGAAATCGACGCGACGCCTGCCGTGAGATCGAAACTTCGACGCGCAGCCCAGCAGAACGACACGCAGCCAGAAAACAAGCAGGAAAATCCACGCACAGACCCGGGACATCTAGTACTCCCCGCAAACCACAGTAAGAGACTGTCCGCGCGCCGGAAAACGACGCCCGACTCCCAGCGTGGAAAATAACGACGCAAGTCTGTGTGTGCTGAGGAGAAATCGACACACACACCAGTTTTCCACGCACCTCTTCTCCTGTTGCCCTCTGAGGAGATTTTCCACCAGAAACCAGGTACTTTGTGTTTGAAAGAGACTTTGTTTACTTTCTAAAGACTTAAGACACTTTCTATCACTTTTCAGTGATATCTTTACAAATTCGTATTGCAACTTTGATCGTTTTGACCTGAAGATACCCAGATAAATATTATATATTTTTCTAAACACTGTGTGGTGTATTTTTGTGGTGTTATGCTATGGTGTTGTATGATTTATTGCACAAATGCTTTACACATTGCCTTCTAAGTTAAGTCTGACTGCTCGTGCCAAGCTACCAGAGGGTGAGCACAGGCTGATTTTGGATTGTGTGTGACACCCTGACTAGAGTGAGGGTTCTTGCTTGGACAGAGGGCAACCTGACTGCCAACCAAAAACCCCATTTCTAACACCGACCACCAGGGTTGTAATGAGGGCCATAATGCTTAATATTCAATTAATACAGTTGTTGGATATTTTTAAATCTCTGATTAAAGTAACAACTCAAACACAGGAGTAGATCAAGTTGAAGGGTGAGGAAGGTTCCAGATGGTAGATTGAGATTTCTGAACCTCTCTTAATAGGTTATCCACCATAACAATGCTAGGAGCATTGTATTATGGCACTCTATCCCACCAGCTTCAGTGTTTGGTCTGTCTTTCTTACCACTCACATGATGAAATATCAGCATCAGTAAACTGTTTTTGTTTTCTGTTCTTCATATACACGTTTGCTAGTATAGATGAGCACATTTGCATATTTGCTTAGGTCTGTCTGTCGTATAAACTGACTTTGGCAGGCTGCAAGGGACCTTGTAATCTGATTGGTTCACTATCCCGCTATTCTCCATTATTATTGCACTGTTTTTCTTAACTATTCATATAATAATGTAGTACCAGCAGCTGCTGAATACCTTGCTCATTATAGTATATTATATGTCACTGCCAGTTTTATATATCCTGAATCCAGAAAAGTTTCTAAGTCCAGATGTAGAGGACTCCACTGGGACTAATGCCAAGCAGCACCCTGCCATTGTTGATGCCTCCCTGAGACCCGAACCTCAAACTTCACCTGCGCAGAATTTTCCTGCTTTCAACGTCAAGAGTCTCAAACTTCCTGCTGGGGCCAGGTCTCCCACTGAGCATCCGCATTTCAGCCAGATGCAGTCAGCAAGTCCCTCTTCAGATTCAGCCCGCTCCCCGACTAGCTGATGACCTCATCAAAAAGGACTTTTCTGCAGAAAAATTACTAACTCAAAGGTAAGATTTACACCAGGATGAAATTTGTTCATGTATTCAATCATAGCTAGTGTTAGTGTGTATTCTTTCTACTTCACAATTGCAAGATTAGACATGTGGAAATTTTTTATGGACATTTCTTCAAGAGAACCAGAGGGTACCACTGCTCCACTGCTTATGTTTAACTATTGGTCGGTCTCAATTTGCAGGCTCACCCTGCTGAAAGGATCCTCACTTCCAGAAAAGTTTTTGAATCTGAACGTAGAGGACTCCACAAGGACGGCGAGCAGCACCCTGCCATTGTGACGCCTCCCCAGGGCCTGAATCTCATACTTCACCTGTTCAGAGTCTCGAATTTACTGCTCGGGCAGAGAGTCCCACCAAACGATCAGCACTTCAGGCAGATCAGGGTGACAAGTCCCTCTTTAGATCCAGCCTGATCCCCGAGCGGCAGACGACTTCGTCAATGAGGACTTTTCTGCAGAAAAACGACTAAGCCCAAAGGATGAACCTTGTCCCATATCCGACCCAAGCTCCATTGCAGACAGCCTTAACTTTTAATTTTACCCCCATCTAGAATGAGCAGATACATGCACTTTTTGGGGCTAGAATTATTTAAAATTCCTATAAATCATATCTCCGTTTCCCTACATCACATGATGTCATTTTGGTATTTGTTAATTAAAATTGACTTTATTTTTATAAATTGGACTGGGATTTATATTGCCTTTTGTTTTCTTCTTTTCAACAGTTTCAGTACTGATAAATTCTTTACACAGTTCAACTAAGTTAAGCCAGTCTTTTTCTGTGCTACAACTATCAATGGTCGAGCTCACGTTTAAGTTGTTGATGCCTAACTGGATCTGGTATGGAACTGTGGAATTATTAGTCAGTGAGACCTACATGATCTCTAACGAAAAATCAAGGGACAGATTTACAAACCCCTATGTCCTCCTTGCTCCATATTAGCGTCATTTTTTAAACTCTAATGTGGCATTAGGAAGGCACTTTTGCTGCACCAGAATTCAAGCATTGCCCCACTTTGCACCCCCTTGCGCCACATTATGCCTGCTCCAAGCATGTTGTATGCAAGGGGGGTGTTCCAGCATTAAGAGGCCACAAAAATGGGGCAGTGAAATATAAAGGATTTCACTGCACCATTTTTGGCAACATTTTTAAAGCCTGTGTAGAGCAGGCATTAAAATGACGTGCCCATATTAACCTACAGGCCTCCTTGCACATTGCTTCACAAGCGTTAAAAAGCGCCACAATATCGTCAAAAATGTTGATGCTATTGGCTAATGTGCGCTATGGTGAGCCGTATTATAAACACGGTGCACCCATGGTGTCGTTAGGTGGGCAGGACTGACGCATGAAAAGTGGTGCATCAGTGCTGATGCACCAGTTTCTTGTAAATCTGCCCCCCCCCACCCCAGTTTCTTAGAGTGAACTTTATGTCACTAAAGGTATTGCAAATGGGACGATACAATAATTCAGAAGTCAACCTTGGTAAATTTGTAGATGTAGCACTTTATTGTCCCTGGGCTGTCATTTCGAGGTAGCAGCAAATAGCCATCGCAGGTCCCAAGTTGCTTCTTGCAACCCCTGTAGCATTGTTACTCTTACTACCACCTGTTAAATTAAAAGCTATGTGTCTTTGTATTTTGATTGTATTAACAACGGGTTAATGTTTGCTACCAAGATGGTTTAGCAAAATATGTACATTTGCCCTAATACCAGTGTCAAATATTGACATTTTTGTCAATATTTTCATGACGTCATATCCACATTGCAAACATAAAACAAGGTACAACAGCTGGATTGGGCTATTTTGTAGGACTTTGGCCATTATTCCTCAAAACCACCGCCACACTGCGATCTAAAATAACCCAGTGAATGTTAAGCTAATACGTTATTGTATTCTGGTGCCTGAGCACGCCAGAAAATCCATCTGTAGTCCAGAACTGTTCAAACGCTCAGCAGTGTGAATACAACTACTCTAAAGACACTGAAGACCTCGTTTAGGCCCTAGCAGGAGACTGCTGGCCAGAGTCCATAATGTGTTCTCCCCTAGCAGAGGACTGCCTGCCAAATTGAGGAATCCCCGTCAAGCAGACAGAGTGAAGCTGCCTGGGTGGCGCCCCATGAAATGTTATATGCGCATATACGGCATGGTATTTTGTCCTCCAAGACCCGATCCCAAACCGTGAATTTGTTCTTCCAGAGTAGAATAAAATGGCCCTAATGGACAGCGAGCCTGTTGTACTATTTGTCTTCCTAAGGTGGATCTGCCATGTTTCTCATTGCAGCTCCAAGAAGGGATAAAGAGCGATTGTGACTTCTGTTACCCAATGGTCCTGCGACCAACAGGTCACAGTGACGGAGTTTTCTGACAGCGGAGTTAGCTGAGAATCCACTCTCTGAAATCCTGTGACTGTCTCCTTTAAATGGGCCAGCGGAATCACATGTTTGGCAAAGCAGTGCACCTGCCATTTGTTTTAGCAGATGCACAGTTCTGCCAAACTCTACATGAGCTCCTATGATACTACCACTATAACCTCCTCCCTCTTCCATTCAATTCCTATGGGAATGAATTCGACCTTAGGACATGAAACTCCAGAAGAATATTGTTAATGTAGACCTTGCCCGCTCTACTAGACATGTGTGGACTGAACTCCACAGCATCTTCCTATTTGTTCATACCTCGGATTGAGACCAGACCCAGAGGTCCCAGACTGCCTTTGTCCTAAAACCCCGCTGGTTCCCCCTCAGCAGGCTATAGTGTCACCCGGGAATACTCTATGGGACATCTGCATGGGAGGTGGTGTATGATCAGATCCCTACCATTACTGTCGATCCCATGACCGTGTGAAACTGACCTCCAGCACTGCTTGTGAAGGCATATGTGTTAACCCGCTGTTGTACTTCCATTGATGTTCATCCTAAGCTGTTGGTTTTATAGTGAATTTTGCACAACCTTTTTTGCCAAGTGTATTTGTGGTTGTAGAGCTGGAGTAGTGGCTCCCCTGACAGTGCTGCATCTTTGCTGAGCAGTTTTAATTTCTAAAGAGCAAGTTTAGAAAACACTTTGCTTAAAGAACACAAACTCTCAAAGTAGTATTCTATTCCTCCAAACTTAAAATAAATTACCTTGACGCGCAGTGAGTTTGCTCCCTATGTGTTGCTGTCCTTATAAAATTTCCATCCACATATTCGCCATGGTGTGACTTGTGTAACGATCAGCAAAGCCAGATGAGGTTGTGCCAATGGTAACTCAGCGGTTACCCCACCTCAAAATGACACCAGGGGCCAAAGGTGCTTTAAGGCAGCATGAATCTGGATCACTATTTATGGGCACATTGTGCTAGCACACTGCTCTCTGAACTTTGCTCCCTCTTTTGACACTTCTGTCACATCCGCACCAGAACTGGAATTGTGGCTACAACGCACAAATGTTTTGCATTAACAGCCATTTTCTAAGTTGCAGTTTTACATAAGAGCAATGTCGTCCCAGAGCTACAATAGTTTTTGTATCAAATATAAAAGAGAAAAACAAGAAGTCACCCATGTTATAGTCCCAGTATCCATAAACATTGCATAATCACTGCAATTCCTCATTAAGGAACAAGAGCCTTGTGTGCCAAATCATTTTGCATTTGCAAAATCTACTATTTTAAAATTCACAGGATTTATGATAACAAAATGGATATTAGGTATGTGGTTAACACATTTTATGAGTTGAAAAAGCCTTTGTGACTGTGTTTATCGACCTATGCCAAATCCCTATTGGGAAGGGGTGTGAACGAGGCGTCCTCGCCTGAATTCGATTCAGTATGGCACGTATCAATCATTTGCAACTGATATTGCAGTCACAAGCCATTGACTCCTCAGAGGAGGTGCTATCTCATCTGCACAGAGGAAGGCCCTAACTTTTGGTGACTGATTCTGTGGTCATAAATGTCTTTACTGTGGATTCAGTGTCCTTTCAGGTTGTTTTATAATTTAAAAGCAAACAATCATCTTGGCAGTAGATACTTTCCTGTATGCAAAATGTTCCACTTGTTATTTATGATTTATTTTCAATATCATTCGATATAGGGGTAAAAGTAGCTGCACAAGTACGTTTTTCATAAGGAATCTTGCATGTTGTTTTGAGGACCTCCTCACTGTTGTTGTTTCAGACTCTTTCATGTGCTTTCCGTATTACTCATTCTGGACATTGCTTTGTCCTTAATTTGTTGAATAAGATTTTCTTCTCTGAGTTTGTTGCAATTTCTGTGCAATTTCAGGAATTGCCCACGTAGGAGATATTGTAGACCTCCTCGACAATGACTATAATATCTCAAGAAGCTGTTCTGATCTGATTGTTTTTGATGTTTTTGTTCTCTGTCTTCCACTCCCCGTGTCGATTGTGCAATCCAGAAATGTAATCTTGCTATTCGAGACAGAGCATGTACATATCAAGTAAAGATCTTACTCATTTATCCATAAAAATAATTCTTCTGATCTTTCAGTTCATCTTTCCATATGATCAAAATACCATTAAGGAATGTAAAGGATCCAAAGGGTAATCTCTGATTTAAAAGGATTGTCTTCGCCATAAATGAAGTTACTTTCAAAGTTGCCTCAGTAAAACATGTCAGAAAGTGCTTCCCATTGAGGTTCCTTGTGTCAGCAGTTACAAAGTATCCTCATGTTGGTAAAAGTTTTCCATTGGCATCAACATTGCGCATTCTGATAGGGGTAATGAAGTTTTATTCAAATGACATAAGTAGATATTAAGGTGGTTTTACAAATTGGGTCTCTAACTGGCAGAGGTATGTTCCCTGTCCAATTGGGGACCACAATCCTAGTCAGGGTAAGTCAGATACACTCCCTAAAGTAACCTGTGCTCACCCCCTAGTAGCTTGGAACGTAACATGAAATGTGTAGAGTATCTATGCAGCACTTATTTACAGTAATACAGTTAAAGACCTGACAAAATGAATCAACACCACTTTAAAAAAATAGATAATATTTATCTGAGTAAATCAAAATCAAATTACAAAAATCCAATAAGTAGATCCTGGGATATCCAATTTGAAAGATTTAGGTGAAAATAGTGCATAGAATCACAAAGCGCCAATGCTGGATATCTGGTCACTCTGGGCAAAGTCACAAGTTCAGGCCGACCATGATGGAGCACGGTCTGGGTAGAGGGACCCACTTGGGCCCACTGAAAACAATACCTTAAATCCTAGTGTCTGGACTGCGCAGCATTGCTTTACGAGGCTTGCGCCGTCTGGTGTCGATTCTGATAAGCTGTGCAGCAAGGCTTTGCAGGTTTTGGTGTCACTTTGCGATGATCCCAAGGAGCTGTGCGGCAAGGCTTTGTGGGGCTGGCATTGCTTTGCGTTGCTTCACAATGGTTCCGATGAAAACCACAAACGGCAGAGCACATTAGGCCCACTGTCAAGAGTCCTGGACAGGGGTAGCACTACTTAGCATGGTAGACTCACAGATGGCAGAGTCCAGATACTGTAGTAGGCAAGTTGTAGTAGGCGTTGATGTCCATGAGACTGCAGAAGAACAGGGGGCGAGCCCTTAGAGATTCTTGGTTGAATGGATGTCGAGAAAAGTCCAGTCCTTCTCACTGCAGGACAGAAGCAGCAGACAGCAGGCAGCAGGCCAATAAAGCAAAGCCAAAAGCAAAGTGGCAGTCAATCCTATAACAGCAGCATTAGGCCAATACAGCACAGAAAGCAGCAAATTGGCAGCCCTTCCTTCAACAGGAGCATTAGGCCAACACAGCAATGGAGCTGCAGGATGGCAGGTCCACCTGGAAGCATTTTGGTCCTTCTTCCTGCAGAGTGTCCTTGGTACCAGTAGAATCTGATTTGGTGGGGTTTGGGGACGAGAATTTATACTTTGGTGCCCTGGTTTTGGAAGGTGGGAGAAGCTTCCAGAGGCAGACATTTGAAATGTATAGATGGCCTGCCTCCCCTGTTATAGTTCCAAGCTGGCTAAAGTGACAATACAGGGTTGTGGGTGGACAGGCCAAGTCTATTCAGGTGTAAGTGAGGGAGTGAGAAGCTCCACCCTGCCATCAATCCAGTTAATGGCTCATTATGATCCATCAAGTCACACCTAATTTCCCATTTTTTGTGGATGTCAAGAAGGAATGCTCAGAGCCCAGCTGTCCCCTAACCCAGATGTGTTTTTAGAGACAGGCAGAAGCACAGAATGATTAAAGTGAGAAAATGTCACCTTTCTAAAAGTGGCATTTTCAGACTTACAATTTAATATTCAACTTTACCGTAAATTGTGATTTTCAGTTGTGAATCCAAGTACACCAGACTCCAAATTTCTATGATTTCCCAACTGGGAGTTACACTTAAAAGCTGCTTTAAGGTAATCCCAATGTTATTGTATGGGAGAGATAGGCCTTGTGATAGTAAAACAAACAAATGTATCATTTTTTCACTACCTGGAAATGTTAACCTTAAAAGTACATGTCCAGCTTTTTAAATACACTGCACCCTGCCCTTGGGGCTGAATAGGGCCTACTTTAGGGGTGACTCACATGTATTAAAAAGGAAGGTTTGGGTACACTTGCCAGGTCTAAATGGCAGTTTAAAACTGGAGTGGCAGGCTTGAACCATGTTTAAAGTGCCACAGTAGTGGGTAGAACAATCGGTGCTGCAGGCCCACTCTTAGCACTTAATTTACATGCCCTGTGCACATGTAGTACATTTTACTAGGAATGGACAAGCAAATTAAATATGCCAATTGTGGTTAAGCCAATGTTACCATGCTTAGAGGAGAAAGAACATGCACTTTGGCACTGTTTAGCCGTGGTAAAGTGCCCAGAGTCTTAAAGCCAATAGAAACAGGGTCAGTAAAATAAGAAGAGGAAGACAGAACATTTTGAAATGTACCTATAGAAAATGCCATTTCCAACAGGTGACATCAAGAGGGATGCATGTAAAAAGTGCCTCAAGGGTTAAGAGGAGAATGGTGTCCTTCTCCAGACAGATTGTGCTTAGAAGGTTTAGTGCGTCTTTTGTGTCATTTAAAATAAACAATTTCTTCTCAACCGTTGGTCACAGGAAACAGTCACAGAAGATAGAAAGGGTATCCAGCATGGAGTCAATGCCTGACAAAATAGGCATTCCCAGGAGTGGAGTGATACCCTGGTGAATCTTTGGAAGGACGTAGGAATAGGGGATTTTAGGTTTTTGTTTTGGAAGGAATTATTCTTCGCTATTTACATTCTATCCCACTGTCTTGGATACATAGACCATAATTTTTATTTTGTTGGTAGATTCCATAGTAGGATGCTTGGTGTTTTTTCTGAAGTTGTTTTTGTTAGATAAAATGCTAAGGAATTCTCTCTAGCAGTCATCTGAGGACATGACAACTACCATTCACCTTTGTTTGCTGGTTTGGTTGTTACTGTCTTGTCGCTGGCCAAGGATGAGATATTTTCCCCCTCTTGATATGTTTTGATGACCCTTCTATTTACCTATTTTCAAAATTTCTTACAGCAATGCTTGTTGAAAGGTTTGGATATCACTGTGCACTGACGATAGCAAAGGTTTGAAAGTTGAGAGGTTTCTTAGCCCCATTCTGCTTTCTTCTTTGTCCTTTTGCTACTTGTTTAGTCTTAAAGAAGGCGTGTAACCTTATTTTTCTAAAGAAGCTGGAAGGATTGCATTGTAATCTGAAGGGGACTTTTTGTGTTGGTATGAATCCTACACCTTGATTGATCAGCTCCAGATCCTTTAGAACCTCTGTGATAATTTGACAATTAAGTAATTTTCATCATGTTGGTGTCTCTGGTTTTCCTCCTTAAAAATATCTGTGATTCCTCTATACATGGGACATGTGTTTTGTTCCTCTTTGCCACTGTCTGCCCCTCCTCTGCCCTCCTCCTAAGAAATGCTATAAAGTTGGAGAATATAGGTATCTTGGTGAAAACTTCAATACCCCTGTGGGAACTCTAATATCTGCCACCTAATAATGAAAACAAAGGAGATTGATGTAGGGTTACCAGAAAATGGTGCCTGTCAACTCATATGAACTGTAATCCCACTAGCTGCATTTACTTGATAATGTGCCCATGCAATTTAAAAAATAGATAGGTATGTCTGTACGACCAGTGAAGACAAGGTTAAAGGATTATTGAAGAATGATTTGTTGCAGCTGCCTTGCAACAAAACAAGCCAATCACTTAATTGAACAAAATCACCCACCAATTGATATAAATAGGTGATCCAGCACTGGCCCAAACTCTAAATCCGGGATCTGATGAATTTTTCTCCTCTGTTCCAGAGGCTGAGGAGACAATTCATGAAATTATTCAAACTAATTACAATACAACTCGATGGTCACACATTCAATTCCAGATACCACACGTAAATCTTGATTCTTCCAAGGGTGATCTCATAGGCAAATACCTTTCCCGGTTCAAAAACATAACTAGAAATCACAAGTTGCTAATTGACATTTGAGCCTTCTGAAATTTTCAGCATCAACCTTGGTATACCCTCACACTTTGGATTTTTGCCAGAACAACAGCTAATAACCCAGGATACTCCTCCTGTCTTCAATAAGCGTTTCTTCAGGCTTTTCTTACTTTCCCCAAGCAGTGAGCTCCCTATTAACTCGGTCTCAGATCCTGACACCTGCAATGCAAGCAAACTTCACATTGAAGATTAGAAAACAGACAAAAATATATGGGCCTTCACTCTGGTCAAACTAATTAAGCACAAATACACTTTCAGGTTAAATGCATTCTATATGTCTCTTCTGTCAAATATATAATGATTGTAAAAAATAACATTTCTAAAATACTATAACATGAACATTCTTTCAAAACGATGAGAAAATATGGCATACATAAAACATTGAATTTATCTGTGCACTTCACACGTATGTCTGACAGTGCACCATGATTACATGAAAAAAATTCGTACATTAAGCAGAAAACAACCCCCACCTCCATCATTTCATATGTAAGAGCCGTAATGGCACATCCAAGTTATGCTGTCTCAACCCTCCCTTTTAAAGTCATCATAAATCCCTTTCAGTCTTCAATGAGGCTTACTAAAACAAGGTTGTTGTAAACAGTTTTTGCCTTGACTCCTCCAAATGCTTCATATCATCATAATATTTAAACTGACTATATTCCAATTCAACTTCTGCTCTCTTCCTCTTCTGACCTCTCAGGATATTCCGTATCTGAAAGATTTTGTATCCAATCAACAAAACTATTGCCACTATTGAAATAATCAACAATGGTCTCAAAACAAACCCTGCCTATAGCAGAAAATCCACTTCAAACTGCTTCTCAGGCACCAGACGCTTCTAACTCCTTCAAATCCTCTGTCAACCCTGAAATGTTCCTGATATACTTCTCCAAATCCTTACTTTTATCTCGAATAAAGGTACAACATTGTTGAGCCTTCAGCATCCAAGTCCGCCCTTCAAATCTAGCACAAGTCGATTTTGTAAAATCATTGATTTTTTTGCCACCATCTAAGTGTTTACCAACAACATAGAATTTGCAGTTTATCCACTATTGTAGACAGACTTCTAATCTTCAGATCATTCAAAACCACTCTAACTGATGGAATAAATGCACCACAGATATCACCCACTATTTCTACAGCACTAGCTCCTCGTCTAGTTCTGGATTTCATCTTCCATACAGGATCTTCAAAATGTTCTATGTGATAGATCTTTGGAAATAGTATTGCTCGATAACATGTACTATGCCATCCTTTTAGCAACTTGAAATATGCATACTGTCCACAAATAATCTAAACTACAGGAATCACAGGATCTTTCCCGTTCAAAAAGAATCCACTCTTTCCTCTGACATGAAAAACATACTCACAATCACTCTTCTCTGTGATCAACGGATCTGTATGGCTCTGATCAATGTGTATGGACAGCTTCCCCCTATGCTGCCAGTCGAAAGTTAAAGCTGGTAAATTACCTTGCACTTACTGTTCTATGTCTTCCTTCTTCCATCTGTGTTGTGTTACAATATCTTTATCTATTTGGATTTAGTTTCTGCTTCCCTCCTTTGGTCTTCCACTAAATTCAAAGATTTCTTCTCTATTTCAGTAACTGAACAGGTCAGCTTGTGTCTATGTGCATTTGCAGTGTCTAATGGATTTAATGATACAAAATATTTTTCTGCAATCTCTGCACCTTTAAAATATGGGATCTTATTCAGGTGTTTAAACAGAGGAACTACAGGCAACACTAATGGGCTGATTACGAGTTTGACAGTCCGACCGCCTAACCTGCGTGGATGAGGACTTCACCCCCTGTTTATTATGTTTCCACTTGGCTGACTGGCGTAAACATTGTACTACAGCGTTTCCCCCAGTCAGCCCAGTAGAAAAAGTGCAGCAGCATTGACCTCCGCTTCCTTAAGGGAGCCAAGGCCAATGCTGTTGCACACCAGCACCCTCGGAATGCGCACTGCCTACTTAGCAGACAGTACGCATTCCGATGGTGCAGGCAAGGGGGCCCTGCACTGCAGACAACATTGTTGTGAGCAGTGCAGGGCCGCCCCATGGCCACCAGCACTGGCTTTCTGCCAGCCTTTCCATGGTGGTGCACCCGCTATGGAAAGGCTGGCAGAAAGTGAAGTCGTGATCAGCACAGCCGTGCTGCCATGGGCACCACGTGGCTGACCACGACTTCCACCGCCGCCACCCGTCGGGATTTGTGATCCCAGCAGTGGCAGTGTCTCCTGACTGTTCTACTGCCAGGATCATAATCTGGCAGTCAGACTGCCCGGAGTGCATTGGTCTGGCTGCCACTGTGAGTTTGACAGTCTGAAGAGCGCCAAACTCATAATGAGGCCCTAAGTCATAGTACTGAAATCATCCCTCATTGTAAAATATACTCAATACCAGACAATAATAAGTACCATATGTTAATGGGATGTGATTATATGGGATATATTCTAACACAGAAGCAGGTAACTGCATACAAACATAGCAGTCCCTACCATTCATTGCATTTACATATTCGTACAGCAGCTCAACCCCTTTGCTGCCAGGCCTTTTCCCCCTCAGATGGCAAGCCTTTTTTTGGCTATTTGGGGCAGTTCGCGCTTAGGCCCTCATAACTTTTTGTCCACATAAGCTACCCACACCAAATTTGCGTCCTTTTTTCCCCAACATCCTAGGGATTCTAGAGATACTAAGACTTTGTGGGTTCCCCTGAAGGAAATTAGGCAAAATACAGGGAAATTATTGTTTTAAAAAAAGAAAAAAGGGAAAAAAGGGCTGCAGAAGAAGGCTTGTGGTTTTTCCCTGAAACAACAAAGGGTTTGCGGTGCTAAAATCACCATCTTCCCAGCTTTCAGGAACAGGCAGACTTGAATCAGAAAACCCCATTTTTCAACACAATTTTGGCATTTTACTGGGACATACCCTATTTTTACTATTTTTTGTGCTTTCAGCCTCCTTCCAGTTAGTGACAGAAATGGGTGTGAAACCAATGCTGGACCCCAGCAAGCTAAGCATTTCTGAAAAGTAGACAACATTATGAATTCAGCAAGGGGCCATATGGGTAGATCCTACAATGGTTCCCTACAGAAAATAACAGCTGAAATAAAAAAAGTATTGAAATTGAGGTGAAAAAAACAACCCTTTTTTCTCAATGTTTTACTCTGTAACTTTTTCCTGTGATATAAGATTTTTTAAAGCAATATACCGTTACGTCTGCTGGACTCTTCTGGTTGCAGGGATATGTAGGGCTTGTATGTTCATCAAGAACCCTATGTACCCAGAGCCAATAAATGAGATGCACCTTGCAATGGGTTTTCATTCTCTACCGGGTATACAGCAATTCCTTTGCTGAAATATAAAGAGTGAAAAATAGGTATCAAGAAAACCTTTGTATTTCCAAAATGGGCACAAGATAAGCTGTTGAGAAGCAGTGGTTATTTGCACATCTCTGAATTCCGGGGTGCCCATACTAGCATGTGGCTACGCCTGATGCTCGCGACAGGAAACACAACATGGACACATCACATTTTTACATTGAAATCTGATGTGTTTTTTGCAAAGTGCCTAGCTGTAGATTTTGGCCTCTAGCTCAGCCGGCACCTAGGGAAATGTTAGAAATGGGGTCTTTGGTTGACAGGACCTTGTGTCTTTTCTCCTTTCGCCGGGTCGGGCACATCGTTTCTTCTGTCTGCAGGGGAGCTATGCGTCGATCCCGTCAGCACTCTCGGGTCCGGGAAGGCCTTGCGTTGTTTTTCCACGCCCAGCGATATTTGAGTCGGAAATCCAGCTGCATGATGATCCAAAAACCACGCAACACGGGCTGCGATCTCCCAGCCTCCGTCAGCTACGCATCGTTCCTCCTGCTCCGTGCGTCGGTTCTTCGGTCGCGTTTCAGGCGAGCGTCGATTTTCAGCCGCGGAGCTGGTGCGCATTGTGTCTTCAGCCGCAGATCGGAGTTGCATCAATCTTTTCCCCGCACAGCGCTCTTGCATGGATTTACTTTTCTTTAGGCTGACAGCTTCTCCTTTCAGGGTCCCAGGAACTGGGTGGGCACCACAGGGCAGAGTAGGAGTCTCTCCAGAGACTCCAGGTGCTGGCAGAGAGAAGTCTTTGCTGTCTCTGAGACTTCAAACAACAGGAGGCAAGCTCTAAATCAAGCCCTTGGAGAGTTCTTCTCAAGATGGAAGGCACACAAAGTCCAGTCTTTGCCCTCTTACTCTGGCAGAAGCAGCAACTGCAGGATAGCTCCACAGAGCACAGTCACAGGCAGGGCAGCTCTTCTTCCTCAGCCCTTCAGCTCTTCTCCAGGCAGAGGTTCCTCTTGTTTACAGAAAGGTTTCTAAAGTCGGTGGTTTTGGGCGCCCTTCTTATACCCACTTCCTCCTTTAAAGTAGGCCTTCTTCAATGTAAAGTCTCTGTTAAATGTGAAATCCTGCCTTGGCCAGGCCAGGCCACAGACACTCACCAGGGGGTTGGAGACTGCATTGTGTGAGGACAGGCACAACCATTTCAGGTGTAAGTGACTACTGCTCCCCTCCCTCCTAGCACAGATGCCTCATCAGGAAATGCAGACTACACCCCAGCTCCCTTTGTGTCACTGTCTAGTGTGAGGTGCAACCAGCCCAACTGTCAAACTGACCCATACAGGGAATCCACAACCAGGAAGAGTCACAGAAATGATATAAGCAAGAAATGCTCACTTTCTAAAAGTTGCATTTTCAAACACACATCTTAAAATCAACTTTACTAAAAGATGTATTTTAAAATTGTGAGCTCAGAGACCCCAAACTCCACATGTCCATCCGCTCCCAAAGGGAATCTATACTTTAATCAGATTTAAAGATCGCACCCATGTTAACCTATGAGAGGGACAGGCCTTGCAACAGTGAAAAACGAATTTAGCAATATTTCACTGTCGGGACATATAAAACACATTACTATATGTCCCACCTTAACCATACACTGCACCCTGCCCTTGTGGCTACCTAGGGCCTAACTTAGGGGTGCCTTACATGTAAGAAAGGGAAGGTTTAGACCTGGCAAGTGGGTACACTTACTAAGTCGAATTTACAGTTAAACCTGCACACAGACACTGCAGTGGCAGGTCTGAGACATGATTACAGAGCTACTTATGTGGGTGGCACACCCAGTGCTGCAGGCCGGGAAACATCCTGAACAACTAGGTCTAAACCACTACTTGCCTGAACCACTACTGCTAAACAACTAAAAAGTCTCTACAACTAAGTACTGAACAACTACTGTCTAATCAACAATTGTACCTGAATAACAATTGCCTGAACAACTAATGTTAAGGTAAGGTTTTCTTTTAAGTTTTTATAGTTTATTCGTTGTTTAGAAAATATATACATATATTAGTTGTTCAGGCAGTTGTTATACAGGCACAATTGTTGTTTAGACAGTAGTTGTTCGGTACTTTGTTGTAGAGACGTTTTAGTTGTTGTTTAGCAGTAGTGGTTTAGACTATAGTTGTTTAAGACCTAGTTGTTCTGTCACATATTCCCAAATATGCCAATCATGGATTAGCCAATTACATACACATTTTGTAAAGGAACACTTGCACTTTAGCACTAGTTAGCAGTGGTAAAGTGCCCATAGTAACAAAAACAGCAAAATCAGAATCCAGCACACATCAACAACCTGGGGAAGGGAGGCAAAAAGTTAAGGGAGGCCACGCCAAGGATAAAAAGTCTAACAGGAAATCTAGCAAACCTGCGCATTTTTGAAAAATAGACACCTAGGGGAATCCAAAATGGGGTGACTTGTGGGGCTCTCACCAGGTTTTGTTACCCACAATACTTGGCAAACCTCAAAATTTGGCTAAAAAAACACTTTCGCCTCACATTTCAGTGACAGAAAGTTCTGGAATCTGAGTGGAGCCACAAATTTCCTTCCACCCAGCGTTTCCCCAAGTCTCCTGATACAACTGATGCCTCACTTGTGTGGGTAGGCCTAGTGCCCGCGACAGGAAATGCCCCAAAACACAACATGAACACATCAAACTTTCCCAAAGAAAACAGAGGAGTTTTTTGCAAAGTGCCTACCTGTGGATTTTTTTGCCTCTAGCTCAGGGGGCACCTAGGGAAACCTACCAAACCTGTGCATTTTTGAAAACTAGACTCCTAGGGGAATAGCCTAAATTCAATTTGCCCCACAGAGGAACGACCCTTGCCTAGGAGTTCACTCCCCATACATAAAAACATAAAAGTAAATAAAAATATACATATATCCCTGGTGTCTAGAGGTTTCTGAACCCCTCAGAGGCAGATCAGCCTAATTATATTAGGCCGATCTGTCCCCGGCGGGGCAGAAATGGCCTAAAAATTGTTTGACCCCTAGGGAGCAATCCTTACCCAAGGCGCTGCTCCCCTTATACGTAAGTATAAGATAAAAACAAATTCCCTGGTGTCTACGGGGTAATCTGACCCCCTGGGCAGAAATGGCCTAAAAATGATTTGTCCCTCTGGGGAGTGGCCCTTGCAAAAGGGGCCGCTCCCTTATGTCCATTTAAAAAAAAAATCCCTGGTGTCTAGTGGACATTTCTGCTGCCCGATCGCGATAGAAATGCTTGCAGAGACTTGTAAGGAAAGGAAAGGCCTTTCGTTTCCTTTCCTTCCATGTCTCTGCTGGTCCCCTCCTCCTGAGCGGAAGAGAAATGGTGAGTATTTCTCTTCCACAATCGCGCTGGAAGCATGGTTCCAGTGTGATGGGAGGTGACCTCTGATGAGGTCAGCACGCTTTTGTGTGCTGACGTTATCAGATGTCAATGGGGGGACGGAGGTGGAAGGGGAAGCGATGAGGCACCTATTATGCATCTTCTACTATTTTTTTTGTTTGGCTCCATTATGTCTTTAGAATCAGGTCTGTTTTCAAAATAAGTAGTGCTGCAGCAAACTATATCTTCGTTGATTTCACCAATGCGAATAGCAGCAAAGTTTAAGTTCATTAAATACCAATGTGTAAATCTTTGTGAGACTTCTCCAGCCCTACTCTGTGTTCTTCTAAATGACAACCCTCTTTCTTCTTTTACTGGGGCCTAGGAGATATTCCAAATTATCTATCCCAATCAGTATAAATGTCTCTAATATTTACAAGAAGCAAGTTCAATGATGGTGGCAAAAATTCAAAATACAACTCAACCACAATGTTCAGTTCATGGAGGTTCACCCCAACCAGTATGTTCACTCCAACATTCCCGGAACTCTTTATCTTTGACGGTGTAATTTGAAGTCTACTCTGGCAAAGAATACCTACAGCTAGGTACTCTTTTTCTCTTTGATTTTCTTATTGCCACACATTCATTGTCACTTTCACTCAGATTGGAGACTTTACTTTCTTCAGCAATCTTTTGTGGCACACGTTCTTTGGGAAAACTCACTTTCCCTCTTTCCTTCCTTCTGAGGCAATGGTCTCCAGCTTCTACTTGCTTTCTTCCAGCACTAGTTCCTTCATCAGTGTCTTATTCTGAGTCTGACTAATTTACCGCAAGGCAAAGTTCAATCGTCTCTGTTTTGGTCTCAGACGTGACTTGCTCAAGACTTCCATCATCATGATAAAATGCTGTTTCAGGCTCAATTTGGTCCCCAACATGCTGTTTGTCCTGCTCCTGTCATCGCTCTTGCACAACTGTTTCGTCTGGGACAGGCTCTGTTGTGCAGAGGGAATACTCAGCTCTGTGATTGTGGGAAGCTTGTATTCACTTGGTGAGACCTCCACTATTCACAGCAATCATTGTCACAAGGATCATCTGATAAAGCCCAGGCCAACAAGGTTCTAAACACATATTTCTGACATGGTTTTTCACCAAGACCCAATTGCCGAGATTAAAGATAACAGCATTATTCCTGATGCAGGAGTGTTGTGGCTGCTCCAACCTGATGAGACTCAGAACAACTACATCAGCAATATTCACAAGTGCATTCACAGTACTCGCTGGCAGTCTCATCGCTCTTCTCATCATGATCTCATCGGCTGTCAGTATAGTCTTTCTATCAGGTACAATCCGCAGACTCCTTAACACAAGAAGCAGAGCACCTGGCCATTTCACTGATGTTGAAGTACACACTTTTGCCAGTCTGGATTGCAGCGTGCCATTCACCTGTTCCACAAGCCCAGAAGCCTCAGGTTTGTAACTGCAAAGTAATGGCTGCTCCATTAGCAAAGCTGCGCACAACTATTTCAGGACATGATTGCTGAAATGAGTTTGTCGATCTGATTCCAAAGAATTTGGGATATTAAACCGAGGAATAAGTTCCCTCAATAACAGTTTAGCTACAGTGAGACCATTTCGCCATTTCAATGGAATCCTACCATTTTGCCTTGTTGGTTAAGCTTCTACCCAACGGGGAAAGACACATCCTACAACCAAAACATATCTCAAACCATTTCACATGAGCATCTCAATGAAGTCCATTTGTATCCTGTTAAAAGGTCCTCCTGACCTCCCTATATGACTCAGTATAACTGCATTGTTCTGTTGACACACAACACATCTATGACACCACACTTCAGCCATCAACCTGAATTTAGGGTTTAGCCACGTTTTTATAACCAATCTCACCATAGCGCCCCTTAGAAATTTGAGCTGGACCATGGAAATGTCTAGCCATGGGGGTAACAGACTATTTGGCAACACCGGTCATCCATCCATAGAAACACAAATGTCATAATCTGGTGAAATCAACAAATAAATATTCTACTGCTACCATAATTGCTTTGTAATAGATCTGATTCTAAAGACACAATGGAGCTAAACAAGCAAAATGGATGTAAATACATAGTAGGTTCTTTATTGCTCATTTCTTTTGCAATATTATTGATTTTGCTAGTAGGAGTGTTTCCATTACCAAGCAGAAAGCATTACACTTAGACACATCTAGGGGAGATTATTCTGAAAATGTATATTCCTTCTTATTATATGAATATGTAGAGATTATGGGAAGGAGGGATTGCTATGTATGCACTCAATTGTCTGCTGTTCCAGAAGGCATCACCTATCATGACATTTTGTTGAGTTTGTTTTATGGGACACAACATTATCAGTATTATTTTTCAAACTACAATTTAGTTATTTAAGAGATCTCCTTTATTGTCCATTTGAACAGACAGCCAGATCCTTTTGAAATTAAAATGATTGTAAGATTGTTCAAACCTGTTTAGACACACTTTATGCACATTAACACAATTTAAGACACTGTTATCCCTAGAGTTTGTTTGTGGAAAACATGTCTATTTTAGATTGCCAAAAAGATGGTATGGAATGTGTTACTTGGGGATTGTTTTTCCCAAAATGTATCATGTGGAACACTTTGAAGATCCTGTTTAGACTCAAGCAAGGTGTGAGTGCAGCAGAAGTGGCAGGAGACATTTTTTTGTTCTTTCATCCCATCTGTAGGGGTGATTTTGAATGATTTGAAAATTAGTAGGGAGTCTACTATAGTGAATAAACTAGCCACTAGTACCGCTGGAGCATTACTAGACATAAATTCTGAGATGATAGCGATCAGAACAATGGTTTTGTAAAACTGACTTGTGTTAAACATGTTGCTATCAAAAGAGGGCAGAGTCAGTCAGATGCTTGAGGTCCAACAATGTTCTACCTTTATTCTGGAAAAAGTAAGGATTTGCAGACATATACCTGGAATATTTCAGCGTTGACAAAGGATTTGAAAGAGTTGCAAGTGACTAGTGATTGGAAATAGATTTTCTGCTCTAGGTAGGTGGTTTGGAAATTTGGGAAGTGGAATTGTAGGGTTCGTGTGGCAACCATTGCTGATTATTTCCTTAGTGGGAATAGTTCTGTTTGTTGGATACATAATTTTCAGAGGAATGAGGATTCAGCAAAGCAGAAAGAGAAAGAGAGCAGAGGTTAAGTTGAAAGACAGTCAGTTTAAATGTTATGATGCCATGAAGCATTTGGAAGAATCCATTAGAAAGCTGTTAAAAATTACTAGGTTTTAGAGAGTCTCATTTAAGAATGAAGTTGACTTGTTATGACCATAACCTGACTGTGCCATTATGCTTCCTAAAACGTGAAGAGGAGTGGTTGGTTATTTTCCTTATGTAACTTGTAAACTGAATTGTTAAATGTGAAGCATTGAAATATATTAGCATGAGTGCACCATGAAAGTTAGCATTTGTGCAAGCAACATTAATACATACTTGCAAGAATGTCAATGTTGTATTTTGCAAATGTTATTCTTTATAATCATTTTATATTCAACAGGTTAGACATTTAAAACATATTTGAACTAAAAGTATATTTGTGTTCATTTTAGGTGGTTGGAGTGAAGGCTACATTTTATTAATGTTCTAATCTTCAATGTGAAGCTTGTTTTTCCAAAGTTCAGGTGCTGAAATTAACGTGGCGCTCATTGTGCACAAGGGATAAGCAGGTATGAGAGAACTCTAATGGAAGGGGTATCCTGCCACTGGCAGCTACAACTTTGGAGATTCCTGAATGTAAGGGTGTATCAAGAACAGGAGTCAAAGGCTTTCAAAGATCATTAATTCTAACTGCCTTACGGTTTTGTTTTTCAAATGAGAGTTTTTTGTAATGATGTCATCACACCTGGAAAACCAAGATTTAAGAGTAGTTTAACTGGTGAGAGACTCCGACTCTCTCTGCCCCTTGCTCGGAGTACACCTTTTTGAGGTATAGACTTTATACTTTCTATGTGGTTTATGCTTCTCTTAAATAGAATATTCTACTGAAGTTCTGTTTGCCAACCTTTCTCAGATATTCCTTTAGTATTAGAGCAATCTAGGAACTACATTCAATGGTGAGGCAAAAATACCTAATTTAGAATCCAGACCAGTACTTTTTCTGAGGTTGTGCATTGTTGCTATTGAAGTTTTGGTATTTTATATGTTGCTTCAATTTATTATTGTGTGACCCCTTAACTCTCCATTGGTGGTTTTGCATCTCTATACTATGGTTTTAAGACTCATCTAGGTAACTTTGACTTAAAGTCTGTAATAAAGCCCTTTGAAACTTTAATTTGGACTCTGAGGTCTAATGTGTGACTATTAAATTACACTGTAATTGATTGTAATGATTTGATAAATTATCTCTTCACCCCTGTAGGAAGTTGTCCTGGTGTGTGGTAGGTACATGAGGTACTTACACCTTATACAAGGGATCCCCTAGTAGTGTAGTGTAGGTAGTGTCTAGAAGCCAGGCTCTCAACAGGTTGCTGTATATGAGCAGCCAAGGCTTATCTAGGAGACATGCAAAGCTCATGCAGTACCACTGTAGTCACACAGCACTCACATACATAAAAGAAAACACATTAGGCCCTCATTTTGAGTTTGGCAGGCGGTGGAGGCTGCCTGCCAAACTCTATAGGACGTATAACCGCCACTCTGGTTTCCGCCCACTGGCCCAGAGGGAACCAGGCCACAACATTGACACTGGCTTGTAATCTAGCCAGTGGCAATATTGCGGTGTGTCGGGTGTGACATCACCCATCGCCCTTTTCACTACCTGTAATTCAAAGCACGATGGGGCTGTCCATGGGGCCCCTGGCACCCAGTTTCTGCCAGCCTTTGCATGGAGGAGGAACCGCCATGCAAAAGCTGCCGGAGAGCTGCGCTGCCCTGATGGATTAGGACCGGCAGCACTGACAGGCGGTCAACCAGCGGCAACCTGGCGGTGCCAGTGGTCAGCCTTGGCAGCTCCGCCACAGTCATAATGTGGAAGCTGGATCACTGCTTTGATGGCGGTCTGACCGCCACTGTGATTCAGACTCCTAATAAGGGCCTCAGTGTTACAAAAATAAATATACTTTATTTTAGTGACACAATACCAAAAAGTACTAGAGGGGCAATCCTCAAATAGAAGGTAAGTAACACACTAAGGCGGTCATTCCAACCCTGGCGGTCCGAGACCGCCAGGGTTGGGGACCGCAGGAGCACCGCCAACAGGCTGGCGGTGCTCCCATGGGCATTCTGACCACGGCGGTACAGCCGCGGTCAGAAACGGAAAACCGTTTGCTGCTTGCTGCGTCGCCATGGGGATTCCGACCCCCATACCGCCATCCTGTTCCTGGCGGTTTCGGCCGCCAGGAACAGGATGGCGGTATGGGGTGTCGTGGGGCCCCTGGGGGCCCCACAAAGATTTTCAGTGTCTGCCATACAGACACTGAAAATCGCGACGGGTGCAACTGCACCCGTCGCACCCCTTCCACTCCGCCGGCTCCATTCGGAGCCGGCATCCTCATGGAAGGGTGTTTCCCGCTGGGCTGGCGGGCGGCTTTCTGGCGGTCGCCCGCCAGCCCAGCGGGAAACCCAGAATAACCGCGGCGGTCTTCTGACCGCGCAGCGGTATTCTGGCAGCTCCCGCCGGCCCTGCGGTTACCGCGGCCGGCGGGAGTCAGAATGACCCCCTAAATATCTTCACTAGTTATCAGCAATAGGCATAGAAAGTGAAAGATAACAGTGCATATGCAAATAGACAATAGTGACCATAGGGGGAGCCCTAACCATATGTAAAAAAATGGAATGCGAACACAGAACCCCCAACTAGGTAAGTGGAATGTGTAGAGAGGAGCAGGAGGTACTAGGAAACCACCCCCTAGCGACCAGAAAGAAAGGAGTAAGTTACTGGATTTTCCCCAAACCACCCAAAAGGAAGAAAATGAAGAAAATGCAGCACCCAGAAGAGATTGCAAGAAACCAGCAGTTAATTCCTGTAGAGGGAGACCTGTGGACCAAGGGGAGCAAGTCCAGAAGTCACAGAAGAGTCCAGGAGGAGTAGGACATACTACCCACCCAGATGTGGATGCAGGAGTTGGTCGATGGTGGAATGAAGATGGTCAGGAATGCAGCACTGGAGCAGATGAAGAGTTCCTGGAGGATGCAGTCGACATCCCATGCTGGATGGATGATTACAGTCAGTCACTGGTGGGAAAAGCCACCAACAAGTCTTGGCATATGCAGAAGTTGTGGTGAAGATAAAGTGGAGCTGCCAGGGACCAGCAAGGTCCAGGATGACTCAACCCATGGGAGGAGTCCTAAGGGGACCCCCAGCAAGGCAGAGAGTACCAGGAAGATGAGGCAGCCACCACAGAAAACCTACTGGATGAGGAACCAGGAGTTACAGAGGAGCCCATGCAGCACAACTGCAGAAGGGTCCCACGCCGCAGGAAAAGCACACAGAGGGATGTGCATTACAGAAAGGAGTGCTGAGGGCACGGGCTACACAGAGCCTGAAGGTCCCTTGGAGGAGATGCGAACAAGCCTTGGTAGCTGTAAGGGATACAGTGCATGGGGGTACTGTCCTGCATGGGATGGCAAAGGCTTACCTCTACCAAACTTGAACAGCTGGCAGAGAGGACCAAGAGGACTACTGCATACCATGACCCATGATGCAGGATTCATGCAGCTCAAGATGAGAGGAGATCCACGCAGCCAGTCATTGCAGTTGGTGTCTGCGGATGCAGGGGAGTGACTCCTTCACTCCAAGGGAGATTCCTTCTTCCTTCTCATCCAGATCAAAGACTTGCCGGCCTCCGAGGATGCACAGCTGAGGAAATGCTGCAGAAGCTGGAAGGAGCCGAGGAAATAAAGTCTTTGTTGTGGATGCAGATTGTTGGTTCCTGGAGGGTTCAGTCACAGTTCCAAGAGCTAGAAGTCAAAGTAGAGGTTACAGAGGAGTCCTGCTGGAATCTTGCAAGCCGAATCTGAGGACCCACCCAAGACTGAGACCCTAAATAGATGTGAAAGGGGGAGAGGTCACCTAGCCAGGTGATCACCATCAAAAGGGGGCTCTGACATCACCTGCCTGACCTGGCCACTCAGATGCTCCCAGAGGTCCCTGCCAACCTTGGATTAAAGATGGAAGAGCCCAGGGACCCTCTGTACGAGCTCTGGGCACCACCCCTGGGGTGATGAAGGACAGGGGAGTGGTCACTCCTCTTTCCATTGTCCAGTTGTGCTAGAGCAGGGACTGGAGGTCCCTGGACCAGTGTAGACTGGTTTATGCACTGAACGCACCAAATGAGCCCTTCAAAGCATGCCATTAGCTTGGGGAGGCTACCCCTCCCAAGCCATGGAACACCTATTTCCAATTGGAGAGGATGTTAACCCCCTTTCCCAAAGGAAATCCTTTGTTCTGCCTTCCTGGGCTTGAGCTGTTCAAGCAGAAGGAGTGCAGAAAACTGTTTAAGGGGTGGCAGCAGTTTAGGTTTCACGGAAAACCCCAGAAGGCTGGTAGGAGCAATGCTGGGGGTCCTCTAAGGAGCTCCCAGAGTGCATGGAATTATACTTCTAATACTGGCAACAGTATTGGAGTATGATTCTGACATGTTTGATACCAAACATGCCTGGATTCAGAGTTACCATTACATTGCTGGACACAGGTAGTGACCTATGTCTAGTACACACAGAAAAGTGCATCTCCGCACTCACGAAGTCCAGGAAAATGGAACTGGAGTTAATTCAGACACCTCTGTTACTCAGGAGTGCCCTTACACACAGGTACTTGCACCCTGCCATCTGCGCTAGGAGTGCCTGCCATGGGGGTGACTTACAGTAACCTGGTGCAGTGACCTGTAGTGAAAAGGGTGCATGCACCCTTTCACGCAAGCTGAAATGGCAGGCCTGCAAATACACTTTGCAAGGGCTCACTATGGATGGCATAATACATGCTGTAGCCCAATGGGATCCCCTGGTACCCGAATGCCCTAGGTACCTGGGTACCATATACTAGGACTCACAATGGGGGCACCAGTATGCTAAATGTGGGGTGTAACAAAGTCACCAAGTTCGAGGGAAAAGAGCAAACACTGGGGTCCTGGTTAACAGGATCCAGTGAACACAGTCAAACACACTGACAACAGGCAGAAAATGGGGTAATCATGTCAAGAAAGAGGGCACTTTCCTACAACCCCTCAGAACAGAGAGGAAAAGATTCATCTGACCCCAGATAAAAAGATAGGTCTCCAGACTCTAGCAATAGTAATCTCAAGTCTAGGTCAGTCTCATCTGGGTGATTTAATATTCCTCTACATGGCATCTGGAGACTCACCAAAAATGCCTCAAACGTGTATTAAAGGAGGCACCATTACTCTTAGAGAGCACTGTAAGTTTGATAAAAAACCCTCCTGCACTCATAGAACTTTAGTCGCTATGAATGACTACCCACATTACCTTTAAGGTCTGCTGCGTCTACTATAGTGAATAAACTAGCCACTAGTACCGCTGGAGCATTACTAGACATAAATTCTGAGATGATAGCGATCAGAACAATGGTTTTGTAAAACTGACTTGTGTTAAACATGTTGCTATCAAAAGAGGGCAGAGTCAGTCAGATGCTTGAGGTCCAACAATGTTCTACCTTTATTCTGGAAAAAGTAAGGATTTGCAGACATATACCTGGAATATTTCAGCGTTGACAAAGGATTTGAAAGAGTTGCAAGTGACTAGTGATTGGAAATAGATTTTCTGCTCTAGGTAGGTGGTTTGGAAATTTGGGAAGTGGAATTGTAGGGTTCGTGTGGCGACCATTGCTGATTATTTCCTTAGTGGGAATAGTTCTGTTTGTTGGATACATATTTTTCAGAGGAATGAGGATTCAGCAAAGCAGAAAGAGAAAGAGAGCAGAGGTTAAGTTGAAAGACAGTCAGTTTAAATGTTATGATGCCATGAAGCATTTGGAAGAATCCATTAGAAAGCTGTTAAAAATTACTAGGTTTTAGAGAGTCTCATTTAAGAATGAAGTTGACTTGTTATGACCATAACCTGACTGTGCCATTATGCTTCCTAAAACGTGAAGAGGAGTGGTTGGTTATTTTCCTTATGTAACTTGTAAACTGAATTGTTAAATGTGAAGCATTGAAATATATTAGTATGAGTGCACCATGAAAGTTAGCATTTGTGCAAGCAACATTAATACATACTTGCAAGAATGTCAATGTTGTATTTTGCAAATGTTATTCTTTATAATCATTTTATATTCAACAGGTTAGACATTTAAAACATATTTGAACTAAAAGTATATTTGTGTTCATTTTAGGTGGTTGGAGTGAAGGCTACATTTTATTAATGTTCTAATCTTCAATGTGAAGCTTGTTTTTCCAAAGTTCAGGTGCTGAAATTAACGTGGCGCTCATTGTGCACAAGGGATAAGCAGGTATGAGAGAACACTAATGGAAGGGGTATCCTGCCACTGGCAGCTACAACTTTGGAGATTCCTGAATGTAAGGGTGTATCAAGAACAGGAGTCAAAGGCTTTCAAAGATCATTAATTCTAACTGCCTTACGGTTTTGTTTTTCAAATGAGAGTTTTTTGTAATGATGTCATCACACCTGGAAAACCAAGATTTAAGAGTAGTTTAACTGGTGAGAGACTCCGACTCTCTCTGCCCCTTGCTCGGAGTACACCTTTTTGAGGTATAGACTTTATACTTTCTATGTGGTTTATGCTTCTCTTAAATAGAATATTCTACTGAAGTTCTGTTTGCCAACCTTTCTCAGATATTCCTTTAGTATTAGAGCAATCTAGGAACTACATTCAATGGTGAGGCAAAAATACCTAATTTAGAATCCAGACCAGTACTTTTTCTGAGGTTGTGCATTGTTGCTATTGAAGTTTTGGTATTTTATATGTTGCTTCAATTTATTATTGTGTGACCCCTTAACTCTCCATTGGTGGTTTTGCATCTCTATACTATGGTTTTAAGACTCATCTAGGTAACTTTGACTTCAAGTCTGTAATAAAGCCCTTTGAAACTTTAATTTGGACTCTGAGGTCTAATGTGTGACTATTAAATTACACTGTAATTGATTGTAATGATTTGATGAATTATCTCTTCACCCCTGTAGGAAGTTGTCCTGGTGTGTGGTAGGTACATGAGGTACTTACACCTTATACAAGGGATCCCCTAGTAGTGTAGTGTAGGTAGTGTCTAGAAGCCAGGCTCTCAACAGGTTGCTGTATATGAGCAGCCAAGGCTTATCTAGGAGACATGCAAAGCTCATGCAGTACCACTATAGTCACACAGCACTCACATACATAAAAGAAAACACATTAGGCCCTCATTTTGAGTTTGGCAGGCGGTGGAGGCTGCCTGCCAAACTCTATAGGACGTATAACCGCCACTCTGGTTTCCGCCCACTGGCCCAGAGGGAACCAGGCCACAACATTGACACTGGCTTGTAATCTAGCCGGTGGCAATATTGCGGTGTGTCTGGTGTGACAGCACCCATCGCCCTTTTCACTACCTGTAATTCAAAGCACGATGGGGCTGTCCATGGGGCCCCTGGCACCCAGTTTCTGCCAGCCTTTGCATGGAGGAGGAACCGCCATGCAAAAGCTGCCGGAGAGCTGCGCTGCCCTGATGGATTAGGACCGGCAGCACTGACAGGCTGTCAACCAGCGGCAACCTGGCGGTGCCAGTGGTCAACCTTGGCAGCTCCGCCACCGTCATAATGTGGAAGCTGGATCACTGCTTTGATGGCGGTCTGACCGCCACTGTGATTCAGACTCCTAATAAGGGCCTCAGTGTTACAAAAATAAATATACTTTATTTTAGTGACACAATACCAAAAAGTACTAGAGGGGCAATCCTCAAATAGAAGGTAAGTAACACACTAAGGCGGTCATTCCAACCCTGGCGGTCCGAGACCGCCAGGGTTGGGGACCGCGGGAGCACCGCCAACAGGCTGGCGGTGCTCCCATGGGCATTCTGACCGCGGCGGTACAGCCGCGGTCAGAAACGGAAAACCGTTTTCTGCTTGCTGCGTCGCCATGGGGATTCCGACCCCCATACCGCCATCCTGTTCCTGGCGGTTTCGGCCGCCAGGAACAGGATGGCGGTATGGGGTGTCGTGGGGGCCCTGGGGGCCCCACAAAGATTTTCAGTGTCTGCCATGCAGACACTGAAAATCGCGACGGGTGCAACTGCACCCGTCGCACCCCTTCCACTCCGCCGGCTCCATTCGGAGCCGGCATCCTCATGGAAGGGTGTTTCCCGCTGGGCTGGCGGGCGGCTTTCTGGCGGTCGCCCGCCAGCCCAGCGGGAAACCCAGAATAACCGCGGCGGTCTTCTGACCGCGCAGCGGTATTCTGGCAGCTCCCGCCGGCCCTGCGGTTACCGCGGCCGGCGGGAGTCAGAATGACCCCCTAAATATCTTCACTAGTTATCAGCAATAGGCATAGAAAGTGAAAGATAACAGTGCATATGCAAATAGACAATAGTGACCATAGGGGGAGCCCTAACTATATGTAAAAAAATTGAATGCGAACACAGAACCCCCAACTAGGTAAGTGGAATGTGTAGAGAGGAGCAGGAGGTACTAGGAAACCACCCCCTAGCGACCAGAAAGAAAGGAGTAAGTTACTGGATTTTCCCCAAACCACCCAAAAGGAAGAAAATGAAGAAAATGCAGCACCCAGAAGAGATTGCAAGAAACCAGCAGTTAATTCCTGTAGAGGGAGACCTGTGGACCAAGGGGAGCAAGTCCAGAAGTCACAGAAGAGTCCAGGAGGAGTAGGACTTACTACCCACCCAGATGTGGATGCAGGAGTTGGTTGATGGTGGAATGAAGATGGTCAGGAATGCAGCCCTGGAGCAGATGAAGAGTTCCTGGAGGATGCAGTCGACATCCCATGCTGGATGGATGATTACAGTCAGTCACTGGTGGGAAAAGCCACCAACAAGTCTTGGCATATGCAGAAGTTGTGGTGAAGCAAAAGTGGAGCTGCCAGGGACCAGCAAGGTCCAGGATGACTCAACCCATGGGAGGAGTCCTAAGGGGACCCCCAGCAAGGCAGAGAGTACCAGGAAGATGAGGCAGCCACCACAGAAAACCTACTGGATGAGGAACCAGGAGTTACAGAGGAGCCCATGCAGCACAACTGCAGAAGGGTCCCACGCCGCAGGAAAACCACAGAGAGGGATGTGCATCACAGAAAGGAGTGCTGAGGGCACGGGCTACACAGAGCCTGAAGGTCCCTTGGAGGAGATGCGAACAAGCCTTGGTAGCTGTAAGGGATACAGTGCATGGGGGTACTATCCTGCATGGGATGGCAAAGGCTTACCTCTACCAAACTTGAACAGCTGGCAGAGAGGACCAAGAGGACTACTGCATACCATGACCCATGATGCAGGATTCATGCAGCTCAAGATGAGAGGAGATCCACGCAGCCAGTCATTGCAGTTGGTGTCTGCGGATGCAGGGGAGTGACTCCTTCACTCCAAGGGAGATTCCTTCTTCCTTCTCATCCAGATCGAAGGCTTGCCGGCCTCAGAGGATGCACAGCTGAGGAAATGCTGCAGAAGCTGGAAGGAGCCGAGGAAATAAAGTCTTTGTTGTGGATGCAGATTGTTGGTTCCTGGAGGGTTCAGTCACAGTTCCAAGAGCTAGAAGTCAAAGTAGAGGTTACAGAGGAGTCCTGCTGGAATCTTGCAAGCCGAATCTGAGGACCCACCCAAGACTGAGACCCTAAATAGATGTGAAAGGGGGAGAGGTCACCTAGCCAGGTGATCACCATCAAAAGGGGGCTCTGACGTCACCTGCCTGACCTGACCACTCAGATGCTCCCAGAGGTCCCTGCCAACCTTGGATTAAAGATGGAAGAGCCCAGGGACCCTCTGTACGAGCTCTGGGCACCACCCCTGGGGTGATGAAGGACAGGGGAGTGGTCACTCCACTTTCCATTGTCCAGTTGTGCTAGAGCAGGGACTGGAGGTCCCTGGACCAGTGTAGACTGGTTTATGCACTGAACGCACAAAATGAGCCCTTCAAAGCATGCCATTAGCTTGGGGAGGCTACCCCTCCCAAGCCATGGAACACCTATTTCCAGTTGGAGAGGATGTTAACCCCCTTTCCCAAAGGAAATCCTTTGTTCTGCCTTCCTGGGCTTGAGCTGTTCAAGCAGAAGGAGTGCAGAAAACTGTTTGAGGGGTGGCAGCAGTTTAGGTTGCACGGAAAACCCCAGAAGGCTGGTAGGAGCAATGCTGGGGGTCCTCTAAGGAGCTCCCAGAGTGCATGGAATTATACTTCTAATACTGGCAACAGTATTGGAGTATGATTCTGACATGTTTGATACCAAACATGCCTGGATTCAGAGTTACCATTACATAGCTGGACACAGGTAGTGACCTATGTCCAGTACACACAGAAAAGTGCATCTCCGCACTCACGAAGTCCAGGAAAATGGAACTGGAGTTAATTCAGACACCTCTATTACTCAGGAGTGCCCTTACACACAGGTACTTGCACCCTGCCATCTGCGCTAGGAGGGCCTGCCATGGGGGTGACTTACAGTAACCTGGTGCAGTGACCTGTAGTGAAAAGGGTGCATGCACCCTTTCACGCAAGCTGAAATGGCAGGCCTGCAAATACACTTTGCAAGGGCTCCCTATGGATGGCATAATACATGCTGTAGCCCAATGGGATCCCCTGGTACCCGAATGCACCAGGTACCTGAGTACCATATACTAGGACTCACAATGGGGGCACCAGTATGCTAAATGTGGGGTGTAACAAAGTCACCAAGTTCGAAGGAAGAGAGCAAACACTGGGGTCCTGGTTAACAGGATCCAGTGAACACAGTCAAACACACTGACAACAGGCAGAAAATGGGGTAATCATGTCAAGAAAGAGGGCACTTTCCTACAACCCCTCAGAACAGAGAGGAAAAGATTCATCTGACCCCAGATAAAAAGATAGGTCTCCAGACTCTAGCAATAGTAATCTCAAGTCTAGGTCAGTCTCATCTGGGTGATTTAATATTCCTCTACATGGCATCTGGAGAGTCACCTAAAATGCCTCAAACATGTATTAAAGGAGGCACCATTACTCTTAGAGAGCACTGTAAGTTTGATAAAAAACCCTCCTGCACTCATAGAACTTTAGTCGCTATGAATGACTACCCACATTACCTTTAAGGTCTGCTGCGTTACCTACAAATGAGTCAATTGTGGCACTCTCTAGACGATCACACCAAATTAAAAGCAGTCGCATCTCTAAAATTGGCATAATAATAGGTCTTAAACTGCTACACAGAAGAAAGCATAAAACGATCCTGATGTATATCCACCAAGCTCAGTTGCTCCTCCAAGTCAGAAAACAACAAAACTCATGATACCACTTTTTCAAAGGCATTTCTGCACCATGTAACAGCTTCTTGATAATAGGACTCCGATGGCACTAACCTGCAGTACTCTCTACAGTGCTCCCTCTTACCTACACCCTCTCAAAATCACCTATCTTCAATTTTCTCACAGCTCTGACTGCTCTGTTCTATATGTCATGCACCCCATTCCCTACTATGCCCACCCCCCAACTGCGTCTGCTTCTCCTCTCTCCCCTTCATTCTTTTCTTGGCTACTGCCTTCTTACCCTGCCCTGCTAGTGCCCTTAATTCCTTTACTGTGTACAGTGTTCTATTCAAGGGTAGCGAGGGTCGCACTTTAGGAGTTCCTCACATACACTGAGGCATACATTCTAATATAATTGTGAAAGTATTAGTTTGAAATTCCAACTTTCTTCTGAACATGGCTGCCCCTGTGTAGACATACTCATGGACAACAGTTAGGATAGCCAGGGGTGCATCTAGTATTTTCTTTGCTGAAAGTTGCAAAGTCTTAACTATTCCATTGTTTCATAGGTCCTGAAGGCAGTGGCGGGAAGTGAAAGTCAGACAATTACTAAGAGGCCTTGCTGATTTCTTCAATTTCGGCTTCGTACTGTGTCCTACTCCCTTCACAGCTCATAAGAGGCATTTGGGGGTGGGACAAGGGTCAGGCCTCAGAAACCATTCACGGTCAGGGGGTGGATGATGTCTCTTCCTCTACCTCAGGTGCTTTGGTGAATCAACGTAAAAAGGCATTATAATGACGATATTTAGTGGTTTCTGTCACTTAATGGAGGTTTATATTAACCCCTCCCATGCCCCGGACGAGCTGGTATCCAGGCACACGGTTTCTAGCGCTCCCCCTGTGTGCCCCCACACACACACCTCCATCAGGGATGAAAGGGGAATCGCTTTCCTTTTCACCCCCAAACCCCCCAGTTACGTCTGATGATGTCAGCGCGCAAATTGTGCGCTAACATCATCAGAGGTCACCTCGGATCACACTGGAAGTGCAATCCCGGAAGAGAAATGCTTTAGCATTTTTTTTCTGACCAGGAGGTGGGGAATGAGAGATAAGAAAGGAAAGGAAAGACCTTTCCTTTCTTGTCTCTCACAGCCTTTCTGCTGCCCGATTGCAATGAGATCGGGCAGCAGAAATGCCAACTAGACACCAGGGATTATTTTTTTTGTATATTTCAATAAGGGGAGCGGCCTCTTGGGCAAGGGCCGCTCCCCAGATGGGCAAATGATTTCTAGGCCATTTCTGCCCCCCGTGGGGCAGAAAACAACTAGACACCAGGGATATATTTATATTTTTTTTGTTTATTTTTATTTTTTTATGTTTGGGGAGCGACCCCTTAGGCAAGGGTCGCTCCCGGGGGACCAAATTATTATTAGGCCATTTCTGCCCCGGCTGGGGGCAGATCAGCCTTGTAATCTGCCCCCAGGGGTGCAGAAATCACTATACACCAGGGATTATTTATTTTATTCATACTTGCGCATAAGGAGAGCGGCCCCTTGGGCAAGGGCCGCTCCCCGGGGGGCAAATTATTTTAGGCCATGTCTGCTCCCCCTGGGGGCAGATCGGCCGAATATTACAGAGGCAGAACACCACTAAACACCAGGGATAATTTTTTTTTTTTTTTTTTACGTTTGGGGAGCGACCCCTTAGGCAAGGGTCGCTCCCAGGGGCCAAATTATTTTTAGGCCATTTCTGCCCCCAAGGGAGGCAAAAACCACAAGACACCAGGGATTTTTTTTTCATACTAACGCATAAGGGGAACGGTGCCTTTGGCAAGGGCCACTCCCTGGGGGGGGCAAAATATTTTTAGGCCTTTTCTGGCACCCCGGAGGCAGATCGGCCTAATATAATTAGGCAGATCTGCCCCGGGGACAGAAACCTCTAGACACCAGGGATACATATATATTTTTATTTCCTTTATGTTTTTATCTATGGGGAGCGACCCCTTAGACAAGGGTCTCTCCCCTGGGGGGCAAATTGTATTTAGGCCATTTCTGACTCCCTTGGGGGGGAGATCGGCCTATTTTTGTTAGGCCAATCTGCCCCCAAAAGGGAAAAAAACCTCTAGACATCATGGATTGGTGTGTGTATGTGTGTGTTTGTTTGGGGGTGCAGCCCCTTGGGCAAGGGCCGCTCCTCATAGGGGCACATTACTGTTGGCCATAACTGCCCCCCTTGGGGGCAGTTTGGCCTATTTTTGGAAGGCCCATCTGCCCCCAAGGGGGGCAGAAAGCCCACCCGAGACCAGGGAAGATTTTATTTTCAAAATAAGAGGTTGGGGGCGTGGCAATACCCCCATCCCAAATAAATGGGGCAAAAGTTGTTCTGCCCACCAGTGGGCAGATTGGGCAATTACCCATGATCCACACCCCGGGGAGACAGAAAGTCTACTAGATGCCTGGGTACAAAAAATAATTAAAGAAAATAGTGGGGTGGTGGCTACCAACCAGTATGGGCCTGGTTATGCCCCCACCCAAACTGAAGGGGCTAACATTCTTTCAGCTCTCCGCCGCATGCTAAAACATCTTATCCCATGGCAAGCAAGAGGTCATTTGATTATTTTTGGTTTTTGTTTTACATTTGGGCCATGAGAGCTTGGTAACTCTCAAAATCGTCCCACTTGGAATGGTGAGGGCTGCATTTTCTTTTTTACTTTGGGACGCTGCCATGTAGAAAAATCTACAAGACCTAGACACATCTAAAAACTAAGGCCCATATTTATAGTTTTTTTACGTCAAAAAGCGGCGCAAATGCGGCGCTAAAAAAGTATAAATATGGGCCTAAACATCTAGTTGATTCCAGGGTGGTGTGCTTCACATGCACCCCACGCCATTTCCTTACCCATAATGCCCTGCAAACTTGCAACTTTACTGGAAAGCACACATTTTTCCCACAGTTTTGTGATGGAACCTCCCGGAATCTGCAGGAATCCACAAACTTCCTACCACCCAGCATTGTCTCATCTATACCGATAAAAATTCTGCTGTACTTGTCAGCCTAAAAATGTTTTTTTTTCACACTGCCATTGTGGACCCACTTTGGTTCCCCCTCAATTTTTACATGTTTTTGGCTCTTCGCTGTCACAAACACTTGGCACACCCACACAAGTGAGGTATCATTTTTACCGGGAGACTGAGGGGAACGTTTGGTGGTAGGACATTCATCCTGGTGCAGTCATCCCACACAGAAATGTGGTGACAATATGATTTTTTAGCTAAATGTGAAGTTTGCTGAGGATTCTGGGTAAGAAAACATTGTGGGATCCAGGCAAGTAACACCTCCCTGGACTCCCTCGGGTGTCTAGTTTTCAGAAATGTCTTGGTTTGGTAGGTTTCCCTGTATGGCTTCTGAGCCCAGGACCAAAAACACAGATGCCCCCGCAAAAACAGGTAGTTTTGATTTGATAATTTTGATGTATCCAGATAGTGTTTTGGGGCATTTCATGTCGCGGGCACTAGGCCTACCCACAAAAGTGAGGTATCATTTTTATCGGGAGACTTGGGGGAATGCTGGGAGGTAGGAAATTTGTGGCTACTCTCAGATTCCAGAACTTTCTATCACCGAAATGTGAGGAAAAAGTGTTTTTTTAAGCCAAATTTTGAGGTTTGCAAAGGAGTCTGGGTAACAGAACCTGGTGAGAGCCCCACAAGTCACCTCATCTTGGATTCTCCTACTTCTCTAGTTTAAAAATGCATAGGTTTGTAGGTTTCCCTAGGTGCCGGCTGAGCTAGAGGCCAAAATCCACAGGTAGGCACTTTGCAAAAAACACCTCTGTTTTATGTGGAAAAATGTGATGTGTCCACGTTGTGTTTTGGGGCATTTCCTGTTGTGGGCACTAGGTCTATCCACACAAGTAAGGTATCATTTTTATCAGGAGACTTGGGAGAACGCTGGGTGGAAGGACATTTGTGGCTCCTCTCAGATTCCAGAACTTTCTGTCATCGAAATGTGAGGAAAAGGTGTTTTTTTGCAAAATTGTGAGGTTTGCAAAGGATTCTGGGTAACAGAACCTGGTGAGAGCACCACAAGTCACCCCATCTTGGATTCCCCTAGGTCTCTAGTTTAAAAAAATGCACAGGTTTAGTAGGTTTCCCTAGGTGCCGGCTGAGCTAGGGGCCAAAATCCACAGGTAGGCACTTTGCAAAAAACACCTCTGTTTTCTTTGGAAAAATGTGATGTGTCCACGTTGTGTTTTGGGGCATTTCCTGTTGCGGGCACTAGGCCTACCCATACAAGTGAGGTATCATTTTTATCGGGAGACTTGGGGGAATGCTGGATGGAAGGAACTTTGTGGCTCCTCTCAGATTCCACAACTTTCTGTCACCCAAATGTGGGAAAAACTTGTTTTTTTAGCCACATTTTGAGGATTGCAAAGGATTCTGGGTAACAGAACCTGGTGAGAGTCCCACCAGTCACCCCATCTTGGATTCCCCTACGTCTCTAGTTTTAAAAAATGCACAGGTTTGGTAGGTTTCCCTAGGTGCCGGCTGAGCTAGAGGCCAAAATCCACAGGTAGGCACTTTGCAAAAAACACCTCTGTTTTCTTTGGAAAAATGTGATGTGTCCAGGTGGTGTTTTGGGGCATTTCCTGTCGCGGGTACTAGGCCTACCCACACACGTGAGGTATATTTTTTATCGGGAGGCTTGGGGGAACGCTGGGTGGAAGGAAATTTGTGGCTCCTCTCAGATTCCACTACTTTCTGTCACCGAAATGTGGGGAAAACGTGTTTTTTTAGCCACATTTTGAGGATTGCAAAGGTTTCTGGGTAACAGAACCTGGTCAGAGCCCCACAAGTGACCTCATCGTTGATTCCCCTACATCTCTAGTTTTCAAAAATGCACAGGTTTGGTAGGTTTCCCTATGTGCCGGCTGAGCCAGAGGCCAAAATCCACAAGTAGGCACTTTGCAATTAACACCTCTGTTTTCTTTGGGAAAATGTGATGTGTCCACGTTGTGTTTTGGGGCATTTCCTGTAGCAGGGGCTAGGGCTACCCACACAAGTGAGGTACCATTTTTATCGGGAGACTTGAGGGAACACAGAATAGCAAAACAAGTGTTATTGCCCTTGTCTTTCTCTACATTTTTTCCTTCCAAATATAAGACAGTGTGTATAAAAGACGTCTATTTGAGAAATGCCCTGTAATTCACATGCTAGTATGGGCACCCCAGAATTCAGAGATGTGCAAATAACCACTGCTCCTCAACACCTTATCTTGTGCCCATTTTCAGAGATACAAAGGTTTTCTTGATACCTATTTTTCACTCTTAATATTTCAGCAAAAGAATTGTATACCTGGTTGAGAATGAAAACCCACTGCAAGGTGCAGCTCATTTATTGGCTCTGTGTACCTAGGGTTCTTGATGAACCTACAGGCCCTATATATCCCCGCAACCAGAAGAGTCCAGCAGACATAACGGTATATTGCTTTAAAAAATCTGACATCGCAGGAAAAAGTTACAGAGTAAAACGTAGAGAAAAATGGCTGTTTTTTTTACCTCAATTTCAATATTTTTTTATTTCAGTTGTTATTTTCTGTAGCAAATCCTTGTAGGATCTACACAAATTACCCATTGCTGAATTCAGAATTTTGTCTACTTTTCAGAGATGTTTACTCTGGGACCCAGCATTGGTTTCACACCCATTTATGTCACTGACTGGAAGGAGGCTGAAAGCACAGAAAATCGTAAAAATGGGGTATATCCCAGTAAAATGTCAAAATTGTGTTGAAAAATTAGGTTTTCTGATTCACGTCTTCCTGTTCCTGAAAGCTGGGAAGCTGGTGATTTTAGCACCGCAAACCCTTTGTTGATACCATTTTCAGGGGAAAAACCACAAGCCTTCTTCTACAGCCCTTTTATTCCATTTTTTTTTTTTTTAAACTACATTTTCACTGTATGTTGGCTAATTTCTTGGTCTCCTTCAGGGGCACCCACAAAGTCTGGGTACCTCTAGAATCCCTAGGATTTTGGAAAAAAAGGACGCAAATTTGGCATGGGTAACTTATGTGGACAAAAAGGTTTGAGGGCACAAGCCCCCTGCCCCAAATAGCCAAAAAAAAGGCTCGGCACCTGAGGGGGAAAAGGTTTGGCAGCGAAGGGGTTAAGCATAAAAGCTGCTTTTCTCGATACTTCACTGCACGCCCTAATATTTTTTTTTCCGCTATACAGCCAGCAGCAGCAAAGGTACTGTTCCCTGTGGACCGGAAGCTGTGCCATTGACATGATGAAACCCAAAGGAAAATGGTTGAGACTGCAGCTGTAACCGGCTCCAGCGTTCCTCATTACCGGTCTTCCGAGCCGTAAACTGCAGGTACATGAAAAAGTAAGCAGACAATGAGAAACGGCTTTTATTTTGCTTCTTAGCGATCACATGAACTCCGAATCCCCGTATGCAGCTGATCAAATAGAAGCCAGGCAAGCATTACTCAGATGTTTGAAAAAAAACACTCTATTCCTCTGGAGAGCCTAGCCACATTTAAAGCTTACAAAACTGCAAACCCCCAGAGCCTCCCACGGAACACAGATAAAGGGGTATTCTATAAAGCACATTTCTGTTTCCAAATCCGACATGCAGTTATGAAAAAAATTGACTTAATCAAATGTTTAACAGGACCTGTCTGCAATTTGTGATAAAAAGTTGTAAAATGTTTGCTATGCATCATTTTTATATGAATAACGTGTAGAATTTCTACAATTATCCCTCTTACGAAGTACAATACCATAACCCAGTAACTAACATTACACACCCATACACCCATACAAAATGGAGGAAGTATCTGTTAAGGGAATTTTAATTGGACAATGAGGCGGACTCATAATTCGCATTTGCTTCGGAGACAAATCTGATATATCAAGGGGTATATTGTGAGAAGACAAATATGTTCACTGGAAGTTAAATCTACTGTAATGCAAATATTTTCTCTTTTTGGGTACTTTAATTTAAGTGAAGTGAATGTTTGAACTGAGGGCTTTTCAATTGTCTAATAGTAACACCAAAAGACAAAAGTGATAGATTAAATATTTGCCATTTGCTATCTGCTAGGACTCGCATCATATTCCAGGCAATCACTTTTTGCATCGAAGTAACAAAATCTCAGGGTTCAGGCCAGGCTGTTTCTGTTGGAGTAGGACAAAGGCTGATTCACATCATTGGTTTCTTTCTGAAGTAGGACGGTGGAAAAAAAGGACAATGGACTGAAATGCGGCTCAGCATGGTCACTAGTAACTGACATTAATTCAACGCATTTCCCATTGGTTTCTCTGACGGTGAGACCCTAAAGGGCGGCGGCATGTCCAGGCGTGGGTTCTGTAGCTCATTCTGCCTAGTTGAGACTAGCAACAACTCGATGATTAAAAGTTGAAAGATTAAGAGTGGTCCGGGGTTTCTTACATTCTCTTTCCAAGGGTCCTTTGTCTGGCAGTTCAGGCTGGATACTTTTAATGGTAGCAGTGCGTAGGCTGTTTTGTTATGGTGGTTCACTTTCTGGAATGGCACGATGTTTAACCAAGCATTGGCAAAAGGCCAGTAGGTCTGAGCTGTAAAAGGCCAGTCTTTGCGAATGTGTTTTTTATTGCCAGTTGCATGTGAATGCGTGCAACATGTTCCATGTGGATGCATGGTTGGCAGTCGTCCAATAGGTTTAAATTAAAGAAAACACATTCCAAGATTGCCACCAATGCATACTGCTGTGAAATGACCCATGGTAAGTCAGCAAGGAAACACATGCACTTCCATGGAATGCCGATAGATAAAGAATACGAGTACTTTCAAGGCAATAGTGAAAGGATGCAATGTATTCAATCAAAGCACTGTAAGACCGAAATACTAAGAAACTGGATAAACAATAGGCAAGAAATCCATGAAAGCAAGAGCAGACACCTGAGCTAGACCTCAAAATCGTTCAATCATGTGCAAGGAGACAACCTAAAGCCCTCTTCAAGTTTAGGATATCTTATTTAGAAACAAGGAGGGCCAGATTTCAGGAAATTGGTGCTGCACCCAGTGCAGCGACACTTTCCTTGCGCCGATTAGCGCCCTCCAACCAGCACCATGTGTGCGCCGTATTTAAAATACGGCACACCATGGCACAGGGTAGGCGGTAAAAGGCCAATTTTTTATTACGCTATTTATGTACTCTGCAGGAGTAGTGCCAACATTTTGGTCCTACTCCTGCAGAGTAAATTGGGACCCATTTTAAATAATGGTATGCCCCTTTTTAACGCCCACTCTGAGCAGGTGTTAAAAGTGCTGAAAAAAATGGCGCATGCAAATCTCTTAGATTTCCTTGCCCCATTTTTTCGGCCCCCCTAACGTGGGAACACCCTGGTGCAGGCATAATGTGGCACAAGGGTTTACAAAGTGGCACAATTCATGCGCAGCGCCACTTTGTAAATATGGTGGGGGGAAAATGCCACTTTAGCGCCGCATTAACATAAAAAATGATGCTATGGCGGCACTTACATAAAAAATTATGCTATGGCGGCACTAGGGTGGTGGTAGGTGCACTTAAATATGACTCTGAATTCGTAACAGACTGCTAAGGCCCTCTGTCAGTGAATCTTGAACAGGGATCTAAAAGGTGTAATTACAATTTCACTTAAGAGTACTCTGAAACTGAGAAAAAAGGACATAAAAAAGTCACAAAATGCTGATTTCTGTTAAATTTCAGCTTCTGGTAGTATTTAGCTGTCCACCGCAAAATATCTAAATGTTCCACAATTGGCTCAAGAAAAAATAAACCTAAAACTTAAATGGAATTTTTCACAATCCAGAACAGTTTCTCAAACCCCACAGCAAATTTGTTCCTCCCAATGTTTCTTCACAAATGGATTTTGAGTGGCCTAATAGCAACCTTTGCCACTTTCATTGCTTGGAAATGACAGAAGGGTGGTATGAAGTGCTATATAAAAATAAATTACAATAATTTGCTAGTATGATAGCTCAGTGAGTAGAAAGCTCATCTCTTCAACCAGCAGTAATGTACAGATGATGAGTTTGAAAGTGGACTTCCATCTATATGAGGCCAGTAGTTTGAGTAAGACTAAAATTGGTTAATAGAAGGATCAGTGCTTAAAAGCAGCCGATGTGTGATATAGAACACTGAGAAAGTGGATAAGTAGTTGAAGTGGATAGTAATCTTCTTGAAGTAATAATGGCACAATCGTTTACTTAATCCAGTTAGATTTCAGTAATTTGAACCTAAGCTCAACACTTGGTAGCTGTAGTAGGCCTGGGCAGAACTCATGGAGTTCGGTTTCACGGAATTCTGCGGAGTTAAAAAAAACTCAGCAAGATTCTGCGTAACTCCACAAGTGGGTGGAACTGTTCGTCTCTATATTTTTGCCTGTTTGTGCTTCTTTTTTCACATGTCAGTAGTGCGATGAGTGCCTCAGTGCTGCAAAAACTGCACAAATAGCACAAACGGTCCTCAGGGGTGCTGCCATTTTGTTGCACCTGCTTTTCTGTTCTGTACATATGTTGGGCCTGCTTTTCCCATTTTAATTAAATCTTTCCAATCCGCACCCACCCATTCCACTCACCCTCCCCTCATTTACCTTCATTTTATTATTGTGTGTCTTTGTGTTACTGTATTTCACGTTAAAAAAAGTTTTTCCCTTTACTCCCTTATTTCATTTGTTCTGCTATTATTCGTACCTTTTCCTATTGCTCAATTGTTTTTGCCAATCCCAGTCATATGACAGAGCTGGGCTGCAACACAGGGAGGGGAGCACCAGTGCAGTTGCTAGCCGCAGACGTTGCAGTCACCTGCACTGCCAAGGGGTGAGCCCGCACTATTTTTTGGGAGGCAGAGGTGGCCACACTTGTGTTTTATGTGCAGTGCCACCTCCGCTTCAGGCTGGCAGCAGGCATGAAGCCTGGGAGTGCGTAGGCCCTGTGAAAGCGTCAGCTGCTGAGGTGGAGGGAGCACCAGTCTGTGCACCGGCACACTGGATTCCTGTGCACTCAGCAGCAGTTAACTTACTGCTGGAGGGGCATACTGGACCACTTAGTGAGTAATAATTTATTTGTTGTGTTCTACAATGCTAATATATATATATTTTCAAATAGCATGCAGTTCGTACTCAGAGGTAAGCTGAGTTTATGGTACAAATATTATGTGATCTAGTTTGAGCAAGCCAGCATCTCAGCACTACCTAATTGTACTCATCGGAGCTCGCTTGGGCTGATTATTTAAGAAGCCATGCAGACTCCTCTGTGCTGTCACTAATATATTGGTGGTAGTAGCAATTTCAGTGAGTTGGCATTCTCTGTGCCTTTTTTTTATGTAGCTCATGGACTCCCAATCTCCCAGTGGTGTGTAGTATACATCTATGCATTAAAAAGGAATCTGAGTTGGCCCATCAAAGGGGGTTGAGAAGCAAAGATCATTTGTTGCACTGCATTAGTAGCTCCAAATGTAGTTTAAGAAACTTGGAATAGGGCTTAGGTTTAAGAAATTAAGAATAGGTCAACTCGATACTAGGACTATTGGCAACCTGATTTAGAAAAGTACAATACTACTGCATTTGCTTTTGCCTGTCAAATTATTTTTGAGAGATTAACAGTACCACTAATGTCTTTTGTTTTAGCTTCTTTATTTCTTACCTCGGCACCCAAGGGCAAGAAGAGAGCTTCAGAGGTGGATCAGGGAGCACTCTCCCCACTTCAAATAATTTTTCATTTTTTGCACTGTGCCTGTCTCGTTTTTTCCCCTGCTCTTTATTCTATCTAAGTGTTGTTAAAATGTTGTTATCCGTGCATTATCCTAGTTTGTTTCCTTTATTTCATGTTTCTGTAGCTGACTTCCTCTTGTTGGTACTAGTCTATAGCTTTCTTTTGCTTTTTTAGTAAGCTTTCCCTCTCCCCTTACATATCATATGGAGTGGTATAGCTTGTGGCCAGACCACCAGTGCTGGGGGCAGGTGAATTTGAATGGTGAAAGGCTGTTTGAGCGAATGTAAAGCTTAACTGGTTGGCATCAAAGGGTGAATAGAACAATGAAATGATGAATGGATAATTGCTTGAATAAAGAAACAAGGGAACTCCCCACTTAGAATAAGTTTTCATTTTTTTACTGTACCTGTTTCCTTTTCCTCCTACTCTTCGTTCTATCTAAGGTTTGTTAAATTCTTGCTATCCCTGAATTAACCTAGTTTTTTTTAAATTTGATGTTTCTGTAGCTGACTTACTCATGTCGGTACTGGTCTATAGTTTTCTTTTTTTTTGTTAATAAGCTTTCCCTCTCCCCTTCTTTCTTTATATATCTTATGGACTGGTACTGTAAGATTAAGAGAAAGGATTTTAGGAAAGGTACTCTACTGTGAAGATTGTATGCCCAAGTAAGCTATTCTAGGCATGTTTGTTGAGAAGGCTTTTTTTTTCTTGCTCATGCTCAAACAGTAAAACAAGAGAGTGGCCATGGTGAACCTCCTGAGTGTTATTTTGTATGTATTATCATTAATTTCTACACTAGGATACCATACCAGCAGTTTTGATGACAGTGCAGCATGGCTGGAAAGTAATATGAGGACGGTCCAATTGCATTTGTCCAACCAAGACCATATTTCCCTTATTGATCAGTTATTCTACCTCCTCATTGTGCTTCAGTGACTCAGAGTCACAGAGTCATCATAGCTCTGCCCCTCCATCACAAAACATTTTTTGGTTGACTTGAATACCTGTTTGTTCTAACATGGCCAACCAACAAAATCCCCAAAGTGATATTTTTGATACAAAGAGGTAAAACTGTAGTGGTCTATTGTGGTTGTATTTTCTTAAAAGAAAATAATAAGGGGTGGTGTACCTGGCATCTAAAATGTGTAATGGTTTTTCCAGCCACACAGACCACCAGTGCCGGGGCCAGAGGCAGCACCAGTGTGCCAGATGCTGTGACGGTTGGAGGAGGAGAACTAGCTGCAGCAGGGACGGGTGTTGGAAAGTAGCATTGCTTGCTTAATGACAATTGCTAGTATATGCACAGCAAGATCATTGTGACTCGTGAAGCCCCCACTCCAGCAGCTACAGCAGGTGCTGAGTTCTTATTGGCCTCTTCTTTCTGCAACTCAGCAGACAAAAGCTCATAAAGCACGCTAAAAATAATGGGTTGATGGAAAAGGGAAAGAAGGATGGAAGGTTACAAGAAAGGATGGTGAAATTGTATATTAGTGAAAGGATGTGTGGGTGGGTGAACAGATGAAGAGGTGGGTGGTAGGAGATGCATGGGTGGTGAAAGGATGGATAAAAGGCTATATGTGTGAAATGATGTCTGGGTGGGTGAAGGGTGGATGAGTAAAAGAATGCTCAGGGGGTTAAAGAATGGGTGGATGGGTGAAAGGATGGGTGGGTAAATGGATGGTTAGGTGAAAGCATGGTTGAAAGGGTAGATAGGTGAATGGATGGATGGATATATAGACAGATTGATCACAATGGTAAAAGACTGCATGAGCAAATGTAAAGCTTAAATGATGGGAATCAAAGGGTGAATAGAACAATGAAAAGGGTGAATGGATAATTGCTTAGATGAAGAAACAAGGGAGCTCTTCTGGAGAGGAATGTGTTCACCCACTTACTTCACTTGCTTGGTTATCAAAGCTTTTGTTCAAAGTGGGTAGTATATTAATTTTCTGTCTACTTACTTAGGTGTTCATGCTGGCGGTCAAAACACTGACCGCCAGCGACCCCGGAACCCCGCCGGCCAGATAATGAACATTCCTGTGAGCCGGTGGGCAGAAACCTTGTTTCTGCCCGCCGGCTCACAGAAAGGCTCGACCGGGACATTGACAGCAGCTGACGGCGGGAGCCTGGCGGTGGGTGACGCCTGCCGCTGGCGGCCATCACCATGTGCATAATATGGTGGGCCGAACCACCATGATCATAATGAGGGCCTTAATTTGCTGTATTTGTTAAACAAAGCAGATATATATTCTCAAACCCATTATCATTCATCACCTCCCTGCTCATGGCATTTAGTCTCCCATGACCTAACTGCGGCATGGTTCAATTTGGCAATACAGTGAGCTGTGCAATGTGTATCAGCTTCAGTTAATATGCCATTGAGAAAGTTTTTAATGCATTGTAAACCAAAAACAAGGTGTGTTTCCCTTCCATCCTAGTGCCCTCTCTGTCACCTCCTAGTACTTCAGTCCTTTATTCTTATCTAAGTCCTGTCCCAGCATACCAAATAAAATGAACAATCCATTTTTGTGATGTGCCACATTTTTATGGCAAAGTGATCCATATGTTTCATGGCTTCCATAACAGATCTATGCCTGTTCAAATGTTTCCCTTTCAACATTCATCAACTACAGTGACTGACTAAGCCAACGTTTAGGTACATGATGAGGATTAGTAACACCCCAATATTCTATAGCAAAACCTATACCTACCTGGCCTAATCCCTCGAATTTACCCTGCAATAGAGTAAGTTATGTTTCCTTACCTTCCGGCCAAGCAAATGTATTTGTTGGAAATAATTTGTGGTGGAGGGCAAGGCCAGGGATTAAAGTGGGACCAAGTGTCTGATTTCTAGTTTTGCAGCTAGAATATGCTAAATTTGACAAATACAATATATGTATATCCCATCCCTTTCCCCTTAAAGCAGTGCCTCTTTGGAGTGAGGGTAGAATTCAAAGGTATTTGGAGAAGAGCAGGGCCATTGGAATTAAAGTAAGATAATTGTCTATTGCAACAGTCCCAGCTGCAGAATGCAGAGCAGAAAGTTGCAGTGTACCTGACCTGCTAGCTAGAATGCCTCCATTGATTTAGTACAACAAGAGTACTTGTACTCCATAGTGCACAACGCCTTACTCATTAATGAGGAGTAATATATTTTAATTTCCACAAAGTGTCTGTTTAGTTTTTTTTTACTAGGAAATCCTTCAGCACAAAGAAAAATAACTGTGTTTCTAATCTGGTGTGCTTTTCATTCTGCCTTAATTCACATCAGGCAGTCAGTGTTTTTATGTGTGACATGTGTGGATTATCAATGGCTGGTGGCTCTGCTGGATGGGGGAGGAGGAGGCACATGCCTTTAGCCCAGGCCCCAGTTCCTCCAGTGAGCTGCCAGCATCTCCAGCCTCCCGGCAGCAACAACGTCTCCATCTGGCAGTCCCCCACCAACGATTACCACTGCTGTCCCCCTACTCAGTCTCCAATTTTCAGCGCCTTTTCCTGCAGCATCTGGAGTGCCTAGACCAAAGGGCGGTGTGCATGGAGCAGAACCTTCAGGAGGTCCAGAGCACATGGAGAATGCCCTCTTCTACCTCTTTTTTTGTTTATGTAGGAGGGACATTTGTTGTGGTTGAGAGAGGGGATTGGCAAGGGAGTTATACCTTATATTTGAAATTTTTGAGTTAGACCTTTTTTGGGGATGGTATAATTTGTTTGGGGAGAGTGTTGTGCAAATGAGTGTTAAGCATTTACGCAACACAAGGCCTGAACGATGATGTTGACAAATGATGTTCTAGATCTAAATCCTTTTAATGCATGGGTGGGTAAGTGGGACTGGTGAGGTCTAATGCCCAGTTAATTGAAGATCCCACAGAGAGTTGGGGTCTCTTTCATCACATCAACCACACTAAGGGGGTCATTCTGACCCTGGCGGTAAATACCGCCATGGCGGAGGTTGGCGGTAGCACCGCCAACAGGCTGGCGGTGCTCCGCCGGGCATTCTGACCGCGGCGGTACAGCCCCAGTAAGAGGGCCCCACAAAGAATTACAGTGTCTGCTGTGCAGACACTGAAATTTGCGACGGGTGCAACTGCACCCGTCGCACCTTCCCACTCCGCCGGCTCCATTCTGAGCCGGCTTCCTCGTGGGAAGGGTGTTTCCCGCTGGGCTGGCGGGCAGACTTTCGGCGGTCGCCCGCCAGCCCAGTGGGAAACCCAGAATGACCGCCGCGGTCTTTTGACCGCGGTACGGTCTTCTGGCGGTTCCCGCTTGGCGGGCGGCTACCGCCGCCCGCCAAGCTTAGAATCAGGGCCTAAGTGTGTGATCCATTTATGGTGTAAATTAAGTCACCTCAACAAATCACACAGCCTGGGGGAATAGAGTTAAGGGTTTTCTGAATGGATGGAAAAGTGGATTTGGGGAAAAGTGTTGACAAAGACAAACACTCCACAACAACAATAATCATCAGGGCGACAACGATCAGTACTTCAACATCAATCTGTTCTTGAAGGAAATGAAGAAATCATTATGACACAGTTAATTTAAATCCACTGCAAACAGGTCTTCAGCCATGGAGACCAAGTTATTTTTATTATATATCTAAGTGTTCTGTTATCTAGGTTTGAAAAATTACAAGTTATAGCAGAATGAAGTGAACCCACACAGTTCTAAAAATAAATATTGTTAAAAGAAAAATGATACTGTGGCGCCAAATTGGGCGGTGCGTCTGCTTTCATCTCAGAATGTCCATCACTCTTGGGTGCCTGGCTGAACTTTTCGGGTAAGGTAAGCAGGAGTCTTATGGAGTTTTTGCCATTTGTGCAGGAGAAAGCGAGGCCTGTGGATTCTAAAACAGAAATGATATTATAGAGTGAAGGAGAAGGAAAGATGGATGGCAAGCTTAATGAGGAGTACATCTACTACCAAGACTCAGAGGCACAGTAAGAACATAGGCTGCTGCATTCATTCATTTTATTGGTCATTACAGATTAATTAACTGAGAAGTGAGAGCAATTTACAACCAATCACAGACAAGTAGCTGCATGTACCAAAGCAACAGTTCTCCTGACCACAACCATATAAGAGGAATTTCCCATTTGTGCCAGCACACACATTCAGCAGCATTTCCCAAATCAACGCACCTCTCTCCAGTCCACAGAGCTCGGCCTCAGAGTCATTATCATCATGGGTTCCCTTTGAAGTCCAAAACTTCCTTCTTTTGGATGTAGTGTTGAGGTTGTCCCGCCCTGAGACCTTCCATCCTCCTCCTCACTCTAAGGAACAAATCAGTCAAATTCTGTCCCGACCCGAGCAAGATAGCCTGTAGTGCACTGCTGTTGAAGAACAAGAAGAGAAACAGAATTTGAGTATTTTGTGTAGACTTGTATGTGTTAACTAAACTGACTGGTCTGGTCTCTGAAGAACCAGAAAAAGGAGTGGACCCTGCAAGTAAATGTCACTAATGCAAAAGGGCCAATCTCCTTCAAGACAAAGGATCGCCAATCAGGCCCCAAACACTGCAAATCATTGACATCTAGTTCACAAATTAGTTGAACACCCTCCCTCACTGTCTGTGTTTGACACCACAACAATCATTAGTCACTCACAATTGTTCCATAATATATCATCACTCATTGATGCAATAGTTACCTCTTCCAATGCAAGCACGGTGGTAGGTACACAACTGTATCTCCTCTCTGAAGCAAGAAACATCAGAATTTGGCAGTTGTGTAAATCAAATGATCTTCTGCGACAGCCCTGGTAGGTGATGAAAAAAAGAAGGATAGGCAACGGAGGAAGGCAGGCACTAGCTCCAATGCCCTGAAGGGAATGGAGATGCTTCTTCACTGTACACTGATCCAACTCCAATCCGGCCATACATGTGCCCAAAAATGGCAGGGCTGCACAAGTCAGACACAAACATAATGTTTCACCAGTTATATCCTTTTTTGTGGCAAATTAGTTCAATGTTAAATAATTAAAAAGTTCTATGGAGGCCTTCTCATCCAGGGGAGTAGTGTTTGTCCTCAAAGTCAGGTGGTTGGCTCAGAAGTTGGTTAGCTAACACACTTGAGTGATATCAAATACCCTCCTCCTCCTGTGGTATTTCAGGAACAGTCTAATTGAATGTTATTAAGTGTTGCTTCATTTTGATCATGGTCTATTTCCCTATGTTTTAAGGAGAGAGAATGGTCTGTCTCACTGTAATAAAATGCACCAGCTACACTGAACAAGAGCTCAGCAGACCCACTGGACAAACCAGATAGTTTATTGCCAGCTTGCTGAGCTCTGGCAATTGACTCATCTTCCTATACCAATACACAAATGGGTTTTGATCCACATAGACCTCTTTAGGGTCATCCAGATACTCCTGGAACATCCTCTGAATGATCATTGGTGCTACCACTTGCTCAAGCTCTTTTGACTTCACCTCTGCATTGGATTTAAGACCTGCCACTTAAAACTGAGCCAATCGAGAGGTTGGGGCAGATTTTGTTGTTCCTGTTGTTGCTGGTTTGCCTGTTGCTGGTGTTGGCTGCTGTGAAACAACAAGACTGTCCTCTCTGGAAGTTGAAGGTGACACCCCATAACTTCTGTCCAGGAGTGAGACTCCAATTTCCAGTCGTTCTTCTTCCAAATCTCTGGCTTGCTCAACAATCCACGCCATGTAAAAAGGATTGAAAGTGGACTGTATTTTTTTGTACTGTGGATCAAGGATTGTGGCACAGATATACTCTTTGGACAACACCACGTCTCTTTGCAGTCTTATGTTAACAGTCAAGCAAAGGATTAAGCTGTAAACTAAAGCATGCTCCTCTGCATTTCTGTTCTTACCTGCAAGCCTTTGCAAGACCTTTTTTAACTGGTCCTGTAGCAGATGCAACAATGGGATAGCTTTGCCCATCGTACTGTCTTTCTTGCTGACTTCTCATGTGAAAAGCTCAAAAGGAAGTAGCATCTGTGTCAGGCATTTGACTGGGCCCCATTTGTCTGCAACCATGGTCATACTTCTCTCAATCTGTTTCTGTTAGACCTGACAGCCTTAGGGTGGTCATCCCCCAATTTTCTGTCTGCCTCCCTCCACTTTTCTGATACTAGTTTTGCTGTTTTTAGGACTCTGCACACTTTACCACTACTTACCAGTGCTAAAGTGCATATGCTCTCTCCCTTAAACATGGTAACTTTGGTTCACTCCCAATTGGCATATTTAATTTATTTGGAAGTCCCTAGTACAGTGCACTACATGTGCCCAGGGACTGGAAATTAAATGCTACTAGTGGGCCTGCAGCACTGATTGTGCCATTCACAGAAGTAGCCCCTTATCCATGTCCCAGGCCTGCCATTGCAAGGCCTTTGTGTGGAGTTTCACTGCCACTTCAACTTGGCATTTAATACTTGCCAAGCCTTAAACTCCCGTTTATCTACATATAAGTCACCCCTAAGGTAGGTCCCTAGGTAACCCATAGGGCAGGGTGCTATGTAGGTAAAAGGCAGGACATGTACATATGTGGTTTATATGACCTGGTATTATAAAACTCCTAAATTTGTTTTCCACTACTGTGAGGCCTACTCCTGTCATAGGCTAGCATTAGGGCTACCAGCATATTCTGTTTGAGTGGTAGATTCTGACCTGAAAGGGGTAACTAGGTCATATTTAGTATGGCCAGAATTGTAATAGAAAATCCTGCTTATTGGTGAAGTTGGATTTAATATTACTATTCTAGAACTGCCACTTTTTAAGTGAGCATTTCTCGGCACATAAAATCCATCTGTGCCTTACAGCCTATCTCCAATCCATATCTGGCTGGGCTGGTTGACAGCTCCCTTGTGTATTTCACCCAGACAGCCACAAACAAGGATACCAAGTCACACCTGCACTCATCTGCATACTGAATGAGTCTTCCTGGGCTGAGAGAGTGGAGGGTCTGACACCTACATCTCAAAGGACAGTGGCCTGCCCTTACACAATGGGCTGCCAAACCCCCTACTAGGATTGTACTGAAAGGGGACCTTGTGCACTTCAAAACCACTCTTTGAACTCTCTCTCCCATTTGAAATGCATCTTTGGGTATATAAATTGGGTCTCTGACCCCACCAAGTCAGACACCACCTGGAACCCACCCTGCATCTGGACCTGAGGTACTGCCTGGCTACCCAAAGGACTCATCTGGCCTGCTTTGCTGTGAAGGAGTGGTGCCCTGCTGTTGCCCTGCTTCCTTGCTGACCTCTGCGTCTGCTGAGAAGTGCTCTCCAAGGGCTTGGATTGAGCTTGCCTCCTGTGTCCTGAAAGCTCATGGTCAGAAGACTTCAACACATACAGAAACTCCTTGTGTGCCAAAAATTGATGCACAGCCCGCCAGAAAAGCTGCACAGCCTGCTTTGTGACTGAGAAATCGCCACACAGCTGACCCAGAACGACCCAGCCCAGTCCCCCGAGTAGAGCTCTGATGCAGCGCCTTCTTTGCGACTGAAGGTTTGATGCATGGCCCTACTGGAACAATGCACAGCCAAGCTGGAATGATGCAGCCTGATTCCCCGAGTGGAACATGGATGCAGCGCCTGACTTGCGACAGAAAATTCCACACATCGTCTCACTAGATTGACGCAAGCACCTGTGCCTTCTCCAGTGTGTCCAGTATTTCCCTGCATCGCCCCTGGGAGTCAAAGAAGAACCCTGCACCACAGTGAGGAACCCAGACTGCGCACTGAAAATCCACGCAAACCCCGTGCTGCAGGAAAAGAAACGTCGCAACATCTGTGCTGCGCCGGAAAAACTGATGCACATCCGATCTTTTCCACGCATCTCCTCCTCTGCGATCCCCATATGTGTAATTTTGTGTGCAAATGCGTGTAAATTTCCTGTTACAACACCCTCCGCATGCTCCGCAAGATCTTCAAGTGGATTCCCATCGAAACCAGAAAAACAGTCACCCACGCCCTAGTCAGCAGCCGACTGGACTTCGGCAATGCACTCTATGCAGGAACCATGGCCAAACTACAAAAGAAAGTGCAACATATCCAAAACGCCTCCGCCCGACTCATCCTTGACGTCCCACGCCGCAACCACTTCTCTGCCCACCTCAGAGAGCTACACTGGCTACCCTTATCGAAGAGTATTACCTTCAAACTACTCACCCACGCACACAAAGCCCTCCACAACACAGGTCCGGCCTACCTCAACGACAGATTCACATTCCACACCCCTGTCCACCAGCTCCGCTCCACCAGCCTCGCCCTCGCCTCCGTCCCCCGCATTCACCACACCACCACCGGAGGAAGATCCTTCTCTTACCTCGCTGCCAAGACCTGGAACTCCCTACCGCTCCAACTACGCCAGACCCATGACCTCCTGGCCTTCAGAAAACGCCTTAAGAAATGGCTTTTCGACCAATAGCTGATTTATTTTTGACGCACACCAGGTACTTTGTGAAATCAAGCATTAACTGTTTACTTTCTTGATAAGAGACTATTCTACAACTTCTGAAATTCACATTTCAACTTTTACTTATTGAATCTTCATCATTTTGACCTTATTTTAATCAGATAAATATTCTCTATTTTTCCAAACAGTGTGTGGTATATTTTTGTGATGTTTTCACCGTGTTACTGTATGATTTATTGCACAAGTACTTTACACATTGCCTTCTAAGTTAAGCCTGACTACTCAGTGCCAAGCTACCAGAGGGTGGGTACAGGATAATGTGGAGTGTGTGTGACTTACCCTGACTAGGATTGTGGTCCCTATTTGGACAAGGGGGTATACCTCTTCCAACTAGAGACTGGGGGACAGGTTACTCCATCACAACCATGTTAGGTATTCTGTTCACTGAAATCTAAATCGCATAGAATATATTGGTATTTAGATTGCGGTACACAGGATATCCATCACTGTTGTGACAGAGTAACGCAGTCCACTAATATCTAAATCAGGCCCATAGTCATTGATCTCTTAGTACTGCTCAAACAGACATTGCAACATGTAATAGGTCGAGTTCCAGCATGTTGGCACCTCCTGAAAGAGGGCTTTAACTAGTACTCTATTAGCACACTGAATGATCCTCAACTCCTTCCGGGCTTTAAAATAATGGCTGAAATGAGTGCAGATTCTTCTGCAGGTGGTCAGAATGTTGCTAACTAATGGCCTGATTATGACTTTGGCAGAGGGGATTACTCCATCCCAAATGTGACGGATATCCCACCCGCTGTATTACGAGTTCCATAGGATATAATGGACTCATAATTCGGCAGGCGGGATATCCGTCACATTTGGGACGAAGTAATCCACTCTGCCGAAGTTGCAATCAGGCCCCATGTCTTTTTTTGTTTTTTAGAAAGTCCTGTCTGTAGAACGAATTTGAAGCAATACAACAAACACAGGTTCCTGAAATAGCCAACATCTGCCATGGCCTTAACTATATTACTACCATAGTCCATGGTAACAGATCCAATTCTGAGACCTCTGAGTTACAGCCATTCAAACACTTTGCTATTAAAGTCTTCTGAAATATTTGCAGCTGTATGGGGTTTCTACATATGAACATGGCTACTGTTGCATGCTGCTGAATGCTCTTAACATTTTCTTCAGGTCCAAGACCTGTAAATAGCCGTTGCCTTACTCCTGCAAAAGAGATTAAGGCCCTCAATATGAACATGGCGGGAAAGACTGCACCGCCGGCGGTGGCGGTAACTACCGGCAACAGTCAGACGCTCTAGGCCGCCAAATAATGAAGCACATGAAAAACAGGGAGCCTGAAAAACACTCACCACCAGCAGAGGAGTTCCGACAATGACGGAATAGGCTGCCCTCAGGCCGACGGAAAGGCCCAAACCGCCAAACAAATAATGAAGTACTAGACCGCCGTCAGTGCCGGGGAGGGAACCACTGCCATGCAAAGCCAGGCGGAAATGAACCAAATAAAAGGAAACACTCACCGGAGCCTCACACAAGCAGACATGGAGAGAGAATTGCAAATCATGCCAGTCCTGCTCCTTGCCATATACCTCCATGACCGAGACCGCCGTCGAAGATGACAACAGTAAGTACTGCAACCTACTAAACAAGGGAAGAAAGGGCACAGTTACATATCCACCCACTCTGCAACGCACCCACAACCCCTCACAACAGCACAAGCCACACACCCCAGAGCCAGAGGTACGTACCCGACACAAATCAAATGAAACATGGCCAAAGTACACACATGTTCACAACACCCCCCCCCCACAATGAAATGAGGAACCACAGATCCAGAGTGTGCCAACACCAACACTGGCCACACAAACTTTATTAACGCTCTAGTAGCAACAGAATGTCCGCATTAGGCCAATGGCCAGTCCATAGCCATAATGCTGATGGGCCCAAATGGCCCCAACTTGACTCCCACATGTGCACATGGTACTCCACCATAAAGGGGCATCAATGGGGCAGGCAGGCACCTCAGGGAACAGGGGGTGGCGGGGTGGATACTTACTTTTGGGAGGGGGGCTTGGGCTTACCTTTGAGAGGTAGAGGGGGTTTGGTTTTTGTCTTGGAAGGTGGGGGAGTGGCCTTGGACTGGGGTGCGGCAGATGTACCTGCGCCAGCACAGGGCCTCTTGCTCACAGGGGAAAGTGCCCAGGGAATGGGAAGGGCGGACAGGGGCGGACTTGGACGGGGAGGAGTGGACAGGGCAAGGAAGTGGGCACGTTTAAGGACGAGACGGGGTGGGCCGGTGGGTTCAAAAAGGTCTACACGGGATAGGAAATGTTTCTTAGGGGCAATCAGGGTGGACCTGGAGGAAGGTGCGGAAGTGGAGGTAGAGGGAGTGGTCGTAACAGATGTAGGTGTGCGTGACGTGGGTGCAGGTGACTGTACAGTATGCTGAGGTGTGGTGTATGTGTGTTGGTTAGGTGTCTGGGAACGCTCGAGTGTCTTGGGAAGAAAGGGGGTAGACACAGTGGGACAAGACAGGCTGCCAGTGGATGTTGTCTGGGTGTCTGCAGGTTTGGTGAGTGTGCTACATGTGACAGCCAATGTTGTTGTGGTGAGTGCAGGTGTGGTGTCTGGGGTGCATGACTGGATGTCTGATGTTGTGCTGACTGCAGGAATGGGGCCAGAAACAGTGAATGAAGGTGCAGTGCCTGTGAGTGTGCATGTAGAGGTGACAGACAGGGAGGCGGGAGAGGTGGACACACTGGGGGAAGTGGATGTTGGTGTGTTTGCCTTTGTATGTTGGCTGTGTGCATGCCTGCTGTGGGAAGTGTGGTGCTTGTCTTTCTCTGTGTGCTTCTTGTGTGTTGAGGTGTGTGTATGGCTGTTAGAATGTGTGCTTGGGACGGGTGAAGGGAGTGGGGTGCTGGAAGGGATGGAGGTGCTGGGATGGGGACGGAAAGACCAGGGACACTGGCTGCCGTCAAAGAGGAGGCCAGAGCCTGAAAAGATCTCTGTAGGCAAGACACGACACTGTGAATGCCATCCAGGTACATAGGTCTGCTGCACCTGTGATTTTAGCCTCAGGATGGCATTGACGATGGTTGTCTGCCCTCCAGAGCTGGTCCTCAGGAGGTCAATAGCCTCCTCCGTGAGGGCAGCAAGGCTGACTGGGGCAGGGGATGAGGTGCCTGGGGCGAAGGAGATGCCCACCTTTCTGGGTGAGCGGGCACGGGCAACTAGGTGAGCGGTGATGGTATGGGGGCAGGCAGATGATGACAAAGAATGGAAGGGGCCCACTAGGGTCCACCACCACCAGGGAGCTCCCATCGGAGGAGGTGTCAGAATCACTCCATTCAGTCGTAGTTGCCTCCCCCATGGTACTCCCCTCACCCTCCAACCCACTGGTCCCCTTGGCGTTGCTCGACTCTGCCTTCTTGGAACTGTGGGACGCTGCATCCCCACTCGCTGTTGCCACTGCTCCCTCGCCAGATGATGCTGATGTACACAGACAACACAGGAGAACAGGGGTGGGGAGACAAAAATAGGAGAGACATTTGTAAATAACAGAATGGATGTACATAACTGGTTCACACATACGCCCACCCAGCATATATACCACCATGCAGCACCTACAGCTATACTCATGGCTATGCCACTGACTATTGGCCACAACCCTGGTACACATCCATTTCCAACATCACAGAAGGACCTGAGGAACTGCAGACCTGTCCCTGATCATCGAACCTGCCCATGGGTGCCACTATGCCAAATGACATCTGTCAGAGTCCCTGCCACTAGACAGCATACCTACTACAGCACCCTCAGACATCCATCAAGGAGGCATACAGTGGTCTCTGTACTCACCCCCTTGTGTCTGATGTGCAGCCTTCAAGCACCCATCCATCTACCACCATTTCACACATCCATGCACCCCAATCCGCCTACTCACCTGTACCTCTGGTCGACCATAGAGCTTGGCCTACAGGGGTAGGACCCAGTCCACCAGCTTCTCCAGTTCCTCAGTGGTGAAGGCAGGGGCCCCTCTCCCCTGCCACTCGTGCCATTTCCAGGACCAGGTTCAGGACACAGCAGCACCCTCAGGGGAGTACTTGCATGCACGTAATCCGGGAGTCAAGTGAAGTTGGGGTGACGAGATACCGTACGCTCCGCGGCAGTGTTCACCGTCACCGCCGGCGACGATCATGATAGGCCCATATTCCCCATTGACAACCATGTTAACCAATGAATGGGTGCTCGGCGGTAAACATCGCCTACGCAATTACGACAACTGCTAGCAGTATGAGGTCACTTCCACTGCTACATATCTGGATTACTGGTGACAGACATTTTGCACACTACTACAGTTATTAATTTCTCATTGGCCCCATTCAGGCCCTATGGACCCCACCCCCCAAATGCATGTCCAAAGAAATATTTACTCGCCACAACAGTCCAGATGTATCAGTGAGGACATGTCACTCCAGTTTAATATCCTACAATGCATACGTGTCATCGACTTGTTTGCCAGCAGTGCTGAATACTCAACATGTTGGGAAGATGAATATGTGTCCCTCACATGTGTCCTCCACTCCTCCTAGGTACAGACTCATGTGATGAGCGAGGGCCCCATCGGTGTAAAGACCACTTGTTGATTTGGAGACCATGGTGGAGCGTAACATCATCATCAATTACAGACTCACTCGTGCTACTATTCATTAACTTTGTGCATTACTGGATCCAGCACTGAGACCGGTTAATCGTAATTAGCATGCCATCCGACTGAAGTGCAAGTGCTCTCTACACTCTATTTCCTGGCCACAGGCTCATTTCAAATGACAGTGGGCATGGGTGCAGGGTTCTCACAGCCTATGTTTAGCCTCATCCTGTCCAAATTCCTGAATGCATTTGTACGACACCTGCAGTCATATGTGTGGTTTCCCCAAAGTGCTGAACTACCTGCCATCAAGTCAGACTTTTATGCCTTTGCCAACATCCCTCATGTGATAGGTGCCATCCATGGCACCCACGCAGCTCTCATCCTCCTAAGAGTAAGTGAACAGGTGTACAGAAACAGGAAGTACTTTAACTCTATGAACATTCAATTGGTGTGTACTGCAGATCAGTACATCTCACATGTGAATGCCATGTTCCCTGGATCAGTCCATGATTCCTTTGTGCTGCGGAACCGCAGTGTGCCACACATGATGGAAGAACTACAAGGGGACAGAGGATGGATCATAGGTAAGTGTGTCTGACACATTTTCTACACATACCTGACAGCCAGCCTGTCTGCAAATGAGGGTTGTTAGTCACAGTCCTGTTTTGCCCAGTTTTGCAGGTGATTCTGGCTACCCCAACATGCATAGGCTCCTGACACCAGTGAGGAATACTAGGACAGATGCAGAGAGGAATTACAATGAGGCCCATGGACGAACTAGGAGGGTCATAGAGCGCACTATAGGTCTCCTGAAGGCTAGATTCCATTGCCTACATCTTTCTGGGGATCCCTGGCCTATGGCCCTGAAAAGGTCTATAGAATTGTGGTGGCCTGCTGCATGCTGCACAACGTGGCTGTGAGGAAATCTATTCCCTTCTTGGAGGAGGAGGGTGATGTATATCCAAATCAGCTTCCTCTAAGAGGGGATGAGAGTGATGGTGATGATGAAGAGGGGGGATAATGTAAACTCCAGGAACCAACTGATCCAACTATACTTCCAGTGACTAAGATGTACTATTTGCTGCTGTTGTTGTCTGTGCTGCAAACTGTCGAAATGACTAATCCCCTATGTGGGTGTGGGGTCAGTAGACATTTTCACTGTAACAAGGTTTGCATATGACATGTGACATGATGTACAACTTGTTAGACATTTCTGTTGACACCACCCGATGTTGTGCGTGGGGTGCCATTCCTGCAATAAAGGTATGATTATATGCTTACAATGACAATTGCATGCACACTTCGATTTGATTCAACCTACTGACAGGGGACATTCACATCGGTGTACATGTTTTTTATTAGGTGTCAGGGATGCCAGGGTGTTCTTTACAGTGATGGGAGTGGGCTGCTGGTTGATGTCCATACTGGCTACATGGTCTCAGCGATGGTTGGTAGTGGTAATTTGTCCATCTTTATTTTACATGTTGTTGAGTTAATATTGCATGGTGAAGATGGTGGTTGAGTGGCACACTTGGGGGACAGTTCATGTCACAGTCACTTCTTTGAGGGTGCCTTGGTCTTGGCAGGTGTTCCAGTGCCATATCTGGACATGAGGGACCGTTTGGGTGCCTGGTGTTGGACTGTACGGGTGGAGGTGCTAGTCTCCTGTGTGTCCTTAGATAGTGGTACCAGTCCAGTTGCTGATGCTGCTGTTGATGGCTGGTCTGTATCTTGGTGTGTGGTAGGGGATTCCTGGTCTGTGGGGGTCTCAAGCTGGGTTGGGAAGTGGTCTGCAGCCTTTGATTCATCTTCAGGGTGGCCACGATCTGGCCCGTCCTGTCCTGGGTATGGTGGTATGCTCCCAGGACCTCAGAGATGACCTCCTGGGCTGCTGCATCCATCCTTTGGCCTCCCCCCTGGGCCACTGTTGCATCCCACTGGGCCTAGCCCCCTGTGTCTGTGTCCCCTGCACAGGTCTGGCAGTGCCAGTTGTACTGGGGCGTTCGTCTTCCTGCCTGTTGGTAGGTGGTGACTGTGGCCTCTGTCCTTGTGTTCTACCAGTCTGTGGTCTGCATACGCAGGTGTGGGGCCGGTTGCCCAGAGGTGATGTTGGTGGCTGGGTGGTAGGGGTGTCAATGGTGTCCTGGCTGGGGCTGTTGGATCTTGACAGCCCAGGACTGTGTGAAGTGCCAGGGTATTCCTCACTGTCCAAAGTTCCCTCTCCAGTGTCCTGAGTGATGCCTCTTGCTCCATGTGGGCCACTGCCACTCCTTGTCCTATTCATCAGGTTGGCATGGGTAGTGGTGCCTGTTGGAGGGAATGGACATGTATGTTACAATTGCCAAATCGGATGGGATGCACAAGGCAGGCCTATTTTGTGCAGGGCTTCCACTGTTGGGCCATGCAGGGTGTTTTTGTGAGCTTGTCATTGGATTTTCCTTGGGATGTAGAGGTGCATTGTTGATGGTGTAGTGCCATGGTGATGCCTTGCAGGGGTAGGTGGCTGTGCACAGGGGGGGGGATGTGGGCCTGTTGGTGGGTTTGTGGGCAGGCAGGGTGACGGGATTTAGTGATTGTGGCCTGGGTGTCCCTGGGTGGTCCTGGTGGTAGTTGGAGGGGTGGGGTGGTGCATGCATTCAAGGTGTGGTGGATATGGGGTAATTGTGGATGACTTACCCAAGTCCATTCCTCCAGTGAGTCCAGTGAGGCCCTCAGGGTGCAAGATGGCCAGTACCTTTTCCTCTCAGTCAGTGTAGTCGGCGGGTTAGGTCGAGGTCCTCTTCCAGTCTTCTGGACTGCAATGTTGTGGCGAGATGCCACGGACCTCACCTTCCCGTGCAGGTCGTTCCGTCTCTTGCGGATGTCGTACCTCGTGCGTGGATGGTTTCCCATTGTGTTGGCCTTGTTGACAATGGTCTGACATATCTCCATCTTCTTGGCGATGGGTGTGTGCTGGACCTGTACCCCGAATATTTGTGGCTCGACCTTGAGTATCTCGTCCACCATGGTCCTTAGCTCCCTTTCTGTGAAGCGTGGGTGCTTGGGGGATGCCATAGTGTGTGTTGTGGGTGGTGTGTTGTGTGGATATTGGTGAGGGTGCTTTTGTGTGGTTGGGTGTGTGAGTCGTGTGATGTGGCGTTCAGTGTCTGCCTGTAGTGTTGTCTGGATGGCTTCTCCTATTGGCAATGCAAAGGAATGTTGGGTGTGTCTGTGTGTGTTTATGGTGTTGTGGATGTGTGTCTGGTGTGTGGGTTTCAAACTTGCCAATGTGTGCATTTCTTACTGTTGGGTCCACTTGCTGGCCGTGGCGGTCTGTACCGACAATGACCATTTGACATCCACTGACCGGCGCAGTGATTTGCGCATCATTATTTGGAGGGCAGGGTATTTGTGTGCTCGGAGTGGCAGGGTGGGATGTGCAGCTTTTTCGCTGACACGGCCCTGGCGGTGACTGGTGGTAGGAATATTTTGGGCGGATTCTGTTTTTTGCATCTTTATATGGCGGGTTTCTGTTCACTGCCAGTTGTGGGATTCTGTTCACCGTCACCACGGCAGGAGACAGTGTTTGCCGCCATGTTCATAATGACCCCCTAAGTGTGCCCCAATACACATGTTATCAGTTGCTTGACATCTAGTCCACATGTCTGTAGTCAGGTGGATAGTGGGAAAAGCACTCAGCTGCAAAGCTTGTCCAACCAATTGCAGCACATCGTGCTGGAGCTCTGGAACAGCAAACTCTGGCACAATAGGCTCCTACTAAAACTCCAGGCCTCCCGCCACAATCAAAATGAAAAAATCTAATAAAATTGCAAAGAAGTACTGGTGCATTCCCTATCAAACAAACAACACTCTATTACAATATATATATTTTTTTAACTTAGTTGTGATATCACAAAAACAAAGTCCTTAGACCCAATAATATATATGCAGCAGACAAAGAGAGTGATCCTTCCGCCTCGAAATCCAGTAGCTAGACATAGCACTTGGAGGAGCCTATTGGACAGAAACAGGAAGTTGGAGTCTCTGGGGTACTTCCTTCCTGTTGAAAAAAAAAGTAAAATAAAAAAAGGCTTCTCGCACTAAAAAACAACTCGAACGGTCTGTTGGAGTAGAATATCCACCTGAAAAAAATGTTTCAAGTAGATTTAGCAGCTCCTCGAGTAGAGAATTTCCTTGAGGTGCAACCACAGTCGCTCACCCTCATAGCGCTAGCACCACGGAAAAAGCACTGCAAGGTGCCATCACAGCTGGAAGCTGCGCTAGGAGGCATGATATTTTTCACACACTTGCAAGCGATGAAAAGTATTGTGGTGCTCGCCAGTACACCTCAAAACAAGTCTTGAGCACCAATGGAAAAAGTAATCCACTACGCGATGGATGGCAGAATTTATTGGGAACTCTGCTTTACATGCGTAGCACGGAATTCCTGAATTCGGCCAGGTCCACAAGCGAGTGAATTTTTCTGCCAACCTCTAGGCTGTAGTAGACAGCAGACAGGCTTAACTTAGAAGAGACTAGTCTAAAGCTTTTATTAGTATGAATGCAGTTATTAAGTAAAAAATCACAACACAATAAAAATCACAATCCAATTTACATGAAAATAGAGAACATTTTATTCTTCAAATAAAGATCAAAATGACAAAATCAGGTGTAGGAACCTGGAGATATTATTTTTCAAATGTTTAGATGTTTCTAGCACCAAAATGAGCCAGGCACCAACCGCTGGATTCTTATCGTATTAGACAGGGTCAATGTCAAAATTTAAGACCAACAGCAATATTGCACTGGTCAGACACAAGGACCAGGCTAGGTCTGATGGAATGCTTACCTTCTAACTTAATTGTAATTTCTAGAAAAACATCTCGTCCACCAGGTCATTGCTGGATGGAAGGGATCATCATCATCATCTGGCCGTAGTGCAGAGTATTGGCTGGAACCTCGACTTTTGTATTAAGTTTGAGGCTTTTGGTGTCAATGATGAGGACATCCTGAGCAGGCAAAGTCCACGGTCTGTGCTCAGGAAGATCTCATCAGCTGCTCCTCAGTGTAAGCCTCGGTGAAATAACTGTACGTGTGGACTTTGGGGCAAACCAGCAAGTTGAATTCCACTGGCACTTTGACACCTACAGCTGCAGCTTGGCTGCAGTCCAATGGTACGCTCTGTTTCTTGTTGCAATAAGTTTGGAAAATGTTTCTGTGTAGTCTTACAATCTTGGTGTGAAGGTAAGAAGAGTACACTCTAACACCAGTCAAGGGTCACAAATCTTTTGGGATCCACTTGAGGTTTAGGACACAAGATCTGAGAAGCCGACAACAGGATCCAAGGCACACCCAGTTGGAACTGTCAGCTAGGGTCAGAAGATTCTTGGTCTTCTTGCAACATTTGTGTTGTTGGAGATGATCAGGAGGCTAGCCAATTGGACTGTGTAGACCACTCTTTAGTCCTGGGTGCATGTGGAAGCATATCCAGTCCTTGGGATTTCTCTCCACAGGTTATTGTAGGTGCAGTGTTCTTTCTGAAGACCAGGGTTCAGCATATGCAGCCCTTCTTTTGTCTTCCACAGGTCCAGAGGTGTTCTGAAGAAGATATCCAGGGGTAACACTTTTATGCCTGGTACTAGCTGGTGGGTGGGGGTGACTCTGTGAGATGTGTTACCCAGGGCAACCCTACCCACTGTGACACATTTCTTAGGGATTTCTACCTAAACCCAAAGTGCCCTGCTCTGCCAAAATGTAACATGGCAGCATCTTTCTTCCCTTGATCAGAGTTCTGGGCACATCACTAAGGCTCTATAGAAATTAGGAACTCCCTTTACAAACCCAATTATGGGATTTGTTCTCCTCTTCTGGCATTGGCGCTGTTCTGGCAACTTGAACAATGGCAGGCACATGCATAGTTGTGTGTTACGTCTGCCTTTGACAGGGGCTGCCCATTAGGAGTGTGTACAGTTAGTGACCACTTCCCCATAGGCCATCCTGTCAGGAGGTCACACCTCCTCCCAGTCCAGGTCCTTTAGTTCTCTTTCCTGACAGCAATTATCACCACCCACCAGACTGCAAGGTGACAGCTGGGGATTATCTCCCAAAGGGCTACTATAGGTTTTTAGATAGGGAATTGGCAACATTCTAAAAATGGCATTTTAAAAATAGTAATTTAAAATTTGACTTTCCCATCAGATTGTATTTTAAATCCCTAATAATTATAGTCCTGGAATCTTTCTAGTTATTTCCAAACTGAAGTTATGCATACTAAGGTATTGTAGCATAACCCACTGCTTTTCTCCGGGAGAGCCTGCCTTGCCACAATGAAAAAACAACTTTAGAGAGTTTTCACTACCAGGACCTGTAAAACTTAAGAATACATGACCTACGTTTTAAATACCATACAGCCTGCCCTATAGGCATTTATGGTCTATCTTAGGAGTGGCTTATACATTTTTAAAAAGCAAGGTTTAGGTTTAGCAAAAGGATTTATTTTGCCAGGTCAAATTTGTAGTTTTAAATGTGCACCCTCAGGCTGTAGTGCCAGGCCCTAAGACATGCCTTGCATTGTCACTTTAGTAGTGGTACAATAGGTGCTGCAGTTCAATTTGTGACATTTAACTTCCAGGCTCTGGGTATACTGAGTACCTACAGGTAAGTTAAGTACTCCATTCAGAGATTAGCCGATTCTACATGTTTCTCAAAGAAGTTGTGTTATCGATTGAGGAGGGTGGAAGCCTCACTCAGACAACAACAGCAGTTCTTGTCAGGATGAACTTTTAAAGTCACTAAATTAACCTGTACTTAACCTCTGGTAGCTTGGCACAATAGCAGGCTGACTTAACTAGGAGACAATCTGTAAAGTATTATTGCAGCTGTCAAAGAGTAATAAAGTGAAAACATAAGAAACAATCCCAAACCAATTTAGAAAACAAGAGTTTATTTTAATTTAAAAAATGACACCAAAAAATGAATTCCAATCCATAGATTGCCATGTAATGCAGCTGTTTCAATGGTTTGAGGATACTTCAAGCTCTGATACCAGGCATAGCTCCTTTGCTGCTAATCAGTTTTCTGGAACACTTATCCACCACCATGAAGAGCTTCCTAGAATAGTTTTTCTGACCTTTACTGTATTTGTCTACTGTAGATGTATCTTTATTTTAAACATTGTTCAACTTGGCCCTTTTTGCAGGGTCATCCCCAATCTTTTTGCCTTCTTCCTCCTATTTTTTCTCGGACCTGTTTTTATTGGCTTTAGGACTCTGGGCACTTTACCTCTGCTAAACAATGCTAATGTGCAAGTGCTCTCTGTATAAATTGTATTGTTGATTGGTTTATTCTTTATTGCATATTTGATTTACTAGTAAGTCTTTAGTAAAGTGCACAAGAGGTGGCTAGGACCTGTAAATCAAATGCTACTAGTGGGCCTGCAGCACTGATTGGGCCACCCACATAAGTAGCCTGTAAACACGTCTCAGACCTGCCACTACAGTGTCTGTGATTGCAGTTTTAAACTGCCAATTCGACTCGGCAAGTGTACCACTGAAGTGCCAGGCCTAAACTTTCCTTTTTTATACATGTAAGGCCACCTAATGTAGGCCCTAGGTAGCCCCATGGGCAGGGTGCAGTGTATATTAAAGGTGGGACATGTACTTCTGTGTTTTACATGTCTTGGAAGTGAAATACTGCCTAATTCGGTTTTCACTTGTCTCTCCCATAGGTAAACATGGAGGCTGTCTTTAAATATTATTTAAGCGCAGAATCCCTTTGGGAGCAGATAGACATGTGGAGTTTGGAGGTTCTGAACTTACAATTTAAAAATGCATCTTTTAGTGAAGTTGTTTTTTAGTCAGTTTGACAGATGGGCTGTTTGCACCACTCTCTAAACAGTGACACAAAGGGTGCTGGGGTGTAGCCTGCATATCCTGATGAGCCATCTGTGCTAGGAGGGAGGGGAGAAGTGGTCACTCACACCTGAAAGGGCTGTGCCTGCCCTCACACAAAGCAATCTCCAACTCCCTGGTGTGTGTATGGGGCCTGGCCTGGGCAAGGCAGTATCTTGAAAACAACAGAGACGTCTCATGGAAGTAGGCCTACTTCAGAGGCAGAAAGAGGTAGAAGAAGCGCACCCAAAACCCCAGAAAATTCTGGAATCAAGAGGAACCTCTGCCAAGGAGAAGAGCTGAAGAGCTGAGGAGAAGGGCTGCTCCTGTCTGAAACTGTGCTTTGTTGGGCTATCCTGCAGTTGCTGTTTCTGCCTGTGAAATGGGACAGACTGGACTTTGTTGTGCATTCCTCCTTGAGAAGAATCTCCAAGGGCTTGAACTGAGCTTGCCTCCTGTTGCTTAAATCTCAGGGCCATCAAAGACTTCCCCTCCCAGCACCTAGACTCTCTGCCAAGACTCCTGCCCTGCCAAGTGGTACCCTATCCAGTTCCTGGGCCCTTAAAAGGTGAGGTTGGCATACAAGAACTGAAAATCTAAGCACAGACCATCGTGCGGGGAAATGTTTGACGCACCTTCCATGAAGCGGCTGATAAATGACGCGCCGCCAGTTTCGCGGCTGAAATCAATGCTCCAACTGTATTGCGGCTGGAAGATCAATGCACAACATTCACCAACAGAGACTGTTAACGATGCAAACTCCATGCCGTGTGGTTTTGAAATACCGTGCGACCAGATTTTCAACGCAACATCCCTGGGGTTGGAAAATCAACGCAAGGCCTGCCCGGACCTGAGGTGCCTGTCCGGTGCCTGTCCGGATCGAAGCATTGCTCTCTTGTGCAAGAGAAGAAACGACGCATGGTGACCCGTCCGAAGGAGGAACGAAGCACGTTCTCGCTTGTGGGTGAGAAATGAATGCATCGCTGGCCTTTTTCAATGCACGCACGCCCGTGCAGCTTTATTTTGACGCTATCCAGGTACTTTTGCAAAATAGCAGCACTCTCACTGTATTCTGAGGATTAAGACTCTTAGGCCCTCATTACAAACCTGCCGGTAAATCCCGCTTTCCGCCGTGCTGAAGACCGACAACGTACCGTTGCGGTGGCGGAATTCTGCTACAGGTATAACGACTCGCAGCTCGGAATCCGCCACAATACAGACACCCACACAAGTCTGCCACACCAAAGGTCAGTGATAAACTGGCGATACTAAAACCCACACCGTCACACCAACAAGAATACGCCCACACTATCATGACCCACAAATCAACGCGGCGGTCATTCAACCGTAGTAATCCATTGGTGGTACACACCGTCGCGCTCAAAATACACACACATTTTCAAAACACAACCACATTGGACAATGCAAAATACACACACCTGATACACATACACACACCACACCACACACCCAATCCAATATAAAGCACACACCCACATCACCCACAAACCCTTACAACCAAAAATGTGAAAGAAGGCCAGAGAGAGAGATTAGCGAACACAACACCAGCATCCACAGACACACAACACCATCACTTATACAACATCACGCACCTCAAACAACACACACCAACACATCCCCTCACACATCACAACAGACAGCACCTTACACATCACCCACACCACATCATGGCACCTCAAAGACACCCCAAGTTTTCAGAGGAGGAGCTCAGCGTCATGGTGGAGGAAATCATCCGGATAGAGCCGCAGTTATTCAGATCACAGGTGCAGCAGACATCCATTGCTAGGAAGATGGAGCTATGACGGAGAATTGTCGACAGGGTCAACCTAGTGGGACAGCATCCAAGAACACGGGATGACATCAGAAAGAGGTGGAATGACCTACGGGGGAAGATACGTTCTGTGGTATCAAGACACCAGATTGCTGTACAGAGGACTGTACAGCACAGTGGGGGAGGAGGGGGGCTGTGGACCCCCACCTCCTCCCCCACAACTAACAACATGGGAGGAGCAAGTCTTGGTGATCATGCATCCTGAGGGCCTGGTAGGAGTAGCAGGAGGACTGGACTCTGATAAGGCAAATCTTTACTACTATTTCCCCCCTACCTGCATGCCATCACATACTCCCACCCTCACCCTCACACCCATCACCCCAACACCCCACCGATACCCCACTACCACAACCCACACATCTCAAAGCCAACCCCTGCATATAACACCAATGCATGGACACCCATCACCAAAGCATGTCCAGTAGAGAGACTCACTATGCCCCAAAATCACCAATCACACAAGGGCCACAGCAATAATAGAAGCACAGGAGTAGAGGTTAACTCACCCATTTCACAAGATGGCACACACAGATACTAAGATTATGCATTCACATCCCAACAGGACCCAGACCCAACGTCACTGGACAGGAGGTGCCAGACATATCCAGTCCCCCCACAGAAGAGGACCACAGTGTTGACAGCAGCTCTGCACGCCTGGATCAAGATGACCAGCCCGGCCCATCAGGGACTTCGGGTAGTCGGTTCCCCTGACACAGTCACAAACCACCACAGAGCCTCCCCCCTCAGGAAACACCACCACAGCACCCACCCAGCGGGCCCATCCCTCTGTCCCCAGGACACATCAATCAGCAGTGTGTCCACTACTACAGGGAACCCAGGCAAACCCACCAACCCAAGAAAATCAGTGACCTGGGGTCAGTGACAGTGGGCACATGGTTCAGCGGATAGAGGCACAGGATCACAGGGAAGCTGGGAGGGCTGCTGTGCAACAGGGGGAGGACAGGCCAAGGGAACCGACACTCTACAAGGCACTCTCCAACATCATGGGAGCTTACCACCATTCCCAGAAGACCATTGGCATGGTACTGGCCAAGTTTCAGGAGACCCAGCGGCTGCAGGAGGAACACTACCTTGGGATCAGAGAGGACTTGAAGTCCATTAACACCACCCTGGTCATCATTGCAAGGGTGCTAGCAGACCTTGTCAACACCATGAGGGACACAGTGGCACACCAACGGCCCCTGACACTAGCCTGGACGATGAACAGCCCTCCACCTCCGCCAGCGCTAGTGGACAGGAGGCACCGCTACAGGAACACCAGTCCACCAGCACCCCACCCCCTGCAGAAGGAGAACCAGCCCGCAAATGGTCCCTGAGATCCAGCAACAAGACAGAGAACTTTGCCAAAACCCTCGCCAGGAAATAAGACCCCCCTGAATGTAACCCTTCGCCCCACTTTGTCACCCTGTCCACCTTAAACTGCCATTGCTCCACTTCCTATGCCCCATTGGACAATGCGCCTGTGATACAAATAGACTGGACTCTGCCATGGACATTCCTCCACCATCACCCCAGCCCATGTCACAAGCCCCTCCACTTATTTGCACAGAAATAAACACCCTTGAATCACAAAACAATCTGGAGTCAGTTTGCGCTTTCACAAATGTGTTATTGCAAAACCTCTGGAATACAGTAATGTCATTGTACTTGTTCACATACCAATGTAACACAGCTGTAGGCCAGCAGTAAACATAGCAGAGGGCACAAATTGGGAACCAGAAATGTGAAATGGAAAGGCAAAGTAACAAGTCACAGAGTGAAAATGGCAGACCTAAGCTAGCTCCAACAATAGTATGAGATGTGGGAAGCAGTTCCATCTTCTTACCTGTGTCTCACTTGAAGTATTGCATGATGATGTTGTTTCGAATGTCTACATCGTCTTCTTCTGCCTCCTCTTCTTCACTCTCCACAGGCTCCACAGCTGCCACAAGACCACCATCAGGCCCATCCTCCTGCAGAAAAGGCACCTGGTGTCTCAAAGCCAGGTTGTGCAACATACAGCAGGCCACAATGATCTGGCACACCTTCTTCGGTGAGTAGTATAGGGAGCAACCTGTAAGATGGATGCACCTGAATCTGGCCTTCAGGAGGCCAAAGGTGCATTCTATAATCCCCCTAGTTCACCCATGTGCCTCATTGTAGCATTCCTCTGCCCTTGTCCTGGGATTCCTCACTGGGGTCAGTAGCCATGACAGGTTGGGGTAACCAGAGTCACCTACAAATACTGAGGGACAACTGTTAGACATCCTCCAAGCATTAGGGAATCTCCCATACCGATACCCAAAATGAAACTGTGTGGGGACTTTAGGCTCACCTATTAGCCACACATGGTGCATCTGGAGTTGCCCCATCACAAAAGGGATGCTGCTATTCCTCAAAATGTAAGTGTCATGCACTGACCCTGGATACTTGACATTGACATGGGAAATGTACTGGTCTGCCAAACACACCATCTGCACATTCATAGAATGGTAGATTTTGCAGTTTCTTTGCACCTGTTCATTCCTTTGGAGGGGACAAATGCCACATGTGTACCATCAATGGCACCAATGATGTTGGGGATATGTCCCAGGGCATAGAAGTCACCTTTCACTGTTTGCAAATCCTCCACTTGAGGGAAAACAATGTAGTTGCGCATGTGTTTCAGCAGGGCAGACAGCACTCTGGACAACACATTGGAGAACATTGGCTGGGACATCCCTGATGCCTTGGCCACTGTTGTTTGAAAAGACCCACTGGCCAGGAAATAAAGTACAGACAGAACCTGCACTAGAGGGGGTATTCCAGTGGGTTGGCAGATAGCTGACATCAGGTTTGGCTCCAGCTGGGCACACAGTTCCTGAATTGTTGCACGATCAAGTCTGTAAGTGATAATGATGTGTCTCTCTTCCATTGTCGACAGGTCCACCAGGGTTCTGTACACCGGAGGCTGCCGCCATCTCATCACCTGCCCCAGCAGATGTGCCTTATGGAGGGGGATGGTGAGCAGAGGGTCATCCAACACTTAGGTATCACAATGTGTTATTTGCTAAAACGTTAGAAATTTGCAATGTGCTTTTATCTGTCCGTATTCCAGGCCCAAATAGGTGTGACACTGTTTTTTTGCCTGCCATGTGGCCCCCTGAAATGGCGGCTGCCTGACCTGTAAGGTGGGACGTGCGGAAATGAGGCAACTGCACTGGCGTTGTACACTGTCGCGGTAGGCGGTCGAAGGCCGCGGCGCAATTCAGCATTGGTTAACATTGGGCCCTATGGGTCCCAGGAGCCAATGCCGATGTACGCCGGCTGTGATGGTACGCACCGCCGCAGACGTGGCCGCCATTCTCTAACTGTTCCCTCACTTGATACCTGACCTTCAACAGGTGAGGACCTACACTGCAAGTGGTGCTGTGAGCTGTGTCTGGAAGCAACAATGGCTACAGTGTCTGGGGAAAGGGCCCCTGCCTTCACTTCGGAGGAATTAGAGAAACTGGTGGATGAAGTCCTCCCCCAGTACACATAACTGTACGGTCCTCCAGACAGACAGGTGAGTACACTGTGAGCATGGTGGATTGTACATGATTGTATGGAGTGCCGTGGATGGAAGAGGGTGGGGAGGGGGACAGGCCAGCATGTCAGGATAGTGTGTGTGTATGTATGTCTGGGCCAGGGTGGGAGGTGTTTGGCAATGCGTGAGATGAAATGTACGGGATAATAACATTCATTCTAACTTCACTTTTTCTCTAGTTCAGCGCCCATCAGAAGAAGGGTATTTGGCGTGCCATCACCAAGGCAGTCCGGACCCAGGGGGTCTACCATAGATGGAGCACCCACTGCCGGAAAAGATGGGAGGACCTGCGCTGCTGGAGCAAGAAGACGGTGGAGGCCCAGCTGGGGATGGTCTCCCAACGTGGAAGGGGTGCCCGTCGCACCATGACCCCCCTGATGTGCCGGATCCTGGCGGTGGCCTATCCAGAGTTGAATGGGCGCTTGAGGGCATCACAGCAGCCACAAGGGGGTGAGTACAGTCTCATTCAGCTGACTCTGCGTGCTTTACGAGGTGTCTGGCTGGGGGAAGCGGACTGTGGGTTCCGGTAGGCCAGAGTAAACTTGGTAGGGTAGGTCCCTTGTTAGGCAGGCTCTGTGGCACCCCAACCCCACTACTGGTAATAGCCATTTACACCTAATCAGACTCCATAGTTACAGGTGTGCAGTAATTTGGCTTAGGAATCGTCCCCCATTGTGAGAAAGTAGCCTCTTTCTAGCCTTGTTACCCCCACTTTTGGCCTGTTTGTGAGTGTATGTCAGGGTGTTTTCACTGTCTCACTGGGATCCTGCTAGCCAGGGCCTAGTGCTCATAGTGAAGACCCTATGTTTTCAGTATGTTTGTTATGTGTCACTGGGACCCTGCTAGTCAGGACCCCAGTGCTCATAAGGTTGTGGCTTATATGTATGTGTTCCCTGTGTGGTGCCTAACTGTCTCACTGAGGCTCTGCCAACCAGAACCTCAGTGGTTATGCTCTCTCATTTCTTTCAAATTGTCACTAACAGGCTAGTGACCAATTTTACCAATTTATATTGGCTTACTGGAACACCCTTATAATTCCCTAGTATATGGTACTGAGGTACCCAGGGTATTGGGGTTCCAGGAGATCCCTATGGGCTGCAGCATTTCTTTTGCCACCCATAGGGAGCTCTGACAATTCTTACACAGGCCTGCCACTGCAGCCTGAGTGAAATAACGTCCACGTTATGTCACAGCCATTTTACACTGCACTTAAGTAACTTATAAGTCACCTATATGTCTAACCTTTACATGGTAAAGGTTAGGTGCAAAGTTACTTAGTGTGAGGGCACCCTGGCACTAGCCAAGGTGCCCCCACATTGTTCAGGGCCAATTCCCAGGACTTTGTGAGTGCGGGACACCATTACACGCGTGCACTACATATAGGTCACTACTGGCATAGTTGGCACAATCCCATTATCCCAGTGGTGTGTAGCACAGACCCTGGTACTGCCAAACTGCCTTTTCAGGGGTTTCACTGCAGCTGCTGCTGCTGCCAACCCCTCAGACAGGCTTCTGCCCTCCTGGGGTCCAGCCAGGCCTGGCCCAGGATGGCAGAACAAAAGACTTCCTCTGAGAGAGGGTGTTACACCCTCTCCCTTTGGAAAATGGTGTTAAGGCAGGGGAGGAGTAGTCTCCCCCAGCCTCTGGAAATGCTTTCATGGGCACATTTGGTGCCCATTTCTGCATAAGCCAGTCTACACCGGTTCAGGGACCCCTTATCCCTGCTCTGGCGCGAAACTGGACAAAGGAAAGGATGGGGGCACTCCCCTGACCTGTACCTCCCCTGGGAGGTGCCCAGAGCTCCTCCAGTGTGCTCCAGACCTCTGCCATCTTGGAAACAGAGGTGCTGCTGGCACACTGGACTGCTCTGAGTGGCCAGTGCCACCAGGTGACGTCAGAGACTCCTTCTGATAGGCTCCTTCAGGTGTTGCTAGCCTACCCTCTCTCCTAGGTAGCCAAACCCTCTTTTCTGGCTATTTAGGGTCTCTGTCTCTTGGGATTCCTTAGATAACGAATGCAAGAGCTCATCCGAGTTCCTCTGCATCTCTCTCTTCACCTTCTGCCAAGGAATCGACTGCTGACCGCGCTGGAAGCCTGCAAAACTGCAACATAGTAGCAAAGACGACTACTGCAACTCTGTAACGCTGATCTTGCCGCCTTCTCGACTGTTTTCCTGGTGGTGCATGCTGTGGGGGTAGTCTGCCTCCTCTCTGCACTAGAAGCTCCGAAGAAATCTCCCGTGGGTTGACGGAATCGTCCCCCTGCAACCGCAGGCACCAAAGAACTGCATCACCGGTACCTTGGGTCTCCTCTCAGCACGACGAGTGAGGTCCCTTGAATCCAGCAACTCTGTCCAAGTGACTCCCACAGTCAAGTGACTCTTCAGTCCAAGTTTGGTGGAGGTAAGTCCTTGCCTCCCCACACCAGACTGCATTGCTGGGAACCGCGACTTTTGCAGCTACTCAGGCCTCCGTGCACTTCCGGCGGAAATCCTTTGTGCACAGTCCAGCCTGGGTCCACGGCACTTTAACCTGCATTGCACGACCTCCTAAGTTGTTCTCCGGCGACGTGGGACTCCTTTGTGCGACTTCGGGTGAGCACCGTTTCACGCATCCTCGTAGTGCCTGTTTTTGGCACTTCTGCAGGTGCTGCCTGCTGCTGAGAGGACTCCTTGTCTGGCTCGACGCCCCCTCTGTCCCCAGACGCAATTGGCGACATCCTGGTCCCTTCTGGGCCACAGCAGCATCCAAAAACACTAACTGCACGATTTGCAGCTAGCAAGGCTTGTTGGCGGTCTTTTGGCGGGAAAACACTTCTGCACGACTCTCCACGGCGTGGGGGATCCATCCTCCAAAGGGGAAGTCTCTAGCCCTTGTCGTTCTTGCAGAAACCTACGCTTCTACTGTCCAGTAGCATCATCTTTGCACCCACAGCTGCCATTTCCTGGGCATCTGCCCATCTCCGACTTGCTTGTGACTTTTGGACTTGGTCCCCTTGTTCCACAGGTACCCTCGACTGGAAATCCATCATTGTTGCATTGTTGGTTTGTGTCTTTCCTGCAGAATTCCCCTATCACGACTTCTATGTCCTTTGGGGAACTTTAGTGCACTTTGCACTCACTTTTCAGGGTCTTGGGGTGGGCTATTTTTCTAACCCTTACTATTTTCTAATAGTCCCAGCGACCCTCTACAAGGTCACATAGGTTTGGGTTCCATTTGTGGTTCGCATTCCACTTTTGGAGTATATGGTTTGTGTTGCCCCTATCCCTATGTGTCTCCATTGCATCCTATTGTAACTATACATTGTTTGCACTGTTTTCTAATACTATTACTGCATATTTTGGTATTGTGTACATATATCTTGTGTATATTTGCTATCCTCATACTGAGGGTACTCACTGAGATACTTTTGGCATATTGTCATAAAAATAAAGTACCTTTATTTTTTGTATATCTGTGTATTGTGTTTTCTTATGATATTGTGCATATGACACTAAGTGTACTGTAGGAGCTTCACTCGTCTCCTAGTTCAGCCTAAGCTTCTCTGCTAAGCTACCATTATCTATCAGCCTATGCTGCTAGACACCCTATACACTAATAAGGGATAACTGGGTCTGGTGCAAGATGCAAGTACCCCTAGGTACTCACTACAAGCCAGTCCAGCCTCCTACATTGGTTGTGCAGCGGTGGGATAAGTGCTTTGAGACTACTTACCACTCTTGTCATTGTACTTTTCATAAGAGAAAAATATACAAAACAAGTTCAGTGTATATACACATAACCAAAAAGTTTTGCATTTCCTCTTTTCACTCTTTTCTAAGTGCTGAAAAGTACTTCTAACTTTCTAAAAAGTTATAAAAAGTTTAAAAAGTGTATTTTTCTGTCTTTCTAAAAGTTCTGAAAACTTTTTTTCTCTTTTTCTATCACTTTAACTCTCTCTAAAAATGTCTGGCACAGGCCAAAATGTTGATCTGTCCAAACTTGCATATGATCACCTTAGATGGAAAGGAGCAAGGAGTCTCTGCATAGAGAGAGGTTTGAGTGTAGGGAAGAATCCTTCCTTGGAATTATTACTTAACATACTTAGAGAACAAGATAAGGCTAACAGTGCCCCATCTGTTGAAAAAGTAGCTAATGGTTCCCAATCTGATCCAGGGACTCCCCCAGGAAAAGATTCAGGAAAGAAACTTTCTAGCCTGCCCATTACTAGACAGTCTAGCATAGTTGGTACTGAGATGGAGTCACATCATACAGATGGTGTGCTCTCACATTACACTGTCAGCCAAGCTGTTAGGGTGCCCTCTGTAAGGGACAGGTCTCCTTCTGTACATTCTCATCATACTTCTGTTTCAAGACATGTCCCTCCCACCCACCCTGATGACAGATTGTTAGAAAGGGAGCTCAATAGATTGAGAGTGGAACAAACCAGACTGAAGCTCAAGAAGCAACAGTTGGATTTGGAGAGACAGACTTTAGAAGTAGAGAAGCAGAGACAGAAACTGGGTTTAGAAACCCATGGTGGCAGCAGCAGTATTCCCCATAGTCATCCTGCAAAAGAGCATGATTCCAGGAATCTGCACAAGATAGTTCCCCGTTATAAGGAGGGGGATGACATTAACAAGTGGTTTGCTGCACTTGAGAGGGCCTGTGCTGTACAGGATGTCCCTCGAAGGCAGTGGGCTGCTATCCTATGGCTATCATTTAGTGGAAAAAGTAGGGATAGGCTCCTTACTGTTAAGGAAAGTGAAGCCAATGATTTTACAGTTCTTAAGAATGCACTCCTAGATGGTTATGGCTTAACCACTGAACAGTACAGGATCAAGTTCAGAGAAACCAAAAAGGAGTCTTCACAAGACTGGGTTGATTTCATTGACCATTCAGTGAAGGCCTTGGAGGGGTGGTTACATGGCAGTAAAGTTACTGATTATGACAGCCTGTATAACTTGATCCTGAGAGAGCATATTCTTAATAATTGTGTGTCTGATTTGCTGCACCAGTACTTGGTGGACTCTGATCTGACCTCTCCCCAAGAATTGGGAAAGAAAGCAGACAAATGGGTCAGAACAAGAGTGAACAGAAAAGTTCATACAGGAGGTGACAAAGATGCCAATAAGAAGAAAGATGGTGAAAAATCTCAAGATAAGCATGGGGATAAGGGTAAAACCAAAGATCCCACTTCAAATCTTCAACACTCTTCAGAGGGTGGGGATAAAACATATTCTTCCCCTTCTTCTCAACCTACACACATTAAAAAGCCTTGGTGCTTTGTGTGTAAAAACAGAGGCCATAGGCCAGGGGATAAGTCCTGTCCAGGTAAACCCCCTGAGCCTACCACCACTAATACATCAAGCTCTAGTGCCCCTAGCAGTAGTGGTACTAGTGGTGGGACTGCTGGCAACAGTCAAGTTAAGGGTGTAGTTGGGTTCACTTATGGGTCCATAGTAGAAACTGGGGTAGTCAGTCCCAAGACAGTTTCTGTCACACCTAGTGGCATTGGCCTTGCCACACTGGCTGCTTGTCCCCTTACAATGGATAAGTACAGGCAGACAGTTTCAATAAATGGTGTTGAGGCCTTGGCCTACAGGGACACAGGTGCCAGTATCACTTTGGTGACTGAAAACCTAGTGCCTCCTGAACAACACATCATTGGACAACAGTATAAAATTATTGATGTCCATAACTCCACTAAGTTTCTTCCCTTAGCTATAATTCAGTTTAGTTGGGGTGGAGTTACTGGCCCTAAGCAGGTGGTGGTATCACCTAGCTTACCTGTAGACTGTCTCTTAGGTAATGACCTAGAGGCCTCAGGTTGGGCTGATGTAGAGTTTTATGCCCATGCAGCCATGCTGGGCATCCCAGAGGAATTGTTCCCTTTCATTTCTACTGAAATGAAAAAGCAAAGGAGAGAAGGCCTGAAAACTCAGGATCCCTCTCCATCAACAGGTAAAAAGGGTATCACAGAATCCCCTAACCACCCTACCATTCAGGATACCATTCCTGTGGTGGGAGAAACCTCTCCTGGGGTGGCACCTGTTTCAAGGGAATCATCAGTTGGAAAAACTGTACTCCCTGAGGTAGAAGTACCTCTCTGTGGGATAACTAACATTGGTGAGAAAAAGAACACCATTTTAGTTAACATGGAGCATCCCTCCAACCCTCCCAGAGAAACTTTAGTGCAGAAAACCTGCACTGCCTCACAACACTTAGGACAGCATCCCTGCCCTAGTGTGGAGCTCATAGGACAGCATCCCTGCCCTGCTCCAACCCAAGAGAAACAGCATCCCTGTTCTCTCTTCCAGCCATATGGACAAAGTTTTTGCCCAGCTATAGCTTTTCTGAGACAGCATCTCTGTCTGGCATTTCCATCACTACAAATAGGTTCAGTGGACAATTCCCACTGCTCTAAACTAAAACTTACTGATAGAAACTCTGAAAATACATCTTCATATTGTTGCTTAGCTAAAAAACTTCAAACAGGGTGGTTTACATCCCCACAGGGAAGTAACCATATAGTGGATGATAAAGGGAGTAACCAGTCTATTGCAGAGCTACTCTCTACTTATCACCACTTAGACAATAAAGTCTCAACTGGCCAAGGTTAGCCTTATTGTCCTTCGTTTGGGGGGGGGTTGTGTGAGGTTGTGTGAGCAGCATCCAAAAACACTAACCGCACGATTTGCAGCTAGCAAGGCTTGTTGGTGGTCTTTTGGCGGGAAAACACTTCTGCACGACTCTCCACGGCGTGGGGGATCCATCCTCCAAAGGGGAAGTCTCTAGCCCTTGTCGTTCTTGCAGAAACCTACGCTTCTACTGTCCAGTAGCAGCATCTTTGCACCCACAGCTGGCATTTCCTGGGCATCTGCCCATCCCCGACTTGCTTGTGACTTTTGGACTTGGTCCCCTTGTTCCACAGGTACCCTCGACTGGAAATCCATTGTTGTTGCATTGTTGGTTTCTGTCTTTCCTGCAGAATTCCCCTATCACGACTTCTATGTCCTTTGGGGAACTTTAGTGCACTTTGCACTCACTTTTTAGGGTCTTGGGGTGGGCTATTTTTCTAACCCTTACTATTTTCTAATTGTCCCAGCGACCCTCTACAAGGTCACATAGGTTTGGGGTCCATTCGTGGTTCGCATTCCACTTTTGGAGTATATGGTTTGTGTTGCCCCTATCCCTATGTGTCTTCATTGCATCCTATTGTAACTATACATTGTTTGCACTGTTTTCTAATACTATTACTGCATATTTTGGTATTGTGTACATATATCTTGTGTATATTTGCTATCCTCATACTGAGGGTACTCACTGAGATACTTTTGGCATATTGTCATAAAAATAAAGTACCTTTATTTTTAGTATATCTGTGTATTGTGTTTTCTTATGATATTGTGCATATGACACTAAGTGGTACTGTAGGAGCTTCACTCGTCTCCTAGTTCAGCCTAAATTGCTCTGCTAAGCTACCATTATCTATCAGCCTATGCTGCTAGACACCCTATACACTAATAAGGGATAACTGGGCCTGGTGCAAGGTGCAAGTACCCCAAGGTACTCACTACAAGCCAGTCCAGCCTCCTACACCCATGGGCATGTGAATTTCCTAAGAACTGTTAATGCATGGCTTAGTGCACAGGGCTGCTCCCAGTGTGTTGTGTCCGCCAACGGTAGTGGTGTTGCATGCACTGAACATGTGTTTCTTGTCTTTACCCCCCTTTTTGTTTTGGCACCCTGTTCTTGCGTGCATCAGCATCATCTGGCGGAGGAGCAGTGGCACCGGAGCAGGAGGGAGCTGCATCCCACATGGCCCTGGAGGGTGAAGTAATGGAGTCTGAAGGCACCAGTAGGACAGAGGGCGAGGGGAGCTCCATGATGGGGACAGGAGCATACACCAGTGACATCGACTCCTCCTCTGATGGGAGCTCCCTTGCAGTGGTGGGCACCTCTGTGGCCATCGCATCAACAGGTACAGCTGCCACTCCCCCTACCAGCACCGCCCTCCCAGCAGCCCCTCAGCGTGTGTCCCGTGCCCACTCACCCAGGAGGGTGGGCATCTCCTTCGCCCCAGGCACCTCAGCCCCTGCCGCAGTCAGCCCTGCTGCCCTCAGTGAAGAGGCTATTGACCTCCTGAGATCCCTCACTGTTGGGCAATCTACCATTTTGAATGCCATCCAGGGTGTTGAGAGGCATTTGCAACAAACAAATGCATACCTGGAGGGCATTCATTCTGGGCAGGCAGCCCAACAGAGAACATTTCAGGCTCTGGCCCCAGCACTGATGGCAGCCATTGTCCCTGTGTCCAGCCTCCCCCCTCCAACTTCCTCCACCCAGACCCAATCCCCTGTACCTCAGCCTTTCCCAAGCACACCATCAGACCAGCATGCACACTCTTCAACACACAAGAGTGGACATGGCAAACATAAGCACCACACATCCCACAGGCACTCACACAAGCACCATCCCCATGCAGACACAGCAACATCCACTGCTTCCACTGTGTCCCCCTCCTCCACGTCTCCCTCCTCCCTCCCAGTCTCATGACCACTCACACCTGCATGCACTACATCATCAGCCACTACCTCCATCACCAGCACGCCCATCACCACACACCGCTCACGTGCATCAGCACCCCACTACCATTCACACATCCCCAGTGTCCTCTCCCAGTGTGTCTGTGAGCCCTCCTCCCAAAGTAAACAAACACAGGCACATACCCACCCAACAGCCATCAACCTCACAACAGCCTCCAGCCCATGCACCTTCACCCAAATTCAGCAAACGTACACCTCCTACAACCACTACCTCTTCCTCTACTCCCAAACCCCCTCCATCTTCCCGTCCCAGTGTGTCTAAAAAACTTTTCCTGGCTAGCTTTGACCTCTTCCCTTCACCTCCCCCCCCCGGCCTTCCCCTGGGCCAGGCTTTCCAGGTCCCAGCCCAGCACCTCAGCCACCAAATCCCCAGGCAAAGTGGTGCCAGCAACTGCAGGGTCATCAAGTGCGCCACCCATCAGGGCTGACAGTGTGCCACCTAACAAGGCCAAGGACATTCCGCCACCTGCCAAGGTAAAGAAGGTGCCCACATCCTGGAGGGAGAAGCCTCACCTACCAGCCACCAAGGGCTCCTCCAAACCAAAAGGGGACAGTGGCAAGACACCTGCGGCAACATCAAAGGTGGGGAAGGGACACAAGCCAAAGAGCAGGTCAGGACAGGGCACGGTGGCCCCCCGACTGAGGGACTAGAAACACCCCTTCTATCAACCACTACACCAACCTGTACGGCTGTGGACAGTGCCACCTGCACCGCCACCAGCACCGCCACCTGCACCACCACCAGCACCGCCACCTTCACGTCTGCTGCCTCAGCAACAGTCCCCAGCATTATACCCAGTGGGCAGCCGTCCGAGGCTGCAGGAGACGTCCTGCTGTGTCCCTCAACAGGTGCTGACACATGCACCACCGCCAGCACCTCCGCCACAGTCAACGCCGCAAGCACTGGCACCAGCCGCAGACGTGCTCACACAGTGCCACCACAGCTGACAAGGCTATCATCCCCAGTGGGCAGCCGTCCGGGCTGGAGGAGACTTCCTGGACCCAGCCCAGCTTCCATGAGGCATGACTCTCATCACTGTTTCCGCCTGCAGGCGAAGCCTCAGCAGGGTGGGGTATGTCTCTGCCTCCATGGCGTATCATGCTACCTGTTCCTAGGCAATGTCGTGGCACACACACCCATGTGAGGTAATGGGACCAGCCACACTGCATGTGAAGCACTCTGGGCACCAAGCCCCCTCCAGAACCAGTGGAGAATCACATCCACTATCTCAGTCCTTGGCAGGATGAAGCACCCTGGGCACAAAGCCCCCTCCAGAACCAGTGGAGAATGACATCCACTGCCTCAGTCCTTGGCAGGATAAGGCACTCTGGGCACAAAGCCCCCTCCAGAACCAGTGGAGAATCACATCCACTACCTAAGTCCTTGTCAGGATGAAGTTCTCTGGGCACAAAGTCCCCTCCAGAGCCAGTGGAGACTGTTATCCACTTGAGAGATTGTGGCTTTGCACTCCCCAGGATGAAGCAGTGGGCAAACCACCCACTGGAAAGACTTGAGAGACTGTGGCTTTACACTCCCCAGGATAAAGCAGTGAGCAAACCACCCACTGAAGAGACTTGAGAGACTGTGGCTTTTCACTCCCCAGGATAAAGCAGTAGGCAAACCACCCACTGAAGAGACTTGAGAGACTGTGGCTTTGCACTCCCCAGGATAAAGCAGTGGGCAAACCACCCAGTGGAAAGACTTGAGAGACTGTGGCTTTGCACTCCCCAGGATACAGCAGTGGCCATGGAGCCCCCTCATGCAGCAGTGGTGTTGTGTGTTCATTCGGCTGAGGTGCTCACTCCCCCCCAAAGGTGCCTGTTTCATTTCGATCTGATGCCCCTGCAGTGTTCTCTCCATTTCGAGTCAGGTATCTTGTGTGGGCTTTGCCCATGCATTTTGGGACCACTGGTCCAGGAACAATGATTGGAACACTATCCAGACTTGTGTAGATGGTGTACATATTTGTATATACTGATTTTTGAAATTGCACTATCTGATTTTTATTGATTACACTCGTTACAATAATTTCCTTTTGTCCTTGCGTTCTTCCAGGGGGTGAGGGGTGTATATATAATGTTGCTGCCTGTATTTGTGTGTATGGTGTTGTGGGTGAGGGTGGGGGTGGGGGTATTGCGTGTTGCGTGTGTGTCTCTCTCTTTTCCCTCCCACCCTCTCCTGTGTTGTAGGTGCAGTAGTCACCGTGGTCGTCGACGGCGTCTGTCCTGCTCCTGATACAGAAGGAGGACGAGCAGCATGGGCAGGACGTGTAGTTCTGGCTCCATGGTGTCCTGGTTCCTTGTTGGGTGTCGAGAGGTGAGTGGTTTCCCTTCTATGTACTGTTTCCGCCGTGCTTTTGATAGCATTGGTTCCACCACGGAAAAGGTGGCAGATAGGCGTGTTGTAATACAGTGGGCGGTACATTGTCTTCCGCCTGTCTGTTAGCGGTTACCGCCGCGGTGTTTGTTTCTACTGCCATGGCGGTCGGAGTGTTAAAGTGGCTGTCTATGTTGGCGGTTTCCGCCATGGTCGTGATTCAATTTTTTTTCCACCGGCCTGTTGCCGATATTAACGCTGCTTTAACACCGACCGCCAGGGTTGTAATGAGCGCCTTATTCTTTTGAAAATTCATTACTTGACTTATGTATGTTGGATTGTTGTCGTTTTGGTCTTGTTTTGTTTAGGTAAATATTACCTATTTTTCTAAACCTGTGTTGTGTCATTTTGAAGTGCTTTCACTGAGTTACAGTGTGTGTTGGTACAAATACTTTACACATTGCTTATGAAGTTAAGCCTGCCTGCTCATGCCAAGCTACCAAGGGGGTGAGCGGGGGTTAGCTATGGGTGTTTCTCCTTTACCCTGACTAGAGTGAGAGTTATTGCTTGGACAGGGGGTAACCTGACTGACAACCAAAGACCCCATTTCGAACAAACACACTCAAGGAATATTCCATTATCATGGCTCTAAGTAGGTAGGAGTATATACATTTTATTTTGGAACTTTCATTGGCCCTGATTTAGATTTTGGCGAGCTGGTTAGTCTATCACAATGGCGATGGATATCCTGTGCACCAAAATATAAGTCTCATAGGAAATAATTGTTCTCTTCCTGTTGAATGTGGGCTGCGATCCTAAACTCAATGCAAGCAATGGTCATGGCGCTGCAGTTCCATTCAAATAAAATGGACATTCAAGTTGACTTGTTAAACACATTGGCAGTATTTGTTTCTGGAATTGACTGCAAGTTGAAAAAATGTATTGCCCTAATAACAAGGGCGCAAGTCAATCACGCTAATGACTTTACAATCTGCTCCTGCAAGGAGGTGGTAAATAGGATATCTCAACTGCCGCAAATCCTAGAGGGAATACTGCAAGAAATCTGCTCCATCCGGAAGGATGAACACACATGTACTAATCCTCTTGCCACCAGGCCAATATCTATACCATGGGAGCAGAAACAAGAACAGCAGCCCCTTTCCTCTCTAACGTCGGCTTCATCGACCACAAATGAGAAAAGAACATTGGCTGAAAGCCGCCCATTAACAAGCCTTTGTATGGATTCCATGGAGAATCATCTTTTGCTACAAACCATCAATAAACCCTGGAACCCTGAGTTTCCTATAACCCGGGCTTTATCAAAAAGAGAACGAAAGCGTGCAAGGAAAGGAAGGAAGTCCGCACAACTCCATCAACTAAATACTATTAAAAAACACCGATATTAGCCCAGAGGAACCAAATAAGGATCATGTGACGTCAAGTGGAAGGTACAATAGAGTCATTTCCACCCGCACAAGCACAAGCCCTAACATAACAACAGATGTAATACCTCTCCCCGATCCAGCAGGCTCCACTCAGTCAACAAGGTCTCCTTTGAGGCCACCCGCAGCAGTTAGCACAATAATGGTCACAAGAACAAGCCCCAGAAGGGGTCAGCAGAGAATAAACCCAAAACCCACCACACATGCGCAGCCCACCTGACTAACACTGGCAAATGTGGGCACCAAGGGTTACAAATCTGGCACCGGTCAGTAGGAGGATGGCTATAAAGAGCAAAACCAGCACATGGAGCACATAGAGCAAAACCAGTCACCTATAACAGGCACGAATACTCAGGAGTCCACCCTTCAGCTGCTTTGGATCCCAGAATTCACCTCCAGGTCCCCCACAGACGTTCTTAATCGTTCTGCTATTTTAAGAATCATAAAAGCTCTACCGGACTTACAGTTTGTAGCATCGAATGACCTCGCTGCAATAAAATGTATTCAAGCGAGAGGCAACCAACACTCGGATCCAACACTCACTATCTTCTCAGCACCTGGGGCATTGAGGTGGCCATCTAAAAAGGAGAGCGATATCCAACCCCGTTACTAGACTCGCAACACCTGGGAAAATCTAAAGGTACATGGTCGGTTTTGAAAGGAGTCCATCAGGCCAGTAGACCCACTGAAAAAAGGTCTAGTGAGAGGAGACCACCTAAGCACCCACTGAGAGTCTAAATATGGAGAGAAGAAGGGAGGAAAAGAGTGGTCTTGGGTCAGCAACTGCATCTGGAAAGGGAATGGGCAGTGGCAGCTTCACCCCAGGACCGATGGGCAACAGTTGAATAGTTAATGATCAACCTGTACAAGGGATACTATCCATCTGTTCTTGGAACGTAGGTGGCCTACGGGCAAAGTTGGAGGACCCTGCAGTAACAAAATTCTTTAGTTCATTCGACATCCTACTCTTACAGGAATCCTGGGCAATGGAATCAATACCAATAATCGGATTCACGGAATATCTTAGCCCAGCTACAAAACCCAATAGGCCTGATAGGTCGAAGGGAGGCCTTGCTATCTATGTTAGTACGAACATCCTAGTAAAAATCTCTGAGTACAAGGAGGAAGACCAATCCTTTTAACTACTCCGGCTGGACGATTGGGCGGAAAATACACAGGAACCACTGATCCTGGTCAATATATACATCAATCCAAAAACTAAAAAAATCAAAGCAAACAAATTGTTAACTCAACTATTAAGGATAAAAAGCACAGTAAAATCGGCATTTTGGCTAATGATGGGCGACTTCAATCTCTGCCTTTTCCACAACCCCAGTGAGGACCATATTCAAACAGTGGCAAGGATGCCCAGTCAGACCCTCCCAAAGAAAAACACAGGAAAGACAAGTTAGGAGAGAGTTTTATACACACTTGTGAATCAGTAGGCCTCTTTGTGCTAAACGGGCGGAAGTCGCCGGACATCCCACCAGCATGGACAAGATCCTCTGGGAAAATGGTCTCCCATCTAGACTACACATTGGTGTCCCCTTCATTGCATACTTTAGTAAATGCCTTCAAAATCATGGACTGTACGGAAAGCGATCATAAGCCGCAGGTATTTGGGATCCGCGCATCACCACAAAAGCCAGAAAAAGCGGTAGCATTAAACGGGGCAATGGGCACCGAAAATATAAAGCGACTCAAATGGTCCTCAGACACCATTGAAAGCCAAGCAGAAGAGGCTCTACGAAAACTAGATTTAATGGCCACAAGTGGCGCAAAGTTGACAACGGTCTGGGAGAACTTTGCCTCCGAGCTCTTAAAAAAAGACTCCTTAAGCAACACAAAAAAGGGAGTACAACTGAATCATCGCCAATGTCTACTTTTATCACAGCCAGTGCGCAGAAGGAAAGCAGCTGTAGGTAAACTGGAATCTATGGGCCTTCAAAAAACTCCAGCAGGAGGCCCTTTGGGCCAAATTACACTTTGCAAATAAAACATCCGATTCCAAAAGATTTTGGAAAATCATTAATACAATGGGCAAGGGTTCAAAAGCAGTTAATAATGCTAACTTAACAGAGGAAGCATTGGTATCCCACTTACAGTTCCATCTAAAAGAACTGACCATCGAAGAAGGTCCTCAAATCCAGGGGCACATTTTCAACTGGGAACCCAATGTTCCTGAAATTTTTAAATTTACGGCAAAAGAAGTATTACAAATCATTGGAAAGGTCACAAACAGATTGTGCCCCTGGCCCAAACTGCTTACCGCAAGCATTATTGAAACAGGAAACGGAAAGATGGGCCAATTTCCTGGCTGCAATGTTCAACGATGTGCTTACAACAGGCTCTGTCCCAGCATCCTGGAAAGGCTCTATAATCCAGCCCATATTTAAGGGTGGGAACGAGGCCTCCCCAAGCAACTACAGACTAATCGCTCTGTTAGATGTTGACCTCAAGTACTTCTCATCCTGTGTGCTGAAACACCTAGAAGCCTGGATCCAGATACAAATATTTTACCCCTAAATCAAACCTGCATCACCAAGCACCAAGGAACATTAACAAATCTTATGGCAATGGGACTGATCATCAACATAGCAAAAGCAAAGGGGACTCCGACCTACTTATGTTTTGTTGATTTTAAAGCTGCTTTTGACTGTGTCCCCGTGGCAAATTGTGGGCCAAATTACAACTGTGGGGGTTACCACACACTATCTTAAATGCCGTCAAAATGATTTATTCTGATACTTGGGTGAAGGTTAAATTGGGGGGAGGCTGTCACCTATCCAGGACATTTAAAACAACAGTCAGTGTTAAGCAAGGCTGTGTATTGGCCCCAACACTCTTCAACCTGTACATAGCAGATCTCTCTGCCAAGTTAAATGATCAATCATCCCATCCTCCCTCACTGGGCGGCCAACAAGTATCCAATTTGCTATATGCAGATGATCTATTACTAATTAGTAACACCAGAATAGGCATGCAAAAACTGCTTAACGCATTAGAAGAATACTCAGGATCTAACAAATTAGAAATCAATCATAAAAAATCTAAAATGATTACCCTAAACTGCAGCCCGACTAGCCAACGTAAATGGCACTTGAATGGGAAGAACCTAGAGGAAGTAAGTTCATATAGATACCTATGAGTTGTGGTTGATGCCAGAGGTAATTACGTGCTACAAAAAGAAGCAATAAGAATTCAGTCGCAGGCCCTTACTTACGCCTTTTGTAAGCTGGCAAACTCAATTTGTGGTCATGCTCTGAACCCACTGACAACTGTAATGAGAGCAAAACTACTTCCAACTCTCACATACGGGACTGAAATAATGAGGGGGGTGGAAGTAGGTCTCTTGGATAAGCTTCTGATAAAGACCTATAAGTGTGTTTTTAGGCTCCCTTGGCACTCATCTCCAGCCCAGGTCAGACTGGAATCGCTAGCCCAACCCGCGGCATACATTAAATGCTGTTACAAACTGAGCCGCGCCTCAAAAGGGTCTTTAGCTAATTTAGTCTGGCAGGAAATTATCCTAGAAAGAGGGAACTGTAATAACTTAAGGTATCTAGAAAAGAGCAAGAGTCTGCTGAACTTAGATGAGGCATGGGACCAGTCTCTCCCCATCCCTGATTTTAAGAAAGCTGTGAATAAAGCTAGCAAATTGCAGAGCTGGTTAGATACAGGGCCTCTCTGGCTATAAGGGCGCATAGCTGGTTGATCCTCAACTCTTATAAAATGTTTAAAGAATCACTACTTATGGCTGGTCCCTATTCACAGAAAATCAAGCAATGCTTTCTTAGACTCAGGCCGGGTGAACTCCCAACGCTAGACCTCATGCCAAAATGGAAGAAGGAGCAGCAAGTAGGATCCCAGGAGTGCCATCTATGTCAACTAGCAGAAGAAAACTTGGTGCACATGGTCTGCATCTGTCCAGCTCTGGCGATTGAAAGAAGACTCTTTCTGAAAAAAGAATTAAATGGTTTAAGGATCAGATCCTGCAGACAGGCACTAATTGAAGCTTTCAAACCACGAAATATAATACTGAACATTAGGCTGGTTCAATTTTTGGAAATTTTCCCGCTCAAAATCTCTGCTTCTTGAAACAACCCAGTCATAGGGAGGGCAACAAGTATAACAAAACCCCTTTGACTCATTCCCAACCCCTAAAGTAGGAAAGGCTCTTAGGCAGCATGGTGGGATGCTTAGCCAGTGTCATAATATATTCTGGTACCAACAATCGGACTCAAGTAGGGGAAAACAAAATTTATAGACGGTACCACACAACCTCTCCCCACTACTACTAATGCCCTATTGCACTATTATTTTGTTAAATTTTTATGTGGAAGGAAAATTTTACATATTATTTCCTTTCAAGCTCAGGACTTTTTAGTGCACTGTATTACCTTATTGTATTGTTTTTGTTAATTTTTTATGTGGAAAGAAAAGTTTTTATGGTTTTAATTAACTAATAAAATAAGTTTTCATCATCACAATGGTGACGGATATCCTGTGCACCAAAATATAAGTCTCATAGGAAATAATTGCTCTCTTCCTGTTGGGGCAGACGCTTCATAGCGTGTCAAGCCTTCAGCCATCCTCCCACCTATACCATCCCATTGACTACATCACATGCATTTAGAGATCAATTTACCTGCGAAAATCGGAATTGGAATGGCGTAGGCCACCATAACTCTGGGCCTAGCGACATTCCAATTCCACATTAGTGTCATTTTTTTATCCTAAAGTGGTGTTTGAAGGGCAAAAACGCTGCACCATAATTACAAAGTGGTGCATGCTTGCATTGCGCCACTTTGTATCCCCTTGTGCCACATTATGCCTGCTCCAGGCATAATGTATGCAAGGGGGGGTGTTCTGGGATTAGTGGGGCCACAAAAATGGCGCAAATTAATCTATGAGACTCCTTTGCTCCATTTGTATTTCTGCATAATTTTCCAGACTTTCGCTTAGTTATGCTCTAGAAAATTCCACAAATTTATATGACCCTAAAGATAGTTAGGTATTGACGATAGATCGGAGAATCCTCCCAGACTTACATCAGCATTTATTGCTTCCATATTTTTTGCTACCTTCTTTTTAAAGATTTGAAGAGGTCATCCGTAATATATTTCAAATAATTTAACTATAATAAAGCATATACTATGTTGATCTCTCTGATGTCACTTGTTTTGTGTTTCTCAATAGTTTTCAACCTGGCCAGAGTTATGTTTTGTCAAAGAACACGGTGTGTCTGGTAACATTTTCAGATAAAAACTCTCCAGTTTTCAATTCTCTTGTGACTGAGAAGATCCTCATCCACAAGATTTAAAGTCCCCCTTCTAGGAGGCAACTAGCAGAACATTGCAAATAAATATCTCTACATTTTATAGTTCACGCCAGAAAGAAATCCACATTTGTTCACGTTCTAACATCGAGTAAAACTACACCTCCAACAGTTAAAATATCTTTCAATAAACAACAGCACAGTTTGTCAGAGTTGATATATAATATTCTGTATCTTGGCCTCATTCAGGAAATTGGACAAAATCGTCTGGCCTCCCAAAAAGAAAAAAACGAACAAAGTCTCAATGTGTTTAACACATCACACAGGGAGGAGCTAACTCTTATAAGAAATTATGCAAAATATATAGGGGGTCTTTCCAACTTCGGCGGGCGGCGGAGGCCGCCCGCCAAAGTTCCCCCGCCAGAAGACCGCACTGCGGTCAAAAGACCACGGCGGTCATTCTGGCTTTCCCGCTGGGCTGGCGGGCGACCGCCAAAAGGCCGCCCGCCCGCCTGCCCAGCGGGAAAGCACCAGCAACGACGATGCCGGCTCCGAATGGAGCCAGCGGAGTTGCTGGTGTGCGACGGGTGCAGTTGCACCCGTCGCGATTTTCAGTGTCTGCCAAGCAGACACTGAAAATCTGAATGGGGCCCTGTTAGGGGGCCCCTGCAGTGCCCATGCCAGTGGCATGGGCACTGCAGGGGCCCCCAGGGGCCCCACGACACCCGTTCCCGCCATCCTGTTTCTGGTGGTGAAAACCGCCAGAAACAGGATGGCGGGAAGGGGGTCGGAATCCCCATGGCGGCGCTGCTTGCAGCGCCACCGTGGAGGATTCCCTGGGGCCGCGGGAAACCGGCGGGAAACCGCCGGTTTCCCTTTTCTGACCGCGGCGGTATGGCCCCAGAAGCACCGCCAGCCTGTTGGCGGTGCTTCCGCGGTCGTTGGCCATGACCCCCATAGTGATGAATATTACAGAGTTGTGATAAAACAATAGTTGTTATCCAATAAATGGTAATTGCATTAATGAGTCAAGCAGACAAAGAACATATTTTGGGACAGATTTAAGAACCCCTAGCGCCATCCTAATGACACATTAGCGTCATTTTTTTTTACGCTAATGTGGCATTAGCTGGCAAAAATACTGCACCATATTTACAAAGTGGCGCAATGCATGCATTGCACCACTTTGTAGCCCTTTGTGCTACATTATGACTGCGCCAGGCATAATGTATGCAAAGGGGATGTTCCCCCATTAGGAGGGGCTGACAAAATGGCGCAAGGAAATTTCAGAGCAGGCATTAAAAGGGTGCATGTAATTGAATACAATGGGCCCCTATGTACTCTGCAGGAGCAGCTCCAAATGTTTCCCGCTACTCCTGCAGAGTACATGAATAAGATCGAAAATAATGACACTATTGCCCCCTACCCAGCGCCATCGTGCACCCTATTTTAAATACGGTGCACACTTTGTGGTGTTGGAGGGGTGCTAAGGGGTGCAAGCAAAGTGGGTGCAGCCCCTTTATATTTAAAACAAGATAACCAACACAGATGTTTCTATGTGCAGCACTTTAACACCAATCAATCCTCTCATCATTTGTAGAGGATAATACAATGATAGATGGAGAGACTTTTAAAATACCCCAATAATGCGGAGGACTCCTTCGATTACCCACCCCCTTTGACTCTTTGTTTTTCACCCTCAGACTTTTGTAAAAGGATGGAGTATGGTTTAACATAATCAAATCATCAGCTCTGTAGGTCGTGCATTACAAATGTTTATGGATCAATGAATTGTTTCCAGACACCTGGCAGTAGAATCAGGGGCCTCACCAATGCATCCTACACAAGTATATAGATACCCAACACTTGAAAAATGCCATGACTTGACACGCAGGCTGATCCTGAAGTCACAAACAATTACCTGCTCTGTTGAGGAGTAAATATTGTTAGCCTCTTTTTGAATAGTTGATTACTGCAGCTAATGCTGCCTGGGCATTTTGATAGGTGTGGCAATTTAGCATTGCCTTTGCACAGTGAGATTTAATGAAAATTTTTGCTAAATGATTATTGTGCTGTGTTCTGTTTTGACTGTTTCCATGTGACATTTGTGTTAGTTGTCTTGTTATATTGTTTTGTTGTTGTGTTGTGTGTTTTTAATTAAAGACATTAACAAGTTCTGCAACCTATTCAGTCAAAACAACACATGCTTTATAATTCCCTTGCCAAGCAACAATTTACCACTATGAGGGGGTAAAACACAGCTTTGTCAACTCCTAAATTATTTAGGAAATCAGTCAATCTAAAACTGTAGTAAAGGTTGGTCTTAAGTTAGCATTGCCAGTGCTCATTATCTAAGATACATCGCGGGAGAGAGAGTGAGAGAAAGAATAAAAAAAAAGGAAGACACAGCAAGTGTGCGGGAGACAACACAGTTTAAGCCATTCCTAGGTATAAAAAAGGGGTTACAAATCTGTTCAGGGAGGAGCAACGAAGCCAGAGGGTAGGAAATAACCAAAAGGCGGTGGGGAAGGAGAGACAGAGAAGGAACATTTCAAAGGAGGAAAACAAGGAGATTTCCGAGGTGGAGGAGGAATATTTTATTTAGAGGCATGGCTGGAAAAAAGCTAACCTGATTTTCTAACTGAGCTTCTTCTTTATGTGTGCTTTACTATTTGCTGCCCAGCCACTTCACTATAAAACTTGCTTAAACTGAAACTTTCACGCTGCAGCCCACATTACATTATTAAAAGTCATTTTTCAGTTCCTTTCTAATTTTCCCTATACTTATTCTAACCTTTAATGTTTTGAACAAGCTGATGTTTAAAAGAAAATTGCATGAAAAAACAGACCCATTATGATGCCAATTAGCACTAAAACATTCTAATGATTTCCACCTACACACAGTTTTTCCACTTAATATGTGTTGCTGCTGGCTTCCATAAATTTATGGAAAATGTTGCTGGAGAAAGTGAAATGTTATTAGGGCACCCCAATGGCTGGTGTCTGTTTTAATAATATTACAATTATGCCTCATTAAAATCCTGAGTAGCAATAAACACAACAAATGAAGTTGCCTTTTCTCATCAACATTTTGTATTATCTTTAATGGCGTTGGACAGCGAGGACTCTTTGATGGACATATTGCAAGTGCCTTTGATCAGTCCGCGTAATAAAATAAAAGCAATGTAAGTGCCCACATTTTAGGTAGATTGCCATACAGTTCAAGTGGCCTCCGTGCGCTGAAATTACTTCATTACATTTCATATTATTCAGACACAAAAATACTTAGGAAACGCAGCAATGACTGGAATCTCATTAGATGAAAATCGAATCTAAACAGGGCGAGGGTGTTATTGTTTTGTTCATTGCCAGGGTATTTTTAAGACTGGTACGTGGTAGAAGGAAAACACTGGCGTTATTGGTCAGCCTGTGCTATCAGTACCCTACATGATTCTGCATGCTTTAAAAAGTAGTCAACATTTTTTACTTGACAAAGGCACTTGTTTTGAGCTTGATGTAAAATCCAGAAGAAGCACTACGATGAATGTGAGCTGCTTTGTATACCCTCTGGATTTAGGGTTCACTGCAAGACAGTTTAATAAATACTAAGGGGCAAATTTATACCCCATTCGTGCAGAGTTTGCATCATTTTTGTTTACGCAAATTCTTCGCAAAACTAACTCCATATTTATATTTTGATGTTATACCCGTGTAATGTCAAAATATTGGAGTTTGCACCATTTTTTAGATGCGTGAACCTGCCTTGTGTCAATGAGATTCAAGGTAGGCGTTCCCATCTAAAAAATGGTGCTAACCCCATAGCCCCATATTTATCCCCTGGGTTAAATGACTCACGGGTGGGAGGAGGGACTAAATAATGGTGCAAAGCTTGCTTTTATTGGGTCAGACCAGGCGTTAGGGTACCTGTGGACCGATTTTCATGGTTAAACACCATGGAATGGGCCCGCAGGTAACCCCCACAAGCCCAAGGACTATCCCCACCCACACCAGAGGGACAATGGAGGACGGGGGACCCCCATCCCAGGTAAGTAAGGTAAGTATAGGTAAGTAATTTTTTTGCAACTAGGAGCCCAACTTGGGGCCCCTTGCATGGCACAGGGTGCAGTGGCCATGCCCAGGAGACACTGGTCCCCTGTGCTGGCCAATGTGGTGGTGGGCATGACTCCTGTCTTTTCTAAGACAGGAGTCGTGTGATATGGATGGTTTTTCATCAGAAAATGACACTAGGCTGATTAGAGTAATCTTTTTTTTACTCTTTTTTTGGTGCAAAACCCCTTCTCCCATATCGCCAGCCCACCCAGCTAACGTCATTTTTTTTTTACGTTAGCCCACCCTTTGCACCAGCTTGCGTCATTCCATTAGTATGGCGTCCAGCTGGTGCAAGTATAAATATGCCCCTGAATAACATGAACTATAGAGACGGGAAATACTGCACCTGCTGAGCCCCATGTTTATACTAATTTTTAAGCAATTGTAAACGTTGGCATAATAGTTTTAATCATGCTCATGTTAGCTTTTGACATCCGATATCAGGTAGGGTAGTAGTTGGAGTGACATCAGATGTTTTGTACATACATATGATCTGCTCCCTTTACAGTTGCAATTTAAGGCATTAAAATTGACTTACCATTTTTTGTCACTAGAATGCACCTAATTTATACTCAGACGGAGCATCCCAAGTTCAAATCCCATGAAACCTAGTCGGCCATCTTAAGTGACCATTCTTGTTGCTGTTTCACAAGAGTTAATGTCATTAATTGAGGACTATCATAGATTTGTCCAATAACTATTTGAACCACCACAAAATCACTTATCTTGTTACATGCGATACTCCCCTTGAAATCTAACAGTACCTGTTTAAATAAAATGTGCTTCTTTAATACTTTCTCCAAATGTAAAACCTGCAATTTCAAATGCAATGAATCCATCGTTTCTCTAAAAACATATACTCAGGGTAAATATATGTCCTTATATAAAATGGCTGTCACTCCCTGGTGTCTACCCTTCTCTAACTAAAACTGGAAAACAATAAATAGACATACTGGTAATCAGGGTATGTTTTACTTGTGGAATGATTACCTGTGAAATTTATGATTTGCTTACTATTTTCAGATACATCAGAAATTTTTGCTAACTGTGCATTTGTAACATGACTACATCACCTTTACTAAGGCTCCAACTACAACAAACCTGCAAGAATAAGATGAAACAAGTGATTTATTTTCACTGTTTTGCTACAGGCAGCTTAAGCTGTCTCTCAAAGACACCATTTATACCAATATGTTCACATATATTTTGATTGGACTGCTGGCTTTCTCATGCTTTGATTGCCTCTTTTGCAATTCACCTTTTGAAAGACAACTACATCACAATGCATTAACCATCTACAACCCAGCTTTCTCTCCTATTACTCATTGACTTTATAGTTATCGTTGACCATGTACAGTGCTCTGCTGCCTTGTGGCTAGGTTCACACTACAGAAATACCATATGATTCATACATACCTATTGTTGTGCTTGTCCCACGTGCAAGAGGATTTTGGTCTCACCATCTTTTCAGTGGTAGACATATGGCTTTCCACTGCAGACATCAGTGAACTATTTTTCCCTTTGGCAATGTTTCTACAGTGTTTAACTTTTGGCATAAAAGGCCATTTTTTCCACATCTGTGTCCTTGTCTAGTTTCTCCCTCCAACCTCAGAAACGTAAAATAGCGAACCTTGCACACTGTTAGAAATTGAGTCTCTAGTTGGCAGTCAGTTTGCACCCTGTCCAAGTAGGGACCCTCACTCTGGTCAGGGTAAGGGAGATAAGCTCATATAACCCATGCTCACTCCACTGGTAGCTTGGCACAAGCACTGAGGCTTACCTCAGAGGCAATGTGCAAAGTATGTGTACCAACATGCAGAGTAACACTGTGAAAACACCACAAAAGGACCCCATGCCAGCTTAGAAAAATAGCCAATATTTATTTCAATCAAACAAGACTAAAACAACAAAAATCCAACATATACAAGCAAAAATGCGAATTTTTAAAGTAAAAAGAGTCTCAATCAATAAAAATCAATGGATGCGTTGTTTATCACAAAGTACCAGGTATGCGTGAAAAATAAAGCTGCACGTGTGAGTGAGCATCAGAAAAGAAAGTGATGCATCAATTCAGTCCTCGCAAGTGAGGCCACAAGTCAATTCTTTCTCCAACGGGTAAGCGATGCTTCGGTTTCATGACCACCAGCTTCGGGTCTGTGTGATGATGTTGAAGATTTTGATGTCCAGGGAAAATGCATGGGAAATCCGGATGCACTGCAGGGATGAATCCGTGCTGAGCTGACAATGCGTCAATTTTACCAGCGCTGCATTGATTTTTCAGCCATGGTGCAGGTGTTGCACTGATATTTCTGCTGCTTGGCTTCGGTGCATGAATTATCTCTCTGGTTCTGTCAGTTTCTCCTTTCAGGGGCTCAGGGACTGGATGTGGAACCACTTGTCACTTCAGGGGTCTCAGCAAGAGAGCCCAGGTGCTGGCAGATGAAGTCTTTGATGTCCCTGAGGCTTCTTATCAGGAGGTAAGCTCAGTCCAAGCCTTTGGAGCATCTTCACAAGCAGGATACACAGCAAAGTACATGATTTGTCCTCTCTAAGGCAGATGCAGCAACTGCAGGCCAACCCAGCAAAGAACAAACAGCAAAAGGGCAGTACTCATCCTCACAGCTTGACAGCTCTTCTCCTTGGCAGAGGTTCCTCTTCATCCAGAAGTGTTCTAAAAATCTGTGGTTTTGGGTCCACTATGTATACTCATTTCTGTCTTTGAAGTAGGCAGACTTCAAAGGAAAGTATCTGTTGTTCACAAGATCCTGCCTTGCCCAGGCCTGGCCCCAGATACACTCCAGGGGGTTGGGGGCCATATTGTGTGAGGACAAGCACAACCCTTTCAGGTGCAGGTGTCAGCTCCTCCCTCCCTGCTCTAGCCCAGGAAGACTGATCAGGATATGCAGGACAGACCTTAGCTCCCTTTGTGTCACTGTCTAGAGGGAATTCACAAACAGCTCAACTGTCAGTCTGACCTAGACGTGGATTCCACAGGCAGGTGGAGGCACAGAATGGTTAAGCAAGAAAATGCCCACTTTGTAAAAGTGGCATTTTCAAACACACAGTCTAAAACCAACTCTACCAAAATAATTGTTTTTAAATTGTGAGTTCAGGGACCCTAAACTCCACATCTCTATCTGCTCCCAGTAGGAAACTGCACTTAAAATAAGCTATTTAAAGGCAGTCCCCATGTTACCCTATGGGAGAGATAGGCCTTGCAATAGTGATAACTGAATTTGGCAGTATTTCACTATCAGGACATGTAAAATACACCAGTACATGGCCTACTTTTTAAATACACTGTACCCTGCCCATGGGGCTACATAGGGTCTACCTTAGGAGTCACTTACAGATAGTAAAAGGGAAGGTTTGGGCCTGGCAAGTTGGTACACCTGCCAGGTCGAACTGACAGTGCAAAACAACACACACAGATACTGCAGTGACAGGTGTGAGATATGTTTCCAGGGCTACTCATGTGGGAGGCACAATCAGTGCTACAGGCTTACTAGGAGCATTTGATTTACAGGCCCTGGGCATCTCTAGTGCGTTTTACCAGGTACTTACTAGTAAATCAAATATGCGAATCAGGGATAACCAATCATAATCACAGTTTATACAGGGAGAACTTGCACTTTAGCACTGGTCAGCAGTGGTAAAGTGCCCAGAGTACCAAAAACCAGCAAAAACTAATTCCAGCACACAGTCAAAAATAAAGGAAGCATTAGCAAAAAGACAGGGGAAACCACACCAAGGATTCCAGGGCTAACACTGTTTCAGAGCTTTACTCTCTGAAAAGGAAGCCTTAACTTGCAGAAATTTTGGGGGAAATCGCTTCACTTTACACACTTCAGGTGCATAAAAACAAGTGCCCCAATGTGCTGTGCCAACGGGGACCTTCACAATGGCAAACTTGGGATGGGAATATTTCAATATTATTCAGAGGCTTTTGTTAAAGCTGTTAATAAATGCCTCTCAATATAGTGAAATGAATTGATGTACTAAGGCAAAACGCTCCCGAATGCTAAAAGCAATAGTCTTTAAACCTGAACTTAGAAATATTCATGGCACAACTTTGCCCTGCAGAAAGTGCCATCAGTGAGCTAAAAGAATTTTTTTTAGTAGAGCACACATCCTGACCTCATGTTTTTGAAAGTGCTCTCTTAAAAGATGATGAAAAAAGCAGGGTCAGAGAAATAAAATATTTGCCTAGGATAGCACAATTTAGGGAAGCTAGGATTGAGCCTTTGTTTTCTTGTTTTACCATTGTGCAATTCAGCATGGCCAGCATTAGCACTGGTGGAGCCTAGTATGACAATCTATGTTGGTGCACCCCAAGTGGCCTCCTTCTCCATGTATTCTCTCACTACCGCCTACTGATGGTGCCCCTTGTCTCTCCTTAGCCACACTCTCACATTAATTTTATTTCTTTTATAGTGCTTCTCTTGCCAGTGTAAAGTGTCAAAGCAGTTTACATCACACACACAAACACATTATACAGAGATAATCACACATGTGTTAACCAGTGTATGGGAAATGTTACATAAGGCAAAAAGGACTACAAGGGCTATGAGTCACGATATCCATACTGAGAAGCAGTATATTTTAAGAGTGATTTTAGTGGCATAACTAAAAACAAAGGGATAACCTGCAGATTGTGAATAGGGGCTTCTGGGTCTGTCATATCTGACATGTTCTTTGGCCTTGGGTTGAATAGGGGCCATTGATAGATCAGGGGGCCTTAACGGTTCAGTGTCTCTCTGATCTGTAGTGGCTGCAGGGGCCTGCATTACACCCCTTCGTTATTGGTCCTGAGAAGCACAAACACAGGTTTTAAAATGTAACACAGTGCGTTAGGCCAGCATTACTAATAAGAAATTATTTATCCTAAAACAAACTCTCTTAGTAACATTAGGAGAATGAAAGACTGGGAAAAAAAATAAAACATTCTACCCTACAACTTGAAGTTTGCATTCAGATCTTTGATGACAGTTCACTGTGCTATATTAGGATTGTATCTTGTCAATTGCAAGCAACTAAAGGATCTGTCTGACAAAAGCAATAACCTACTGAGCTATCTACATAACATACATCTACATGTTACACACGCTTTGCCGCACGCATATTAACCCTCTGTGCTACTTTTTGATGAGTCAAAACTGCCACTACACAAATCTCTATCCAGCAGATATATTAATCACCAAATTTATCTTGATTTTTTTTTTTGTCTAAACATTGCTGGGCTCACAGAGGACTCTGCAGTGAATGCTTTTAGAGCCAAAATATATTTTAAATGCAGTGCTCCTAAGCTTGGTGCCCAGTGCTTTGGTACCGAGCGCACCACCCTAAAGCTGACCCTGCAAGTCAGGCGCGAGATGGCTTTCTCGTTTTCCTATTTTACACGACTGATTAATATTTTGTCTTTTGTTCTTGGCACTGGACTTTACATCATTGGCGGCTGGTAGAAGACATGTAAAGGCTGGAATCGTTTTGGGCTTGAGGGTCTGGGAGGGTCTCAAGCTGGGAGGGTCTCAAGCTGTGACAGAGCTAGGCATCTGGCTCAAGCACGATGCAAGCTTCCAGTGGCTCGACCACCTCCTGCGCAGAATGTGTTTTCTTAGTGAAGAATCGGGAAATAACTCAGTGACAGCTGTATTTATAGTGTAAAAGGTCATTTATTAGGACAGGGTTGCATACGCAAAATAACCTTAACTTTTATAACGTAAACCGTAACTTTATTAACGCCCTCCCTTTAACATCTGCCTCGCTCATCCTCCCCCTTCAAACCCTTATTTCGTTTCCATTCCCCTACGCACTCCCCTTTTCCTTTCATGCCCCATTTGGTTCGTGCGTACCCCCACTCAGAGCCTTCACCTGCTTGTTTATTCACTGGAAGGGTGGACAAGCCCGCATCTGGCTCACCACCCTCCCCATCTACTGCTCGCTCTCTGCTGCAACCTGCCCTAACTGACAAGTAAACCTCCCCCCTCTATGCCCTACCTTTAACTACCATCCTTCAAAACTCTTCTTCCAATTGCCGGGTGGGTGGGAGGCCAAACTAACCGCGCGATGGGTCAGCGCGGAAAGAGGCCGGTCCCTCCTCCCCCAACCCCTTTTATTCCCACCCTTAAAACCCACCCCCACTTACCTTCCGTCCAATCCCCTGTCCCGCGTCACTTCCTTCCCCAAACCGGCCCGCGGGGAAGACTGGAGCGTTGCTCTATGCTTCCCGCGGGCCCCCTCATCGGGAAATAACTCAGTGACAGCTGTATTTATCGTGTAAAAGGTCATTTATTAGGACAGGGTTGCATACGCAAAATAACTTTAACTTTTATAATGTAAACCGTAACTTTATTAACGCCCTCCCTTTAACATCTGCCTCGCTCATCTTCCCCCTTCAAACACTTATTTCGTTTCCATTCCCCTACGCACCCCCCTTTTCCTTTCATGCCCCATTTGGTTCGTGCGTACCCCCACTCAGAGCCTTCACCTGCTTGTTTATTCCCTGGAAGGGTGGCCAAGCCCGCATCTGGCTCACCACCCTCCCCCATCTACTGCCAACCAGCACCAACCCACTTGGCGTTGTGCTGCCCCACCCCCCCCCTTTCATACACGCTACTGCCCCCGCACTACTCATTTCTTGTTTGTAATCCACAAATTCTCTCCCCACAACTCCTCAACCAGCAGTCTCAGATCTGTCAAATAGTACGCATTCCCTAGCGTGGACAAGTGCACCCCATCATCTCTGAACAAAGCTACCTCCTGCTCCGTAATATTTTCATGCTTCAGTATCTTTATCCCCTGAGCCCAACAGAACACGCTCATCGCTCTGTTAAGTTTCCTTCGAGCCCGTTCCATGGCTCCATATTTTACTGCCCCTCTCCACACTCTTCGTGGAACAAACTCTGTCCAAACCAAGCATGTACCATGCAGTTTTTGCTTGAGAATCTCCAAGTCCCTCTGCATGTGCTGCAGTAGCGTGAGTCCTGATAATTTTACCAGGTCATTCTCTCCCAAATGAATGATCAACAAATCGGGACATCCCCAGCTCGATAAGTTAGTAGTGATGAAAGGAAGCAGGTTACCCCACCGCATTCCGCTCTTTCCCCACCATAGCACCTCGTGCCGCCTGCTGGATAGTCCCAAGGCCCGGCCATATATCTGCTTCTCTGCAAACATCGCTGCCCAATGTACAAATGAATGGCCGACCAGCCATGTCACCGTCTTGCCCTGCGATGGACCAAGCGCATCTCCTGCAACGGAAAAATAACTGTAACATGTGTTTTTGAACATCAAACCCCCCCCCCAACCAAAACCTTGAAGCTATCCCGCCTCACATCTCAGGGTCTAACGTATCGTTCACAACACCTTGATCTCCAGCGGCCTATTGCCCTAATCTTTGCCCAGTCCCAACCCAAATGCGCTGCGGCCGTGGCCGCCCCAATTCTAAATGAATGTGTGCCATAATCCATGGCCTGGCAGCCCACACGACCCAAAGCCATTCTCAATACTCGCAAAAACTGAAAACTGGTGAGCTTGGAGCCTGACCTGTGTGTGAAAACCCCTGCTTCTTTGTTCAACCTGCCTTAAGATTGCCACTTACTCCATTCCGCAACAGGGCAGGCCAACACGTTGCCCCCTTTTTCTAACCATACCCACTTACCCCTACCTAGTTGGTCGGTTTTTGATCGTCTAAGCCAGATCCCTAAACGGCCGCCGTGCGCGCACACCTCCTTGTAGCGTACCCCCACCGCCCTCCCAACCCCCAGCAACTCTGACACACGGAAAGCTCCAAAAAACATCCACACCATGCATAGTCAAAAAAGTGCCAATTCATAATCGTCTGTGCAACATACCGGCAGTACGTGTAACAACTCCAGTAATAGATCAAAATCAATGGGTTCCCTGGCCTCTCTACCTTCTACCGATCTAATCCTGCCCCAACCTTTCAGCATCCTTCCCAGCAGATCGTTTCTTGCCGGGTCGTGATCAAAAAACTATTTTCCATAAAACAATACCCCTGCCAATTTACCCCCGATAGTGGCTGCTGACAGACCTTTCTGAATCATGTACAGCACAAAACACAATGCCCGATGCTCTAGCTGTCTTTTGCTCTGTCCCCAAAAACTTCCTATAAACCGTTCCAAAAACTGAAAATCCAACCAAGCCAGTCGGTAACTTCGCCGAGTAGATTCCGCTAAAGACAACTCCACCAGCCCTGTGATCATCATGCCCCCCATTCCCAAATGTCTGCCGGGACCGATGTCTTGTTCTGTTCTGCTCCTGGCACCAGGTTGCGGAAACGCTGCCACTGTGAACGAGACAGGGAATCCGCAATCTCGTTGAAAACTCCTGGAATATGTACAGCTTTAAATATCACATTCAGAGATAAGCATTGCAACATAAATCGGCGCAACAAGCGCAACACCCTCAAATCCCTCGCCTTCTGTCTGTTCACCAGCTCAACAACGCCATATTGTCGATTCTGAATAAAACTGTCCTGTTTGCCAACTCCTGTCCCCATACTGCCATGGCCACCAGGAGGGGAAAAGATTCCAGAAAAGCAATACTTCTTCCCTGTTTTAACCATAATGTTGGCCACGCCTCCGCGCACCACCGGCCGTCCCAGAAAATCCCAAAGCCATGTGCTCCCGACGCATCCGAAAAAATCTGCACCTGCCACACCGTCTCTTCTTCACAGAACCACATAGATACCCCATTGAATTGTTTCAAAAATGTTTCCCACACCCTCACATCCTCTCTGAGTCCCGTCGACACTCTTATTCTGTGGTGTGGCAAACTGCGCCCGACATGGACAAACCCAACCGCCTGCAGAAAGTCCTTCCCCCCCTAACTACTCTACAAGCGAAATTGAGATACCCCAACAGCTTCTGGGCTGTCCGCAAGTCGATTTTTCGTGCCTCTTTCACAAGACCCAAGAAAACCAGTATCTCTGTTACCTTCTGTGCTGGTAGTCTGGCCGTCATTGTATTGGAGTCTAACTCGATACCCAGAAAAGTTAATACCTCTGCGGGGCCTTCAGTTTTTTCGGGTGCCAAAGGCACTCCCATCTCTTGTGCCATCTCCTGAAAGATTGTCAGGGCCCTCTGGCAGTCTCTTGAATTCTTTTTCCCTACAAACAGGAAATCATCCAAATAATGGGTCACCGCATAATGCCCACTACTTTTGACAAACACCCACTGCATGAAGGTGCTAAAGGCCTCGAACAAAGCGCATGAAATTGCGCAACCCATGGGCAGAACCCTGTCCACGTAGATGGCCCCTTCAAACTGCATTCCCAGCAAATCAAAATCCCCAGGGTGTATTGGTAGCAACCTGAAGGCAGATTGTATGTCGCATTTTGCCAGTTCTGCGCCCTTGCCACATCCCCTGACCAATTGAATAGCATCATCCACTGACGCATACCCCACTCTGGTATCTTCCGCTGCAATAAAATCGTTAACCGATGTGCCCTCCGGCCATGATAGGTGGTGAATCGACCTGAACTCACCCGGGGCCTTCTTCGGCACGACTCCCAATGGGGAGATCATTAAATTCTGACTTTGCCACTCATAGAATGGGCCCGCAATTCTGCCTAATAGCAGCTCCTTGTCCAGCTTCTTCCTAACCTCGTGAGGTAGTTCCTTCGCAGACCGCAAATTGTCTGCCCAGCGCCTCTCCCGCGGCCCTTGGTAGCTGACCCTGAACCCCTCTTGAAAACCTACCGCTAACTTCAACGCAGCTGCCTCATCCGGGTATCTGTGCAGCCATGGTAAGATAAAATCTACCCTAACTGGTGTAGGCCCCCTTTGGAGCAGGAGCGCCCTGGGTCCCTCTGCCTTTTGAGGCCCTCCACTGCTCGGAGGGGCTGGAAAGTGAAAAACATTGTGTGACCGGGTGACGGCCCCCGCACTTGGAGCAGTCGTGTTTAAACCTACAAGGGTGTCTGGAGCAGAAACCCTTGTTAAAATTCCAGCACGCTCCTGTCGTGCTAGGTGTTGTTTTCTGTCCCACACCCGCCCCCCCCGGAGCAGGACGTGCCTGAAATGGCTTATAGATCACAGGTAAATCACTCGCTGTATGAGTTGATGCCGTGGATTGCGATGACGCCATCCATTGCATCCATAATTCTGGGTCGACATCCCCCCATGGCTTATCTGGGTTAATGCTCACTCGGGCTCTGAACTCTTCGTCGTAGCTCAGCCAGGCAAAACCCCCAAAATGCATCTGCGCTTTCCTAATAATGTCCATGTATTTAAATAACGCTATAGCTCTGTCCCGGTATTTCTCACAATAAATACTCGCAAAAATCAAAAATGCAGATGTCCAGTTATCCATATTGATTGGGACCCTCGGCCTACGGGCCAACTCCCACTCCTCCTCTTTAGACCCCTCCTTGGCTTGTATGTCCCTATGTAATAGCTTAAAAATGTCCACATACTCATGTCTCCATATTCTGGCCTTTGTTTTCTCCGCCACATGTGAGCCCAAAGGCATAGCCAAGCCCATATAGGGTAGCCTCTTTTTGTGCTCTCCCCCTTCCTTTGCTTCTGCGCCTGACTTCTCCCCCGTTGCCTTGTCCCCACCCTCGCCCTCGGTCGTGGCTTTGGCTTGTGTCTCTGTACTTTTTTCCACGCCCTGGTTATCCTTAGCTGGTACCGGGTCAAGTATCGAACCATCACCTACTCCTACAGACTTGCAGATTGGCGCATCATCCCCTTTACCGCCATCCCCCAAGACCGACCACCATTGCCCTTTACCTCTTCCTTGCGTAGCCACTGGTCGCGAAACCTTCCGGGCCCCTCGGCCCCGTGCTTGCTCTTGCCTCCTTTCTTGTGTAACACTGCTGTAGTCCCGTTCCTGAAAAATAGAAGCTGAGAGGGGGGTTGCGCCGCTCCTGTGTCCTCTTCCCCTCCCCCTTAAGCTGAGTATCTCCGTCTCCCTGATCTCACCCTCTTCCCATTCCTCCAGCTCCTCTTCATAATCTAGTTCCAGCACGTCATCCTCGCACACATCCATTTGTTTACTAACATTCCCACTCATCATCGCATAGTTAGCAGGGTTATCCTCCTGGCCCTCGTGGCGTCCGCCACCTCTGTGTTGTCCCCGATCCTGCGGAGTAGAGAAGGCCGCCGAAGACCCCTCTAGCGCTTCGGACCAACGTACAGGGGCCGTGTTGCGCCCCGTTGGCATCGCCTTCTTTCTGCCAACCTCCAGTGCTACAGGCTTACTAGGAGCATTTGATTTACAGGCCCTGGGCATCTCTAGTGCGTTTTACCAGGTACTTACTAGTAAATCAAATATGCGAATCAGGGATAACCAATCATAATCACAGTTTATACAGGGAGAACTTGCACTTTAGCACTGGTCAGCAGTGGTAAAGTGCCCAGAGTACCAAAAACCAGCAAAAACTAATTCCAGCACACAGTCAAAAATAAAGGAAGCATTAGCAAAAAGACAGGGGAAACCACACCAAGGATTCCAGGGCTAACACTGTTTCAGAGCTTTACTCTCTGAAAAGGAAGCCTTAACTTGCAGAAATTTTGGGGGAAATCGCTTCACTTTACACACTTCAGGTGCATAAAAACTAGTGCCCCAATGTGCTGTGCCAACGGGGACCTTCACAATGGCAAACTTGGGATGGGAATATTTCTATATTATTTAGAGGCTTTTGTTAAAGCTGTTAATAAATGCCTCTCAATATAGTGAAATGAATTGATGTACTAAGGCAAAACGCTCCCGAATGCTAAAAGCAATAGCCTTTAAACCTGAACTTAGAAATATTCATGGCACAACTTTGCCCTGCAGAAAGTGCCATCAGTGAGCTAAAATATTTTTTTTTAGTAGAGCACACATCCTGACCTCATGTTTTTGAAAGTGCTCTCTTAAAAGATGATGAAAAAAGCAGGGTCAGAGAAATAAAATATTTGCCTAGGATAGCACAATTTAGTAAAGCAGGGAAGCTAGGATTGAGCCTTTGTTTTCTTGTTTTACCATTGTGCAATTCAGCATGGCCAGCATTAGCACTGGTGGAGCCTAGTATGACAATCTATGTTGGTGCACCCCAAGTGGCCTCCTTCTCCATGTATTCTCTCACTACCGCCTACTGATGGTGCCCCTTGTCTCTCCTTAGCCACACTCTCACATTAATTTTATTTCTTTTATAGTGCTTCTCTTGCCAGTGTAAAGTGTCAAAGCAGTTTACATCACACACACACACACATTATACAGAGATAATCACACATGTGTTAACCAGTGTATGGGAAATGTTACATAAGGCAAAAAGGACTACAAGGGCTATGAGTCACGATATCCATACTGAGAAGCAGTATATTTTAAGAGTGATTTTAGTGGCATAACTAAAAACAAAGGGATAACCTGCAGATTGTGAATAGGGGCTTCTGGGTCTGTCATATCTGACATGTTCTTTGGCCTTGGGTTGAATAGGGGCCATTGATAGATCAGGGGGCCTTAACGGTTCAGTGTCTCTCTGATCTGTAGTGGCTGCAGGGGTCTGCATTACACCCCTTCGTTATTGGTCCTGAGAAGCACAAACACAGGTTTTAAAATGTAACACAGTGCGTTAGGCCGGCATTACTAATAAGAAATTATTTATCCTAAAACAAACTCTCTTAGTAACATTAGGAGAATGAAAGACTGGGAAAAAAATAAAAATTTCTACCCTACAACTTGAAGTTTGCATTCAGATCTTTGATGACAGTTCATTGTGCTATATTAGGATTGTATCTTGTCAATTGCAAGCAACTAAAGGATCTGTCTGACAAAAGCAATAACCTACTGAGCTATCTACATAACATACATCTACATGTTACACACGCTTTGCCGCACGCATATTAACCCTCTGTGCTACTTTTTGATGAGTCAAAACTGCCACTACACAAATCTCTATCCAGCAGATATATTAATCACCAAATTTATCTTGATTTTTTTTTTGTCTAAACATTGCTGGGCTCACAGAGGACTCTGCAGTGAATGCTTTTAGAGCCAAAATATATTTTAAATGAAGTGCTCCTAAGCTTGGTGCCCAGTGCTTTGGTACCGAGCGCACCACCCTAAAGCTGACCCTGCAAGTCAGGCGCGAGATGGCTTTCTCGTTTTCCTATTTTACACAACTGATTAATATTTTGTCTTTTGTTCTTGGCACTGGACTTTACATCATTGGCGGCTGGTAGAAGACATGTAAAGGCTGGAATCGTTTTGGGCTTGAGGGTCTGGGAGGGTCTCAAGCTGGGAGGGTCTCAAGCTGTGACAGAGCTAGGCATCTGGCTCAAGCACGATGCAAGCTTCCAGTGGCTCGACCACCTCCTGCGCAGAATGTGTTTTCTTAGTGAAGAATCGGGAAATAACTCAGTGACAGCTGTATTTATAGTGTAAAAGGTCATTTATTAGGACAGGGTTGCATACGCAAAATAACCTTAACTTTTATAACGTAAACCGTAACTTTATTAACGCCCTCCCTTTAACATCTGCCTCGCTCATCCTCCCCCTTCAAACCCTTATTTCGTTTCCATTCCCCTACGCACTCCCCTTTTCCTTTCATGCCCCATTTGGTTTGTGCGTACCCCCACTCAGAGCCTTCACCTGCTTGTTTATTCACTGGAAGGGTGGACAAGCCCGCATCTGGCTCACCACCCTCCCCCATCTACTGCCACACTCTTCGTGGAACAAACACTGTCCAAACCAAGCATGTACCATGCAGTTTTTGCTTGAGAATCTCCAAGTCCCTCTGCATGTGCTGCAGTAGCGTGAGTCCTGATAATTTTACCAGGTCATTCTCTCCCAAATGAATGATCAACAAATCGGGTCATCCCCAGTTCGATAAGTTAGTAGTGATGAAAGGAAGCAGGTTACCCCACTGCATTCTGCTCTTTCCCCACCATAGCACCTCGTGCCGCCTGCTGGATAGTCCCAAGGCCCGGCCATATATCTGCTTCTCTGCAAACTTCGCTGCCCAATGTACAAATGAATGGCCGACCAGCCATGTCACCGTCTTGCCCTGCGATGGACCAAGCGCATCTCCTGCAACGGAAAAATAACTGTAACATGTGTTTTTGAACATCAAACCCCCCCCCCCAACCAAAACCTTGATGCTATCCCTCCTCACATCTCAGGGTCTAACGTATCGTTCACAACACCTTGATCTCCAGCGGCCTATTGCCCTAATCTTTGCCCAGTCCCAACCCAAATGCGCTGCGGCCGTGGCCGCCCCAATTCTAAATGAATGTGTACCCCCAGCAACTCTGACACACGGAAAGCTCCAAAAAACATCCACACCATGCATAGTCAAAAAAGTGCCAATTCATAATCGTCTGTGCAACATACCGGCAGTACGTGTAACAACTCCAGTAATAGATCAAAATCAATGGGTTCCCTGGCCTCTCTACCTTCTACCGATCTAATCCTGCCCCAACCTTTCAGCATCCTTCCCAGCAGATCGTTTCTTGCCGGGTCGTGATGTGTGCCATAATCCATGGCCTGGCGGCCCACACGACCCAAAGCCATTCTCAATACTCGCAAAAACTGAAAACTGGTGAGCTTGGAGCCTGACCTGTGTGTAAAAACCCCTGCTTCTTTGTTCGTCTAAGCCAGATCCCTAAACGGCCGCCGTGCGCGCACACCTCCTTGTAGCGTACCCCCACCGCCCTCCCAACCCCCAGCAACTCTGACACACGGAAAGCTCCAAAAAACATCCACACCATGCATAGTCAAAAAAGTGCCAATTCATAATCGTCTGTGCAACATACCGGCAGTACGTGTAACAACTCCAGTAATAGATCAAAATCAATGGGTTCCCTGGCCTCTCTACCTTCTACCGATCTAATCCTGCCCCAACCTTTCAGCATCCTTCCCAGCAGATCGTTTCTTGCCGGGTCGTGATGTGTGCCATAATCCATGGCCTGGCGGCCCACACGACCCAAAGCCATTCTCAATACTTGCAAAAACTGAAAACTGGTGAGCTTGGAGCCTGACCTGTGTGTGAAAACCCCTGCTTCTTTGTTCAACCTGCCTGAAGATTGCCACTTACTCCATTCCGCAACAGGGCAGGCCAACACGTTGCCCCCTTTTTCTAACCATACCCACTTACCCCTACCTAGTTGGTCGGTTTTTGATCGTCTAAGCCAGATCCCTAAACGGCCGCCGTGCGTGCACACCTCCTTGTAGCGTACCCCCACTGCCCTCCCAACCCCCAGCAACTCTGACACACGGAAAGCTCCAAAAAACATCCACACCATGCATAGTCAAAAAAGTGCCAATTCATAATCGTCTGTGCAACATACCGGCAGTACGTGTAACAACTCCAGGAATAGATCAAAATCAATGGGTTCCCTGGCCTCTCTACCTTCTACCGATCTAATCCTGCCCCAACCTTTCAGCATCCTTCCCAGCAGATCGTTTCTTGCCGGGTCGTGATCAAAAAACAATTTTCCATAAAACGATACCCCTGCCAATTTACCCCCGATAGTGGCTGCTGACAGACCTTTCTGAATCATGTACAGCACAAAACGCAACGCCCGATGCTCTAGCTGTCTTTTGCTCTGTCCCCAAAAACTTCCTATAAACCGTTCCAAAAACTGAAAATCCAACCAAGCCAGTCGGTAACTTTGCCGAGCAGATTCCGCTAAAGACAACTCCACCAGCCCTGTGATCATCATGCCCCCCATTCCCAAATGTCTGCTGGGACCGATGTCTTGTTCTGTTCTGCTCCTGGCACCAGGTTGCGGAAACGCTGCCACTGTGAACGAGACAGGGAATCCGCAATCTCGTTGAAAACTCCTGGAATATGTACAGCTTTAAATATCACATTCAGAGATAAGCATTGCAACATAAATCGGCGCAACAAGCGCAACACCCTCAAATCCCTCGCCTTCTGTCTGTTCACCAGCTCCACGACGCCATATTGTCGATTCTGAATAAAACTGTCCTGTTTGCCAACTCCTGTCCCCATACTGCCATGGCCACCAGGAGGGGAAAAAATTCCAGAAAAGCAATACTTCTTCCCTGTTTTAACCATAATGTTGGCCACGCCTCCGCGCACCACCGGCCGTCCCAGAAAATCCCAAAGCCATGTGCTCCTGATGCATCCGAAAAAATCTGCACCTGCCACACCGTCTCTTCTTCACAGAACCACATAGATACCCCATTGAATTGTTTAAAAAAAATTTCCCACACCCTCACATCCTCTCTGAGTCCCGTCGACACTCTTATTCTGTGGTGTGGCAAACTGCGCCCGACATGGACAAACCCAACCGCCTGCAGAAAGTCCTTCCCCCCTAACTACTCTACAAGCAAAATTGAGATACCCCAACAGCTTCTGGGCTGTCCGCAAGTCGATTTTTCGTGCCTCTTTCACAAGACCCAAGAAAACCAGTATCTCTGTTACCTTCTGTGCTGGTAGTCTGGCCGTCATTGTATTGGAGTCTAACTCGATACCCAGAAAAGTTAATACCTCTGCGGGGCCTTCAGTTTTTTCGGGTGCCAAAGGCACTCCCATCTCTTGTGCCATCTCCTGAAAGATTGTCAGGGCCCTCTGGCAGTCTCTTGAATTCTTTTTCCCTACAAACAGGAAATCATCCAAATAATGGGTCACCGCATAATGCCCACTACTTTTGACAAACACCCACTGCATGAAGGTGCTAAAGGCCTCGAACAAAGCGCATGAAATTGCGCAACCCATGGGCAGAACCCTGTCCACGTAGATGGCCCCTTCAAACTGCATTCCCAGCAAATCAAAATCCCCAGGGTGTATTGGTAGCAACCTGAAGGCAGATTGTATGTCGCATTTTGCCAGTTCTGCGCCCTTGCCACATCCCCTGACCAATTTAATAGCATCATCCACCGACGCATACCCCACTCTGGTATCTTCCGCTGCAATAAAATCGTTAACCGATGTGCCCTCCGGCCATGATAGGTGGTGAATCAACCTGAACTCACCCGGGGCCTTCTTCGGCACGACTCCCAATGGGGAGATCATTAAATTCTGACTTTGCCACTCATAGAATGGGCCCGCAATTCTGCCTAATAGCAGCTCCTTGTCCAGCTTCTTCCTAACCTCGTGAGGTAGTTCCTTCGCAGACCGCAAATTGTCTGCCCAGCGCCTCTCCCGCGGCCCTTGGTAGCTGACCCTGAACCCCTCTTGAAAACCTACCGCTAACTTCAACGCAGCTGCCTCATCCGGGTATCTGTGCAGCCATGGTAAGATAAAATCTACCCTAACTGGTGTAGGCCCCCTTTGGAGCAGGAGCGCCCTGGGTCCCTCTGCCTTTTGAGGCCCTCCACTGCTCGGAGGGGCTGGAAAGTGAAAAACATTGTGTGACCGGGTGACGGCCCCCGCACTTGGAGCAGTCGTGTTTAAACCTACAAGGGTGTCTGGAGCAGAAACCCTTGTTAAAATTCCAGCACGCTCCTGTCGTGCTAGGTGTTGTTTTCTGTCCCACACCCGCCCCCCCCGGAGCGGGACGTGCCTGAAATGGCTTATAGATCACAGGTAAACCACTCGCTGTATGAGTTGATGCCGTGGATTGCGATGACGCCATCCATTGCATCCATAATTCTGGGTCGACATCCCCCCATGGCTTATCTGGGTTAATGCTCACTCGGGCTCTGAACTCTTCGTCGTAGCTCAGCCAGGCAAAACCCCCAAAATGCATCTGCGCTTTCCTAATAATGTCCATGTATTTAAATAACGCTATAGCTCTGTCCCGGTATTTCTCACAATAAATACTCGCAAAAATCAAAAATGCAGATGTCCAGTTATCCATATTGATTGGGACCCTCGGCCTACGGGCCAACTCCCACTCCTCCTCTTTAGACCCCTCCTTGGCTTGTATGTCCCTATGTAATAGCTTAAAAACGTCCACATACTCGTGTCTCCATATTCTGGCCTTTGTTTTCTCCGCCACATGTGAGCCCAAAGGCATAGCCAAGCCCATATAGGGTAGCCTCTTTTTGTGCTCTCCCCCTTCCTTTGCTTCTGCGCCTGACTTCTCCCCCGTTGCCTTGTCCCCACCCTCGCCCTCGGTCGTGGCTTTGGCTTGTGTCTCTGTACTTTTTTCCCCGCCCTGGTTATCCTTAGCTGGTACCGGGTCAAGTATCGAACCATCACCTACTCCTACAGACTTGCAGATTGGCGCATCATCCCCTTTACCGCCATCCCCCCAGACCGACCACCATTTCCCTTTACCTCTTCCTTGCGTAGCCACTGGTCGCGAAACCTTCCGGGCCCTTCGGCCCCGTGCTTGCTCTTGCCTCCTTTCTTGTGTAACACTGCTGTAGTCCCGTTCCTAAAAAATAGAAGCTGAGAGGGGGGTTGCGCCGCTCCTGCGTCCTCTTCCCCTCCCCCTTAAGCTGAGTATCTCCGTCTCCCTGATCTCACCCTCTTCCCATTCCTCCAGCTCCTCTTCATAATCTAGTTCCAGCACGTCATCCTCGCACACATCCATTTGTTTACTAACATTCCCACTCATCATCGCATAGTTAGCAGGGTTATCCTCCTGGCCCTCGTGGCGTCCGCCACCTCTGTGTTGTCCCCGATCCTGAGGAGTAGAGAAGGCCGCCGAAGACCCCTCTAGTGCTTCGGACCAACGTACAGGGGCTGTGTTGCGCCCCGTTGGTATCGCCTTCTTTCTGCCAACCTCCTGCCTTGGCATTGACCTTCCGCGCCCAGTCTGGCCGTATGCGCCACTGGTACCCACCGCGCTGCCTAAACTGCTATCCATCCCCATTTCCTGGCCCCTGTCACTCGGGACCCATACCCAACTACCTTTCCCGGCGTCTTGCGGCATGGTTCCTGTGCTGCCTACACTATCCGCTGGACTCTTTAGCTGCCGTCCGTGTGGCACGGACATGTCCCGCTCCAAGCATAATTGGGCCCACCTGTCCTCCGTTTCTGCCACTATGCGGCGTTGTTCCCTGATCCTGGCCTCTAGGTCCCAAGCCTCGTCCGCATCTAGCCTGCCGGACCAGGGGCCGGGGGGCGTGGACTCCCCTGACGGCCCTCGTATCTCTTTTGGTTGCCCTTTACTGGCCCTGCCCTTGCCCAGCCTGCCCGTGGGTCTGGGCCCTTTGCCTTTCTTTTTGGTGTTGTTGTTGGACCCGGCCGGGTAGGCTCCGCCCCTAGGCAGAGACAGGTCCATCGGCATGGAGTCAATGGGGGGGGCGGGACGCTCGAGCACTAACTCATCCTGAACGGGGCCTCCTGTCTCTAAAAGCTGATCCTGTTGTAGAGCTGTGTCCACCACCTGGTGCGCTGGTGCCGTGCCCTCGTCTGATGGGCCTGGCTCGACCACTGGACCTTCCCCGTCACCTAGTTGGCTGGTGGAGGAGGATGCGCCATGCGCCCTTTCCACCGCCGCTTTTTTGGGTTTTTTGTGCCTCTCGGGGGATGTACATGCTGCTACCGCCGCCGCTACTCCGCTTGACGCAGCACGCGTCGGACGTACCATGCCCACCCATGCCTGTTCTAAGACCCCAGGCCTGAGGAAGTCAGCCCGACCCGCTTCGCCAAGTACGCGAAGCGCGGCCTGTACCGCCTCCGCGTCGTGGCTGGCTGCCATGGCGCAGGGGCGGGCCTCCCTTTTTTTTTTTTTTTTTGTGTGCCCCGAGCTTCTGTCTCGTAAGAAACTTGAGGACAAGAGCTCTTTCTTAAATTATTCACCTTATTATTCCTATGTATACTTTACTTTTTTTTTTTTTTTTGGGGGGGGGGTCCCCTAAGGGGCACTGGTCCGACTACTTGGCCCTCACCTGGCCCTACCGGCCTGTGGCCCAATCCCCCACCCGGGGTGACTGGTAAACCTGATGTGTCCTTCTGTACTTCTTTCTTTTCTTTTCATTTATTTTTTAAATTTCTAAGTTTCCCCCCCTTTTTTTTTTTTTTATAATATAATACCAGCGCGATGGGGAAAGCGCGAACCGTTCCCCAGCCGCTCCTGCCTCGCGTGAATGTTTTCCTCGGTTGCTTCGGCAACCGTTTACAACCCCGGCCGCTGAGCCGCGGGGCGGCCTGGCCGGCTGCCAAGCACGTGCAGATGTCTGCACAGGGAGGGCGGTGGCCCGCGGAGGATCGCGTTGCCGCCCCCTAATTCCAAAAACACCGCGGGGAGAGCGCACGCCCACACCCGGCTGTCCTCCTTCAAAAAATTGCCCTTAGGCCCAACCTAAACTTCCCGGGCCCCACAGCCCACCAGAAACAATACCCCACACTACCTGTGACGCTTCTTTAAACCCCCAGGGACCGGCCAAACTAACCGCGCGATGGGTCAGCGCGGAAAGAGGCCGGTCCCTCCTCCCCCAACCCCTTTTATTCCCACCCTTAAAACCCACCCCCACTTACCTTCCGTCCAATCCCCTGTCCCGCCGTCACTTCCTTCCCCGAACCGGCCCGCGGGGAAGACTAGAGCGTTGCTCTATGCTTCTCGCGGGCCCCCTCATTCTCTGCTGCGTGTTATTTTTTACACATTTTGCTTTTAAACGAAGTTGGTATTTTAAAAATAGCAGCTTCATTTAAAAGCAAAATGTGTGAACATTCATAGTAGAGAATTTCTCACACTGCTTTTGATCAGTCGCTATTCTTTTCCAAAACAGCACAAGTACGGCGTACCCTACAATAGTTATTCAACTCTCATCTCAATCGCGCGTATTTCAGGGCACTCTCATATATGCAAATAATTTTATTGTCACATAAGGGAGCACTTTAAAATACATGAGATTTTAGCTTCAAGCTCCCCTATTTTTGGTTTCAGTGGTAAGGCTTGATAAACTGTACTAATATTTTTAAATATATCAGCTGTACTGAAGGCACAAATAAGAAACTGTGATAGAATCCACGATTTTTATAGGGGCAAAACTAATTAAGACACTGCTTGGTGATGCAGAAAAGAAATACACAGAGAAAACCGATTTTCACATATCTGCACTTGTGCGCTCTATAGTTATATCAGGAAAACGTTCTTGCTCTGCAAATTTAGATGCCATTTCAGGGGAAATGTATGTCTGTAAATGACAATGCACTATAGAGGGGTGCAACTAGACCTGAACGTTTTTTTTTTTTGGGGGGGGTGGCTAGTACTTCAAGCCGCAGTGGGCCACTGCGTGATCTACCACATCATGCAATGTGGGTAGAAACGTCCTCAGAGCCAGCATGAAAGCAAACATTGCCAATATATCTGAGTTTAATGTCCTAACACAAACAAAACAACATTTTTACTTGTCGGTATATCATTGCCTCAGCACATTACAGCCAGATCAATTGGCTGTGCAGCCGCCCAGGGGTAGCTCCATTCTGTAAGCATGTGATGCTTTAGCGTACCCATACCAGTGGTTACACATGGCATTATGAAATGGCCTCAAAGCTTTGTGATTTAACCCCCGAATCGGGAAAGATGTTGAAGTTCACGTGAGTATTTACCCAACTCTCGATACAAGTTAGCAGCGCTACCTTTCCGTGTCTCTAAAGGAAATACACCCATAAGGGAATTTCGAGTGTCCTGCTTCTAAATACAGGGGCATATTTATACTCCGTTTGCGCCGGAATTGCGTTGTTTTTTTTTACGCAATTCCGACGCAAAACTAACTCCATATTTATACTTTGGCGTTAGACGCGTCTAGCGCCAAAGTCCATGGAGTTAGCGTCATTTTTTAGCGTGGACACCTACTTTGCGTTAATTATATGCAAGGTAGGTGTTCCCGTCTAAAAAATCGACTCCGAGGCATGTGCGTCGGATTTATACTCCCGGGCAAAATTCACGCCCGGGAGTGGGCGGGTCAAAAAAAATGACGTACGGCCGCTTTTGCCTGAAGGAGCCCAGAGGTGCCCTCCCATGCCCCCAGGGACACCCCCTGTCACCCTTGCCCACCCCAGGAGGACACCGAAGGCTGGAGGGACCCATCCCAGGGACATTAAGGTAAGTTCAGGTAAGTGTTTTTTTTTTTTTATGTGGCATAGGGGGGCCTGATTTGTGCCCCCCTACATGCCACTATGCCCAATGACCATGCCCAGGGGACAGAAGTCCCCTGGGCATGGCCATTGGGCAAGGGGGCATGACTCCTGTCTTTGCTTAGACAGGAGTCATTTCTATGGGGGTTGGGAGTGAAAAAAAATGGCGCAAATCGGGTTGAGGCGAAAAAATTGCCTCAACCTGACTTGCCCCATTTCTTGACGCCCAAGCCCCATATCCCCCTACGCCGGCGCTGCCTGGTGTACGTCGTTTTTTTTAACGCACACCAGACGGCGCCGGCGGCTAACGCCGGCTAACGTCATTCAATAAATACGGCGCCCACATGGCGCTTCAGAATGGCGTTAGCCGGCGCTAATTTTTTTTACGCAAAACTGCGTTAGCGCAGTTTTGCGTCAAAAAGTATAAATATGGGCCACAAGGTTTAGTCAAGTGCTCATGACCTTGTTAAGGTACTGCTTCCAATGTCCTGATGAGGCCCATAGGGATGGAGGGCCGAATTGCACGGACCAACAGTTTGAGGAGTATCTCATTTTGAAGAATCAAAAGCTGATGACATAAAACTATACCATTATTAACTATCACGAAAATTTAGCAATCAGTGACGGTATTTATCAGTACTACCTCATACAGGGGACTGCGCCTGGAAAAGTTGATTGGCAGCCCGCAGTTTTGAATAGCGAGGAAGTTTTAGTCCGACATCTGTTGCACTTAGTACCTTGTCTGTGAAAATCAATATGTCTAATTGGGTATATACTTTTGTGATATGATGTATGTATGTGGTTTAGTGTTGTGTATTGTGCTAAAACTGTGCATTATATGCTATGTTTCTCAAGAGGAGCAGCAGGAAAAAGTGTGACTAGAATTAGACACCTTATTGGAAAGGTGTCTACTATTACCAAAAACAACTAAAGACACATAATAAATAAAAAATTCCATGGAACAAGAAGATGTGTATGGGTATCTCCCAATAAACACAAGAAAGTGCTCCCTCAGACATCAAGCAGTAGACACATGAACCTAATAGAAGTGTGACACCTGCACTATGATGAAGAACATTATATGGGGCTTTTATCCGAATGCCACAAAATGAGGGCAGCTCACAAAGAGTTAAAAAAGAAGGCACATTCACAGAGTAGAGTAAGCGGGATGACTTCACTATATTTGTTTATATTCTTATAGCACAGACTTAGCTGGGGAGCAACTCAGCTCTGTAAACTATGAGGCATGATGGAAGCCAAAGCAAGATTGTATACATCAAGTGAGGGCTTACATCTTTGAATTACACACAGTTACATTCAATTAAGGCATCATCAGATCATCAGAGACTAAGGGCTCAATTCTGACTTCAGCGGACGGAAAAGTCCAGATGAGTAGGTTGCCGCCAGTATGGCTGCCTCCCCGTCTGCCCCATTGCAAGTTTTCTGCTGGGTCAGCAGGCTGAAACAGAGTTTCCACCCACTGGCCCAGTGAGAAGGGCCTACAGAATTGTTGCCAGCTTGTAATAGAGCTGTTGGCAATGCTGTAGTGCGTAGGGTGCACTGGCGGCAGACCCGGCCCACCCGGTGGGTCCCCCACCCACACCCCCCGGTCATGGATGGAAGGGGAATCCCTTCCCCCTCCACCCAGACCCACACCTCAGGAATCTGAGGACGTCAGCGTGCTCACAGCGCGCTGAAGTCATCAAGAATTGCAGAGGACGAGCTGGAAGCCATTTGCTTCCAGCGCGTCGAGGGAAAGGATCTCCAACAGGTGAGTCCTTCCCTTTTTGCGGGTTTTGGGGGGGGAAACAGACACGGGGAAGGAAAGGGTTTTTCCTTCCCCCCTGTGTCTGTTTTCAGTGGATTCCTGGTCCACGATCGCAGCCGGGGCACGCGATCGTGGATCAGGAATCCCCACTAGACACCAGGGATTTTTGGGCATATTTATTTTTGGGAGTGACCCCTTGGGCAAGGGTCGCTCCCAAGGGGGGCTATTTTTCCCCATAGTTCGGCCTCCCTGGGGGCAGATCGCCCGTTTCTTCGGCCGATCTGCCCCCAGGGGGGGTCGAAAGACACTAGACACCAGGGATTTAGTTAGCACTAGGGCGGCAGAAGCTACTTAGGCACCAGGGACAGTTTCTAAGTTCTTGGTGGCGGGGTGTTTGTCAACCAGCAAAGTATTTGTATTTGTGATTATAACAGTGTATTTCTTCTTTTTGTTCTAGTTCAAAGCTTTTGCTTCCTTTGCTGTGGATCCTTGTGGTTTTGGCAGTAGTTTTCCTGCAGTTTGCATAGTTGCATGTTTTAGGTAAGTGAAAGCAATGTACTCCAAAGGAGTATTGTTGACATGCATGAATGACATGTTTGTAGGTGGTGCTAAATGTAGTATTGTTTGTGAAATTGTCCTTAGATTTGGGCACAATGATATTTGTGTTGTCATATGTCTAATTTGCTTTTTTCTTTTTTTCTTTTTAGTGCGATATCATTGGTGATTGCTGTGTCTGTGCAGAGTAGTTGCTGGTGAGTAGCTTTTTCAGGCAAGTGAGTGGTATAGTTTATTTGTACATAACTCTTTGTGATAAAGCTACACATTGTTTATTACTTATTTTAGTGCTGGTGGTTGTTGGCAATCCATTTGTTGTAAGTGAGGATCATGGCTAGCCTCAGAGTGACCGCTCAGCAGGTTGTTGGCATGCTTTTTGAGTCATCTTCAGACCATGATTACAAGACTGACTCTGCATCTGAGGCAGAGCAGGAAGTGAGAGATTATGGCAGTGAGTTTTCTGTCCAAGAGGATTCTTCTGATGAGGAAGCCACTCTTAGTGCAGATGAAGGGCCTGTTTTAGAGGAGTACATTGATGTGCCACGAGTGCAACAGCCTGGGGCTGAAGGGTTTCCCATTAAAAGACCTGACACCTGGATTGCCCAAACATGGAGCAGCCACAGTTACCTGCATTTACTGGTCTCCCAGGGTGTAGAGTCAATACGGAAAACTTTTTGCCTGTCAATTTCTTTCACTTGTTTATGGACAATGTATTTTTGGAAGAGATTGTGGAGCAGACTAATGTGTATGTGGAGCAATATTTGAGGTACAACGCTGCCAGACTTAGGCCTCAGTCTAGAGCTACTCAGTGGGTTCCCACATATCTGTGGAAAAGTTTTTAGGTTTGACTTTTTTGATGGGGTTGATAAGGAAGCCGTCACTGGCTTCTTATTGGTCTACTAGTCCCTTGATGTCAATGGCTATATCTCCTGTAACTATGACTCGTAATCGCTATTTGCTTCTTCTTCGTATGCTGCATTTTGTAGACAATGCTTTAGCCTTGCCACGAGATCACCCTGATTGTGACCATCGTTTTAATATTAGGCCTGTCCTTGATCATGTTGTAGATCGGTTTTCAGAGGTCTATGTTCCAGGCAAAGAGATAAGTGTGTACGAGTCTTCAGTCCTTTTCAAGGGGCATTTAGTTTTTAAGCAGTACATTCCTAGTAAGAGGGCACGATATGGGATTAAATTGTATATGTTGTCAGAAAGCAGTACAGGGTACGTGTATAATTTCCGGGTCTACACTGGTAGGGATTCCAGTATTGACCCTCCTGGTTTTCTGGCCACTTTTGGAGTTAGCGAAAAAAATTGTGTCTGAATTTGGTAGACAACTGTTTAACAAAGGTCACCATTTGTACGTAGATAATTTCTACACTAGAGTGCAGTTGTTCAAGGAGTTGTTTAGAGTGGATATTGTTGCTTGTGGAACAATCCGTTCTAACCGGAAAGGCTATCCAAGGGAACTTGTCCGTAAAAAACTTGAGAGGAGACAGTGCAGTGCCTTGCGGAATAATGAGCTGCTAGCTCTGAAATTTTCAGACAGGAGGGATGTGTACATGCTATCTACCATCCATGATGAGAGTACTTCCCCTGTGACTGTTTGGGGCCAGGTTGCGGAAGCGCGCAAACCTGCGTGCATTTTAGACTACAATAGGCACATGGATGGTGTTGATAGAGTAGATCAGAGGCAGGAACCGTACAATGCTCTGCGTAAGTCTTAGGTGTGGTATAAAAAGTTGGCCCTACATTTATTTCATCTTGCAACTTTTAATGCCTTTATTGGGTTCAAGGATTGTTCACCTGAATCAAGGATGACATTTGTTAAATTTCAGGAGTCGGTGATAGAGAGCCTTATTGCAAGAGCTAGAGTTCCTAGAGTAGCAGTGGTGGAGGATGTGGCTAGATTGAAAGATCGCCACTTTCCAGATCACATTCCTCCCACTCCTAAGAAAGATTTACCCACTAAGAAATGTGGAGTATGTACCCAAAGAGGTATCCGGAGGGAGAGCCAGATGTACTGCCCCAATTGCCCTTCAAAGCCTGGGCTGTGTGTGCCCGCCTGTTTCAGAAATGACCACACCAATAAAACTTTTGAGGAAATACCATGAGCGTAAACTGCCTATTTTATATTTTCGTATGTTCGGTTTTGCGGTTGGCATTACTGTCATGTATTTAGTTAGAGCTGTTGTTTGTAGTTTTGTACTTGTTTTATAATTAGTTAGTGGTTTCTTTATTGTTTCTAAACGGGAAAAAAGTGATGGCGGTGTGCGTGGGGTGGCACTTAGCTGGCGGTGTGTGTGGGGTGGCACTTGGCTGGTGGTGTGCTTGGGGTGGCGCTTGGCTGGCAGTGTGCGTGGGGTGGCGCTTGGCTGGCAGTGTGCGTGGGGTGGCGCTTGGCTGGCGGTGTGCTTAGGGTGGGGCTTGGCATGCAGTGTGCAGGGGTGGGGATTGGCTGGCAGTGTGTGTGGGGTGGCGCTTGGCTGGCAGTGTGCGTGGGGTGGGGCTTTGCTGGCAGTGTGCATGTGGTGGGGCTTTGCTGGCGGTGTGCTTGGGGTGGTGCTTGGCTGGCAGTGTGCGTGGGGTGGCGCTTGGCTGGCGGTGTGTGTGGGGTGGCACTAGGCCGGCAGTGTACGTGGGGTGGTGCTTGGCTGGCGGTGTGTGTGGGGTGGTGCTTGGCTGGGGCAAACACACCTGTATTTAATCAGAACACACAGAACAAACAGCAGAGCAGCAGAGCAGCAACAGGGAGACATGGAGGTGATTTTTCTTCAGCGTGCACGTAGACGCAGAGCCCTGCAGCAACAACAGCAGCCACAACAACAACAGCAGGGACCCCAAAGACAGCGCAGAAGGCAGGAGAGGATATTCCGCCCAAGAACAACCCTGCATGGCCTCAGGGAACACGACATCATCCAGAGATACCGGTTGAACTGGCAGGCCATTCAGCAGCTGCTGAGAAATATCGAACAGCAGTTGGCCCCCACTTTGGTGACACCCCGCACCATACCAAAAGAAACAAAGCTGCTTGCCGTACTTCACCTGCTGGCAAGTGGCTCGTTTCAGACAACTGGTGCCCTGGTTGGTGGAATATCCCAACCATCATTCTCTGCATTCCTGCCAAAAGTACTGGATGCCATCATTCGCCTGACACCCCTCCACATCTGCTTCCCTAACACACTGCAGAAGCAGCAGTAAACTAAACAGAGGTTCTACGCCATCAGTGGCTTCCCACACGTCCTTGGTGCAATCGACTGCACACACGTATGCCTTGTGCCACCTGCTGCGACTGAACACCTCTACCGCAACAGGAAGCACACACATTCAATCAACGTGCAGGCCATAGTCGATCACCAGGGATTGATCAGCAACGTCGTGGCTAAATATCCTGTGAGTGTACATGACGCATTCATCTTCCGTCACTGCACCATCAACCAACACTTCCAGGATGGACGGTATGGCAATGGACTACTTGTTGGTAAGGACAAAAATCAAACTCATATACACACTGCACAGCAACCCTCTAGGACAAACAACACATACACCACATTAGCAACACCTAGCCAGGAACACACTGAGGTACTCACATCACTAGCCATGTGTCATAAGTCACCATTGAACCTGTCGCACATTGGAATGTACTCCACAGCTTAATGTGAAGACATTAATGAGTGTGGTTGCTCTGCATTCTGTGCACTCCTGTACGTGGAAAAATTATGACGCCCATGCTGTATGCGTGGAAATTTGACGCAACATGGACAATATGGTGGACACGTCATGTACCTTATTAATTTATTAATTCTACACTAGAACTGTAAACTCAGCCTCACAATAATGTAAGGGAACAATGAAGAAATTAATTTTGACTCTGCATTATGTGCAATGTTGTGCGTCAAAAAATATGACGCACAATGTGTATGCGTGAAAATATGACGCATAACAGGAAAATAAAAACGGCGGCCATTTTATGCAGGAAGTGATGTAATAGGATATCCTGTTTACAAAATCTGTACTGTGAGTTAACTTTCACTTTCACTTTCACTTTGCAGTCTCAGATTTATCTAGACTGTGTGGTTGAGTGAAAAGTGTAGTCCTGTGTTTAACTGCTTTTGTGTCCTGTGTACCTTGTATTTTGTCTTTTTGTGATCATAGTCTTGTTGTCTAATATTGTCTTAGTCTGTTTAGTGTACTTTTGTCCAATCCTGTTTTTGTTTGTATTGTCTGTGGGAGTCTGTTCTGGGTAGTTTAACTTTGGGGTTAGTTGGGCTATTTTTCTTAAGTTTTCTTTTTCCTTCACTACTCTACCTTTCCCCATTTCCCACTTTTACTTGTTTATCTCATTTTTCTCCTTTAAATTAGTAAATATGTCAGGTAGGCGTCGGCTTGCCAGGATGGGTGAGGAGGAATTGGGGGGATTCATTTGGCTCGTTTGCCATTTCCTCCCACTCATGCTGGAGGCTGGGGGCCGTGTGATACAGGGGTATCACACGGAGGCACGGAAAGTCCGGTGGGGGAAGGTGCGCCATCACCTGGTCCGGGTGTACGGGAGCATGAGGAATGAGCATCAACTGAAGCACTGCTGGGCTGATCTCATATCCAGGGAGCAGGACCTGCTGGACCACCTGGGAATCAGGATTGGTGGTCATGTTGGTGAGTACAAATCAATTACATGTGAATAAATGAAATCTTAGTAGGGACATGTGATGAATGTTACCCAATCTGCTAGATAAGTCGCTGACTGTGTGTAATGCTAGGGAAACCTAATGTGTATTTGTTGCACAATGTGTAGGAAGACCAATGCTAGCAGTCAGATGGCTCATGTTTTCAACACATACCGGATGCCTGTAGCTGTATGTAATGTAGTGTTGCCTTTGTGCCAGACAAGCGACACGTTAATGCCTCTATTTGAACCCTACAGGTCATATTGGCCAGTGAGAAAGTCATGTAGAAACAACATACCTACATATGTTGACGCCATAGCTAGACAGAAAATTGTAAACCCATGATGATGCTATAAATGTGTGGTGCCTTCACGTCACATGAAGTTAGCTATGTTGTCCACACATATGTCACATGTGTGTCTGGTTGCTGTGTGTTGAAAATGTCCACCTAGCCTGTTTGATTGTGAGGGGTCATGCAGTCCTCAAGTAACCAGCTTTTGGATGTCTCTCTGGGATGCACATGATGAGATGTATGCAAGCCATTATTGTTGGGGCATACTAATGGAGGGGTATCTTTGACAACACCTGACTGTCCTGGCCACTGCATGTGTGTAGTAGGGTGTGTAACTGTAGCAGGAGACTCATCCAATGTTAATGTTGAATAAAAATTCATCCATGCAGTATGAGCATGTGGGAAAGTGTATCATTACCATGTCATATTCACACAGTGTCATAGTAACTGCAATTATTTGTCAGAGCACCGAGTCTGAGTATATTCTTCCTTTCATGCTTTACAGGTGGACCAGCACCGTACACCGTGGGAGAGGTGGCACATTTTGAGGACCCCGATACCTACAGTGAGTGTGGCCTGAGTGCTATATTTATTGTTTGCTAGTGATGCATGATGGACTACTGTGTGTTCAACAGAATTCATGATTTGATGCGCTGGCCGTTCATTGGCATTGTTGCTTTAGTGGGATTTCAAATATCACTTCTGTTTCTGTAGACCAATACTTAGCCATCTCTCAGATTTAGAGGCTGTTGGTCATTCCAGCTGGGCCGCTATGGGGAATGGGATGAGTCATGTGGAATACACTGGTTAATGTAAGAATTGCTCGGGTTCTTGGCTTGAACTGAGTCTGCATATCAGACTGACATTCTCCCAGATAGCTTTGGCAAATGGCTTGTATGAAATGTGCAGCTTCCTAGTTGAGGATGCACTGTGTACACTGTAGGTTGGATCTTCCGGGGGCATGTACTTCCACTAGTTGAACTAGAAGTGTGTGTGACTAGAGTGCAATGGCCTAGGTGTGCAGTCGACTCATGATCATGGGTGTTCTTGCTCCTCTGTGTGTGTTGTAAAACATGCCTCACTGATAGTATGTGATGTTGGCCTGAGTCAGAGCATTTTGACATGTGTGGACCTTGGATATGACAATGTTTGGCTGACTCCAACGTGCTGCTAGCCCTTCATTGGTGTTGTGTGTGAAGGCACATACTTGTTGACCTTTCTATACACTCCTGGGTGTGCATTGAACATGGGATTGTTGGTTGTTCTTCCCACCCCACCCTCAAAGACTGCCATGTGATTGGGAATAGGGTACCTAGGACTGTAGCAACCAGTATGTTACACGTACTTGTGACCTTTTGCTACTTTGTTTAGAACCTAGGGCCAGATGTAGCAAACAGTTTTCAAGTTGCAAACGGCATAAATTGCCCTTTTTGAGTCGCAAACGTCTGTTTGCTATGCAGAAATGCATTTTGTTAGTCGGAACCGACTCGCAAAATGCATTTCCGACTCGCAAATAGGAAGGGGTGTTCTCTTCCTATTTGCGACTCGCAGTGGTATGCAATTCCATTTGCGACCGAGTACGTGGTCGCAAAGGGAGTCGCAGTTACCATCCACTTGAAGTGGATGGTAACCCACTTGCTAACTGGAAGGGGTCCCCATAGGAACCCTTCCCCTTTGTGAGTGGACCCCAAAAAAAAATTTCCGAGCAGGCAGTGGTCCAAGGGACCACTACCTGCCCTGAAAAAATCAGAAACTAAAGGTTTTGGTTTTTTTTCTAAGTGCAGCTCGTTTTCCTTTAAGGTAAACGGGCTACACTTGTGAAAAAAAAACCTGCTTTATTTAAAAGCAGTCACGGACATGGAGGTCTGCTGTTCCCAGCAGGCCTCCATCCCCGTGAGTGCCCATAGTCGCTAAGGGGGCGCAAATTGGGACCCACCTCATTGATGTTAATGAGGTGGGTCTTTGTGACCCCATAGCGACTCGCAGACGGTGTCGGAGACACCGTTCTGCATAGCAAATTGCAAGTCGCAATTTTCCATCTTCCTACATCTGGCCCCTAGTGTACACATTCGGTTATGGCCCATGGGTTCAATATTAGCAAACAACAAATTACAAATGGCATTGAGTGAGGGTTGTGATAGTTAGCACATAGAGTGACATATGTAGTGAAGTCAGTATGCGGAAGAGGTTCAGCCATAATGTCAGATGCATTAGGCATTATTTGGATGAGTAGTTTAGGGTGATGTGATCCATCATGTAGAGACATGGATATGCTAGGTGTGAAATGCCCTTATGTATGCAGGCTTCACATGTCTTTCCTCTGAGACTTTAAGTGAACTATGTTGTGACAATTGCTGCAACAAATACATTACAAGTAATGTACAAATAACCCATTGTGCTATTCCACCCAATGCAATTCCAAAGGTAAATATTTGCCATTTCTCTTCACAGCTGCAAACATGAGTGCCGCAGATAGTCACCAATTTGAGAGACGTGCCATGCGATACAGGCACATCCTGCAGGTGCAGTCGGGGTACCGGAGGATGGCCCGAAAATATCAATCCGATCGGGCCTCCGGGGCATGGTGGGCCTCACCACAGGGTGGGCCTACATTGCCCACAACAGCCACCAACACCACATTCACCAGATCTCCCCAAGTGGCCCCAGCAATGTCGGGAACAGTAGACCCTGGCACATCATCAAGACCTGGACCCAGCCATGTTCTACAACCAGGACAGTCCAGTGGGCATTCAACTGCTGGCACAAGGTTCACCTCGGCCGGCACACAAACAGCATCAGCCTCTCCTGTGGACCCAGCGCCATTCCTGGCATTGAGCCATAAATTGGACAAGGTGTTCAATAAGGTGGACAAGCTGAGCCAGGATGTGGCGTATATAAAAAAAAGGGTTCGCTCCATCAGGCGTAACCTACGGAGGGCCAACCTCTAGGACATTTGCCGTGTTTAACTTTTACCCCTCCCCTCTCTCCTCTTTCCTATTTTGTACTGATAGTTGGGTTTTGGGGATTAGTATTAGGTTAGTATAGGTAATTAGCTTAGTTAGTGTTAGGGAAGAGGGTGGGGGATCCTTATTCTTTCTATCTTTATTTTGTGTGTGGGTGGGTGTCAATGTTGGGATTCCTGTTTGTTTAAAACAAAAAAAAAATATATATATATATGATTGTTTAGGATAGTATAGTATGTGTGTAGGTTAGTAAGTGTTGTCCTGCATGTGTCCTGTCTCATAATGGTGGGTGGGGGGTTGATGTTTAGATTGTTTCGTAATATGTGTAGAGTAAGCTTAGCTTAGGTTAGTTAGGGACAGTTGTGGGTTAGTAGTAGTCAGGTTAGATTAGTGTAGGTATTACTTTTCCCTTAGTTGCCTCTTGTGTTAATAAATAGTAATAAATATATAGTTAACCCTTTACATGATGCGTTAGGTGCTACTTTATCATGGCCTTGACATCAGTGTAGGTGAATGTTTTTGTATGACATTAGTGTCCTATGCTCGCCATCCCAGGAAATGGAGGTTTAACATGCCAGCTACCCGTGTGATAACTTGGTAAGTATCCACCATTTGGGAGACCCACCATTGGTAGTTTGCATTGATCACCAAGGTTTTGTGTTGGTGAGTATGTATTCTACTTCACTAAGTGTGCTTCCAGACTTGTTATTGTGGGTAATTTCATGGGTCGGACTGCAGTGTGAAGTTCAGGGAGATCTTTGTAGATGAGGTGTTGTTAACACTCTTGTCTTGTTGCCTTCATTGCTGACCTACATCATGTGTGTACTAATTCTGCATGACTTTCCTTCATGGAAGTATACTCAGAAAGGGTGATTGATGCAGTGTTATTTGTTTATGTTTGCTTACATTTTGCAGCATAAGTTCATGTTTTAGTATAGCATGGTGCCTACATTTCTCAGCCACCATTAGTTGACTAGAATTGCTATAGATGGTGCATCATTCTGTCCAACACAGCATGATTGTGTGTGGTTAGTCCCTTCATCAGTTATTCTCCTCAGTATGGTAAGGCTATGATGCAATCCTGGCCACTGCACAGATGTATCAGACTACATGATGTCAGGACAGTTGTATTGACAATCTACATGGTTGCCACACAGGCACTTTGGAGGTATGTACTGCACAGTTGAAGTGTGAAATAACACAGAGACATAATAGGTGTGCAAGTGCTATTTATTTATAGGTGCTGTAGTGCAAAATGTCCATTGTCCATGTTTGCTGGGTCTGTTCTGGTGCATTCTTACATGGTGATCCTACAGAAGGGGTGTGGATGATGCTCCTGACATGCTGGGGTGATGTCACAGACAGTGCAGAGGGACAGGAATTGGCAAATAGTAGGAGAGAGACATTCACTGGCAATGCTGACAAGTCATACAGTGGATTGCAGAACAGTCATTGAGTGTAGTTGTAGTGAGACTGGCATTTGACAAAACGTAGGACCTTGGTCAAAGTAGGCCATGGTGCAGGGACTAGTGCTTCCGGGTACTCTTCCGTGAGAATGTGATCTGTTCCATGTCTTCTTCTTCTGATATGTGTGTTGCCTGGTTTGTCCTTGTTGTTGTTGGTTGGGAAGGGACAACACACACCTCAATGTTAGAAGACGTGGAGGCAGACATCCCGGGGGCTGCTCCCTGTGGAGTTATTAAGGGCAGTACTGCAGCAAGGAGGGCCTGCTGGTTTTTGAGAATGGCAGCCACATCACGATGGTAGGCAGCCAGGTCGGCCCTGAGGGGTTCAATGTTGCATTTGTGCACACGTTGACTGGATTGCAGTTGTAGGTGTTGTGTCAACTGGATGACAGCTGTGCTGATTTCCTTCTGTGTTTTGGCAAGTTCCTGCAAGAGAGATGTTAGGGCTTGCATAGCAGCTGCCTGATCTGCAAATGACGTCATGCACGAACGCACCCCCTCAAGGCTGGCTGCCATGTTTTGCATCCCCACCCGCACCTCCTTGGCCAGCTCCCGCTGTACCCCAACTACAGTTCTTTCAAAGCTGGTGCCAGTGTCGTCAGAGTCCTCAGCTGTTTCGGAGCTGGCAGGTCTTAGAATTGGGGTGGTGGGTGGTTCTACTGTGATGGCTGCTTCTTCTGTGCTCCTCCTTGTGACTGAAGGTGGGGTCTGGAGGGTTTCAAGGACCTTTTGGATGGTCTCCTGTGGAATGTTTATGGGCTCGTCATCCATGTCATCAGGGAAATCAGGGACAGGCATATCGGCAGGAGATCCATGTTCCTCTGCAATGAAACAGGGTACAATTAGTGTGTCTGTGTTGTGACAATTTTGCAATAAGATGCAAGCCTTTGGATGCCTTAACTTTGTGCTCTGGTTTTGTCTTGGTATCTGCTGTCCTTCATATGGGCATTGTTATAGGCCTATGGCCCACCTGTGTGTCACATGTATGATATAGAGTTATCAGACTTGTCTGCCTAATTGCCTCTAGGTGTTGCTTTGTACCAATTTGGGAATAGCCATCTTTTTGTCCTACTCGTCCCTCCGTGTATATCTATTCTTATGGAGAGACATTTTGTTGCGTGGGCTCTCATTATCCTACATGAGATTACTGGCTTTCTAGGCAGCAGGATAGCTAATGGTGTGGGGGACTGAGTCTGACCCACTTGTAAATAACTCTGTCACCCTGATTCTTTGTTTTTGCTCTGGCTAACTAGCAGTGCCTCATGTCTCCCACGGCAAATAAATGATTAGACATCCGAGCGCATGACATCTTTGGAACTTCTCAGGGAAGTCGTGGTCACTCAGATCCAAACCAATTCTCTCTTTTCCAGTATGATCTCATACACAAATGACAAAGACAGTATTTGTTTTATATGATGATTTCATTAAACAACTGACTTTTAGATAATTAGGTGTGAGCCACAATAACCCAAACAATACAACATGGTAGAATTGAAAGAGTCACCATGAGAGTAAAACATTTGAACAAAGCTATCATGGTGTCTAACTGTTTCTACTATCCCTCTGCTTGTTCTATTTAGAGCACAGCATGTTAAGCTTCGAGCTTGCCTGTCTGAATCACTGGGGAGACATCATCCCTCATATCAGAGCAATGGCCTGTGATCTGGTTCAGCATCAGCAGTAAGGCAGGCAGCGTCTAGTTGTGGTTCTCTGTTCGAAAACTCCCTCTTGCGTGTCTTGGGACAAGGAAGTGATTTTATAAGTAACATGTCATCGTGATGACAAAGTGTCCCTACGCAGGAATGCCAAATCTTAACTCCTACCACGTCTATCGGCAATGTACCAGATTGTATCCTTGACTGGGGCACAGAGTGAATATGTTCTGGCAAACTCCAGTGCTGAAGTCAAAACAGTGTGATTTGACTAAAAACACAACACCGTAGAACTGGCTATTTGCAAAATTAACTGATACGAAGCCTAATAAAAAGCATTTAGTGCAAAGTGCTCAGAGGCTCTTAGATGTAAGCAAATGAGTAAAAGTACATTCAGGGCAAGGTGCACAAAGGCCTAAAGCCTGAAGCTAATGCGCAAAGTATACGTAAAACTTACCACACTACACTTTGACTGGCTGTGGGTGTTGTGAATGCCCTGGCAGCACACTTGCCTCTCAGGACCTGCCCCATACACTTTTTATTCACATTGACCTAAATGTACATGTAATGTGGCATATCCTATGCATGGCAATGTTAGGATGTGGTATGGATTTAAACATTGTTGATGTTTCTAGATGATGTTGGGTAATGTGTGTTTAATTGGATTGCCCTGGTTATCGTATCAAAGTCCTATTTGGTTGTCAGACTGTGCAGGGGTGTTTCAGTGACCAGTTGCATGTGTCCCCTCCTCAATGTTGTTGTCTGAGCAGTATGACATTAGTGATGTTGCCTTGTTAGCCAGGCATGTGAGGGACCCTGACGTATGCAGCATGTGTGTGTCCTTAGTGCTGTGTGGCTCCTATTGCTGTTTACTTTGGCTGATGTATGTGTCAAGTATGGGCATTGGCATTTGAGTGTACTGGTGCCTTTGTCTTATTTCTATAAATAGTTGCAGATGTCATCCTCACCCCCTAATTTAGGTATGTATGTTCCATGGGGAGGTTCCTGCCATTTGCTACTAGAGCTGCACAGAGATCAGAGGTGTTATTGTCAACTGTTGTCGCAGTTACATTGCAGTTGTTGTTTTGGCTACAGGATTACTGATAGGGACCTAGTTGATGTAGGAAACATTTTGACTGACGAGTGCCTGGATGTGAGTTTGACGTAGTGGCCTTCCCACCTGTCGCTGCTTTCCCTTGGCTCTATTGTTGTAATTACAGTATGGCCCCATGGGACTGTTGTTGGTGCTGTATTTTGTCGTGCCCCAGCTTCAGTCTGTGCTGGCCATGCCCCCCTGCCGTGCCCCTTTACCCATGCCACTTCATATATATGCTGAGTTACATGCATTGTGTAGTAGGTATTCCCCCCCCCGGTTGCATGTATCATTATTGCATTGTAATTCCCCATGCGACTTACCCTGCATGTGCGTTGTGTCGTGGTAGTCTGCACTGTCCTGTCCTTGAATCCCTGTGACGATCTCCTCAGGGATGACGGCTGCGTCCATCTCCTCCATGTGGTCCAGGGCCTCCTGGTGTGCTGGACTCCCCCCTCCAGTCTGCAGTGTTGCCTTCCTGTTCCTGGCCATTTTCTCTTTTGTCCTACGTTTGCAGTCATGCCAGCGTTTCTTACACTCGGTGACTGTTCTGCGTTCTTCAGCCACACTGTTGATCTTGTCCACAATTTTTTGCCATATGACCTCTCTCCTACTGATTGGCAATTTAGAGGTGATGAACAATTGGTGCTGGTGTTCCGTCACGTCTTTAACCAGGATTTCCTGCTCCTCTGCACTGAAGCAACACTTTCTTTTTTTTCTGAAAATGTCCTGGTTCCGGTATGGGTCCTCCTGGCTGGTTCCTGGTCTGCTGTCATCTTCCTGGGGTCTGTTGTGGCATCTGGGATCCATTTTGGCTCTCCTCTGCTGAAAGGGCAGTGTTCGCAGGTAAATTTGATGCTATTGCGTCAAAATAAACAGCGCTTTCCAGGTTGCGCTGTCGTAAATCGACCCACAGTGATGTGCGTCGCGTTAACGTTGGTTTTCTTTACGACTTGAAGCTGCTGTGTGCGTCACGCAATAATGACTCTCCCCTGTTGGTTGCGCCGCCGTGCGTCAAAGTATAAATTTGGCGCCCGCACGGCGCATCGAAATGGCGTTAGCCAGCGTTAATATTTTTGACGCAATGCTGCGCCTGCGCAGCTTTGCGTCAAAAAGTATAAATATGGCCCTTTACATCACACACACATGCAGAGGCAATGAATCAGACATGTGCACATCAGTGTGTAGCAAAATGTCACATACAACAAAGGTGACTACAATGTGTAGGATTCACGTCATCCACACTGGTAGGCATTTCTTAAGAGTGTTTGGTGTGGGGAAGCATCAACTCAGGATTTATAATTTAACACAGTGGTTAGGGTTGATTTCACTAATAACAATTTATTTCTAGTCAGCAAGATTAGGATAACCAAACACTGAAAAAAACATAACTTTCTAACCGTAACATGCAGTTTGCATGCAGCTCTTTCATGGCAGTTCATAGCTCGATGTGCTGGATTATCACTGTGAATTATGAACTGGACAGTTACAAAAGTAGCTCTGTGACAAAGGCAGCATCCCACTAATTTATGCACATAAAATATTGTTCTGTAATCTGCATAGTACACGTTCTTTTCAGCAGGCACATGAACACTCTGCGCTACCTTAGATGAGTCAAAACTGCCACTAGAAAAAACTCTGATCTCTGTCCAGTAGGAACATTAATCACCAGAGTTATCTTGACATTTCTATTGATGCCCGAAAATTGTGGGGTATACAAGGAACTTCACAATGCTTTTAAAAATGCTGCACTGTTGCTAAATCAGACCCCAGTAATGCCCGTATGGCCAGTCTGGCCTCGGCAGGGATCACCTTTCAAGTGCAAATGCTGTCTCCCTCATCACAGTGAGAATGGGCAATCATTTTCTCAACAGAGAAAGGTTAAAGCACCTTGGCCATTCACAGTGGAAGCTCCCACCGTAGGGTCTGTGAACTAGCATTTTATTAATTACTGGTGACCACAACCCCTCCTTTTGAAGGCACTTTCCAGCAGCAGTAAATGCTAACCGTGTCTATAAAAAAAAAATCAGAAAATGTGTTCTCAGCCTCATTTACTTAAGAGTGGCAGAGTGCATTGCTGGGCCAAAACTGGCAAAGCCATGCTTCCTCACTTCAGAAATGCAGGGATGCGCTGTATTTAACCCCTTAGCTGCCAGGCCTTTTCCCCTCCTGTGCTGAGCCTTTTTTTGGCTATTTGGGGCAGTTCGCGCTGAGGCCCTCATAACGTTTTGTTCACATAAGCTACCCACGCCAAATTTACGTCCTTGTTTTCCAACATCCTAGGGATTCTAGAGATACCCAGACTTTGTGCGTTCCCCTGAAGGAGACTGCAGAAGGCGGCTTGTGGTTTTTCCCTGAAAATGGCATCAACAAAGGGTTTGCGGTGCCAAGATCACCATCTTCCCAGCTTTCAGAAACAGGCAGACTTGAATTAGAAAACCCAATTTTTCAATACAATTTTGACATTTTACTGGGACATACCCCATTTTTACTATTCTTTTGTGCTTTCAGCCCCCTTCCATTTAGTGACCGAAATGGGTGAGAAACCAATGCTGGAAAGCTAAACATTTCTGAAAAGTAGACAAAAATCTGAATTCAGCAAGGGGTCATTTGTGTAGATCCTACAAGTGTTTCCTACAGAAAATAACAGCTGCAATAAAAAAATATTGAAATTGAGCTAAAAAAAACTGCAATTTTTCTCCACGTTTTACTCTGTAACTATTTCCTGCGATGTCAGATTTTTGAAAGCAATATACCGTTAGGTCTGCTGGACTGTTCTGGTTGCGGGGATATATAGGGCTTGTAGGTTCATCAAGAACCCTAGGTACCCAGAGCCAATAAAGGAGCAGCATCTTGCGATAGGTTTTTATTCTTGTTGGAAAATGGGTTATTGGTAAGGGCAGGTAGGTACCTACACTTAGCAATAGGCCACTAACCTCCACTAAGGTCCAGTTAGGTCTCAGTAAATTAAACCCAGCTCAACCCTTGGTAGCTTGGCAACGAGCGTCAAGGCTTAACTTAGGAGACAGAGTGTAAAGTATTCAAATATCACAAAACAGTAATTAAATAAAACACAGGAAACAGTTTAAAAATCCAAAACAATTTATGAAAATAGATTATATTTTAATCTTTAAAATGACACCAAAACGAATAAAATCGGATAAGGGGAACCGGAGATATGAATTTTGAAAGAATTATTCTTTTTTTAGCGCCTAGAAACAAAAAGCGCCAATCGGGTCATCTGGTTGCACCTCGACCGGGGCAAAGTCAAAGTTTAAGGCCGACCGCGATGGAGCCCTGCTCGGCTACAGGCCGCGGGTGGCCTCGGTTAAAGTGTTACCTTCACACTTAGGGGGTCATTCTGACCCTGGCGGTCTTCGACCGCCAGGGCCACGAATGACGGAAGCACCGCCAACAGGCTGGCGGTGCTTCCTTGCCCATTCTGACCACGGCGGTAAAGCCGCGGTCAGAAAACCGGGGCCGGCGGTTTTCCGCCGATTTAGCCCCGATTTGGCGAATCCGCCATGGCAGCGCTGATTCTGCCCCCCTTCCCGCCAGCCTGTTTCTGGCGGTTGTCACCGCCAGGAAGAGGCTGGCGGGAACGGGTGTCCTGGGGCCCCTGGGGGCCCCTGCACTGCCAATGCCACTGGCATGGGCAGTGCAGGGGCCCCCTAACAGGGCCCCAGCCAGCTTTTCACTGTCTGCCTAGCAGACAGTGAAAAGCGCAACGGGCGCAACTGCACCCGTCGCACAGCCGCAACACCTGTGTTGCAGCCCTCCTTCCCGCTGGACCGGCGGGCGCTAACATAGTTAGGGCCCGCCGGCCCAGCGGGAAGGTCTGAATGCCGTCAGCGGTCTTTTGACCGCATAGCGGCCAATTGGCGGTTCCCGCCTGGCGGGCGGCGACCGCCGCCTGCCAGAGTAGGAATGAGGGCCTTAGTCTTTTTTTAGAAGATTTTCTTCAGCGGGACGAACCTGCCAGTCCAATCCGACCTCCTGGAGCCCTTCTCCGGATACGCGATGCTGGAATCCTCGGTGGAGATTTTTACCTTCAGACTTAGTCGTTTTTTCGAGGTGAAAATCCTTCGACCGGGGTAAACCTGGATCTTGATCCGACGTCCATGGAGCCCTTCTCGGATACGCTGGCTGGGAGGTCCCGGTCAACTTTTTACCTTCGGACTTAGGGGGTCATTCCGACCCTGGCGGTCCATGACCGCCAGGGCCGGGACCACGGAAGCACCGCCAACAGGCTGGCGGTTCTTCCAGGGCCATTCTGACCGCAGCGGTAAGGCCGCGGTCAGAAAAGGGGAACCGGCGGTTTCCCGCCGGTTTTCCCCTGGCCCAGGGAATCCAAGCAGCGCCGCCATGGGGAATCCGACCCCCTTCCCGCCAGCCTGTTTCTGGCATGGGCAGTGTAGGGGCCCCCTAACAGGGCCCCATGAAGATTTTCACTGTCTGCTTTGCAGACAGTGAAAATCGCGACGGGTGCTACTGCACCCGTCGCACCCCTGCAACACCGCCGGCTCCATTCGGAGCCGGCTTCTATGTTGCAGGGGCTTTCCCGGCGGGCGGCCTTTTGGCGATCGCCCGCCGGCCCAGCGGGAAAGCCAGAATGGCATCCGTGGTCTCCTGACCGCGGTGCGGCCATTTGGCGGTGACCGCATAGCGGGCGGCGACCACCGCCCGCCGCGGTCAGAATGACCACCTTAGTCTCTTTTTCTGAGATTTTCTTTACCGGGACGAACCAGCAAATCAGGCCGGGTCGCGGTTGAGGCAAGCCGGCTAGAGCTGCTGCGGCGGGTCGGTCCCTCTATGGAGCTTTTTTACAAAAGTTGTCCAAACTTCTCAAAACTTCTGGGGCTTCTCCCAGATGTCCTTTTAAGGTTCTTTTGGGGTCCACAGCTCACCCCAAGGGTCCAGAAGTTCTGAGATGGTCCTTGGGGGGTGCGGACTACAACTCCCAGAATGCAACTGGCGCAAACTCCTTTTTGGCCACTGGACAGTGGTCAGCTGGTCGCTTTCTTCAGGAGTTGGTGCAGGGGACTCTGGATAGCAATTTTTCACCTGTAGCAAACAGGGAGTCCCTCCTTGAACCAGTTGAAGCCAGGCAAAGTCCTTCTTGTGGTGAAGCCCAAGTGTGCAGCTGGTGCAGTCCTTCTGAGTGCAGGTTCCAGGTGCAGTCCAGGGGTCCAGCAGGGCAGTCCTTCTTCTCCTTTGGTTCTTCCTTGTTGGAATCTGATGGGGATCTGAGGTGTGGGTGCAGGTCTGCCAGTTTTATCCTTGCTCCTGGGTGAAAAGCGGGGGGGTCCTGGTTCTCCAATCAGGTGCAGGGTCCTTCCCCCTGTGATGACCACTTCCTGGGAAGTGTGGCAAAAATCAATCCCAGTAGGCAACATTCTCTAAAAATCCATCATGGCTGAATATGATTTTTGGAGGTTACATCTGGCTGAGCCCACCCACTGGTGTGGCTAAAAATCATAAACACACCCCTCTCCTACCCTCTCCTAATCTAATGAAGGGGGCACCTAGTTGTCTGGGGTTGCAGGATGTGGGGTGTTGCTGGTTGCTCCAAATGTCATTCTCTGCCTTTGAAGACCAGTTTGGCAGCCCTCCCCCTTCCTGCCTCACCATCTGCTGAGGGGAGATTCCCTCCCACAGGCACATTCCTTTTTGTGAAGCCAGGCCACTTCACACCTCATCAAGGCAGCTTGGCCAAGCTACTAGAGCTGGCCAATCAGAGCACAGCAGCAAAAACAATGCAGGACTGAAAAGCAACTTTTCAGGTAAAGTTTAAAACTCTTTACCTGAACAAGTTATATTAAATCCAACAGCTGGAAGTTGTGGGATTTATTACAACAATTAATTTGATACCATATTCTTGGTATGCATCATTTAAGGAGACTTTAAAAATTAAAATAAAGTCTCCCCATTCTAGCCTATGAAGGCCATTTACTACAATGAGGGAAAAACAAATTTGGCTGTTTTTACCTCATCAGGGCTTATAAAACTATTTTTATAAAGTCCCTGCTTTTAGTTACATGGCACCCAGCCCTGGGGGCACATAGGGCACATCTTAGGGGTGACTTATATGTAAAAATAAGGCAGTTTGAGACTTTGGAACTACTTTTAATTCCAAAGTCGAATTTGCATATAACTTTAATTTCAAAGCAGCCAGCAAGGCAGGCCTGCCTTTAAAATGAGACTGGGCACCTCAGCAGTGACCTATGCTGTGGTCCCTAAACCTACATGCCCTACCATATACTAGGGACTTATAGGTAGGTTAACTTAGCCAATTATAATTAGCCTAATTTGCATATCCATTTTACACCGAGCACTGGCCCTGGGACTGGTAAGCAGTACCCAGGCACAGCCAAGAGTCAGTAACCACCAGTACCTGTCCAAAAAGTGTGGGGGTGACCAGGGCAAAAAGGAGGACTTTCCTACCATTCTATACCGGGTATACAGCAATTAATTTGCTGAAATATAAAAAGTGAAAAATAGGTATCAAGAAAACCTTTGTATTTCCAAAATGGCCACAAGATAAGGTGTTGCGAAGCAGTGGTTATTTGCACATCTCTGAATTCTGGGATGCCCATACTAGCATGTGAATTACAGGGCATTTCTCTAATAGACGTCTTTTTTACACACTGTCTTACATTTGGAAGGAGAAAATGTAGAGAAAGACAAGGGGCAATAACACTTGTTTTGCCATTCTGTGTTCCCCGCGTCTCCCGATAAAAATGGTACCTCACTTGCGGGGATAGGCCTAGCACCCGCGACAGGAAATGCCCAAAAACACAACGTGGACACATCATATTTTCACACAGAAAACAGGTGGTCATTACAACCCTGGCGGACGGTGTTAAAGCTGCGGAAATACCGCAAACAGGCCGGCGGACAAAAAAGGGAATTACGACCCTGGTGGAAACCGGCAACAAAGACAGCCACTTTAACACATCGCCCGCCATGGCGGTACAGACAAACAGCGCGGCGGTCACCGCCAACAGACAGGCGGGAGACAATGTACCGCCCACACTATTATGACAGGCCAATCCGCCACCTTTTCCGGGGCGGATTCTCTGTGGATAAAAAGACGGCGGAAACAGCTTTTGCTATGGGAAAACGCTCACCTTAACACACTCCACGAGGAACGACGACTCCATGGAGCCGGAACTCCAAATCCTACCTGCCTTTGTCTTTCTGCTCCTCTACGACCAACAGCGACGTAGGCACAGAATATACCGGTGAGTACTGCATCTATGACACGGGGAGGGGGGAGGCAAAAGTTAGGGGGACACCCACCAAACACCCCCATCCTCGCATATCACAACATACACACCAATACAGTCAAAACTATCACATGAACAACCCACAATCCCCCCGGAAGAATGCAAAGACAAAGCGAATTTCGGTCAAACATCGTAATGTGCCAATATACATGTCATACAAAAATATACTGATACATATCTCGAAATCTGTCATAATTATATCTACAATACAAGAAGTAGTGCAGATATGTACACAACAATGTCCGTGCACCAACAGTCCAAAAATGCATGGGCGAGGCCCACAAACTATACCTGACCAAAATCTGAGAGAACACTGCCGGGGCATCAGATAGAAACACTACAGGCACCTCAGGGGGAAGGGAAGGGGGGGCACCTCAGCCAGATGAATGCGAAGCCAGATCCACGACGGGGCTCCATGCCCACTGTTACATCCTGGGGAGTGCAAAGCCACAGTCTCACAAGTCTATACAGTGGGTGGGTTGCCCACTGTTACATCCTGGGGAGTGCAAAGCCACAGTCTCACAAGTCTTTACAGTGGGTGGTTTGCCCACTGTTACATCCTGGGGAGTGCAAAGCCACAGTCTCACAAGTCTCTACAGTGGGTGGGTTGCCCACTGTTACATCCTGGGGAGTGCAAAGCCACAGTCTCACAAGTCTTTACAGTGGGTGGGTTGCCCACTAGACCATCCTGGGGAATGCAAAGCCATATTTTCGCAAGTATCTGCAGTTCTCTACTGGTACTGGGTGGGACTGGTGCCCAGACAGGATGAGTCTCCCCGTGAAAGTACATGTCCTGTCACTGTCCCAGCTGCACATGGGATAAGGATGCATGATGTGGCGGCCTATTCATACCCACACGGTGTTTGCCTTGTTCAGCGGTCTTCACCATGACGGTCTTTGCCCTGTTCAGCGGTGCTTAGCCATGGCAGTCTTTGCCCTGTTCAGCGGTCTTCACCATGGCGGTCTTTGCCCTGTTCAGCGGTGCTTTGACATGGCGGTCTTTGCCCTGTTCAGCGGTGCTTAGCCATGGCAGTCTTTGTCCTATTCAGCGGTCTTCACCATGGCGGTCTTTGCCCTGTTCAGCGGTGCTTAGCCATGGCAGTCTTTGCCCTGTTCAGCGGTCTTCACCATGGCGGTCTTTGCCCTGTTCAGCGGTGCTTTGACATGGCGGTCTTTGTCCTGTTCAGCGGTGCTTAGCCATGGCAGTCTTTGCCCTGTTCAGCGGTCTTCACCATGGCGGTCTTTGCCCTGCTCAGCGGTCTTCACCATGGCGGTCTTTGCCCTGTTCAGCGGTGCTTTGCCATGTCAGTCTTTGCCCTGTTCAGCGGTCTTCACCATGGCGGTCTTTGCCCTGTTCAGCGGTGCTTAGCCATGGCGGTCTATGGACTGTTCAGCGGTGCTCTGACATGGCGGTTCGGATACTGACATTGGTGTGTGGCATGACGATCTCCACACTGGACATTGGTGTGTGGCATGACGATCTCCACACTGGACATTGGTGTGTAGCATGACAATCTCCACACTGGACATTGGTGTGTGGCATGACGATCTCCACACTGGACATTGGTGTGTGGCATGACGATCTCCACACTGGACATTGGTGTGTGGCTTGACGTTCCATCATTGCCCAGCGGGGCTGTGGGATCCTGGTCCCTCCTGGGCTGTGACTCCGGCGGTGGTCTCCTGACCAGTAACGATACTTGGGCCCTCCTGGGCTGTGACTCTGGCGGTGGTCTCCTGACCAGTAACGATACTTGGGCCCTCCTGGGCTGTGACACCGGCGGTGATCTCCTGACCAGTAACGATACTTGGGCCCTCCTGGGCTGTGACACTGGCGGTGGTCTCCTGAACAGTAACGATACTTGGGCCCTCCTGGGCTGTGACTCTGGCGGTGGTCTCCTGACCAGTAACGAGACTTGGGCCCTCCTGGGCTGTGACACTGGCGGTGGTCTCCTGACCAGTAACGAGACTTGGGCCCTCCTGGGCTGTGACTCTGGCGGTGGTCTCCTGACCAGTAACGACGGTGCTGGCGGTTGTGTCTCGACCGCCGGAAATGATGTCGCACTTCTCTGCCGTGACACTCACAACAGGCTGGGCAGACTTCCTCGGGACCTTCCCCACCTTCTTTGGAGTTACAGCTGACTCACCAATCGCCATCGATCCCATTTCAGTTGTTGTCCCACCAGGAGTCTTGACACGGTCCTGTCGTCCACTCTCCAATTTCAGAGCCTTTACAGGGGGTGGGCTGCCAGTGCCTTGGCTCCGGGTCCTACTGCCTGCCCTGGTGGACGGTGCACTCCAAAAACCTGGAACATGCACCACTGGCACTGGAGGCTTTTTGGCTGAGGCGCTACAACGGGACTGATGAACTGGAGGGGGGGTGGGGGCAAACAGATCAATTTGACAGAGGGACAGTTTCTGACGGACACTGGGATGGGTAGCTGGAGGGGGTCTGGGAGTGGAGGTAGAGGAGGTGGTTGTAGGAGGTGTCACTTTAGGTGTTTTGGGTGCAGGTACAGGTACTGGAGGCTGTCGTGAGGTGGATGGATGTTGGGTGAGTGATTGCCGGTGTTTGGGTACTTTGGGAGGGGGCGTCACAGACACACTGGGAGAGGACACAGGGGATGTGTAAATGGCAGTGGGGGTGGTGAGTGCAGATGAGCGGCTTGTGGTGCTGGGTGTCCTGGTGCGAGTCCTAGTGCCTGTAGATGTGGTGCATGCAGGTGTGTGTGTAGACGACACTGGGAGGGAGGAGGGAGAAGAGGAGGAGGGGGACACAGTGGAGACAGTGGATGTTGCTGTGTCTGTATGGGTGTGATGCTTGTGTGAGTGCCTGTGGTGTGTGTGGTGCCTATGTTTGCTTGAGCTACTTTTGGGTGTTGACTTGTGTGCATGCTGGTCTGTAGGTGTGCTTGGGATGGGCTGGTGTACAGGGGATTCGGTCTGGGTGGAGGAAGTTGGAGGGGGGAGGCTGGACACAGGGACAATGTCTGCCATCAGTGCTGAGGCCAGAGATTGCAGGGTTCGCTGAAGGACAGCCTGACCAGAATGAATGCCTTCCAGGAATGCATTACTGTGTTGCAACTCTCGTTCTACACCCTGGATGGCATTCACAATGGTAGACTGCCCAACAGTGAGTGACCTGAGGAGGTCAATGGCCTCCTCACTGAGGGCAGCAGGGGTGACAGGGGCAGGGCCTGAGGTGCCTGGGGCGAAGGTGATGCCCACCCTCCTAGGTGAGCGGGCACGGGGCGAACGCTGAGGGGCTGCTGGGAGGGCGGTGCTGGTAGGGGAGGTGGCGGCTGTACCTGTAGAAGTGGGGCGTACAGATGGTGCCACCACCACAGGGGAGCTCCCATCGGCGGACGAGTCCGTGTCGCTGGTTGGTGATCCTGTGGCCGACGTGAAGCTCCCCTCGCCCTCCGTCCCACTGGTGCATTCAGAGTCTGTGGTGTGGCCCTCCATGCCCATGTGGGATGCAGCTCCCTCGTGCTCCGGTGCCACTGTACCTCCGCCTGATGATGCTGATGTACAAAAGGACAGGGCGAGCAGGAAAAAGGGGGGGAGACAGAAGAAAGAGAGTTTTAGTGCATGGCATACCGCTACAGTTGGCGGACAAGACAGACGCAGCAGCCCCATGCATTACGCTGTGCTCCTGCCCTCTGCACATGCAATTTCTGGGATATGGCCTACATGGCAATGGTAGAAATCTGCGCACATGGATGGCAAAGGGGCAACTATACATCAACTTGCCTCTGTTCTGAGCTGGGGTAGAGTCCCACATGGCCTACATTACGGAGGGGCCTTTCCTACCTAACTCGCCCTGGCCTAGGGACACCCAAAGCCCACCTCCCCCACCCAGACACCTCAACTGCACGCAAAGTCCACAGAATGAGGTTGTACTCACCCCCTTGTGTCTGCTGTGATGTCCTTAAGCACCCATCCAACTCCGGGTAGGCCACCGCCAGGATCCGGAACATCAGGGGGGTCATGGTGCGACGGGCACCCCTCCCATGTTGAGAGGCCATCCCCGCTGAGCCTCCGCCGTCTTCTTGCTGCAGCGGCGAATGTCCTCCCATCTCTTACGGCAGTGGGTGCCCCGTCTCCGGTGGGCCCCCAGGGTCCGGACTTCCTTGGCGATGGCACGCCAAATGTCCCTCTTCTGGTGGGTGCTGACCTACATGACATGCACAAGGAAAGAGGAACAGTCATTATCTACTGCACCGTCAATGTGAGTGGCCCCCTCCCAACTCTGGCCATGTGGCCCATTCATCCCCATGCATTTCTGTTGTAAGAACTCTGCCCCCTTCCCTCTCCCACCCAGCCCTGTCCAACCAGGCCTAGTCCATACAACGTGCTCTCTGTGTACTAACCTGTTGGTCTGGAGGACCGTAGAGTAGCATGTACTGGGGAGGACCCCATCCACAAGTTTCTCCAACTCCTGTGCAGTGAAGGCAGGGGCCCTTTCCCCAGACGCAGCAGCCATCGTCGCTTCCAGACCGAGGTCAAATCAACGCTAGCAGTGTAGGTCCTCTCCTGCCGAAGGTCAGGTATCTAGTGATTGAAGAGATAGAAAATGGTGGTGACGTCCGCGGCGGTGACGTCCGCGGCGGGGCGCATCATCACCGCCAGCGCACCTGTTCATTGGCTCCTGGGACCCATAGGGTCCAATGTTAACCAATGCAGCATTGTGCCGCGCTCTACGACCGCCTACCGCGACGGTGTCCAACGCCAGCGCAGTTACCCCACAATTCCATTGTCCCTGTTTGGAGGTCAGGCAGCCGCCATTTCAGGGGCCCACATGGCTTCATTTACTACTGCGTCACACAAACCGAGGCCTACACTCAAAACATTTCCCGGATGGGTTAATTGTCTGTTGTAGTCTTGTGTGTGACTGTGGGTACATACCTGGAGGAATGGTGACAGTTTCTTCGCTGTTGTCCTTCTTAGGTTCCGTCAGTTGGGACATATTGGAAGATATGTACCGACCGCTGGTGGACCTGTTGACAATGGAAGAGAGACATCTGATCGTGACCTACCGGTTCGACCGGCCACAATCCAGGAACTATGTACACAGTTGGAGCCAGACCTGATGTCACCAATCCGCCATCCGACTGGAATCCCCCTTGACGTTCAGGTGCTGTCAGTGCTCCATTTCCTTGCAAGTGGGTCATTTCAGACTACTGTGGCCATGGCATCAGGGATGTCCCAGCCTATGTTTTCCAACGTGTTGTCCAGAGTGTAGTCTGCCCTGCTGAAACACGTAAGGAGAGACATCATTTTCCCTGAGGTGGAGGGTTTGCCTACAGTGAAAGGTGACTTCTATGCCCTTGGACATATCCCGAACGTCATAGGTGCCATTGATGAGACCCATGTAGCTCTGGTCCCCCCCGCAGGAGTGAACAGGTGTACAGGAACAGGAAGAGTTATCATTCGATGAATGTCCAGATGGTCTGTTTGGCAGACCAGTACATCTTGCAGGTAAATGCTATGTTCCCTGGCTCAGTGCATGACGCCTACATCCTGCGGAATACCAGCATCCCTTATATGATGGGTCAACTCCAGAGGCACCGTGTATGGCTACTGGGGGACTATGGTTACCCCAACCTGTCCTGGCTATTGACCCCAGTGAGGAATCCCAGGACCAGGGCAGAGGAACGGTACGATGAGGCCCATGGGCGGACTAGGAGGGTGATCGAACGCACCTTCGGCCTCCTGAAGGCCAGGTTCAGGTGCATCCATATGACAGGTGGGTCCCTATTCTACTCACCGAAGAAGGTGTGCGACATCATCATCGCCTGCTCCATGCTCCATAATTTGGCATTGCGACGCCAGGTGCCTTTTCTGCAGGAGGATGATCCAGATGACGGTGTTGTAGCAGCGGTGGAGTCTGTGGAGCCTGTGGACAGTGATGAGGATGAAGCTGATGAAGAAGAAAACGACAACAGGGAGTCAGTCATACAGCAATATTTCCAGTGAGACACAGGTGAGTACATTTTCAGGTTTAACATAACATTAACTTTCACACGTCTACCTCTATCCTGTACCTACATTTCACTCACTATTTGTTAACTGAGTTGTCCCCTTCCATTTCAGTTTCACAAATGTGGTAACCTACGTGTCAACAGCTTGCACCCTTGAAAGGCTTGTGATGTGTGACATTGGTATGTTGGCCTTCCAATGGGTAACTATTTTTGACACTGTAATTGACAATACAAAGTTCAAAATCATTGACTGACTCCAGTTTTATTAGTGTTTCAAGGGTGTTCATTTAAGTGCATAACAATGAAGGGGGGTTGTGAAATGGGGATGGGTTATGGTGGAAGAATGTCCATGGCAGAGTCCAGTCTATTAGTCTCACAGGTACATTGCACATCTGGCCATTGGAAGTGGAGCTGGGGCAGTTCCGATTTGGACAGGGTAACAAAGCGGTACAGTGGGGGGACAATCAGGGTGGTCTTATTTCCGGGCGGGGGTCTTGCCATCTTGCTCTGTCCTGTTCCTGGATCTCAGGGACCGCTTTCGTGGTGGTTGTCCGTCTGCAGGGGATGGGGTGCTGGTGTGTTGGTCCTGTGGCGTGGCGTCCTGTCCACTAGCGCCGGCAGAGGTGGTGGGCATTTCATCGTCCTGGCTAGTGTCAGGGGCCCATTGGAGTGCCACGGTGTCCCTCAAGGTCTTTTGAATGTCCGTCAGCACCCCTACAATGGTGCCCAGGGCGGAGCTGATGGTCCTGAGCTCCTCCCTGAACCCCAAATACTGCTCCTCCTGCAGACGCAGGGTCTCCTGCAACTTTTCCAGGACCGTTGCCATCGTCTCCTGGGAGTGGTGGTATGCTCCCATGATGGAGGACAGGGCCTCATTGATAGCAGGTTCCTGTGGCCTGTCCTCCCTCTGTCGCACAGCAGCCCTCCCAGTTCCCCTGTGTTCTTGTGCCTCCGTCCCCTGGACCGTGTGCCCACTACCACTGCCCCCAGGTCCCTGTTGTTGTTGGGGTGTTGGGTTAGCCTGGGTGCCCTGTAGTGGTGGACACACCGCTGATTTACCTGTCCTGGGTAGGGAGGTATGGGCCCGCTGGGTGGGTGCTGTGCTGGTGTTACCAGAGGGTGGAAGTTCGGTGTTGGGCTGTGGCTGGGCAAGGGGAACCGACTGTCCTGAGGCCCACGATGGTCCGGGCTGGTCATCAAGATCCAGTAGGGCAGAGCTGCTGTCGTCACTGTGGGCCTCTTCTGGGGGTGGAGTGGTGTTGTCTGGACCCTCTGGTGTGGTGAAGTTCCTTCGGGTTCCTGCGGGGGTATAAGTACATGATTATTGCATGTGTGTGTTTCATGGTGTGCAATGGTTGGGTGTGCGTGTACACCAGTGCAGGCATTCCTGTGTGGGGGCTTGTGTGCTGATGGTTGGGGGGTGTTCCGGGTATGTGCAGTGGCCATGCTTTAGTGATGGGTATCCATGCTTAGTTGTGTCATGCAGGTCTTGGGGTTGGGATGGGTGGTTGGTGTTATGGGTACATTAGTGAGGAGTTAGGGTGATAGGGGAGGGTGTGAGGGTGGGGGTGTGTGATAGCATGCAGGTAAGGTGGGGGATATGATAGTTACGATTTGACTTACCAGTGTCCGTTCCTCCAACGACTCCTGCGAGGCCCTCAGGATGCAAGATGGACATGACTTGCTCCTCCCACGTTGTTAGTTGTGGGGGAGGAGGTGGGGGTCCGCCGCCAGTCCGCTGAACCGCGATGTGGTGCCTGGATACCGTGGAACGCACCTTCCCCCGTAGGTCGTTCCACCTCTTCCTGATGTCCTCCCTATTTCTTGGATGCTGTCCCACAGCGTTGACCCTGTCAACTATTCTTTGCCATAGCTCCATCTTCCTGGCTATGGATGTGTGCTGTACCTGTGAGCCAAATAGCTGTGGCTCTACCCGTAGGATTTCCTCCACCATGACCCTGAGCTCCTCTTTGGAAAAGCGGGGTCTCTTTGGCGTGCCATGGGGTGTTGTGTGTGATGTGTGAGGTGGTGTATGTTGTGATGAGTGTGGTGAGTGTAGTGGTATGTGGTGTTTTGTGCATGGATGTTGTGTGGGTGATGGTGTAGTGTGCCTCTGTGTGATGGGGTTCTCTATTCTGTGCTGTCTCTCTCTGGCCTTCTCTCTAATTTCTGGTCATAGGGGTTTGTGGGTGATGTGGGTGTGTATTTTATATTGTGTTGGGTGTGTGGGAGTGTTGTTTGTATGTGTATCAGGTGTGTGTATTTGTAATTGTCCAATGTGGCGGTGTTTTGGAGCTGTGTGTGTATTTTGAGCGAAGCGGTGTGTACCGCCAATGGAATACCGTGGTTGAAAGACCGCCTCGTGGATTCGTGGGTCGTAATAGCATGGGCGTGTTTCTGTTGGCGTGGAGGATTTGTTTCCGCATGTTTATCGCTGACCTTTGGTGTGGCGGGATTGTGTGGGTGTCTGAATTTCGGCGGATTCCGTGATGTGTGTCATAATAGCTGTGGCGGGCTCCCGCCGCCGCGGCGTTGTGTTGGCGGTCTTCTGCACGGCGGTAAGCGCCTTATACCACCAATGTTGTAATGACTCCCACAGAGCTTTTTTTTTGCAAAGTGCCTAGCTGTGGATTTTGGCCTCTAGCTCAGCCGGCACCCAGGGAAACCTAGCAAACCTACACAGATTTTTTTAAAACTAGACACCTAGGGTAATCCAAAATGGGGTGACTTGTGGGGCTCTGACCAGGTTCTGTTACCCAGAATCCTTTGCAAACCTCAAAATCTGGCCAAAAAAACACTTTTTACTCTCATTTCGGTGACAGAAAGTTCTGGAATCTGAGAGGAGCCACAAATTTCCTTCCACCCAGCGTTCCCCCAAGTCTCCCGATAAAAATGGTACCTCACTTGTGTGGGTAGGCCTAGCGCCCACGAAAGGAAATGGCCCAAAACACAACGTTGACATATCACATTGTTTCACAGAAAAGAGAGGTGTTTTTTACAAAGTGCCTACCTGTGGATTGTGGCCTCTAGCTCATCCGGCACCTGGAGAAACCTAACAAACCAGCACATTTTTTAAAACTAGACACCTAGGGAAATCCAAAATGGGGTGACTTGTCGGACTCTGACCAGGTTCTGTTACCCAGAATCCTTTGCAAACCTCAAAATTTGGCCCAAAAAATACTTTTTTCTCTCATTTTGGTGACAGAAAGTTCTGTAATCTGAGAGGAACTACAAATTTCCTTCCACCCAGCGTTCCCCCCAAGTCTCCCGATAAAAATGGTACCTCACTTGTGTGGGTAGGCCTCGTGGCCATGAAGGAAGTGGCCCAAAACACAATGTGGACACATCACATTTTTACAGAGACAACAGAGGTGTTTTTTTTACAAAGTGCCTACCTGTGGATTGTGGCCTCTAGCTCAGCCGGCACCTAGGGAAAGCTAGCAAACCAGCACATTTTTTAAAACTAGACACCTAGGGGAATCCAAAATGGGGTGACTTGTGGGGCTCTGATCCAGAATCCTTTGCAAACCTCAAACTTTGGCCAAAAAAACACTTTTTCCTCTCATTTCGGTGACAGAAAGTTTGGGAATCAGAGAGGAGCCACAAATTTCCTTCCACCCAGCGTTCCCCCAAGTCTCCCGATAAAAACGGTACCTCACTTTTGTGGATGGGCCTACTGCCCGCGAGAGGAAATGCCCCAAAACACTATCTGGACACATCAAAATTATCAAATACAAAACTACCTGTTTTTGCAGGGGGGGCACCTGCGTTTTTGGTCCTGGGCTCAGCAGCCTTCTAGGGAAACCTACCAAACCCAAACATTTCTGAAAACTAGACACCCAAGGGAGTCCAGTGAGGTGTGACTTGCGTGGATCCCCCAATGTTTTCTTACCCAGAATCCTCAGCAAACCTCAAATTTAGCTAACAAAATCTCATTTTTCCCACATTTCTGTGTGGGATCACCGCACTGGGTGACATTTCATACCACCCAATGGTCCCCTCAGTGTCCCAGTAAAAATGATACCTCATTTGTGTAGGTAGGCCAAGTGCTTGTGAAAGGGAAGAGCCAAAAACATGTCGATATTGAGGGGGAACAAAGGGGGTCCAAAAGGGCAGTTTGCAAAAAAACATTTTTAGGCTGACAGGTGCATCAGAATTTTTATCGGTATAGATGAGACAGTGCTGGGTGGTAGGAATTTTGTGGATTCCTGCAGATTCCGGAAGGTTCCATCACAAAAACGTGGGAAAAATGTGTGATTTCCAGCAAAGTTGGAGGTTTGCAGGGGATTGTGGGTACAAAATGGTGCGGGGTGCATGTGAAACACACCACCCTGGAATCACCCAGATGTTTAGTTTTCAGATGTGTCTAGGTTTTGTGGATTTTTCTAAATGGCAGCGTCCCAAAGTCTATAAAGTGCAGCCCTCACCATTCCAAGTGGGACGATTTTGAGAGTAAGCTAAGCTCTCATGGCCCAAATGTAAAACTAAAACCCAAAATAATCAAATGTCTTCTTGCTTGCTGTGGAATAAGATGTTTTAGACTGCGGGGAGAGCTGAAAGACTGTTAGCCCCTTCAGTTGAAGTGGGGGCGGAACCAGGCCCATACTGGTTGATAGCCACCACCCCAATATATATATATATTTTTAAATTCCCTGGCATCCAGTAGACTTTCTGCCCCCCTCCCCCTGGGTGTGGATCAGGGTTAATTGCCCCATCTGCCCACTGGTGGGCGGAACAACTTTGGCCCATTTATTTGGGGTGGGGGTATGGCCATACCTTCACCCTCTTATTTAAAAAGAAATACTTCCCTGGCCTCTGGTGGGCTTTCTGCCCCCCCCCCCCTTGCTGGCAGATGGGCCTTCCACAAATATGCCCATCTGCCCCTAATGGGGGGCAGATATGGCCAGCAGTAATGTGCCCCCATGTAGAGCGACCCTTACCCAAGGGGCTGCCCCCTAAAGAAAACACATGCATGCACACACACCAATCTCTGGTGCCTAAGTGGTTTCTGCCCCCGTGGGGGCGGATTGGCCTAACAAAAATCAGCCGATCTGCCCCCAAGTGGGGCAGAAATGGTCTAAATATAATTTACCCCCCAGGGGAGCGACCCTCACCTAATGGGTCGCTCCCCATCTCTAAAAAAACAAAAAAAAAATGTTGCCTGTCGCCTAGAGGTTTCTGCCGCCCCTGGGGGCAGATCGGCCTAATAACAATAGGCCGAAATGGCATAAAAACAATTTTGCCCCCGCACCCCGTCCCACCCCCGGGAAGCGACCCTTGCCTACGGGGTCGTTCCCCTTGTGTGACATTGGGCAAAAAAAAAAGATCCCCGGTGCCTAGTGGTTTTTGCCCCCCTTGGGTGCAGATTGACCTAAAATCGGCGATCTGCCCCCAAGGGGGGCAGAATGGGTCTAAATACAATTTGCCCCCCAGGGGAGCGACCCGTGCCTAATGGGTCGCCCCCTATCTCTAAAAAAAACAAACAAACAAAAAACTAAACACAAATGAAAATTAGCCCTGGCGTCTAGAGGGGGCAGATCGGCCTAATAACAATAGGCCGATCTGCCCCCGGGGGGGCAGGAATGGCCTTAAATAGATTTGCTCCCCCTACACCCCTCCCCCGGGGAGTGACCCTTGCCTACGGGGTCGCTCCACTTGTGTGTCATTGGCGCAAAAAAAAAAAGATCCGCGGTGCCTAGTGGTTTCTGCCCCCCTTAGGGGCAGATTGACCTAAAATCGGCCGATCTGCCCCCAATGGGGGCAGAAATGGTCTAAATAAAATTTCCCCCCCAGGGGAGCGACCCTTTCCTAATGGGTCGTTCCCCATCCCTAAAAAACAAACAAACAAAAAAAAAACACAAACAAAAAAATTGCCCTGGCGCCTAGAGGTTTCTGCCACCCTGCCCCCCCCCAGGGAGCGACCCTTGCCTACGGGGTCGCTCCCCTTGTGTGCCATTGGGCAAAAAAAAATATATCCCCGGTGCCTAGTGGTTTCTGCCCCCCTTGGGGGGCAGATTGACCTGAAATTGGCTGATGGCCTAAATACAATTTGCCACTCCAGGGGAATGACCCTTGCCTAAGGGGTCACTCCCCATCTGCAAAACAACAACAACAAAAATATCCTCGGTGCCTAGTGGTTTCTGCCCCCCTTGGGGACAGATCGGCCTAATTAAAATAGGCTGATCTGCCCCCCAGGGGGGCAGAAATAGCCTAAAAAAAATTGCCTCCCAGGGGAACGATCCTTGCCTAAGGGGTCGCTCCCCATCTGTAAAACAACCCAACAAAAAAAATCCCTGGTGCCAAGTGGTTTCTGCCCCCCCTGGGGGCAGATCGGCCTAATTCAAATAGGCTGATCTGCCCCCCAGGGGGGCAGAAATGGCCTAAATATAATTTGCCCCCTGGGGGAGCGACCCTTGCCTAAGGGGTCACTCCCCCCTTCTAAAAAAAACAACAAAAAAACAAAAACAAAATGATCCCTGGTGCCAGGGGGTCAGAAAAGGCCTTAAAAAAATGCCCCCCCCCGGGGAGCGACCCTTGCCCAAGGGGTAGCTCCACTTATGCCAATCTCCTATAATGATTAAATCCCTGGTGTCTAGTGGGCATTTCAAAAGCCTGATTGCTTTACAATCCGGCTTTTGAAATGCTGTGAGAGACTTCAAAGGGAAGGAAATTCCTTTCCTTCCCTTTGAAGCCTATCAGGCCTCCTCCACGTGATCGGAAGAGAAATGCTGAGCATTCCAGTGCGATGGGAGGAGGCCTCTGTGATAGTCAGCGTGCGATCGCGCACTGATGTCACGGGGGTGAGGGGGTCGGGGGTGGAACGGGAAGGGCTTCCCCTTCCATCACTGCCTTGGGGGGTGGGGTGGAACCCCACAGAGGGAGCGCTAGCGCTCCCTCTGGGCTCTGTGCCCAGGACGTAATGGTTACGTCCTGGGCACACGCGCACTGTGCCTCAGGATGTAACCATTAAGTCCTGGGCACAGAAGGGGTTAAAACAATACGGCAAAACCCTGTGTTTTTCCTAGCGCAGGCGCTAAAATTAGCTGCCTAGCGTCAACGCAGGCACTCTTGTATCACAGTGCAAGGGTACCTGCTTTGCAGGGATTGATTGTTGAAGTGCAGGAAGGTGTCCCTTCCTAAACATAAACAATCATTAATGGTGTTTTGCTCTTCCTATGTGTGCTCCTGGTAGCACCAAGCAAATGCCACCCATAGGGTGGCGTCACTTTTTGCTGCAGCCTCAGGTTTACGAATCCTTGTAAATCTGTGGCAGTTTCAAAATGCAATGGGTGTTGCAGTGCAACGCCTACAGCAACACCCATTGCACCTCCCTCCACTGCAGAAAACTGTATCAGAGGCCCATATTTACAAAGTAGCATTAAGTCACGCAAAATGGCTTAACACCATCTTCTAACTATTGTAGGAGGCTGGCCTGGTTTGTAGTGGGTACCAAAGGTACTTACACCTTATACCAGGTCCAGTTATCCCTTATTAGTGACGTAGTCAGTGTCTAGAAGCCAGGCTGCCTAGAAGTAGCTGTAGGCAGAGCATCCAAGGCTGAACTAGGAGTCATGCAAAGCTCTTGCAAAACCACTGTAGTAACACAGTACTCACACACATGAAAGACAATACTCTGTGTTACAAAAATAAAGGCACTTTGTTTTAGTGGCACAAGGCCAAAAATACTTTTGAGACTATACTCCCATAGGAGGTAACTAAATTACAAAATATATACACTTTTAACCAAAACCAGGTAAGTACACAGTAGAAAGACAGTGCAAATAGTGAAAATCACAATAGGTTACAATGGGTCTAGGGGGAACACAAACCATATACTAAAATAGTGGAATGTGAAAGTCGGCTTCCCACCTAGGCAAGTGTAGTGTGTAGAGGGGCACTGGGAGTGTAAGAAAACACAAAAGGTAAGTAACAGACCCCACCCCAGAGCCCAGGAAAGCAGGAATAAAACACATTGAGATTCCTAAAACACACTAGAAGTTGTGATAGAAGATAATGCAAGAACCAGAAGAGACTGCCAGACACCAACAATGGATTCCTGGACCTGAAGACCTGTGTAAGAAGGGGACCAAGTCCAAGAAGCACTGAAGAGTCCAGGGAGAACCGGAGCTCCAGCTAACCCAGATGAAGGTGCAAAAGAAGAACCACCGGTGAGAAGACAAAGTCAGTATTGCACCAAGGAAGACAGATGCAAGTTCCTGGTGGTGCAGAAGATGTCCCATGCTGGATGGATGAATGCAGTCTGGTTTACGTCTCTGGATTCCGCCAACAAGCCTTGGCACATGCAAAGCTCGTGGTTAGCGGAAAATGACGTTACCTGGGATCAGGAGGGACCTGGTGGCCTCTACCCAGGAGGTGGGGACAGAGGGGGCTCTCAGCAACTCAGAGAGCCCTCAGAAGACCAGGCAGTGAACACAGGAGTCTCACAGCATGGGGACAAAGAAGGTGCAAATGGAGGCCCACGCAGCATGACACAAAGGATTCCCACGCTGCCGGAGAACCACGCAGGAAGTTGTGCGTCACAGGATACAAAGCTGGTGGCCTAAGCTGTGCTGTGCATGAAGAATTTCTTGGAAGGTCACACACAAGCCTTGGCAACTGCAAGTCACATGGTGCACAGGGGTACTGTTTTGCTTGGGGAGGCAAGCTCTTACCTCCACCAAAGTTGGGCTGGTGGACATTGGGACTGTCAAAGTCACTTTAGTCCACCATCCGTGTTGCTGGATCCAAGCCTGTCATCTGGAGAGGGGACCTAAGCCACCAGTCATCGCTGCAGAGAGGTGACTGCTTCAGCAGGGAAGTGACTCCATCATTCCACGGGAGATTCTTTCGGTTCTTCTGGTGCATGCTGAAGACAGGTAGTCCTTGGAGGATGCACAACCTGGAAACTGTTGCAGTTGCTGGCATGAGCTGAATATACAATGTTGCAGAAGTTGTCTTAGCTTCTTTGTTGCAATTTTGTAGAGTTCCTGGAGCAGTCAGCGGTTTGTCCGTCGGTAGAAGGTGAAGTGAAGGATGCAGAGGATTTCTGCTGGAATCTTGCAATCCGAATCTGAAGAAACACCCAGAGGAGAGACCCTAAATAGCCCTGAGAGGGGGATTGGTCACCTAACCAGGTAAGCACCTCTCAGGAGGGGTCTCTGATGTCACCTGCTGGCACTGGCCACTCAGATGCTCCCAGAGTGCCCCACTACCTTGGAATCCAAGATGGCAAAACCCAGGGACCTTAGGAGCAGCTCTGGGTACCACCCCAGGTGTGGTGATGGACAGGGGAGTGGTCACTCCCATTTTCTTTGTCCAGTTTCTTGCCAGAGCAGGGACAGGGGGTCCCTGAACCAGTGTAGACTAGATTATGCAAGGAGGGCACCATCTGTACCCTTCAAAGCATTTCCAGAGGCTCTGGGAGGATACCCCACCCATGCCTGTGCCACTTATTTCCAAAAGGAGAGGGTGTAACACCCCTCTCATAAAGGAAATGCTTTGTTCTGTGTTCCTGGGATTGAGCTGCTCAAGCCTCAGGAGGACAGATGACTGTCTGTGAGGTGGCAAAAGCTGGGGCTGCCTGGAAAACCTCAAAGGCTCGTATGACAGTACTGGGGGTCCACTGTGGAGCCCCCAGAGTTCATGGGATTGTGCAACCAATCCCCAGTTCTTAGACACCTTACATGGCCATATTCGGGGTTACCGTTATGAAGCTGGACATAGGTTTTGACCTATGTCCACTGCACACTTAAAATAGTGTCCCCGCACTCACAAAGTCTGGGAAAATGGGCATGGACAACGTGGGGACACCTCTGCTAGAGCAGGTGTTCCCTCACATACAGGTACTTTGCACCTAGCCTTCAGGGTTGGAAGGCCTGATATATAGGTGACTTATAAGTGACTGGTGCAGTGAAAATGGCTGTAAAATAGTGCATGCACTCTTTCACACAGGCTGCAATGGCAGTCCTGTAGAAGCCTATGCATGGCCTCCCTATGGGTGGCAAAAGAAATGCTGTAGCCCATAGGAATCCCCTGGAATCCTAATGCCCTGGGTACCGAGGTACCATATACTAGGGACTTAGAAGGGGGCACCAGTATGCCATTTTGGAGTGAAATACTGGGTTACCAGTGTGTAAGGACAAATTTGGAACCAGAGAGAGCATAAGCACTGGGGTCCTGGTTAGCACGATCCCAGTGACACAGTCAAGATTATTGACAAAAACAGTGAAACATACTGACAAGTAGGCCACAAACCATACACTGGCATCCTGGCTAGCAGGATCCCAGTGACACAGTCAAAACACACTGACAAACAGGCCAAAAATGGGGGTAAACATGCTAGAAAGAGGCTACTTTCTCACAAGTATGGAAAATGGCACAGCGCTACTGGAGCGTCACAAAAACCGACGCTCTGGTGGTGCGAGGGCCTTGTAAATGAGGCCCCTTGTATGTTGCAGCTTTTCAGCTCACTAATGGCATTGTATTGCAAGGCGCTCTCAAAATGACTTCATTAGCACATATGTTACCACCTGGAAATACCTGAACTCAGCTTATGCACTGAAGGTGAACTTTCTTCAATATTCAAACAAATAAGTTTCTGTACCATGCGGGAGTGTTTTCCTGTAATACATATAATTATATCACTGCATAGACAGTGTTTATACCGAAAGTGAGAATTTATACTAAATCACTAGGAATTTATACTGAAAGTGATGCTGTGATCATTTTTAACATGCAATTAATATCATTAACCACCCTGATGACAATGCCATTGCTTTGATCTAAAAAAGCAAGCTTGCTGTGACATGTACCCCAATTTTTGGCCTTGATTCTTGTTATAGCTGCCAAACTGCAGCAATATATTTTGTTCAGTCATACATATGATGTTTTTCTTAAGGGCATATTCTTAGCTTGTACATTTGAATGTGTTCCTTTTTGTGGTACTGCTAAAAAGAAGTTTAGGTGAAATAAAATATTTGCACAATTTGGTCACACAGAGTATCCAGCATGGATCCAAGATTTTGTGGAGCCCCATTGTGTAATTCATCTATTATATGTTTATCATGTTTAGCTGTATTGCATAAAAGAATAATGTTTTATTTTTCAAGTTTGGCACATGACATAACAGCATGATTGACAGTCAGAGGCCAACTTGGACACTTAAGGCTTGAGGGTATTGTAAAGGGGAGAACCCAAGCTGTCTTGCCTGGTACCCTATTTCTCATCGGAGATCAGAGTTGCTTGGCATGCCAGAAATTCAATTAATTATTTTATGCTTTTTCTTAAATATATACCTTTAAGTACTGTATTTACGGACCATTTATCACAGAAATAGTGCTTAAAATTTCATGTATGTACACCAATGTCTTAACATTTTCTCAGGGGCAGAATCCTCCTGAACTCTCATGAAAAATGTCAGGCGTACCCCCTTTGTTTGCTTGTGAGCCTAAATTTATTAGTTGTTCTTATGTTATACCACTTTCAAATTTCAGCAGCTGCCACTAATTATCTGGGCACTCTTGGAGGGAGGAGTCCTGCTTTATGTTTATATGGAGGTGGCACACAGGAAGCCAATCACATGACTCTTGGATAGTGGTTCTTATCCATGTGTTTAGTGGGGATCAGGGGTCCTTGAGTGTCTTCTTTTCTTCCAGCAGGAGTTGGGAGTCAGTAGTTTTTTTTTCTGTCAGCTGGGCTTTGTTCTTATGGTGGAGTCTTTACAGGTCTAGTTTTATTCTGAGGAGGATTAGTGAGGTGCCTCTGTAAGTGTCAGTGGTTGTATATTTCCCAGTTCAATCCTGACTGCTTTCTCTCCCTTCTCCCTTGTTTCAACATAACATAAACCCTTCTGACACAAGGCAGATTTCTCTTCAGCTTCCTAGCCCTTTCTTTCCCTATCTAGATGAGCTCTCCTTTCACCTGACATGGTGCAAATTGGCTCTCCCTGCCGCTGGGACTGGGGTCTGGTTGTCTATGAGGGTGATCTATAAATAGCAGGAGATATTTCCAGCAAGTCTAACTAAAAATAAGTGATAAACATGTCATTTCTTTTGCCACTGTCTTGCACCTTCCACCGGGTAATCTATGTTCATTGGCCATTAGTTTTCATTACCCTGTCCTGTAGTATCTGGGCTCAGATGCAGCGTACTGTTTTTTAAATTCAGGGCCATAAACTCTCTTGTTAAATGGTGTGTATTCCTGTCCTGGAAGAGTAATGAATGCAGAACGGGTTTTAAGCCAGTTCTGACACTGTCAGAGTTATCAAAAATCTGTTTTCCAGGACTGTCTAGTGGGCTCCTTGAGAAAGGCAGGGATTATGAGATAAGGGCAAGTAATGGTGGGAGATTATCTCATGCCATTGAATGGCTGGTCAGTACTCGTAAAGTGCGGTAGGTCAAGATTTAAATATTACTATGTAGCCACTTGGTTTAAGATGAAGGATCGGACTGTGAGGCTACAATTATTATCCAAATGGAGCTGCAGGAGGTCAACGCCCTGAAGAAGGAAGTAGCCAAGTGGTAGTCACATCTTTTAGAGGCGTCCGAGTCGAGCATTAGGCAGCATGTGGGAAGACCAACTATCAATGGAAGAGCTACAGGAACTTTGGTAAGTATCCGTTAACTTACTATACTCTACAGTAACACCTGTCCCTCTCAAGAAAAAACACCTGTTCACTCTTCACAGAATCTACTGGACACATGTGAAGCTGGTTACAATTAATGAAACCATTGATCCATGGTGTAAAATGTGCAGAACTATATCCACATGTTCGCCAGCTGCCCGGTTCTGATCCACTTTTAGCAATTGGTAGGCAAGACAATTGCAAGCATTCTAGGACAGGCAAAGGAGGTAAACCCAAAGCTAATACTGTTTGGAATGATAGATGATGCAGCAGAGTGGGGCTAGAATTATTATTATTTGTGCAAGCTATGTTTCCTCCTGATTTTTCTGGCAAGGAGAGAGATATGTAGAAGGTGGTCCTGGTCAGACTCCCCTACTTGGTTATATTGGTGGTCTACATCTTTGAGACTGATAAGAAGGTGGTGGGTAATGGCCACCCCCACAACTATTAGGTATTGGATCCCTTAGTGAGAATGCTGGAAGGGGACAAGGTCCAATGATTATACCTCTACCACTGATGTCAGTGCAATTGCTACTGAGTACTGTAAACAGAGAACTGTACCCTAACCATAATTGCTGGTGAGTGTTGAAGGATACAGTAGCTTGGGTATGTGCTTACTTGAGGTAATTTGAGGACCTTTAAAAAATCTGATTTCACCATTAAAACATGTCTTGAAAATTAAGTAGAAAATAATGTTGATTTATTTTTCTAGCCATTTCCCTGACAGAAATGTAGAATTAATACTTTTTTCACAAATAGGCCTCAACGTGGAAATGTCTAGCACAACCTAAACAAAGTAATTAGCTTTTATACCTTCAATCAATTTGCAGGCACACTTTTTTAAATATATAGCATGTGAAAAGGTAGGTCTCCTTTTAGGCTTACAGTGCATAATTTAGGGCTGCCTTACTAAAAAATAAAAATATGTTTCCATACATGATGAAAGCACTTTTCCTTTTCATGTGTTATCAGAGGGTCTATCGACCCACAGTGGTGCTCCTGGCATCTATTATTTGTTTTTGATATAGGTAGTGATGTAAAGAAACACTGCAGCACATCTATGACATTTTACTTTCATGTCACTGGTTCAATTTCTGTGCCATCTACCATGGCCTTAAAGGAAAGTTACACTGTCCAATTTGGTGAAACCAGTTTTATCAATAACATTCTAGGGCTGGTGCTCAATCACTGCAGCACTAAATAGCAGTGTCACAATGCAGAGAGTCCTAAAACCAGCAAAACTAGGGTCCAGAAAAAGGTGAAGAAATCATGGTTGACCATGCAGAAAAGACAGATGTGCTACCTATGTTCATACATGAATGGTTTTCTTAGTTCTGGCAAAATATTGGTCCCATCCATCATTATCAGGGGGTCCCACAATAAACTTTGCCACTACTATTAATAAAGGATAAGGCAGGATACTACACTTGTATTTTCACTTGTGCACTGAAGTGCTAAATAATAAAAGGTTGCATATAAAACACTAAGGGCCATATTTATACTTTTTGATGCAAAACGGCACCAACAAAGTTTTGTGTCAAAAAGTTTAACGCCGGCTAACGCCATTTCTTTGTGCCACCTGGGCGTAAAATTTATACTTTGATGCACCGTGGCGCAAACCACGGGTTAGAGTCATTTTTTTTTACTCTAACCATTGTGCCACGTCGTAAAGCAAAATGACGTTAACACAGAGAAAATGACTCTAATCCGGTTTACAATGTTGCAAACCGGATACGCACCTTTTTACCCCGCATTAGCGTCTAGAAGTGGCGCAAACACAGCAAACAGTGCTAAGGAGCCCCAAAATGGATCCCAGAAGCCAGGAGAGACCCCAGGGAGACCCTAATCGACCAGGAACCAGCCAGGAGGACCCAGACAAGACACAGGAAAGGAAGATGAAGAAAAGGAAGTGTTGTTTCAGTGCAGAGGAGCAGGAAATACTGGTCAGAGAGGTGACAGAACACCAGCATCAACTTTTTGTCACCTCAAAATTGCCAATTGGGAGGAGAGAGGCAATTTGGCAACAAATTGTAGACAAGATAAACAGTGTGGCAGAAGTACGGAGAACAGTCACTGAGTGCAAGCAACGCCGGCATGACTTGAAGCGCAGGACCAAGGAAAAATGGCAAGGAACAGGAAGGCAGCACTGCAGACTGGAGGTGGGAGTCCAGCACCGCAGGAGGCCCTGGACCAGAGGGAGGACATGGTGGCAGCTGTCATCCCAGAGGAGATTGTCATAGGAATTCAAGGACAGGACAGCACAGACTACCAGGAAACACCACAGATGCAGGGTAAGTTGCATGGGGGAAAACATGCCTAAATGTTAACAGCAAGTAGGGGAAGGTACATACCTACTACATAATGTACGTCAGCCATTGAAATCAGGCAGTGGAAAGGGCAAAGGGGCACGGCACAGGTGCATGGGCTGTGCAGGGGAAACCAGGGACACAGCAGTCCACTACACCAACAACCATTGTATGGGGGTACTCTGCCATGCCAAGGCTGTTGGAAAGGCCAAGCTGTGAGAAAGTAGCCTCTTTCTAACCTTGTTACCCCCACTTTTGGCCTGTTTGTGAGTGTATGTCAGGGTGTTTTCACTGTCTCACTGGGATCCTGCTAGCCAGGGCCCAGTGCTCATAGTGAAAACCCTATGTTTTCAGCATGTTTGTTATGTGTCACTGGGACCCTGCTAGTCAGGACCCCAGTGCTCATACGTTTGTGACCTATATGTATGTGTTCCCTGTGTGATGCCTAACTGTCTCACTGAGGCTCTGCTAACCAGAACCTCAGTGGTTATGCTCTGTCTTTACAAATTGTCACTAACAGACTAGTGACCAATTTCACCAATTCAGATTGGCATACTGGAACACCCTTATAATTCCCTAGTATATGGTACTGAGGTACCCAGAGTATTGGGGTTCCAGGAGATCCCTATGGGATTCAGCATTTCTTTTGCCACACATACGGAGCTCTGACAATTCTTACACAGGCCTGCCATTGCAGCCTGAGTGAAATAACGTCCACGTTATTTCACAGCCATTTACCACTGCCCTTAAGTAACTTATAAGTCACCTATATGTCTAACCTTTACCTGGCAAAGGTTTGGTGCTAAGTTACTTAGTGTGTGGGCACCCTGGCACTAGCCAAGGTGCCCCCACATTGTTCAGGGCAAATTCCCCGGACCTTTGTGAGTGCGGGGACACCATTACACGCATGCACTATACATGTGTCACGACATACGTATAGCGTCACAATGGTAACTCCGAACATGGCCATGTAACATGTCTAAGATCATGGAATTGTCACCCCAATGCCATTCTGGCATTGGGGAGACAATTCCATGATCCCCCGAGTCTCTAGCAAAGACCCGGGTACTGCCAAACTACCTTTCCTGGGGTTTCACTGCAGCTGCTGCTGCTGCCAACCCCTCAGACAGGTTTCTGCCCTCCTGGGGTCCAGCCAGGCTCGGCCCAGGAAGGCAGAACAAAGGACTTCCTCAGAGAGAGGGTGTTACACCCTCTCCCTTTGGAAAAAGTTGTCAGGGCTGGGGAGGAGTAGCCTCCCCCAGCCTCTGGAAATGCTTTGATGGGCACAGATGGTGCCCATCTCTGCATAAGCCAGTCTACACCAGTTCAGGGATCCCCCAGCCCTGCTCTGGCACGAAACTCGACAAAGGAAAGGGGAGTAACCACTCCCCTGACCTGCACCTCCCCTGGGAGGTGCCCAGAGCTCCTCCAGTGTGCTCCAGACCTCTGCCATCTTGGAAACAGAGGTGCTGCTGGCACACTGGACTGCTCTGAGTGGCCAGTGCCAGCAGGTGATGTCAGAAACTCCTTCTGATAGGCTCCTCCATGTGTTGCTAGCCTATCCTCTCTCCTAAGTAGCCAAACCTCCGTTTCTGGCTATTTAGGGTCTCTGCTTTGGGGAATTCTTTAGATAACGAATGCAAGAGCTCGTCAGAGTTCCTCTGCATCTCTCTCTTCACCTTCTGCCAAGGAATCGACCGCTGACTGCTCTGGAAGCCTGCAAAACTGCAACAAAGTAGCAAAGATGACTACTGTGACCTTATAACGCTGATCTGGCCGCCTTCTCGACTGTTTTCCTGGTGGTGCATGCTGTGGGGGTAGTCTGCCTCCTCTCTGCACTAGAAGCTCCAAAGAAATCTCCTGAGGGTCGACGGAATCTTCCCCCTGCAACCGCAGGCACCAAAAGAATGCATCACCGGTCCTCTGGGTCCCCTCTCAGCACGATGAGTGTGGTCCCTGGAACTCAGCAACTCTGTCCAAGTGACTCCCACAGTCCAGTGACTCTTCAGTCCAAGTTTGGTGGAGGTAAGTCCTTGCCTCCCCACACTAGACTGCATTGCTGGGTACCGCATGATTTGCAGCTGCTCCGGCTCCAATGCACTCTTCCAGGATTTCCTTTGTGAACAGCCAAGCCTGGGTCCCTGATACTCTAACCTGCAGTGCACGACCTCCTGAGTTGTCCTCCGGCGTTGTGGGACCTTCCTTTGTGATTTAGGGTGAGCTCCGATCAACTCCACTTTGTAGTACCTGTTCCGGCACTTCTACAGGTGCTGCTTGCTTCTGAGTGGGCTTTTTGTCTTGCTGGACGCTCCCTCTGTCTCCTCACGCAATTGGCGACATCCTGGTCCCTCCTGGGCCACAGCAGCATCCAAAACCCTAACTGCAACCCTTGCAGCTAGCAAGGCTTGTTTGCAGTCTTTCTGCACAGAAACACCTCTGCAAGCTTCTTCACGACGTGGGACATCCATCCTCCAAAGGGGAAGTTCCTAGTCCTATTCGTTCGTGCAGAATCCACAGCTTCTACCATCCAGTGGCAGCTTCTTTGCACCCACAGCTGGCATTTCCTGGGCATCTGCCCACTCCCGACTTGATCGTGACTCTTGGACTTGGTCCCCTTGTTCCACAGGTACTCTCGTCAGGAAATCCATCATTGTTACATTGCTGGTGTTGGTCTTCCTTGCAGAATTCCCCTATCACAACTTCTGTGCTCTCTGGGGAACTTAGGTGCAATTTGCACCCACTTTTCAGGGTCTTGGGTTGGTCTATTTTTCTAACCCTCACTGTTTTCTTACAGTCCCAGCGACCCTCTACAAGGTCACATAGGTTTGGGGTCCATTCGTGGTTCACATTCCACTTCTAGAGTATATGGTTTGTGTTGCCCCTGTACCTATGTGCTCTCATTGCAACCTATTGTGACTATACATTGCTTGCACTGTTTTCTATTGCTATTACTGCATATTTTTGGTATTGTGTACATAAATCTTGTGTATATTTGCTATCCTCATACTGAGGGTACTCACTGAGATACTTTTGGCATATTGTCATAAAAATAAAGTACCTTTATTTTTAGTATATCTGTGTATTGTGTTTTCTTATGATATTGTGCATATGACACCATTGGTATAGTAGGAGCTTCACACGTCTCCTAGTTCAGCCTAAGCTGCTCTGCTAAGCTACCTTTTCTATCAGCCTAAGCTGCTAGACACCCCTCTACACTAATAAGGGATACCTGGACCTGGTGCACGGTGTAAGTACCCCTTGGTACCCACTACAAACCAGGCCTGCCTCCTACATTGGAAGCAGCGATGGGATAAGTACTTGCAACTACTTACCACTTTGTCATTTTGTACTTTTCATAAGAGAAAAATATACAAAACAAGTTCAGTGTATGTACACCTAACCAAAAAGTTTTGCTTTTCTTCTCTTACTCTTTTGCTAAGTGCTGAAAAGTACCTCTAAAAACTTTCAAAAAGTAGTTGGCACCTCTGGTGAGAGATTGGCTGATGGTTCACACTCTGATTCTGGGGCACCCCAGTAAAAGGGTTAGAAGGGAACCTTCCCAACCTGCCCCTTAGCAGGCCACCTAACAGGGTTGGTACTGATATGAGTTCTCATCATAGTATAGAGGTTACTCCTTTAGGCCAGGTTGTTAAAGTGCCATCCGTTAGGGACAGGTCTCCCTCTGTTCATTCTCACCATTCTTCTGTGTCAAAGCATGCCCAACCCACCCTCCCTGAAGACAGAGTGTTAGAAAGGGAACTCAATAGATTGAGAGTGGAAGAATCCAGACTCAAGCTCAATAAGCAACAGCTGGATTTAGATAGACAAGCATTTGACTTAGAAAAAGAAAGACCGAGGTTGGGGTTTGGACCCCATGGTGGCAGCAGCAGTATTACAGATAGTAATCCTGTAAAAGAGCATGATTCTAGGAATCTGCATAAGATAGTTCCCCCTTACAAGGAGGGGGATGACATTAACAAGTGGTTTGCTGCACTTGAGAGGGCCTGTAATGTACAGGGGGTCCCTCAAAGGCAGTGGGCTGCTATCCTATGGCTATCTTTCAGTGGAAAGGGTAGGGATAGGCTCCTTACTGTTAAGGAAAGTGATGCCAATGATTTTACAGTTCTTAAGAATGCACTCCTATATGGTTATGGCTTAACCACTGAACAATACAGGATCAAGTTCAGAGAAACCAAAAAGGAGTCTTCACAAGACTGGTTAGACTTTGTTGACCATTCAGTGAAGGCCTTGGAGGGGTGGTTACATGGCAGTAAAGTTTCTGACTATGAAAGCCTGTATAACTTAATCCTGAGAGAGCATATTCTTAATAATTGTGTGTCTGATTTGTTGCACCAGTATCTAGTGGACTCAGATCTGACCTCTCCCCAAGAATTGGGAAAGAAGCGCAGACAAATGGGTCAGAACAAGAGTGAACAGAAAAGTTCATACAGGTGTGACAAGGATGGCAAGAAGAAAGATGGTGAGAAATCTCAGGATAAGCATGGGGATAAGGGTAAAACCAAAGATCCTTCTTCAAATCCTAAACACTCTTCAGGGGGTGGGGATACAAATTCTTCCTCTTCTTCTAAACCCACACACATTAAAAAGCCTTGGTGCTTTGTGTGTAAAAACAGAGGCCATAGGCCAGGGGATAAGTCCTGTCCAGGTAAACCCCCTGAGCCTACCACCACTGGTATTCATCAAGCTCTAGTGCCCCTAGCAGTAGTGGTACTAGTGGTGGGACTGCTGGCAACAGTCAAGCAAAGGGTGTAGTTGGGTTCACTTATGGGTCTATCATAGAAACTAGGGTAGTCAGTCCCAAGACAGTTTCTGTCACACCTAGTGGCATTGGCCTTGCCATACTGGCTGCTTGTCCCCTTACAATGGATAAGTACAGGCAGACAGTTTCAATAAATGGTGTTGAGGCCCAGGCCTACAGGGACACAGGTGCCAGTATCACTTTGGTGACTGAACACCTTGTGGCTCCTGAACAACACATCATTGGACAACAGTATACGATTATTGATGTCCATAACTCCACTAAGTCTCTTCCCTTAGCTATAGTTCAGCTTAGTTGGGGTGGAGTTACTGGCCCTAAGCAGGTGGTAATGTCACCTAGCTTACCTGTAGACTGTCTCTTAGGTAATGACCTAGAGGCCTCAGGTTGGGCTGATGTAGAGTTTTATACCCATGCAGCCATGCTGGGTATCCCTGAGGAATTGTTCCCTCTCATTTCTACTGAAATGAAAAAGCTAAGGAGAGAAGGCCTGAAAACTCAGGATCCCCCTCCAACAACAGGTAAAAAGGGTATCACAGTATCCCCTAACCACCTTACCGTACAGGATACCATTCCTATGGTGGGAGAAACCTCTCCTGGGGTGGCACCTGTTCCAAGGGAATCATCAGCTGGCATAGCTGTACTCCCTGAGGTGGAAGTACCTCTCTGTGGGATAACTAACATTGGTGAGAAAAAGAGCACCATTTTAGTTAACATGGAACATCCCTCCAACCCTCCCAGAGAAACTTTAGTGCAGAAACCCTGCACCACCTCACAACACTTAGGACAGCATCCCTGCCCTAGTGTGGAGCTCATAGGACAACATCCCTGCCCTGCTCCAACTCAAGAGAAACAGCATCCCTGTTCTCTCTTCCAGCCATATGGACAACGTTTTTGCCCAGCTATGGCTTTACTGAGACAGCATCCCTGTCTGGCATTTTCATCACAACAAATAGGTTCAGTGGACAATTCCCACTACTCTAAACTAAAACTTACTGATAGAAACTCTGAAAATATATCTTCACATATTTGCATAGCTAAAAAACTTCAAACAGGGTGGTTTACATCCCCACAGGGAAGTAGCCATATAGTGGATGATAAAGGGAGTAACCAGTCTATTGCAGAGCTACTCTGTACTTATCACCACTTAGACAATATAGTCTCAACTGGCCAAGGTTAGCCTTATTGTCCTTCGTTTGGGGGGAGTTGTGTGAGAAAGTAGCCTCTTTCTAACTTGTTACCCCCACTTTTGGCCTGTTTGTGAGTGTATGTCAGGGTGTTTTCATGTCTCACTGGGATCCTGCTGCTCATAGCGAAAACCCTATGTTTTCAGTATGTTTGTTATCTGTCACTGGGACCCTGCTAGTCAGGACCCCAGTGCTCATAAGTTTGTGACCTATATGTATGTGTTCCCTGTGTGATGCCTAACTGTCTCACTGAGGCTCTGCTAACCAGAACCTCAGTGGTTATGCTCTCTTTTTACAAATTGTCACTAACAGGCTAGTGACCAATTTCACCAATTCACATTGGCATACTGGAACACCCTTATAATTCCCTAGTATATGGTACTGAGGTACCCAGGGTATTGGGGTTCCAGGAGATCCCTATGGGCTGCAGCATTTCTTTTGCCACCCATAGGGAGCTCTGACAATTCTTACACCGGCCTGCCATTGCAGCCTCAGTGAAATAACGTCCACGTTATTTCACAGCCATTTACCACGGCACTTAAGTAACTTATAAGTCACCTATATGTCTAACCTTTACCTGGTAAAGGTTGGGTGCTAAGTTACTTAGTGTGTGTGCACCCTGGCACTAGCCAAGGTGCCCCCACATTGTTCAGGGCAAATTCCCCGGACTTTGTGAGTGCGGGGACACCATTACATGCGTGCACTATACATATGTCACGACATATGTATAGTGTCACAATGGTAACTCCGAACATGGCCATGTAACATGTCTAAGATCATGGAATTGTCACCCCAATGCCATTCTGGCATTGGGGAGACAATTCCATGATCCCCCGAGTCTCTAGCACAGACCTGGGTACTGCCAAACTACCTTTCCTGGGGTTTCACTGCAGCTGCTGCTGCTGCCAACCCCTCAGACAGGTTTCTGCCCTACTGGGGTCCAGCCAGGCTTGGCCCAGGAAGGCAGAACAAAGGACTTCCTCAGAGAGAGGGTGTTACACCCTCTCCCTTTGGAAAAAGGTGTCAGGGCTGGGGTGGAGTAGCCTCCCCCAGCCTCTGGAACTGCTTTGATGGGCACAGATGGTGCCCATCTCTGCATAAGCCAGTCTACACCGGTTCAGGGATCCCCCAGCCCTGCTCTGGCGCAAAACTGGACAAAGGAAAGGGGAGTGACCACTCCCCTGACCTGCACCTCCCCTGTGAGGTGCCCAGAGCTCCTCCAGTGTGCTCCAGACCTCTGCCATCTGGGAAACAAAGGTGTTGCTGGCACACTGGACTGCTCTGAGTGGCCAGTGCCAGCAGGTGACGTCAGAGACTCCTTCTGATAGGCTCCTCCAGGTGTTGCTAGCCTATCCTTTCTCCTAAGTAGCCAAACCTCCTTTTCTGGCTATTTAGGGTCTCTGCTTTGGGGAATTCTTTAGATAACGAATGCAAGAGCTCATCAGATTTCCTCTGCATATCTCTCTTCACCTTCTGCCAAGGAATCGACCGCTGACTGCTCTGGAAGCCTGCAAAACTGCAACAAATTAGCAAAGACGACTACTGTGACCTTGTAACGCTGATCCGGCCGCCTTCTCGACTGTTTTCCTGGTGGTGCATGCTGTGGGGTTAGTATGCCTCCTCTCTGCACTAGAAGCTCCGAAGCAATCTCCTGTGGGTCGACGGAATCTTCCCCCTGCAACCGCAGGCACCAAAAGACTGCATCACCGGTCCTCTGGGTCCCCTCTCAGCACGACGAGCGTGGTCCCTGGAACTCAGCAACTCTGTCCAAGTGACTCCCACAGTCCAGTGACTCTTCAGTCCAAGTTTGGTGGAGGTAAGTCCTTGCCTCCCCACGCTAGACTGCATTGCTGGGTACCACATGATTTGCAGCTGCTCCGGCTCCTGTGCACTCTTGCAGGATTTCCTTTGTGCACAGCCAAGCCTGGGTCCCCGACACTCTAACCTGCAGTGCACGACCTCCTGAGTTGTCCTCCGGCGTCGTGGGACCTTCCTTTGTGACTTCGGGTGAGCACCGGTTCACTCCACTTCGTAGTGCCTGTTCCGGCACTTCTGCGGGTGCTGATTGCTTCTGAGTGGGCTCTTTGTCTTGCTGGACGCCCCCTCTGTCTCCTCACGCAACTGGCGACATCCTGGTCCCTCCTGGGCCACAGCAACATCCAAAAACCCTAACCGTGACCCTTGCAGCTAGCAAGGGTTGTTTGCGGTCTTTCTGCACGGAAACACCTCTGCAAGCTTCTTCACGACGTGGGACATCCATCCTCTAAAGGGGAATTTCCTAGTCCTCTTCGTTCTTGCAGAATCCACAGCTTATACCATCCGGTGGCAGCTTCTTTGCACCCACAGCTGTCATTTCCTGGGCATCTGCCCACTCCCGACTTGATCGTGAGTCTTGGACTTGGTCCCCTTGTTCCACAGATACTCTTGTCAGGAAATCCATTGTTGTTGCATTGCTGGTGTTGGTCTTCCTTGCAGAATTCCCTTATCACGACTTCTGTGCTCTCTGGGGAACTTAGGTGCACTTTGCACCCACTTTTCAGGGTCTTAGCGTGGGCTATTTTTCTAACCCTCACTGTTTTCTTACAGTCCCAGCGACCCTCTACAAGGTCACATAGGTTTGGGGTCCATTCGTGGTTTGCATTCCACTTCTAGAGTATATGGTTTGTGTTGCCCCTGTACCTATGTGCTCTCATTGCAACCTATTGTGACTATACATTGCTTGCACTGTTTTCTATTGCTATTACTGCATATTTTTGGTATTGTGTACATATATCTTGTGTATATTTGCTATCCTCATACTGAGGGTACTCACTGAGATACTTTTGGCATTTTGTCATAAAAATAAAGTACCTTTATTTTTAGTCTATCTGTGTATTGTGTTTTCTTATGATATTGTGCATATGACACCAGTGGTATAGTAGGAGCTTCACACGTCTCCTAGTTCAGCCTAAGCTGCTCTGCTAAGCTACCTTTTCTATCAACCTAAGCTGCTAGACACCCCTCTACACTAATAAGGGATACCTGGACCTGGTGCAAGCTGTAAGTACCCCTTGGTACCCACTACAAACCAGGCCAACCTCCTACACAAGCCAGTCCAGGAGGGTAGGGTAGAACGTAAGAGTGGCCTGCTGTCACAGGACAGTTGGTATTGTCACAACAAGAACTAGGGCTCAATTTCCAGTCTCAGGTCATATCCGCAAGTGGCATGTACCATTGACAACAGTTGCCACTACCACCTGTGCTGTGTGTGCTAGTCAAGTAGCAAATGACAGTTAGGTGCTAATGGATCAAACACACCCAAAATAGAGGGTTCAGGATTACAACATTATCAATCCCCTTTAACTCCCAACAATGTGTAAATCCTGTCAAATGCTCATGTCTATAGGCACAATAAACATCTGGTATTGTTACTTACATTATGAAGTACACAGCAGTAATGTCATACTCATGCTGCCCATTCCAGGGTCCACCCTGTGCCTGTGTTACAATAGCTGCAATGCCACCTTGCAACATCCCAACTGTCATACTGCTAAGACAACAGCTTTGAGGGGGAGGACATATGTGTCTAGCTAGTTAACCACACCGTCATAGAGGAAATGGAACACTGCCAGGCCCATCAGTGCAATGCAATGTAGCACGCATTCGCAAACATCAACATGACACACTACCAATGCTGACACCTGTATCCTGCCATGCCAATGCTAAACATAGTATGTGCTTGGTCTCAGCAACTAAAGGTGTATGTGACATATCAGAGACTGGGTCAGTCCCATATTGTTAAGTGTGGTGCAAGTGGAATCAGAACACCCACAGCCATTGCAAGGCCTCACCATGCTAATGGAAGTAGAGGGAGAGTTGAGTAGGACAAGAAGGTGGCAACTAGAGGATGTGACACAGACAATTCCCCAAACTTCCCACACTACATGTGAGATGCAGGTGGGGCATAGGCCTGTGAGAATGCTAATGTTAATGACAGGACCATTGAACAGGAACCAAGATCACAATGTCCCACTAATAGGAAGTCAGTGACATCACATTACAACTGCCACAACACAGACACACTAATTGAACAATATCTCATTGCAGAGGACAATGACTCTCCTGTGGATATGCCTGTCCTGGACTTCCCTGATGACATGGATGACGAGCTGACGAACATTAGCCAGCAAACCCTCCAAGATGTCCTTGGAACCCTCCAGACCCCACCTTCAGTGGCAAGGAGGAGCACAGATGCAGCAGCCATCACAGAGGACCCACCCACCACCACAATAGTACGACCTGCCAGCTCCAACCCAGCTGAGGACTCTGATGACACTGGTACCACCTTTGAGAGGACAGTAGTGGGAGTACAGCAGGAGCTGGCCAAGGAAGTGCATGTGGGGATGCAAAATTTGGCAGGCAGCCTTGAGGGCATGCGCATGTGCATGATGCCATCTGCAGAACAGTCAGCAGCCATGCAAGTTCAACAATCCCTACTGCAAGGACTACAACAATGTGTGAGGGATTTCACCACAGAAGTTAGGGAGTTGCCACAACACCTGGCATCCCAAACATTTCACTGCGTGCACAACTGCTATCATGACCCCCTCAGGGCAGACTTGGCTGCCTACCACAGCGATGTAGCTGCTATACTCAAGAACCAGCAGCTCCTCCTTGCTGCAGTAATGCCCTTAATAGCCACACAGTTGGCAGCTACCGGGAATTCTGATTCCACATTTTCAAACATTGAAGTGTGTGTTGCCCGTTCAAACCCACCACCACCAAGAGCAGAGGAGACGACAGACACATCAGAAGATGAAGACGTGGAACAGATCGCCTTCCCCCGTAGGAGTACCCGGTAGCACCAGTCCATGCCACATGGGCACTGGTTTCCTATGTCCTGTGCTTGTTAACATGCCAGTCTTGCTGCAGTTGGTAACATGCACTGTTCTCCATCACACTGTTTACCTTACCACTATGCACTGCAATTGTCTCTCACTGCCTCATTGGCAATTCATGTTCCTCTGCACTGAACGACACTTCACCACAGAATGCCCAATGACATGTCCCTCACCATTGCACTTGTGTTGCGTCACAATAGAAAGTGTCACGCTAATGGACTTACAATCCTGGACTATGTAAATATTGTACTGCAGCACTTTAAAATAATTAGCACTTACACAACCACTTTGTCTCTGTGTAATGTGACACATCAACTGTGTAGGAGATTTGTGATGTTTGTAACATGTCAATGGCCAACAAATGTCAATACAACAGTGTGGGCTGAAACTGTGCACAGTGGTCTGGATTTTTTCATCATCTGTGCTTCCTTAGTCTTATATCTGAAGTTAAGCGATCACAAACAGTATAATGCTGTGTAGAACTGAAAATGTCAGCTCCAAAGTATGTACAAGATGAAACTCAATGTGGCCGACATTCCCTTCAAGACAGTCATTATGTATGTGACATATGACTATAAACTTTAATCACACACACACACACACACCATACAGCAGGAATGGATGTGTACGAGTGTATGGACAATTATGTAACCTGGGAGTACAATGTAAGAAATGATAGGTGTGAGTTATGTATACAGAACTTCATAAGATTATAACACCACTCAGCTTATCAGGGTTCATATGAATATCAGGCTGCAGGAAGACGTCCCACAATGCCCAAGATTCCAACACAGGACTCAAATGATGACAGATTTAAAAACACACCAACCTTTACACAACATTGGGGACCATAGTTACCTTAAGTGGTGGGTGCAATGGATGGCAGATGCATAGAAAAGTAGCTTTGTTGTAGCTGCCAATGTGACAGCTCATTTGGAAGTGGGGATAACCATGTCAAGAATGGGATTTGGATGCAGGATGGAACACAAATGCAAATACTAAGTTGACACTGTACACCCATGCAAAGGCCCTGATCCCCAAGCATATGACACATACTGTAAAGGAGTACCTAAAACTTTATTATATCAGTATTAAAGGAAACTTAAACTAGGGGAAACACCTTAACTAACCTAACCTATCCTAACTATACATTACCCACAACTGGCCTTAACTTCCCTAAGCTAAACTTACTTACCATATTTAAATAAAACACTCTAAACATCAATCCCCCACCCCCCCTAATATGATAGGACACATGTAGGCCAACATATACTAACCTAAACACATACTAACTTATCCTAAACAAATATCTTTTTTTTGTATTTTTTCTATATATATTTGTGTTTATACACGTAACCCCCAACATCATCCCCTACCCACCCACCCACAAAAATACATGTAATAATATAACAGCCTCCACCCACCAACCCACTTAAACTAACTAAACTAACAGCCTGCTCTAACCTAACACTAAGCCCCCTAAACCCACTAAAGAAAAGAACGAGGAAAGAGGAGGGAGGGGATGAAATTATGGGTGAGGATCCAAAAGTCACAAATTGGCCCTCTGCAGTATCTTCTTAATACCCCGCAGTCTCCTGCTATTGCGGGCCACCTCCTGCTGCAGCCTGTCCATCCGGCACAACATACGTTGTATGTCACGTTTTACTGTTTGGAATTCTGTCATTTACACTACAGCAGCTGGGGTTGTCTGGGTACCACTTGTAGAAGCTGGTGCTGGTACCGTGGTTAGAGGGGGAGGTGTAGGAGGTGCTGCTTGTGGGCCCTGGGCTGATGAGGTCGAGGGACCTGCTGGAGTGGCTGTCATCCCTGGGGCCACTGTGGTCTGAGATTTGGTGGTCGTGGCAGTTGTGGGCAATGCTGGGCCCCCTTGGCAAATGCCCTCTATACCCCTGTGACTCTCTCATGTCGATATCTCCATGCCATATTGTGAAACCCAGCCTCCACATCGAGTATGTAGCAGCAACGCACTGCCCACCTCTGAAATTCCTGTATCTTCTGGGCATTCATGTTGGCAGCTGTAAAAATAGAGACAGCCAAACATTAGTGACATCATTGTGTGATACATCTACAGATGATATTCTAACACTTCATCAAAAATAGTACATACAGTCCAAATCACAGTACAGATGATAGAATGTCTCTGAAGAATGAAATTCCAACTCAACCTACCCATCAACTATCTAACAGCACAGCAATGCACAGCAAGGTGTGTACTTCATTAAATGATCTGTGCATATTTGTACTGCTATTAGTCACATAACAAATGCTGCAACTACTCAACATGTGCCAGGCCGACTAATAACTATCTTCAGGATCAAAATCAAGGCACACAAGACCTGTGATTTGTATATGGAACTGCCAGGACCGCATGCAGTTGGTAATCATGAGGGGGCACTGTAGTTTGGAACACATGAATGCTTGAATTACATGTCTGTCATCTACACTGTGATCATCACACCTAGGTACACATATTTTCTAGCCCCAACCCTGCGCCTCAGGAGAAGATGGACAAGCAACAGATACTTTCAAACATCAAGGACAACCACAAAGCTTTGGACAGCTGTCCATGGGTTTAGTCAGTCCACCACAGGTAAGGAGGCCTGCCACCTAGGACTGAGTCAACCATTGGACAATCACATCTACATTTATTTTTCTAATTGCGGTCAATTATCAACATCATTAGATCTCACTAACACCTTTCCAAAATCAAGCACATTGATGCAAGCACCCATCTGGCCTTAACCTGCTTGCACACTTCTGTCATTTCACTCAAGTGCCACGTAAATGGAGTACAACATGTGGAACTAGATGCTGCGGGTAAGTCACCCACACAGTCCTACATGTTCATTACTTAACAGGGATGTGCAAGTCTGTGTGTAAAGCTTATACATCACTGGTCTGTGTGAATTAGGGTATGACTTGCTGACTAAATTATGACACTGGCCACCTCCAAATTAATTATTGGCATACATGTAGCACAAATCCCCTTGTTCACCTGCCCATGCCTATTGCGCAGCACTCGACTCCGAATATATGACTCTCCGCCACAGAATGTCTAACTCTACCATGGAACAAAATGTCAACCTCCAGTCAAGTCACATATCAGATCGTGTGCCAGCACATCATACTTTGCAATGAGTCCAACACACAGGAGTCAATCACACAACAGCTGTAAACACAACACAGGACAAACATATTAACGCTTACTGGATACGTCTGGGTCCACAAATTGAGCCACTTCACCAATTGTGTAGGGAGCTGGTCCACCTGTAAAACATGGAAGGGTGATATGTGCTCAATGTCTGCTCACTGTACAAAACTTGGAACAAGAAATCACTGTGTGTTACATTTTATATGATAGACCCTAAAAATCATGTGGTGCTAAACATGATTACTCAATTTTGTGCTTAATGTATTCCAGAGGGTACTCCATTTCATCATTTGTAATTGGGAGACTCATGCAATGCCACTATCTGGTGCACTGCAATACCAGTGACTCAGGTATTGTGGCGTGTGCATCAAGGGACCACAAGTAACTGTGTGATGCTCATGTGGGTTGATTTGCGTTCAGGAATTATTGTGCTTTCAGTGGTCCATTATATGTGTGCCAGTGTTGTATGTAGGTTACATATGCCACATTGGCCGTGTACCCAGAGCTGTATATGCCCCATATGACAACATGATGGCAGGGATCCTGTGTGTTACTTGATGACAATGTTATGCTAAACATGGATTGGCCACTTATCTGATTCTAAACAACAAAAAGATGTATGCTGACAGTGTCTAATTTGATCATCCGTGACAGAATGTAAGGGCATAGGTGTAGTCATTGCACATGAAAAGTGTTACTCTGGGCCCTGTGTACCTATATCAGGTATTGTAAATCACACTTTGCCAGATTCATTAACTTAGAATTGCCAAGTTAGGTGATCAGTGGTAGTACAACTGAACTGACACTGTCCGCTTATTAAAACATGGGTTAGCAAATGTCCTACTTCTACAATCATGATGAGGTAGGTCTCTATTTGAATGCACCTTGGGAATGGCGGCACTCACAGTAATGCTGGCCTGCTGATCTTAGCATACCACCATGTCTGTGATAGCCTTCATACTGAGAAGTTAATAATTGTACATATGCTACACTATAACAGCAGGGGTGTACCAAAAGTAAAATAACAACCTATTTTGTAACTTAAATGGTATAATGGAAACGGTCAGTGGTCTCTTGCACAACATCATGCTAATAAATAGTTTGTGACCATGCATTCACAGAGAGCAGGGATCCCATGATGAGCCATTCACTTTACAAAATTGTTTGGCTATAAAGTGACACAGATGGTAACTGCACTAGCTCAGTACCAGCAAATGCGCCCAAGCCAAAAATGTTGTTGTGCTCAATGATAGGATATCAACGCCTATTCCGAAAAGCCACAAGATTAACCTGTTTTGTGCTACTGCAACCTGATAGCATCCAGGCACCATTGGGTTTGGACATGTGAAAGATTTTCTGTCCAGACGTAAACACACAGAAACAATGAACTTAGGGCCAGATGTGCCTTTTTTTGTGTTGCATTTGCTTCATTTGTTTAAGCTACAGCTATGGAAATTAGCAAAATAAATTTGATTGTAGCAAGAGTGCTATACGTTTGCATCTAGAAAAAATACAAATGCAGCACAAACAAAGTAGAAATATCGGCCTAAGATGTTAGCAGAGGTTAGGAAGAGCTTTGTACGTATGGCCATGAATACTGTTCAGACATGGTATAAAAAAAACTGAGGTCTACATTGGTTCTTTATATTAGCATGTGAAATACATCCCATTCCTGGTACACTCACAGGCCCTGATTCATAATTTTGTTTGAGCCGCATTACCATCATCTATTGACGCCAAAGCGGCACTAATTTAGAAGGTATATTTGTCTTTTGTTAGTTTGCGCAGCTTTTGCATCAACAAATGACGGTAACGCGTTGCAAAATTTGTATAAATCAGGGCCACAGTTAGTTCAACTTGCATTCTACATGTCCACAAACATTGCATGCAGCATGTCACAAAATCTGCTACTGTCACGCCAGAGCATTGTACTGTACACATTAGTCAAATTTGTTCTCACCAACAGGGCCACCAATCACCACAACCAAGTGGTCCAGCAGGTCCTGCTTTTGGACAACCAGGTCAGCCCAGCGATGCTTCAACTGGTGGTCGTTGCTCTGGCTGTTGAATATTCTTCTTAGATGGAACAGCACTTTTGCCCACCTGAGCCTTCTTGCCTCCGTGTGATACCCCTGTATCACCCGGCCCCCAGCCTCCAACATCAGGGGGAGGAAGTGGCACACCAGCCACACAAACACCCCTAGCTCCTCTGCACCCATTTGCTCCAGACGTGGCCTTCTCAACATATCAAACAAAATAAGAGAGAAAAGGGTAAAGAGGGAAAAACAGGGAAAAGAGGTAGGTAAAGGAAAGTTAACTAACTCACAGACAGCCCAACAATACCCCAACTAACAATACCTACAAACACACTCCCAACAATACAAAGACAAATCTAATCACAATAAATGACAAAAAAACACTTACACAGATTACCACAGACACTTACAAAACACTAAAATACAATAGCAATAGCACACAGGAGACAAATTCACAATATTCACAAAGACAACTCAAGACACAGCCACACAGTATAGAATAATCACAGACTGCAAAGTGAAAGTACACCCATTGAACCATTTGTGTAAACAGGATATCCTATTACATCACTTCCTGTCTCAATTGTGGGCTGTTTTTGTTGTTTTGCATGTAGTTTTATGACACTTACGGGGTTTGCGTAAATATTTTTTGACGCATATGCATGAAAATTCCCCTGCATTCAAGGAGCAATACATTTTAAATGGATAACCGATTTCCTGGGGTGCAGTGTTGGAATTAACGCTAGGGACCAATTGATGTATAATGTGTGTGTGTGTGTCATTTTTTAATGCATATGCGTTATATTTTGATGCATATGCATCTATTTTTACGCATTTGCGTCAAAAAATCTGTCTAAAACTGTGTTTGTGTGATTTTTCAATTTCTTACATGCAGGCACCCTATAACTATACAAAGATAGGATGGTATGACCTGCAGTGTGTGTTCTAGTGTTTGAGCACATCTGGCAGACCATACTACTGCAGCCCATAATATTTATGTTGTGCAGGATTAGCTCTCTTAACTGACGCAACAGCAGCACAAACTTTGGAAATAACATTGGTATTTTCTAGTTTGAGCATTTGTTGCATCAATAGAGGACAGCAAGGTTACACAACTAAACAAATAGACTCATTGCCTGTGTGTTTATGTCTGTAAATTGGCTGTTCAAATTATTATTGTGCCTCTGTGGGAACGTCACAAGAAAATATTTGCATAGTGTGCATGTATGAATGTGTTATAAATGTGTACAACCATCAGATGCCATTCATTGAGGTACATCAGTCATGATATGTGTTTGTTATATCTGTTGCATCTTATGCTGTGTGTACTTCCTTGACTTTGGGGACAACACATTTCCCATGACGAACTATACACAGGATAGATCGAGGACGGTTGAAAATGGCTATGTCAGATATGTTACTCCTAACATGTAATGAAATGTTGGATACCACTTCATGGTCACTTGTGTGTATACTACCCATGTGTCCATCATTTGAACATGCTAGGTAGGTACAGTGCTTGTGACACAGAGGGGGTCATTCTGACCGCCGGGGCCAGGGTCGGCGGGAGCACCGCCGACAGACCGGCGGTGCCCCGCAGGGCATTCTGACCGCGGCGGTTCGGCCGCGGTCAGATGCGGGAAACCGGCGGTCTCCCGCCGGTTTCCCGCTGCCCTGCAGAATCCTCCATGGTGGCGGAGCGCGCTCCGCCGCCATGGGGATTCTGACACCCCCTACCGCCATCCGAGACCCGCCAGGAACAGGATGGCGGTAGGGGGTGCCGCGGGGCCCCTGGGTGCCCCTGCAGTGCCCATGCCAATGGCATGGGCACTGCAGGGGCCCCCGTAAGAGAGCCCCACAAAGTATTTCAGTGTCTGCTATGCAGACACTGAAATACACGACGGGTGCCACTGCACCCGTCGCACCTTCCCACTACGCCGGCTCAATTTTGAGCTGGCGTCCTCGTGGGAAGGTTGATTTGCCCTGGGCTGCCAGGTGGCCTTTTGGCGGCCGCCCGCCAGCCCAGGGCAAATCCCAAAATACCCTCAGCGGTCTTTAGACCGCGGAGCGGTATTTTGGTGGGGGAACTTTGGTGGGCGGCCTCCGCGCGCCCGCCGAAGTTAGAATCACCCCCAGAGTCTCAAATCCAATCCTAAAATTGTTATGTACACCACAGTTTGAGTTATGTAAATGACCTATGTTTCTCCTGTGGCTGTGGAGGACCAGCAGACCATGCTGCATGTGTTCACATATTTCCAGTGGTTCATTGCACAAAGGTGTCCAGTTGAAGTGTGTGGCCATGTGTACCCTGTGTCAGTATTGGCCTCCATGTTGTCACAGTTATGTGCAGGTCTAGTCATAAGTCTGTGAAGCCAACCCTTGAACTAACAGAGTATCCTTCAAAGCAGAATTGACCAAAAGACAAAGATCAACTAACGACACACATGGGGACAGCCCAGCTATGGCACTGCAGAACTTTTATAAGGCTGACGACAGAGCAACCTTTGTGTGCTCAAATACGTTATGGATCAGTAATAGTAAACAGGCAGGTTTCATCACAACATTTGTACACAGGTAGGGCTCTAAAATTCCCACTGCAACAGGGAGGATCAGTGCCTCTATGCTGATTAATCTCACAGCTAGTCACCACGCATGCCCCATCAGAGGGTGCCGGCAGAAGTGAATCTGTGTCTGGATAGTCAGGGCACAAACATGTTTTGTCCTCACATACACATTAGCAACCCTTGTTTGTTGTGCTGTAGGCACCGTACCAAATCACTGCATACAGCCATAACACACTGTCACGGTTTGGCACTAATGAATACATGCAAAACAAGACAAGGGATGGGGGCTTGATTTGAATACATGTCCCAGAACAGAATATGATGAGTAAACTGATTAAACTATACTGTACATTTGAGGATTCGTCGACCTACCAGATGCAAAACCCCAGGAGTAAAATGAGAGCATGGAAAGCAATTATGAGACAAATGTAGCCACAGGGAACATCTATGGTTAACACAAAGACTGGAAGCAGTCTGGCTAACACGATGCAGGCTCTGTCAGGAACAAACATGAACACGGCAAATACACAGTGAGCAGACTCTGACTGGGACAAGCAGGAACAACACTGTGGGAACAAAAACATTTTCTGCTGTGGTCTGCACTGTTACACAGTCCCCCAAGGGCTCTGGTACACAAGTGATATGCATGCCAATGCACAACAAGGAGATTCAGAAAATGGCAGCTTCTAAGCAGTTCCAGGCAGCAGCAAGGACAGGGCAGGTTCAAATGGATGGTCTGCATGGAAGTGCTCACAGGTGTGTGCACCTTCAGTCTCTCACAAGTCCTGGAGTTGAGAATCAAGTTCAAAGGGCCAACTGGACCTTTCACATGGGAAGCAATGGACAGCTGATTACAGGTCTTACCGACTACCAGGCAGTGCATTATCGGACCTGAAGTCCATGCAGACTGATGAACTATGACTATGGCATGCCATACTGAAGCGGGAAGCACACAGGAGTCAGAATGGGAGTCTGGATGTGTGTAGATGAAGATTCTCAGGGGACAGATATTCCATTTACAGCGCCCTCTAGAAAATGGTGGGGAGAGACTTAAAACATTGCAGTGGCAGGACTTTTACCTTGGATGGACTGAGGAGGGCATGTCTTGAGAGCAATGCTTGTCAAACCTGTGGCACTTGTGCTATCTATTTTCAGGGTTGATGCACTTCTTGTCACACCTTGCAGAGATAGCTGATGTCACACTTACTGCTGCCAAGGGTCTGGTCATACATTCCTGTTACCCATGCAATTGCACATCCACTGCCTCATGTATGAAGCACTGTTTTACCTTCTGATTGATGGTGTCTTAGTTGTGTGTCATATGCTGCAATGGACCTTATTGGCAACATGGATGTGTCTCATAGCTGCGGTCCTCTGATATTGCCCTTCAGATGTGAAATAGACATTATATATGTCATTAACAATGTGTGTGATGTTTGCTGTACATTCATAACCATCAAATGTGATGTGGGTTTTTTCAGTATGCAAATTTGTAATTCAGCAATGCTCCATGAGTATAAACTCTGATTATGATTCCTAGGGATCATGTGATGCATAAATATTTACCCAGAGCATGATTGAGTGATGTAGTGAGGTGTTTAATTACATATGATAACAAAGTGGTGATGGTGACTATAGTTAGAAGAAGTTTTGTACGATGTGTTGTCTCCGATGCAATCCTGCAGCTGTTTGGATGTTCCTTCCTCATTTTCATGGACAGCATCCTCATCTTCGGGCATTTGTTGATCCGGTTCATAGAGGGGAATGTTCCTTCTCACACAAATGTTGTGTAGGATGGCGCAGGTCAAAATGATCTTGCAGACCATTTCAGGGGAATATAGGAGGCTGCCTCCGGTAATGTCCAGGAACCTGAATCTGGACTTCAGGATGTCAAAAGTCCGCTCAACTATGGTGCGTGTCCTACGATGTGCCTCATTATAGACACGCTCTGCTGCTGTGCTTGGGTTGGCAATTGGGGTCATGATCCATGGCTGTATCCCGTAACCATGATCAGCTGAAAGAGAAAATGAGGGTAAGTATTTTGTTGTTGGTTGCACTGTGTTTGTCACTTTGCATGGCAGTTGTTATCTTGTGTTGTCTGTGACTCATCTGTGTTTGTGGTGTTGTGTGGGATCCTAGGCTTCTGTGATGTTCTTTCTGCATTGAGTTATTTGACTATCAAAACTGGTGTTTGGCCGATGGACATGATATCAGTGGTGACATGATACTTCCACACACACAATTGATTCCACTGTGGTGGTAACATAGTTGCACTAGATGGCCTGAACATCCCACCAATTCAACAAATTATAATTGCAGGTAAAGTGTAAAACAGTGAGGCCCTTTGATTTGGCTAGGTGACAATGCACAACACATCTCCATAAGTTGGCAGCACTGAAGTGTTCACAATTGACACTGCACAATTATCCCATGTGTGACAGGTTCTATGCAAACCTATGTTTGTGCCCTCACTGAGTTGGCTCATGTAAAAAATGTGTACCTACACTACTGAACTTCCTCCAGGTGAGCTGGCTAATTTGGTTGTGGGGTTGAAGGTTTTAGTGTAGGAAGGTCCATCTGCCTGTACATTTGTTATGTATATGGGGAATTGTCTCAATCCGTATGTGTAGCAGTGTGCACTTTGCATTAGTGTCACATCCACATATTTTCATAGCACAGTGCACTTCCTTATTGCTAGCTGGCAATGTCACCCCAGGAGTGATGAGAGATGTTGGTACTGCCTCAATAATTCCTGTCACCTTTATTAGAGTCTGCGTCATCATGCTATGTGGTTCATGGTGTTTGACCTGCAGCAACACACATTGCACACCCCTTACACAGGACGTATTGCTTAGAAGGGTGTGGGATGGAGTGTTATTGATGTGATTTTGAAAGGTTCATCTTCCAAGTTGTACTGCCAGTTAAGGCCATGTCATTGTCACTGTGTGGTTTTAAATTGGTCCTGTGTGGCTCTAGAGTGCCAGCTATTGTTATTTGCATCCGTCATTTGTCCTTAAGTATATATATCCCATTGGGTCAGGATATCAAACATGACTACCAATGTCACACATCAGTGTCTTCCTGGCCACGTGTCAATGTAGTGGTGTATGTGTTGGGTGTCCCATAGGCTTGCTGTGCTGTGTGTAAGTTACTAGGTTTTTGTACTTACCAACAAGTAGGCCATTGCCATATCGTCCATCCTGGCAGTGCCGATTGATGGTGCTGTGAATCATGTAGACTCCCAGGATTCTTTGCCATGATGTTGGTGAACAATCCATGGTGATCCACAATAGCCTGCACATTGATAGAGTGTGTGTGTGCTTCCTGTTGCGGTATAGGTGCTCAGTTGCAGCAGGTGGCACAATCCGGACATGTGTGCAGTCAATAGCACCAAGCACATGCGGGAAGCCATGAATTTGATAAAACCCCTGTTGGTCTCTTGCTGCTTCTGCTGTGTGTTGGGGAAGCTGATGTGGCGGGGTGTGAGGGAAATGATGGCATCAAGTACCTTGGGAAGGAAGGCAGAGAATGAGGGCTGTGGGATCCCAGCAACCCCGGCACCAGTGGTTTGAAAAGAGCCACTTGCCAACATGTGCGGGACAGCTAGCAGCTTGGTCTCCGGTGGAATGATGTGGGGTGCCTGCAAGCTGGGTGCCAACTGTGGCTCACTTTGGCACAGCAGCTGCTGTATGGCTTGCCAGTTTAGTCTGTACCTCTGGATGATGTCATGTTCCCTGAGGCTCTGAAGGGTTGTTCTGGTCCTGAATATCCTCTCCTGCCTTCTGCGTTACATTTGGGGTCCATGTTGGTGTGGTGGTAGCTGCTGCTGTTGCTCCTGTGCTCTGCATCTTCGTGCATGCTGCATGAGTATCACCTCCATGTCTTCCTTTTTGAGCTATGATGCTGCTTGTGTGAGTTTTCCTTTGCCCCATTTTAACGCCTCCCCTGACCCAGGTGTTAAAAGTTGGCACAAATCGTGATTTGCACCATTTTCCGGCTCCAGCTACCAGACCTGGGCCATTTTTGTGTGGTTAGATAAATATGGCGCACGGGTGTTTAAGTCATTTTTTAGACGGGAACGCCTACCTTGCATCTCATTGACGCAAGGCGGCTTCACGCATCCAGAAAATGGCGCACACTGTGATATTTTGACATTAGACGGGTCTAGTGTCAAACGTATAAATATGGTGTTAAGTTTGCACCTGATTAGCGTAAAGGAAGTATAAATATGGGCCTAAGATTTGTAAAGCAATCTTGAAATATTTTCTGCCATTTCCATCTTGCTGACGAATGCTAAGCATTGTCTACTTTACTTCGCTTAGAGCCCAGTTGGATATTTCTGCACTCATGGAAATCATGCTTATATTTGTTGATATGCTCTATTCATTACATAGGATCCAGAAAGGTTTCTATGAACGCAGCAGTACATGATTAGGACATGATTAGTCATGTATCTCCTTTACCTGTGATAGAAATGTTTCCCTCAAAGGGATAAATCCTTTCTCCTCGAGACCCGTAAGTATTTCAGTCCTGCTTTGTGAGGAGTAAATCTTTTCAGCACAAAAGCTTTCAATGTTTCAACTTGTGCATGATCTATATGTATTTTTAGGGACCTTGTCTGAATGAAAAGTATTGCCTTAGCACAATTCTATTTTAAGAATTATCTTAATAAAGATGCCAGGCTTTTATGAAAGGTCATTCTGTCCAAATTGAAGAAAGGTGAAATAAGTGACATATGAAGGAAGATAAACATCTACACAGTCCTTCCACTTCCCCTAACAAGACCATAATTAATTAAAATGAATATTAAGTGTTCTTCTACACAAATTAGTGCCTCAGATTGCTATACGTTGTCACAGTACTCCTTAGGTTTACCCACATACTGCCTTGATCAAAATATGCAGCGTGATTCCTGACCAGACTGCAACACTTAGCCATTGGCGTACCTCTTCATGAAGCATTCACTTGGCTCTTTGCCTACCCCATTATTGCGACTTTCCCCATGTATAGCTTAGGTTATTTCCACTGTATGTGTGATATGGGTGCAACACAAACCTAACCCAAAGGCAGGGAAGCACTGTACGTGGTCAAAAACAGAGATACAGTCAGTTCATGAATGAAGAAGCAGCTGGTTCCTTAGAGTGAGAGAGCATTGTGATCTAGTTTTCTTCAACAAGGTGCAGCTCCACCTCTTTACAACACTGGAGCAGGGACGGGGCAGTCCTGATATCTACAGGGATTTTGTTTTCGATATTGGTGCCTAGAGAGAGAGAGGCCCCCTTTTCTTCTGTATGCAACTCAATAGTTTGACACACATTATGTCCCCTAACATTACTTCTTCTTTTTGACGTCTTCACCCAATTAGTCATTCAATAAATTTATATGTGTTCCCTTTTTAACAGGGCTGTTGTGCTATAGTAATATCAGTCCTTCCTAGTCTGTGGCAAGATTGATGTGAGAAAGTAAAAGGGACCGTCAAAGTGTGAATAAAATGTGTGTTAAAGATGGTATAGGGGTAAAGATTTTGTTAAAGTTGTTAGCGCGCCTGGTCCTTAGTAAGTAAACTTACAAGGAGGCGTATAGGTCGATGAACCTTTTGGATCGCATGGAGTAGCCTAGTCATGTAGTGATTACCGAAATCAATAATCAGCATAAACAACCATTAACTTTCAATTGACAGCATCTATAATCATCTGTTCATGAATAACCACAACTCGGTAAAGAGATTAACAATTTTATTTCCCTATTGATTACAATACTAAATCATCTGTTAGATCAAACTGTATTCAATCAGCTCAATTATTAATTCATTAATGAAACGTCAAATACATAACTCAAAGAAAACAAATGCTTGAATGCTCCTACATAAACCAATAAAAGATTTTGAAGCATGAATAGCAGAGTTCAGCAGATAACTCGTCAGTCATTTGTCACTGTCAACGTCACCCTACCTAATCAAGATTAGCATTAGCATGTGTGACTTCATGCAAAACTATTTAGAGAAAACATGAATTTGGAAAACATCTTTTTAAGTGAGAATCTATAGTCAGCACAGTTGGTACCTAGAAGAAAAGGCACAATTAGTCAGTCACATTTCATACCTACCTATCCACAGAATGGATCAGCAACAAAGTCAGTCTTCGTCTTCAGGTCATCAATCGATCAGCTACCTATCAGGCTCTCAAGAGAATGAGCCCAATGACAGAATGTCAAGCAGTGTCTCCTGATGTCATCAATCCTCCCCTCGCATCTGAAGTTTTCGCCCCTGTCATGACTTTTTATTAAGGTCTCCCAGTCCATCCCCCTAATTCCCAATTGGTCAGTCAGTCAGCAGATATGACTTTAACCTATAGTATTTGTTTACCAAATCTGCAAATTTTAATATTAGTCCTTTCACAAGATGCGGCTTGGTCCTCTATATGATGTCCTCATCATCCGGCTCTTCAGGTATCGAAACTGTTGCATGTTCCTCATCAGTCAGTGCCTCCATTGTTCAAATCCTGGGAAAGTACATTTAGCCTACTCTACACATTATTGTATCAAATTGTCTTCATCATCTCCTGTCCGCCGCTACATTGCAGAAAATTGTAGGTAAGCAATTTTAACACCCGGCAGTTCAGGGTCGAGTCATGCATCCAGCTTCTTGCAACGCGTTTAGTATTTCAGCTGTCTGTGTGCAAGGCCTAGGAAGACTGGGCCACAATTTCAGCTAAGTTAGCACTACAAGTTAAGGTAAAACATAAGTTATACATTTCAATATGACATATTACTGCGTTATTCTTGTATATTTTTCATTATTTCACACAGTTTCAGTTATATTAGTACAATCTCGTATAAGTGTCTGACATCCACCTAGGGCACATTTTCAAACGTGTACATTAATTTTTTCTACGATTAATTTCTCTACAAACTTTTCACATAAACATCATTAATAATTTTCTAATTATCATATCTGCTTCAACAAAGTAATGGAATAGACAAATACAAATAATAGTGTGGGGAGTATGTCTATGAAGCACCAAAGCAAGTCTCTTGCTGAAACTATAAAACATGGGTGTGAGGAAGACTAATGACAGCTTGCCACGCCTTGAAGCAGAATTCAACTTCTGACGCCTCACTCAACTATCTTGTTACCTCAGTTTTGAAAGGCCCAGGCCTATCTGACTCTCCAGACTTGCAATCATTATAATTTCAGTAGTCACCAACACTCACCAATCGAAGCAGATGCACCGACTATCCAGGTCTACACACCTATGGAGAAGCGATGGCAATTCAAACTTTTACAGCCAACTCTCTTTCTCTCTCTCTCTCTTGAGGTAGAGAGAGAAAGAGAGAGAGAGAGAGAGAGAGAGAGAGCATGTAGGTCCCATCACTTAAGTAGGTTTCAATTGCCGCTGTTTGGGCCAGAACCTTCTGGGCACAGGTGAAATTTACAAACATGTCCACATCACCATTGGAAATCCCAATATGTGCCGAGAAGAAGGTTTAGGGAAGAACATGGCAGCCCACAAATCCACCTGTAGGCAGCAACAGGAATGGCCCTGGTCCTTCAATAGTCAAGGGTAGGAGGTGTAGCAAGAAGGACATTGAAGTCTCCCACTTCCACTTAAATCCAGCAATTGGTTGTTTGCTGCGGAATAACCCTGGTCCAAGTACAGCCTTACAGAAGGAACTACAGAGCTCATCCTGCCTAGGCACTAGAAGTCTGAAGATTGAACCCCCCTGAGCCTACCTGTAATAGCTCCCACAGATGTCTAAGACAGACTTTATTTCTGGAAATATGGGAAGAATAAAACCTGCCACCTTTACTTTAAGTGATTATGTGTCTGTCTACATTAACCTAGAAGGTCATACTGAAGTAATGATATCAATATTTAAACATCATGTTAATGCGATGGCTTGGGGAAGTAAATGTCCTAGGGAAACAACAATGTGGACTGCAGGTGTAATTTCCAATTACTGGGTTGTTCCATTTCTCCACATCACTCATTATTTTCTTTTACCTCTAAAGCACAGGTCTTTTACCTCAAGGAATTGAAATAACTCATAGTTTCACTTAAATATTCATGACAAGGAGAACCGTCCATGAACTCCAGTGGCATTACAAGCTCTGATTCCTTATCTGCCAGCTGGAGGTTTGTCTGTGAGCTATTAAGGCCCATATTTATACTTTTTGACGCTAAACTGCGCTAACGCAGTTTAGCGTCAAAAAGTTTTGCGCCGGCTAACGCCATTCTGAAGCGCCATGCGGGCGCCGTATTTATTGAATGGCGTTAGCCGGCGCAAGCAGACCGGCGCTGCCTGGTGTGCGCGAGAAAAACCACGTACACCAGGCAGCGCCGGCGTAGGGGGAAAATGGCGCATGGGCGTCTTAAAATGGGGCAAGTCAGGTTACGTCGAAAAAATCGTCGTAACCCGACTTGCGCCATTTATTTTCGACGCCCATCCCCCATCAACATGACTCCTATCATTGTAAAGATAGGAGTCATGCCCCCTTGCCCAATGGCCATGCCCAGGGGACTTCTGTCCCCTGGGCATGGTCATTGGGCATAGTGGCATGTAGGGGGGCACAAATCAGGCCCCCCTATGCCAAAAAAAAATATTAAAAACAAATAAAAAAATACTTACCTGAATGTCCCTGGGGTGGGTCCCTCCAGCCTTGGGTGTCCTCCTGGGGTGGGCAAGGGTGGCAGGGGGGGTCCCTGGGGGCAGGGGAGGGCACTCTGGGCTCATTTTGAGCCCACTTGTCCCTTAACGCCATGCCTGACCCAGGCGTTAAAAAGCGGCGCAAATGCGCCGTTTTTAGCCACGCCCACTCCCGGGCGTCTCTTTTGCCCGGGAGTATAAATACCACGTAAAGGCCTGGGAGTCATTTTTTAGACGGGAACGCCTCCCTTGCATATCATTAACGCAAGGAAGGGGTTCACGCTAAAAAATGACGCACATTCCGGGAACTTTGGCGCTATTCGCCTCTAACGCCATAGTATAAATATGGCGTTAGTTGGCGTTAGTTTAGCGTCGAATTTGCGTCGAAAAAAACGACGCAAATTCGGCGCAAACGGAGTATAAATACGGCCCTAAATGTTCCAGGTGCTCTAGCTGATCCGTAATGATCATGTTTTGCAGATATCAGAGGAAAAGTAATAATTAATGGTGTTTTTTGCAACTACTTCAGTGGGGAGATTTCCATTGTCATGCAGATGAAATGGGGAGTCGGAGCCTGGCTGGGAAGAAGCAACACCAGCAAAGGACCTGTTGTCAATTTTCTGGCTCCAGGGGTGCCCATCAGCAGCAGTGTAGATTGCCAACTCCATGAGACCAGAAGCGCAACATAGAACAACCGCCTTCACCAGGTAAGAAGGAGCAATCAGTGCCACTCTAACCCCACATGACCACCTGATCCACTCTCACCACATCAGAAACCACAGCAACCAAGTGCTCCATTCACTCAAGAGGATCAATGCCCTCAACAGATCTTCACCAAAGGACTGGACCCAATCAACTCAGCTGAGACCCTAATACTGAACACCTCTATCTGTACAGTCATCTTCCTGGTTGCCTGGAAATACACCATGATACTCCTTTTGAAACCTTGAGCAGACCTAAAGATGCTGGCAAAATATCACCCAATCTCTTTGTGTTGTACCCTGCTAAAGTCCTGGAAAAAAATCATCAATAAGCGACTTGTTGACCACTTGAACAACCACCTTCTTGATCCCACACAGTATGGATTCCAACCATACAACAGCACAGAGACCACTGTCATTGCCAGCACAGATGACAACCAACTGATCCTGGACAGAGGGTACACCGAAGCTGCCATCCTACTTGACTTCTCGGCCACTTTCAACATCAACTCCCACCCCATCCTCATTCAATGCCTCCATGAAGCTCTCATTCAAGGACTTGCTCTCTCCGGATCAGTTCCTTCCTCTCCAGTCACACCCACTCTTTTAGCCTAGCTCCCTACACATTGACAGCTGCAAACCTCATGAGTGGAGTACCCCAAGCATCTCTGCTCAACCTCACACTGTCATCACCTACATGCACCTCCAGCACATATCATGCAAAACCCTGGAATCAACATCACCTCCTATGTCAGCGATACCCAGCTCCTCCTCCCCCTCTCTAATTAAACACTCAGTGCCTGGACCCTCTTCACCACGGAATGTCTGAAGGTACAATTTGAATGAAGATCACCTGTCTGAAACACAGACAAACCAGATGTGGTACTCTTGGAAAACACCTTAGTAAAGAACTCTGCCTGGTGGAAACAGATTTTGGTAAACATTATGCCCAGCAACTCTAACTGAGATCCTAGGAATAGTGGTAGTCAACCAGCTCACAATGACTAGAAAAATCAATGCAGCTGCCACATCCTATTCCCACACCCTCAAGATCCTCCCAAAATCTTCAAATGGATTCTGATCAACACACACAAAATTGTGACCTCAGTAATCAAGGGCACCCTTATGGCCGAGCTCAAAGATATCAAGGCCTTCATTGTTGTGGTTGAACACACATCAACTAAGACAATGTAAGAATACAAGTCCATGGATACACTACTTTCCCTGTTCATGGGCCAACTGACCCCACCAAAAAGCAGCAGTTTGGGGTATGGATGTCTGGAACCTGCAGAGACAGCTAACTGACTTAAAGGATAGGAACTGAAATGACAACATTCACATTTATGGTCTGTCAGATTCAGAACAGAAAAAGATCTGTTGGGCTTTCTGATACCCTTTTTACCTCAGATGCTGGATTTAAGTTTCACTCAACCACTGTGTTGGAGGAGGCACATTCTGGTTGGCTGAGGTGAGGCCCTAGCCAGGCAGACCCTACCACTCCTATCAGGGGTGGGTGATCACACTTACTGTGTAATCTGCGCTCACCCTTGGGTAACTTGGCACAGAGTAGTCAGGCTTATCTCAGAGCCAATGTGTAAAGCACTGGTGCAGCACAACCATACAAAAAGTACACTGAGCCTCACAGACAAGACTTCATACAAGGTGTTTCAAAATACATTTTTATTCAACAAACACATGAATTAACACCACATTAAATTCATGTAAATCTGGGCATAAATCACCTGAAGAAATATCACTAATAGTACGAGACCCACCAGTGTTAAGATAAAATTAGCAGTATGTACATGTAAGAAAAATAATACTTTTCCTTCTTGCACCCACATGTGGGACTACTACTTTGGCAGCACAAGACTCACCACAACGTACACCCAAATTCAATTGAAACCTGTTGTAAGATGCACCCGGTTCCCAGTGATAGCAATGTAGACATATAGAGAACTTTAGCACTTTTGAAATGGTTCTGTGGTCTAGGCAGCACCAGTAAATGTCAATGTCAACCACAATAGTAAACAACATGCACAGCAACACGGCCGCACAGTGAAATCTAACCCAGTCACTCACTCCCACACACTCACTCTGCACCGTTATGCAGTGAATGGATGTCAGCCATGCTGGCCTACATGCATTAGCACACACTCTCTGGTGCTCTGATGTCTGGCAGGTGAGGTGTGAATGAGTTCACAGACTCCTCTTGGACCCAAATCTTCCTCCACCCTCCAACTAGTCCCCACCCCCACAGAGAAAGGAATAAAGCAATCATTACCCAGATATTATGCCACTCACTGCTGGTGGTTACACTTAGTCAAGATCCTGGGAAGAAGGTACAAGGGAAAAAGGGGAGAAAGACTGATCAGGCAACAGTCAGAAAATTGAGGTTTGGTCCCCACACAGGAAGTTCAGTCAGGGCTCTCCACACCGACCATTCAGGGGGAGGTTAGCCTTGGGATACACTTGGGAAACACTGTTCACAGGGCCACTGAGCCAAGCCAGACACACCACTTCACAGATAGTTCCTAAATCGGCACCTCCTAGGACATGAGGCACCATGTCTAGGGCACGATGACTTCAACCTCCCCAGGCGTCCCAGTTGCACACAAAGAATTTACCAAGTTTTGTGCCCTCCTTGTATGGGCACAAGGTCTGGTGCACGATGACCTGAGTCACACCGGATGCTTCTGAACACAGTCGTGAAGTACTGAGTGCAGGGCCTCCATCTGGTGTGTCATGACTTAAGTCTCTATTAGATGATTCAGGGAGTTCAAGTACCTAAAAAGGATTAAGGCCTTAAGGGGCATATTTACAAGCCCCTTGCTCCTCCTTGCTCCTCCCTAGCGTCATTTTTTTATGTTAAGGAGGCGTTAAGGAAGCCTCCACCATGTGTCATATATTTACAAAGTGGAACAATGCATGCATTGCACCGCTTTATAACCCCTTGCGCCACATTATACATGCGCCAGGTATAATGTATGCAAGGGGGGCATTTCCAAGCAGGGAGGCCCAAAAAAATGGCTCAGTAAAATTTACAAGATTTCACTGCGCCATTTTTTCCATCATTTTGAATGCCTGCTCAGGGAAGGCGTTAAAGTGACACTCTCATAATAACCAATGGGCCTCCCTGTGCTTTGCTTAACTAGCGGCATAATTTATGGCGCTCCTCCATACCATGGTGAGCTAGGGGGTGCAGGGTGACTCAAGAAAAGTGACGCATCAGAGCTGACATGCCTCTTGTAAATATGCCCCTACATTTTATACCATGCTGTTTATACCCTTAGGGCCTGATTTAAGGAAAGTGGCGCTGCACTATCTTGAAATATTTAAAAAAATGAAAGATTGTCACCTACACTTAAACCTTGTGCCTAGAAATACAGAGCATTAGTCTTTGACGCAAGAAGGAGAGGGAAAGAGATAAGGAGATGGTTGAATTGCACAATGCAAAATCAAAAAAGCTGGAATCAATCCCAGCTTCCACACTTGAGCAAATGTTCCTAAGCAAATATTTCATTTAACCGTGCTAAATTTTATTCACTATGACTTCTGTGAGCACACTGAACTACATATGTTAGTGCAGGGATGCCCTCACACACAGATACTTTACACCCAGCCTTCAAGGTCTGAAGACCTGACATAAAGGTGACTTATAATTGACCACCTGGTGCAGTGAAAATGGCTGTGAAATAGTGCATGCACTATTTCACACAGGCTGCAATGGCAATCCTGTAGAAGCCTTTGAATGGGCTCCTTATGGGTGGCAAAAGAAATGCTGCAGCCCATAAGAATCCCCTGGAACACCAATGCCCTGGGTAGCTAGGTACCATATATGACGGACTTATAAGGGGGGTCCAGTATGCCAATTTGTAGTGAAATACTGTGTCACCGGTATGTAAGGACAATTTTGGAAACAGAGAGAGCATAAGCACTGGAGATCTGGTTAGCGGGACTCCAGTGACACAGTCAAACAGACTGACAAGTAGGCCACAAACTATAAGCACTGGAGTCCTGACTAGCAGGATCCCAGTGACACAGTCAAAACACACTGACAAACAGGCCAAAAATGGGGGTAACCATGCTAGAAAGAGGCTACTTTCTCACATACCCCCGCTAAACGAAGGACAATAAGGCTAACCTTGACCAGTTGAGACTTTAGTGTCTAAGTGGTGATAAGTGGAGAGTAGATGTGCTATAGAGTAGTTACTCCCTTTATCATCCACTATATGGTTTCTTCCCTGTGGGGAGGTGAACTGCCCTGTTTGGAGATTTTTACCTAGAAAACAGTGGAAGTGTGTACTCTGAGATTCCCTATATGTAAGTTGTAAGAGATTTAAAGTGGGGCAGTGTGGCTGTCCCTCTTTTCCTATGTCAAGACAGGGGTGCTGTCCTAAAGATTGCAATGCTAGACAGGGGTGCTGTCTCATCAAGTCCAGAGCAGGGCAAAACGTTTGTCCATATGGTTCTAAGAGATAACAGGGTTGCTGTTTCTCTTGGATTGGAGCAGGACAGGGCTGCTGTCCTAAAGGTTCCACATAAGGACAGGGCTGCTGTCCTATGTTTTTAGAGGTAATGCAGGGCTGCTGCACTAAAGTTTCTCTGGGAGGACTGGAGGGTTGCTCCAAGTTTAGCAAAACAGTGCAGTTTTGCTCATCTGTTTTAGTGTTGTCACAGAGAGGGACTTTTACCTCTGGGAGTTCAGCTGTGGTAGCTGTGGACTCCCATGGTACAGGTTCCATCCCAGGAGAGGTCTCTCCCACCACAGAAATGGTATCCTCAGTGGCAGGGCTCGGAAGGGATACTTTACCTGTGGACAAAGAGGGTCCGGAGGCTTCAGGGCTCCTTCTTTTCTTTGCTTTTTCATTTCACTTGAAATGAAAGGGAGCAATTCCTCAGGGATACCCAACATGGATGCATGGGTCCTAAACTGTACCTCAGCCCAACCCGAGGCCTCTAGGTCATTACCTAAGAGACAGTCTACAGGCAAACTAGGTGATACCACCACCTGCTTTGGGCCAGTAACTCCACCCAAACTAACTTGCACTACAGCTTAGGGGAGAGACTGAGTGGAGTTGTTAACATCAGTAACCTGGTACTTTTGTCAAAGGAGGTATTGTGCAGGTGACACCGGGTTTTCAGTCACCATTTATTTTAATTGACAGCCTGTACTTATCCATGTTAAGGGGACAAGCAGCCAAGGTGGTCAGGCCAATGCCACCATGTGAGACAGAAATTGTCTTGGGGGTTTCTATACCTACCACAGTTTTTATAATGGACCCAAACTTGAACCCAACTACACCTTTAGTTGTACTATTGCCAGTAGTCCCACCACTATTATTACTACTACTATGGGCACTAGAAGTTGAAGTGGATGTATTAGTAGTAGTAGGCTCAGGGGCTTTACCTGGACAGGGCTTATCCCCTGGCCTATGGCCTTTATTTTTGCACACACAACACCACAACACCAAGGCTTTTTGGTGTGTGCAAAAGAGGAAGAAGATGAGTTTTGATCCCCACCCACAGAAGTGTGTTGTGGACCTGAAGAGGAATCTTTATGTTTATGTTTGTCCCCATGCTTGTCCTGAGATATTTTATCATCTTTCTTCTTTTCTTTGTCACCCCCTGTATGAGCTTTTCTGCTCACCCTTGTTCTGACCCATTTATCTGCCTTCTTTCCCAATTCTTGGGGAGAGGTCAGATCAGAGTCCACAAGATGCTGGTGTAACAAATCATACACACAATTATTCAATATATGCTCTCTCAAAATCAAAATCTATAGACCATCATAGTCAGACACCTTGCTGCGATGTAACCAACCTTCTAAAGCTTTGACTGAACAGTCCACAAAGTCAACCTAATCTTGTGAAGATTCTTTCTTGGATTCCCTGAACATAATTCTGTATTGCTCTGTGGTGATCCTAAAGCCACAAATTAGTGCATTTTTAAGAATTTCATAGTTGTCTGAATCCTCCTCCCTAATGGTGAGGAGTCTGCCCCTCTCTTTATCAGAGAAGGACAACCAAAGTATAGCAGCCCACTGCCTATGAGGGACCCTTTGAACTTTACAGGCCCTCTCAAGTGCAGCAAACCACTTTTGGATATCATCCCCCACCACGTATGGGGGAACAATTTTGTGTAGGTTTCTTGAGTCAAAGGTGTCCTCCCTGACCCCACAACCTCTGAAACTACTACTGTTGCAGCTGGCTGCCACCATGGGGAACTAACCCCAACCCCTGTCTTTCCCTTTCCACAGCTAAGGCCTCCCTATCTAGGGTCAACTGTTGCTGTTTCAGCCTCAGTCTAGCCTCTTCCAATCTCAGGTTTCTGAGTTCCCTGTCTAGGGAGTTATCCTCAGGATTGGATGTGTGAGACCCTTCAGAGACTGAGGTGATATGGGAATGAGCAGAGGCAGATCTTTCCCTAGCTTGTGTACCCTTAGTAACCTGGCCTCTAGGTGTGAAGGGAGTGCTAGTTGTGTGGGAACTCCTCCCACTGCCAGCTACACTAGATGGTTTGCTAGGGGGTAAGATTATGTGAAGGACCCTCTCCTGCATCCTCAGGACCCTCTCCTGATTATATTAGGTTATAATTTCCCTCTCTCGCCTCTTCCTGGTGACCAGACTGCTCCTGGTCATCCTGGAGAAGGAGATTTAAAAGGAAATCCTTATTAGGGTTCTTCCCAATCCTGAGGCTTCTCTCTAAGCAAAGCCCCCTCAAACTTTTAAAGTTTAGGTTCTCATAAGTAGTTTTGATAACCCTAAAGGTGGCCTCAGAGGAAGACATAGTGAAAAGAACTACTTTATCTAACTTTTAGAATTTTAGAATACAAGTGGAAATACTAGGTATACTTTTTGTATAGCTCCAAGTACATAGTACACTTTTCTGTGGAAAGCACCAGTGGCAAAGTGATAAGGCAATTGCAAGTACTTATCCCACCACTTCGCCAACAATGTAGGAGGCCTGCCTGGTTTGTAGTGGGTACCAAAGTTACTTACACCTTATACCAAGTCCAGTTATCCCTTATTAGTGAAATGTAGTCAGTGTCTAGAAGCCAGGCTGTCTAGGGATAGCTGTAGGCAGAGCAGCCAAGGGTGAACTAGGAGACATGCAAAGCTCTTGCAATACCACTGTAGTCACAAAGTACTCACACACATGAAAGACACTACTCAGTGTTACCAAAAATAAAGGTACTTTATTTTAGTGACACAAGGCCAAAAATACTTCGGAGACTGAACTCCCTTAGGAGGTAAGTAAATAACACAATATATACACTAGTAATCAAAAACAGGTAAGTAAAAAGTCAGAAAATAGTGCAAATAGTGAAAATCGCAATAGGTTGCAATTCCCTAGGGGGAACACAAACCATATACTAAAATAGTGCAATGCGAAAGTCGGTTTCCCACCTAGACAAGTGTAGTGTGTAGAGGGGTGCTGGGAGTCTAAGAAAACACCAAAGTTAAGTAAAATACCCCACCCCAGATACCAGGAAAGCAGGAGTAAAACACAGCAAGTTTCCTAAAATATACTAGAAGTCATGATGGAAGACAGTGCAAGAACCAGAAGAGTCTGCAAGACACCAACAAATGGATTCCTGGACCTGAAGAATTGTGGAAGAAGGGGACCAAGTCCAAAAAGCACTGAAAAGTCCAGGGAGAACAGGAACCCCTTCTAACCCGGATGAAGATGCAAAGGGAGAACCACTAGTGAGAAGACAAAGGGGGTCATTCTGAGTTTGGCTGGCGGCAGGCGCCGCCAGCCAAACGGGAACCGCCAGAATACCGCTGCGCTGTCAAAAGACCGCAGCGGTTATTCTGAGTTTCCCGCTGGGCGGGCGGGCGACTGCCAGAAGGCCGCCCGCCCGTCCAGCGGGAAACCCCTTCCCACGAGGAAGCTGCCTCCGAATGGAGCCGGCGGAGTGGGAAGGGTGCGACGGGTGCAGTTGTACCCGTCGCGATTTTCAGTGTCTGCTATGCAGACACTGAAAATCTTAGTGGGGCCCTGTTAGGGGGCCCCTCCAGTGCCCATGCCAGTGGCATGGGCATTGCAGGGACCCCCAAGGGCCCGCGACACCCGTTACCGCCAGCCAGGTTCTGGCGGTCAAGACCGCCAGAGCCAGGCTGGCGGTAAGGGGGTCGGAATCCCCAGGGCAGCGGGAAACTGGCGGGACACCGCCGGTTTTCCGTTTCTGACCGCGGCTGTACCGCCGCGGTCAGAATGCCCATGGGAGCACCGCCAGCCTGTTGGCGGTGCTCCCGTGGTCGTTGGCCCAGGCGGTCCAGGTTGGGGCAGAAGATGTCCCACGCCGGATGGATGAATGCAGTCTGTTTTTTATCACTGGATTCTGCAAACAAGCCTCGGTAAACACAAAGCTCGCAGTTCACGGAAAAGGGCGCTGCCCGGGCCCAGGATGGACCAGGTCGACTCTACCCAGAAGGGGGATACAGAGAGGGTTATCAGCAACTTAGAGAACCCTCAGAAGACCAGACAGTGTACACAGGAGTCCCACAGCACAGGGACAAAGAAGGTGCAAATGGAGGTCCACACAGCATGACACAAAGTATTCCCACGCTGCCCGAGAACCACTCAGGGAGCTGTGTGTCGCAGGATGGAGTGCTGAGGGCCTAAGCTGTGCTGTGCATGAAGAACTTCTTGGAAGATTGCACACAAGCCTTAGCACCTGCAAGTCACATGGTACATGGGGGTACTCTCTTGTGTGGGGAGGCAAGCCCTTACCTCCACCAAAATTGGACAGCTGGACGTTGGGACTGTTGGGGGTCACTTTAGCATACCACCTGTGTCACTGGATCCACGCCTGTCATCGAGAAAGGGGACTCAAACCACCGGTCGTCGCTGCAGAGAGGTGCCTTCTGAAACAGGGAAGTGACTCCGTAACTCCACTGGAGATTCCTTTGGTTCTTCTGGTGCAGGCTGAAGGCAGGCAGTCCGCGGAGGATGTATGACCTGGAAACTGTTGCAGTTGCTGGCAGTAGCTGAAGATACAATGTTGCAGAAGTCGACTAAGCTTCTTTGTTGCAGTTCCTGGAGCAGTCAGTAGTTGATCCGTCGGTAGAAGATGAAGTAAATAATGCAGAGGATGCCTGCTGGAGTCTTGCAATCCAAATCTGAAGAAACAACCAGAGGTGAGAGAGAGGGGGATGGTCACTTAACCATGTAAGCACCTATCAGGAGGGGTGTCTGATGTCACCGGCTGGCACTGGTCACTCAGATGCTCCCAGAGTTTCCTGACCATCCTGAAAACAAGATGGCAGAACCCAGGGACCATTTGGAGGCGCTCTGAGCACCACTCCTGGGGTGGTGATGGAGATGGGAGTGGTCCCTCCCCTTTCCTTTGTCCAGTTTCATGCCAGAGCAGGGACTGGGGGTCTTTGAACTGGTGTAGACGGGATTATGCAAGGAGCGCACCATCTGTGTCCTTCAAAGCATTTCCAGAGACTCTGAGAGGAATTTCAAAAGGAAGAGGATGTAACACCACTCTCTTAAATGAAATACATTGTTCTGCCTTCCTGGGATTGAGCTGCTTAAGCCCCAGGAGGGCAGAAGCCTGTCTGTGCGGCGGCAACAGCTGGGGCTGCAGTGAAAACCTCAGAAGACTGGTATGGCAGTACTGGGGGTACATAGTGGAACCCCCAGGGTGCAAGAAATTATAAAACCAATACTGGAATCTGTATTGGGGTACATTTCCAAGTTGTTAGACACCTTCCATGGCCATATTCAGATCTACCATTGTGAAGCTATACATAGATATTGACCTATGTGCAGTGCACACTTAAAATGGCGTACCCGCACTCACAAAGTCTGGGAAAATGGGCCTGGATGATGTGGGGCCACCTCTGCTAGTACAGAGGTGCCCTCACACACAGCGGTACTTTGAACCCAGGCCTCATGGTCTGAAGGCCTGACATATAGGTGACTTATAAGTGACCTGGGGCGGTGAAAATGGCTGTGAAATAGTGCATTCACTCTTTCACACAGGCTGCAATGGCAGTCATGTAGAAGCCTTTGTATGGGCGCCTTGTGGGTGGCAAAATAAATTCTGCAGCCCATAAGGATCCCATGGAACCCCAATGCCCTGGATACCTAGGTACCATATACTAGGTACTTATAAGGGGATCCAGTATGCCAATTTGTAGTGAAATACTGGGTTACCAGTATGTAAGGACAAATTTGGAACCAGAGAGAGCATAAGCATTGGAGTTTTGGTTAATAGGACTCCAGTGGCACAGTTAAGCACACTGGCAAAAGCAGTGAAACAGACTGACAAGTAGGCACCAATTCATAAGCACTAGAGTCCTGACTAGCAGGATCCCAGAGACACAGTCAAACACATTGACAAACAGGCCAAAAATGGGGGCTAACCATGCTAGAAAGGGGCTACTTTCTCACACACATTGAACTACATATATTAAGAATGTGTGTAAGGAAATGCCAGTATTTGCATAACCGCACAGCAAAGAAGATATCCAGAAGGAAAAAATGTAGACACAACTATCCAAGCGAAAAACTCAATTTCTCACTTGAATTTAATTTCTTTTAATATAGTCAAAATAATTAAATCATAGTGTCAACGAATTACCTGTGCAGCTAGAGAAACTAAAACACCAGATAAAATCTAAATATATACAAGTCTTATACATAAAGCACCACACCCAACAAATACATATGGGCACCGTAATATATAAAGCAAAAGGCTGCTTAAACCATCCAGTGGCAAACAGTAACAAAAACAGGTAGTGACCATAGTCCAAAGAAAGTATCTGGCCTCAGTGAGAGAAACCAATCACTGGAAAAAAGTCCAATACAATCCTCAAGTTATAAATCCAATAGTCCAATGTTCACAAGTTGCAGATTAAATTTTGTATTCAGTTTAACTGACTATTGGCTTTATCGTGGCGTTAGACATTACAGTAGAGACATTGCAGATGAGCTCTGTTTTTCCACATGGTAAACTAAGCTTGTGTTTTCAGTATTTTCTCTTACCGAACACGATAGCATGATAAGAAAGCACATATTTTGTTTGTTTTTCTTCAGTGCAGGGACCAGGTTGGCCTTGGAAGGGGAGCCTTGAAAAGTTGGCCAATTTTCAACCTTTTTTTTCTAACTCTGACCTACAAAAGCCAGCATGTTTTGAATATTTCTATCTGAGAGGGGAGCGCCTTTCAGAAGGCTTTTTCCATGATTGTTTAAGCAATAAAAGAAGTGGCCCTGGTCAGTAGCGAGGGGAATTTCCAAGACCTCTGTCAGGATTGGACGTCAAATGCCTGACACAGACACTTGTCCCATGAGGGTGGATATCTCTTTCTCGCAGTTGAACAGGGGTCATCAACTTGCTGGCATGCGAAAGATGAAGAGCTTGGCAGGCCCTACAGTGATGAATTTTGACTTTATCCTTTGTTTTGCAATTATGCTATAATATAATTACATATATTTGCTGTGTACATTTCATTTGAGAATCACTTTGATATATTTTCCTTTCATTGCTGTGACTATTTGTAAATGTGTGCCTTCAACCTACTAATCTCCTTCATTTTTTTAGGAACCTCTTGGTGGAATAATAATAAATGTCTTCTTTAAACTAAGAAGTGCATTCCAGAGATTTTTGTCACCTCGGTCATTAGTGAAAGCAAAATATTTTGGCGTAGATCATCAGTCTAAAAAAAAAGGAGTTGGAGATTGGAAGTGCACGATTTAAAAGTGTAAAAAAAAAAAATTGTTTAGAGAATTAAAGGAGGCACCACAAACCATGTTTGAAAATGCATGTGAAATTAAACTACCTTATGGTGTTGTGACAAACATGTTTTCTTGTTTATCAGAACTTTCTAAGTTTTGGGATGGGTGCTTGGATAAAACTAAAGTGTTTTCATATCTAGAAAAGGTGCTTTTTGAAAGGAATGATGTCCATTTTGTTCTTGACAGAAGGGTTTGGACACTTTTGCCTGCTTACAGAAAAATACATGAGAGATGTAAACAGTTAGAATATGAAAATAATAATTTACATGAGCAAATTAGTCAGAACAAATTATTGTAAGATAAAACTAAAATTTACAAAGCTGTCACAGGAGAATCTGACTTTTCACATTCCAGTAATGAGGAGGTTAAAAAAGGTGGGGTCCAGTGTGAGCCTTATGAGAAGAGCGTAGATCTTCGTGCGCTGAGCAGCCCATAGTTTATGGGAGGTGTTGAAGTGTATTTTTAAAAAGATTACACTGAGCAAGAATTTGACGATGTTACCGGTATATTCAGACCACTTTTACAGAGTACGATGTGTATAATTAATTCAGACAAGACACAGGTACTGTCGCAAAATGTGCAGGTTCTGGGAATTCAGTGGAATCCAGAACATAGAGAGATGTTGTTACAGGTAAAACAAAAGATTTTAGAGTTTGCTACTATTGGCACAAAGCAAGAGACAGAGAGTTTCATGAAATTGTTTGATTTTTGGAAACAGTATGACCCTCATCTGAGTAAAATCTTAACCCTTTGGTTCAAAGTAACTAGGAAAAAACATGAGTTTGAATGGAGTGAGGAGCAGCTGTGAGCTTTTGATTTGGCAAATGACATAATTCAACAGACATCAGAATTGTGTACAGTGCAAGATGGAAACACTGACTTACATGTAAATCAGGGACAATATGCAAACTAGAGTATGTGGCAGAAACAGGGGAGGACAAGCGCACCCCTGGGGTTTTGAATTAGAAAACTATCTGACTTTGTGGAGCTCTATACTCCTTTTGCAAAACAGCTTTTGACTTGTTAGTGGGCGCTAGTGGATACTGAGCAAATGACATTAAGTTATAATGTAATTCTGAAACCTGAAATACCAATCATGCGGTGGGTGATAAGTTCACTTAAATCTCACCGTATAGGAAACTCACAAGAGACTATTATCATACTTTGGATCTGGTACATACAAGACAGGGCTCGAGTAGGACCGACAGGCACTGCAGCCCTACATGAACAGGTGTCACAAGCCCCTGTGCAGGATTGGGAGAGGGCGCAGGGAGTACCACAGGTAAAAGAGTCACCAGTGAAATTGAGTGCAACATTTGAATTCTTGTCCCCTAAGGATAGAAAGCATGTTTGGTTCACTAATGATTCATTGAAATTTGTGGGTACAAAAAGACAATAGAAAGAAGTATTATACAATCCAGTTACTGAAAAGTTATGGAACACCACAGGAGAAGGAAAAAGTAGCCAATATACAGAGTTGTACAATGTGTGTCAGACTTTAAAGCAAGAGCTGCCTGAGACATGTAATTTTTACACTGATTCTTGGATCACTGCCAATAGATTAGTCGTTTGGCTTTCCACATTGCTTGCACATAACTGGTTCATCATTCAAAGGAAGTGAGGAGCAAAGAGTTGTGGCAGGAAATATGGGAACTGTTAAAACACAGTAAAGTCATAGATGCTCATTGTCTCATTGACTCATTAGAACGCTGGTTCAATTTCCTTACAGACGTCAAAGACAAAAGTTCAGAGGCAGAAGTGCCAACCCAGAATTCTGACTTGGTAGGGATGACTAAGTGGGCGCACAAGAAATGTGGACACCTGGGAGAAAAAGTCACTTACAGGTGGGCAGAGATTAGAGAGATGCATATTCCCTTAGATCTGATAAAAACTGTAATTTTGCAATGCCCTATTTGTCAGCACACACAACTGAGATCTGTCCCACAAACAGTCAAAGATCAATTGGGGAGAGGAAAGTTACCAGGACAGATATGGCAAATTGATTACATTTGGCTACTACTGATTAGTGGTGGGTGTCAATACGCCTATACCGTAGTGGACACTTAGGGGGTCATTACAACATTGGCGGTAAAAGCCGCTTACCGCCGTGCAGAAGACTGCCAACGCACCGCCGCGGCCGCGGAATTCCACCACAGCTATTATGACACACATCTCGAAATCCACCGAAACTCAGACACCCACACAAGTCCGCCACACCAAAGGTCAGTGATAAACTGGCGAAAACAAATCCTCCACCGTCACGCCAACAGAAACACGCACATGCTATCACGACCCACAAATCCACGCAGCGGTCTTTCAAACGCGGTATTCCATTGGCGGTATACACCGCCGCGCTCAAAATACACACACATCTCCAAAACACCGCCACATTGGACAATTCGAAATGCACACACCTGATACACATACACACACCACTCTCACACACCCAACACAATATAAAACACGCACCCATATCACCCACAAACCCCTACGACCACAAGTCACGACCGAAGGCCAGAGAGACAGAAAGCACAGGAACGGAGAACCCCACCACACAGAGGCACACAACACCATCACCCATACAACATTACACGCACAATACACCACACACCACTACACATTACCATACACATCAACACTGACACCACCCCACACATCACCCAAACCACCCCATGTCACGCCAAAGACACCCCCGGTGTTCCGAGGAGGAACTCAGGGTCATGGTGGAGGAAATCCTACGGGTAGAGCCACAGCTATTTGGCTCACAGGTGCAGCACACATCCATAGCCAGGAAGATGGAGCTATGGCACAGAATAGTCGAAAGGGTCAACGCAGTGGGACAGCATCCAAGAAATCGGGAGGACATCAGGAAGAGGTGGAACGACCTACGGGGGAAGGTGCGTTCAGTGGTCTCCAGGCACAACATTGCAGTTCAGCGGACTGGCGGCGGACCCCCACCTCCTCCCCCACAACTAACAACATGGGAGGAGCAAGTCTTGACCATCATGCATCCAGAGGGCCTCGGAGGAGTCGGTGGAGGAATGGACACTGGTAAGTCAAATCTTCACTATCATATCCCCCACCCTACCTGCATGCTATCACACACTCCCACCCTCACGCCCTCTCCTATCACTCAAACTCCTCACATATGTACTAATAATACAAATCACACATCACAACACCAAGCCCTACATGACACAACTAAGCATGGTCACCCCTCACCAAAGCATGCTCACTGCACATACCCATAACAAACCCCTAACCATCATCACACAAACCCACACACAGGAATGCTTGCACTGGGGTACACGCACACCTACCCATTGCACCACTACACACACACATGCAATAATAATGCTCTTATATCCCTGCAGGACCACTAAGGAACGTCACCAAACAGGAGGGTCCAGACATCTCCACTCCACCCACAGAAGAGGCCCACAGTGACGACAGCAGCTCTGCCCTACTGGATCCTGATGACCAGCCCAGACCATCGTGGGCCTCGGGACAGTCGGTTCCCCTTGCACAGGCACAGCCCAACACTGACCTTCCACCCTCTGGTAACACCAGAACAGCACCCACCCAGCGGGCCCATACCTCCGTACCCAGGACACGTCAATCAGCGGTGTGTCCACCACTACAAGGAACCCAGGATAACCCACCACCCCAACAACAACAGGGACCTGGGGACAGTGGCAGTGGGCACACGGCCCAGGGGACGGAGGCACAGGAACACAAGGGAACTGGGAGGGCTGCTGTGCGACAGGGGACGGACAGGCCAAGGGTACCCACTCTCCACGAGGCCCTCTCCTCCATCATGGGAGCATACCACCACTCCCAGGAGACAATGGCGACGGTCCTGGCCAAGTTTCAGAAGACCCAGCGCCTGCAGGACGAACAGTATTTGGGGGTCAGGGAGGAACTCAGGACCATCAGCTCCGCCCTGGGCACCATCGTAGGGGTGCTGAAGGACATACAGCAGACCATGAGGGACCCCGTGGCACTCCAAGGGGCCCCTGACACTAGCCAGGACGATGAATTGCCCACCACCTCCGCCGGCGCTAGTGGACAGGACGCTCCGCCACAGGACCACCACACCAGCACCCCACCCCCTGCAGACGGACAACCACCACGCAAGCGGTCCCCGAGATCCAGGAACAGGACAGAGCAAAAGGGCAAGACCCCCGCCATAAAATGAGACCACCCTGATTGTCCTCCCACTGTCCCACTTTGTTACCCTGTCCATACCTAAACTGCCCCAGCTCCACTTCCTATGCCCATATGGGCAGTGCACCTGTGTGACCAATAGACTGGACTCTGCCATGGACATTCCTCCACCGTCCCCCATCACCATTTTCCAACCCCCCTCCATTTTTGAGCACTTAAATAAACACCCTTGAAGCACAAAACAATCTGGTGTCAGTCTGTGATTTTGTAAATTTGTATTATCAATGACAGTGTCAAAATGCGTTCTCAATTGTAAAGCCAACATACCTATGTCACACATCACAAGTCCTTGAAGGATGTAAGCAGATGACACGCGTCGGTAACCACACCTGTGAAACCGTAATGGAAAGGTACAACTCAGTGACCAAATACTGCTATTAAATGACAGACAGGATAGAGGTAGAATCGGGAAAGTGAATGTAATGGTAAAAAAAAAATTATCACCTGTGTGTCACTGGAAATATTGCTGGATGACTGACTCCCTGTTGTCTGTCTTCTTCCTCAGCTTCATCCTCATCACTGTCCACAGGCTCCACAGGCTCCACAGCTGCCACAACACCGCCATCTGGACCATCCTCCTGCAGAAAAGGCACCTGTCGTCGCAAAGCAAGATTGTGAAGCATTGAGCAGATCTGGCACACCTTCTTTGGTGAGTAGAATAGGGAACCACCTGTCATATGGAGGCACCTGAACCTGGCATTCAGGAGGCCGAAGGTGCGTTCGATCACCCTCCTAGTCCGCCCATGGGCCTCATTGTAGCGTTCCTCTGCCCTGGTCCTGGGATGCCTCACTGGGGTCAATAGCCATGACAGGTTGGGATAACCAGAGTCCCCTAATAGCCACACACGGTGCCTCTGGAGTTGACCCATCATATAAGGGATGCTGCTATTCCGCAGGATGTAGGCGTCATGCACTGAGCCAGGGAACATAGCATTTACCTGCGAGATGTACTGGTCTGCCAAACATACCATCTGTACATTCATCGAATGACAACTCTTCCGGTTCCTGTACACCTGTTCACTCCTGTGGGGGGGACCAGAGCTCCATGGGTCCCATCAATAGCACCTATGATGTTGGGGATATGTCCAAGGGCATAGAAGTCACCTTTCACTGTGGGCAAATCCTCCACCTCAGGGAAAACGATGTATCTCCTTACGTGTTTCAACAGGGCAGACAACACTCTGGACAACACGTTGGAAAACATAGGCTGGGACATCCCTGATGCCATGGCAACTGTTGTCTGAAAAGACCCACTAGCAAGGAAATGGAGCACTGACAGCACCTGCTCTTGAGGGGGATTCCAGTGGGATGGCGGATTGGTGACATCAGGTCTGGCTCCAACTGGGTACATAGTTCCTGGATAGTGGCACGGTCAAACTTGTAGGTGATGATTAAATGTCGCTCCTCCATTGTCAACAGGTCCATCAGCGGTCGGTACACCGGAGGATTCCACCATCTTCTCAAATGTCCCAGCTGACGGTGCCTAGGAAGGACAACAGCGACCACAGAGTCAACAAATTCCCAGGTATGTACCCACAGCTACACAGAACACGACACCAAACACAAAACTGTTCCTGTATGTGTGTTGAGAGTAGGCCTAGCTATGTGTGACGCAGTAGTAAATGAAGCCATGTGGGCCCCTGAAATGGCGGTTGCCTGACCTCTAAAGTTTGACAATGGGAATGTGAGGTAACTGCGCTGGCGTTGTACACCGTCGCGGTAGGTGGTCGTAGACCGCGGCGCAATGCTGCATTGGTTAACATTGGACCCTATGGGTCCCAGGAGCCAATGATGAAGTGCGCTGGCGGTGATGATACGCACCGCCGCGGACGTCACCGCTGCGGACGTGACCGCCATTTTCTATCTGTTCAATCACTCGATACCTGATCTTCGACAGGAGAGGACCTACACTGCAAGTGCTGCTGTGACCTCGGTCTTGAATAGACAATGGCTGCTGCGTCTGGGGAAAGGGCCCCTGCCTTCACTGCTCAGGAGTTGGAGAAGCTAGTAGACGGGGTCCTCCCCCAGTACACGCTACTCTATGGCCCTCCAGACCAACAGGTAAGTACACAGGGAGCACGTTGTATGGGCTATGTCTGGGAGGAGAGGGCTGGTTGTAAGAGGGAAGGGGGCAGAGTGCAGGGAACATGAAGGACTGTCAATGCATGTGCCACATGGCAAGGGTAGGGATGGGGGCCACTCACATCGACGGTGCAGTTGGTAATGACATCTCTTCTTCCCCTGTGCATGTCATGTAGGTGAGCGCCCACCAGAAGAAGGACATTTGGCGTGCCATCGCCAAGGACGTCCGGACCCTGGGGGTCCACAAGAGACGGGGCACCCACTGCCGGAAAAGATGGGAGGACATTCGCCGCTGGAGCAAGAAGACGGTGGAGGCTCAGCTGGGGATGGCCTCCCAACGTGGGAGGGGTGCCCGTCGCACCATGACCCCCCTGATGTTCCGGATCCTGGCGGTGGCCTACCCGGAGTTGGATGGGCGCTTAAGGGCATCACAGCAAACACAAGGGGGTGAGTACAACATCATTCTGGGGACTTGGTGCGCAGTTGAGGTGTCTGAGTGTGGGAGGAGGGCTGTGGGTGTACCTAGGCCAGGCAGAAATACGTAGGCTAGGCCCCTCCGTAATGCAGGGCATGTGGCACTCCACCCCACCTTAGTATTGGGCCAAGTACAGGTATAGATGCCCCTGTGGCATCCATGTGTGCAGATGTCCACCATAGCCATGTAGGCCATATCCCGGGAATTCCATCTGTAGAGGCCAAGAGCACGACGTAGTGCAGGGGGCTGCTGTGTCTGTATTGTCCGCCAACGCTAGCGGTAAGCCATGCACTCAACCTGTCTTTCTTCTGTCGTCCCCTCCCCCTTTTTGTGCTCTCCCTGTTCTTGTGTGCATCAGCATCATCAGGCGGAGGTACAATGGCACCGGAGCACGAGGGAGCTGCATCCCACATGGCCATGGAGGGCCACACCACGGTCTCAGAATGCACCAGTGGGACGGAGGGCGAAGGGAGCTTCACGTCGGTCACCGGATCACCAACCAGCGACACGGACTCGTCCGCCAATGGGAGCTCTCTTGTGGTGGCGGATCCATCTGTGCCCTCCACTTCTACAGGTACAGCCGCCACCTCCCCTACCAGCACCACCCTCCCAGCAGCCCCTCAGCGTTCGCCCCGTGCCCGCTCAACCAGGAGGGTGGGCATCACCTTCGCCTCAGGCACCTCAGGCCATGCCCCAGTTCCCCCTGCTTCCCTCAGTGAGGAGGCCATTGACCTCTTCAGGCCACTCACTGTTGGGCAGTCTACCATTGTGAATGCTATCCAGGGTGTAGAAAGGGAGTTGCAACACACTAATGCATTCCTGGAGGGCATTCATTCTGGTCAGGCTGCCCATCATCAAACCCTGCAATCTCTGGCCTCAGCACTGATGGCAGCCATTGTCCCTGTCTCTAGCCTCCCCCTTCCAACTTCCTCCACCCAGACCCAATCCCCTGTACCCCAGCCTGTCCCAAGCACACCATCAGACAAGCATGCATACACCTCAACACCCAAAAGTAGCTCAGGCAAACATAGGCACCACACAACCCACAGGCACTCACGCAAGCATCACACACACGCAGACAAAGCAACATCCACTGCCTTCACTGTGTCCCCCTCGTCGTCGTCTCCCTCCTCCCTCCCAGTATCGTCTACACTCTCACCTGCATGCACTACATCTACAGGCACTAGGACTCGCACCAGAACACCCAGCACCACACCCCACTCACCTGCACTCACCACCCCCACTCCCATTTACACGTCCCCTGTGTCCTCTCCCAGTGTGTCTGTGACGCCCCCTCCCAAAGTACACAAACGCGGGCACCCACACACCCAACATACATCCACCTCACGACTACCTCCAGTACCTGCACCTGCACCCAAAACACCTAAAGTGACACCTCCTACAACCACCTCCTCTTCCTCTACTCCCTGACCCTCTCCAGCTACCAATCCCAGTGTTCGTCAGAAACTGTCCCTCTGCAACGTTGACCTCTTTGCCCCCACCCCTCCAATTCATCAGTCCCGTAGTAGCGCCTCAGCCAAAAAGACTCCAGTACCAGTGGTGCGTGTTACAGGTGTGTGGAGTGCACCGGCCACCAGGGCTGTCAGTGTGACACGAAGCCAAGGCACTGCCAGTCCACCCCCTGTAAAGCATCTCAAGTTGGAATGTGGCCGATGGGACCGGTGAAGACTCCTGGAGGCAAAACTACTCACAAGGATCCCAGGGGGATTGCAGAGTCAGCTGTGACTCCTCCAAAGGTGGTGAAGTGCCAGAAGAAGTCTGCACAGCCTGGTGAGAGCAGCACGGCGGAGAAGGGCGGCATCCTCCTCGGCGGCCGGGACGCCACCGCCAGCACCGTCGTCACTGGTCAGGAGACCACCGCCGGAGTCAGTGCCCAGGAGGGCAGAAGTATTGTCACTGGTCAGGAGACCACTGCCAGAGTCAGTGCACAGGAGGGCAGAAGTATCGTCACTGGTCAGGAGACCACAGCCAGAGTCAGTGCCCAGGAGGGCAGAAGTATCGTCACTGGTCAGGAGACCACCACTCGAGTCAGTGTCCAGGTGGGCCCCGGCTGCCACAGCCCCGCTGGGCAATGAGGGACCGTCATGCCACACACCAATGCACAGGTCAGAGACCTCCAAGGCAAAGCACCGCTGAACAGGCAAGCACCGCTGGACAGGCCACAGACCGCCATGGCAAAGCACAGCTGAACAGGGCAAGCACCGCTGAACAGGCCAGAGACAGCCATGGCAAAGCACCGCTGAACAGGGCAAGCACCGCTGAACAGGCCAGAGACCGCATTGGCAAAGCACCGCTGAACAGGGCAGAGCACCGCTGAACAGGACAGAGACCACCATGGCAAAGCACCGCTGAACAGGGCAGAGCACCGCTGCAGAAGGAAAACACCGCCACATCAAGCATCGGTATCCCATGTACAGCTGGGACAGTGACGGGACAGGAACTGTCACAGGGAGCCTAATCCAGTCTAGGCACCATTCCCCCTCCAGAACCAGTGGAGAGATCCATCCACTACCTCTGTCCTTAACAGGATGAAGCACTCTGGGCACCAGTCCCCCTACAGAACCAGTGAAGACTGTTATCCACTTGACAGACTGTGGCTTTGCACTCCCCAGGATATGGCAGTGGGCAACCCACCCACTGTAGAGACTTGAGAGACTGTGGCTTTTCACTCCCCAGGATAATGCAGTGGTAAATCAACCCACTTGTGAGACTTGAGAGACTGTGGCTTTGCACTCCCCAGGATGGTAAAGTGGGCAACCCATCCACTATAGAGACTTGAGAGACTGTGGCTTTGCACTCCCCAGGATAATGCAGTGGAAAACCCACCCACTTGTGAGACTTGAGAGACTGTGGCTTTGGACTCCCCAGGATGGTACAGTGGACAACCCTCCCACTATAGAGACTTGAGAGACTGTGGCTTTGCACTCCCCAGGATACATCAATGGGCATGGAGCCCCGTCATGGATGTGGCGTGGTGCTGTAATCTGGCTGAGGTGCCCCCCCTTCCCCCTGAGGTGCCTGTTGTATTTCTATCTGATGCCCATGCAGTGTTCTCTCCGTTTGTGGACAGGTATCTTGTGTGGGCCTCGCCCATGCATTTTTGGCCCAGTGGTGCACGGACATTGATATGTGTATATCTGCACTACTTCTTGTAATGTATATACTTTTGAATGTGTTTATATATATCTGTATATATTTTGTACATGTATTTTGATATATTACAATGTTTGGACTTTTGTCTTTGCATTCTTCCGGGGGGGTTGTGGGTTGTTACTATGATGTTTGGAAATGCATTGGTGTGTGTGTTGTAGTGTGCGAGGGTGGGGGTGGGGGTGTTGCGTGTGTGTCCCCCTGACTTTTGCCTCCCCCCTCCCCTATGTCGTAGGTGCAGTACTCACCATTGTCTTCGCCGCCGGCGGCGCTGGTGTTCGTAGATGAGTAGGAAGACAAGGGCAGGGAGGATTTGTAATTCCGGCTCCCTGGTAGCCTCCTTCCTCGTGGGATGTGTAGAGGTGAGCGTTTTCCCATTGCAAAAGCTGTTTCTGACGTGTTTTTATCCACGGTGAATCCGCCCCGGAAAAGGTGGCGGATTGGCGGGTTGTGATACTGTGGGCAGTACATTGTCTTCCGCTTGTCTGTTGGCGGTGACCGCCGCGCTGCTTGTCTGTACCGCCGTGGCGGTCGGAGTGTTAAAGTGGCTGTCTTTGTTGGCGGTTTCCGCCACAGTCATAATTCCCTTTTTTTGTCCGCCGGCCTGTTTGCGGTATTACCGCACCTTTAACACCGTCTGACAGGGTTGTAATGACCCCCTTATTCTGGATACTTGATTGCTGTCCTTTGCAAATGTGCTACTAAGCACAATACTATCAGAACTCTGAACTTGTTAATGTTATACTATGGAGTACCACTCCAGATCTAAAGCAACATTAGGTCACACTTCAAAGGTAATTTAGTACAGGACTACTGATCTCAGCACAATATTGATTGGATATATCATATTCCTTATTTTCCACAGGCCTCAGGACTGATTGAGAGAATGAATGGTTTACTGAAAGCTCAATTGCGAAAATTATCTGATGGAACTTCGAAAAACTGGAGAGAGCATTTAAATAAAGCCCTCCAGGTTCTGAATAATAGACCATTAACAAATGCTGAGACACCTTTGATGCAAATGTTAACTCCAGCTTTGCAAATACAACCACATGTGGCCACCAATACCATCCCATACTGGGAAATAAAATCTGGAGCATTAACTCCTTACAGAGCCACACCCAAATCTGCAGGTCTTGACTTACATGCTTTACAAGCTTACAGACTAAAATTCCTAGACATAGCGCTGTGTGAAACAGGTATTGGAATATAGATTCCCCCAGAGCATTTTGGATTGATTGCTTCCAGATCTGTGTTGGCCCTTAAAGGTATTCAGGTTTTAAGGGGAGTGATTGATGCAGATTACCAAGGAGAAATCAAAGTTATTCTGTTAAATAGTGAAGAAGCTGATTCATTCATACAGATTGGAGACAGAATTGCCCAACTTGTCATAAGTGCAGTGTATGAAGGTTTGGTAAGGAAGGGGACTGCCCCAGCCCTTCTGACAGTGCACGGAAAGGGAAGCTATGGTTCAGCAGATAAAATCCTTAGTGCTAAGGTGTGGGTTGAATCCCAATATGGCCCTCCAGAACCTGCAGAAATTATGGCAAAGGGCCCCAATAACGTCTTGCTGACTATAAAACAAGGAAGGGAAAAAGGAGAGCACATTTCAGATGACAAATGTTATTTGCAAGAAAAGTCATACCTGTTTCTTTTGCAGATCCTACTACGACTTGCCACTGACCATGAGTGTGCTGTGTGGTCTCCCTTTGTGCGTTTGCGTTTGGGATCGGGGGAGAGGCCGCACCCCCAACCTGAACCTGATTGATGACTTTTGTGCAACGCTCCTGCTGCTTTTAAAGTACAAAAACCTATGGATCCATTTAGTGCTAATTGCGTCTCCAATTCAAGTTCTACATGGGAACAATACAGAGTACCATGGATGTTCTGTCAACTTGTTTAATCACATTCTTCCACTGGAATTAACTAATGGCTTGTTATCATCTGGTGACTGCTGCCATTATCATTAAGCAAAATTGCCAGTTAGCTGGCTGTTTTCTTGTGGAAACCTGACTTTCACTTATATTTCAGCAAATCTTTCAGGTGGACCGTGTACCTTTACATAATTAGAACTCATGATGTTTCCATCTAATTCTACACCAACTTACTATCCTAGAGACACTATTCAATCAGTTATTATTCCAATCATAATATATAAGCTTTAATCTTTTCATTGTAGGTGTGTCTTATTTGAAAGTTTATAAGATCAATACGTTAATCCACTTCCATTGCTTCACAGTTATTGCTTTTATTATTGCATTATGTTGCTGTATACAATACAAACCTAATGTGCTTAGGATGTTTTATTTTTCTTTGAAATAAGAGAAAAGTAAACACAGTCATTGGTCAGAGGGTGGAGATGTAGTGAAAATAGGTAGCTTTGACCACTGACTTCGTGTTTCACCACTGTGCATATTAGTTGTTCAATGTTCACCAGTTGCATATTACATTTTGTATTCAGTTTAGCTGCCTATTTGCTTTATCGTGGTGTTAGACATTGCAGTTGAGACATTGCAGATGAGCTGTGTTTGTCCACATGGTAAACTAAGCTTGTGTTTTTCGTATTTTCTCTTACCAAACATGATAGCATGATAAGAAAGCTCATATTTTTTTTGTTTTTCTTCAGTGCAGGGAACAGGTTGACCTTGGAAAGGGAGCCTTGAAAAGTTGGCCAATTTTAAATGTTTTTCTTCCAACTCTGTCCTGCAGTAGCCAGCAAGTTTTGAATATTTCTATCTGAGAGGGGAAGGCCTTTCAGAAGGCTTTTTCCATGATTGTTTAAGCTATAAAGGAATTGGCCCTGGTCAGTAGCAAGGGGAATTTCTGAGACCTCGGTCAGGATTGGACGTCAAATGCCTGACCCAGAGACTTGTCCCGTGATGGGTGATATCTCTTTCTCGGAGTTGAACAGGGGTCATCAACTTGCTGGCATGAGAAAGATGAAGAGCTTGGCAGGCCCTATGGTAATGAATTTTGACTTTATCCTTTGTTTTGCAATTATGCTATAATATAAATACATCAAATTTGCTGTGTACATTACAGTTGAAAATCACGTTGATATTCTTTCCTTTCATTGCTGTGACTATTTTTAAACGTGTGCCTTCGACCTAATAATCTCCTTCATTTTTTTAGGGAGCTCTTTGTAGAATAATAATAAATGTCTTCTTTCAATTAAGAAGTGCATTCTAGAGATGTTTGTCAGCTCGGTCATTAGTGAAAGCAAAACAAGGGCGTTGTAGCTCTGAGTGTCTGCTGGCATCTAAATGTAGATACCTCCAATCCTGGATGTTCAGGGGTACACTTTGTGCACAGTGGGGAGGGATGTTCTTATCTCCTGCAGCATGCTGTTATCCCTCTGCTCCATCGCACCACGCAAGGTCATAGAGTATGGATCCAGCTGCCACCTCCAGGTATGAAATAAGTGAAAATGTGAGGGATGCTTCCTTAAATGCTGTACATGGAAGACCTGTGAACTTGAACTCAGTACTGCATCTTAGGGGAAGAAAATCTTGTTACCAACAAAGTACAGAAGCATGACCAATCACTGTATGCCTTCAAATAATATCACACAGTTGTTGGCCATGTTCTGCAATACATCTGCATCTGTACTGTCTTTCAAAGTAGGGCTTTAAGGACAGTCCAAACTGAGGCTCCATGACCAGAAGAATATTGCATGCTCCAATGCGGTTTATAGTAGTAAACAGCATGAGAGCCATGCCAAATTGGTTGGAGCAGCTGAGCTCAGCAGTCTGAGGGAGACAAGGGGGATGTGCTGTCTTCCCCAGCCCCTTAACACACTGCAAGTTCAAGAGGCCTAAAATATATATGGCCTGGTTAAACCAAAAAAATACGGTTCTCTCCATGCACTGTAGGGGAAAGTGAAGCACTCTCCAGGTGCTTTCAAAAGGCAGGGGACACTCAACGCATGCCCAACTGCAGGAAGCAGCACCACTACAGCAGAAAGGCAGGTGGAAGGAGGGCACCCCACCCACCCCTGGAAACAGCTGTGGGGACACAGGGCTACATGGCCTAAGCATGCAGGACAGCACAAGGGTTCAAAAGCAGTGGCAGTCCATCTTAGTGACCTAGCAGGCCACAGGTCAGCACAACAGCAGGGCAGTCCCAAGGCGGTTCCTAGCAAATCCTTCCAGGATCTAGTGCCCAGTCCATCAAAGTCCATGTATGTTATTGAAAGTGGAGACAACCCCCTGACTATTCTCCCTTGTGGCTGGTGTAGGGTGGGTCCCAGAGGACAAACACTACAGACATTATATTGAGGCCTTGGCACCTTAAAGAGACAAAAAGTTGAGAATGGATGTTAGACACAAAAGACCATCATTTACAGGGAAAGAGTACATCAGTCGAGTTTCCACTCACGTTGTGGGTGGCCTATGTGACAGTAGTCAAGGGGGTTGGTCTCACCATGATGGCGCAAGGAAACTAACTAAAAAGTGACAAATTGAAGACTCTTGAATGTGAGTATTTGTCCCTTGAGTCTGGCATACTTGATGGGGAGAGATCAGAGGGAGTCCACATCATAGCCCTGAAGCAAAATCAGTACTGAGACCTGGACCAGGAAGCTGCAAATAAGCACCATAGGGCAGCACAGCATAACATCAATATATTGGGGGACGCAACAGGAAAAATGTTGGCCTGGCTGGACAGGTATGAGGCAGCAGATAGATGGGTACCTGGGATCCAGAAGGAGTCAAGGTAACTTGGTAGCGGTGGACAAACCATAGCCCAAATGTCTGGAAACTACTGTGGGAAAATCGATTATGCAAGGAATTTTGCCACAAAAAAACAAAGAATGAGAGCTCTTGGTTGACAAGCCCCACCCAGCCTCACTACAGAGGATAGGGAAGCCTTAGAAGACGCACTTTCCCTGGTGAAAATTGTAAGAGGCATCAGGGATGTGAAGCCCATCAAAGTATCAGGGCCCAACGGGGTAACAATGGAACCATATAAGTTGACATCTACTTAGCTTACCTCACATCCGAAGAAGATGTATGAGAAAAAATATCAATGACCTAACCAAGCATCCAAGAAATAACCACACCAATTCTTGCCAAATCATGTGAAACAATGGGAACTGATGAGACATCTCCTACAGAAACAATCTGCCATTCCCCAGTATATGGTAGTCCAAACCTGACATCAAGTCTCCCAAAGGCACCTACACATACTTGATCATGGGATCACAAATGTGCAGGTGTATGTCTGCAGGAGACTATGCAGCACAGTGCAGATGATCCATCATGAGGATGTAAGATCACCAACCAACGCCCCCTCAAAATCCTAAGTAGGCTACATTGATCCTTGACACAGTGAAGGGCCTTCTGATTGCGTACAGTGAACTGAGCTGAGGTGACCACAGTCAACCGGTGTTCACTCAAGCAACAATTGCCATTCAAATTACAAATTGGTGACTAGGGTGCCATCATTGCATGAGAGAACCTCTGCCATACAAATTGTATTCAATTTCATCAATCAGCCAATAACATATATGTATGAGTAATTCACTTAGAAAATGCATGTTGTTAACACAACAAACCTAAATGTATACACACATGTCCGAGTTAGGTGGACCAAGCTTGTTGCTGTCAATTAGCAGATGGACAAATGTGTACAAATAACTTCATTATATGTGTACGTGCCATATGATTACTTACAACTGATTATGACAAGTACAAATGTTCCCCCATTGTTAAACATGTGTTACACAGATATGAGTACACAGATTTGGAACAATGGCCTATAGATAAGGTAGCTGTATACGAGATATGGTATGTCTCCAATCCCTAAACACACCACTGTATCATGTAGCACTTATCAGACATGATACATATGTTATCACACATAATATATGTCAGATAATATAGCTATAATCACACGTTAGCATGCTATCTCCAACATTTTGCATGCATGGGGAACCATACGTTACATGTGTTGCTCTGCATCATTCACTCTGCTCCTTACAACACACCTGAGTGTGCATATATGTGCACTCACATTGAAATGGCTGATACGATCTTAGGTCATCCTTACTCAAGAGCATCCTTAGTGAAATATTTGTTAAGGGCATGATATGGCAGAACATGTATTGCATATTGGCCTTCTCATCTTATGTTTGGTATAGTAACATACAGTCGGAATTCTAATATGACAGTGTGGTAGACCAACAACATGAGTAGCATCCCATATGTACACTCAACACACATGTGTTAACATGTATGTGGCTAAGAGTCTTCATACCCAGGCACATTTATAAACTGTATCAGTCCTCACATGCATCACCCACACATACATACATTTGGTAACATATTCCTATGTTACCGGTACACAATAAAATGCACATGCACACACATTTAGCCATACCATACAAAATAGCCCCTGTAACAAGGAATGTGAATGTGGGTGCACTGTCAGCCTTTCCACCTAAATCCACTCTTGGACGTTATGCGTCAACATTTTTGATGCATATGGTGCATATCCATACAGCGCAAATAAGTAAAATGACACCTGGCACCATGCGCGTCTGAACTTTTTTCCTGTCAGCCTTCCCTTAAAAATCCACGCATGCCTGCGTCAAAAAATGTGACTCATACCATTGTCCTACAAACATAACAAATTCAAAAAATGACGCCTGGCCTCTTCGCGTCAATTGCAAGTCGACAGGCCTTGTCAGCCTTCATGGTAATAATCCATGCATGGCCGTCATGCCTAAAAAAAATGACGCACTTCAGGAAACGTGACGAATACACCCAGGAAGTGATGTAACAGGACTTCCTTGCTACACACACGGTAAAGTGAATTTACTTTCCCTTTTACTTGACAGTCTATTCTGTCTGTGGGTGAGAGAGGTTGTGAGAGAGGTTGTGTGGAGCTGCGGCAGGTTGAGGAGTGGTGGTTGGTGAGAGTTTTCTCCTGTTGCTGTTTAGTCCATTTTGATGTATTTGTGAGTTTTCTGTAGTGTAATTGTCCTGTCACTTTATCATTATTGTCAGGTGTTTGTCTTGGGGTAGTGTTGTGGTATTTGGGGTTAGATGGACTTATTTTACATATTTGTTTGGGGGGTAATTGGTTGCTGTGGAAGGAGACAGCAGGATGTCTGGGAAGGGAAGGGCCCCAAGCATGAGTCCAGATGAACTGGGGGGTTTATTTCGTTAGTGTGCCACTCCCACCCCAACATCTTGGGAATGGGTGGCCATGTGATCATAGGCTACCCTGCCGAGGTCAGGAAGCTGCGATGGGAGAAGGTCCTGTTTCAGCTGAGTAGGATCTTCAAAGTGGACCACACAGACCACCAGATAAGCACTGGTGGGCGGACCTCATTGCTAGGGAAGGCGATCTCCTGGATCACCTAGTGGTTCGGGTTGACAGACCTGTTGGTAAGTAAACCTGTAGCATTGCTAAATTCACCTTTCCATGTGCATGACAGTATGGCATAGGGAAAATAATAGCATTTCTTGAGAAAGGTGAGGACAACAAGGGGCAGATGTAAGGAAAGTGATGCTGCACCCAGTGCAGCGCCACTTTCCTTGTACCCATTATCACCCCCCTACTGCCACCATGTGTGTGCTGTATCTAAGATTGGCGCACATATGGTGGCAGTAGGGGTTGCTAAGGGTGCAAGGAAAGTGGCACTGCACTTGGTGCAGCAACACTTCCCTATTATCTGCCCTTAAGCTTTGCACAATTAGCAATTGTTGGAAAATGGGTTATTGGTAAGGGCAGGTAGGTACCTACACTTAGCAATAGGCCACTAACCTCCACTTAGGTCCAGTTAGGTCTCAGTAAATTAAAGCTAGCTCAACCCTTGGTAGCTTGGCAACGAGCGTGAAGGCTTAACTTAGGAGACAGAGTGTAAAGCATTCAAATTTCACAAAACAGTAAATAAATAAAACCCAGGAAACAGTTTAAAAATCCAAAACCAATTTATAAAAATAGATAATAATTTTATCTTTAAAATGACACAAAACTAATAAAATCGGATAAGGGGAACCGGAGATATTAATTTTTAAAGAATGATTGTTTTTTAGCGCCTAGAAACAAAAAGCGCCAATTGGGTCATCTGGTTGCACCTCGACCGGGGCAAAGTCAAAGTTTAAGGCCAATCGCGATGGAGCCCCGCTCGGCTACAGGCCGCGGAAGGCCTTGGATAAAAGTTAACCTTCACACTTAGGCCCTCATTACAACCCTGGCGGTCGGTGTTAAAGCGGCGGTAAAACCGCGGGGGAAACCGCCAACAAAGATAGCCACTTTAACACTCCGACCGCTACAGACAAACAGCGCGGCGGTCACCGCCAACAGACAGGCGGAGGACAATGTACCGCCCACTGTATCACAACCTACAATCCGCCACCTTTTCCGGGGCGGATTCACCGCAGATAAAAACATGGCGGAAACAGCCATTTCAGAGGGAAAACGCTCACTTCTACACACTCCACGAGGAACAACGACACCATGGAGCCGGAACTCCATATTCTGCCAGCGATAGTCTTCCTGCTCCTATACGAGGATCATCAACGCCGGCGGCGAAGACAACGGTGAGTACTGCACCTACAACATAGGGGAGGGGGAGGGAAAAACACAGGGACACACACAACCAACATCCCAACCCCCACCCCGACCCTCACCCACTACAACACACACACCAATGCATATCCAAACATTACAGTAACAACCCCTACCCCCCCGGAAGAATGCAAAGACCACAGGAAATGAGTTGAACCATTATAATATATCATTTACAGTAACTAAATATATACATATATATGTATATATATATATATATATATATATATATATATACACATTAAACAAAATATACACGACGATTAGTAGTGCATCTAATGCACCATTCATTGTCCGTGGACCACTGGGCCCAAAATGCATGGGCGAGGCCCACACTAGATACCCGATCAAAACGGAGAGAACACTGCAGGGGCATCAGATATAAATACAACAGGCACCTCAGGGGGAAGGGAAGGGGGGGCACCTCAGCCGGATGAGTGCACCACACCAGATCCACGAGGGGGCTCCATGCCCATTGATGTATCCTGAGGAGTGCAAAGTCACAGTCTCTCAAGTCTCTACAGTGGGTGGTTTGCCCACTGTACCATCCTGGAGAGTGCAAAGCCACAGTTTCTCAAGTCTCTACAGTGGGTGGTTTGCCCACTGTACCATCCTGGGGAGTGCAAAGCCACAGTCTCTCAAGTCTCTACAGTGGGTGGCTTGCCCACTGTTCAATCCTGGGGAGTACAAAGCCACAGTCTCTCAAGTCTCTAAATTGGGTCGGTTGCCCACTGTTTAATCTTGAGCAGTGCACAGCCACAGTCTCTCAAGTTTCTACAGTGGGTGGTTTGCCCATTGTTACATCCTGGGGAGTGCAAAGCCACAGTCTCTCAAGTCTCTACAGTGGGTGGTTTGCCCACTGTACCATCCTGGGGAGTGCAAAGCCACAGTCTCTCAAGTCTCTACAGTGGGTGGCTTGCCCACTGTTCCATCCTGGGGAGAGCAAAGCCACAGTCTCTCAAGTGGATGCATGTCTCCACTGGTTCTGGTGCCCAGAGTGCTTCATCCTGTGCAGGACAGACGGAGTGGATGCATGTCTCCACTGGTTCTGGAGGGGGACTGGTGCCCAGAGTGCTTCATCCTGTGCAGGACAGACAGAGTGGATGTATGTCTCCACTGGTTCTGGAGGGGGACTGGTGCCCAGAGTGCTTCATCCTGTGCAGGACAGACGGAGTGGATGCAGGTCTCCACTGGTTCTGGAGGGGGACTGGTGCCCAGAGTGCAGCACTCACCCCGTGACGGTCCCAATTGCGTCACTGCCCCTGCCGCTAATGGGCTAGCGGTGCTCACCTTGGCGGTCTTTGCCCTGTTCAGCTGTGCTTGAGTTGGCAGTTTCTGACCTGTTCAGCGGTGCTTGAGTTTGCAGTTTCTGACCTGTTCAGCGGTGCTTGCCCTGTTCAGCGGTGCTCGCCATGGGGGTCTTTGCCCTGTTCAGTGGTGCTTGAGTTTGCAGTTTCTGACCTGTTCAGCGGTGCTTGCCCTGTTCAGCGGTGCTTCACTCGGTTGTCTTTGCCCTGTTCAGCGGTGCTTTCCCTGTTCAGCGGTGCTTGCCATGGCGGTCTTTGCCCTGTTCAGCGGTGCTTGAGTTGGCAGTTTCTGACCTGTTCAGCGGTGCTTGCCCTGTTCAGCGGTGCTTGCCATGGCGGTCTTTGCCCTGTTCAGGGGTGCTTGAGTTGGCAGTTTCTGACCTGTTCAGCGGTGCTTGCCCTGTTCAGCGGTGCTTCACTTGGCGGTCTTCGCCCTGTTCAGCGGTGCTTGCCCTGTTCAGCGGTGCTTGCCATGGCGGTATTTGCCTTGTTCCACGGTCCCTGGCCTGTCCAGCGGTGCTTGCCAAGGCGGTCCTTCATTGCCCAGCAGGCCTGTGGCTGGCGGTCCTTCATGGGTCAGGTGGGCTGTGGCTTGCGGAGCCCTCCTGGCCAGTTGGGCTGTGGCTGGCGGTGGCCTCCTGGCCAGTGACGATTGGGCTGGCCTCCTGGGCAGTGACTCTGGCGGTGGCCTCCTGGGCAGTGACTCTGGCGGTGGCCACATGGCCAGTGATGATTGGACTGGCCTCCTGGGCAGTGACTCTAGCGGTGGACTCCTGGCCAGTGACGATTGGGCTGGCCTCCTGGGCAGTGACTCTGGCGGTGGCCTCCTGGCCAGTGAGGATTGGACTGGCCTCCTGGGCAGTGACTCTGGCGGTGGCCACATGGCCAGTGATGATTGGACTGGCCTCCTGGGCAGTGACTCTGGCGGTGGACTCCTGGCCAGTGACGATTGGGCTGGCCTCCTGGCCAGTGACTCTGGCGGTGGACTCCTGGCCAGTGACGATTGGGCTGGCCTCCTGGGCAGTGACTCTAGCGGTGGCCTCCTGGCCAGTGATGACTGGACTGGCCTCCTGGGCAGTGACTCTGGCGGTGGCCTCCTGGCCTTTGACGTTTGGGCTGGCGGTGGCCTCCTGGGCAGCGGGGATGATGGCGGTCTTCTCCGCCGTGCTGCTCCTCCCATACTTTGGAGATTTCTTCTGCCCCTTCCCCACCTTGGGAGGAGTCACAGCTGAGTCCACACTCCCCCCGGGACCCTTGTGAGCGGCTTTGCTGCCTGGAGTCTTCCCCCTCTCCCGCCGGGCACTGTCCAACTTCTGGTGCTTCACAGGGGGGGACTGGCTGTGCTGTGGCTCCGTGCCACACTGGCTGGCCTTGTGGCCGGTGCACTCCACATAGCTGTAACAGGCACCACTGATCCGGGGATTTTTTGGTTGAGGTGCTAGTACGGGACCTATGAGTTGGAGTGGGGGTGGGAAAGAGGTCAAGCTTGGCCAGGAAAAGTTTCTTAGGAACACTGGGACGGGTAGCTGGAGGGGGTTTGGGAGTGGAGGAAGAGGTAGTGGTTGTAGGAGGTGTACGTTTGGTGACTTTGGGTGAAGGTGCATGTGCTGGAGGCTGTTGTGAGGTGGATGGCTGTTGGGTGGGTGTGTGCCTGCATTTGTGTATCTTCAGAGGGGCATCACAGACACACTGGGAGAGGACACAGGGGACGTGTAAATGGGAGTGGGGGTGGTGACTGCACGTGAGCGGGGTGTGGTGGTGGGTGTGCTGGTGCGGGACGTAGTGGCTGTAGTGGTAGTGCATGCAGGTGAGAGTGTAGACAAGACTGGGAGGGAGGAGGTAGACGACGAGGAGGGGGACACAGTGGAGGCAGTGGATGTTGGTGTGTCTGCATGTGTGTGATGCTTGCGTGAGTGCCTGTGGGATGTGTGGTGCTTATGTTTGCCTGAGCTTCCCTTGTGTGGTGAGGTGTGTGCAGGCTGGTCTGATGGTGTGCTTGGGATAGGCTGGGGTACAGGGGATTGGGTCTGGGTGGAGTAAGTTGGAGGGGGAGGCTAGAGACAGGGACAATGGCTGCCATCAGTGCTGAGGCCAGAGTTTACAGGGTTCAATGAAGGGCAGCCTGACCAGAATGAATGCCCTCCAGGCATGCATTTTTGTGTTGCAATTCCCTTTCTACACCCTGGATGGCATTCAAAATGGTAGGCTGCCCAACAGTGAGGGACCTGAGGAGGTCAATGGCCTCCTCACTGAGGGCAGCAGAAGTGACTGGGGCAGGGGCTGAGGTGCCTGGGGCGAAGGTGATGCCCACCCTCTTGGGTGAGTGGGCACGGGGCAAAGGCTGAGGGGCTGCTGGGAGGGCGGTGCTGGTAGGGGGGGTGGCAGCTGTACCTGTAGAAGTGGGGGGCACAAGGATCTCCCATCGGAGGACGAGTCCGTGTCGCTGGTTGCAGATCCTGTGACCGCCGTGGTGCTCCCATCGCCCTCCGTCCCACTGGTGTATTCCGAGTCCGTGGTGTGGCTCTCCATGTCCATGTGGGATGCAGCTCACTCATGTTCCGGTGAACTGTACCTCCGCCTGATGATGCTGATGCACACAAGAACAGGCAGACCACAAAAAGGGGGGGGGACGACAGAAGTAAGACAGTTTGAGTGCATGGCTTACCGCTACCGTTGGCAGACAATACAGACACAGCAGCCCCCTGCACTACGTCGCGCTGTTGGGCACTACAGATGCAATTCCTGGGATATGTCCTACACGGCTATGGTCGACATCTGCACACATAGATGACACAGGGGCATGTATACCTGTACTTGGCACTCTACAGAGGTGGGGTGGGGTGGGTTGCCACATGGCCTGCATTACGGAGGGGCCTAGCCTACGGAACTCGCCCTGGCCTAGAGAAACCCACAGCCCTCCTCCCCCACCCAGACACCTTCACTGCGCGCAAAGTCCACTGAATGATGTTGTACTCACCCCCTTGTGTCTGCTGTGATGCCCTCAAGCGCCCATCCAACCCAGGGTAGGCCACCGCCAGGATCCGGAACATCAGGGGGGTCATGATTCGACGGGCACCCCTCCCACGTTGAGAGGCCATCCCCAGCTGAGCCTTCGCCGTCTTCTTGCTCCAGCGGCGAATGTCCTCCCATCTTTTCCGGCAGTGGGTGCTCTGTCTGTGGTGGACCCCCAGGGTCCGGACGTCCTTGGCGATGGCACGCCAAATATCCTTCTTCTGGTGGGCGCTGACCTACATGACATGTACAGGCGAAGAAGAGAAGTAATTACCAACTGCACCGTTTAAGTGAGTGGCCCACATCCCTATCCTTGCCCTGTGGCACATGCATTCACAGTCCTTCATGCATGCAGAACTGTGCCCCCTTCATTCTTACAACCAGCCCTCTCCACACAGGCACAGCCCATTCAACGTGCTCCCAGTGTACTTACCTGTTGGTCTGGAGGACCTTAGAGTAGCGTGTACTGGGGAGGACCCCGTCCACGAGCTTCTCCAACTCCTCTGCAGTGAAGGCAGGGGCCCTTTCCCCAGACGCACAAGCCATTGTCTCTTCCAGACCGAGGTCACAGCAGCACTTGCAGTGTAGGTCCTCTCCTGTCGAAGAACAGGTATCGAGTGATTGAACAGATAGAAAATGGCGGTCACGTCCGCAGCGGTGCGTACCATCACCGCCAGTGTACATCATCATCGGCTCCTGGGACCCGTAGGGTCCAATGTTAACCAATGCAGCATTGCGCTGCGGTCTTTGACCCCCTACCGCGACGGTGTACAACGCCAGTGCAGTTACCTCACATCCCAATGTCCCACTTTAGAGGTCAGGCAGCCGCCATTTTAGGGGCCCACATGGCCTAATTCACAACTGCGTCACACAGACCTAGGCCTTGTCGCACAACACAAATACAGGCCTGATTCTGTGTATGAATGGTGTTCTGTGTAGACAGTGGGTACATACCTCTGAGTTGTTTGACTCTGTTGTCGCTGTTGTCCTTCCTAGGCTCCGTTCGCTGGGACATGTGAGGAGATGGCGGAATCCTCCGGTGTACCGACCGCTGGTGGACCTGTCGACAATGGAGGAGTGACATTTGATCATCACCTACAGGTTTGACTGTGCCACAATCCAGGAACTGTGTGCCCAGTTGGAGCCAGACCTGATGTCAGCAATCCGCCATCCCACAGGGATCCCCCCTCAAGTGCAGGTGCTGTCAGTGCCCCATTTCCTTGCAAGTGGTTCCTTTCAAACAACAGTGACCATGGCATCAGGGATGTCCCAGCCTATGTTTTCCAACGTGTTGTCCAGAGTGTTGTCTTCCCTGCTGAAATACATGCGGAGCGACATCGTTTTCCCTCAGGTGGAGGATTTGCCTACAGTTAAAGGTGACTTCTATGCCCTTGGATATATCCCCTACATCATAGGTGCCATTGATGGGACCCATGTAGCTCTGGTCCCCCCCCCACAGGAGTGAACAGGTGTACAGGAACCGGAAGAGTTATCATTCCATGAATGTACAGATGGTATGTTTGGCAGACCAGTACATCTCCCAGGTAAATGCTGTGTTCCCTGGCTCTGTGCATGACGCTTACATCCTGCGGAATAGAAGCATCCCTTATGTGATGAGTCAACTCCAGAGGCACCGGGTGTGGCTATTAGGGGACTCTGGTTACACCAACCTGTCATGGCTACTGAACCCAGTGAGGAATCCCAGGACCAGGGCAGAGGAACGCTACAATGATGCCCATGGGCAGATTAGGAGGGTGATCGAGCGCACCTTTGGCTTTCTGAAGGCCAGATTCAGGTGCCTTCATATGACAGGTGGTTCCCTATTCTACTCACCAAGGAAGGTGTGCCAGATCATCGTGGCCTTCTGTATGCTTCACAACTTGGCTTTGCGACAACAGGTGCCTTTTCTGCAGGAGGATGGTCCAGATGACAGTGTTGTGGTAGGTGTGGAGCCTGTGGACAGTGATGAGGAGGAAGCAGAGGAAGAAGACATTGACAACAGGGTCTCAGTTACTCAGCAATATTTCCAGTGACACACTAGCGAGATCACATTCCTGCCTACTACAAGTACTTTCACACTTCTACCTTTATCCTGTCTGTCTGTTTCAAGCAGTATTTGGTAACTGAGTTGTACACTCCCCTTACGGTTTTACAGGTGTGGTTTCCAAAGTGTTTTCATCTGCTTAGATTCCTCATGGACTGGAGATGTGTGACATAGGTATGTTGACATTACATTTGAGAACGCATTGTGTCACTGTCATTTCTAATACACATTTTCAAAATCACAGACTGACTCCAGATTGTTTTGTGCTTCAAGGGTGTTTATTGCAGTGCTCAGTATTGGAGGGGGGGTTGTAAAATGGTGAGGGGTGATGGTGGAGGAATGTCCATGGCAGAGTCCAGTCTATTAGTCTCACAGGTGCACTGCCCATATGGGCATAGGAAGTGGAGCTGGGGCAGTTCCAATATGGACAGGGTTACAAAGTGGGACAGTAGGATGACAATCAGGGTGGTCTCATTTCTTGGCGGGGGTCTTGGCATTGTGCTCTGTCTTGTTCCTGGATTTCAGGGACCGTTTGCGGGGTGGTTCTCCGTCTGCAGGGGGTGGGGTGCTGGTATGGTGGTCCTGTGGCGGTGCCTCCTGTCCACTAGTGCCGGCGGAGGTGGTAGGCAGTTCTTCATCCATGCTAGTGTCAGGGGCCCCTTGGAGTGCCACAGTGTCCCTCCTGGTGTTAAGTGTCTCCTTCAGCACCCCTACGATGGTGCCCAGGGTTCCCTGAACCCCAAATACTGTTCCTCCTGCAGCCGCTGGGTCTCCTGAAACTTGGCCAGGACCGTTGCCATCATCTCCTGGGAGTGGTGGTATGCTCCCATGATGGAGGAGAGGGCCTCGTGGAGAGTGGGTTCCCTAGGCCTGTCCGCCCCCTGTCGCACAGCAGCCCTCCCAGTTCCCCTGTGTTCCTGGGCCTCCGTCCCCTGGACCGTGTGCCCACTACCACTGCCCCCAGGTCCCTGTTGTTGTTGGGGTGGTGGGTTATCCTGGGTTCCCTGTAGTGGTGGACACACAGCGGATTGACATGTCCTGGGTACGGAGGTATGGGCCCGCTGGGTGGGTGCTGTGCTGGTGTTACCAGAGGTTGGAAGGTCTGTGGTGGCCTGTGACTGGGTGTGGGGAACTGACTGTCCCGAGGCCCACGATGGTCCGGGCTGGTCATCTGGATCCAGTTGGACAGAGCTGCTGTCATCACTGTGGGCCACTTCTGTGGGTGGGGTGGAGATGTCTGGACCCTCCTGTCTGGTGACGTTGGGCAGTGGTCCTGCAGGGGTGTAAAAGCATGATTATTGCATCTGTGTGTGTCATGGTGGGCAATGGGTGGGTGACCGTGTACCCCAGTGCTAGCACTCCTGTGTGGGGGCTTGTGTGATGATGGTTGAGGGGGGTGTTATGGGTATGTGCAGTGGGCATGCTTTAGTGATGGGTGTCCATGCTTTGTTGTGTCATGCAGGGCTTGGGATGGGTGGTTTGTATTGTTAGTACATTTGTGAGGAGTTGGAGTGATAGGGGAGGGGGCGAGGGTGGGGGTCTGTGATAGCATGCAGGTAGGGTGGGGGATATGATAATTAAGATTTGACTTACCAGAGTCCATTCCTCCACCGACTCCTGCGAGGCCCTCAGGATGCAGAATAGTCAAGACGTGCTCCTCCCATGTTGTTAGCTGTGGGGGAGGAGGTGGGGGTCCGGCGCCAGTCCGCTGTACCGCAATGTTGTGTCTGGAGGCCACGGAACGCACGTTCCCCTGTAGGTCGTTCCACCTCTTCCTGATGTCGTCCCGATTTCTTGGGTGCTGTCCCACTGCTTTGACCCTGTCGACTATTCTTCGCCACAGCTCCATCTTCCTAGCTATGGAGGTGTGCTGCACCTGTGATCTAAATAGCTGTGGCTCTACCAGGATGATTTCCTCCACAATGACCCTGAGCTCCTCCTCCGAAAACTTGGGGTGTCTTTGCCGTGCCATGGGGTGGTGTAGGTGATGTGTGGGGTGGTGTATGTGGTGAAAAGTGTGGTGATATGTAGTGGTGTGTGGTGTTGAGTGCCTGTGGCTGCTAGTTTGTGGATGGTGATGTCTCTCTCTGGCCTTCTTTCAGAATTTTTGGCCGTAGGGGTTTGTGGGTGATGTGGGTGTGTGTTTGATATAGTATTGGGTGTGTGGGAGTGGTGTGTGTATGTGTATCAGGTGTGTGTATTTCGAATTGTCCAATGTGACAGTGTTTTGTAAGGGTGTGTATATTTTGAGCGTGGCGGTGTGCACCGCCAATGGAATACCGCGGTTGAAAGACCGCCGCGTGGATTCGTGTGTCGTGATAGCATGGGCATATTTCTGTTGCCGTGACGGTGAAGGATTTGTTTTCGCCAGTTTATCACTGACCTTTGGTGTGGCAGACTTGTGTGGGTGTCTGAATTTTGTCGGATTTCGGGAGGTGGGTCATAATAGCTGTGGCGGAATTCCACGGCCGCGGCGGTGTTTTTGCGGTCTTCTGCACAGCGGTAAGCGGCTTTTACCACCAATGCTGTAATGATCACCTTAGTCTTTTTTACAAAGAGTTTCTTCAGAGGGACAAACCTGCCAGTCCAATACGACCTCCTGGAGCCCTTCTCCGGATACGCGATGCGGGAATCCTCGGTGGAGATTTTTACCTTCGGACTTAGTCATTTTTTCGAAGTGAAAATCCTTCGACCTGGGTAAACCTGGATCTTGATCCGACGTCCCTGGATCCCTCCTCAGATACAGAGGCTGGGAGGTACCGGTCAACTTTTTACCTTCGGACTTAGTCTCTTTTTCTGAGATTTTCTTTACCAGGATGAACAGAAAATCAGGCCGGGTCGCGGTTGAGGCAAGCCGGCTAGAGTTGCCGCAGCGGGTCGGTCCCTCTATGGAGCTTTTTTTCAAAAGTTCTCCAAACTTCTCCAAACTTCTGGGGCTTCTCCCAGATGTCCTTTTAAGGTTCTTTTGAGGTCCACAGCTCACCTCAAGGGTCCAGAAGTTCTGAGATGGTCCTTGGGGGGTGCAGACTACAACTCCCAGAATGCAACTGGCACACACTCCTTTTTGGCCACTGGGCAGTGGCCAGCTGGTTGATTTCTTCAGAAGTTGGTGCAGGGGACTCTGGTTAGCAATTTTTCACCTGTAGCAAACAGGGAGTCCCTCCTTCAACTCGTTGAAGCCAGGCAAAGTCCTTCTTGTGGTGTAGCCCAAGTTTGCAGCTGGTGCAGTCCTTCTGAGTGCAGGTTCCAGGTGCAGGCCAGGGGTCCAGCAGGGCAGTCCTTCTTCTCCTTTGGTTCTTCCTTGTTGGAATCTGATGGGGATCTAAGGTGTGGGTGCAGGTCTGCCAGTTTTATCCCTGCTCCTGGGTGAAAAGCAGGGGGGTCCTGGTTCTCCAGTCAGGTGCTGGGTCCTTCCCCCTGTGATAACCATTTCCTGGGAAGTGTAGCAGAAATCAATCACAGGAGGCAACATTCTCCAAAAATCCATCATGCCTGAGTCTGAATTTTGGAGGTTACATCTGGCTGAGCCCACCCACTGGTGTGGCTAAAAATCATAAACACACCCCTCTCCTGCCCTCTCCTAATCTAATCAAGAGGGCACCTAGATGTCTGGGGTTGCAGGATGTGGGGGTGTTGCTGGTTGCTCCATTTGTCCTTCTCTGCCTTTGAAGACCAGTTTGACAGCCCTCCCCCTTCCTGCCTCACCATCTGCTGAGGGGAGATTCCCACCCACAGGCACATTCCTTTGTGTGAAGCCAGGCCACTTCACACCTCAACCATGCAGCCTGGCCAGGCTGATAGAAGCTGGCCAATCAGAGCACATCAGCAAAAACAATGCAGGACTGAAATTGGCAACTTTTCAGGTAAAGTTTAAAACTCTTTACCTGAACAAGTTATATTAAATACAACAACTGGAAGTTGTGGGATTTATTACAACAATTAATTTGATACCAGACTCTTGGTATCCATCATTTAAGGAGACCTTATAAATTAAAATAAAGTCTCCCCATTCTAGCCTATGAAGGCCATTTACTACAATGAGGGGAAAACGAATTTGGCTGTTTTTACCTCAACAGGGCTTATAAAACTATTTTTATAAGGTCCCTGCTTTTAGTTACATGGCACCCAGCCCTAGGGGCACATAGAGCACACCTTAGGGGTGACTTATATGTAACAATAAGGTCGTTTAAGACTTTGGAACTACTTTTAATTCCAAAGTCGAATTTGCATATAACTTTAATTTAAAAGCAGCCAGCAAGGCAGGCCTGCCTTTAAAATGACACTTGGCACCTCAGCAGTGCACCTATAGGTGCACTACCTATGCTGTGGTCCCTAAACCTACATGCCCTACCATATACTAGGGACTTATAGGTAGGTTAACTTAGCCAATTATAATTAGCCTAATTTGCATGTCCATTTTACACAGAGCACTGGCCCTGGGACTGGTAAGCAGTACCCAGGGCACAGCCAAGAGTCAGTAACCACCAGTACCTGTCCAAAAAGTGTGGGGGTGACCAGGGCAAAAAGGAGGACTTTCCTACAGCAGTGACTTGTCACCCAGTAAGTGTGACATATGAATCAGAGACATGTATGTATGGGTGAGTCACATTGCTATATACGTTTATGCGTGATGCGTGCTACCGATGTCTGTGTGACTGACATGTTGTAGATGCCAGTGAGTAATTCCGAACACTAAGTTGACTAGGTCACTCAACTAAACAAGTTGTCCATGCTAATCTTTGTTCCCAAATCATTAAGCTAAGTTTTCCTGTCATGTCTTGCAGGCGGACCTCCAAACTACATCATACGAGAGGTTTCCACTTTTTTAGGCCCCGATGCAAACAGTAAGTGTCACCTTGTATATCACATATTTACATATGGTGTTATGTCTGAGAGGGTTTGTTGTGTATTAAGCCTGTACAAATGGCATGTCTGTCAATTTCGACACCATCATCTATCCTTGGGTATCGACATCCTGTCTGATGGTATGCTGAAGATGTGGAGCTTATAGAATGTTGCACAGGAGCTAACGTGCTGCCATAGATTAGTGGGTCTCAGGAAATGTTTTGTATGGCCAAAAACACACTGATGTCAGTCACGATATGTGTCAGAGGTGCTGGCTCTCTTCAATGCTTGGATGTAGCAAACATACGTTTTCACAGCATCTGTTCCAGCACTGAGTGCCACACGTTGCACAAATTTAGTCAGGACATGGTACAGTACATGTACCTGGGTATAGCCCTCCAAGAGCCTTTTGCTAGGAGACACTTGCACCCCCAGTGCTTCACTGTTCTCCAATAATGAAATAAGGCACCAGACGTACAAGGAGCTCTGTTGAGAAACACAACAGTCAGTCAAATATATCATTTAGATTTGTACTCTTCTCCAGATGGATGTGGGACAAGTCTATGGATTGTAGCGAATAAGATGTGTGCAGATGAAACAACAGGTTTTAGCCATCATGATAGTTGTGAGCAAGCATGATCACTTCACATGTGTATGAAATGTGCATGATGATTGTTCACCTGGTAGTTAGGAGGTGTATCAAGTTTGTACACAGATAGGGGCAGATTCAGGTAAATAGGTGCTGCATCAAGTGCTGCACCACTTCTCTTGTGGTCCTTAGCTCCTCCCCATCCTCCACCATATGTGTGCTGTATATGATGTATGATGCACCATGGCTCTGGGTCTGTGCTAAATGTTGTTAACATATTGATGGACATGATGTACCATTCATCGTTAGTGCAAGAGTATCTAATGCTAACCCTGGACTGTACATAGGGGCCCATTGTGACCAATGTTGTGCCTTAGTTCCAGCTCTGAGCTGGCATTAAAACTAAGAATACAAAATGAGCAGCTGAATCTCTGACATTGCAATGTGCCATTTTTGTAGTCACCCAACAGGGTAATGCAAACCTTGGAACAGGCCTAATGGTGGGGCAAGGGGTGACAAAGTGGCACAATACAGGTATTGCACCACTTTGTTGAGATTCTGCTGACCATTTGGCCTTCTTCTGCCTTGTTTGTGTCATATTGCTTATGACGCTAATGTAGTGGAAGGAGGCCCTAGACCCTCTCACATCTTGGCCTTAGTGTGCAACTTTGGAGAACCATTATCCCGTGACATGTACCAAATACCGGAGATGCTTGCTGGGCAGATTTGCATGGATTGGATCTTGCCCTTATTGCTGGCTTATTGCTTGACAACATGCATCATCACAAAATGCTGTTTACTATGCATGCTTGTTCTTCCTCTACCCAATGCAGTTACTGATGACATGCTCTCCTCATGTTTTAGCTGCCACAATGACTCCAGTTCAAAAACAGAAGTTCACTAAACAAGTGGAAGGGTTCAGGCACATTTGCATGGTCCAGCCTGGTTACAGGAAACTGATAGGAGATACAAGAGAGAAATGTCATCTCGGGCATGGAAGGCCTTCCCTAATGGTGGAACAGCCAAACATCTGAAAACCACCTCAACTGCAGGAGTGTCCTCAGTACCCAGCATCCGTGGTGCTCCTTCAGGTCCGGCACCCTCAGTATCTGCAGCACATCAGACAGCACCACGACAGCAACCACCACTTTCCACTGGGACCAGCTTTGAGGCAGAAATATATATTTGTTTAGAACATAGGATGAGTTAGTATGTGTGCAGGTTAGTTCATGTTGTCTTACATGTCTATTGTTTCATAAGGGGGCTGGGGGGACAATGTTTATTGAGTGACATTATGTGTAAGTTAAGTTTAGAACAGGATAGATAGCTGTAGGGTTAGGTTAGCTTAGTGTAGGTTAGTGAGTAGGTTAAGTGTTTAATAGTTTGTGTTTTTAGGTACCAATATATCCTCTTATATTTCGGATGAATAGGTGTCCTTGATGATTGGCTGGGTGTACTCATGTCTGCACTGGCCAAGCTGAGGAAATGCCTTCAGGTCTGCATTCAGTATTGATTTACATGTATGGCTATGTGTATCCCCAGTGTCCAAGGACCTGTCAGATTGGCAGAGCAATGACATCAGCTACTCAAGACAGTTTTCAGCACAGTTACTGACACTCTGATTGTGTATGGATACCATATATTTGACACGTAATGATGATACATCAATTATCATTTTGCACATTGAATGCAAGTTTATTTGGGGTATGGAAACTGGCAAATTGACAGCTGTTGAATATGCGCTTCAGTTCCTCGAATATTTGTTGTATTAGTACATTCATCAGGGACATATCCTGACACTTGAGTTCTGAACCATTTATGGCATATGTGAACTTGCATGGAAATAGGTTCAATACATGCCTGTGAGGCTCAGTAAGGTGTTTGTAGTCCACAATACTATCGGTCACCTTTATTATGTTTGAGTCCTAGAGTGTGCCTTTATGTCTGACAGTGAGCCACACATGTCATTTGGTTCTGTTCTCATTGACATTGCTTCACACAATGCAGACATCTCTATGAGTTGATTAAACACTGAAAAAAAGTGCATGACAAAAGTAATTATGTTGATTTATTACACGTGCAAGTTTATTTCCCAGTGCGGTACAATGTCCAGTTCACTGATCCCATGAGATATCCTGAGCCATTTTAAGTACATTCAGAGTCCAAGGGTGAGGGGCATGTCATGAGACATGGGTTGGAGATGTGTGCACTAGTGAGGAGGTGTCCAAATTGACAATAGGTAGAAATTGAGACAATGGCAGTCCATAGCATATAAGTCAACAGTGGTTGAGTGAAGAGGGCACATTGACAGCTGTCACAACACTGGCCTGATCTTAAGCAATGAACTAAGAAGATACTGTCCATGTAACACAGACTGGTGCTACCGGATGGTTTTACGTGTGAATGTTGTTCCTTTAACATCTTCATCTTTTGATGTGTGTGGTGGCTCCTGTGCCATTGGTGATGCTATTGTTGAGGTTTAGGGGGCCAGCACACATCAGGGGATCGAGATGTGGAATCAAAGGTCCCGTTAGCTGTCATTTGTGGGAACACAGAAGGCATCACTGAAGCAAGGAGGAACTGCTGATTTCCAGTAGTAGGCAGCCGTGTCTTCCCTGAGGGAGGCCACTTCCTACTGCATGGACTCCAGGGCATTGTGTATTGCCCCCAGCCTGTTATCTATCATGCTGCTGCCACTTTGGGAGCGCAATTGTTGAAGCTTCTGCCTCATGACAGCAGATATGTCGACCAAAGACTGCTGGAGTCCATGTAGCTGGGAGCTGGTGCCTCTGATGGCAGCTGAGTTGTCCTTATTTGGACTGAGGCACCTCTGCACTCCAAGCTGCCTGCCATGGTTGTCATCCCCACCCGCACTTGCTTGGCCAGCTTCCCCTCGACTGCTACCACTGTCCCTGAAAGGTGATGTCTGGGTCCTCAGAGTCCAGGGCTGTGGCAGGACTGGTTGGTGCTGTGTGTTGGTAGTCAGGTGGTCCATATGGAGACCCTGCACCCCTGTGTGTCCTTCCTGTGACTAGAGGTGGTGTCTGGAAGGAACCTAGGACATTCTGGAGAGTCTCTTCATTGATGGGCGGCAGCTGGTCATCCATGTCATCTGTAAAATCCAGGACAGGCAGGTCGGCAGGAGGTAAGGCATCATCCTCTGCAATGGGATAGTGAAATGTCAATCTTTGACTGTAGTGGCTGTTGACATGGCTCATCATTCAATTGCTACTTTTGGCTCAGTGAAATATTACAGACCTCCGGTTGTAGTTGTTTATTATGTATTGTATTGTAATCGTATTTATATAGCGCTTACTACACCTGACGAGGCATCAAAGCGCTTTTCGGTGAGTAGCACGCTACTCTGGAACCCAACAAGAATTAGTGATGGATTAGTATCAGGAAATAATGAGTACAGTTTTAGTATTATTATGAGTTAATTTGAGCCGCGTATATGAGAGTTTGTTAGTTAGATTGACTGCAGTAATGGAGGGGTGGAGGAGGAAAGAAATCCAGAAGTGTTAATTGGGAGTATATCCTTCATTTACTCAACCCAGAGGCTTGAGATGAGTAAAGGGGGATGGAGGAGGGAAGAGTATGTGGAAGGGTTAAGGAGAGCGTAGTAGCAGGGTGAGATAAATGTGGGAGAATTTAGTAGGGTTGTGTGGGAGGTCACAGTAGTAGAGGGAGGTTTGGTGAGTTAGATGTGGAAGCGGAGGGAAGAGCTTATGCAGAGTTGTTTGGGAGATGAAAGTAGTAGAAAGGATTTGGGATGAGGCAGAGTGAGAATGGAGGATAGTTTGATAGAGACATGACATATGATGATGGGTAGATAAGTGTGATAAGATGAGAGCCGGAATTCATAGATATCTAGTATAACAACCTACCCAGGAGCCATGCAATGACCCACGAACATGCCAAGCACAGAAACAACATATACACATACATACATATATATATATACATACCACACATACATACACACACATACAAACACACAAGAGTACACACATATGCACATACAAACCATAATTAGAACCATGGGTAAAATATACTTAGTCAAACAGGTTTAAGGAGTGTGTGTGTATTTTATTATGACATAGCAGCGATACATATTTTCTAAAGAACTATACATAACTAGAAATACACATAATCTGAAAATAAATATTTATCAACATAGGCATATGCAGTCCATAGTTGTTTGAATATGGTCGTTATGAAGGAAAGAGCCAACTCTTGAGTAGTTTTCTGAAGACAAGAAAGTTATCTGTGGCTCTTATAGTTGGGGGTAATGAATTCCATAGTGTGGCTGCTTGAACGGAGAAGGATATACCACCTATAGTCTTTTTCTAGTATGGTGGTGTTCTAAGGCGTGTGCATGAGCTTTGCATGTCTCCTAGATAAGTCTTGGCTGCTCATCCACAGCTAATCTCTAGAGAGCCTGGCTTCTAGACACTGCATACACTACACTAATAGGGCATACCTGGCCCTGGTATAAGGTGTAAGTACCTTAGGTACCCACCACACACACCAGGTCAGCTTCCTACATATGTGCTGCCATCTTCAATTTAGAAAGGGGCTAACAGCTTGGCTCTTCTGTGTTACCTTTGTTGCTTAATTACCTCCTTAATTCGTCAGTGCCAGGGCATCACCTTTTGGGTAACAGAGGTAATACACAAATCTCTTCATTATTCATTCTTTCAAGTACAATGCCAAAACAATGTGTGTTTGAATTCCTATTCGAATTCCACCCCTAACCACTTGTTCAGGCTGCCAGCTGGGAAAATCTATGAGGATTGCTTCATTGTTGGAGCTGAGGGAGGGAGTTTGTATGCAAAGTTAGTAGGCTGAACTCTATGCAACGAAATACTGCTTACGTAGCCTCTGTCTTATAAATAAAATCATTCTAAAATAATTACCTTTATCCCGTGGATGAAAAAGTATCTGTACTTTATTCTGAAGAGCAAAGTCACAACAGTGCAGCTGTCTGGAGGGGATCAAACTTTTTTGGGGGGACTGAGTCCACTGAAATACTTATCTCTCAATACAGGGTAGATGCAAGGCAAGAATGTAGAACACTAAAGTGAAACCAGCTAAAAAACATTTAATAGGAGTTGGCTTACACCAATTAACCAGAAAGTAAATGACACTAGTCTATTTTGTCTACCAATAATGTTTTCAGATGTGAAATATCTGTCTTTAAAAAACTTTAACATGAAAGGCTAAAGTAATGTGAAAATAAAATATGACACTCACACTTACCAAAAAACATAGAGCATCGTCTTTTAAAATGCCACTTCGATACATGGTCTGGGAGTTTGTCATTACGACTGCCACAGCTCCATAATGGTTTCACTGAACTCTGGGATGTTTGGTATCAAACTTCTCAGCACAATAAACCTACACTGATTCCAGTGTTGGATTTATTGAACAATGCACCCAGAGGGCATCTTAGAGATACTCCCTGTATCTGACAGACTGACTGTTTTGTGCCAGCTTGCCACCAAGAGATGAATTTTTGACCCCCATGGGATGAGAGCCTTTGTGCTGACCAGAAACACAACCTGCACTGGGTGGAGGTGCTTCACAACTCCCCTCTGCAAAACCTAACACCTGGCGGTGAGCCTCAAAGACTCAGGCCTCCTGTTAGTGTCCCAGGGTACTCCACCTGGTATAGATGCCCCCTGACATCCTCTGAGAAGCCGGCTGGCTCTTGACCAAGTGAGCCTTACTTACAGCCTGGAACCAGTGTAAGGTGAAACACCACAGGTGTCCACCACACACTGCACCAGCTTCCTACAGAGGGTTCCAGGGAACTAGCATCTTAGTAAAAAAATAAAAAAAATAATAATAATAAAGTCACTAGAAAGCCACTACAAATATCGGGTTATCTTGGATGGTGGTAATTGAAGTTACATACAAATCCTCTGCGATTGAAGACAAGTTAAAGTCCAACAACACTATCAACTTAGCTGCGAGCGATATCTGTGCTGGTATTGAGGTTTCAACTGGTGCTTAAGAGGAGCTGAACTCAAGGTAGAGTTCAGAGTTGAGGTAGATAGGCACAGTCCAGTTGGGGACAAACCAGCTGGAAGCCACCACAAAACCTTGCAGCCCTAGATGGATTGAGAGGTACCAAAAAGCTGGCTCAAGGCCAATCTCCACTCTCTGAGCTGTTGTGGAGTAGTCATTGGCCCTAGGGAAAATTGACAGTGAGAGCAAAGTTTGGCTCTCTTTAGAAGTGGAGGATAGAGACTGCAGCCTGGCAGTACCTGGTGTGTTGGGAGCCTGAACAGCTAAAGTGCCAAGGAGTAGGAGAACCATTTTTGGCTTTACGTTGGCCTTTTTAAATTGAGATTCGTGACTTATGGGCATGTATTCACTCACTCTTGTGGCTGATCATTCTTCAAACAGGAGTGACTTACACAATAGCGAATTTTGACTTTGCAACAGAGTATGGTTTTTGGTTAATCTTGCACAGCAGTCACTACTGAGGGATGCTTGCAACTGATGCAAAGACAAGAAGGGTGTCCATCAGACATCTGCAATCAGTCTCCTCATGATTTGAAATAGTTTTTTTCAAGAGTGTCATCCCTTAGACACAGAGACCACTGAGGAAAAAAACCTGTCAAAATGACTGATGTGAGCAGATGGAGGTGGTAGATTATAGTGGCACCAACATCTCATCTGGGACAGTGCCAAACCAGATTTGGTGTGTGCAGATGCCCAGCTGACAAATTTCTACACTTACCCATTCCGTCTCTGCCATAACCCATTGCTCCCATTCCAGCACCACCACCAGCAGTTGAATTCAGAAAGAGTTCAATATAACGAAGTTGAATATTGCTTTTGTGTTTGATGGCATGTGTAGCTGTAGATATACATGCTTTGAATAGACTGAAAAGCAGTCCCTTCCTAAACTAAGCGGTGGCTAGTCTGTAGGAGTTGGAGTAGCTTGAAATAGTATTTTAAGCACTGGTTGACTAACGTTTGCTTGTTGGCAAGATAACATATCCACACAGTACTGCTTAGTAAATGTGTGAGGTGTGGACCATGAGGCTTCTTTGCATATGTCTGCCATTGGTATATTTCTTAAGAATGCCATGGAAGCTCCTTTCTTTCTAGTAGACTGTGCTTTAGGAGTAACTAATAGCTCTCTTTTAGCTTTAATATAGCAAGTTTGAATACACTTTACTATCAATCTAGCTAACCCTTGTTTTGAAACAGGATTATCCTTATGAGGTTGCTGAAAAGCCACAAACATTTGTTTAGATTATCTTAAATCTTTTGTTGTATCTATGTAATACATGAGAGGTCTTTTGACATCAAGAGTGTGAAGTGCTCTTTCAGCAACTGAATCTGGCTGTGAAAAGAAGAATGGCAATTCTACTGGCTGAATGGTATGAAATGGTGAAACCACTTTGGGTAGGAATTTTGGGATTGTCCTAAGTACTATTTTATGTTTGTGAATTTGAAAGAAAGGTTCTTCTAAACTGAATGATTGAATTTCACTAACTCTTAATAAGGAAGTGATTGCTACTAGGAAAGCAACCTTACTTGAGAGAAACAGAAGAGCACAAGAATGCATGGGTTCAAATGGTGGATCCATAAACCTTGTGAGCACGATGTTAAGATTCCAGGCAGGAGTTGGTAGTACTCTAGGTGGAATAACTCTTAAGGCTTTCCATTAAAGCTTTTATTACAGGAATTCTAAACAGAGAAGTATGCTGTCTGTGTTGGAGGTAAGCTAATAGTGCTGTTTAATGGATTTTGAAAGATGATATGCAAGATTTGCTTTTTGTAAGTGAAGCAAATAACAGACAATATCATGTACTGATGCTTTAAGTGCATCAATGTTTTTGGGTTGACAGTAATATACCAAATGTTTCCATTTAGCTACATAGCACTGTCTGGTTGTAGGTTTACGTGCTTCCTTTAGAATGTCTATACACTCTAATGGAAGCTGTAGATATCCAAACTCTATGACCTTAGTAGCCAAATCCCCAGGTTGAGCATACTGGGATTGGGATACCTGATTTGACCTTTGGTTTGAGTCAATAGGTCTGGTCTGTTTGGGAGCTTGTCATGTGGCACTTCAGATGGATCCAATAGTGTTATGTACCAGTGTTGACGTGCCCACGTGGGAGCTATGTGTATCATAGTGAGGAAGGTGTGACAGATGTGGTTGACCAGAAATGGAATTAGAGGGAGAGGGGGAAAAGTGTAAGCAAATATCCCTGACCAACTGATCCATAGAGCATTGCCCCTGAATCGAGGGTGTGGGTACCTGGATGTGAAGTTTGGGCATTTTGCGTTTTCGCTTGTTGCGAAAAGGTCTATGTCTTATGTTCCCCACATGTGAAAGTACTGTTGAATTGTTTGTGGGTGAATCGCCCATTCATGTATTTGTTGCTGCGTCCTGCTTAAGAGGTCCACTCGTTGGTTGTGTATCCCTGCGATATACTCTGCTAGTAGTTGAATGAGATTGTGAATTGCCCATTTCCAAATTGTCTGTGCTAGAAGGGACAATGGGGATGAGTGTGCCCCCCCCCCCGTTTTAGCAGATAATACATTGTTGTCATGTTGTCTGTTCTCATTAACACTTTGTTGTGTGTGATCTGTGATTGGAATGCTTTGAGTGCTAAAAACACTGGTAGTAATTGCAAGTGGTTTACGTGGTAAGTTTGCTGGACTGAGTCCCATTCTCCCTGTATAGTAAAACTGTCATTGATGCATCTGTGGTGATTATAGTCTGTGGCACAGGGTCCTGAAATGGCCGCCCTTTTGATAAGTTGGTGTGATTCCACCTTTGTGGAGAGTTGTAAGTCTGGCGGTCCAACAACACTAGATCGTGAAGTTGACCCTGTGCCTGAGACCATTGTTGCGAAAGACACTGTTGTAGGGGTCTCATGTTTAGACGTGCATTGGGTACTATTGCTATGCACGATGCCATCATTCCCAAGAGTTTCATTACAAATCTTAGTGTGTAAGTTTGATATTATTGTAGCTGAGATATGAGATTGTGAAACGCTTGAATTCTCTGTGGGTTTGGGTAAGCTAATGCTGACTGAGAATTGCTCCCAGATATGGTTGTATTTGCCCTGGCTGAAGGTGAGATTTCTGGTAATTGATTGTGAACCCTTGACTGTGTAGGGTATTGATTGCATATTGTTTGTGTTGCTTACAGGTTTGAAAAGTGCTGGCTTTTATGAGCCAGACGTTTAGATAGGGAAATACATGGAAGTACTGTCTTCTGAGGTATGCTGCAATACCTGTTAGGTATTTTGTGAATACCCTTGGTGCTGTTGTTACTCCAAAGGGTAGTACTTTGGATTGGTAGTGCTTGCCTGTTATCACAAACCTTAAGTATTTGCGATATGCTGGATGTATGGGAATATGAAAGTAAGAATCTTTTAGATCTAATGCTATCACGTAGTCCTGTTTTTGTGTATTCAGAGAATGACATCCTGAAGAGTGACCATGTAGAAATGCTCTGAGAAAATCTATTGATTGAGAGGTCTGAGATCAGGGACTGGTCTCAGAGTGCTATTCTTCTTTGGTATGAGTAAGTATAAAGAATATACTCCTGACCCTAGTTATATGTACTATTTCTATTGCACCTTTGAGTAGGAGTGATTGTACCTCTTGTTTTAGCAAAACAAGGTGTTCCAGAGAAAGCCTGTGTGAGCGAGGGGGGCTATATGGTAGAGTGGAGATGAGTTCTAGGCAATAACCATTGTGGATAATTGACAGTACCCATTGACAGTACCCATTGATCTGATGTAATGTGCCACTGACAATAGAAATGTTGCAGTCTTCCTTCCACAGGAGATGTGTACTCTGTTGGGATGCTGAGAAAGCCACCTCTTGTGGGCAGTGGATTTCCCCCTACCTCTAAAGTTGTTTCCTCTATAGGATCCTTTGATTGTTGTCCCTGCTTTTGTTGGGCCATGGAAGCTTCTGGTGTTGAGGGTTTAAAACTACCTCTGATGTGGTGCCTGCGAAAAGTACCCCAAACAGTTGTTGCATAAAGGGCACCCATGGCCTTAGCTGTGTCAGAGTCCTTTTTTAATTTCTCTATAGCGCTATCCACCTCTGTCCAAATAACTGCTGTTTATTATTATGTATTGCACTGTGCATCACACATGGGGCAACCTTTCAAGGTATTTTGTTCATTGATCCCACACCACCATGTTCCTTGTAGGTCCCTTGCCCCATCCACTGACACCATGATAGCATGTCATTTACAATCCTATTAACCATGGTGACTATTCCCACATTAGTGTAGAGTGTTGTCACTATTTTGGTGTCTTTACTGCATTGACGCCGTGAATGATGGCACTAGTGCAGCAAAGCACAGGGAGGTCTGTTGCTCACAATGATTGTGTAACTTTGTCATCTGCCATTAGCAGACCCCACACATGTGCTAATTGGATGGCACAGTGCAACCTTTATGGATTGTCAGCCCCATTAGTTCGTCCCTCCATTCATTTCGGGCATTTCCTTGCATACAGCATATCTGCCACATGCATATGTTGCTGTAAGGATGTACAATGTGGATCAATGGATGCATTTTGAAAATTTGTTAATGTGGCACGAGGGGAATGGGCAGCTTGGATCCACATTGGCAACTATTTGTATGATGTACTGTTGCATTACGGGCTAGAGACATTGTGCCCATGGTGCAAAAATGATGCCACTTGTGCCTGTTCTTAAGCATGAAGGTGTCTCTTTATGCACAACGCCAACCATTCCCACAACACAGGCAACCTTGTTACATGGTGAAATTTAAGCTACTTGTACAGCAGCACAAAGGATGATCACAGACATGCCGCATATGTTGTATATGTTCACTGTTGTGCCCATTCCTGAATGGTGCATGGAGGTGTGTGAGAGTTGTTGTCGGGCCACCCTGTGTGAATACCATAGTACATGTTGCACACTGACGCCCTGATTTTTTCTAAAGTGACGCAGCTCGGTGCAGTGGCAAAAATAGCTGCACCGCACTGCACCTCTTTTGGAATACAGAGCATCCTTGCATTATCCCCCTCCATAGAATTAAGCTCCCTGCACCAACGCGGGTATCCTTGCACCATAGTGAAAAGGTGCCTGCGTTGATGGGTTAGATTGTAAACAGTCTATTGTAGCGATTTGGAATTTCTTTGTGTGCTGCAGGATGCAGCACACATAAGAAGGGCAATGACAGGAGGAGGAAAGAAAGCATTTTGCTGTGTTGCACAATTGAACACCACCCTTGGGGTGGTGTTGAATTTAGTCATAGTCTCAGGTTAACAAGTAGTCTTGGATGTGGGACAACAACATGCAATTGGTGTTGTGGCACAGCCACACTGATTGTACGCCCCTTCCAGACAAAGTGCTGGGTGTGTAGGGGCCTTATTTCAAAGTGGGGTTAAGACACAGTAAGTGGCTTAACACCACATTGTGTATATGTCAGAGTGCATAGCGCCATCAGAGCGTCACTAAAAGTGAGGCACTGGTGGTGATCGGACCTTTTGATTCTGGCCCTACGTGATCCCAATAAGACTCATTTGGATGCATTCAGTGTATCCGATGTGCCCCCCTTCTGCCATTTGTAAAATTCCAGCTAGCATCCCCTCCGCAACCTACCATGCATTTGGGGTAGCTCTTGGTAGTCTGTGCTGTCCTGTCCTGTGATTTCAGTGACCAGGTCCTCCGGGATGACCGCTGCCACCATCACCTCCAGCTCTTCCAGGTCCTCCTGGGAGGCAGAACTTCCACCTCCAGTCTGTAGTGCTGCATTTTGGTTCCTGGACAGTTAATCCTTAGTTCTGCGCTTGCAATCGTGCCAGCGCGTCTTACAATCCGTGACAGTCCTCCTCACCTCTGCCACTCATTTGACTTTATCTACTATTGCTTACCATTTAGCCTCTATCCAACCTATGGGCAATTTGGAGGTGATTGTTGGTGCTCCCTCACCTCTCGACAAAGATGTCATTCTCCTTCTCACTAAGGGTGACACTTCCGCTACCTCTTCTCCTGTGACTTTGCTGGTCCCACCTAGCTGGTACTGGGCTCACTGGGATCTCTTTGAGGTCTCTCCTGGCCTGCATTCTCCATCTTGTCCCCCTATTTTTTTCTTGCTTGTGCATTAAATATGGAGCTTAGCTTTTTAAAGAGAAAAAGAATAACTGTGGCAACTTGCGGGGGAGGTGAATGCCCTTACACCCCTTGGAAGAGTTGCCCCTATAATAATATGTACTGCACCATAGTCTTTCTCACTGTTTATGGTCTATGTACATATTATGATTCGAGATGAATCCTGTACTGTATAAAGATTTGTAGTATTTAGTCCAGGAATATTTCCTGCTGCTGATGACATTTTTTTCACAGCATTATATCAACACCTACTCATGTCTAAATCAGACCCACCTTGAAAAGCCGGATAAGCATTAAAAAAAAAAGTGCAAGGTTGGCACGTTGTTTCTCTGACTATAATGGGTGGAGCTTATTTTAAATTTCGCGACACATGTATAGGTGTAGATTAAGATAAATGATAAATGTAAGTGCAGGGTGAAGGTTATTAGTTATAAAATAGCCATCTACAATGGTCACATTGTAGAGCATGAACGTAGTCATCAAAATGCACAGTTGGAGTATACAGACAAAGATTTCCGCGTTATCAGTTCATGCACGAACGCCAGCACCAGAGAAATGACTCGCAGGGAACCCTTAGATCAAAAACACTGTAACTCACCAGAGCCAAAAAATATACATTTTAGTTTCGAGGTGAATACCTTTTGTGGCATTTTCATTTTCTTCTTGTGTACATCTGACCTTCTCTTTGTTTATTCAAAGGATACGTGCATCAAGGATGCAGACATCTTTGTGACATTTCGCGTATTTCCATATCCCAGTTCTCCTTTTCAGCTTCCTGTCCGTTCATCTGAAACTTACAGCCCGTTATTGTGCGAATCCTTTATGACTCTTCTCCTAGTTGTTTTTTTGGGAGAAATGATTGCTTTTTCAATTACCATTAATTCCGCTGGGACGAAAATACATCAGACCCAGGAAAAATAAAACTGACCCACCTTCCTCTTCCTCTAAGGTAACATTCAAAGAGCTGTGCAAATGGGAACCTGCCCAGAATCCCACGGTAAAGTATTGTCAATCCTCTGTGTTCACTGCCTCACTGATCAGGGTCTAGACTCCTTCTGTGAGTCACATGAACAATACCGTACTTTGCCCTTGAGAGAGCTCAGCCTGTGTGATACACTCACTTTGTCACATGCAAAAAACATTTCCACATTCAGCAAGTTATACGTATTTGAGAGATTGAAAAGTAACATTCAACTAAAAATATTGAGCGTTTTAACCAATTAACGCTCACAAATAAACAATTGACACTGCAGCTAAATCACGTGCTTCTTTTGTACTGCAAGATTTCTCTTGACTTTTAACGTAACCCCAGGCATGAGTGCACACAACTCACATTGAAGGGTGTCTGGCGGTGCTGAAAGTTTACTTCGTTGATGTTAAACAATGTCGTTGAGATTGCGAGAGAAATGTAATGGCGTTGGAATGTTGTGCCCTGCTGTATGGTTTTTATTTGTTAAGCATTTAAAGGATGACATTTGACTGAAGTTCACAGTAAGTAACATTTTGAATGGTTGCTGAAGCAGGCGGGCGAGGCACCTTTTGTTTACATGTCACAGGTTATTAATACACTGCAGTCCAAGCCAGACTCGGGGAGTTGTTGTGGGCTGAAGAAGACGGCATGGGTAATATACGAAAATAACTCACAACGAATCATTGCCCTACCAATGCTATGTCTTTAACCCCTTCCTTGCCAGGCCTTTCCCGGGTCAGGTGCCAGGCCTTTCTTTGGCTATTTGGAGCATTTCGCGCTTAAGCCCTCATAACTTTTTCTCCACTTAAGCTACCCACACCAAATTTGCGTCCTTCTTTTTCCAATATCCTAGGGATTCTAGAGGTAGCCAGAGTTGTGGCTCCCCCTGAAGGAGACCAAGAAATTAACCAAAATATAGCAAAAACAAAGTAAAAAAAAAAAAAAAAAAAATGGGAGCAAAAAGGGCTGCAGAAGAAGGCTTGTGGTTTTCCCCTGACAATGGCATCAACAAAGGGTTTGCAGTGCTAAAATCAACAGCTTCTCAGCTTTCAGGAACAGGCAGACGTAAATCAGAAAAAAACATGCTTCAACACAATTTTGACACTTTACTAGGACATACCCCATTTTTACTATTTTTTGTGCTTTCAGCCTCCTTCCACTTAGTGACAGAAATGGGTGTGAAACCAATGCTGGATCCCAGAAAGCTAAACATTTCTGAAAAGGAGACAAAATTCAGAATTCAAATAACAGCTGAAATAAAAAAATATTGAAATTGAGGTGAAAAAAGCAGCCATTTTTCTCAATGTTTTACTCTGTAACTTTTTCCTGTGATGTCAGATTTTTTAAAACAATATACCGCTACGTCTGCTGGACTCTTCTGGTTGTGGGTAAATATAGCGTTTGTAGGTTCATCAAGAACCTTAGGTACGAAGGGGGCGTGGCCAAGATGGCGGCCGGAGCGGACGCTTGAACAAGGAGCTCTGCTCTCGACCCACTAGAATCCTTCACCGATCCTGACCCCAGCGCCAAAACAACATTAAAGTTGTAAACCGGAACCTCCACTGAATCCCCTCATAGGATTTTGAGGTTCCGCAACAAACGCAACAGCTTGGAAAGTGCGGCGTGCGGACCCATGGGGCCAGAGCCAAAGAAGATATCGATGGGCGCCGCCCGTCCCGGCCGATAATACTCCACGAGGCCGGGATCGCGGCCCTGTCTCTCGGGCGGCGAAACTAAAACTAAAGTAGCGGATCATCGACAGAGTGCGGCTAAGAGGATCAGATTTCCCTGCGGCCACGTACTCGAGGCTTGGTGATCCAGAGGAGGTGGCGGCAGGCCAAGGCAGAGCACGTGGCTCAGGACGGGCCGGGTCGGACCGTCGCGGAACTCAGAGCTGCGGCCCGAGGTAAGAAGTGCAAAGGAGACACTGCGAACCCGGGGAGCGCTTCCCGCGGGATGATCGTAGCTCAGTCGGGGCTATCCGCCGACGGAGCCCGGTAGTAAACGGAACTGGGCGCGCAGGTGCTCCCCGTGACCGCGACTTGGCGGCTTGTAGGCCCGGAAGCGGTGGCTGCAGGGCGAGGCAGTGACCGCGGCTCCAGAATAGATGGGCCGGACCACCGCGGAACTCAGAGTAATGTCCCGAGACAAGAAGAACAAGAGTGTCCCAGCGGACCTGAGGGGTGCTCCCCGCTAACCGATCGCGGCTCGTTCTGGGCTGTGGACGCATGGTGTCGGCCCCCAAGTCGAGAGTGGAGCCGACAATGGGAAGGACATTATTGTGGGTCCACGTGCCAGCGGCGCCATGGATGGCCAGCTTCCAAGGGCACCCGAAAACAAACATAAAGCCATGGCTCAAATGCCTAATATAAGCAATGCCAACCCATTCTAGTAGGCAAACAACACAGGGCCCTCTCGCAATTAGTTGGTCAAGACACTAACGCGATAACTCCATAACTGGAGGGGTAGACCCGGAGCAGAACCCTGCATATAACCGATAGCCCTGCCAACACTGACCACCCACAACTAGCGAATCCTCGTTCAGGTACTCCCAAAGCTAACTTGGATGCCCTGGCAATATCCAGGCATAGCCTACCACTTAAAAGTCGCTTGTGGGAAGACAACACCGCTTAACCGTAGCGCTTGGCGGCCCCGAACAGTGCGGGAAAAGCACAATACCCTCAGCTGATCCACAAGCACACTACAGATGGTATAATGGTCAAACCAAAGCTACCCAAATTGGGGCCCAGCTCGGACAGCGGCACTCCACCAGACTCACAAAGGACAACAATATCACAAGTGAATGAGACACTGCACACACAGTCTTGGATACTAAGACCTCCCTCGAGAGTAAAATTGACTTTGCAATCTCGGAAATCACCATTCTTCGGGCGGATCACCACAAACTTACAGATAGGGTAGCGGACACAGAAACAGCATTAGAAAATGTCCAACCAGAGGTAACTGTTATGAAAAACAAAATACAGCAGCTAGAAGCGGAAATCACACAGCTGCAGCGGAGAGCCGAGGAGGCTGAGGGCCGCTCCAGACGCAATAACATCAGATTCCTGGGAATCCCAGAAAGAGCAGAAACACCACAGGCTGAAGTATTCCTGGAGAACTGGCTTAAAGACACAATGAAAATACAAGACTCTACAAAAGTTCCAATCATAGAAAGAGCTCACAGAATCCCAGGCAGACCTCCTCGCCCGGGCGCCCCGCCCCGTCCACTGATAGCGAGATTTCTAAATTGTAGAGACAGGGACCTTGTCTTACAGCATTTCAGAGCCTCTGGTACGGCCAGCATGGAGAATTGCATTATCACTGCCTACCCGGACTACACGACGGAAGTTCAAAACAAAAGGGCTTTGTTCTTCAAAATCAAGCAAGTCTTGCGAGAGAATAAAATTACTTACTCACTCATGTTCCCAGCTCGCCTCCGGATAATCTCAGATGAAAAAACACTCATATTTCCAACACCGGAGGACGCCTGGACCTGGGCACACGCGAAAGGCCTAGTCGACCCAACTAAAGATGACATGCCAAAGGAAGAATGGATAACCCCATACCCCTGTAGAGGTAAAAAAAGAAAAACAACTTGGCGAGACCAACCAAAACATAAATGGCAGATGATCAGGCGCAAGCCTTAAAAGAGATCAGCACGCTAGCACGTTCGCAGCTGAGCACTAACAACGAAGCAGAGTTTATTGACAGCAGCTCGCAACACAGCGGTACCAGCCCCTCCCTCTCTCCGCTGGCGAGGGGTCCGAGCCTCACCCCACATGCAGCCGACGAAATATGAGAATCACTCCCCGGTACCCCAAGGGGCCGAAACTAGCAACACCTGCCCTAAAATGTCAGCGGATATAATACGAGGGAAAGATCGCTTCAACATTACACTAGTGGCATGCTGGCCCGGTGCGGCCGCGCGCTGAAACTGTAATAACAACACCCAACTACATGGAAACTTACAAGCTGCGCTGGGAACAACCTGCGCTAAAACGGGTCAGGGGCGAGAGACTGGCCTCTATCTACGCACGCCCCCCACTACCTACACGGTACCTGAATGGAACAGTATCCCTCCGGACACGAATTAGGTATCGGTTGTGCCAAAACACTTAAAGTTGGGCCTCGCCCAGTATATCCTTTTTATTGTTTTATGCTGCTTTCCTCTATTCTACCCTTCTTAGTAGGTGCTTACACCAATCTCTCGGGGCCATCAATATCCTACACATGCGGGACGGTAATCGGGCGGGGGGCTAAAGCGCTGCGTCGATACCATGTCGGGCGATGCAAGGAGTTACTGCTATCCCCTAAGGCGGGCCCTCAGGGCGAAAGCCAACATAACGTAAAATGGCACATAAGGACACGACATACAACATAATAACATGGAATGTAAAAGGCATGGCTGGTGCAGTTAAACGCAACAGGGTACGTGCACACCTAAAACACCATCATATACACATCGCTATATTACAGGAAACACACATCACTCCAGCAGATGCCAAATCATTAGAAAAAAGCTGGGCGGGACAGCTATACGCAGTAGGCACATCATCTTTTGCGAGAGGGGTTATGATCTGGATAGCTCCTGGGGTGCCATACTCTACGAAACATAATACAACAGATAAAGAAGGCAGATATATCCAGCTGATCGGCTCTCTGGATGGAGAGCCACTAGCAATTACTGGGTTATACACTCCTAACGTTAAACAGAGCGAATTTCTGTAAACCACCATATCTCACCTATCAAACACCTTAAACATACCCAATATTTGGGGTGGGGACATGAACTGCGTGCCACAAGTAGACATGGACAGATCACACCCCCTGCTGGTGGCTGCCCCAGTAAGGAAAAACTCACAAACACTACAATCCTGGATGTCCGAGCGCCGATTAATTGACGTGTGGAGACACCTCCACCCATTGGACAGGGAATACTCTTACCACTCAACTGTGCACCTCCTACACACCCGCATAGACGTAATACTTTGCTCACTTGAACTGACACACATATTCACCAAAGCAGAATACTCCGCTAGAGTGATCTCAGATCACAGCCCGCTCATAGCACAAATCAAGTGGGGCAGACCACGCACACGCATCCCAACGTGGCGCCTGCAACCGCAACTATTGCTGGATCCCCCTTTCAGAAAAGAAATAGCCACTCAAATTACCACATATTTTGCACTTAATAGTGGAACCACAAAGTCCAGAGCAAACGAATGGGACGCACATAAGGTGGTGGTTAGGGTCATATGCATGTCAATGTCCAAGGGGGTAAGTGAAACACTCACAAACGAAATCCGAATGCACGAGCAAAATGTGAGAACCGCAGAATGTAAATATGCAGATGGTGCAATAGACAATGCGGGCCTCACAGCTACGCGCACACTGTGGAAAGATGCAGATCACCGCCTGAGGTAATATGACTACAAATATCACATGGCCCGTATGCATTGAGAGGGCGATAGACCGGGCAGACCTCTGGCATGGCTCCTGAAGCGCGAGAGAGACAGTGCCCCTATCGGGGCAATACGACTAAGCTTGGGAGCAATCATAAACACCCAAGCTGAAATAAATTATGCTTTTAAAGAATATTATAGCACACTATATAGAGCGCATATCCCCCCACACAAGAACAACTGCATAAGTTCCTTAGTGGAATACAAATAAATCAACTCACACTAATACAGGCCGAGGAACTACATAGACCAATAGACATCACAGAAGTGCAACAGGCACTACGTCAGCTGACACATGGTAAGGCACCGGGAGGCGATGGTCTCCCTATAGAATATTATAACACCTTCCAAACGCAAACACTAGTGCCATACTTTGAAATGTTGGGCGAGGCCCTAGAACGAGGTCAGCTATCCGAATCACAACGAGAGGCAATAATAGTGGTGCTGCACAAACCAGGTCGTGACCCAATGGATGTCCGCTCATACCGGCCTCTGTCATTATTAAACACAGACTGCAAACTGCTAGGCAAAATACTAGCAAACCGCCTTCTCCCACTGTTGTCGGATCTGGTGCACCACGACCAATCGGGATTCATACCCGGCCGCAACACATATGTCAATATTAGGAACCTACTACGATTAATGGCAAACACCCCTGAGAATGAAAATGGACGAGTAGCGGTGTTACTGGACATTGAAAAAGCGTTCGACACACTGGGTTGGCCTTTTCTGCTAGAAACACTAGAACTTATGGGTTTTGGCAAGACATTCATTAGGTGGATCAGAACCTTATACTCTGAACCGACAGCTAGACTTAAAACAGACGAAACTATATCTGAGAAGTTTAGAGTGGAAAGGGGCACTAGGCAGGGATGCCCATTAACTCCTCTGCTGTTTGCTCTTGCCATTGAGCCCCTGGCAGCCCGACTTCGTACATATGCGTCCGACTGGGGCATCCAAGACGGTCTACAGCACCGTATAGTCTCCCTGTATGCAGATGATGCATTAATATTTCTACGTAACTATGCCACCTCCCTTCCTGGTATGCTCGAGCTGTTAGATCAATTTGGCACTATACCCGGGCTTAAGGTCAACTGGTCGAAATCCTGTCTATTCCCAATGCGTGTGATCCCAGAATCATGCCGCATAGTCCACTCTCCGACTGAGCTGCAATGGTGCTACACTACATTTAAGTACATGGGCATAAACATTTACCATGACCCCCAAGATCTAAAGGAAGGCAACCTAGGACGTGCAATCAGAGCCCTTTGCGGATCCTTACCCTTCTATTGCTCACTCCCACTCTCCCCTCTGGGCAGAGTGGCCACAGCAAAGATGGTGGTTCTACCACGTCTGCTATATTTCTTCTCTGCGCTACCACTGACACTCCCTGCCTCCTTCTTTAAAACCCTGTCCAGCATATTGTCAGACCTAATTTGGGGAAACGGCCGCCGCAGAGTGGCCCAAAACAAAATACACTACCCACTGGCACGGGGGGGATGGGGGTGCCGCGACTCGAACTATACTATGCATCCGCCCAGCTTCAGTGGGTGCTCAAATGGATACGCGATCCTGCAAACACAGAAGCACAAAGTATATACGGCGAACTAGGACACACTAATATAATACGTCACCTATCAGACAGGGACGATACATGCGCACGCAACATATACTACTGCACAATGAATGACGAATATGGCACAGATATGTGCTGCGAGGTGACAAGACACCACAATACTCCCCTAAGATTCCTCTATTAGACATACCCAAATTCGAAATAATAGCTGCAAAATTAGACTTATCAATTTGGACGGAGAAAGGCATACAAACAGTGGGCGACTTATTCAACGACGGGCAAATAAGCACATACGAGGCACTAGATGCCGCTCATAACCTAGGGCGAGGCGACTTCATCACGTTTGGAGCGGTGCGACAATTAATTTGCGCTACATGGAAATGCGGTAACAAAGAGCCTGCCGTAGCCCCAATACTACACGAACTATTAAATAACCCGCAAAACCTACTGAATATCTCGGGAACATATAGAATCTTGGCTACACAATTCACACAAGGCCAAGAACAAGCTAAAAACAGATGGGACCAGACCCTCACTTACACTCTCTCACAACACGATTGGAACCAGGCTGTAACATCGACACACACAGTATCACGCAACCCCAGGCTAAGATACACACATTTCAACTATTTTCATCAGACATACCTATCACCACACCAACTCGCACAAATGTTTCCCCAATCAACCCAGAAATTCCCAAGATGCGGTACCAGCGAAGCCACCTTCTTTCACATGACCTGGGAATGTCCCCCGATCTTGAATGCTTGGAGCAACATAATAACTCAAATAACCGTATGGCTCGAAGTCCCATTGGCCTCCAGCCCAGCGCTATGTTTACTGGGAATAAGAGAAAGGCCTAAAGGCAAAAAGCAAATACACAAATGTATAGACTTAGGGGGTCATTCTGACTCCCGCCGGCGGCGATAACCGCACGCCCGGCGGGAGCCGCTGAATGACCGCACTGCGGTCAAATGACCGCGGCGGTCATTCTGAGTTTCCCGCTGGGCTGGCGGGCGACCGCCAGAAGGCCGCCCGCCCGCCCAGCGGGAAACCCCCTTCCATGAGGATGCCGGCTACGAATGGAGCCGGTGGAGTGGAAGGGGTGCGACGGGTGCAGTTGCACCCGTCGCGATTTTCAGTGTCTGCCACGCAGACACTGAAAATCTATGTGGGGCCCTGTTAGGGGGCCCCTGCAGTGCCCATGCCAATGGCATGGGCACTGCAGGGGCCCCCAGGGGCCCCCCGACACCCGTTCCCGCCAGCCAGGTTCTGGCGGTGAAAACCGCCAGAACCAGGCTGGCGGGAAGGGGGTCGGAATCCCCATGGCAGCGCTGCTTGCAGCGCCGCTGTGGAGGATTCCCTGGGGCAGCGGGAAGCCGGCGGGAAGCCGGCGGGAAACCGCCGGCTTCCCTTTTCTGACCGCGGCTTTACCGCCGCAGTCAGAATGCCCCCAGAAGCACCGCCAGCCTGTTGGCGGTGCTTCCGCGGTCGTTGGCCCTGGCGGTCCATGACCGCCAGGGTCAGAATGACCCCCTTAGCGTTAGTCTTGTACAGACGATTAATAGCTATGCACTGGAAGGCCCCCAATGCACCAGGGTTGAGACTCTGGCGCACTGAACTATTGCGCTGGGCAAAAGCAGAGACATATACATTGCAGTCGCTACAGGATAGAGGGATTAAAGTGAAGGGCCTTGCAACCTGGAACTCCTTTGTCACAACACTTGAAAGCAAGGACAATGAGCGCCCCCCCTGATCACAAAAACACAAAAACACTCAAACTGATTAAGTAAATAATGGAAGTAACAGCAAGCAGAGTATAACCTATACAAAACACAAACCATACCTCGCACACCCACTAACCGAAAGAAACCGAATAACACCGCTACAACAATGGAGCCGATCTACTTGGCTCCCTATATGTGCCCCTTTCCACGTACTCTACCACTATTGCACTTAATTTTTCTCTTTTAGCTTCTATCTCCTTCTTTTCACTCAAACTATCTCCAAGAATACTAGCAGCAAACACCAAACTAGCCATTAATATAAGATAGCAGGTCGCAAAGATGTGACTGCAATATTGGTGCTCTACATAAGTGTTTAATTCCAAATGTACTCATACTGCGTATGGAGATTGTTTCTAATTTTGTTATTTTGCCTATCCCTGTGTGTAACGTTTAATAAATACTAATAAAAAGATGTGAAAAAAAAAAAGATGCAATGTATCCATTTGAACATATAATATATTCAGTTGAATATGTATCATATTACCTTCAATGCATGCCATATTCATTATGACAAATGTTATGAACATTTCAGATTTGGTCATACTTATTTGAAAGCATGTCAAATCCAATTCAATGAGGACTATATTAATTTCAACACACGCCATATTCATCTTAAATCATCTAATTTATTTTTGTATATCTCATATGCATTGCAATCTGTGTAATGTTCATTTCAACACAATTCATATTCATTGCAACATGTGTAATGTTCATTTCAGTGTATGTTATATTATTTTCAATGCACATATTCTTTTCAGAATAATACATTTTCATTTCAATATCTTATATTCATATCAATCTGTCATATTCATTTCAATGTATGTCAGATCCTCTTTGCATATGTCAGTCATTTCTAGAAATGTACCATTCTTTTTGATGAATAGTGTATTTGTTTCAGTGACTGCATTATTGTTTACAGTGTGGGCCATATGTATTTCAGTATATCTCTTATTCAAGTCAGAGCTTGACTAATTCATATTAATCACTAAGTATCACATTCACTCTGCCAGGTTTCATATTTGTTTTGGTTCAAGTCTGATTCACACTGCCAGGTATCATATTTATTTCGACACATAGTACATTCATTCTGGTATGTGTCATATTCATTTTGCAACATGCTATGCATTTCAGGAGGTATCCTGTATGGGGAGCTGTAATTTTGACAAGAACCGCTTCCCATAGCTGTGAAGTGGGTTTCTTTTGGAGCAGATTAGTAAAACTTTGATTAACGTAATCCTCTTTTTTCAGAATCCATTAGAAAGTGAAGGGTACACTTTGCAAAGTGCTATTTCTCCATTCTCGTGCATTACCTGTTTCAAACTTCTAAATAGGTCCTCGCTGAGCATTTTTCTGAAATTATAATAGATGGTTTAATAAAAGCATTTGATGAAAGATAAAAAAAAAATGAAAGAAAAAGAACCTTAGGTACCCGGAGCCAATAAATGAGCTGCACCTTGCAATGAGTTTTCATTGTATACTGGGTATACAGCAATTCATTTGGTGAAATATAAAGACTGAAAAATAGGTAGCAAGGAAACCTTTGTATTTCCAAAATGGGCACAGGATTAGGTGTTGAGAAGCAGTGGTTATTTGCACATCTCTGAATTCTGGGGTCCCCATAGTAGCATGTGAATTACAGGGAATTTCTCAAATATACATCTTTTTTACACACTGTCTTACATTTGGTAGTGAAAACAGCAGAGAAAGACAAGGGGCAAAAACATGTGTTCTGCTATTCTGTGTTCCCCCAAGTCTTTCAATATAAATGGTACCCCAATAGCTTGGGTAGGCCTAATGCCTTCGACAGGAAACACAGCATGGACACATCACATTTTTACATTGAAATATGATGTGTTTTTTTTTAAAGTGCCTAACTGTGGAGTTTGGCCTGTAGCTCAGCTAACACCTAGGGAAAGCTACCAAACCTGTGCATTTTTGAAAAATAGACACCTATGAGAATCCAAGATGGGGTGACCTGTGGGGCTCTCACCAGGTTCTGTTACCCAGAATCCTTTGCAAACATCAAAATTTGGCAAAAAAACACTTTTTTCCTCACATTTCGGTGAGAGAATGTTCTGCAACCTGAGAGGAGTAAAACATTTCCTTCCACCCAGCATTCCCCCAAGTCTCCCGATAAAAATGGTACCTCACTTGTGTGGGTAGGTCTAGTACACATGACAGGAAATGCCCCAAACACTTTTTCCTCATATTTCGATGACAGAAAGTGTGGGAATCTGAGAGGAGCCACAAATTTCTTTCCACCCAGCACTCACCCAAGTCTCCTGTTAAAAATGATACCTCACTTGTGGGTAGGTCTCGTGCCCGTGACAGGAAATGCCCCAAAACACAACATGGACACATCACATTTTCCCAAAGGAAACAGAGCTGTTTTTTGTAAACTGCCTTGCTGTGGATTTTGGCCTCTAGCTCAGCTGGCACCTAGGGAACCCTACCAAACCTGTGATTTATGAAAACTAGACACCTTGTGCAATCCAAGATGGGGTGACTTGTGGGGCTCTCACCAGGTTCTGGTCCCCAGAATCCTTTGCAAACCTCAACATTTGGCCAAAAAACACTTTTTCCTCATAGTTCGATGACAGAAAGTGTGGGAGTTTGAGTGGAGCCACAAATTTCTTTCCAGCCAGTGCTCCCCCAAGTCTCCTGATAAAAATGATACCTCACTTGTGTGGGTGGCCCAGGTGCCTGCAACATAAAAAGGCCAAAAACCTGTAGAGATTGAGGGGATAGCACAGTGAGTTGACAAGCACCTATTGTTTTTTTTATACATCCTTAGGGGACCCATACAAGTGAGGTATCATTTTACTTGGGAGCCTGAGAGGAACGCTGGGGAGTAGGACATTTGGGACGGAGCAGTGATCCTACAAAAAAAAGTGAGGAAAATATGCTTTTTTAATCACATTTTGAGGTTTGCAGAGGAGTCTGGGTAAGAAAATGTTGGGGGATCCATGCAAGCCACACCTCCTTGGACTCCTTGGGGTGTCTAGTTTAAAAAAAATGCCTGGGTTTGGTAGGTTTCCCTAGATGAATGCCACACCCGGGACCAAAAACATAGATGCCCCTTCACCCCAAACACAGGTAGTTTTGTAATAGATCATTTTGATGTGTCCACATATTTCTGTGATGTTCCTAACACTAATATTGTGAAAAGAAATGCACTTAGGTTATGTTAAAAAGACCCCTCACCCAGCAACCAAGTTGGTGGCATGCTTCATCATCGGGGTCCCACCTGAGACACCTAGCGTGTCGTGGGTGTGCTGCGACGCCTGATTACAGCAGAGCAGGTTTTGTCATTTCTACCACTCATACTGGTTTGATTTGGCTCGAGGGTGATGGATGGTTCAGTACATCAAATATTATTAACAAGAGATTTCACAAAAATGAAATGTACTGTTAATAAATGAAAGGCCAAAAAACTGAACCAATGACTCACAGCTCATGATCTGTAAAGCCACCACAAGGCACCAACCGCTTGACAGTCCATTCACACACCTTCCATACATGACATGCACAAGACAATTCATGCCACAGGCCCAGCACATTACAACACTCGCATCAACAGACACGCCACTCAAAGGCCCATCACTTACAAATGCCCACATCTCTGCTACAGCAATCACAATAGCTGATGGAAGTGTGTGGAATGATGTTTGGCTTGCACCACCAGACAAGCGCCACTCCACCACACACACCGCCAGCCACATACCACCCCACACACACCGTCAGCCGAGAGCCACTCCACTGTCACTGCCAGCCAAGCGTCACACCACTATCACTTTTTGTTGTTTTTAAACAATCTAGAAAGCACTAACTAATTATAAAATAAGTACAAAACTACAAACAAAAAAGCTCTAACTGAAAACATGACAGAAATGTGAAACTGAACATCTGAAAATATAAAAGAGGCAGCTTACGCTCATGGTATTTCCCAGAAATAGTTTTTGGTGTGGTAACTCCTGAAACAGCCGGCCACACACAGCCCAGGCTTTGAACGGCAATAGGGGCAGATACTTCTTCGGGCATAGACTCTACATTTCTTAGTGGGCAAGTCTATTTTGGGAGTGGGAGGAATGTGATCAGGAAAGTGTCGATCTTTCAATCTAGCCACATCCTCCACCACTGCTACTCTAGGAACTCTTGCCTGTTCCACCACAATAAGGCCCTCTATCACTGACTCCTGAAATTTAACAAATTTCATCCTTGACTCAGGTGAACAATCCTTGAACAGAATAAAAGCATTAAAAATTGATAAATGAAATAAATGTATGGCTAACGTTTTATACCACACATAAGACTGACGAAGAGCAGTGTAAGGGTTCGACCTCTGATCTACTTTAGCAACACCACCCATGTGCTTATTGTGGTCCAAAATGCACACAGGTTTGCACACTTCAGCAATCTGACCCCAAACAGTTGCAGGGGAAGTACTCTCATCATGGATGGTAGTTAGCATGTACACATCCCTCCTGTCTGAAAATCATTCCACAAGGCACTGCACTGTCCCCTCTCATGTTTTTTACAGACAAGCTCCCTTGGATATCCTTTCCGGTCTGAACAACTCCTTGAAAAACTGCACTCCAGTGTAAAAATTATCTATGTACAAATGGTGACCTTTGTTCAACAGTCATCTATAAAATTCCCACACAATTTTCTCACTAACTCCAAAAGTAGGCAGACAACCAGGGGAGTCAATACTGGAATGCCTACCAGTGTAGACCCGGAAATTAGACATGTATCCTGTACTACTTCTCTGAGAGCATATACAATTTAATTCCATATCGTGCCCTCTTGCTAGGAATGTACTGCTTAAAAACCAAACTCCCCTTGAACAGGACCAAAGACGCGTCCACACTTATCTCTTTGCCTGGAACATACACCTTTGAAAAACCATCTACAAAATGATCAAGGACAGGCCTAACCTTAAAAAGATGGTCACAATCAGGGTGATCTCGTGGAAAGGCTAAAGCAATGTCAACAAAATGTAGTATCCGAAGAAGAAGCAAACAGCGATTGGGAGCCATGGTTGCAGGAAATATAGCCGTTGGCATCAAGGGACTAGTAGACCGATAAGAAGCCAGTGACGACTTCCTTATCAACCCCATCAAAAAAGTCAAACCTAAGAATTTTTTCATCTCTTCCAGATTTGTGGGAACCCACTGTGTAGTTCTAGACTGAGGCCTGGCAGCATTGTCCCTCAAATACTGCTCTGCATACAAATTAGTCTGCTCAACAATCTCTTCCAAAAATACAGTGTCCATAAACAACTTAAGGAAATTGACAGACAAAAGGTTTTCCGTATTTACTCTATACCCTGGGAGACCAGTAAAGGCAGGCAACTATGGCTGCTCCATGCTTGGGGCAATCCAGGTGTCAGGTCTTCCAAAGGGTAATCTTTCAGCACTAGCCAGCTGCACTATTGGCACATCAGTGTCCTCCTCTAAAACAGGCCCTTCATCTGCACTCAGAGTGGTCTCCTCATTAGAACATTCCTCTCTGACAGAAAACTCACTGCGAGAATCTCTCACTTCATCCTCTGCCTCAAATGCAGAGTCAGTCTCATACTCATGTTTAGAAGATGACTCAAAAACCATGCCAACAACCTGCTGAGCGGTCAATCTGCAGCTAGCCATGATCCTTTCTTATAACAAATGGATTGCCAACAACAACCAGCGCTTTCTAAAACAAGTAATAAACAAAGTGTGGCTTCATCAAAAAGAGTTATGTACTAAAATCAATCAATCAATCAATCATAAGATTTATAAAGCGCACTAATCACCCGTTAGGGTCTCAAGGTGCTGGGGGGGTAGTATAGCAATGTCTTTAGGTGTTTCCTGAAAGTTATAAGGTCTTGGGTCTGGCGAAGGTGGAGTGGTAGGGAGTTCCAAGTCTTGGCGGCCAGGTGGGAGAAGGATCTTCCTCCGGCGGTGGTGCGCCGGATGCGGGGAACCAAGGCGAGGGCAAGGCTGGCAGAGCGAAGGTTGCAGGTGGGGGTGTGGAAGGTGAGTCTTTCATTGAGGTAGGTTGGGCCTGTGTTGTGGAGGTCCTTGTGTGCGTGGATGAGGAGTTTGAAGATGATCCTCTTCGGTATTGCTAGCCAGTGTAAGTCTCTGAGGTGGGGGGTGATGTGGCGGCGGAGAGGGACGTCCAGAACGAGTCGGGCGGATGTGTTCTGGATTCTTTGCAGCTTTGTTTGGAGTTTGGTTGTTGTACCTGCATATAGAGTGCTTCTGTAGTCCAGTCGGCTGCTGACCAGGGCGTGGGTGACAGTTTTCCTGGTTTCGACGGGGATCCACTTGAAGATTTTCTGGAGCATGCGGAGGGTGTTGTAGCAAGAGGAGGAGATGGCGTTGACCTGCTGAGTCATGCTGAGCGTGGAATCCAGGATGAATCCCAGGTTGCGTGCGTGGGTGGTGGGTGGTGGGGCGGATCCTAGGCAGGTGGGCCACCAGGAGTCGTTCCATGCTGAGGGGTTTGCTCTGAAGATGAGGATCTCTGTCTTGTCTGTGTTTAGTTTGAGGTGGCTTGCTTCCATCCAGCTGGCGATGGCTTGGAGTCCATTGTGGAGGTTGTTTTTTGCAGCTGTAGGGTCTTTTGTGAGGGAGAGGATTAGCTGAGTGTCATCTGCGTAGGAAATTATCTTGATGTGGTGTGTTCGTGCGATGTTGGCGAGTGGGGTCATGTACATGTTGAAAAGCGTGGGGCTGAGAGATGAGCCTTGGGGGATGCCGCAGATGATACTGGATGCTTCTGATATGAATGGTGGAAGGCGGACTCTCTGGGTTCTGCCTGTAAGGAATGATGAGATCCAGTTGAGTGCTTTGTCGCGGATTCCGGCGTTATGGAGGCGTGTGCGGAGAGTGTGATGACAAACCGTATCGAAGGCGGCGGTGAGGTCCAGGAGGATGAGTACTGCTGTTTCTCCTTTGTCGAACATGGTCCTGATGTCGTCTGTGGCAGCGATGAGTGCGGTCTTGGTGCTGTGGTGGAGCCCAAGATTAATGAGGTTGGGGTTAGGATCACACTAGTTTGCCAGGACCTTCATAACTCAGTGGACAGGATCTCGGAGGCTAAGGGGAGGATCGCCAAATCTGAGGATACAGGTAAGGGCTCAAATCAACAGTGATGTGGTTGTCAACTGTGCCCAATGTCCTGGAGAATCATGCAGAGGATGCAGAGAATAGGGTGCAGAGAAATAATCTTCTGTGTTGGATTTCACAAGGGGTTGTAGGGGCTGACCCAGATAAGTTCTCCGAACAGTGGATTTCAACATGGATACCTGACACCTACCTGTTCAGTTGCTTTGTTACAGAGAGGCCACATAAGTCATTGAGGTGAAGCTGCTGCTGATGGTTATCCACAATCCGATTTTACTAGTCTTCTGCACTACAAGGATAGAAATACAATCCACTAGTAGTGAGAGGCCTCGTGTTTCAGTCTGCTTGCATTTTGATCTTTCTAGACTACACGCAACCTGTGATACATCAACCAAATCCTGTAAAGCAATTACAAAACTGAAAGCAATGAAAATCCAATATATCACTGTACCCCGCAAAACTCAAAATGATTTGGGCTCAAATTCTTTTTTTATTGGAGTCCCCGGAGGAGAGTCTCACCACTACATGTCCTTGACCACAATCTTCTCCTCTCACTATCAGTGACAGCACTGTTTGATACTATGGATTCTGATTCACAACATTCCTATTATGACTGGGAAAGTAATCAGCCTTAATGACCATATCAAAAGTGAGGTGGTGCCTAAATTTGCAAAACACCATGCACTGGCGGTCCTTATGTTGCAAGTAACAAATCCAGTGGGAACTAAATGTCCTTTTCTTGCTTGATTAGGATTTGATAGGGTATATCATGCAGCGCACGCCATGGGATTCTGAGGGGTTGCGATCCTTTTGCAGAAACACCTGCCTCTAGCTGTCTCCCACTTTGCCAAGTCCACAATTATGGTCATCAGGCAGATAATCCTTGAGTTCTGTCAGGAAGTTACTGCAGTTGGTGAATTTAAACTAGTGGTGCTACAGTATATGGACTCTGCAGGCTGTTGGGATGAAAGGCAAAGAGGGAGAGGGCAACTGGCAGACCATATAGATGGTTTGAGTTTATATGATGCCTGGAGAGTGTGGAACATGCAGTTTCATTAACACAAGTAAACGTTAGCTGCACAATGTCAGATAACACAATTACTGTACAGAGCGTTAATAACCTCTGATAACTCACCCGGCAAGAGCAATGCACATTGCTTGCCCTTCCCCACCCCTGATGCTCAACTAAGCAAGCTAATACAACACTAATTTTGCAGGAACACCCAGGGGAATGGGCCAAAATAAGAAAATAGTCAATGCTGACTGTATGGCAGCTTCCTTGTATCTTCATTCAGGCTTGTCTGTCATCTGCCTCTCATTGTGCGAGTACCTGAACAACAAGAGGAACAACTATTTTGCTTTAAAAAAAAAAAAACTCCTTTAGAGATTGTGATTTACAGTTTAATTCATTTACATTGTCTCACTTAACCTAGACTCAATATATCTGCTAATTGGCATGAGAATTGTTTATATTAGTTATTTATCTTCTAGTAGTTTCTTCGGTAGAATTAAGTTAGTTTCTGGAATTGGCACACACTGCATGCTTTCCCTAATGTCTCTCCTTGGTTAGAGTAGATTGTGCAATTCACAGAATAATAATTAACTACCTTGCAAATAATCAAGTATCTTACATTTGTGTCTACCAAGTTCTCTTATTGATGCTCAATCATGATTCCTTGTCTCAAATTCCTGAATTACATGTGTGCATGTAGGGGCTAAATATTAAGAGGCCGATTTATACTTTTTGCCGCAAACCTGCGTTAGTGTAGGTTCGCGGCAAAAAGTATAGTGCCGGCTAGTGCCATTCCTAGATGCCGGCCGGTGCTGTATTTAAGGAACAGCACTATCTGGCGCTAAAGCCCTGTTAGTGTCCTTTGAAAGGACGCAAACAGGGCCTGGGAGGCGTAGGGGAAATTGGGGCTTGTGCGCCAAATTATGGCTCTACACTGTTTAGCGGCAAAAAAAATGCCTTTAAGCAGTGTAGCACCATTTTCTGGTGCACAAGCCCCACGGATATTGCTCGCTCCTTTCTTAGTAAAGACAGGAGCCATGCCCACCACCCCAATGGTCATGTACAGGGGACAAAAGTGCCCTGGGTATGGCCATTGGGGCCAGCACCATGCAGGGGGCCCTAAGTCAGGGCACCCGAGCAGGGTTGGATAGAAAATAAAATAAAAACCTACCCGGACTTACCTTCAGATGGGTCCCCCATCCGTGGTTGACCTCCTGGTGTGGTTAGGGCTGGGTCCCTGGGGACAGGAAAGGGCACCTGTGGGCAATTTCCATGGTCGGAGTTCATGGAAATCTGCCTCCAGGTCCCCTTACGCCTGCCCATACCCAGGCGTTAAATAGTGGCGCTAAGCAGGCTTAGTGCCATTATTTAAGGCCCTCCTCCTCCCGTGCATGATTTTTGCATGGGAGGATAAATAAGGGGTAAGGCCTTAGAGACATCTTCTGCCCAGTAATGCCTACCTTGCATCTCATTGACGCAAGGTAGTTTTCCGCAGGCAAACAATGTTGTTAACTCCAATATTTTGGTGCGAGTCACATCTAGCACCAAAATATGAATATGGAGATTTGCGTTAAAAAAAATGACACAATTCCAGCACAAACAGAGTATAAATATGGGCCTAAATATAGTTATCTTTCTCTTGTCTCTTTTATCTCCTGCAGATAGTCGAGAACTCTCGCCGCCAAGCGCAAGGTTCACAGAGGAAGAAAAATTCCTAGATGCGCAGTTAAACTTGGTCTGCGGCAGAAACACAGGCTATCTCTTCACTGGAACTCCCATTGACTAGCAAAGGATGTTGTCTAAGGGAGTGGTATTTACACCCCCCTGAAATCAAAGATGGCTGCCACCACCACATGGCTGTTTCCAGAAACTTCTGTCTTGTTCCAAAACATTGTGGTGTGTTCTAGATAGATTTCCATATGCTTTAAAAATCGATTTACTGCTTTACTTTATAACATTCAGGTGTATTCCTGAACCTTCTGGCTTGTTCCAAAACCCTGCAGCGTATTCCATATGGATTGCAATGTGCTTTCAAAGTCTATTTATAAGCAATTAGTTGACAACCTTGTTTCTTTTTACCAATAACCTTAAATTATGTTTTTCCATTACTGTTCTTTTACGTTTTACCACTTGTGACTCCCACTGCCCTCTAAGCTTTGAACACCTTCTTTTTGCATCTCCAAAAATGTACCCAAAAAGATCAACCCTTTGGGATATTCTGTGAGACACCTGACTCTGTTAACTAGGTGACCATGACATACAACATTCAGAGTCTTGTATTGATTAACAACTTCTACAAGCAACTGATATGATTCACACAAAAACTGCTGGTATCCTACCACAGGATATCTCATATCAAGCCCCTGTAGTGGTTTAATTTGGCAAACAGAGGCAAAGGGGGAGTGTCCAACTTGGCAGCTTAATGCTTGGTGCTTAGGTGGTCAACATAGTACACAATTCCTTTGACAGGAAATACAGACCTTTCTGGTCTGAACAGGAGCTCTGTGGAGTCAACTGGCAATCCACGGGCTGCAGCAAAAGCCATTACTCAGGGAATTGCTAGATCCTTTTTGAGGGGTAAAGACTTTCTGGTACAGACATCTTGGCCTTGGAACAAGAGTATAATGCCTCCCAAACAAGGAAGTACAAGGATGTTCAGCGATTGACAGAACTTCTCTGAGACAACTCTGTCTTGAAGTGGCTCATCAATATTGTATAGTCCCTACCAGGAGAGTGTATGAAGGGGGAGACACATCTGGTAAACTGTTTTTGTGGCTAGACACCAGAGTTTTGGCCTTTAGACCTGTTCCCCAAATCGTAGGTCCTGAGAGCAACTGAGTCTAAACTTCTGTGGAGATTGCGAACCACTATTGTTCCCTGTGGTAGCGTATGAGAGCCCACCATGTAATCTCTCTTCCTCACAGCAGATTTCTCTCTGTTACAATTGAGTTCAACTGACAGTGGGGCACTGGAGTAGCTGATTACGCAACCTGAGATGGCATTGGCCCTGATGGATATGAACTCCAGCAAAACATTGGGACCAGATGGCTACATGCTTGAGCGCTGCTGTGGATTCCAGTCACTCCCTCTCACACCCCAACTGGATATGTATCGCGAGACAGTGCAGAAGGGCTCTTTCCCACCAGGCCTAGAATAGGCAATCATTTTGGTGCTCCCAAATCCAGGCAGGTCACTAGATTGCTATGAGCCCTACAGCCCAATATCTACTATCAATACTGACATCAAACTGTATGCCAAGGTCCTGCCATATAGACTGCTTTAGGTGAATTCCCATCTGATTCACCTGACCCAATGTAGCTTTACACCCCTCCACAGCACCATGCATTGCATAGTGCACATGGCACTGGTGCATAAGCACGTCCTCTGGGGTGCAGGTGCCTTCTTGCTTATAGACTTCGAGAAGACCTTCAATTCTCAACCAACAACTCATCACCCTCATTATCTGAATTAATCCATGGCCTCGGCAGCAACCCACTGCATCCTCCTCTTGATGACAACCTCATTTCCTCTTGGTTATGGTGCTGGAGTTGACTTGAGGAAGACAAAGAAGAATATCAAAACACCTTAGAAGTTAGCAGCTACCCCAAATGTAAATGCAAAAAATCCAGCATAAAGTGAATTAAAGGAGCTATGTTAAAACTCTTCATTAAAAGTGAAGAATGTTTAGGGCTCGTTTGGACAATGAAAAAAATTATTAAACGATAAAGAAAACATATTTGTAACATGAACTTTGGATCTGGAACTGAATTTCAAAGTTAAAGTGAATGTAAGCCTCTAAAATGTGTACTGCAGATATACACCCACAAAAACCTGTCAGCCCCTCGAACGAATTACAGATGCTGCTGTACTTCAAGGTTTCTTCTAAATGCCCAGTGGGTAAGAAATGGGTTCTTGAAAGGAAAAACGATCATTCCACATGTAAGTAAAAGTGATCAAGCCACTAACTAGTTCCCAAAGTATACACGTCTACTTTTCCAAAAGTGTAGAGTATTTCCTCTTTGGGAAGAGTACCTTGCAATGGGAGAATTCTCACCAGAGTCATATGCTGATGAAGTGCCTCTTGGCAGAAGCTTTCTTAACCATGCAGATCACCACTCAGCATCCAAACTTTATAATTCCACTGCAGTCTACCACCATCCCATTTGTGTACATTCTACTATCACCCCCTAAAAAGAAGAAAAAGTTAGTAAGTCTAGGGTGGGAAGCTTAACACTTCCACATCTGGCTAGAAGGGCAAGAGAGACAAGACCAACTCAGTCCACCAATCTGCTCGGTATTATAAGACAGGGAATGAGCACTTCATAATCATTGAAACATAATACATTTAAATCACATAGAGCCTGATGGGGTCGTAGGTGTAGCGGAAGGAGAAGAGTAACTAATGCACTGGGTAATTATACGTTACAGGGCCTGTGATGCATTATGCATAAGATAGAGTAATCATATAAGTGATTGGGAGATAGTACATATCATACAATGGAGACATTCGGACTGATGTTGAAGAATCCAGGCAAAGACGACATTATAGTAGAAGGCACAAATCACTGCATAGCTATCATATGATGAAAGATCACAATTTTGCTTCATTTCTATTCTGTTCTCTAGGTCTCCAAAGAGGTAAATCCCTAACTATTGAGCCTTAATGTAGGGAATCAGGCAAGACAGTGTAGAGAATGCCAAACTGAAAAAAATAAGTTAACGTTACCACTCTTGAGCTTATCTTTCCAGACGCTTTCATGCAGGGCCGGCTTTAGTGCTGGTGGTGCCCTGTGCGTCAATCTTTTTTGTCACACCCCACCCCATGACCACCTCCTCAGATCCACTCACTATCACCTGGCAAATTGCCCCTCATCTCTCCATAGTCCTTGCTCAAATACATTTAATTTGTCTTAAAACACTGGTAAAGGCTGGCCTTACTGATCCACTCAGCAATTCCCATAAAATATATTTATACTCTTTGCAACAGGCACATTAACCCTCTGTGCTACTTTATGGTGAGTCAAAACTGCCACTGGACAAAACTCTAATCTCTCTCTCTAGAGAAAACATTAATCACAAGAGGTATCTTGATATTTTAATTGCTTCCTGAAAGCTGGACACACACGGAACCTTTCAGCAGGTGCTTTTAAATCACAAGTTTTGTAAGTTTCTTGCTAAACACAGCGCCCCCCTGAGGTCAGTGCCTCCACCAGGCCAGCACCCAGTGAGCGCTCACTGCTCGCACTACCAAAATGCCGGTCTGCTTACATGCCTGCATCTTGTATTGTTGAATAACATTTAGATCATGAGAGGCTGTTTGTTAAATTATGGTCCTTTCCACACATGCCCAATCTCAGCCATTTATGTAAGTTAAAGTTGTAAATTGGTTGCCACTTATTGAGGCCAGGTTGTTTTTAGAAGACAGTGGTATTTGCCTATATTGAGGATGGGCTAACATTTTCTTTGTTAAACATTGTAATTATATAAATGAGGAGACATGTGTTCTTGGTTCATCTGTGACCTAAAATCAATAGCCAGGTCCATACAACTGTAAATGCTTGTTCTTAGTGTCTTCACTGCAATTTGGCTGTTAGTTGACAACACTCATGAGCATTGGTGTTAGTTAACATCGGTTATCATATGAAAGCAATCTCAGACCTTGTAGTTGCATGATGTATTCTAAGGGACTGGTCTGCAGATCACATATTTTTCATTTCATTGGCAAAGTCACTAAGCCATCACAGTATAAAAAGTGACCAAAGCTAAATTGCTTGAAGCTTGACTAACTATGGTAGATGTCAGGAATCACCTAAAGAGATTCAACACTTCATCAAGGTGATTTTATTATACAGGGACATTTCTGGAAAAGCTTTAGTTTGAATCCCACATTTTAATCATTGGTGGATTCAAATAGAAATGTTTCCCCAACATATGAGTTATATTTTGCATGTGTCTGGAGATGCAAAAGGGTTAGTGAAATATTTCTGTAGTAGACTGTGTGTATCACATTGGACATCAAACACTTTAAAAGCGAATAACCTTGAGGGCTTCAACCAACTAAGACAAACAAAGAGGAAAAATAAATACACATTGGTGTACTGCTCCCTGGTAAGCACTAGTGCCCTGTTTTATGCAGACCAATTGTTTGTGTTTATTGTTTATACTGGATGCATTTGAGATCACCCTGGCAACCCTAAGGGCATTTATCTCCTTGGGTTTGTGATCATGGATGGGAGGGCACACACAGCCAGGATTGAAGATGAATGAACATTTCAGTTCTTGTAATGTCTGCAATATCTGGAAAAAAATATCTCCTATTTTAAATGCCTTTAAATGCATTACCCAATAGAGAGAGGCTGTTTTTAAGGGCGAGAGCAAAGCGCTCCGTCCCGTCCCGTGTTGGAATCTCTCTTTGGGCTTCAAACCACACCCATGTCACGTCAGTCTTTTTGATTAGTTTGCGGACTTGCCTTTTAAAATCTGCTTGCTTTCATTAGTGAAAGACATGCATAAGTCATGCCTTTTCGGGTGCTTAGCCCTCCTCGAGCGCAGCGACCAAGTACTGAAAACATACGAGGCTCTACATTTTCCGTCCGGTATCTGGACTACTTTTTCTCTTTTTTGCAGCCCGATCTCGCTGGGCAGAAGTCAAGCGCTTTACATGACATCGACCTTGTTACATAGTTAATTGCACTTTTGCCGGTTACATAGATAATTGCACTTTTGCTGGTTACATTGACAATTGCACTTTTGCCAATAGGTTTCACTAAGAGTGAACTTTTATTTACCTTTGTGTGTCAGCTTTGCACTGATAGTGGCCGTCAGCTCGCTTATGTGAAACTGTTAATTTTCAGTTAATATGGCAAGAAAAGTTCAGTTAGTTAAGTGGAACTGTTTAATTTTCATTTTCAATTTATGTGGCAAGAAAAGTCCGGTTATGAGTTTATAATGCTAATTGCTCTAGCTCAAGCAAATGCGAGAACGATTGCTTTGCAAATGCTTGTTTATTTATGTTTCCTTAGACCTCCCTTTGTAATCTTTGTTTTCCTTCTTTATTGGTGGCTATCTTAAGTGGGGAAGAGTCTACCAATGCAAGGTTCTCACTAGTAAAATGGCCATGGTAACAATGACTATTAAAAAAAAGACTGTGCCGCCTCCTTGAAGTGGGTGCTTGAAGTAGGCTCCTGGAAGTCACAATAAAGTTTAGCCTGCCTGTGCCTGTCCATTGTAGGAAAGTACCATCTTGCCTGGCATGTTACCCCCATTTTTCACTGTATATATGTTGTTTTAGTTGTATGTGTCACTGGGACCCTGCTAGTCAGGGCCCCAGTGCTCATAAGTGTGCATGAATGTGTTACCTGTGTTATGACTAACTGTCTCACTGAGGCTCTGCTAATCAGAACCTCAGTGGTTATGCTCTCTCATTTCTTTCAAATTGTCACTAACAGGCTAGTGACCAATTTTACCAATTTACATTGGCTTACTGGAACACCCTTATAATTCCCTAGTATATGGTACTGAGGTACCCAGGGTATTGGGGTTCCAGGAGATCCCTATTGGCTGCAGCATTTCTTTTGCCACCCATAGGGAGCTCTGACAATTCTTACACAGGCCTGCCACTGCAGCCTGAGTGAAATAACGTCCACGTTATTTCACAGCCATTTTACACTGCACTTAAGTAACTTATAAGTCACCTATATGTCTAACCTTTACCTGGTAAAGGTTGGGTGCTAAGTTACTTAGTGTGAGGGCACCCTGGCACTAGCCAAGGTGCCCCCACATTGTTCAGGACCAATTCCCCAAACTTTGTGAGTGCGGGGACACCATTACATGCGTGCACTACATATAGGTCACTACCTATATATAGCTTCACAATGGTAACTCCGAATATGGCCATGTAACATGTCTATGATCATGGAATTGCCCCCTCTATCCCATCCTGGCATAGTTGGCACAATCCCATGATCCCAGTGGCCTGTAGCACAGACCCTGGTACTGCCAAACTGCCTTTCCCGGGGTTTCACTGCAGCTGCTGCTGCTGCCAATCCCTCAGACAGGCTTCTGCCCTCCTGGGGTCCAGCCAGGCCTGGCCCAGGATGGCAGAACAAAGGACTTCCTCTGAGAGAGGGTGTTACACCCTCTCCCTTTGGAAAATGGTGTGAAGGCAGGGGAGGAGTAGCTTCCCCCAGCCTCTGGAAATGCTTTCATGGGCACACATGGTGCCCATTTCTGCATAAGCCAGTCTACACCGGTTCAGGGACCCCTTAGCCCTGCTCTGGCGCGAAACTGGACAAAGGAAAGGGGAGTGACCACTCCCCTGACCTGTACCTCCCCTGGGAGGTGCCCAGAGCTCCTCCAGTGTGCTCCAGACCTCTGCCATCTTGGAAACAGAGGTGCTGCTGGCACACTGGACTGCTCTGAGTGGCCAGTGCCATCAGGTGACGTCAGAGACTCCTTCTGATAGGCTCCTTCAGGTGTTGCTAGCCTATCCTCTCTCCTAGGTAGCCAAACCCTCTTTTCTGGCTATTTAGGGTCTCTGTCTCTTGGGATTCCTTAGATAACGAATGCAAGAGCTCATCCGAGTTCCTCTGCATCTCTCTCTTCACCTTCTGCCAAGGAATCGACTGCTGACCGCGCTGGAAGCCTGCAAAACTGCAACAAAGTAGCAAAGACCACTACTGCAACTCTGTAACGCTGATCTAGCCGCCTTCTCGACTGTTTTCCTGGTGGTGCATGCTGTGGGGGTAGTCTGCCTCCTCTCTGCACTAGAAGCTCTGAAGAAATCTCCCGTGGGTCGACAGAATCGTCCCCCTGCAACCGCAGGCACCAAAGAACTGCATCACCAGTCCCCTGGGTCTCCTCTCAGCACGACGAGCGAGGTCCCTTGAATCCAGCAACTCTGTCCAAGTGACTCCCACAGTCCAGTGACTCTTCAGTCCAAGTTTGGTGGAGGTAAGTCCTTGCCTCCCCACGCCAGACTGCATTGCTGGGAACCGCGACTTTTGCAGCTACTCCGGCCTCCGTGCACTTTCGGCGGAAATCCTTTGTGCACAGTCCAGCCTGGGTCCACGGCACTCTAACCTGCATTGCACGACCTCCTAAGTTGTCCTCCGGCGGCGTGGGACTCCTTTGTGCAACTTCGGGTGAGCACCATTTCACACATCATTGTAGTGCCTGTTTCAGGCACTTCTGCGGGTGCTGCCTGCTGCTGAGAGAACTCCTTTTCTTGCTCGACGCCCCCTCTGTCCCCAGACGCAACTGGCGATATCTTGGTCCCTCCTGGGCCACAGCATCATCCAAAAACCTTTACCGCATGATTTGCAGCTAGCAAGGCTTGTTGGCGGTCTTTCTTCAGGAAAATACTTCTGCATGACTCTCCACGGCATGGGGGATCCATCCTCCAAAGGAAAAGTTTCTAGCCCTTGTCGTTCCTGCAGAACCTTCAGCTTCTACTGTCCAGTAGCAGCTTCTTAGCACCCACAGCTGGCATTTCCTGGGCATCTGCCCATCTCCGACTTGCTTGTGACTTTTGGACTTGGTCCCCTTGTTCCACAGGTACCCTCGACTGGAAATCCATCGTTGTTGCATTGCTGGTCTGTGTCTTTCCTGCAGAATTCCCCTATCACGACTTCTATGTCCTTTGGGGAACTTTAGTGCACTTTGCACTCACTTTTCAGGGTCTTAGGGTGGGCTATTTTTCTAACCCTTACTATTTTCTAATAGTCCCAGCGACCCTCTACAAGGTCACATAGGTTTGGGGTCCATTCGTGGTTCGCATTCCACTTTTGGAGTATATGGTTTGTGTTGCCCCTATCCCTATGTGTCCCCATTGCATCCTATTGTAACTATACATTGTTTGCACTGTTTTCTAATACTATTGCTGCATATTTTGGTATTGTGTACATATATCTTGTGTATATTTGCTATCCTCATACTGAGGGTACACTCTGAGATACTTTGGCATTTTGTCATAAAAATAAAGTACCTTTATTTTTAGTATATCTGTGTATTGTGTTTTCTTATGATATTGTGCATATGACACTTGTGGTACTGTAGGAGCTTCACTCGTCTCCTAGTTCAGCCTAAGCTGCTCTGCTAAGCTACCATTATCTATCAGCCTATGCTGCTAGACACCCTATACACTAATAAGGGATTACTGGGCCTGGTGCAAGGTGCAAGTACCCCTTGGTACTCACTACAAGCCAGTCCAGCCTCCTACATTGGTTGTGCAGCGGTGGGATAAGTGCTTTGAGACTACTTACCACTCTTGTCATTGTACTTTTCATAAGAGAAAAATATACAAAACAAGTTCAGTGTATGTACACCTAACCAAAAAGTTTTGCATTTCTTTTCTCACTTCTTTTCTAAAGTGCTGAAAAGTACTTCTAAACTTTCAAAAAGTTCTTAAAAAGTTTTAAAAGTTTTTTTTCTGTCCTTCTAAAAGTTCTGAAAACTTTTTTCTCTTTTTCTATCACTTAAACTCTTTCCAAAAATGTCTGGCACAGGCCAAAATGTTGATCTGTCCAAACTTGCATATGACCACCTTAGCTGGAAAGTAGCAAGGCGTCTCTGTGTAGAAAGAGGTTTGAGTGTACGGAAGAATCCTTCCTTGGAATTATTGCTTAACATGCTTAGAGAACAAGATAAGGCCAAAAGGGCCCCATCTGTTGAAAAAGTAGCAAATGGTTCCCAATCTGATCCAGGGACACCCCTAGGAAAAGATTCAGGAAAGAAACTTCAGAGCCTGCCCATTACTAGACAGTCTAGCATAGTTGGTACTGATGTAGAGTCACACCATACAGATAGTGTTGTCTCACATCATAGCAAGAGCATTCATTCTCACCACAGTAGAAGTGATGTTTCTGTTAACCAAGCTGTTAGGGTGCCTTCTGTAAGGGACAGGTCTCCTTCTGTCCATTCTCACCATACTTCTGTTTCAAGGCATGTCCCTCCCACCCACCCTGATGACAGATTGTTAGAAAGGGAGCTCAATAGATTGAGAGTGGAACAAACCAGGCTGAAGCTCAAGAAGCAACAGCTGGATTTGGATAGACAGACCTTAGAAGTAGAGAAGGAGAGACAGAAGTTGGGTTTAGAAACCCATGGTGGCAGCAGTAGTATTCCCCATAGTCATCCTGCAAAAGAGCATGATTCCAGGAATCTGCACAAGATAGTTCCCCCTTATAAGGAGGGGGATGACATTAACAAGTGGTTTGCTGCACTTGAGAGGGCCTGTGCTGTACAGGATGTCCCTCAAAGGCAGTGGGCTGCTATCCTATGGCTATCATTTAGTGGGAAAGGTAGGGATAGGCTCCTTACTGTGAAAGAAAGTGAAGCCAATGATTACAAAGTTCTTAAGAATGCACTCCTGGATGGTTATGGCTTAACCACTGAACAATACAGGATAAAGTTCAGAGAGACCAAAAAGGAGTCTTCACAAGACTGGGTTGATTTCATTGACCATTCAGTGAAGGCCTTGGAGGGGTGGTTACATGGCAGTAAAGTTACTGATTATGACAGCCTGTATAACTTGATCCTGAGAGAGCATATTCTTAATAATTGTGTGTCTGATTTGTTGCACCAGTACTTGGTGGACTCTGATCTGACCTCTCCCCAAGAATTGGGAAAGAAGGCAGACAAATGGGCCAGAACAAGGGTGAACAGAAAAGTTCATACTGTGGGTGACAAAGATGACAACAAGAAGAAGGATGGTAAGTCTTCTGACAAGGGTGGGGACAAATCTAAAAATGAGTCTTCATCAGGCCCACAAAAACACTCTGGTGAGGGTGGTGGGCCCAAATCCTCTTCTAATCAAAACAAAGAAAAGAAACCATGGTGCTATTTATGTAAAATAAAAGGCCATTGGACAACAGATCCCAGTTGTCCAAAGAAAAGCACCAAGCCTCCTACCACTACAACCCCTACTAGCAGACACTAGTCCCTACTAATAGCAGTGGTGGTGGGAGCAAACCTACTAATAGCCAATCCAAGGGAGTAGCTGGGCTCACTTTTTGTAACTTAGTTGGGGTTGGTCTTGTTAGGGAGACCACAGAGGCTGTGTTAGTCTCTGAGGGGGCTATTGATTTAGCCACCTTAGTTGCTTGTCCCCTTAATATGGATAAGTACAAGCAGCTACCCCTAATAAATGGTGTTGAGGTTCAGGCCTACAGGGACACAGGTGCCAGTGTCACAATGGTGATAGAGAAACTGGTACACCCTGAACAACACCTACTTGGTCACCAGTACCAAGTAACCGATGCTCACAACAACACACTTAGCCACCCCATGGCTGTTGTAAATCTCAACTGGGGGGGGGTTACTGGTCCAAAGAAAGTTGTGGTAGCCTCAGATTTACCTGTAGACTGTCTACTAGGAAATGATTTGGAGACATCAGCTTGGTCAGATGTGGAGTTGGAGGCCCATGCAGCAATGCTGGGCATCCCAGGGCATATTTTTGCTTTAACCAGGGCTCAGGCCAAAAAGCAAAAAGGACAGGGAAACTTGGATCCTGGAACAATGGACCAAGTGCTCTCTAAAGCTAGGGCTAGTAGAAGTAAAGCACTTCCTACTATCCCTCCCTCTACAGTGGATTCTAATTCTGAGGAAGAAGAATTTCCACCCTGTGCAGAACCTACACCAGAGGAGCTGGAAGCAGACACTGCTGAGCTTTTGGGTGAAGGGGGGCCTGCCAGGGAGGAGCTGAGTGTGGCACAGCAAACCTGTCCCACACTAGAGGGTCTAAGACAGCAAGCTGTCAAACAAGCTAATGGGGATGTCAGTGACTCTCACAGAGTTTACTGGGAGGACAACCTCTTGTACACTGAAGCAAGGGATCCCAAACCTGGAACTGCCAGGAGGTTAGTGATTCCTCAGGAGTACAGAAAGTTCCTCCTAACTCTAGCCCACGACATTCCCCTAGCTGGACATCTGGGACAAATGAAAACTTGGGACAGACTTGTTCCCTTGTTTCATTGGCCTAGAATGTCTGAGGACACAAAGGAATTTTGTGAGTCCTGTGAAACCTGTCAAGCCAGTGGCAAGACAGGTGGCACTCCAAAGGCACCCCTTATCCCACTGCCTGTGGTTGGGGTTCCCTTTGAAAGGGTAGGGGTTGACATAGTTGGCCCCCTTGACCCTCCTACTGCTTCAGGCAATAGTTTTATCTTGGTGGTAGTGGACCATGCCACCAGATATCCTGAAGCAATTCCTCTAAGGACCACTACAGCACCTGCAGTGGCAAAGGCCCTCCTGGGAATATTTTACAGGTTGGGCTTCCCAAAAGAGGTAGTTTCAGACAGAGGAAGCAATTTCATGTCTGCTTACTTGAAGGCCATGTGGAAAGAGTGTGGTGTGACTTACAAGTTCACTATCATCCACAAACAAATGGACTGGTGGAGAGATTTAACAAAACTCTCAAAGGCATGATTATGGGTCTCCCTGAAAAACTCCGCAGGAGATGGGATATCCTGTTACCATGCCTCCTTTTTGCCTACAGGGAGGTACCCCAGAAAGGAGTGGGCTTCAGCCCCTTTGAACTCCTCTTTGGACACCCTGTTAGGGGTCCACTAACACTTGTCAAGGAGGGTTGGGAACAACCTTTAAAAGCTCCAAAGCAAGATATTGTGGATTATGTACTTGGCCTCAGATCAAGGATGGCTGAGTACATGAAAAAGGCCAGTAAAAACCTTCAGGCCAGCCAAGAGCTCCAAAAGCAATGGCATGACCAGAAGGCTGTTTTGGTTCAGTACAAACCAGGGCAGAAAGTGTGGGTCTTGGAGCCTGTGGCCCCAAGAGCACTCCAAGATAAATGGAGTGGACCCCACACAATTGTTGAGAAAAAGGGTGAAGTCACCTACTTAGTTGACTTAGGCACTGCCAGGAGTCCCCTTAGGGTGCTCCATGTCAATCGCCTGAAACCCTACTATGACAGGGCTGATCTCACCCTGCTCATGGCAACTGATGAGGGACAGGAAGAAGACAGTGATCCTCTACCTGATCTCTTCTCTTCCACAGAACAAGATGCTCTAGTGGAAGGTGTAGTTTTGGCTGATTGTCTTACTGCTGAGCAGAAAGACCAATGCATAAATCTCCTGGGTCAGTTTTCTGAACTCTTCTCTACTGTGCCAGGTACCACTTCTTGGTGTGAGCACACTATAGATACTGGAGACAGCTTGCCTGTCAAAAGTAAGATCTATAGGCAGCCTGACCATGTCAGAGACTGCATAAAGCAAGAGGTGCAGAAAATGTTAGAATTGGGAGTGGTTGAGCACTCTGAAAGTCCATGGGCTTCTCCTGTGGTACTTGTACCAAAACCTCATTCCAAGGATGGAAAGAAGGAAATGCGGTTTTGTGTAGACTACAGAGGTCTCAACCAGGTAACCAAAACTGATGCTCACCCTATACCCCGGGCAGATGAGCTCATAGATACACTGGCATCTGCCAAGTATCTAAGCACTTTTGATTTGACTGCAGGGTATTGGCAGATTCAGAAGATGCTAAACCTAAAACTGCATTTTCAACCATTGGGGGCCATTATCAATTTACAGTAATGCCTTTTGGATTGATGAATGCACCTGCCACTTTTCAGAGGTTGGTGAACACCGTCCTGCAAGGACTGGAAGATTTCAGTGCAGCATATTTGGACGATATAGCTGTCTTTAGCTCCAGCTGGGATGGTCACATGGTCCACCTATGGAAAGTTTTGGAGGCCCTGCAAAAGGCACGCCTCACTATCAAGGCTTCAAAGTGCCAGATAGGGCAGGGTAAGGTGGTTTATCTGGGACACCTTGTTGGTGGGGAACAGATTGCACCACTTCAGAGGAAAATCCAAACTATTATAGATTGGGTTCCCCCTACTACTCAGACTCAGGTGAGAGCCTTCCTAGGCCTCACTGGGTATTACAGGAGGTTCATTAAGAACTATGGCTCCATTGCAGCCCCTCTTAATGGCCTCACATGCAAGAAAATGCCTAAAAAGGTATTATGGACAGCAAACTGTCAGAAAGCTTTTGAGGAGCTGAAGCAGGCCATGTGCTCTGCACCTGCCCTGAAAAGCCCTTGTTACTCTAAAAAATTCTATGTCCAAACTGATGCATCTGAATTAGGAGTAGGGGCAGTCCTATCATAACTTAATTCTGAGGGCCAGGATCAACCTGTTGCTTTTATTAGTAGGAGGTTGACCCCTAGAGAAAAGCGTTGGTCTGCCATTGAGAGGGAGGCCTTTGCTGTGGTCTGGGCACTGAAGAAGTTGAGGCCATACCTGTTTGGCACTCACTTCATTGTTCAGACAGACCACAAACCTCTACTTTGGCTAAAACAAATGAAAGGTGAAAATCCTAAATTATTGAGGTGGTTCATATCCCTACAGGGAATGGACTATACAGTGGAACATAGACCTGGGAGTAGCCACTCCAATGCAGATGGACTCTCCAGATATTTCCACTTAGACAATGAAGACTCATCAGGTCATGGCTAGTCTTATTGTCCTTCGTTTGGGGGGGGTTGTGTAGGAAAGTACCATCTTGCCTGGCATGTTACCCCCATTTTTCACTGTATATATGTTGTTTTAGTTGTATGTGTCACTGGGACCCTGCTAGTCAGGGCCCCAGTGCTCATAAGTGTGCATGAATGTGTTACCTGTGTTATGACTAACTGTCTCACTGAGGCTCTGCTAATCAGAACCTCAGTGGTTATGCTCTCTCATTTCTTTCAAATTGTCACTAACAGGCTAGTGACCAATTTTACTAATTTACATTGGCTTACTGGAACACCCTTATAATTCCCTAGTATATGGTACTGAGGTACCCAGGGTATTGGGGTTCCAGGAGATCCCTATTGGCTGCAGCATTTCTTTTGCCACCCATAGGGAGCTCTGCCACTGCAGCCTGAGTGAAATAACGTCCACGTTATTTCACAGCCATTTTACACTGCACTTAAGTAACTTATAAGTCACCTATATGTCTAACCTTTACCTGGTAAAGGTTGGGTGCTAAGTTACTTAGTGTGAGGGCACCCTGGCACTAGCCAAGGTGCCCCCACATTGTTCAGGACCAAATCCCCAAACTTTGTGAGTGCGGGGACACCATTACACGCGTGCACTACATATAGGTCACTACCTATATATAGCTTCACAATGGTAACTCCGAATTTGGCCATGTAACATGTCTATGATCATGGAATTGCCCCCTCTATCCCATCCTGGCATAGTTGGCACAATCCCATGATCCCAGTGGCCTGTAGCACAGACCCTGGTACTGCCAAACTGCCTTTCCCGGGGTTTCACTGCAGCTGCTGCTGCTGCCAACCCCTCAGACAGGCTTCTGCCCTCCTGGGGTCCAGCCAGGCCTGGCCCAGGATGGCAGAACAAAGGACTTCCTCTGAGAGAGGGTGTTACAGCCTCTCCCTTTGGAAAATGGTGTGAAGGCAGGGGAGGAGTAGCTTCCCCCAGCCTCTGGAAATGCTTTCATGGGCACACATGGTGCCCATTTCTGCATAAGCCAGTCTACACCGGTTCAGGGACCCCTTAGCCCTGCTCTGGCGCGAAACTGGACAAAGGAAAGGGGAGTGACCACTCCCCTGACCTGTACCTCCCCTGGGAGGTGCCCAGAGCTCCTCCAGTGTGCTCCAGACCTCTGCCATCTTGGAAACAGAGGTGCTGCTGGCACACTGGACTGCTCTGAGTGGCCAGTGCCATCAGGTGACGTCAGAGACTCCTTCTGATAGGCTCCTTCAGGTGTTGCTAGCCTATCCTCTCTCCTAGGTAGCCAAACCCTCTTTTCTGGCTATTTAGGGTCTCTGTCTCTTGGGATTCCTCAGATAACGAATGCAAGAGCTCATCCGAGTTCCTCTGCATCTCTCTCTTCACCTTCTGCCAAGGAATCGACTGCTGACCGCGCTGGAAGCCTGCAAAACTGCAACAAAGTAGCAAAGACGACTACTGCAACTCTGTAACGCTGATCCTGCCGCCTTCTCGACTGTTTTCCTGGTGGTGCATGCTGTGGGGGTAGTCTGCCTCCTCTCTGCACTAGAAGCTCCGAAGAAATCTCCCGTGGGTCGACGGAATCGTCCCCCTGCAACCGCAGGCACCAAAGAACTGCATCACCGGTCCCCTGGGTCTCCTCTCAGCACGACGAGCGTGGTCCCTTGAATCCAGCAACTCTGTCCAAGTGACTCCCACAGTCCAGTGACTCTTCAGTCCAAGTTTGGTGGAGGTAAGTCCTTGCCTCCCCACGCCAGACTGCATTGCTGGGAACCGCAACTTTTGCAGCTACTCCGGCCTCCGTGCACTTTCGGCGGAAATCCTTTGTGTACAGTCCAGCCTGGGTCCATGGCACTCTAACCTGCATTGCACGACCTCCTAAGTTGTCCTCCGGCGGCGTGGGACTCCTTTGTGCAACTTCGGGTGAGCACCGTTTCACGCATCTTCGTAGTGCCTGTTTCAGGCACTTCTGCGGGTGCTGCCTGCTGCTGAGAGGGCTCCTTGTCTTGCTCGATGCCCCCTCTGTCCCCAGACGCAATTGGCGACATCTTGGTCTCTCCTGGGCCACAGCAGCATCCAAAAACCCTTACCGCACGATTTGCAGCTAGCAAGGCTTGTTGGCGGTCTTTCTTCACTGCATATTTTGGTATTGTGTATATATATCTTGTGTATATTTGCTATCCTCATACTGAGGGTACACTCTGAGATACTTTGGCATATTGTCATAAAAATAAAGTACCTTTATTTTTAGTATATCTGTGTATTGTGTTTTCTTATGATATTGTGCATATGACACTTGTGGTACTGTAGGAGCTTCACTCATCTCCTAGTTCAGCCTAAGCTGCTCTGCTAAGCTACCATTATCTATCAGCCTATGCTGCTAGACACCCTATACACTAATAAGGGATAACTGGGCCTGGTGCAAGGTGCAAGTACCCCTTGGTACTCACTACAAGCCAGTCCAGCCTCCTACTTCCATGCACTAGAAAAGCCTGTGGTCAGAAATGCTGCCTACTTTGAGGCAAACTTTATTTGTTTCATGCAGCTTTAACTGTTCCATTCTTCTTGTTTATTGCTTCTAACGCTCACTTATGTTGATGTAAGAAGCCTGCTTTTAACTTACTCTTCCACTCAACTTTCTGCCCTTAGTCACCACTAATTTAAACTGGATTTATTGTTACTAGAAGTTTTAATTACAGTGCAGCCTTAAGTCAAGAGCCCTAAACTGACATATGGTACGAAGCATTCCCCTTCAAAAGATAGCATTGCTATTGTATTAAAAATATGGGCCTTGTAGATCAGCCTTTACCCATTGGTACCAGGTGTCTGATTTAGTTAAGTGTAATGCTAAAGATCTTTGTTTTTCAATGGAAACGTGGATCAAAGTACTTAGGCCCATATTTCGACTTTTTTAGTGCCGCATTTGTGTCATTTTGTTTACGCAAAAGCAGCGCAAAATTGCACCACTTTTGCGTCAAAAAATGTGGTGCTAAAAAAGGATAAATATGGGCCTTAGTAACCCCTCTTTTGATAAATTTGTGGTGAATAGTAGATTATTTATTGCATGGGCTAGATTAATAACCAAAAACATGGAGTTACTTTATTTGGTGAAATCACACATCTGAATTCAAGTGGATGCATTTGTAATTGACCTATGTATTGATGATTGTAAGAAATTGGAGTATTAGTTGAAGAGGGTGAGAATACACTTCAAATAATAATCAGAATCCTTATAAGGGTGAACCACTGAGGTCACCATGCTTAACCCTCTAGTAGCTTGGCAAAAAGCAGTCAGGCTTAACTTAGATGCAATGTGTTCAGTGAAAATACAACACACAAACAATCCAAAACCAATTTAGAAACAATAGAGAATATTTAAAAAAATAAAATGACACTAAAAGAACCAGAGATCTGAATTTTTAAAGTTTGAATTAAACATAGATTCAAAAAGCACAAAGCGCCAACCACAATGGTCGCACTAGATCAAGTCAAAGTCAAAAGTTAGGGCCAACTGCAATAGAGTGCAAGTAGGCTACAAGAACCAGGGTTGTCCTTGTGGATATTTTACCTCCTGACTTAGAATTTTTTTATGTAAAAAAAAGTGGTCATCAATGAGTCTTCAGTGTGGAAAACTGCAAGCTGGATCTGAAGTGGAGCTTGACGATGGTGAGTTGCTGTAAAGCAGAGTCCCAGTGCAGTAATGAACAAAGGCTGGAAAGTTCAGAGCAGGTCACGTCTGAAGCTTTTGCCCAGGATGAACTTAACATTGATGTATTGCTGCTCTGCGTTAGTACCGATTAAGCCCTCTATGTTCAGACTTGGACATTTTCCTGGAAGTCGGATCTCCTTCCATGGGGCAACCAACAAACAGAGACTGACCAATGATTCAACTTCAGATGCTGTGGATTTGATGGCTGCAGCTTCGATGAACTCGGTCTCCATCGGTTCTCCAGGCAGAAAGTTGGCAAAGAGTATCTAAGTCCTAGTTTTTCTACTGTGGGCGGAAGTACACGTTAAAGCCAGCCAGAGGGCCAGAACCTGGTGGCACCACATGTGAGTTAAGACTCACTAAAACAGAGGCCAGCAGCAGGGTCCAGGGAAGGAGCACACGCAGTTGACACTGGTCAGCTGTACAATGGAAGGTAAAGAAACCTCTGAAATCTTGTTGTGTCCTGTAGTTCAAACAGGAGGTCAGCTAACTGATCCTTGGTGTCACTTCCCTCAGCTGTAAGACAAGCAGGCCCTGTCCAATTCAATTCCAAAATACTTTATTCGATTGTTTAACACAATCATAAAAGCAAATAAATATTCACATAGCACCAATCAACTTCCTCTTAACAATGAATAGATAAAATATATAGCATTATGTCATGAAATTCATTAAGAAAGTTTAAGATCAATAATTCATTAAAAACAATAAAACTAGGTGAGAAGCGATGTTGTCAAAACTTTTTTTTTTCAAAAATAGAAAACTAATAACGTTACTAAAATCATTCTACATAGAAACCGCCTCAGTTTTGCCTAACAGTGCGATCTATCCTTCATGACTACACACAAGAAAATAGCTAAAACATTGCAAATTTGAACTGATGGAAGAGTCAGCAGATAGAAAAAAACAGGGTGGCACTGTTTGATTTGCAGGGATTTTAAAAATGGTATCACAAACACTTTCCTTAAATTGGAATATAATGTGCAAAATAGGACTATATGCATTGTACTTTGGGGTGACACTGAGTCACAGGGACATTTCACCAGTACTGGACTTCAATCATTGGTAAGCGGAAAACTAACAAGTCAATGGAATATCTCTAATCCTAGGCGTGTGAGGACATAATGGTGCCTCGGATTCAATACATATTTCAGGTATGGTTCCATACCATCCGATTGCTGCATCAAAAATTTTCTCCTCACACTAGATTTTGTTGACTCTGTAGCCAACCTCCGATCAGCCAGGTAAGTAAGACACATTTTTTTTAAGGCTTTCTTAGAGAGTATATACATCTTTTCTGGTGTAAAGTAATACTCAGGGTAGCCTAAGTCCCTGAAGAAGTTCTTTATATACTCCAGCCAGGGTATTAGCAACAAGTGACTAAGGGCCTGATTACAACTTTGGAGGAGATGTTAATCCGTCCCAAATGAGACGGATATACCACCAGCCGTATTACGAGTTCCATAGGATAATGGACTCGTAATACGGCTGGTGGTATATCCGTCACTTTACCGTCATTTTTGGGACGGATTAACACCTCCTACAAAGTTGTAATCAGGGCCTTAGTGTTTTGGCATCCTCTATGATAGCCCTATTCAGAGTTGCAAATTTGGAGGTCCACACTTTGTACCAGAGTAAGATTGGTTGCACTTTTATTAGATCTATAATGTATGTTACCCCCAAATCTGAATGGCACGCCAAGGTTGAGGTGGATTTTGGCACGCTTAAAATGGACTTTAGGAAATCATTTTCTACTATCTGCAAAGCATTATACTTCCTATGTCCCCATAGGCCTGCCCCATACAGTGCAACAGAGACAAATTTCGCCTTATAGATAGTCATGATATCTTTTGGGGTAGCCCTTCCAACTTGTTTAGAATTTTTTTTGTATAGCTATAATGGTTTTTGCAAAGTGTAGTTTCCTGGAACTAATTGCTTGTGACCAGGTACCTTTGTTGTCAAACATAATTCCTAGGTATGAAAAGGATTCTGTGTCGACTAATTTGACGCCCTTTAATGTGACACAAGGTTTTTCAAAAATTTTACACCACAGTTCATCATGTATGTTTTAGGATTATTGATTTTAAGGCCTAGATCTTCCATATAATTGGCAAAAGTTGTCAATAAACGCTGTAAGGCTGCTGGAGTGTGTGCCATAAGGACAGCATCATCAGCATACATAAGTGCTGGGATCTGTCGAGAACCAACTTGTGGAAGGTCTCTACATGCTGTGGATAAGACAACCTCTAGTTTATTCATATATAGGGAGAACAAGAGAGGTACTAAAACACAGCTTTGACGTACTCCTTGATTTACAGGGAAAGAGGAGGTGCACTCCCCCTGAGACCCAAAGCGTACCTTGCTTTAGCTCCGGAATGTAGTTCCCTAATGAAGTGAACTATAGTGTTATCTACCCCCACATGCAGCAAAATGGACCATAGTTTACTGTGAATTACACAGTCAAACGCTGAGGTCAGATCAACAAATACGAGATATACATTTCCTGACTTGGCCTTTGTATATTTGCTGATCAAGATATCTAAGTTCAAGGCCTGTTCCACAGTCCCTATCCCAGACCTAAAGCCATATTGTAAATCTGCTAATATGTTATCAGCTTCCGTCCACTCCCGCAGCCTATCTAAAATTATACGTCCTGCAATCTTTGCAAGTGTGTCGAGGAGTGAGATCGGTCTATAACATGCCGGTTTTAGACGGTCACCTTTCTTAAATATTGGGACAATGATAGACTCTGCTGAGGTCGGAATGAAGGTCGTGGCGCAGCATGCTCATAGAACCTGCGTCAATAAAGGGCCCCATAGTGAAATGTTAGACTTATAAATATCAATTGGTACTCTGTCTGGACCAGGTGCTTTCCCACTCTTGCTAGCATTTATGGCGTCAATGACCTCGCTTAAACTTAATGGCGGAGTGATAGGCTGGGGGTCGGTTCTATAGTCGTCTATGTCTGCATTTGTCTTTTCCAAAGAATATATTTTGGAAAAATGAGCAACCCACTCATCTTCCGTGATGGCTATTTCAGTACTTGGTGACTTACTATCACTCATCAGGGGAGAGTTAACTACCTTCCAAAATTTGGCACTATTATTTTGGAGGCTTGCCTAATGTAGAGTATTCCAAGCCTCATCTTTTAGGAATTTTTTCCTATTTTTTATGGCCTTTTTATACTCTTTTCTGAGGATAGTAATCTCAATCTTATTGTGATTTTGTCTATGTAGATTCTGTTTAAGTTTCTTATGAGCCCGTGTGCATTCAGTATTGAACCAACCTCTATTTCCACATGGTCTGGATTTTCCCACACTTGCTGTGAGAGACTGTTTAGTTCCCATAGTAATTGCTGAGAATGCTCTAATACAGTCCTGTGGTCTAATGTTATCTAATAGGCAGGTTTCCACCTCGTTAGCGTAATCGCACAACAGCCGTTCCATGAAACCTATTGGTTCAATCTGAGACCAACGTAAAAAAAAAAACATTCCTTGACCCCAGTTCAATGTTGGCTACATTGTCTGGTACTCTATTGGGTTAATGTATAGCTTGGGGATGTGCAAGATGTATGGTTTGGGGATAGCGATCACTATACGCAATATCATGGATTTTATACTCGAATGCACCAAAAACAAAGTTATTGGATATTAGTATGTAATCTATTGTGGTGTTTGCACATCTAGCATAAAAGGTTGGTTTAAGCTGTGAGTTACTATCAATTAGACTGTTGCAAAAAGAAAGGTCAAATTTATACAATGTATCATTCAACAAATTTCCATGGTGATTGTGGGTAAAATTAAATTGATCGTCGTTTTCTCCTACTCCGAGGCAACAAGCTTCCTCAGCAAATTGGGAGCACACATGAGTATTAAAATCGCCTCCCCATACTATAAAAGTATCTTTATATGTAGAATTGCACACGCGTTCCAGATCGTCCTGTAGTTGACTGATCATATGTGAAATTTTTTGTGAAGGAGCATTATTATAGAAGTTGATAATAGCTAAGAGCGTTCCATTTTTTAATTCACATAGCATCAGTTGATAGAGCGTATTTGAAATTAGGTTAATCACCTTCATTGTATTATAATTATTGGGAATATATATACACAAGCCTCCTTTCGCCCTACCCCGCATGGAAGAAATTGCTGGGGTGTGAAAAGTCCTGTATCCGTTTATATGGATAGTATCCACAGACCAAGGGGGTGATTCTACCGCCCGCCTCGCGGGAACCGCCATATGGCCGCTCCGCGTTCGAAAGATCGCGGAGGCCATTCAGGCTTTCCCGCTGGGCTGGCGGGCGACCGCCAGAAGGCCGCCCGCCAGCCCAGCGGGAAACCCCTCCCCACGAGGAAGCCGGCTCCGAATGGAGCCGGCGGAGTGGGTATGTGCGACGGGTGCAGTTTGCACCCGTCGCGTATTTCAGTGTCTGCATTGCAGACACTGAAATACACAGTGGGGCCCTCTTACGGGGGCCCCTGCAGTGCCCATGCCATTGGCATGGGCACTGCAGGGGCCCTCAGGGGTCCTGCGGCACCCCCTACCACCATCCTGTTCCTGGCGGGCGAACCGCCAGGAACAGGATGGCGGTAGGGGGTGTCAGAATCCCCCATGGCGGCGCAGCAAGCTGCGCCACCATGGGGGATTCCAAGGGCAGCGGAAAACCGTCGGGAGACCGCCGGTTTTCCTTGTCTGACCGCGGCCGAATCGCCGCGGTCAGAATGCCCTGCGGGGCACCGCCGGTCTGTCGGCGGTGCTCCAGAATGACCCCCCAAGTCTCCTGTAAACACACGCAAGAGAAGGGTCTAATGATTTATAACCAATTCTCATTCTCAATTTTGCTATGCAGGCCTGCCACGTTCCAGAATACATTTTCTTCCCCCAGGTGTAATTACGCCCAAATCCAGAGGGTCATTTTTCCCTCTTTTCCTTGTTGGAATCAGTGTTATACTCTCCGTCACTATATAGGGAATGGGTGTTAGTGTAGCCAAGTGGGCGGAAACTCCGCCTACTAGCGATTCAGCAGTATGGTCTTGTTGTACTCTTTTTTCCTTTACCGTCGTTACGCCCCCTTTACTCCCCTCCTTGCCGCCTCTGCCGTTCAAAGGGTCAAGGGCAGAATTTTTCAACATGGGTCTCGTCCTGTCCTCAGCGTGGTCTGCCACCAGTCAGTCCACTTCCTATAGAGGGGGGACTTGGAATTTGTTCTTGATGGGGACCATGTAATTTCTTTTAATACTACTTTGTTGAAATGGAGGGTCTTTTCTTGGTTGATCATGCCTCCCATTAAATTGGTAGAAATAGCCTAGGGGGAGCAAAGAAATGTCATGATCAGAGAGCTGACGTGGGCTTTGATTTCTTGAAATGTCTCAACTAATTTTGGGGTTTAAAACGAAAGTACCACGCAATCACCCCTTAATGTTTTATGACTCCTGCCCACCCATTTGACTCTCCTAACCATTTTAATATCTTCGAAAAGTATATCTATCATACCAGGCTTCATGCGGGTTCCTATCCAGTTCAAGGATTTGTTTCTCAGGGCCGTCCATGTTTCCCTGTTTTCTGTTGATATAGTAGGGACATTAGCAAGAACTACTAAATAGGGGGTTTCTGCGGGAAGAGGATGTAATATGTCACTAGGTACTGATGTTATGTCCATAGGGGGTTTCAGGGTGTTATGTGTTTCTAAGCCATTTTTGTTTGGAATTACTTGTTGAGAACTACTAATGCTGTTTAAATGTGTGCAGGATTCTAGATGTCATTGGTTGACCAGATGGGTGTTTGACGGATGTTGCCACTCTTTAAGAGGGAGTGGATTCCGCTTTGAATCAGTACCACCACAAGGTTGAGGAGCTATAGGGGTTAAGCCTGGGGTCCAAGCCTTCACTAAATTAAGTATTAACTCCACATTTCCCTCCACTTGAATTAGACGCTTTGGCAATGACTCAAAGGACGTCTTTACTAAATTTTCCAGAGCGTTATTGGTATCTAAGGTGTTCGTTTTTGGCTTTACTGTGCTTTGAGTAATCTTTTGACAAGATTTCATATTAACAGAATTAATTTGACTTTGCTTCAAGACTTGGCCTCCGGTGTTGTCCTGGCTACAGTTTTCAGACATCTTGTAACTTGGGACTCTGACCTTACAGACTACTTTTGGTTTCCTTGTACATTTAGGTGGAAGTGGGGAATCATCAGGCTCTGAGATGATTTCATTTAAATAATGGATGCATCCATTAGGGCCCTTCAACTGGTCCCTGCTTTCCAGTGGCCTTGTCTGATCTAAGGAAGCTATTTCTACCAGTGGGGAATTATTATAGGGGGGTAGGGTTTCCAGTGGGCCCCTCTGAGTTAATATCATTTCCTCGACATTTATGATTTGCTTGTCGATAGCACCCATAGCTCCAGAGATGTATTTTAAGATAGAGGTATGATCTTTATGAGCGGAAGAAGTTGGTTGATTTCTAGCTGTTTAGTATACACTCAGTAGTTCGGCTAATGTTACTCTAGAGCACTTCGTGCCAGTATCTACAGCTAAGCATACAACCTCGGGCGGGGCAATCTGTACCAATGATACTTATTAACTAGAGTGACAGACTAGTAAAATGCAAGTAGTATGACTATTAATTAGTAACTCAAAAGAGGTCTAGCCAAAGTTCAAGTAGCAAACTATGAATAGGGATAGCCTGTGATGATATACAGCTATTCCGTTGCCCGGCAGAAGACAAAGTACCTGTCTAGATTCCAGTCCAAAAAAACTCTCAGCACTGGTCTCGTATTACGATCCCAGTGTGCTGGTAGAAATTCAGGGGGGGGGCCCAGCCAAGCCTGTTCTGGTCGATGACACGCGAAGGACGGGCCCGCCGTTGGCCCGGGCTTCACCCGGGCGCAGCCCCACATGCGTCCCGCGAGGGGGGAGTGCAGTCGGCATTTTATGTAGGCTCCAAGAGGGCTTGGACCCCCCCTCTCACACATGTTGCCAGGACTCACCCTGGATTGGCAAAGTCAAAGTTCACGGTCTCCCGCGAGGCGGAAGCGCAGTCAGCGCTTTATGCGGGCTCCAAGACAGCTTGGCCCCTCCTTCTCACACACGTTACCGGGACTCACCCCGGATTGGCAAAGTCAAAGTTCACGGTCTCCCGCGAGGCGGGAGCACAGTCTGTACTTTATGCTGGCTCCAAGAGGGCTTGGCCCATCCCTCTCACACACGTTGCTGGGACTCACCCCGGATTGGCAAAGTCAAAGTTCACTCTGTTCCTTCAGGTTCTACAGACATTTTGCAATCCTGCTTATAACCCTCCAGAGGTCCAGGAGTGTTGAGAGGAGGGTACTGGGAATGCTATGTTTATGCCCTGTTCCAGCCAGTGGGTGGAATTAACTTCTGGCCAATGCAGTGAAAGTTTCTAGGGGTGACCCTATCCACTTTTGCAACATCTCCTATGTGTTTTGTTGTAAACTATGCTGCAGTAACCCTCTCAACCCATATCATACATGGTAGAACCCTTGTTCTCCTGGTCAGATCTCCCTATGCCCACTCAGAAGTGTGGCTATGATATTGGGCAAAGCTGACTAGGAAGACAAAGGGAGGCAGGTCTGGGAGTGAGCTACTTGTGCCAGTGACAGGATAACTATCCTCAAATTCACCAAATTTGGCATTACCATTTAGCAATATTAGCAATATTACTTGAAATTAAATAGTCCTAATGTCAAACAGACAACCTAGTTAGGGAGACTTTTATTGGCTGTAAGTGGAAATGGTTTTCTCCTCAGGCCTTATTAGATCAGGCCACTCATAAGCTTACCAGTTGATACCAACCTTTCCTAAATTGCTTAACTTAATTGCTAAAAATTCAAGCCTTCTGATTGGCTGAGGGGTCCAACTTATTAGTCACTGATCTGGCCATGAACAGTCTATAATGGCCTTTGTGTGCTCATTTGCATATCTGTTCCTGTTTTATGGGTCCCCAAACTAGGCAGTTTAGGCTGGACTGTTCCCATGAGGAGCAGGGTCAAGACTGATTTGCATATCTGGATCCAAACTGAGGTGGCATGTTCAGCAAAAAATTAAGGATTGGGATGCGGCCCGAGTGATTGCAATTGGCTGAGATTATTTCAAGCATTCCTTTTATTACCTTGTTGTTTTTTAATTTTCGACCCTAAGTGCATCGAGTATGCCCAGACATGGGTCCTGGGCTTACTGTGCAACTAAACCTGGCTGAAGAGACAACAGACCTAGATTCCTGTTTTCCATTTCAAGGAGGACCTGGCCTGGCAATTTGAAGAGCAGGGTCAAGACTGATTTGCGTATAGCTGGGCACCACCACCGTGTTACAAAACTTTTAGGGGGAATTGCAGAGAGAACAGCATACCCTCAGAAATAATTTATTAAAATAAATCTATGTTTCCTGTGGTATATACAACATAATCGCAGGAAGAGTTGATGGCATTTGTGAGCATTCCCATAGTTAGAGCTTTGATCTTCAACTGAGTATTCCAGTGCTTCCTTGTGGATAGAGTCATGGCTGTGTTCTGTGGCCTAGGGAGCGTAAATAAGACTTTAATAAGCATTTTATTCTGTCAACAAAGCCAATTGACTTCATTTAATATATTTATGTGATGATCCCTTAACAAAGCCAATGGACTTGCCTTGTAAAATGATGAAGTCACTCCTAAACAAAGCTAATAGACTGGTGTTAGACCTGACAGCCTTAGGGTGGTCACCCCTAACTTTTTGCCAGCCTCCCTCCACTTTTTGGACACTGTTTTTGCTGTTTTTTAGACTGCGCACTTTACCCCTGCTAACCAGTGCTAAAGTGCATATGCTCTCTCCCTTAAAACATGGTAACATGGTAACATTAGATCATACCCAACTGGACTATTTAATTTACCTCTAAGTCCTTAGTAGAGTGCACTATATGTGCCCAGGGCCTGTAGATTAAATGCTACTAGTGGGCCTGCAGCACTGATTGTGCCACCCACTTAAGTAGCCCATTAATCTTGTCTCAGGCCTGCCATTGCAAAGCCTCTGTGTGCAGTTTCACTGCCAATTCGACTTGGCATTCAAAAGTACTTGCCAATCCTAAAACTCCCCACCCCTAAGGTATGGCCTAGGTAACCCGTAGGGCAGGGTGCTGTGTAGGCAAAAGATGTAGTTTACAAGTCCTGGTAGTGTAAAACCTCTAAATTCATGTTTACACTGCTGTGAGGCCTGCTCCTTTCATAGGCTAACATTGGGGCTGCCCTCATACATTGTTTGAGTGGTAGCTGCTGATCTGAAATGAGTAGGAAGGTCATATATAGTATGGCCAGAATGGTGATATAGAATTCTGCTCACTGGTGAAGTTGGATTTAATATTACTATTTTAGAAATGCTACTTTTAGAAAGTGAGCATTTCTCTGCACTTGAATCTTTCTGAGCCTTACAATCCACGTCTGGCTGGGTTTAGTTGACAGCTCCTTGTGCATTCACTCAGACACACGCCAAACACAGGATACTCTGCCTCACTTGCATACAACTGCATTTTTAATGGGTCTTCCTGGGCTGGGAGGGTGGAGAGCCTGCTCTTACACAAAGGACTGCCACACCCCCTCCTGGGACTCTGCCAGACAAGATTGAACTGAAAGGGGACCTGGTGCACTTCTAGGGAACTCCTTGAAGTCTCCCCCAATTCAAAGGCACATTTGGGTGTATAAACAGAGCCTCTCTCCCTTCCAACTGAGACACTTTCTGGAGAAAAAACTTGTAACCAGAACCTGCATCCTGCCAAGAACTGCTTGGCTGCATAAAGGACTCACCTGACTGCTTTCTGTGAAAGACTGCTGCCTTGCTGTTGCCCTGCTGCCTTGCTGCTCTCTGGCTGAGGTGAAGAAGTGTTCTCCAAGTGCTTGGATAGAGCTTGCTTCCTGTTTCCTGATGTATCAGGACCAAAAATACTTCATCCCTTCAAGAAGGACTCCTTGTGCAACACAATTTGATACACAGCCTGCTAGAAACAACGCATAGCCTGCACTGTGGTGAAAATTTCACAGCATGCCAAACCGGAACGACGCAGCCCGACTTCGCAACAAGAAGATTGATGCAGCACCAGCGTAGCGACCGTAAATGCGGTGCATGGCCCACTGGATCGACGCATAGTGAGCCGGAACGATGCAGCCTGTAGAAAATTCAGCGCAACACCCATCAGATTGACGCAGCTCCTGTGACTTCATCCTGCCAGTGCAGGAAATCCACACACCATCCCAGGGGTGTCTGAAAACCCCACAACCCGAAGAGGATCCTCGACCGAGAGTTGGACATCGACGCACATCCCTCCCTGTGTGAAACTAAATGATGCATCGCAGTGTGTGGCCTGAGAAATTGATGCACACCCCTTTGCGGAGATTTTTCAAGCAAACCAGGTACTTTGTGCTTGAAAGAGACTTTGTTTGCTTTAAAAAGATTTAAGACACTTTGGCCCTGGAGGTAAATCCTGGTTATTGATGTGCTGACGGGCATCAAGACACCGTGGCGGAAATCAGCTATAGGTATTCCAACCCACAGCTCGTAATCCGCCACAATACAGACACCCACACAAGTCCGACACATCAAAGGTCAGTGATAAGCTGGCGATAGCAAAACCTACACCATCACGCCAACAGAACTACGCCCACACTATCACGACCCACGAATCAATGCAGCAGTCCTTCAACCGTGGTAATCCATTGGCGGTACACACCGCCGTGCTCAAAATACACACACATTTACAAAACACAACCACATTGGACAATTCAAAATACACACACCTGATACACATACACACGCCACACCCACACACCAAATCCAATATAAAACACACATACACATTACCCACAATCCCTTATAACATTTTTGGAAGAAGCAGAGAGAGAGAGAATAGCAAACAAAACACCAGCAACCACAGACACACAACACCATCACTCATACAACATCCACCCACCTCAAAGAACACACACCAAACCATCCCCCCACACATCACAACAAACAGCACCTCGCACATCACCCACACCACATCATGGCACCTCAAAGACACAACAGGTTTTCTGAAGAGGAGCTCAGGGTCATGGTGGAGGAAATCATCCGGGTAGAGCCACAGCTATTCGGATCACAGGTGCAGCAGACATCCTTTGCTAGGTAGATGGAGCTAAGGTGGAGAATTGTCGACAGGGACAACGCAGTGGGACAGCATCCAAGAACACGGGATGACATCAGGAAGAGGTGGAACGACCTACGGGGGAAGGTGAGTTCCTTGGTATCCAGACACCAGGTAGCAGTACAGAGGACTGGCGGTGGACCCCCACCTCCTCCCCCATAACTAACAACATGGGAGGAGTAAGTCTTGGCAATCATGCATCCTGAGGGCCTTGCAAGAGTAGCAGGAGGACTGGACTCTGGTAAGTCAACCCTTTACTACTTTATCCCCCCCACGCTACCTGCATGCCATCACAAACTCCTACCCCTACCCTCATACCCATCACCCCAACACCCCACAGATGCCCCACTATCACAAACCACACATCCCAAATCCATTGCCTGCATATCACACCAATGAATGGACACACATCACCAAAGCATATCCAGTACAGATACTCACCCAGGCCCCAAAATTAACAATCACACAAGGCCAAAGGCAATAAGCCAAGCAAAGGAGTAGAGGGTAACACACATTTTGGACAAGAGGGCACACACAGATTCAATAACTATGCATTTACCCCCCAACAGGTCCCCCACCCAACGTCACCGGACAGGAGGTGCCAGACATATCCAGTCCCCCCACAGAAGAGGCCCACAGTGACGACAGCAGCTCTGCACGCCTGGGTCAAGATGACCAGCCCGGCCCATATGGAACCTCGGGACAGTCGGTTTCCCTGCCACTGTCACAAACAACCACAGAACCTCCCTCCTCAGGAAACACGCCCACATCGCCCACCCAGCGGACCCATGCCACTGTCCCCAGGACACATCAATCAGCAGTGTGTCCACCACTGCAGGGACCCCAGGCAACCCCACTAACCCAAGACAAACATGGACCTGGGGTCAGTGGCAGTGGGCACACGGTTCAGGGGACAGAGACACAGGATAACATGGAAGTGTAGGAAAGTACCATCTTGCCTGGCATGTTACCCCCATTTTTCACTGTATATATGTTGTTTTAGTTGTATGTGTCACTGGGACCCTGGTAACCCAGGGCCCCAGTGCTCATAAGTGTGCCTGTATGTGTTACCTGTGTAGTGACTAACTGTCTCACTGAGGCTCTGCTAATCAGAACCTCAGTGGTTATGCTCTCTCATTTCTTTCCAAATTGTCACTGACAGGCTAGTGACCATTTTTACCAATTTACATTGGCTTACTGGAACACCCTTATAATCCCCTAGTATATGGTACTGAGGTACCCAGGGTATTGGGGTTCCAGGAGATCCCTATGGGCTGCAGCATTTCTTTTGCCACCCATAGGGAGCTCTGACAATTCTTACACAGGCCTGCCACTGCAGCCTGAGTGAAATAACGTCCACGTTATTTCACAGCCATTTTACACTGCACTTAAGTAACTTATAAGTCACCTATATGTCTAACCTTTACCTGGTAAAGGTTAGGTGCAAAGTTACTTAGTGTGAGGGCACCCTGGCACTAGCCAAGGTGCCCCCACATTGTTCAGAGCCAATTCACTGAACTTTGTGAGTGCGGGGACACCATTACACGTGTGCACTACATATAGGTCACTACCTATATGTAGCTTCACCATGGTAACTCCGAATATGGCCATGTAACATGTCTATGATCATGGAATTGCCCCCTCTATGCCATCCTGGCATTGTTGGTACAATTCCATGATCCCAGTGGTCTGTAGCACAGACCCTGGTACTGCCAGACTGCCCTTCCTGGGGTTTCTCTGCAGCTGCTGCTGCTGCCAACCCCTCAGACAGGCATCTGCCCTCCTGGGGTCCAGCCAGGCCTGGCCCAGGATGGCAGAACAAAGAACTTCCTCTGAGAGAGGGTGTGACACCCTCTCCCTTTGGAAAATGGTGTGAAGGCAGGGGAGGAGTAGCCTCCCCCAGCCTCTGGAAATGCTTTGTTGGGCACAGAGGTGCCCAATTCTGCATAAGCCAGTCTACACCGGTTCAGGGACCCCTTAGCCCCTGCTCTGGCGCGAAACTGGACAAAGGAAAGGGGAGTGACCACTCCCCTGACCTGCACCTCCCCTGGGAGGTGTCCAGAGCTCCTCCAGTGTGCTCCAGACCTCTGCCATCTTGGAAACAGAGGTGCTGCTGGCACACTGGACTGCTCTGAGTGGCCAGTGCCACCAGGTGACGTCAGAGACTCCTTGTGATAGGCTCCTTCAGGTGTTAGTAGCCTTTCCTCTCTCCTAGGTAGCCAAACCCTCTTTTCTGGCTATTTAGGGTCTCTGTCTCTGGGGAAACTTTAGATAACGAATGCATGAGCTCAGCCGAGTTCCTCTGCATCTCCCTCTTCACCTTCTGATAAGGAATCGACCGCTGACCGCGCTGGAAGCCTGCAAACCTGCAACATAGTAGCAAAGACGACTACTGCAACTCTGTAACGCTGATCCTGCCGCCTTCTCGACTGTTTTCCTGCTTGTGCATGCTGTGGGGGTAGTCTGCCTCCTCTCTGCACCAGAAGCTCCGAAGAAATCTCCCGTGGGTCGACGGAATCTTCCCCCTGCAACCGCAGGCACCAAAAAGCTGCATCTCCGGTCCCTTGGGTCTCCTCTCAGCGCGACGAGCGAGGTCCCTCGAATCCAGCGACACTGTCCAAGTGACCCCCACAGTCCAGTGACTCTTCAGCCCAAGTTTGGTGGAGGTAAGTCCTTGCCTCACCTCGCTGGGCTGCATTGCTGGGAACCGCGACTTTGCAAGCTTCTCCGGCCCCTGTGCACTTCCGGCGGAAATCCTGTGTGCACAGCCAAGCCTGGGTCCACGGCACTCTAACCTGCATTGCACGACTTTCTAAGTTGGTCTCCGGCGACGTGGGACTCCTTTGTGCAACTTCGGCGAGCACCGTTTCACGCATCCTCGTAGTGCCTGTTTCTGGCACTTCTCCGGGTGCTACCTGCTTCAGTGAGGGCTCTTTGTCTTGCTCGACGTCCCCTCTCTCTGCAGGTCCAATTTGCGACCTCCTGGTCCCTCCTGGGCCCCAGCAGCGTCCAAAAACGCCAAACGCACGATTTGCGTGTAGCAAGGCTTGTTGGCGTCCATCCGGCGGGAAAACACTTCTGCACGACTCTCCAAGGCGTGGGGGATCCATCCTCCAAAGGGGAAGTCTCTAGCCCTTGTCGTTCCTGCAGTATTCACAGTTCTTCAGCCTAGTAAGAGCTTCTTTGCACCAACCGCTGGCATTTCTTGGGCATCTGCCCATCTCCGAGCTGCTTGTGACTTTTGGACTTGGTCCCCTTGTTCCACAGGTACCCTCAGACAGGAATCCATCGTTGTTGCATTGCTGATTTGTGTTTTCCTTGCATTCTCCCTCTAACACAACTATTTTGTCCTTAGGGGAACTTTAGTGCACTTTGCACTCACTTTTCAGGGTCTTGGGGAGGGTTATTTTTCTAACTCTCACTATTTTCCAATAGTCCCAGCGACCCTCTACAAGGTCACATAGGTTTGGGGTCCATTCGTGGTTCGCATTCCACTTCTGGAGTATATGGTTTGTGTTGCCCCTATCCCTATGTTTCCCCATTGCATCCTATTGTAACTATACATTGTTTGCACTGTTTTCTAAGACTATACTGCATATTTTTGCTATTGTGTATATATATCTTGTGTATATTTCCTATCCTCTCACTGAGGGTACACTCTAAGATACTTTGGCATATTGTCATAAAAATAAAGTACCTTTATTTTTAGTATAACTGTGTATTGTGTTTTCTTATGATATTGTGCATATGACACTAAGTGGTACTGTAGTAGCTTCACACGTCTCCTAGTTCAGCCTGAGCTGCTTTGCTAAGCTACCATTATCTATCAGCCTAAGCTGCTAGACACCCTATACACTAATAAGGGATAACTGGGCCTGGTGCAAGGTGCAAGTACCCCTTGGTACTCACTACAAGCCAGTCCAGCCTCCTACATTGGTTGTGCAGTGGTGGGATAAGTGCTTGAGACTACTTACCACTCTTGTCATTGTACTTTTCATAAGAGAAAAATATACAAAACAAGGTCAGTGTATATACACATAGCCAAAAAGTTTTGCATTTCCTCTTTTCACTCTTTTCTAAGTGCTGAAAAGTACTTCTAAACTTTCAAAAAGTTCTTAAAAGTTTAAAAAGTTTTTTCTGTCTTTCCAAAAAGTTCTGAAAACTTTTTTTCTCTTTGTCTATCACTTTAACTCTCTCTAAAAATGTCTGGCACAGGCCAAAAAGTTGAACTGTCCAAACTTGCATATGATCACCTTAGCTGGAAAGGAGCAAGGAGTCTCTGCATAGAGAGAGGTTTGAGTGTAGGGAAGAATCCTTCCTTAGAACTGTTAATTAATATGCTTAGAGTACAGGATAAGGCCATAAGTGCCCAATCTGTAGAAAAAGTAGCTAATGGTTCTCAATCTGATCCAGGGACTCCCCCAGGAAAAGGTTCAGGAAAGAAACTTCTCAGCCTGCCCATTACTAGACAGTCTAGCATAGTTGGTACAGAGGTTGAATCACATCATACTGATGATGTGCTCTCACATTATACTGGTAGCCAAGCTGTTAGGGTGCCCTCTGTAAGAGACAGGTCTCCTTCTGTTCATTCCCATCATACCTCTGTATCTAGAAATGTCCCTCCCACCCACCCTGATGACAGATTGTTGGAAAGGGAGCTCAATAGATTGAGAGTGGAGCAAACCAGACTGAAGCTCAAGAAGCAACAGCTGGATTTGGATAGACAGTCTTTAGAAATAGAGAGGGAAAGACAGAAAATGGGTTTAGATACCCATGGTGGCAGCAGCAGTATTCCCCATAGTCATCCTGCAAAAGAGCATGATTCCAGGAATCTGCATAAGATAGTTCCCCCTTACAAGGAGGGGGATGACATTAACAAGTGGTTTGCTGCACTTGAGAGGGCCTGTGCTGTACAGGATGTCCCTCAAAAGCAGTGGGCTGCTATCCTATGGCTATCATTTACTGGAAAAGGTAGGGATAGGCTCCTTACTGTAAAAGAAAATGATGCTAACAATTTCCAAGTTCTTAAGAATGCACTCCTGGATGGTTATGGCTTAACCACTGAACAGTACAGGATAAAGTTCAGAGATACCAAAAAGGAGTCTTCACAAGACTGGGTTGATTTCATTGACCAGGCAGTGAAGGCCTTGGAGGGGTGGTTACATGGCAGTAAAGTTACTGATTATGACAGCCTGTATAACTTGATCCTGAGAGAGCATATTCTTAATAATTGTGTGTCAGATTTGTTGCACCAGTACTTGGTGGACTCTGATCTGACCTCTCCCCAAGAATTGGGAAAGAAGGCAGACAAATGGGTCAGAACAAGAGTGAACAGAAAAGTTCATACAGGGGGTGACAAAGATGGCAACAAAAAGAAGGATGGTAAGTCTTCTGACAAGGGTGGGGACAAATCTAAAAATGAGTCTTCATCAGGCCCACAAAAACACTCTGGTGGGGGTGGTGGGCCCAAATCCTCCTTTAATCAGAACAAGGAAAAGAAACCATGGTGCTATTTATGTAAAATAAAAGGCCATTGGACAACAGATCCCAGTTGTCCAAAGAAAGGCACCACAGCTCCTACCACTACAACCCCTACTGCTACACCTAGTGTCCCTACTAATAGCAGTGGTGGTGGGAGCAAACCTACTAATAGCCAATCCAAGGGAGTAGCTGGGCTCACTTTTGGTAATTTAGTTGGGGTTGGTCTGATTAGGGAGACCACAGAGGCTACTTTAGTCTCTGAAGGGGCTATTGACTTAGCCACTTTGGTTGCTTGCCCCCATAACTTGGAGAAGTACAAGCAACTAACCCTAATAAATGGTGTTGAGGTCCAGGCCTACAGGGACACAGGTGCCAGTGTCACAATGGTGATTGAGAAACTGGTGCACCCTGAACAACACATACTTGGACACCAGTACCAAGTAACCGATGCTCACAACATAACACAAAGCCACCCCATGGCTGTTGTAAATCTCAACTGGGGGGGGGTATCTGGTCCAAAGAAAGTTGTGGTAGCTTCAGATTTACCTGTAGACTGTCTATTAGGGAACGATTTGGAGACATCAGCTTGGTCAGATGTGGAGTTGGAGGCCCATGCAGCAATGCTGGGCATCCCAGGGCATATTTTTGCTTTGACAAGGGCTCAGGCCAAAAAGCAAAAAGGACAGGGAAGCTTGGATCCTGGAACAATGGACCAAGTGCTCCCTAAAGCTAGGGCTAGTAGAAGCAAACCACTTCCTACTATCCCTCCCTCTACAGTGGATTCTACTTCTGAGGAAGAAGAATTCCCTCCCTGTGCAGAACCTACACCAGAGGAGCTGGAAGCAGACACTGCTGAGCTTTTGGGTGAAGGGGGGCCTGCCAGAGAGGAGCTGAGTGTGGCACAGCAAACCTGTCCCACATTAGAGGGTCTCAGACAGCAAGCTGTCAAACAGGCTAATGGGGATGTCAGTGACTCACACAGAGTTTACTGGGAGGACAACCTCTTGTACACTGAGAATAGGGATCCTAAACCTGGAGCTGCCAGGAGATTAGTGATTCCTCAGGAGTACAGAAAGTTCCTCCTAACACTGGCACATGACATTCCCTTAGCTGGGCACCTGGGTCAAATGAAAACTTGGGACAGATTGGTTCCACTGTTTCATTGGCCTAGGATGTCTGAGGACACAAAAGAATTTTGTAAGTCCTGTGAAACCTGTCAAGCCAGTGGCAAGACAGGTGGCACTCCAAAGGCACCCCTTATCCCACTGCCTGTGGTTGGGGTCCCCTTTGAAAGGGTAGGGGTTGACATAGTTGGCCCCCTTGACCCTCCTACTGCTTCAGGCAATAGATTTATCTTGGTGGTAGTGGACCATGCCACAAGATATCCTGAAGCTATTCCTTTAAGGACCACTACAGCTCCTGCAGTGGCAAAGGCCCTCCTGGGAATATTTTCCAGGGTGGGCTTCCCAAAGGAAGTAGTATCAGACAGAGGAAGCAATTTCATGTCTGCATACTTAAAGGCCATGTGGAAGGAGTGTGGTGTAACTTACAAGTTCACAACACCCTATCATCCACAAACAAATGGACTGGTGGAGAGATTTAATAAAACTCTCAAAGGCATGATTATGGGACTCCCTGAAAAACTCCGCAGGAGATGGGATATCCTTCTACCATGCCTCCTTTTTGCCTACAGGGAGGTACCCCAGAAAGGAGTGGGCTTCAGCCCCTTTGAACTTCTTTTTGGACACCCTGTTAGGGGTCCACTCACACTTGTAAAGGAGGGTTGGGAACAACCTTTAAAAGCTCCTAAGCAGGATATTGTGGACTATGTACTTGGCCTCAGATCAAGGATGGCTGAGTACATGAAAAAGGCCAGTAAAAACCTTCAGGCCAGCCAAGAGCTCCAGAAGCAATGGCATGATCAGAAGGCTGTTTTGGTTCAGTACCAACCAGGGCAGAAAGTGTGGGTCTTGGAGCCTGTGGCCCCAAGAGCACTCCAAGATAAATGGAGTGGTCCACACACAATTGTTGAAAAGAAGGGTGAAGTCACCTACTTGGTTGACTTAGGCACTGCCAGGAGTCCCCTTAGGGTGCTCCATGTCAACCGCCTGAAACCCTACTATGACAGGGCTGATCTCACCCTGCTCATGGCAACAGATGAGGGACAGGAAGAAGACAGTGATCCTCTACCTGATCTCTTCTCTTCCACAGAACAAGATGCTCTTGTGGAAGGTGTAGTTTTGGCTGATTGTCTTACTGCTGAGCAGAAAGATAATTGCATAAATCTCCTAGGACAATTTTCAGAACTCTTCTCCATTGTGCCAGGCACCACTTCTTGGTGTGAGCACACTATAGATACTGGAGACAGTTTACCTGTCAAAAGTAAGATCTATAGGCAGCCTGACCATGTCAGGGACTGCATAAAGCAAGAAGTTCAGAAGATGTTGGAACTAGGAGTGGTTGAGCACTCTGACAGTCCATGGGCTTCTCCTGTGGTACTGGTACCAAAACCCAATTCTAAAGATGGAAAGAAGGAAATGAGGTTTTGTGTAGACTATAGAGGTCTCAACTTGGTAACCAAAACAGATGCTCACCCTATACCCAGGGCAGATGAGCTAATAGATACACTGGCATCTGCCAAGTATCTAAGCACTTTTGATTTGACTGCAGGGTATTGGCAGATCAAAATGTCAGAAGATGCTAAACCTAAGACTGCATTTTCTACCATTGGAGGACATTACCAGTTTACTGTAATGCCTTTTGGTTTGAAAAATGCACCTGCCACTTTTCAGAGGTTGGTGAACACAGTCCTGCAAGGGCTGGAAGCTTTCAGTGCAGCATATTTGGATGATATAGCTGTCTTTAGCTCCAGCTGGGATGATCACCTGGTCCACCTTTGGAAAGTTTTGGAGGCCCTGCAAAAGGCAGGCCTCACTATCAAGGCTTCAAAGTGCCAGATAGGGCAGGGTAAGGTGGTTTATCTGGGACACCTTGTTGGTGGGGAACAGATTGCACCACTTCAGGGGAAAATCCAAACTATTATTGATTGGATTCCCCCTACCACTCAGACTCAGGTGAGAGCCTTCCTAGGCCTCACTGGGTATTACAGGAGGTTCATTAAGAACTATGGCTCCATTGCAGCCCCTCTTAATGACCTCACATCCAAGAAAATGCCTAAAAAGGTATTATGGACAGCAAACTGTCAGAAAGCTTTTGAGGAGCTGAAGCAGGCCATGTGCTCTGCACCTGTCCTGAAAAGCCCTTGTTACTCTAAAAAATTCTATGTCCAAACTGATGCATCTGAATTAGGAGTAGGGGCAGTCCTATCACAACTTAATTCTGAGGGCCAGGATCAACCTGTTGCTTTTATTAGTAGAAGGTTGACCCCTAGAGAAAAGCGTTGGTCTGCCATTGAGAGGGAGGCCTTTGCTGTGGTCTGGGCTCTGAAGAAGTTGAGGCCATACCTGTTTGGCACTCACTTCATTGTTCAGACAGACCACAAACCTCTACTTTGGCTAAAACAAATGAAAGGTGAAAATCCTAAATTGTTGAGGTGGTCCATATCCCTACAGGGAATGGACTATACAGTGGAACATAGACCTGGGAGTAGCCACTCCAATGCAGATGGACTCTCCAGATATTTCCACTTAGACAATGAAGACTCATCAGGTAATGGCTAGTCTTATTGTCCTTCGTTTGGGGGGGGGTTGTGTAGGAAAGTACCATCTTGCCTGGCATGTTACCCCCATTTTTCACTGTATATATGTTGTTTTAGTTGTATGTGTCACTGGGACCCTGGTAACCCAGGGCCCCAGTGCTCATAAGTGTGCCTGTATGTGTTACCTGTGTAGTGACTAACTGTCTCACTGAGGCTCTGCTAATCAGAACCTCAGTGGTTATGCTCTCTCATTTCTTTCCAAATTGTCACTGACAGGCTAGTGACCATTTTTACCAATTTACATTGGCTTACTGGAACACCCTTATAATCCCCTAGTATATGGTACTGAGGTACCCAGGGTATTGGGGTTCCAGGAGATCCCTATGGGCTGCAGCATTTCTTTTGCCACCCATAGGGAGCTCTGACAATTCTTACACAGGCCTGCCACTGCAGCCTGAGTGAAATAACGTCCACGTTATTTCACAGCCATTTTACACTGCACTTAAGTAACTTATAAGTCACCTATATGTCTAACCTTTACCTGGTAAAGGTTAGGTGCAAAGTTACTTAGTGTGAGGGCACCCTGGCACTAGCCAAGGTGCCCCCACATTGTTCAGAGCCAATTCACTGAACTTTGTGAGTGCGGGGACACCATTACACGCGTGCACTACATATAGGTCACTACCTATATGTAGCTTCACCATGGTAACTCCGAATATGGCCATGTAACATGTCTATGATCATGGAATTGCCCCCTCTATGCCATCCTGGCATTGTTGGTACAATTCCATGATCCCAGTGGTCTGTAGCACAGACCCTGGTACTGCCAGACTGCCCTTCCTGGGGTTTCTCTGCAGCTGCTGCTGCTGCCAACCCCTCAGACAGGCATCTGCCCTCCTGGGGTCCAGCCAGGCCTGGCCCAGGATGGCAGAACAAAGAACTTCCTCTGAGAGAGGGTGTGACACCCTCTCCCTTTGGAAAATGGTGTGAAGGCAGGGGAGGAGTAGCCTCCCCCAGCCTCTGGAAATGCTTTGTTGGGCACAGAGGTGCCCAATTCTGCATAAGCCAGTCTACACCGGTTCAGGGACCCCTTAGCCCCTGCTCTGGCGCGAAACTGGACAAAGGAAAGGGGAGTGACCACTCCCCTGACCTGCACCTCCCCTGGGAGGTGTCCAGAGCTCCTCCAGTGTGCTCCAGACCTCTGCCATCTTGGAAACAGAGGTGCTGCTGGCACACTGGACTGCTCTGAGTGGCCAGTGCCACCAGGTGACGTCAGAGACTCCTTGTGATAGGCTCCTTCAGGTGTTAGTAGCCTTTCCTCTCTCCTAGGTAGCCAAACCCTCTTTTCTGGCTATTTAGGGTCTCTGTCTCTGGGGAAACTTTAGATAACGAATGCATGAGCTCAGCCGAGTTCCTCTGCATCTCCCTCTTCACCTTCTGATAAGGAATCGACCGCTGACCGCGCTGGAAGCCTGCAAACCTGCAACATAGTAGCAAAGACGACTACTGCAACTCTGTAACGCTGATCCTGCCGCCTTCTCGACTGTTTTCCTGCTTGTGCATGCTGTGGGGGTAGTCTGCCTCCTCTCTGCACCAGAAGCTCCGAAGAAATCTCCCGTGGGTCGACGGAATCTTCCCCCTGCAACCGCAGGCACCAAAAAGCTGCATCTCCGGTCCCTTGGGTCTCCTCTCAGCGCGACGAGCGAGGTCCCTCGAATCCAGCGACACCGTCCAAGTGACCCCCACAGTCCAGTGACTCTTCAGCCCAAGTTTGGTGGAGGTAAGTCCTTGCCTCACCTCGCTGGGCTGCATTGCTGGGAACCGCGACTTTGCAAGCTTCTCCGGCCCCTGTGCACTTCCGGCGGAAATCCTGTGTGCACAGCCAAGCCTGGGTCCACGGCACTCTAACCTGCATTGCACGACTTTCTAAGTTGGTCTCCGGCGACGTGGGACTCCTTTGTGCAACTTCGGCGAGCACCGTTTCACGCATCCTCTTAGTGCCTGTTTCTGGCACTTCTCCGGGTGCTACCTGCTTCAGTGAGGGCTCTTTGTCTTGCTCGACGTCCCCTCTCTCTGCAGGTCCAATTTGCGACCTCCTGGTCCCTCCTGGGCCCCAGCAGCGTCCAAAAACGCCAAACGCACGATTTGCGTGTAGCAAGGCTTGTTGGCGTCCATCCGGCGGGAAAACACTTCTGCACGACTCTCCAAGGCGTGGGGGATCCATCCTCCAAAGGGGAAGTCTCTAGCCCTTGTCGTTCCTGCAGTATTCACAGTTCTTCAGCCTAGTAAGAGCTTCTTTGCACCAACCGCTGGCATTTCTTGGGCATCTGCCCATCTCCGAGCTGCTTGTGACTTTTGGACTTGGTCCCCTTGTTCCACAGGTACCCTCAGACAGGAATCCATCGTTGTTGCATTGCTGATTTGTGTTTTCCTTGCATTCTCCCTCTAACACAACTATTTTGTCCTTAGGGGAACTTTAGTGCACTTTGCACTCACTTTTCAGGGTCTTGGGGAGGGTTATTTTTCTAACTCTCACTATTTTCCAATAGTCCCAGCGACCCTCTACAAGGTCACATAGGTTTGGGGTCCATTCGTGGTTCGCATTCCACTTCTGGAGTATATGGTTTGTGTTGCCCCTATCCCTATGTTTCCCCATTGCATCCTATTGTAACTATACATTGTTTGCACTGTTTTCTAAGACTATACTGCATATTTTTGCTATTGTGTATATATATCTTGTGTATATTTCCTATCCTCTCACTGAGGGTACACTCTAAGATACTTTGGCATATTGTCATAAAAATAAAGTACCTTTATTTTTAGTATAACTGTGTATTGTGTTTTCTTATGATATTGTGCATATGACACTAAGTGGTACTGTAGTAGCTTCACACGTCTCCTAGTTCAGCCTGAGCTGCTTTGCTAAGCTACCATTATCTATCAGCCTAAGCTGCTAGACACCCTATACACTAATAAGGGATAACTGGGCCTGGTGCAAGGTGCAAGTACCCCTTGGTACTCACTACAAGCCAGTCCAGCCTCCTACAGGAAGCTGCTGTGTGACGGGGAGGACTGCTGTGTGACGGGGAGGACAGGCCCAGGGAACCTACTCTCCACAAGGCACTCTCCAACATCATGGGTGCATACCATCATTCCCAGGAAACCATGGGCACGGTACTGTTTCAGGAGACCCAGCGGCTGCAGGAGGAACACTACCTGGGGATCAGGGAGGACTTAAAGTCCATTAACAACACCCTGGTCACCATTGCAGGGGTGCTGGCATGTATGGCCAACACCAAGAGGGACACAGTGGCACACCAATGGGCCCCTGACACTAGCCTGAACAATGAACAGCCCTCCACCTCCGCCGGTGCTAGTGGACAGGAGGCCCGCCACAGGACCAACAGGCCACCAGCACCCCACCCCCTGCAAAAGAAGAACCACCCCGCAAATGGTCCCTGCGATCCAGGCACAAGACAGAGAACATTGGCAAGACCCCTGCCAGGAAATAGGACTCTCCTGATAGTCACCATTCTGTCCCACTCAGTTACCCTGTCCACTTTAAACTGCCATTACTCCACTTCCTATGCCCCCTTGGATGATGCACATGTGTAGCCAATAGACTGAACTCTACCATGGACATTCCTCCCCCCATCACCCCAGCCCATTGCACAGCCCCCTCCACCTATTAGCACAGAAATAAACACCCTTGAATCACAAATCAATCTGGAGTCAGTCAGTACTTTCACAAATGTGTTATTGCAAACTTTCAGAATAATAGCAATGTCAATGTTCACTTTCACATACCAATGTTAGACAGTTGTTGGGCAGCAGTAAACATAGCAGAAGGCAGAAAGTGGTACACAGATCTGTAAACTGGAAAGCCAATGTGAACTGTCAGGGTCCATGCACAGAGGCAAAAAGGCTTAATCATGCAATGTCCCACAGTAGTCTGATATGAGAGGAGCAATGCCAGTCACTTACCTGTGTCTCACTGAAATTAAACCATGATGATGTTGTTTCAGTTGTCTATATCTTCTTCTTCTGCCTTCACTGTCCACAGGCTCCACAGCTGCCACAAGACCAACATCAAGCCCATCCTCCTGCAGCAAAGGCACCTGGCGTCGCAAAGCCAGGATGTGCAACATACAGCATGCCACGATGATCTGGCACACCTTCTTTGGTGAGAAGTATAGGGAGCCACCTGTCAGATGGAGGCACCGGAATCTGGCCTTCAGGAGGCCGAAAGTAAACTCAATCATCCTCCTAGTCCGTGCTTCTCATGCCACTGGATTCAAGCTAGCCTGGCTGATGAGGGGTGAAACCCCGAAACCGGTCCCAAGATGCATGTTTCCAGTGCAGGGAAGACCTGGCCTGGCAGTTCGGGCTGGACTGTTCCCACGGGGAACAGGGTCAAGACTGATTTGCATATGGCTGGGACCAAACTGGAATGGCATGGGCAGCAAAAAAACGATGGATTTAGGCCCAGATCTCTGTACTGGGGTAGAATGTTTGACATTTTTCAGCATTCCGTCCATCACTTGTTCCTTTTACCACAGCCGACATGGATATCAACCCCAGTGGGCAGTTGTTCGAGGCTGCAGGAGACATCCGGGACCCTGCACAGCGTACATGAGGCACCACAACCAGCACTGGCAGGACCAGCAGTTGGCAGGCTGAGTCGCCGCAGAGTGGTGTGTGTCTCTGCCTCCATGGAGTATCATGCTACCTGTTCCCAGGAAATCTCGTGGCTCTGACACCCAGGTGCGGGAAAGAGAACTGCCACACACCATGTGCAGCACTCTGGGCACTAAGCCCCCTCCAGAACCAGTGGAGAAAAGCATCCACTCACCCAGTCCTTGGCAGGATGAAGCACTCTGGACACAAATCCCCCTCCAGAACCAGTGGAGAAAAGCATCCACTACCCCAGTCCTTGGCAGGATGAAGCACTCTGGGCACTAAGCCCCCTCTAGAACCAGTGGAGAAAAGAATCCACTAGAGAGACTGTGGCTTTGCACTCCCCAGGACCAAGCAGTGAACAAACCACCCACTTCAGAGACTTGTGAGACTGTGGCCTTGCACTCCCCAGGACCAAACGGTGGGCAAACCACCCACTTGAGAGACTTGTGAGACTGTGGATTTGCACTCCCCAGGACCAAACAGTGGGCAAACCACCCACTTGACAGACTTGTGAGACTGTGGCTTTGCACTCCCCAGGACCAAACAGTGGGCATGGAGCCCCTCGTGGAGCATGGCCGTCGTCCCTTCATCCGGCTGAGGTGTCCCCCTCCTCTTCCCCCTAGGGTGCCTGTTTTTTTTCAACCTGATGCCCCAGCAGTGTTCTCTCTGTTTAGAGGAAGGTATCATGTGTGGGCTTCGCCCATGCATTTTGGGACCACTGGTCCACGGACAATGAATGGAACACTATCCGGACTTGTGTAGTTGCTGCACATATTTGTATATACTGATCTGTTACAGACCTGTTTCCATATCTGAATTTTAGATGATTACACTCGTTACAATCATTTCCTTTTGTCCTTGAGGTCTTCCTGAGGGTTACGGGTTTTATATGTAATGTTGCGCCATGTGTTTGTGTGTATGGGGTTGTGGGTAAGGGTGGGGGTGGAGTTGTTGCGTGTTGCGTGTGTGTGTCACTCTCTTTTTCCTCCCCTGTGTGCTAGGTGCAGTACTCACCGTAGTCGTCACCGCCGTCTTTGCTGCTCCCGGTAGAAGAGGAGGTAAACCAACATTGGTAGCAACTGTAACTTGGGCTCCATGGTGTCCTGGTTCCTTGTTGGGGGTCGAGAGGTGAGTGGTTTCTGTTCCAAGTCCTGTTTCCGCCGTGCTTTTGATGGCATTGGCACCCGGAAAAGCTGGTGGATTGGTGCCTTGTAATACAGTGGGCAGTACATTGTCTTCCGCCTGTCTGTTGGCGGTTACCGCTGCGGTGTTTGTTTCTACCACCATGGCGGTCGGAGTGTTGAAGTGGTTGTCTCCTTTGGCGCTTTTCGCCATGGTTGTGATTCCATTTTTTTTACCGCCGGCCTGTTGACGGTATTACCGCCACTTTAACATCGACCGCCAGGGTTGTAATGAGGGCCTTTACATCACTTTTCAGTGATATCTCTATATTTACTTATTGCATCTTTGATCATTTTGACCTGCATTTAACCAGATAAATATTATATATTTTTCTCAACACTGTGGTGTATTTTTGTGGTTCTATATGGTGGTATTGTATGATTTATTTCACAAATACTTTACACATTGCCTTCTAAGTTAAGCCTGACTGCTCAGTGCCAAGCAACCAGAGGGTGGGCACAGGATAATTTGGATTGTGTGTGATATACCCTGACTAGAGTGAGGGTCCTTGCTCGGACAGGGGGTAACCTGACTGCCAGCAAAAGACCCCATTTCTAACAACTTGTCTTCATATAATGATGTGGAGACCTCTTGACAAAGCCAATAGACTAGCCTTGTATACGTTTAGTGGTCTGTGGACTACCATGGTGGCAGCGGCCGTCCAGAATGGCAGTCGGACCACCGTATTACGATGCATACAGTTTCATAGACGTAAGACCGCCATGGACCTTCTGGCACCACCAGGCAGCATCGACAACTGAAGTGGCAAGATAGGCCAATGAGGTCATTGGAGCCAGTGTTCCTGTTGGCCAGATTATGATGTTGACTTCCACTGACGTGACTGTGGCGGTCCAACCATCACATCCCAGCTGGCGGAAAAGAAGATATTAAAGGAAGGCATTCACCTGCAGGAAGCTTTACACGTGCTGTGCTGCCATGGAGCTGATCATATATGTGCTGCTGCTGCTAATAGATAGAGCACAAAATCGACGACGCTCTGGATAAAACCAACAGTAAGACCACACACCTACCTGTGTTCCGAAGATCAACAACCTATTGATCCGCCACCATCTACCTGATATTTGGGTTAGGCTACGTGGACCAAGTACACTTTCTTGTGTCCCGGGTCAGAGCCATTCTCAACGAATGACCCATACACAGCCACATGACGCCACCTTTGGGCAGGTCACTAACACACTGCGCCACCACACTCCACAAAAAAAACATCTGCTTATCCCAGTTTCAGTGTGGGGGAAGTGTACAGGACATTGTGTCACACAACAGCAACACAACATCAACATCACACATAATTAAACAGACACCCTCACGTTGCTCACATGCAATGGCCTGTTATGATATTGAAGACACATATGTATGGATGTCTCATTTAACCCAAACACACTTTCCATGAAACATCCCTCCAAAGCTCACAATGCAAACAATACCTGCACAATAGGGATGGTGGCATCAGGGACACTCCAGGAAGATTCCTGCCCTGGGACACATTTAAATTACATTTGCACTTGCACCAAAAACACAATTTGCACAGGTACTGGTCCTTCATGTATCTCAGGGACAACTAATAGTAGAGCCAAGTGACATGCCAATCTGCCAAATGTATAAGTGCAAGTTAAAAAAAGCAAATACAACAGCAACAGCATGGGACAAACACGTAGATGAAGTAACTGCAAGGTACACACATGAAAAAGGACTGATGGAAAGTCAAATGTACAGGAAGATAGAACATTTGAACACTCTCCATGTGTGGCAAAACAAACTCTAACTTGCACCCATGAGACGGATGCCCAATCGACATCAGGGGGAAAAATTTAACACAATATATGTTGGCATTGGCCAAGCCAAGATGAAATACTTACCATATCAAACGCTGCAACTCGGTTACTGTTGTTCACAACAGACAAGAACATGCTCACCAAAAGAAGAAATGCTTGGACCGTATTATCATCATATAAAGTACTCAGAGCACAGGAATATTTATCTCCATTATTCATGCATCCGATTAAATACATCAATTCATGCTTTCGCGCTTTGGGTCGATTGAAACTAAGGATATGGCCCCTTCCTGGAAGCAGCAGTTCAGGACTCAATCTTGTTGTCTCTGTAGGTACAAACAAGATTCACATGTTCATGTTTTTTGTGGATGCCCTGCATTGGCCGAACAAAGGAAAAAATTATTGAAATACATTTTTATGGCCCTACGGATACGTTCATGTAGGCCAGCCGTCATTAGTTGGCTGAGTGGCTCCTCAATTCCTCTTGCCTGTCGGGGGACTGTGTTTATGGTGCAGACTTTTAAAAAATTGGCAAACATTGTTGAAATGGCCAGGTAATGGGCAGTGCTTTGGCTAATCACTGGAAACTCAGCAGGTGGTGATATGTCAAAATCGAGCTTTGTGGATGAGCGAACATGATAGCCTTTCAAATGAAGATGCAGAATATCCTTGTTACTTGCTTACTCTCCAGAATTCTTAACTTGGCACACTTCACTTTCTTAGATTCCTGCACCTTAACCAAATTTGATAGCTAGCAGTTGGGGTATAGAGGGAATCATTAGTACAAAGTATTGTGCCCCACTCAATAGTGAGGAGTGCTAGGTTTTTATCCCCTCACTGAACATAACAAATGCAATAACATTTATTATGTTTTTAGTGTCTTCTAGAAATGTATTATGAATTAATCTGTGAAATTGGATAGCCTAACATAGTGGCTATATTAAGCCTTTATATGCTATGTACAATGCATTTAAGGCTTAGAGCAAGGTTCTACATAAACTGCCACCCAATTGAGGAAGAATGTTTCTATTTTTAATTGGGGTGTTTTAGAAATTTTCAAGGATGTAAATGAAGGGCTGATTGATGGATTAATGTTTCTGGTCTATATTTGTCTTTTTATTTTAATGTTGTTATGGTTTTAACTAACTAAACAATACACTTTACCTACCTACCTAAACAAAATATCAAACAAAATACAATGTAATGACACCCTAATTGGATTACCACCCACATATCCATACAGTGAACATCTACCCTTGTCCTGGGTGACACCAGCACTGCCTAAACAGTCAGAGCTCTCCAACCACAGCAAATGGATCAGCAATCAGTTTGAAACACACAAAACTAAAGGGTTACAACACAATTTACTCAGGAACAACAAAAAGGTAGAAAAGTAAGGCAGAACAAATGTGTACCCAAAAACAACACCTTGGGTTATTATAAGAAAAACAATGATTATCAAAGGCCATTGGCCAGTCCATAGCAAAGACCATGTACAGTACTGTGCACCAGCTTGACTCTGATCACTGCCAGAGAACCTCCACAGGAAGGGGCATCAAGGGGGCATGCAGGCACCTCAGGGATCATTCTTGGGTAGGGTGGTTCAGTTTTGGGATGGGTTTGTTTAGGAGGGGTGATCTTCTCTTTTTGAAGGGTGGCCTTCTTCTTTGGGATGGGAGGGGTATGGCTGCTTGCAGGGAGGGCAGGTGTGATAGGGAAGGACTTGGATGTGGAAGGGATGGTTCAGGATGTGGGTGGGGTTCTTTTGGTTTTAGGAGGGGGATCACAGTGGTAAGACTTTCTGGAACCGTTGGTTATGTCCTCAAAAGCCATTATATTAGGAGATTTCAACATTAATTAAATCAATAATGTCTCAGTTGTTGAATTTCTCAACCTTATGTCATCCTTGGACTGGGTATTAAAGGTATCAACTGCTACTCATATGGCAGGACATACCTTAGACGGGGTCTTTGCTCGCACCGAGGATCAGCTAGAACTCATGACTAACCACATAAGTTGGACAGATCATTCTCTTCTGATCTTTAAATTTATTCGTAGGCAACTTCCCCCGCACCTAAGCCCCACAGCAAGTTCATAAGGCATTGGAAAAACATTAAAGCTGAATACCTAAGACCGGCGCTAAAACACGGCTGGAACGAGACTAACACGTTCTCTTTGTCCCCGCTTGATTGTTTCAACCAGGGAATTGTAATGGCCATAAATCACTTAGTCCCTCCCAAGGTTTGTGTCCCACGTGTTGCTAAGAAGCCCAGTCAACCTTGGTTCTCCCACCACCTGAAACTCCTTCAGAGGAAATATCGACCACAGGAGTGACGCTGGAGACTCAGTCCCATTTTAAAGGAGAAAGATCATTTAAAGAGCGCTCTCAAAATTTACAAGAAAACCAGCTTTAAAGCAAAATCTGAATATTACACCTTAAGAATTAAAGAGGCCTCAAACTCCTCCAGAGAGCTTTTCAAAGTTATCAATGCTCTATCTGCTCCCCCTATTATGCCCGACCTGGAGAATTCTCAAGAATTTGCAACAAAGTAGCCAAACACTTTGAAAGCAAAATTCTAAACATTCATGCAAACTTTACCCCCTATGAGGGAAAAGCAGATTTCTCTATCATGGCACAATTAGACCCCCAAACTACCCATCACATGCTATCTAAGTGCCAAATTCCCTCCGAGGATAGTATTAGTAAAATGATTTTGGAAATCAAGTAGGGCTCCCCTTTGGACACCTGTCCTCCCGCTATTCTCCAATTGGTTTGCGATTTTGCCGTCCCCATTTTAGTTCCTATCTTTCAGGAAATTTTATTTCAGGCATTTTTCACGATGTATGGAAAGAGACCGTTATGATCCCCCTAAAAAAAAAAGCAAACTGGAAATAGTCAAGATTTAAATAATCTACGTCCTATGGCTCTGCTTCCTTTTCTGGCAAAGATCTTTGAAAAGCTTATTAATGAAGAATTGGTCAATTTTTTGCTAGAATCAGGAGAGTTAGATGTCTCTCAACACAGGTTTAGGAAATCACACAGCACAGAATCTGCTCTTATCTCCTCCTCCGACTCTATTCGGAGAATGGTTGAAGAGGGCCAGGGGGCCTATTTGATCTTATTGGATTTATCTGCGGCCTTCGACACCATTTCACCTCATATTCTTCTTGCACGTTTATATCAGGCAGGTCTCAGAGAACAAGCCCTTAAGCGCCTGGAATCCTTTTTAAACAATAGGTGGACGATGGTTAGTTGTGGAGATTTCAGATCTCCTGCCTACCTTTTGCCCTGCGGCGTGCCGCAGGGCTCTTCACTCAGTCCCACCTTATTTAATGTGCATGTCGCCCCTTTGACCGAGATGATACGTTCCTTTGGCTTTATCCCAACTTCTTATGCAGATGATATGCAACTGATCATCCCACTTAACAAGAATGCGGTGGAAGTGGCGGCCCGTTTCAGCAATTGCATGCAAGCAGTTAACAACTGGATGAAGTCATCATCATCATCACTTTATTTCGGTAAAAACATACCATAAAAGCGTAACGCACAACAATGAATAAAAAAAATACAAAGTTAAAACATGAAGTTTAAGATGATAGCCTGCGCTCAACAAGAGTACGACAACAAAAAAATAGTACCTAAAAGTTTAAAACATATAAGAATATAAAAAACATGTAATGTTCATTGAATGATAGAGAGTTGGTGTATGCATACATTATAATTCGCAAGTAAATTAATCTATGACCACTCCCATCATCTGTTGTTGGATTTTTTCCTGTTTTCTTAACATATTCAGTCTACAATGCCAAATAGATTCTAAAAATGTTGCCAAACAGCAAGCCAATAAAACAGATGGATCGGACTTAAAAACTCTCAAAGCCAATAGGAAGTCCCTAAAACCCATTTTTTTACATAATGGAATAATCCAGGAAGCCCTCTGTTTATGATATGCAGAACATTCGAAGAGGACATGGGTAATGGATTCTTCCCTTGCGCAACCCATCGGGCACATCTTAGAGCTACAGCTTGTATTGGACCATTTATAAATTAGAGTGCGCAAAGGAAGGGAGCCTATCCTAAATCTGATATACAATGCACGTGCATGTGGGGAAAGTAATGTATCCATGTTTCGCTCAGGTTCATAATGCATTTAATTTGTAAAAAACTGCTAGTCATGGATGATGATGAGACTGCAGTCAATTGTGAGAACTGAGCATTAAGCCAGAATGCATCCTTCAGAATCTGAGTAGCATTTTTAGGAATAGATAACGGATCCTTCCAGTATGTCCCCAAGCCAAGGGATACAAAGGTCCGTTCCACATAGGCACACCACTTAATATTTGAGCTGAGGTTGGTATCCACCAGGTTAATTAGCCCGCACCTGTAAGGAATAAGAGAATCTAGTGACCATAGGCGAATCCAAAACAGCAGAGGCCCAAGTGCGGCCATCTGGTTAATTGAAGGCAAATTTAGATCCATTCGAATAGGAAGTGTTGGTGTACTGGAGGGAACTCTTAGCAGTATCTTTAGGAAAGAGTTTTCCACCCTTACCAAATCATCGAAATTGCAATGACCCCACAATTCAGCTCCATATAGAACCCCCCCTTGCTTGCGATTTATATATTTCTATAGCGGGCGTCATGGCAAAACTGGGGGATCTAGCTGCAAATCTTACAATGCCACTCGCCTGTTGTTTCAAGCGCAGGGTTGCTTTCTGGAGGTGGGAGTGCCATTTATCTGTGTCTTCTAATTTCAGACCTAAATAGTCAAAATCACTGACTCTTTCCAGTGTGGCGCCCTCTAAGTAGATGGGTCTCCTCATCCTGCCTTTTTTGTCCCCAAACACCATGCATTTAGTTTTTGATCGGTTGATTTCCAGGCCATGATCATTACAAAAGTCCATAAACATCGTGAGCAGGGTTGAAAGGCCTGTGGCTGTTTGGGATATCAACAAAGTGTCATCAGCAAATAGGAGGCAAGGAATCTTATGCCCTCCTATTTTAGGGGCGTCATTAGAACACTCCATGAGATAGGGGATACATGCATTGGTGAATAGAAGGAATACTGTGGGGGGCGAGTAAACAACCTTGTCTCACGCCGCGGGCAGTGGGAAACTCTTCAGTTAGTTCACCTCGCGGACCCCATCTAATTCTGGCATAATTGCCAGTATAGAGGTCTCTGATAGTATTTAGGATAGAACAAGGAACTCCCAATTTGCTCAAAACCTCTCACAATTTGTGGCGGGGTACTAAATCAAAAGCTGATTTCAAATCGACAAATGCCACAATAAGTGGCCTAGATCCACGTCAACAATTTTCCATTTGATGGAAATAAAACAGAAAATCTGATCTATTGTGCTGACTTTTTCTCTAAAACCCGCTTGGAGGTGGCTTAAGATTTGATTTTCCACTATCCATTTCCTCAGCCTGCTCAACAATTGGTGGCAAAACATTTTTTGAAGATTATCAAGGAGACTGATAGGTCTGTAGTTTCCTGGGGAATCTCTCTCTCCTTTCTTGTATATGGGCACAATTATTGCCTCCTTCCATGAGTCGGGAGAAGATCTGGTGGTCAGAATAGCATTGGAGAGCCTATTAACGTCTGGACTCCAGTTGTTCAGATCCGCTTTAAACATGTCTGAGGGGATCCCATCCGACCCTAGGGCCTTCGCTGCTTTTTGGGCAGTGATGGCCAACACAGTTTCTTTTAGTGTGAAGGGAGGCAAAGGAGTCGCAGGCAAATGAGATGATGTCATCTCTCCAGGACTTAGTGCATCACAATCCAGTGAGGAGCCATACAGTTCCTTGAAATGGGAGAGCCAGACATCAGGGGTAATATGAGACTCTGGGTTGGATGCTCGATTCTGATCACTACGAGAAACCAAAAGCCAGAATTGTTTGGAGTTGTGGGCCTTAGCTGTCTCAGCTAGTTTGGTCCAAAGCCCCTCAGTCTATCTGGCTGAAATTGAACTGCGATAAAACTGAGATCTTCTGTTTTGGAGACAGTAGGGAGCAGAGGAACCCAAGGTGGTGGCCCAAAGACTGTGGGACCTTTCCTGATCCTGTTACCACCACGAAATTTAGGAATTCTTTTTGATGATTGCCTATCCTTCAAAAAACAGGTTAACCATACAGTAAAATCCTGCACATGGATTTTGAAAAAGCTAAAAAAAGTTTTTCCATATCTTCAAAGACAATTGAAATTTACAGTCATTCTAGCTCTTCTTATGTTTAAACTTGACTACTGTAACACAGTATTACTTAACCTGGATAAAGGATCCCTGAATAAACTTCAGTTGATACAAAACATGACCGCCAGATTGATCCTGAACCTTCCATGATCGGCAGCTGTTAGAGATAGCCTCAAATATCTACATTACCTCCCGGTAGCCCAGCGGATTATTTTCAAAACTCTTTGTATGACCCACAAAGCCGCCCATGGGATCAGCTATAAATATTTGACCTCCAAACTGTGCTGGTACAGACCAAAGAGGCATTTATGGTCAGCTGGAACTTACAACATTCAGATTCCCCGTACCTTTAAGGCGAAATGGGGCGATAAAGCCTTTACAGTAGCCGCTGCAAAGTGTTGGAACTCGCTCCCTCTGGAATTAAGAAAGGAGCACAATTACTTAACTTTTGGAAAATTGGTTAAAACGTGGCTTTTTCCACGCTAGGCATTGATCTGGCCTACCCTCCTCTCTTTAGTGCATGCACGCATTCACCTTAGTTAGCGCTTGTGCCCTCGGGCCGGAACGCGCGCTATAAATAATATATAGATACATACATACATAACGGAATGGTCAAAAAGGAAGCCTTCTTGGGTAAAACGGGTGCGGTCCGCAGAAGGGACTAGGGGATGGGAACTTGAGGGAGTTCCTGAGTTTCCTGTGGGTGTTGATGCAGCTGGTGTGTGCATGCCTGAGATATGCTTGGGTTTGGGTGGTGCCTGGTGCATGTGTGAGTGTGGGCATTTGTGTTTCTTAGAGTTCTGTGATGTGGAGGTGCTGGGTAATGTGGGGGTGGTGGCTGTGTTTGTGGCTATTGGGGTAGTGTCTGGGGGTATGGTGAGAGTGGTGGCTGTGTCTGTATTTGTTGGGGTGGTATCTAGAGGTATGGTGGTTGTTGTGGTGTGTGCAAGTGACTGTTGAGTGCCTGCATGCTGGTGTGGCTTGTGGTGCTTGTGTTTATGTGTGCTGCTTGTGTGCGTTGAGGTGGGTACATGTGAATGTGTCTGTGTGCTTGGGACAGGTAGGGGATTAGGGAAATTGGATGGGAAAGAGGTAGGTGGTGGTTGGGAGGATTCTAGGGGGTGGATGGCTGCTGTCAGTGAGGGGTCAGCGTCTGAAAAGATCTCTGTAGGCCAGACATAGCACTATAAATGCCTTCCAGGTACGCAACCATCTGCTAGAGCTGGCTGCCCTGCACCTGCATAGCATTCAGAATGCCAGTGTGATCCACAGGGAAGGTGGCAATGGAACTGGGGGGGTTGGGCAAGGCTGGAACAGGAGCAGGTCCGTATTGGTCCACCACTACTAAGGACTGTCCACTGGAGGAAGAATATGAAGATGATGATGTGAATCCTGTGTCCTCCGTGGCACTCCCCTCACCCTCTGGGCCATTGGGTTCCTCTGTGTCAGTTGTCTCATTACTGGAGGTACCATGGCCAGCTGCTTCCCCACTTGGTTCCACCCTGTCTCCTCCACTTGCCTGGGATGATGCTGAAATTGCAAAGACAAATAGGGTCACTACATGTTTCTGATCACACTTGAACAACAGCTGTGATTAGCAAATATTATCACGATGTACAGCAGCCCCCAGCCACAAGCTCCTGCAAAGTAGCTCCTACATTTGCAACATCATATGCATGCATGTTACAAGATCTGTGAACATTTGCTAACAGGAAATTCAGAATAATAGACAACTCCAATTGCATAGGTGAAGTTGTGCAATCACAGTACCCATTGAGCAAGTAGGAGACCTTATCACCTTCAATGGTTTACCTAATGTATCATCACTCAGTTACCTGTTGTCACACAATAGTAGGGCAATGGCAAGTTCAATTCCACAGATCTCACACAAGGTCATGCATACAGCTAATGTTCATATACCCAATGACACATCAGGAAGAAATGATGGCCAAAACAATCCAGACGTTGCTGAAAGCAGTAGAGTAGCAAGAAGAAAGTGACAGGGAAACACCCATGTCACACTGGAAAAATCAGCAATAATCACTTCACTACGTTTACATTGTCTAAATTGACTCATGAATGTTGTACTGATGTTGGTCTGATAGAGTTGCACAGAGAGGTATGCTGCAAGCAAGTTGGGCAAAATGTCAGGGAGATTTGTCTACAAAGTCCACACCACAATGAATCAGAAACCCCCAGGGAAATCAACTCTCCTAATTGGTACTCCTGACAGTACCGTATTCTGATTGCATCAGTAGAAGTCAGTAGTCCTTTGAATGCTGTAGAGGCACAGGTATTCTCAAGTGCCTGTGGAAGGCCCTTACCATGTTGCTCAATATGAAGGCAAATCATTGTCCCTTTTTGTCATGGAAACACAGAGTCCCTTGGATGAATGGTTATACACAACCACATATGATTCCCACATTACTGCAAGTCACTCCCTGATACATGTCAACACTTAGGTAATGAACCTTCTCCATTTAACATGTGCTAAACACTTTGCTGAATTATTCTACATCAATGGCATGGAAACAGACATTGTGGGTAAAGCTGTAATCCTACCTGTCATGTCCTTCATTGCTGCTACAGTTGTACATGCCTAAACACATGCAAGGATGGGTGAGGTTATGTGTGAGCCACCAATCAATGGTGACACACTCCTGCCTGTGGCACCACATTAACTTGTAGCCTATATGTCCAGTTCCAAACACATGTCAGCATGCACACATATGTGAGAGAATCAGGCATCACCCCATGAAGACATGTAGACCATGCACAAAACCAAAATCATATCACTGGGCATTCACTACTACCAATAGAAAGTATAAATCTGTGACTGCACCCAAAGAGCAATGTTTGCTCTGTCACAGTTATGATGGCCACATTCACTTGACAGACAGTAGTGCAGCACCAACACTCATGGCACACTGAAAACAAGTGGCCTGTAGGGGACAGATGCCAATATGCTCACTTGAGCAGACTCATTGCTGAGGGCAGTGATCTATCTCTTCATGTTGTTTGGGCTGTCACAATGCAGAGAAGTGGACTGTTTTAAACAAATTACACCCACAACAACAAACAACAGGACTTGATTGATCACTGTAGTCAGCCATGTGCTGGCTCTTGAGAGTTAATTGTTGTGGACTGCACTGGCTTGTGTCCTAGGCTACTGGGCTAATAGGCAAGGCACATCAGCATGCACCAATTTACCTACCTACACAAACAATTACTCATCCTGTGTGTCACACATGGCCCATCCTCACTCTTCAGGGGGAGATGGCAGAACCTAACACATCAACTTGGCAATGTGCCAGGCAGGAATATGTCCTGGACTCACCCTATTGTTGCTGCTGTGCTCCCCTCAAGCGCTCATCAAGCTAGGTTTGGCTAATGCAAGAATGGGGGCCATTAGCAAGGTCATGCTTCGACATGAGCGGCACCCATATTGGGAGGACAGCCTCTACAGGACCCCTGTGATCATATGGGCCCACCATCTCAGGTACTCCTACCTCTTATGACAGTGGGCTCAGCCGGCTATGGAACCCCTGGATCTGCACCTTCCAATCGATGGCTTTCCAAATCCCCCTCTTCTGATGGGCATTGACCTGTATTGATGCAAGAGACAAAACAAAAGGTTACAAATACAATATTGTGGCCAGCTGGTTACATCGCACACATTTCAACAACACCAAGCGCAAAAATGTTTAATTGTCAACACACCACAATCACACATGCTGATAAGTACAGGGACATGACTACACACTTTGGATCAATCTCCAGAATCACCTACTATCCTACCCACGGCCTACACTGACTAAGCAGGCCTACTGACATCAAGTAGCCCAGTCTCTAGCAATATGTACGGTGGTGTGAGCTGCAAAAAAACACAACACACCATTGTGGCCTTCTGAAGAGTAAACTCCTTGGGCCTGACTGGACAGCCACATTTACATTCTGCAACATGGATTCACTGCATACAGTCCCTACAGGCAACTACCATTGTACAGACTTCATCCTAAGACTTGAGTTACAATTAAAGGCCTGCCATGGGGGACACAGAAAATCTGTTCCCTGTGCATGTGTGGACATGTGGCCTACACAATGAAAGCTCATGCCAATTCGGGGTGAGTTTGTGTGGTATGTACTTGTAGCACAGAACACACTTTTGTCCATATGTGGCAAACCTACAGAGATGGCATCCAACATACAAAGGTATTTTTGGTCTTATTGTTTGCATGTAACCAAGTTAATGAGTCACATGTTGTGTCCTCACCAGAATCAACCAACTATCTGCTCTATAGGTTCGTCACTTGTGCAATACGCCTGTACTGGACAAATATGTCTTATGTAAAGGTGACAACAGAGCTGTGGGAGTAAGGGACCTGTCATAAGTCACTGATACACATTGAGAATGATGCAAAATGCACATATGTACTAGAGCAGGGATTTACCTCCTAGTCTAGCCAATGGGCAAAGGCCTTCAGGCCAGGTTTTGTCACTCAAGTCTCATTTTGGCCACATGCCAGGATCTGCAGGTCCATAGGGAGTGCCACAGTTGTAAAGCCACAGTAACTCTACCCCAGCCTGGACTGTGCCCCATATTGGGAGATACATTGGACAGGCCATGGTCTCTGCAGGCTGAGTATACAGAACCTACATGACACTCACCATTCCAACACTTACATGCAGTACATCCTGAGGTCATCATCAGTGTGCCATGTGGTTTTGTGACACTCTGTAGGGAACATTCAGTTATTATGTGCTTCTCATACAATAGTTTGGCAAGTCCAGATGAGGGCTGAATGATCTGTGGCACTATACACATTGCTTACAATATCATCAAATGACTCAAACAGTATGCAACTTAGCTCATGCTGTCAGGCACATATATGTCATTTGACATGTATGCATGCAAGAAGGGTGTTCTAGGCCTTAACACACATCACACATCTAGGCCTTTACACACATCATACAACAAAATGTTATTGTGCAATACATAGAGTACATTGCCCCACTACCTGCACCATGTGCATCCCATTTATGCAATGCAAAATATGACAACAGGCACACAAAAAGTCTAACTGCCACACAGAGGCACATTTTTGCCTGTGAGGAAGGAAAGGGTGGCCTTGAACAGAGCCAAATATGCCATAGAGCTGACCATTCAGGGAAGAACTTCTTCCACAAGCTTCTCAGCTCATCTGGAGAGAAGAAAGGGGCTCTTTCACTTGCTTGGCATGTACGTTGTCATCCCCACCTACGACACAGCAGTTGGCCCACAACAGCCACGTTAGCCTATGGTTGTGTCCACCGTGGTTAAAACCGCCCACCACAAGGATGACTACTGGCGGTGGCCACAGACGGTTCCTAATGTCCAGTGAAGTCATTCTGGAGTCCGCCATTTTGGCATTTGGAAGCAAAGTATTGGGCCCTGATAAATGCATCACAACACTAAAATCTGTGTATGATCATCACCAACATACTAAAGCAGCCTTGCTGTGTAGTCTTCTAATACACAATCAACAGTGTAGTGTGCTGTTGGTCACATGGCATAAAACAGAGGTTCCCGGTTCACTGCCAGTGACCATATTTTTGGCGGTTAGAACAGACCGTCAAATTTTGAGTGGGGCATGTGGAACAGATAGTTGGGTGATGCCCAAAGCCATGTTGTTGGCACATGTGTAGCCAGCCATAGCGGTCACATTTGGACCTTGTGTAATAGACAGCTTTGAAGTGTAATGGATGTAATGTTTTTCCAGTCATTTCTGCTTTTTCACATGGACTTTTGTCGTATACATCAGGTATGTTGATGTATATGCATTGACTAATGTTCAAACTCATTTGATGTCACAAATAGGTACCCTAGGAGAGGGAGGGGGTGGCAAGCTCCAGTCTACCAAACATTGCCAGACCTTCAAACCATGGAAGAATGTCACATCATCAAACAGTTCCCTGTGAATCAGCAAACTATTGCGGAATTGTGTTTTCAATTGGCACCACATCTAATGCCTGAAAACACAAATCCAACATGCATATCACCCTTGTAAGACTCACAGCAGTATTACACTTCCTGCCCACAGGGTCCTTCCAAAAAACAGTAGCCATATCTCATTGCATGTCCCAAACTATATTCAGTGGTGGGTTAAGAGACGCGCTATCAGGACTGATAAAACATATTGACAGTTATATCAAGTTCCCCGGATGTGAGGATTTGGCCAATGTGAAGGCTGACTTCTATGATTTTTGTCACCTCCCACATTTGGTGGGAGCCATTGATGGCACACATACTGCCCTGGTGCCTCCGCAGGCCAGTGAAGAAGTCCGTTGAAACAGGAAGATCTTCCATTCTATCAATTTGCAAGTTGTCTGCTTGCCATATCTTTACATCTCAAATGTCCATGCCTGTTTCCTTGTTTGAGCTTATGATTTCTTTGTAATGTGGAACAGCACCGTACCCCAGCTGATGTCACAACTGCAACCAGAGATTGCCTGGCTGGTTGTTAAGTCACAGCTGTCCTGATTTTGTGTGTGCAATGTCCGGTGCTACAATCATGAGGTGAATAATTAATTATGGTACCCATTTCTCTTCCCATCACAGCATATCCCAACCGTCCTTGGTTGTTAACACCACTGAGGAATCCAACTATGCCAGGGGAAGTCCATTTCAATGAGTCCCATGGAAGAATATGGAAGGCAGTGTAGTTGGCCTCTGGGATCCTGAAGGCCAAATTTCTCTTTCTGGACAAGAATTGGGGAGCCCTCCTCTACTCACCCAGAAAGGTGTGTCAGATCACCATGGCATGCTGCATGCACCATACCATTGCCCTGCAGAAGAATATCTCTTGCATCCCAGAGGAGGGAGATGCTGAGGTGCCACCAGGTGAGAATCCTGGAATGCCAAATGAAGATGATAGTGGTGAGGAGGAAGGAGCTGACCTGTGGCAGGATCTCATCAACAGCTTCTTCTCATGAGTGGAAGCATGTCATCAGATGCAATGACCTTGACTGTACAATGAATTGTAGTTGTGATAATGTATGGAGTATCTTTTTAGTAATAGATAGGGAGCTGATGCTTATGCAAAACATGCAAAAGGTTGTTTGATGAGTAAGCTTTTGACACATTCACATTTTTATGATATTGCTTTGAGTCTGAATTTTCTGAATGACTTTATTGACCAGACGTTTGCTATGTGTCATATGTATGCTTTCATGACTTCACTCTTTGATTCGTTCTTTGTCCCTTCACCAGGAGATCTTCATTTGGGTATTTCAGAGTTGTGGCATTGGCAGGTACATCGTGATGCTGAGACATACAAAGTGGACATGAATTTTTCCTGGGAATGTGCATCCCGGATTTTGAGTGTAGAGGACCTGTGTCAAGACAGCTTACACAATGATAGGATGGAAGTGCAGAAGACTCCATTGGACTTCTTCATTGTTGTGTGGTGGCAAAGATGCATCATGTGTGCAATCATATGGTTAGTGAAAATGTTGTGATAAAACAATTTCATTTCAGTCCCCCTTCCCATTGGCTAAACAGTCTTTTGGTATGAACTGTGTGTAGCTGTTGATGTGTTTAGCCGTTGTTGACCAAAGTGCCTGTGATATATCACTGATAAATAATTATTTCATACCACCAGATGCAGAAGCTCTAGATTGTAATGCCCCTGTGATCATGAACTGTTGTACTGCCATCTGTCTGAATGTTGCATCCCATGAGGTGGGATTCCTTTTGAGAGCTATGGCATCAACAATATCTAATTTTCCCTATGTAACAGGGCCCTGTCTGATATATGAGTGTCTGTACCAGTATATTTTGTAACCTTGCACAGTCTGATATGGTCATGTCCACTTTCAGTGTTACTGACATCTTGACAGCCTATGTGCTGAAAAATGTAACAAGATCACTTCTGTAACAAGACACTTGTGTTTATGTGTTGTTGTGTAATGGTTGCAATCCTGAGCTGGACACTGTGTACATGCAACATATCCCTGCCTGCACAAGCAGCTTGTATCTTCGTCATATGGTCCACATGGTTTTACATATTCACATAATTAAATATGAAGTTAAAGGTAGCAGACAATGAGCTTGTGGCGGATATATTTATTTCAGTGCTCATACATGAAAATAAAATTGGGACACCAATAAAAATGAATGTAAAGTGAAGGGGTCAGTCATGGTGGATGAAATCATTGAAGTAGATGCCACTCCATTAGAAGTCCGAAGTTCAGAGTCTTCCTCCCATTGGAAATGGAATGTGGTTCAGGATCAGTCCATAGAGTGAATGTGTGGCAAACAAAGGAGGACATTAAGGAAGAGATCACTGATGGCAGTGGTGGGTGTCTTGCCATTCACGCCCCCTAGATTCTTTGCTGGATATCCACGTTTGCCAGTGGGTGGTCAGCTGCTGCAAAGGCATTAGTGTGTGAGGGCAGCTGTGTCTCTGGCAGGGCCTCTCTTCCTGTGGCTGCTAGAGAAGCACTTGGGAGTGATGTAGTTCTCACACAGGAAGGGGTAGATGGTGGGGTAAAAGCCCTGCCCAGAGTGGTGTTGACTTCGCTTAGCACCCCTGTTAGGGGGCCCGTGTTTTGGTTATGGACATCCATTTTTTCAATCATGACACTCTGAAGCAACTTTGTTTCCCAGAGTTCAGTCAACACCTGGCCCATCATGCCTTGGGACTCCTGATAGACCCCCAAGACATGGTTCATGGTGTCCTGTCTGACAGCAGTCCCAGTGGACCCACTCTGTTGGACCACAGCATCACTCCCACACACCTTACCCTCACTAGACTGTGCCCTTGTCACAGGGTGACCTCTCCAACTGAGTCCGGGACCCTCAGTGTCAGGAGTGTCAAGTTGCACCTCAAGATCCAGGACTTTGGGGCACAAGATGGCAGAAACTGTGCTAGGTACACAGGTTGGGGGTGCATTATTGCCTGGGATGTTGATGCGAAAGGGCTAGGAGGTGACGTTGTGAGCACAGTGAGACTCACTGTTGCCATCTGACTAGGTTACCCGGATAGGCCAGGACCAGCCTCCATGTCCACAAGTCCAGTAGTGTCATCATCACTAAGGGCTTCATCCAGGAGTGTAGTGGGTGTCTGATCAGTGGCCTCGGTCATCCCAGTTGCAGCTCTCCCTGTTGGTGAAGGAAATACATTGTTACTGGTTAAAGCGTGACATCTACCTCCAAAGTGGTTCTGTTGCACTAAGCCGAGATATTGGACATTCTTAAGTTGTAGGTTAGCCTATTGTGCCATGTTACCATGGTATTGGAGTATTTGATATGACATGTGTGAAGCTTGCCTAAACTATTTGACTCTAGCAGCTTATGAGATGTCAAAATAAGCTGCACTTTGGATGATGGAATAGAAATTACATTTTACCAACAGTGAGTCCAACCCAGTGGAGAGCCAACATATTCCTTTGACCATTTGGAGGCCTAGTTCAGTGAGATACTATCAAACAGAGAACGTTGTTGTATGTTTAACTGCAGTCATCATGCGTACAGTGCTGTGTCAATGTGTTTGCTGTCACTACCAATCTGGTGATGCAGATTAAGTCCTTAGGAATAATTGGTGTACACACTTGGTAAGGTGTCATTCCTGTGTTCAATTGTTTAATCTTGGGATATCAGGTCAAGATGGAGCTACATGGACAGACACGTCTCTGAGTTGAGCATGATCTGTATATTGCTCACTCACAGGTCAGTAAACTTCAATTGAGAGTTAACACACAGGTAAATTTGGGCAAGTGAACACTGGGCTGGTGGTTGGAGTTACTGAAACAGGGCCTCTGGCCTTAGCAGTCAGGTCACTCCCTCTACTTCCCACACTTGACAAATGGTATCCTCCCAGATGAGTATACTTCAATTGAGAGTTAACAAGCAGGGGTATATGCAAGTAAACACTGGGCTGCTGGTTGGAATTACAGACACAGGGGCTCCTGGGAGTTGTAGTCAGGTCACTCCCCCTACTTCACACACCTGACAAATGGTACCTTCCCAGGTGAGTACATTTCAATTGAGAGTTAACAAATAGGGGTATATGGGCAAGTAAACACTGGGCTGGTGGCTGGAGTTATGAAAACAAGGCCTCATGGGAGTTGCAGTCAGGTACCTCCCTTTCCTTCACACACTTGACAAATATAGGTTATTATACAACTGTAGGTAGACTGCATTTAGGTTTGAGCACATATTTACATGCTGAGGCATACCATGAGTCCTGGGATTTTTTTTTTTATATTGAAAGACTTACAGGCACCATTTTGACTTATGGCTTGTGATGGGCTTTGGTAGCTGTGATGTTGGGTCCCATACACACTGACAGTGTTACAACTCGTTTAATCTAGATATTGAATGTTGGCAAAGTACATGAACAACACCATGGCAAAAGCTGGACTGGGAGCGTGAGGGACATTGCAGTTCTGTAACAGGTTTTTGCGTTGTAACTTGCCAGACTCCACTCCCCCAGGTATTCCTGTCAAGCCTTCAGGATACAGAATGGCCAAGACCTTCTCCTCCCAAAGAAAGAGAATTAATGGGGTACTGAGACGGCAACCACCAGTCTTGTTGGCCTCCATATTGTGCCTGGACGCCTGGGAATACACCTTGCCTCTCTTGTCCTTCAACCTCTTCCTAATGTCTTCCTTTGTGCACAGGGAGTGTCTACAGCATTCACTCTGTTGATGATCCTCTGCCACAGTTCCATTTACTTATGAGAGGAGTATGCTGTACTTGGGCTCTAGACACTTGTGACTCTACTCTTGCGATTTTATCCACCATGACTCTCAAATCATCTTCAGAAAAACAGGGATTTTTGGGACATGATATGGTGGACAACTAACGTGGGTGACATGGACTTTATTAACAGGGGAAGTACAATATGGAGTGAAGGGGAAAAAGTGTGTGCAAGGTATAAAACAGGATGGTAGAAAAAAGGGGTGCCTAATCTATGAAAATTCGGTGGTTGGTGTTCTTTGTCTTCCAGTAGAGATGCAAAGGATTGCGTCTGGGAAGGGGTTGTTTGGGTTTGATTTGCAGGTGTGTCAAATTGATCAATATGTATTAGCTGTGTTGTTTTTTAACTCATCAAATAGGCACTTGTTGGTTGCATTGCTGAGCGAATACTGTGGCACTTGGCTGGTGCTGGTGTGCCAACCTAACGGGAACCATGTAGCAACTGTTTGTTTGTAATAGGCTCAGTGGTTGGTCACAGCCCTGATTGTGCTGGAGGTCAGACTGCCTAGATAGCAAACCACTGTGCTGCTGGCGGTCTGCTTTTTTGCTTGGTGATCGGTGGTTCTGCCTGTATGCATCCCAAGACAGCGCGCTAGGGACCACCGACACAGCAATCTTTTTATGACCACCAACATAGCAGTCTGAACGCCCAAATTTGTATTCGGATCTGCAATCTTTTCTTATTGGCATGCATCCTGATCAGCAGAAAGGGTGCACTACAGGAAGCTCTGCCAGTATTGCTCTTAGTGTTCTGTTTTAGCTTGTGCATATTAACATGAGGCAGCTGCACTAAACAATGGTATGCTCAATCTGCCAGACTAGGAACTTGGGGGAATAGTGTACAACAAAAAAAATGGTTCACCGTAGACTTATTTGCAAGGTAACAATTCAATGTTTTTGTGGATGCAGCTGCTATCTATAGGTGATACATTAATCAAAATGTTACAGAGTCCATTTTTGATCTCATTTCTGTAAATCAATTGAGAAGTCAAGAGTGATACATCTTCTTTTTTTTCTGATGTACCCCTCACTTCTTAATTCACATTACCTCCTTTAGCGTTTGAGTACCTTTTCCACATAACTATTAATATTTTGTTTGTAATCTTTGTCCATAAAGTGCAATAAATGCATTATGCTATGGTTGGTTACAAGATCCGTTGCTCATGTCAGTAAATGTTAAAATTGTAAGCATTTTGGTAAATGGAAACAATGACCTGCTAACAAATTACATGCAGGATTGGATATTAGTAAATGTAACTGAAATGTGGCTGTGCATGCCTGAACACACTTGGGTCCGGTACAAAAGAAACTTACATTTGTAACTTAAAGATGGTTTTCCCTAGCTGGGAACACCTTTTCAGCAATATAAAAGGAGGATAAATACAAAAAAAATGAAGGATCCAAAAAATAGACTGTGGAGGGGTCAGAGGAGGTGCCACTGCCCTTTCTACCCATTTTGTTCATGGTTGCGGAGAAGCCAGCATTCAGATTTCCTTGCAGTGTCTTTTTTCTGCTGCTGAGATGCATTTTTAACTTAAGAGTGTACAGTATGTGGAGGCTGTTGGGTGTTTGGACAAAATATTGATTGAAAAATATTGTGATACAAAATTATTGTCTCAAGAATGTCAGGACATGAAAAATATTGACAACAGTAATAATGAAGGTAAAAATAATATTTTAAGAGTTGTTTTTGATATTGTTTGTAAAAACTATTGATTGGGAAAATATCATTGTATGTAATATCTTTTGTAAGAATTATTTTGTATATAATTTATGATAGTGTGTTTTGTTATATAGTTATATTATTTTTCCATATCAGTTTTAATAAAATACTTTATTAATTATGAAACTGTTGACACTTGTGTTTTTTTTATGTTAAAAATTGTCATTGTAAAACTATTTTCTTTTCATCTATATTTTAAAAATGTATGTTATTTATATTTGGTTGTATGATTGTTAATGTTGGGTTATTATGCTGCTTTTTATTTTATGGTTCAATATTTAGGAATGGTAGTAAATAAATAAAAATATTAACAGTGTTAAACATATTCTTGTATATGTTAATGTTTAAATAAGAATATATTATAAAGTTTGTAGGTTTGATTTTGCTGAATATTGAGTAATGATTGTGTACAGTTTGTAGTATCTTGCATAAAATGTTTTAGATTGTAGTGGAAATAGTAGCCCCTGTAGTGTCCAACACCTTCCCCAAATTTGCTTAGATAGGAGTGGGAAAAGAAAATGTCACCCCTTTAGCTTACAACACTTCCACCAAATTGTTGTACATTGCAGTTGGAATAGTAAATATTACCATGTTAGTGTCCAACACTTTCCCCAAATTGGTTTAATTGGAGTGGGAATAGTCAATGTCACTCCTTTAGTGTTCAACACTTTCCACATATTGGTATAGATTGGAGTGGAAATAGTAAATGTCACCTCTTTAGTTTTAGCACCTCCCCCAAATTGTTTTAGATAGGAGTAGGAAGAGTAAATGTCATCCTGTTAGTGTCCAACACTTCCTTTAAAATGGTTCATAGTGGAGTATGAATAGATAATACTATAATTTTAGTGTAAAATCCTTTGCTCAAATTGTATTTTTATATGATGGAAATAAATTGTATTATTAAATTAATATTGTTGGTGTTTAAAAAATATAACAGAAAATAGTTGTAAGATTAAAATAAATCGTAATACTAATTACATTTATTTATTGAATGGAGCCATAACCCATTTATCTAATTTTATTTTTTCAAAGTTTATTGAATGTATATATCTACATTTTAAACATATATATTTCAAATGAATATTAACCATTTATACATAGATACATAAATAAAACATTTTAATACATTTCAAGTATTACATAAAATTGTAAATGTAAATCATATTTTAATTGTATTGCTTTTTGTACCTTTTGCAGTTTTTCCCATTGTTAAGCACTGTTCTAAGTTTTTTTTAATTGTTTAATAAACATACTTTCAACATCATTTTAAAGTAAGCATTTTAATATATATTAAATATTTGTGTATAAGTTGTAGTTTACCATATTTTACTTGCTTGCTTGATCCACACAAGTTCTGACTGTTGCCAGGGCTCTATTGGGGTACCCTCTCATTCTCAATATTTCTGCCGTTTCCATCTTGGTCTTGTGGTAAACCTCGTCTATATGGCAGTTCCGCTTAGTGCAGAGAAATTCGCTAAATGGAATGCTCGATTTCAGATTTGGTTGATGGCTGCTCTTCAAAATCAAGTTCCCCACTGTCTCCTTTCTAAAACGTTCTGTTACTAGGGTTTTATTTTCTATGGACAGTTTGAAATCTAAAACATCAACAGTTTTCTCACTGTGGATCATGGTGAACTGGAAATGCAAAATATTATCATTCAGAGCCACAGCAAACTGTTCCAATTCATCTTATTGGCCATTCCAGTTGCACAACATATCATCTATGTAATGTAACAGAATGATGACCTTGTTTGTCCATTGTTCCATATTGGTGTCCCAGAGCACCTGGTCCTCCCACCAGCCCATCACCTAATTTGCATAGCTGTAGGTGGAGCAGGTGCCCAAAGCTGTGCCCCGAATTTCTTTTTTTTTAATGAAGATTCCATTTCAAACATAGATACATTCTCTGACAAACAGATATTTATCACCTCAAGAAGCATGTGAGTATGTTCAAGCAGGTTGATCCTACAGGCTCATAAAACATTGTACATGCCTTGCACTGGTCTCTGTGCTGTATACTAGTATACTGGCTGTCAACATCAAAACAGACCAAACCAAATGTGGCTTCTCAGTGTGTGCTTTGAATTTTTCTTATAAACTCTTTAGGGCCTGATTTAAGAAAAGTGGTGCTGCACCAAGTGCAGCACCACTTTCTTGCACCTCTTAGCCCCCCCCCATGCCACCATGTGTGCGCAGGCATAATGTAGTGCAAAGGGTTACAAAGTGGTGCAATGCAAGCATTGCACTACTTTGTAAATTTGGAGCAGTGATTTTTGGCCTCATTGGGCAACATCAGCATTAAAAAAATGATGCTAATGTGGCAGAAGGAGGCGCTAGGGGATCTTAAATCAGCCCTTTAGTGTCTCTCACATTTGAGTTAAGATTTTATACAAAGGGAAAAAGAAAATGGTCAACATATAGATGTTTTTTTCCAATAGTTTCTTTTATGATGCTATAGGTTGTCCTGAGAGTTAACCTGATCCTTATGAATTTTCAGTAGTAGATACAGTGTAGGTACCACTGGTGAATCATTTGTATGGACCTGCATCTCATTCCAACTTTTCAACTGGTCATTGTACCACCATTCCAGCTGTTCCACATATTTCAGTTGCAAATCTGTATAGTATATTCTTTCAATCCTTTGTATGAATGCCTCTTTTACATACTTCTTCCTAGATAAAAGGATCACAACCCCTCCTTCATCTGAAGGTTTTGTCATTAAGTTATCATAATTTCTGTAATCTCACCATAGCTTCCCAGTGTTCTTTACTTAAATTGTGTCGTTAGTCCCATATATATATTGGACTAATATATATATTTATTTATTTTGGGGGGAGTGAATTGTAAATATTTTTATATTTTAGTGATGTAATATTTATTTTAATTTAAACATGCATTAAATGTTTCATGTTTATTTTAAATAATTGTTTTTCATAAAAGTGTTTTTTATATGTGTATTAATGGCATTGTATTTATTTTGGCAATATTATTGAAGTCAATATTGTGTGAGTCAATATTTTTAACAGTTATGCTTTTTAAAAGGTGAAAATATTTTTGTTTCTTATAGTTGTATTTCAAATATAAATACAAATCAATATTTTTAATGATATTGGTGTTTTCAATATTTAGGTTTTTATTAAGCATATGTTCCGATATTAACAACATTTATTGTTCCAATATTTTTGTGTTTTGATATAGTATGCATAGAAATTATGCCATTGATTTGGCTTTTGCTGGGCTGTTCAGTGTATAACAAGATTGACTGTTTTAATGGATCAGAGCCATTTATTTTCCTGCCCAGAATTCAGCAGGTTGCACTTACATTTTGTGCATTTCTGTGCTCTGCAAACTTAACTGAGTTCTGTGACAAAGGGCTGCTTCATAAAGTAACTCTTTCTGTCTGCTGATTTCAAGACACTATCATTTGCAGAACATGAGTTCAAAGTTGTAAGCTTAGAGGTACATCCCAGACTAAACAATTGAACCTTGGAGGAGCACGTATTTGTTGGCAAAGTGTTGTTGTTAGAATCATACTTGTTGACTTCGGCGGAGTGAAGGACTGAACCATGTGTACCTAAAGTGTGCAAATTCTGTTTTCCTAAATCCTTCTTGGCTTTTGGGTTGGCCTTTTCCATTTTAGATAGTAGGAGACTCTCACTTTGAAAAACAACTTTACAAAGTCCCAGCTTATCGACCCTAGGTCTTTGACACTCAGATGTTTAGAGGCATATGTTGAGGGTCTTTCTGTTAGAACTATCCTGTCACAATACGGGAACACCTCATACCTTGGGTGTTGCATTTTCTCACTCTTTCTCAGAAAAGAAAGAATATGCATATCTCTTTCCTATTTGGGACACTTAAAAGGATGAAGGGGAAACTAAAGCAAAAGGCAGTAGTAAAGCTACGAAAGTAGATTTTGCACAAGGAAAAGGTGTATAGAAGGGCCTGCAAAACTAAAAATGACTGGGAGAGCTACAGATGAGATGAGAGGGCAGATGGGAACTGGAGTAGAAGACATCACAGCCACAGTACAGTTGAGAGGGAGTAAGAGAAGTGAAAGCTGCAAGAAGGCTAACACAGTTGAAGGAAAGAAGACAAGTGTCAGTGTAAGAGCTGACACTTGGGGGAGGGAGCTACATGAGGGATAGAGAGTAGCAGGCAAAGAAAAGGTAACATAAATCTACATGGGAGGATGGAGAGTCTGCAAGATGAAAGGTGCAATGGTAGAGGGAGAACTGCAGGAGAAGGGACAAAGTTTAGGTGAGAGATAAAAGAAAATTAGATGAAAGTATGCTGCAGGTGAAGAGGTAAACGGGTAATAGTGTAACTGTTTAGAAAGAGATGAGATGGTTGCGTGAGTTCTGAAAGAGCAATAAGAGAGTGGAGGAAGAGCTGCACAATGACAGCTGGCTGGAAGAGGTGAAAGCTTCGTAGAGGTGGGGGTGGAGGAAGAACTGGAGGAAAAGTCACAGGGAGAGATGCATTGTAGTAGATGACAGATGGAGAACTACAGAATAAGTGAAAGGGAGAGCTATGGTAGAGGTTAGAGGATGGACAGAGGGACAAGAGAACTCATGTCAGAAAAATCATCAGGAGAGGTTAGAGGTAGACTGAAGGACAAGTGACCATGAGCGCTGCAGAAGAAGTGAGAGTCTGGATGGAGATATGCAGTACACAAACTCTGAGAGAGGCAGGATATGTGAAATAATAGAGAGAGAACTACAGGAAAAGGTGTGTAATATAGTGAGAGAAGATGGACAAATTTTCTACAGGAGAGGGGAGAGTGAAATGAAGTGATTGAGGCATACAACCCAGAATTTGAGCTGTCAGAGGTGGATGAGATGTATTTTGCAGAAACAGTGGAATGAAAGAGAAGATAGCACATCCTCCTTCGTAGTAAGCATGCTACCATTGTCATGTCATCCAGGTATACAGTCATGGGTACAGTAATTGCAGGCATCAGTGTGACAGGAACATATGCTCTTTTGGAGTTACCCAGGTGTGTTTAGTTGCTATTTTACAAGGAACAGTCACAATTTATAATCTGGATTGACTTTGGATAGCAATGTTGAACATCTGAACACAACTTACCATTGACAATGTGGATAATATGGAGCAGGCTTACTTCAATGTGGGAATCTAAGTTGCTCTCTGGTAAAACTAAAAAGGTGCACCATGTAGAAATGCCTTCTTAGTTGCAATCATGACATTCACTGAAAAGCCTGAAGTGCTTTCTTCTTATTGACCTGATTACTATTGTCACAGTGTCTAGGGACATACACTTAAGTGCCCAGGCTATATTCCAGGGCACACATGATACAGCATAAGGTTCTCAAGCTCTGTGCAGCACTACATTTTGATTTATGCATGCATCTCATTTCTTATTTTTACTAGGGACAGGTAAGGTGACACTGTTTAGTGAGTGGGTTTTGATTCCAGTATCAAGAAGCTGTGCAACCTAAAAGGTGGACCAACCTACAAATAATTTCTCTAATAAAAAATGTGTTTTCTATGGAGGAGCCTAACTCAGTTTCATAATCTGCTATACCATGTAGTGAAATAGAATGTTCATCAATGTGCAAAGGTTTCTTGCAGCTGAAGTACATTACTCATTGAGTACCTGTGTCTGTCTTCTTTTTTCCTTTTGATCAATTAGTGTTGAAGGGGTATCCAGGTGTGCAAGCATTCCACCAATGCATTCAAGCTGTAACATTAGCCACATTAAATTCTGGTAGTAACACACACAACTGAGTATGTGCCATGGGGAGGCAACAGTCTTCATTTTCTATTGTGCCATGTTGTAAAATAATGGGGTTGAACCATGCATTCCTATTTTTGCAGTTTTACAGCTGAAAGCACTTGATTCAAACAAGGAACAAAGACCATTACCTTTGCAACAGATAAATTGGAATACTTTTGGTGTCCAAGGTTCAGGTCCTAGTCCAGGTCATACATGGCGCATCATGAGCTTCTCAGACTCACTATGGAGATGACTTTGTATCTATGCAGGTATCCTTTTTACTGATTTTCTAGGGAAAGGTAGTGGCAACACCTTGCAGCCGGGTAAAACTCCATTGACATACACCTGTGTAGCCTGAAGGGAAGACCCATGCACACATTTTTCCTGGTAGAGCCAGATTCAGTTCATAATCTTTGAATGTGTTTGGTGAAACAACTATGTGCAACAATTCTTATAGTTCTAAGTGCATTATTTGTTGTGGTGAGCATGATTGAAAAGAGCTGTAACTAATGATAGCACTGCTAATGTCCTGCTGTATATCTTAGATTATGCTCTCTTTTCCCTTCCTTGATATTTCATTGCTCATAGACTATCCATGCTCTCAAGCTTTACACTTGATTTCTAGCAACAGAGCATGATTGAAAAGGAATGCATCTAAATTTAATACTACTACTCACACACAACTCAGATAATGTTGAATATCTCTTCAATAATAGATCAAAGTGATAGAATATCAATTTTCTCAATCTCATTCTTGGTGATGTGTAGCATGGTTAAAAAGGGCTGTCAATGAATTTGATACTACCACTCTCCCCTTCGAAAAAACCTTGGCCCATATTTAAGGAAATTCTGTGCCGCCTTTGCACCATTTATTGTGATGCAAAAGGCGCTAACCTAGTGTCTTATTCATATTTTGTCACTATACCTGTCTAGGGACAAACTATTAGAATGTGCGTCATTTTTGGGAGAGCCACCCCTCATTGCTTCGTTTATCGACAATGATATGGAAGGTAGGTTTTTCCTTCCAAAAAATGACGCTAGCCCTCCAGCGCCAAATTTACTGCCCGACACAAAAATGGTGCACATTATGGAAACGGTCCCAAAAAATGACGCAAAGTCTGATTAGCGTCACAATTTAATGCCTGGTCAGACCAGGCTTTGTGCTCTTTTATCCGGTATGTAAATTCATCATTTATTAAATTGAAAAGAAAAAAAAGACATGGGAAATGTACTGGTCTGCCAGGCACACTATCTGCACATTCATTGAGTGAAAGCTCTTTCGATTTCTGAACATGTTCATTTCTCCGGGAGGAGGGGGCAAATGCAATATGTGTACCATCAGTTGCCCCAATAATGTTGGGGATATGTCCCATTGCATAGAAATCAGCTTTCACTGTGGCCAAATCCTCCACCTGGGGGAAAACGATGTAGCTGCGCATGTGTTTAATCAGGGCAGACAACACTCTGGTTAGCACTATTAAGAACATTGGCTGTGACATTCCTGCTGCCAAGCCCACTGTCACTTGGAAGGAGCCAGTTGCCAGGAAATGGAGCACAGATAGGACTTGCACAAGAGGGGGGATCCCGGTGGGGTGACGAATAGCAGATTTCAGGTCAGGCTCCAATTGGGCACACAGCTCTGTGATTGTAGCCCTGTCCAGTCTATAAATGAGGATAATGTGCCTGTCCTCCATTGTTGCCAAGTCCACCAGGGGTCTGTACACGGGGGGATGTCGCCATCTCCTATTCATCCGCAGCGGTTGAAATCTGTGGGGCAAAACGTGAGCAGATGGTCAGTTTCCCATATTTCACTACACTTCATTGCATGTTGTGATTGTAAGAGTATATTGTTGGATAGGTCCAAATGGTGCTTATGTGTACTGTGACAAAGTTAGGTGTCATGGCCTGCCCCCTCCCCTGAAATGGCATCCACCTGTCCTCTATGGAGGGACATGTGGAAATGAGGTAATTCCACTGACATTGTGCGCCGTTGCGGTAGGTGGTCGAGAACCACCCTGCAACTCCTCATTGGTTATCATTGAGCCCAATGGGTTACAGTGGCCAATGGTGATGTATGCCGGCGGTGACGGTATGCACCGCCGCTGACATGGCTGCCATTTTCTCTCTGTTCACTCACTTGCTACCTGACCTTCAACAGGAGAGGACCTACACTGCATGTGTCTGGAACCGACCATGGCTCGTGTTACTGGGGAAAGGGCCCCAGCCTTCACCGCAGCGGATTTGGGGAGACTGGTGGATGGGGTCCTACCCCAGTACTGAATGCTGTATGGGCCTCCAGACCAACAGATGAGTACACTGTAAGCACGATGCATGGGTCATGAATGCATGGAGTGGTGTGTGTGAAGGCCTTGTGTGGAGGGGGTTGGTGGAAGGGCCCTGGGCAGCATGCTGAATGTATTTTTCGCCATGTCTGTGCGTAAGGGGATGTGAAGGGCTATGGTGGGCCATGAGTGTAACAGGCAGGAGGGTCTGACCGATACCTTTTTCTATGTGTATTTCTCTGCAGGTCAGCACCCATCAAAAAAAGGGTATATGGCGTGTCATCGCCAAGGAGGTGTGGACCCTGGGGGTCTATGGCAGGCGGAGCACCCACTGTCGAAAATGGTGGGAGGATCTGAGAAGCTGGGCACAAAAGATGGCTGAGGCCCAGCTGGGGATGGCCTCCCAACGAGGAAGGGGTACCCATCGAACCCTGACCCCCTGATGGCCCGCATACTGGCGGTGGCCTATCCGGAGCTGGATGGGCACTTGGGGGAATCACAGCAGCCACAAGGGGGTGAGTACAGTGCCCCAATATACTACTTGCACGTGGTGGGGTGGTATCCGGGTGGGGGAAGTGGGCCTCTGGGTGCCCCTAGGCCAGGCCGGACATTACAGGGTAGGTCCCATGTTGGGCAGGGTCTGATGTAAATTTCATCCAACCAAGCTAGTAGGCATCCACTACTAGGCAGGGGTCTGTGGGTCTCTGGTATGCTGCAATTGGCGTTAGGTGTCCTTGTCCGTGGGCTAGTGACTAGCATTGTGACTGGTAGTGCATTGCCTAGTACGTAGGACTGTTCCCTGTGTGTGTGTGTCGTGTATGCCAACTGTGGTGTTGTTGCCGCCATTGACCAAGTGTATCCCTTGTCTCTTCCCCCACTTTTTTGTTTTGTCACCCTGTCCTTATGTGCATTGGCATCATCTGGCAGAGGAGCAGAGGCACCAGCGACAGAGGGAGCTGCATCCCACAGGGCCCAAAAGGCTGAATCCACCGATGGTGAGGGCACCAGAGGGACGGAGGGGGAGGGGAGCACCACAGTGGAGGCTGGAGGGGACAGTTCGGACAGTGATACCTCCTCCGATGGAAGCTCCCTGGTGGTGACAGACACCTCTGTGCCCACCCCAACTAAAGGTACAGCTGCCGCCTCCTGTACCAGCACTGCCCTCCCAGCAGCCCCTCATCTAGTTGCCAGTGCCCGCTCACCCAGGAGGGTGGGCATTTCCTTCGCCCCAGGCACCTTCGGCCCTGCCCAAGTTAGCCCTGCTGCCCTCAGTGAGGAGGCTATTGACCTCCTGCGATCCATCTCTATTGGGCAGTAAACCATTGTGAATGCCATTCAAGGGCTGGCAGCCCAAATGCAACAGACCAATGCATTCCTGGAGGGCATTCACAATGGCATGGCAGCGCAACAGAGATCAATCCAGGCTCTGGCCTCCTCTCTGATGGCAGCCATTGACTCTGTTTATAGCCTCCCCCCTCCAACTTCCTCTACCCAATCCCATTCCCCTCAACCCCAACCTATCCGAAGCACACAGGCAGACCAGCATGCACACAAGACAACACACAGGAGTGGTTCAGGCAAATACAAGCACCACACATCATCCCACAGCCACTCACACAAACACCATCCAGATGCAGCCATACCAACATCCACTGACTCCACTGTGTCCCCCTCCTCCTCATCGTCCACCTCCCTTCCAGTTGCATCTCCACTCCCACCTGCATGTGCTACATCCTCATCCACTACCACCATCACCATCGCGCCTATCAGTACACACCACTCACTTGCAGTCACCACCCCCATCCATGCACACATCCCCTCCTCCCAAAGTACACCCAACAGCCATCCACCTCACAACAGCATCCATCCCATGCACCTGCACACAGAATCAGCAGACAGACACTTCCTACAACCACTTCCTCTTCCTCCACTCCAAAACCTTCACCCTCTTCCCGCCCCAATGTCCCTAAGAAGCTTTTCCTCTCCACTGTTGACCTCTTCCCTACCACTCCCTCCCGTCCTTCACATCGGGCCAGGGTGGTCAGAACCCAGGCGAGCACCTCAGCCACCCAGTCCACAGGCACAGTAGTGTCGACAGGTACTCCAGGTGGGAGAGGATACCAGGCACCAGGCAGCCACTCTGAAAGGGTGCCTGCACCAGGTGCCGCAAGGAAGGCCAAGGAGGGACTACCAGCTGTGTCAAAGAAGGGCAAGGAGGCACCCCCAGCTGCTTCAAGGATGGGCAAGGAGGCACCCCCAGCTGCTTCACGAAGGGTAAGGAGGCATGACCAGCTGCATCAAGGAAGGGCAAGGAGGCACCCCCAGCTGCTACAGCGAAGGGCACGGAGCAATCCCCGGTTACTGACAGGAAGGTCAAGGGGCCTGCACCACGAGGCAGGAAGGACAGTAGGCCTGGTGCTGGGACTCATTTGGAGCCCCCACAACCAACCATGTGGGTTCAGCCGTCCGAGGCTGCAGGGGATGGGCTGGAGCCTCCCCCACCACTGCTAGCACCGCCACCAGCACTGCCTCCAACACCACTGCCAGCAGCAGCAGCCCCTGTGGGCAGCCTTCTGAGGCTGCATGGGAAGGGCTGGAGCCTCCCCCACCACTGCTAGCACCGCCAGCAGCACCACTGCCAGCAGCAGCAGCCCTAGTGAGCAGCCGTCCGAGGCTGCAGGGGAAGGGCTGGAACCTCCTCCCACCACTGCTAGCACCGCCACCACCACTGCCATTAGCACTGCCACCAGGACCACTGCCAGCAGCAGCAGTCCCAGTGGGCAGCCATCCGAGGCTGCAGGGAAAGGGCTGGAGCCTCCCCCCACCACTGCTAGCACTGAGCAGCCATCACCACCGGCAGACAGTGTGTAGTGCTCCATCCATGTGCTGTTGTGCGGCTTGGCCCTTGCAAATACTGTGGGTCTGACACCCTGGTGAGAGACTGTGACCTTTCACTCCCCAAGATCTGCATCACAGGGCATAATGCACCCTCCAGAACCAGTGGAGAAGCCATCCACTCACCCCATACTTCCCAGGATGAAGCAAACTGGGCACTGTGCCCCCTCCAGAACCAGTGGAGAAGCCATCCACTAGAGAGACTGTGGCCTTGCACTCCCAAGGACCAAGCAGTGGGCAAACCACCCACTTGAGAGACTGTGGCATTGCACTCCCCAGGACCAAGCACTGGACAAGTCACCCACTAGAGAGACTATGGCCATGCACTCCCCAGGACCAAGCAGTGGTGGTGGATAGGCCGGTCATAATAAAGTGGGTGGTACATTGTCTTCCGCCTGGCTGTTGGCGGTTACTACCGTGCTGCTTGTTGATTCCGCCCTGGCGGTCGGTGTGTTAAAGTGGCTGTGTGTCTGAGCGGTTTCCGCCGTGGTCATGATTCCATTTTTGTTACCGCCGGCCTGTTGGCAATATTACCGCCACTTTATCACAGACCGCCAGGGTTGTTATGATGGCCTAAGTGTCGCACTTCATGCGTATTGCCACATGGTAACGTGGTGGCCTGAGTTTGGCCTTGTAGGGCTACCGTAATGTCAATATAAATTACGCTATTGTGGTGCAAGGAGATGGTAGGTTCCACTAACATTAGGACACCACCTCAAATTTGGACAACACATCACATAATTTGCATGGTCAAACTGTCAGCCCAGATTTCATTTGACAATCACCAGGTCTCTGAGCCACAATCCATGATAGTAATGTCCACCACCGCACACCAATGCAACCATTCAACAAAACAGGAACACAGACAATATCAGATGCAAGTCTGAGTCACCACTCCACCCAAAACTAACATCTGCCATTGCACATATGACACTACAAACATACAGACACATGCTCTCACATTCCTTTGCAGCTAACGAAGTTTACAGCATCCATCCATAAGTGATGACTTATTTTGGCAACCCGACAACGGAGGAGGAGCGAGCATACATTGAAGGACACATGAGTACACAAAATGTAGCAGAGAGGACATTTGGGCTCCTAATGTCAAGGTTAGGGTGCCTGGCCCTGACAAGAGGAATCCTATGTCCCCAATGAGGAGGAGGATGACAATGGTACAGCACAGGTGGAAGGGGAACAACAAAACACTGCTGCAGGTGTGCACAGGCAACAACAAATTGTACTGTACTTCTACACCTAGGCACTGTATAAAAAAAATTGTTCTGTAAATATCAGCATTAAAACACTTTGCACCAGATTGTCCATGGTGTACTCATTCCCTGCTACATATGCCATTGGAAAGTTGCTTATACCTCAGAGAGCAGGAAAAAATCACAACAGTTACAAAAAATGTTGGAACATAGGTTGTGATGTAAGAGGGTCTAGCGCCTCCATGCCGCACATCAGTGTCACCTAAGTCACGCTCATGTGGCTCTTGAAGGCCTAGTTCCACGCACCAGAAATACTAAGTGACGTAAAGTAGGCATAGCACCAATTCCGACTCCTTACACCACATCATGGCTATGACAGGCAAGATGTATGCAAGGGGGGGCGTACATACGGTAGGGGCTGTATCAAAATTGTGTATTGAAAATAAAGAACTAAACTGTGTCACATCTCAGGCGGGTAGCTGTAACGTCTGCACTGAGCAGGTGTGACAAGAGAGAACACTATTGGTATCAATGGACCATCATGAATTGGTCAGGGTAAGGGACAATTGTGTTACCCTAACCCTTCACCATATATCAATGGTGTTACGTACTGTGAGCGCTATTGGCCCCAACCCTGCCAAATGGTGTGCTGTCTCACAAATATAGCACACATATGTTGGCTGTGGAGTGCGCTAAGGGTCGCAAGACAAGTGGGGCAGCAATGGGTGCTGGTCTCCACACATATGCCACATAGCCAGGAATGATCAATAAAATTGGAGAATGCACTACTACATGAATGTGTGTGTGGAATGTAGGCAGAGACAGTAGCACTTCCGATGAACATTCTTACACGTCACACAATTGTGTTATGTTGACATATGCCTGCAGCTAATCTGGAAATACATGTGAAGAATGATGTATCAGTGAATATCCTAGATAGGGAAGGGTTAGTAATTACCTATAATGGTTAATATGTGTCTGCAAGCTAACACAGTATAGTCTTTATGATACCATCATACACCACATACAAAAACACACCTCTTATTGACACTCACATTCCTGACCAAGAAAAAATGCCCTACTAGGACCAAAACCCTAAAATGTCTAGGTCTCCCACATGCCAATCTGGTTTGGGATGTGCTTGTAAGTGTAGCAATGACCAAACATGTCACAGACCATCCTACATTGCATGGGTGAAGAAGGAGACAGAAATGTTGCATGTGGCAAATCAAATAATCATAGCTGAGATGACTTCACACACCAACAAGATACACTCATGGTGAAAGTGACATAGGTTGTGGAATGCAGATGTGAATGCATGCCCATGTACACTGAAGGATGTGGAAGAACAGCTGAGAGATTCCCTCATACACTTGGAGATACAACATGGGGATGTCACTTGGATACTGTACAAGTGATGTGGCTAGTGTACTGTCATGTGGGTATGAAAGTGATGTAATCTAGCAAAGCCTAGAAAGTGGAGGGTTACTATCACATAGCCAGTAGAAGAAGATGTGTACATCTTCAAATTATACAAGTCACACTTAGCGTCCTGTTCATGTATGACTGGGCAATTTTGCAGTAGAAGATGTGAACAAATGGTTAGCAGCCTAAAGAATGCCAGCGATGTAGGACCAAATTCATTCCAAACAATATATGCCGCTAATGTTGGGAAGGTACACACATAGATCAGTACTGACTGTGCCACACAACAATGTTACCATGTGATCACCCAACATATATTCACAGAGGATGTCTAGGACAGTACATAACCCATTCATGTTTACAACAACAATGACGATGTAGTTGACCATCACATACTATTCTGACAGAGGGCAGTGACAGATGACATCATCTGTCCCCTGGGTTGGAAAACATAAGCAAGTTACTCTAGAGATACATGCCCTAACCAAGCTGCATTTGGAAAATACAAACAATGTATAACCATTTGTTTCAGACCATGCAAAATGATGAGACATGTCTTACAAGAACAGTCATCCCTGTACGTGATAGGACAAGCCTTACATCAAGTACCCCAAAGGGAACAAAATAAATGCAAGGCCACGGGATCACATTTTTGCAGGTGTCTGTCTGCAGGGGACTGTGTATTGTGCTGCTGAAGAGCTATCATCATGAGGGTAGGTCCTCGCCCAGCACCCCCTAACTCCCCTGCTTAGGCTACATTGCCTCTTGTGTATTGATATATACACAAAAGTCTACTTTCCACTAATGAAAATGTATATGTATCACATGATGATACATAGACTTAAATGACCTTCAGATATGTTCCCATATAGGGAAACATAGATGGCACTGATATGATTACCCAGTCATGAAACTATGGCCAACATATGTCCATTCTGGAAGATAGATTTGTGAGGCTTCATATCCCATTAAAACACCACTTTGGCATTCATTACACATATTACACTATGCATGTCACTACCCACATGTGTCACATAACAACCTTCATTGACACATGTGAGTACACCATCCCCTGCATCATAGATGCATGGGGAACCATATGCTACACGTGTAGCATAGCATCATGAACCCTAAACCATTCAACACACCACAGTGTGGACATACATGCACTCACATTGCCTTGGGGTACGTGAAATCAAACCAGCCGTAGTCCACTGAGTATGATATGATTTGTCAAGGGTATCACATGCATGAACTTGTACTGGACACAGTCTATCATATATAAAGTAGTGTTGTCAAATGTACATTTGAAAATCAGACATGACAGTGTGGTAGACCCACAATTTTGTTTTACATCACATATGTACACTCCCAGTACACATGTGACAACATGTATGTGGAAAACGTCTATCAACACATGCACATATTCAAACGGTATCAGTCATCACATGTGTTAGACTTGGCATCCTTGGCGTGGTCTCCCCTAACTTTTTCCCTCTGTTTTCCAGGTTGTTGATGTGTGCTGGACCCTGTTTTTGCTGTTTGTGATATTCTGGGCACTTTACCACTGCTATCTAGTGCTAAAGTGCAAGTGCTCCTATGCAAAATATATGTATAATTGACTTTCCATGATTGGCACAACGATTGACGTAAGTCCCTAGTGCAGTGCAATAGAGGTGCTCAGGGCACTAGTAGCATCAAATGCTACTAGTGAGCCTGCAGCAGTATTTGTGCTACCCACATGACTAGCCCTGGAAACATGGCTCAGACATGTCACTGAAGTGTCTGTGTAGTAACTGCCAATTCAACTTGGCAAGTGTACCCACTTGCCAGACCTAAACCGTCCCTTTTCTTACATGTAAGGCACCCCTAGAGTAGATTCTAGGTAGCTCCATGGGCAAGGTGCAGTCTATGTTTAAGGTAGGACATATACTCATGTGTTTTATATGTCCTGACAGTGAAATACTGCCAACATTGGTTTTCACTGTGCAAGGCCTATCCCTCTCAAAGGTTAATCAGGGGGCTGCATTTAAATATTATTAAAGTGCAGATTCCTTTTGGGAGCAGATGGAAATGTAGAGTTTAGGGTATCTGAACTCAAAATTCAAAAATACATCTTTAAGTAAAGTCTGTTTTTAGATTCTGTGTTGTGGATTCCCTGTCTAGGTCAGTTTGACAGTTGGGCTGTTTGCACCTCTCCTCCAGACAGTGACAAAAAGGGAGCTAGGGTGTAGCCTGCATATCCTCATGAGGCATCTGTGCGGGGAAGGAGGGTAGGAATGGTCACTCATACCTGAAAGTGCTGTACCTGTTCTCACACAGTGCAGTCTCCAACCCCCTGGTGTGTGTTTGGGGCCTGGCCTGGGCAAGGCAGGGGCTTGTAAACAACAGTGGCTTCTCTTTGAAATAGGCTTACTTCAAACGCAGAAAGGGGTTTAAGAAGTGGACCCAAAACCCCTGAAAATCAGATCACTTGTGGAATCAAGAAGAACCTCTGCCAAGGAGAAGAGCTGAAGAGCTGAGGAGAAGTGCTGCCCCTGACTGTGACCGTGCTTAGTTGGGTAATCCTGCAGTTGCTGCTTCTGCCTGTGAAAGGGGACAAAGACTGGAATTTGTTCTGTATTCCTGCATGAGAAGAATCTCCAAGGGCTTGAATTGAGCTTGCCCCCTGTTGTTGAAGTCTCAGGGCCATCAAACACTTCCCCTGCCAGCACCTAGACTCTCTGCTGAGACTTCTGCCAAGTGGTGCCCTATCCCGTCCCTGGGCTCTTGAAAGGTTAACCTGACAGCCAAGAACTGAAAATCCATGCACAGAACACCGTGCGGGGGAATTTACGAAGCACCTTCCGCAATGCAGCTGATAAACGACTCACCCCTGGCATCGCGGCTGGAATCGATGCTCCGCCTGCATCACGGCTGGGAGATTGATGCAATGCAGCTGGAGAAACGATGCACAACACCTGCTTACGGAGGCTGATAATGACGCAAACCCCATGCAGCGCTGTTTTCTAACACTGTGCGACCAGATTTTCCATGCATCGTCCCTGGGTGTCCAAGTCAACCCGACTCTGCTCGGATCCGAGGTGCCTCGTCCATAAATTGACGCATCTCTCTCTTGCAAGGGAGAAACAATTCCATCGCCGACCCGACCGGAGAAGGAAATGACGCACGGCCTCATTTGCGAGTAAGGAATCAATGCATTGCTGACTTTTCCGACGCACGCTTGCCCGTGCAGCTTTATTTCTGACTCTAACCAGGTACTTTGTGTAACAAGTGCATTCTCACTCTTTTCTAATGATTAAGACTCTTATTCTTTTGAAAATTAATATCTTGACTTGTGTATGTTGGATTTTTGCCATGTTGGTCTTGTTTTGTTTAGATAACTATTACCTATTGTTCTAAATCTGTGTTGTGTCATTTTGTAGTTGTTTACTGTATTACTGTGTGTGTTGGTACACATTGCTTCTGATGTTACGCCTGCCTGCTCATGCCAAGCTACCAAGGGGATGAGCCGGGGTTAACTGAGTGTGATTCTCCTTTACCCTGACTAGAGTGAGGGTCCTTGTTTGGACAGGGGGTAACCTGACTGCCAACAGCATGCATCACATACACATACAAACATATGGTAACACTTTCCAATGTTACTGTTACAGTATGAATGCACATGCACACACACAAAGCCATACCATACTGACTACATACATGTATAGCCCCTGTAACAAGGTATGTGAATCTGGGTGCACTGTCAGCCTTTCCAACAAAATCCACGCAAATGTTTGACACAAACTGCAATACTCAATACTTCGCTAATGAACAAAATTATTCCTGGTCCCTGGGCGTCAATTGCAAGTCAACAGTCATTGTGAGCCTTAATGGGAAAAGAACATGCATGACCATCATGCATAAAAAAATGATGCATCTCAGAAAACATGAAGCACAAGCCCAGGAAGTGATGAGACAGGACTTCCTTGCTGCAAACATGGTACAATGATTTCACTTTCACTGTTACTTTACAGTCTTTTTTGTCTGTGGTTATGAGAGGGTGTACAGAGCTGGTGCTGGTCGAGGATTTGTGTTTTTTGGGTGTGCTGTGCTGTGTACTGTTAATTTGTCCTTTTGCTGAGTCTTGTGTAGTGTTTTTGTCATATCATAGTAATTGAATGTTCGAGTGCTTATCTTGGGTTAGCGTAGTCTGTTGGGGTATTTGGGGTTAGGTGAAGTAGTGTTTTATTATTTTGGGGGCTATTTAATTGCAGTGGAGGGAAAATGCAATATGTCAGGGTAAGGGAGTGGGGATGAACTGGGAGGGTTCATCTGGCTGGTCAAACACTACCTCCCCATGATGTTGAATATAGGTTGTCGAAGCATCCAGGGCTACCCAACAGAGGCACGGAAGCTGCAGTGGGGCACAGTGCTCCACCACCTATGCCAGATCTTTGGAGTTGTGTGCACCAGTTACCAAATCCAACACTGCTGGGCAGAACTTATTGCACGAGAGCAAGATCTACTGGATCACCTGGTGATTTGGATTGGTGGACCAGTTGGCACGTACCCCTTTTGCATTTTAACATCCTCATTTGCATGTGCATGACACAGGGATATAAGGTTGACTGCAGCATGTTTTGTCAAGGGTCAGGACAGGAAGTTTTGTGTCTTAAGCAAATGGCATTTAACAGAGCTTAGCTATGCACTAGGTGCAGACTACTTGCACATTCCTCATTGTGTATCACATATACCCCATACATTTTCAAATATCAGACACACATTTGCAACGGCACAAGGGTATATGTTTCATAAGCCCAAAAGTACATGTCCATCATGGTCATTACAACTGTGTAAATGGAGTAAGTAAAGTTAAAGTGATGGATAACATGATCCAGGAGTACTGTACTGTTAGTCATGGATGTGTGAGTGTGCTGAGAGTCATGTATATTTAAAGTGACATGACATTTACACATATGTAAGCAGGAGTGATTGCCTCATCATGCTACATCTGTGTCTAAGTTTTTTTATAGGTAATGTTGCTGATAGAGGGAACCACTACCTAACCATGTGCAAAATATTTAAGTGCAAGCATTGTGGCAGTGTCTGGTGCACATGAAAGCAGACCGAAGACTGAGGAATGGAAGCTGTATATTCGTGCTATAGGTGACACCCAAAAAATATATCCTCAACATCAACTTGGTTACACTGTTCCTTCATTGGAGTCAACTTAAATATCTGCCTATGGTTGATTAATTACATGCCTGTTTCTTGTAATCAAGAAATACATTTCTACTTTGCACGTGTAGCATATTCATGTATGGTGCAAACATGCCAAGTGCAACCATACTGACAGGGTTCCCAACATCAGTGTCCGGACATACAACATAGTGTGACATATGTTACACAACGCACATGACCAAGATGTGTGTTGGTGCTATGTGTATGAAAACAAGCATGCTTTCAGTGCTTGGCTGCTTTTTCACATAGTTCAACTACAAGAGTCAATGTTTTAGCCAATGGACAGTATCATGTCCCACTATATTGTTATATATATTTGTAGCTGAAACATGTACATATGTCTGCCACCAAGTCTGTGCATGTTCAACATCAGCAGTACTGGGCTGCACTGAATTTGTAACACAGGCCTGTCCCATATTACCGAGAGTACGGGGCATGCCTCTGTCTGCGCCTGCATGGCACATAACTCAGTAACCTATGCAAACCCAGGCATACTTGGAACACAGTGCAAGTGTATCTGTGTTGAGGGGAGTGTGTATGTGCAGGTAGGTGTCCCTTCTTAGACATAAACAGTCTACAATGGTGATATATCCTTCTAGTGCCAAACCATCTGTTATGTTATTTTGTTAATGTTCAGGAAGGGACACGTACGTGCACATAAGCAAACATCCATGGCATTTTACGTCTACTGTGTGGGCCTTCAAATGGCACATGTATAGAAGCAAGAAACAAGTAGGTATCAGTGCATTCCACAACACTTTGCTGTGCTTCCACCACCATTGGGCTGTTGTTGTCTTTTGGTGCTACAAGTAAGATGTCTTCAACATCTGGAGCAACATCAAACGGGACAGCCACTGCAACAACCATTGTATGCCCCTCTGATTCAGAACACTATAGCCCTCATTACAACCCTGGCGTTCAGAGTTAAAACTCTGAATGATTTATAGTAAATGAGCCATCTGTCTTTTCTCCGTTTACGTGCATTATCCTGGGGAGTGCAAAGCCACAGTCTCACAAGTCTCTCCAGTGGGTGGTTTGCCCACTGCTTTATCCTGGGGAGTGCAAAGCCACAGTCTCACAAGTCTCTCCAGTGGGTGGGTTGCCCACTGCTTTATCCTGGGGAGTGCAAAGCCACAGTCTCTCAAGTGGATAACAGTCTCCACTGGTTCTGGAAGGCACTTGTTGCCCAGAGTGCTTCATCCTGCCAAGGACTGAGGTAGTGGATGTGATACTGCACTGGTTCTGGAGGGGGCTCTGTGCCCAGAGTGCTTCATCCTGCCAAGGACTGAGGTAGTGGATCCTTTTCTCCACTGGTTCTGTGGGGGACTTTGTGCCCAGAGTGCTTCATCCTGCCAAGGACTGAGGTAGTGGATGTGATACTCCACTGGTTCTGGAGGGGGCTTTGTGCCCAGAGTGCTTCATCCAGCCAAGGACAGAGGTAGTGGATGTATCTCTCCACTGGTTCTGGAGGGGGCTTTGTGCCCAGAGTGCTTCATCCTGCCAAACACTGAGGTAGTGGATGCCTTTCTCCGCTGGTTCTGGAGGGGGCCTGGTGCCCAGAGTGCTTTACGTGCAGTGTGGCCGGTACAATTCCCTCACCTGGGTGTGTGTGCCATGAGATTTGCGAGGTTCAAGTAGCATGATACGCCATGGAGGCAGCGACATACCCCACACTTCTGCGGCTGCGCCTTCCACCTGCAAGTGCAAACAGTGATGGAAGAAATGCCTCATGGAAGCTGCCCAGGGTCAAGGAACTCTCCTCCAGCCTCAGACGACTGACCACTGGGGATGGTGGCCATGTCAGCGGTGGTGCCTGTGTCCGAGGATGCCGCGGGGCCGGAGGAGGTGCTTGCGGAGGTGTCTGTTGCGGCAGTGCTGGCGGCAGTGCTGGTGGCGGTGTTGGCAGCGGTGCATGGGTCAGCACCTGCAGAGGGGCACAGCAGGAAGTCTCCTACAGCCTTGGATGGCTTCCCACTAGGGAAGAGGTTAGGGACTGTCGCTGAGGCTGTAGACGTGCCGGGGGCAGTGCAGGTGGAGGTGCTTGCGGTGATGTCTGTCGTGGTGGTGCTTGTGGCGGTGTCTGTTGCGGCGGTGCATGCGGCACTGCTGGTGGCGGTGCATGGATCAGCACCTGCTGAGGAACACAGTAGGACGTCTCTTGCAGCCTCAGATGGCTGTCCACTGGGGAAGAGGCTGGGGACTGTCATTGAGGCTGTAGACATGCGGGGGCAGTGCAGGTGGCGGTGCAGGTGGCGGTTGTGGTAGCGGGGCAAGTAGCGGTGTTCGCCGCCGTACAGGTTGGTGTGGTCATGGACAAAAAGTGTAACACTGGTCCCTCAGTCGGTGCCACCATGCCCTCTCCTGACCTGCTCTTCAGCTTTTGGCCCTTCCCCAGCTTTGATGGTGCCGCAGTTGTCTTGCCACTATCCCCTTTGTTTTTTGCTGAGCCCTTGGTGGCTGGTACTTACGGCTTCTCCCTCCGGGATGTGGGCACCTTTTTCACCTTGGCAGGTGGCGGAATGTCCTTGCCTTCGCTATGTGGCAATATGGCAGCCCTGATGTGTGTTGCACTCGATGACCCCGCAGTTGCTGGCACCACCGTGCCTGGGGATTTGGTGGCTTAGGTGCTGGGCTGGGACCTGGAAAGTCTGGCCCTAGGGAAGGACGGGGGGAGGTGAAGGGAAGAGGTCAAGGTTTGCCAGGAAAAGTTTTTTAGACACACTGGGACGGGAAGATGCAGGGGGTTTGGGAGTGGAGGTAGAGGTAGTGGTTGTAGGAGGTGTATGTCTGCTGAATTTGGGTGAAGGTGCATGGGCCGGAGGCTGTAGTGACGTGGATGGCTGTTGAGTGGGTGTGTGCATGCGTTTGTGTACTTTGGGAGGAGGGCTCACTGACACACTGGGAGAGGACACTGGGGATGTGTGAATGGTAGTGGTGGTGGTGAGTGCATGTGAGCGGTGTGTGTGGTGATGGGCGTGCTGGTGATGGAGGCAGTGGCTGAGGATGTATTGCATGCAGGTGTGAGTGGAGACGAGACAGGAAGGGAGGAGGAGGACGTGGAGGAGGGGGACACAGTGGAGGCAGTGGATGTTGCTGTGTCTGCATGGGGATGGTGCTTGTGTGAGTGCCTGTGGGATGTGTGGTGCTTCTGTTTGCCTGAGCCACTCTTGTGTGTTGATGAGTGTGCATGCTGGTCTGATGGTGTGCTTGGGATAGGCTGAGGTAGAGGGGATTGGGTCTGGGTGGAGGAAGATGGAGGGGCGAGGCTGGACACAGGGACAATGGCTGCCATCAGTGCTGAGGCCAGAGCCTGAAATGCTCTCTGTTGGGCTGCCTGCCCAGAATGAATGTCCTCCAAGTATGCATTTGTTTGTTGCAAATGCCTCTCTACACCCTGGATGGCATTCACAATGGTAGATTGCCCAACAGTGAGAGATCTCAGGAGGTCAATAGCCTCCTCACTGAAGGCAGCAGGGGTGACTGGGGCAGGGCCTGAGGGGCCTGGGGAAAAGGAGATGCCCACCCTCCTGGGTGAGCAGGCACAGGACACACGCTGAGGGGCTGCTGGGAGGGCGGTGCTGGTAGGGGGGCCATCTTCTTGCTCCAGCAGCACAGGTCCTCCCATCTTTTCCGGCAGTTGGGTGCTCCGTCTGTGGTAGACCCCCAGGGTCCGGACGTCCTTGGCGATGGCATGCCAAATACTCTTCTTCTGGTGGGCGCTGACCTAGAGGAATGGTACAGGGGGAAAGGAAATTATTTACCTGTCCGGACCGTCATACTCATTTCCCCCCAGTTCCCACCCTTGCCCTGACGCACATACACTCACCATCCGCACATGCAGGCCTCAGCACCCCCATGTATCTTCCATCCACACCACTCAAAACAGGCATTGCTCATGCAGCATGCTCACAGTGTACTCACCTGTTTGTCTGGAGGACCGTACAGTTGAGTGTACTGGGGGAGGACCCCATCCACTAGTTTCTCCAACTCCTCCGAAGTGAAGGCAGGGGCCCCTTCCCCAGACACATGAGCCATCGTCGCTTCCAGACTGAGGTCACAGCGGCACTTGCAGTGTAGGTCCTCTCCTGTTGAAGGTCAGGTATCATGTGAGTGAACAGACAGAAAATGGCAGTCATGTCCACGGCGGTGCGTACTGTCAAGACTTGCTCCTCCCATGTTGTTAGTTGTGGGGGAGGAGGTGGGGGTCCACCACCAGCCCTCTGTACAGCAATCTGGAGTCTGGAGACCACTGAACACACCTTCCCCCGTAGGTCGTTCCACCTCTTTCTGATGTCATCCCTAGTTCTTGGATGCTGTCCCACTGCGTTGACCCTGTTGACAATTCTGCGCCATAGATCCATCTTCCTTGCAAAGGAGGTCTGCTGCACCTGTGATCCGAATAGCTGTTGCTCTACCCGGACGATTTCCTCCACCATGACCCTGAGCTCCTCCTCAGAAAACCTGTTGTGTCGTTGAGGTGCCATGATGTGGTGTGGGTGATGTGTGAGGTGGTGTCTGTTGTGATGTGTGAGGGGGTGTGTGGTGTGTGTTGCTTGAGGTATGTGGATGTTGTGTAAGTGATGGTGTTGTGTGGCTGTGGATGCTGGTGTTGTTTTAGGTAGTTTCTCTCTCTGGCCTGCATTCAAATTTCGGGTAGGAAGGGTTCGTGGGTGATGTGGGTGTGTGCTTTATATTGGATTGGGTGTGTGGGTGTGGTGTGTGTATGTTAATCAGGTGTGTGTATTTCAAATTGTCCAATGTTGTTGTGTTTTGTATATGTGTGTGATCTTGAGCGCGGAGGTGTGTACCGCCAATGGATTACCACGGTTGAAAGACCGCTGCGTTGATTCGTGGGTCGTGATAGTGTGGGCCTATTCTTGTTGGCGTGATGGTGTCGGTTTTGTTATCGCCAGTTTATCACTGACCTTTGGTGTGGCGGACTTGTGTGGGTTTCTGTATTGTGGCGGATTCAGGGCTGTGGGTCGTAATACCTGTAGCGGAATTCCACGGCCGCAGCGGTATGTTGGGGGTCTTCTGCACTGCAGCAAGCGGGATTTACGGGTTGTAATGAGGGCCTATGTCATGCTGCCCCATTTGTACATGGAGTTGTTATGCTTCAGAAAGCTGCATAACAGATACTTGCACATATGGTAGCACCACAGGAGCATCAGGGAAAGTGACGCTCTGGTGGTGCCAGGGCCTCTATAATCCGTCCCTTTGCCTTACAGAGTGCATTGTGATGTTTGGCAGTTGACTTGCTTATTCAGCTTAACAAGTTGAATGTGTAACAGTTGTCCATCCACGTAAATGTTCAAAAATCACTAAGCTATATGTTCCTGTCATGTCTTGCAGGTGGGCCTCCACCCTACACAATTGATGAGGTGTCCTAGTGTGAAGACCCTGATGCAGCCAGTAAGTGTCACTTTATGCGTCACATGTGTCATGTAAGTTGATTGGTGCACAAGTGCCAACCTGTGCTGCTTTGGAATTGTGGATGTTAGGAAAATGAAAGCACAGCCATGTACACAGTGATGTCAGGTCAAGATATGTGTCAGAGGTGCTGTTAATCTGATTAGGATGCCTGTTGCCAACATATTTGTCACATGTGAGAAAACAGGGCTGATTGCAGAGGCCCCCTAACTTTTTGCCCCCATTTTCCACTTTTTGCTGGTGTTTTCCTGACTCTGATGGTGCCCTGGGTACTGCTAAGCAGTCCCAGGGCCTGTGCTCTGTGTAAAATCAATATGCAAATTAGGCTAATTATAATTGGCTAAATTAACCTACCTATAAGTCTCTAGTATATGGTAGGGCATGTAGGTTTAGGGACCACAGCATAGGTAGTGCACCCATAGGTGCACTGCTGAGGTGCCCAGTGTCATGTTAAAGGCAGGCCTGCCTTGCTGGCTGCTTTTAAATTAAAGTTATATGCAAATTCGACTTTGGAATTAAAAGTAGTTCCAAAGTCTTAAACTACCTTATTTTTACATATAAGTCACCCCTAAGGTGTGCCCTATGTGCCCCTAGGGCTGGGTGCCATGTAACTATAAGCAGGGACTTTATAAAAATAGATTTATAAACCCTGGTGAGATTCGTTTTTCCCTCATTGAAGTAAATGGCCTTCATAGGCTAGAATGGGGAGACTTTATTTTAAATTTTAAAGTCTCCTTAAATGTTGCATACCAAGAATTTGGTATCAAATTAATTGTTGTAATAAATCCCACAACTTCCAGGTAAAACTTGTTCAGGTAAAAAGTTTTAGACTTTACCTAAAAAGTTGCCAATTTCAGCCCTGCATTGTTTTTGCTGCTGTGCTCTGATTGGCCAGCCTGCAGCAGCTTAGCCAAGCTGCCTTGATGAGGTGTGAAGTGGCCTGGCTTCACTCAAAGGAATGTGCCTGTGGGAGAGAATCTCCCCTCAGCAGATGGTGAGGCAGGAAGGGGGAGGGCTGCCAAACTGGTCTTCAAAGGCAGAGAAGGACATTTAGAGCAACCAGCAACACCCCCACATCCTGCAACCCCAGACAACTAGGTGCCCCCTTGATTAGATTAGGAGAGGGGTGTGTTTATAATTTTTAGCCACAGCAGTGGGTGGGCTCAGCCAGATGTAACCTCCAAAAATCAGATTCAGCCATGTTGGATTTTTAGAGAATGTTGCCCACTGGGATGGATTTTTGCCACACTTCCCAGGAAGAGGTCATCGCAGGGGGAAGGACCCTGCCCCTGATTGGAGAACCAGGACCCCCCTGCTTTTCACCCAGGAGCAAGGATAAAACTGGCAGACCTGCACCCACACCTCAGATCCCCACCAGATTTCAATAAGAAAAGAACTAAAGGAGAAGAAGGACTGCCCTGCTGGACCCCTGGCCTGCACCTGGAACCTGCACTCAGAAGGACTGCACCAGCTGCACACTTGGGCTTCACCACAAGAAGGACTTTGCCTGGCTTCAACTGGTTCAAGGAGGGACTCCCTGTTTGCTACAGGTGAAAAATTGCTAACCAGAGTCCCCTGCACCAACTCCTGAAGAAAGCGACCAGCTGACCACTGCCCAGTGGCCAAAAAGGAGTTTGCGCCAGGTGCATTCTGGGAGTTGTAGTCCGCACCCCCCAAGGACCATCTCAGAACTTCTGGACCCTTGGGGTGAGCTGTGGACCCCAAAAGAACCTTAAAAGAACATCTGGGTGAAGCCCCAGAAGTTTGCAGAAGATTTGAGAATTTTTGTAAAAAAGCTCCATAGAGGGACCGACCCGCCGCGGAAATTCTAGCTGGCTTGCCTCAACCGCGACCCGGCCTGATTTGGTGGTTCGTCCCGGTAAAGAAAAATCTCCGAAAAAGAGACTAAGTCCGAAGGTAAAAAGTTATCCGGGACCTCCCAGCCATCGTATCCGAGAAGGGCTCCATGGACGTCGGATCAAGATCCAGGTTTACCCCGGTCGAAGGATTTTCACCTCGAAAAAACGACTAAGTCCGAAGGTAAAAATCTCCACCGAGGAATCCAGCTTCGCGTATCCGGAGAAGGGCTCCAGGAGGTCGGATAGGACTGGCAGGTTCGTCCCGCTGAAGAAAATCTTCAAAATAAAGACTAAGTCAGAAGGTAACTTTTTAACCGAGGCCTCCCGCGACCTGTAGCTGAGCAGGGCTCCATCGCGGTCGGCCTGAAACTTTGACTTTGCCCCGGTCGAGGTGCAACCAGATGACCCGATTGGCGCTTTTTTGTTTCTAAGCGCTAGAAAAATAATAATTCTTTAAAAATTCATATCTCCGGTTCCCCTTATCCGATTTTATTTGTTTTTGTGTCATTTTAAAGATAAAAATAGAAACTATCTTTATAAATTGGTTTTGGATTTTTAAACTGTTTCCTGTGTTTTATTTAATTACTGTTTTGTGATATTTGAATGCTTTACACATTGTCTCCTAAGTTAAGCCTTGACGCTCGTTGCCAAGCTACCAAGGGTTGAGCTGGGGTTAATTTACTGAGACCTAACTGGACCTAAATGGAGGTTAGTGGCTTGTTGCTAGGTGTAGGTACCTACCTGCCCTTACCAATAACCCATTTTCCAACATTTTTGGTGGCAGCGGTGGGATCCTGTACTTGTGTTCAGTATCACGTTACAGTTTTAAGTAAAACAAATTAAAAATCCTTTAAATTGTCTTAGTGCAAAAATGTTTTTTTTTTTTTTAAATAAAATAAAAAAAAATAATTTGGATTAATTTCTATTATTGAATTTTTGTAATTTTTCTAAATTATTGTTTCCAATTTTTGCAAAAAGTTTTTGTTGACACAAAACTAGGGAACCATGGAGCTTGATCTGGCTAGCCTACCCACACTGACCGTAGTCCAGCTTAGGGGGTTGTGTACTGAAAGAGGGTTGCCTGCAACCACTGACCTCAGGAAGCAAGTCCTGATCAAATTCCTGACAGCATGGGCTGAGGCCCAAGAGGTAGACCCAGGGGAAGCTACAGAGGAGGGAGAAACAGGGGAGGATGCTAGCTCTAACCACTCAGGGGAGGGAGGGCATCTGAGCCTAAGTGAGGATGAGGAAGATCGGTCCTCAGCAGTCACTAGGGGCAGACCCAAAGCTAGTGGTGGGAAGGGGGTCCCTTCAGGAGGAGAGAACCCATCCATCAGGGAAAGAGAGCTGGAGGCCCAGCTAGCATACATAGCTTTGGAAGCAGACAAGCTGGCCCTAGAAAAGAAAAAGTGGGCAAAGAAAGAGAAAAGAGATGGTGGCAGCCACAGAGAAGTTGAGGTGTCCATGGGTGGGGGAGTTTGCCCCAGATTACCCAAGGGGGTGGTTCCTTCTTATGTGGGGGGGGGTTGATATAGACAAATGGTTGGAGGCCTTTGAGAGGGCACTCCAAATGAGAAGGGTTAGGCCTCAATACTGGGGTTCCCTTTTGTGGGAGTTGGTCCCCAACTCAGGGAGGGATAGGCTTCTGACCTTAAAGGGGGAGGAGGCAGATTCGTACCCTAGTATGAAGAGGTGCTTAACTAAGAGGTTTGGTCTGACCCCAGAGCAGTATAGAATAAAGTTCAGGGACACCCAAAAGGTCAGTACCCAGTCTTGGGTTGACTTTGTAGACACCTCACTAAAGGCACTAGAGGGCTGGATTATTGGTAACAAAGTAAATACTTATGAGGGGTTATACAATCTGATCATGAGAGAGCACATCTTGACCAATTGTACCCAAGAAAGGCTACGCCAGCATCTAGTGGACTCTAAGCAGACCAACCCTAGAGAGCTAGGGGAGGCAGCTGATGAGTGGTTGAGAACCAGGGTGGTTGTCAAGTCCCAGGGGGGAGACTCCAAGAAGGGGGGGCACGTCCCCAAAAACCTAAGGAGGGAGGTGGTAAGCCCACCACAGAGACTCCCTCTGTACCCCAGAACCCTAAGAAGGAGGAGAGTAAATCCCACTCCCACTCTGACAATCAGAGACAGGGAGACCCAGGGTTAAAAAAGCTCTTGGACAGTAGGGCTTGCTTTGACTGTCAGCAGACAGGTCACTTCAGAGGAGATGCAGCTTGTCCAAAGAAGGTGGTTAGCACTGGGCTGTCCAGTGTAGCCATGGAGGAGGACTCCTCAGATGATGAAGTCCTCCTAGCATTGAGCTGGGAGACAGGACCAGATGGTAAGCTGGTGATCCCTGAGGGTGGAAGTAGGAACTTCCACCCCATTCAGGTGAATGGGATCCCTACCACTGGCCTGAGAGACACCTGTGCCAGTCACACTATAGTGAGTGACCGGTTAGTGACCCCAGACATGTATGTCCCAGGAGAGACTAGGAAAGTCAAGATAGCCACAGGGGGGTCACCTCCAAACCTGTAGCCATAGTGCCCCTAGAGAGGGAGGTTATCCTTGACTGGTTTAGGGTGGTAGTCAGTGCTGACCTCCCCCTAGATTGTATCCTGGGCAATGACCTCCCAGAGGTGAGTCTGGTCCCAGATAGGGCGGTCGCCCAGGGCGCCCCCCAACCCAAAGTCCTGGGGAGTCAGTCCCTACAGTTAGGAGACAGGGGTCCCCAAGAAAAGGAAAGAAGAAAAAGAAAGGTAGGCCACTCTTAAAGAGAGTTCCAGGGAGCCAAAGGCCTTCTGCCCCAGTAGGGGGGGAGCCCAGAGTTGGCACTGGTGAGGCCTCCCCTGACCCCAAGGAAGTCCTGAGTAGTCAGGCAGCTGTCCAGATGCAGGGTGTTGCCCCTGCACTGACAGAAGTGAGAGTGGAAGGAGGGTGTCTGCCACAGGAGGTGGTAGCCCCCCACTCTAGACAGCAAGAGGGGTGCCAGGACCCCAAAGTTGCCCCTAAAGCAGCTCAGCCACATGTCAGTGGAGAGCTTAGGGTGTGGTTCTGGGTACTGACAGCTGTCAGTAGCCTCTGCTGGGTGCTAGCCTTCCTGGCAGCACTGTACTTGGCCTGGGAGGCAGACCCCAGGGCCAATAGCAAAGTAGGCCCCCTGACTCTGTTGGTCATGGTGGGGTTGCTCAAGTGTTGGGTGACCTCCTTGGGTAAGCTAGGTGTTGCCCTAGCAAAGTTAGGAGTAGGGGAGGTGGGCACCTCACTACCCAAGTTGGCAGAGAGAGAGGAGGAAGACCCCCCTAGAGGGAAGTTTCAGTTTGAGATGGGTCCTTTCACTGTTGGGATGGCTTCACTACCCAGAGGGAGTGACCATGACAGGAGGATGTAAGGCAGAGTAGGCCCTGCAAAGGGACAGCCAGTTTTCTTCACTGTCTTCCTCGCCTAACAAGCCAGGAAGACTCTCCCAGGGTTGGGCTGAGTCTCCTGGGCGTGTGGGCTGGGGGGGGGGCTTGTGTGAGAAAACAGGGCTGATTGCAGAGGCCCCCTAACTTTTTGCCCCCATTTTCCACTTTTTGCTGGTGTTTTCCTGACTCTGATGGTGCCCTGGGTACTGCTAACCAGTCCCAGGGCCTGTGCTCTCTGTAAAATCAATATGCAAATTAGGCTAATTATAATTGGCTAAGTTAACCTACCTATAAGTCCCTAGTATATGGTAGGGCATGTAGGTTTAGGGACCACAGCATAGGTAGTGCACCCATAGGTGCACTGCTGAGGTGCCCAGTGTCATGTTAAAGGCAGGCCTGCCTTGCTGGCTGCTTTTAAATTAAAGTTATATGCAAATTCGACTTTGGAATTAAAAGTAGTTCCAAAGTCTTAAACTACCTTATTTTTACATATAAGTCACCCCTAAGGTGTGCCCTATGTGCCCCTAGGGCTGGGTGCCATGTAACTATAAGCAGGGACTTTATAAAAATAGATTTATAAACCCTGGTGAGGTAAAAACAGCCAAATTCGTTTTTCCCTCATTGAAGTAAATGGCCTTCATAGGCTAGAATGGGGAGACTTTATTTTCAATTTTAAAGTCTCCTTAAATGTTGCATACCAAGAATTTGGTATCAAATTAATTGTAATAAATCCCACAACTTCCAGTTGTGGGATTTAATATAACTTGTTCAGGTAAAAAGTTTTAGACTTTACCTAAAAAGTTGCCAATTTCAGCCCTGCATTGTTTTTGCTGCTGTGCTCTGATTGGCCAGCGTGCAACAGCTTAGCCAAGCTGCCTTGATGAGGTGTGAAGTGGCCTGGCTTCACACAAAGGAATGTGCCTGTGCGAGAGAATCTCCCCTCAGCAGATGGTGAGGCAGGAAGGGGGAGGGCTGCCAAACTGGTCTTCAAAGGCAGAGAAGGACATTTGGAGCAACCAGCAACACCCCCACATCCTGCAACCCCAGACACCTAGGTGCCCCCTTGATTAGATTAGGAGAGGGCAGGAGAGGGGTGTGTTTATGATTTTTAGCCACACCAGTGGGTGGGTTCAGCCAGATGTAACCTCCAAAAATCAGATTCAGCCATGTTGTATTTTTAGAGAATGTTGCCCACTGGGATGGATTTTTGCCACACTTCCCAGGAAGTGGTCATCGCAGGGGGAAGGACCCTGCCCCTGATTGGAGAACCAGGACCCCCCTGCTTTTCACCCAGGAGCAAGGATAAAACTGCCAGACCTGCACCCACACCTCAGATCCCCACCAGATTTCAACAAGAAAAGAACTAAAGGAGAAGAAGGACTGCCCTGCTGGACCCCTGGCCTGCACCTGGAACCTGCACTCAGAAGGACTGCACCAGCTGCACACTTGGGCTTCACCACAAGAAGGACTTTGCCTGGCTTCAACTGGTTCAAGGAGGGACTCCCTGTTTGCTACAGGTGAAAAATTGCTAACCAGAGTCCCCTGCACCAACTCCTGAAGAAAGCGACCAGCTGACCACTGCCCAGTGGCCAAAAAGGAGTTTGCGCCAGGTGCATTCTGGGAGTTGTAGTCCGCACCCCCCAAGGACCATCTCAGAACTTCTGGACCCTTGGGGTGAGCTGTGGACCCCAAAAGAACCTTAAAAGAACATCTGGGTGAAGCCCCAGAAGTTTGGAGAAGATTTGAGAATTTTTGTAAAAAAGCTCCATAGAGGGACCGACCCGCCGCGGAAATTCTAGCCGGCTTGCCTCAACCGCGACCCGGCCTGATTTGGTGGTTCGTCCCGGTAAAGAAAAATCTCCGAAAAAGAGACTAAGTCCGAAGGTAAAAAGTTGACCGGGACCTCCCAGCCATCGTATACGAGAAGGGCTCCATGGACGTCGGATCAAGATCCAGGTTTACCCCGGTCGAAGGATTTTCACCTCGAAAAAACGACTAAGTCCGAAGGTAAAAATCTCCACCGAGGAATCCAGCTTCGCGTATCCGGAGAAGGGCTCCAGGAGGTCGGATAGGACTGGCAGGTTCGTCCCGCTGAAGAAAATCTTCAAAATAAAGACTAAGTCAGAAGGTAACTTTTTAACCGAGGCCTCCCGCGACCTGTAGCCGAGCAGGGCTCCATCGCGGTCGGCCTGAAACTTTGACTTTGCCCCGGTCGAGGTGCAACCAGATGACCCGATTGGCGCTTTTTTGTTTCTAAGCGCTAGAAAAATAATAATTCTTTAAAAATTCATATCTCCGGTTCCCCTTATCCGATTTTATTTGTTTTTGTGTCATTTTAAAGATAAAAATATAACCTATTTTTATAAATTGGTTTTGGATTTTTAAACTGTTTCCTGTGTTTTATTTAATTACTGTTTTGTGATATGTGAATGCTTTATACATTGTCTCCTAAGTTAAGCCTTGACGCTCGTTGCCAAGCTACCAAGGGTTGAGCTGGGGTTAATTTACTGAGACCTAACTGGACCTAAGTGGAGGTTAGTGGCTTGTTGCTAGGTGTAGGTACCTACCTGCCCTTACCAATAACCCATTTTCCAACACTGCGTGCCACATGTTGCTTTAAGTTACTTAGGAAATTGTACAGATGATGTACTTGTGTTGAGGTCTCTAGGGTGTTATGAAGGAGAACTTGCACCACCGGTGCCTCACTCCTATTCAGAAAGTAAGTGAGGCAGTGGCCATGCAAGGAGCCTTATTGTGCTCAGCAACAATCAGATGAGTACACATTGAGAATACAACTGTACTCCAGATGGATGTGGAACATGTCTACGGATTGTAGCAAATTAGATGTGTGCAGATTTACTAATATGATCAACCCATCATGAAATTTTGTGAGTGAGCTTGGTCACATCACGTGTGTATAGAACATGAATGAAGAGTGTATACCTGGTACTTAGGAAATGTTAAACACGCATGTGCACAGGTACTTAAATAAGTAGGAATACTGTAGCTGCACCCAGTGCAGTGCCATTCAGCCTGTGCCCCTTAGGGCATCCATATATCCTCCATGTGTGCGCCACATAAGACATTTTGTACACCATACCACAGAGTAGGGGGCAATAGGTACAAAATCTGTAGACAATATCGATGTACTGTTCAGGCTTAGGTCAAACAATACGGGCACTAACCCTGAACTGTAAATAGGGGACCATTGTAAGCAATAATCCCAGATTTGAGCAGGTGTTATCCCAAGGAAACATGAAGGATGCATTGCCATTCCTTAGAATTCCCAGTGCCATTTTCCCTGTCCCCCTACTGGGTGAACCACACCGTGCATCCACAATGCCTAGCCAAGGCTTGATGTACTGCAAGGGGTGTCAAAGTCATGGAATGCATGCATTGCGCTACTTTGTGACAATGGCACAGGGATTTGAGGCTTGTTGGGCCACTTGATCCTCATTAGTATGATGACACAAATTGTGTGCAAGAAGGTACTAGTCCACTTACTTTGGAGTCCTAATGGTCAACAATGGATAGCTGTTAACCCAATACCCATCTACCTGATACCGTGAATGGCTGGTAGGACGTTTAGCCTTGAATTGGAAATTGAAATTTTTGTGGAATGTCTGATGGACAGCATTTGTCATCTGAGGATGCTGTGTACACTTCATGTTTATTCTACCTCTACCCATGCAGTATTTGATGCCATGTTCTCCTCATGTTTTAGCTGCTACAATGACCACATCACAAAAGTGTGCTTTTGAAAAGAGGGCAGAGCATTTCCACCACATCCTGGAGTTACAGGCAAGGTATGGCCAGGAGGTACCAGTAGGAAAAATCTTTGGTGGCTTGGCTTGCCTTTCAACATGGGGACTGCCAAAACAGGCTGACACTGAGCAGGGCACATCTGGCATAACATGAGGGGCCAGGGGGGGGCTCATCTGGTCCAACCCCTTTCACATCAGCAGCACTAATGCCTGCTCAGCCATCGCAACAGCCTCCTGCAGAAGCCACATCCTTAAACTTTGAGGAGGACATGAGGAGGGACATGGCAGCTGTAATGCAAGGTTGGACCAAATTGAGCAGGACAATGCTAGAAAAAACAAGTTGCTGAAGAAAGAGGGAAGAAGCTTTGAACATGTTAATGCACAGCCTCACAGTTCCTTCCCTTCTCCAGGTGCAGATTGTTTTCAATTTTAGTGGGTTTTAGGTGGATAGTGATAAGTTAGTTAAATAAATTAGGTTAGTTGTGAGATGATAGAGTAAGCATAGGGGGGATTTAGTGTTGTTTTTTCATTTTGGGGGTTGGGTGGGGAGTTATGTATGGGGTTCTATGTTTATAAAAAATCAAAAATAAAAAATAAAAAGAAATCCATTAAAAAAAACAATTAAAATATATGTTTGTTTAGGATACAGGTTAAGTTAATATATGTTTAGCATTAGTTGTCCTACTTGTATCTTATCTCTTAAGAGAAAGAGGGATGGGGGAAAATGTTTATTGTGTGGCGTTAAATGTTTAAGATAAGTTTAGATTACAATAGATAGCTGTAGGGATAAGGTTAGATAAGTTAGTATAGGTTAGTTTAATGTAGGATAGTGTTTAGGTTAGGTTTTAATAAAGTGTTGTTTTAGTGTTTCAATAATTCCTATTAGTTTTAGACAATTAGGTGTTCATGTTGATTGAGTTTCTGGGTGTCCTCATGTGTGCACTGGCCAAGTTGAAGGAATGCCTTAGGGTATGCTTTCTGTATTGATTTATCTGTATCACTAAGTGTATCCCCTATGACCAAGGAGCTGTGAGATTGACTGCAATATGACATTGTCTACTCAAAACAGTTGTCTTCCCCAGTTCCTGACATTCACATTCTGTATGTATCTAGAATCTTTGACGTGTATGGAACTTCAACTGTCATTGCTGTCTGTCAGAAATAATCTTGTAAAGTGTGCACATATTACTTAAACTTATTTGGGGTATGTATGCTGGCACACTGATAGCTGCCCGCAGCTGATCAAATTTGCCTCTTCCATTCCACACATATTAGTTGTACTGATACTTTCATTGGGGAAAATTCCAGACACTTAGGGCCACATTTACAAAGCTTTGGAATGAGAAAAGAGCTTTTTCCAATGCACAAACGCGGTTTTGTGATTCGGTAATTCCATTACCGAATTGCCAAAAAGGGTTTGTGAGTCGCATTTGGGAAGGGGCGTTCCCTTCCTAATTGTGAGTCGCAGTCCGATGTATGATTGTTTTGTGACCACGAATGAGGTCACACAACAATCTCAGTTAGCATCAGTTTCAAACTGGCTCTAACCCATTCGCAAAAGGGAATGGGTACCTGTGTGAATGGATGCAAAAACATTTTTTCAGAGCAGGCAGTGGTCCCATGGACCACTGCCTGCTTTGAAAATATGAAAAGAAAACTTTTAATTTTTGTTTTTGAAATGCATTCTGTTTTCCTATAAGGGAAATGGGCTGCATTTTAAAAACAAAAAATATATATACTGGTTTATTTAAAAGCAGTCAAAGAAATGGTGGTCTGCTGACCCCAGAGGCCACCATCCCTTTGAGTGCCACCATTCCCAATGGGGTCGCAAATTGCGACCTACCTCATGAATATTCATGAGGTAGGTAATTTGCAAACCCATTGCAAATCACAAACAGTGTAATTGACACTGTTGTACATCAGGTTTTGCAAGGGTAGTTTTCCATGTGAATTGTGTTACTTCCAAATCTTTATCATCTGATGAGTGTGGTGTCTCCTGTGCCATAGATGGTGTTGTTGTTGAAGTTGAGGGGGCCACACACACATCAGTGGATAGAGATGTCAAATCAAAGTTTCCAGTAGCTGCAGTTGGAAGACATAACGCATTACTGCAGCAAGGGGGAACTGCTGATTTCTCAACACTGCAGCAACATCACAGCCATGTTTTCCCTGAGGGAGGCACCTTCCCACTGTATGGACTCCAGGGTATTTTTTATAGCCACCAGCCTGTTATCTCTCATGCTGCTGCTACTTTGGGAGGGCAATTGTTGAAGCCTCTGCCTCATGACAGCAGTTTTGTTGGCCAAGGACTGCAGGAGTCCACATAGCGGGGAGTGGGTGCTACAGATGCCAGCTGAGTTGTCCTGATTTGGACTGAGGCACCTATGCACTTCGTCTAGGTGGCCAGCCATGGTCTCTATCCCCACCTGCTCCTGCTTGGCCAGCTTCCACTGGACTCCTATCAGTGTCCTCTGAAAGGTGATGTATGGGTCCTCGGGGTCCAGGGCTGTGGCAGGACTTGTGGCGCTATGTGTTTGTAGTTATGTGGTTCATGTGGAGACCCCGCAATGCTGTGTGTCCTCCCTGTGACTGGAGGTCATGTCTGGAGGGAACAAAGGACATCCTGGAGCGTCACTTCATTGATGGTCAGCAGCTGGTCATGTCATCAGTAAAATCCAGGACAGGCAGGTTGACAGACGGTAAGGCATCATCCTCTGCAATGAGATAGTGAAATGTCGATCTTTGACTGTAGTGGCTGTTGACATGATTTTGGAGGCACAGTGTCTTGTTACAGACCCCAGGTTGCATTTGTTAATTATGTGTTGCATTGTACATCACACATGGGGCAACCGTTCAGGGTATTTTGTGCATTGATCCCACACCACCATATTCCTTGCAGGCTCCTTGTCCCAGCCATTGACACCATGGTAGCACATCATTTACCTTCCTATTCACCATGGTAGCCATTCCCACAGAAGTGTAATGAATATTGTCACTCTTTTAGTCGTTTACTGCAATGGTACCATGAATGATGGCACTATTGCAGCAGGGCAGTCCATTGCTTACAATGCTTGTATTACTTTGTCTACTGCCTTTAGCAGGCTGTACGCGTGCTAATTGGGTGGTACAGTGCAACCTTTATGGATTGTCAGCCCCATTTGTTCGTCCCTCCCTACGTTAGGGACATTTCCTTGTATACAGCTTATCTGACACAGGCATATGTTGGTGTAAAGATGTACAATATGGATCAATGCATGCATTTTGAGTCTTTGTTAATGTCGAACAAGGGGAATGGGCAACTATTTGTGTGATGGTACAGTTGCATTATGGGCTAGTGACATTGATGCCACTTTTGCAAGGTCTTATGCATGAAGGTGTCCCTTTATGTACAACACCAACCATTCAATCAATCAATTAATCAGTTTTTATAGCACACAGCTACTCACCTGTAAGGGTTTCTAGGCACTGGGGGAGTGCTGCACCTGAAAGGCCACATCTTGAGGTTCTTCCTGGAGATGGTGAATGATGGGCTTTGTCTTGGGGTCCAGAGGGAGGTTGTTTCAGCTCTTTGCTGCGATTTAAGTGAAGGATCGTCTTCCAGCAGTGGTTTTAGGAATGTGAGGGATGGTGGCCAGGGCCAGCTGGGCAGAGCGGAGGGATCTGGCAGTGGTGTGGAAGGAGATGCAGTGGTTCAGGCAGTCTGGTCTTGCATTGTGTCTGACTTTGTACATGTGGATGAGTAGCTTGAATGTGATTTGTTTCTCGACAGGGAGCCAGTGGAGGGTCCTCAGATGTTGGGGGATATGTTCTTGGCATGGGCGGTCCAGGATGAGTCTGGCAGGGCCATTCTGGATGAGTTGTAGTTTTTTGATGTTTCTAGTTGAGGTGCCAGTGTAGAGGGCGTTGCCATAGTTAAGCTTGCTTGTGACTAAGGCGTGGGCGACTGTCCTATGGCAGTCTGCTGTTATCCATCTGAAGATCTTCCAAAGTTTGCGGAGTGTGTGCCAGCAGGAGGCGGCGACTGATTTGACCTGGTGGGTCACTGATAGGAAGGAGTCGAGGGTGATGCCTAGGTTGCGGGATTGCTCTGTCGGTGCAGGGGCGTTGCTGAGGGATGTCGGTCACCAGGAGTCGCCCCAGGCTGGGGTGGCGTTTCCGAAGATGATAAGCTCAGTTTTGTTGGCGTTAAGCTTGAGGCAGCTTTCTCTCCTCTAGGTGGCGACGGCTTCCATTCCTGAGTAGAAGTTATTTTTGGCTGTGTCTGGGTCTTCGGTGAAGGAAATGATGAGTTGTGTGTCATCGGCATATGACACACAACTGTCCTGCGATTCCAGTGACCAGCCACTCTGGGATGATCGCTGCCACCATCTCCTCCAGCTCATCCTGGTCCTCCTTGGGTGCAGGACTTCCACCTCCGGTCTGCAATGCTGCCTTTCGGTTCCTGGCAAGTTTCTCTTTAGTTCTGCACTTGCAAATGTGCCAGCACTTCTTGCAATTAGTGACAGTCCTCTTCACCTCTCCCACGCTGTTGACTTTACTTACTATTGCCTGCCATATAGCCTCTCTCGTACCTATTGGCAATTTGAAGGTGATGAAGAGCTGGTGCTGATGCTCCTTTACCTCTCTGACTAAGATGTCATTCTCCCCCTCACTAAAGCGACACTTCCGCTTCCACTTCCTCTTCTTCTGGGACTTTGCTGGACTATCCTGGCTAGTACTTGGCTGATTGGGACCTTGTCTTCCCAAATTATTTTTCTTGCTTGTGTGTTTTTTTTTCCACTAATGCTAGTAATTATGGAGCTAACCAGTTCTGCATCAAAAAACGTGTCACAAAATGTTCTATCTCCACTTTTGCAGCATTCACGTCATTTTTATTGACAGCATGTCGCAGTGGTTAGGGTAACTTTATTCACACTAACCATTCCTTAGCGCCATCATGCATCATTTTATAAATGTGGCACACAGATGGTGTTAAATTGCATTACCACCTCCACCTACTTCACCAAGAAAAATGCAATAACTCATATTAATAGGAAGAACTTATGATGATTACAATGATACTACACTTGTAAAAACTGATTCAATGAGAACAGACGAAAGACGTTTTAACATATACAAAATGTGCATTTTGAGGTAAAAGGATAAATGGTATGATCCCTCACTAATTTAATCACAGAAATTCAAGCATTTATGGTGATGATTCCACTGCTACTGTACTCCTAAAACTGATTCAGCAATATTGGAATAGAAACATTTTAACACATAGAAGGTCTATATTTAAAATTCATTGGTGAAATGGCATGAACCCTTCAACCAATTTAACCAAGACAAATGCAAGTACTTGCCTTGATTATTCTAGTGATGCTAAACGTGTAACAAATAATCTAAGAACAAAAGAATAATGACCTAGAAACAATTTCAGAAAATGAAATATGAGGTCAAAGGTCAAATGGCATGACTGCCCTACCAATTTTAATAAATGAAATAAGGAAAATACAAGTGCTTATCATGTCGATTCCAGTGATACTACATTGGTAGAAACGGATCCAAGGGTAGCAACTCAAACACATTGGAAAATTAGTATTTAGAGGCCAAAGGTCATATCCTGAAACCTCGAAATCGATCATACCAGTGATCTTGTGAGTGCAATGTCCTTTCGAATGAAACATCATTTTTGAAAAATAATTTCATGGTTATGAAGACACATCCACTACACACTTCTAGATGCTACCATTTGCATTCAAAGTTCAAATACTGTAAACTTCAAATAGCTATGCATAAAAACATTCATCACGTGTTACCAAATTATGCTTCGCTACTATCCAGAAAGGTCAGGAAATCCATTTTCTAAAGTTGAACATAAAGCTGAACATTACTACAATAACATGAAGGAGGTGATCCTATTAAAGCCATCATCAGACAATCTCGTATGTTACCCATTTTGTAGCACAAAAAGTGTGTCTCTGGAAACAGTACTCTCCAAAACATACATTTTACTATTTTGAAACAGCTCTACTTGACATACAACTTTACATTCTGATCAACAATTGAAACACATGAAAAATATATGTGCATGTATGTATATCATAATGCAACAAGTTGCCATAAAACTCAATTAAAAGGAAATTAAAATCTGGCTTTATACCTGGAAAGCAAGCAGAATTATATAGGATACTTTCAGAAAACATTACTTTTTTGGTTATCTTATGAACGAGGGGCCTGATTCACAAAGGTAAACATATACCAAAAGTCTAAGTTTATACCAAAAGTCTAAAGGCCTGATTAGGAGTTTGGCAACAACAACACAACTACTACACATATACAAATGCATTCCACACACACACCCAACAATGGCCAGGGACCGGCCACACATACAACACACATATGCATCCATGTGCTATGTACACACACCACACCACCATCCAACAACCCTGCAATCGACATGCACATCAAACACACACATAGCACAACGGAAGCACAATGACATGCACAATACACAGAGAGACAAGTAGACAAAATACACAAAGCGCACCACCACAACAATACCTGCACAGCTGGAATGGGAGCATCAGGACCTTACATGTAAGGAGGTTGCACTAGGACACATATCATGTTGAGCAGGGCCACCAACAGCATGCACTCATGAGTTGGCACAATTGGATGTGAGGGACAAGCAATACCAGTACCAATTGTCATGCACAGTCTCACAATGGGGAAGGGCAAGGCCACAAAGCGCACACAAGTCACTCTCCATGGGACATACCCCTGCACCATCCAGCTGCGAGGGATACACACCTAAATGGACAAATTCCCATTGAATACAAAGCAAACTAGCACAACCCAACACAGTCCATGTCTGCACTGACAGAACTCAAGAAAACACACACCACATGTAGACAGTAGCCATATTATAGGGACAAGTCCTACACCAAACGTGCCCACATCGCACAATACAAAAAGAAGCACATACCACAACAAACACAACACAATGCCGTGACACCAACACTCAACCTACATATACATACACATGCCTATCATGCAACACACACTTCCCTTGGGGGACAACAGCGCTGCACACAAACTCACATACTGCATAAAACACCACATGGATCAGCAAGCAGCCCAAACACACACAATTACAGGGGCACAACCAATGTCACACATGAACCACAGAAAGCTAGGAAAGGCAATGCAGGACAAAGATGTATTGAACAAAACAACAACTGGTTGGTTTTATTAAAAACAAAGTTTTCCAACCAAAGTCCAAGGTCAGTGTTGGGCCCCTACTTAAGTCCTGCCTGCCATGTAAATTCCACACATAGGGACATCAAGGGGGCAGGCAGTGTCCGAAGATTACCCATTAAATCAAACTTCCACAGGAGCAGATGCCTTTTACCCAACTCCCTTCAACAGATGCGTGCTCAGACTTTAACTGATAATCTGAACCCTGCACCCACTAGGGGGAAAGGGGAATTGAAATAGAAAAAGAGAGACCAGATCCAGTTTCAACCTGTGTTTCCCACTTGAAGATAGGATATTCAGTGTGTGTCTCTGAAAAGCTGTACCTTTCTTCTTATTGGGATTTCTTTGAAAGAAGGACCTGCAGTCGGGTGATAAGAGCATAGATAAGTACATTCCTACTGCACATTCAACTGTTCAGCCATTCACATTCACCCAATTCCATCGTTCTCCTAACCTGGATCTTTTGAGAGACTAGCCTCTCTCTAAGAGAACAATGTTATCTTAATATCTTCTTTTCTCCAGGAGTCAGAGGTATCCAAGGTTCTCTGGAGAACAGTTCAAAAGTTCACAAATATACAAACTACTAATGTATTTTACAGGAAAAGAAAACTCCTTCCCAAGGTTCAATTTTCTCAATCACAGTCTCTCGGAATTAGTATGAGCACTGAGGTTTGTCTCTAAGACTGACAAGTCTGCAAAGCAAAGAGTTCTTGAATAGATATGTACATATATATATTGGCAAGTCTGGAAATCATACAAAATGATTCCTTACTGCAGTTGCTTGAAGTTCTGTTAAACCAAAACAAATTCTCCTCAGAAAGCCGATAGCCAGTTGTTGGAAGAAGGAAAAAATTCAGCTTCTTCAAAAGGGAAAAAGAAGCTGATGTGCACACCATAACAAGAAAAAGAATACATTAATCAAAACTGGAAGAATTCTCTATGAAAGAAAGCACCTCAGAAACACTGCTCATTCTCCTCAGGATGAGAGTTGAAATGCAGGGCTCCCAGAGAGAAACAGCTGGAGGGAAGCTTCAGCACAAGACACAGGTAGAAACACTAGAGCGCTGATCTCACAAGGATTTGCACCCACCACCTTGAGTGGCAGTTAAGCCTGAAGAAGCTAGTTCTAATAACAGCTTCCGCAAGAGCCACCGGTGAGTGAGCACACCACTGCAACCAAGGTGGGTACAAGGAAAAGTGGAATCATCTTTGTTGAGGAAAGAACTTAACAGCGCTGGCAATAGTTATCCTGACAGGCAGGCACCTCAGGGTTGATCTGGGGGGTTGGAGGGATTGGGTTTGGACTTGGGTGGGAAGGGTTTGGGCTTGGGAGAAGTGGAGTCTTCTTGGGAGGAGTGGGCTTCTTGGCGAGGGAGGGGCATGAATGCTTGGGGGTCAGAGGAGATCTTGGAGGTAGAAGGGATGGCCGTTGGGAGGAAGACAATTCTTTTGGGGGGTGGTACTGGCTGAACAGGGGTAAGGTCAAGGTCACAAAGGAAATCTTTCTTAGACACACAGGGACGATCATCAGAAGGGGATTGGGATTTGGAGGTTGAGGGAGTGGTTGGCTGACATGTAGGTGTGGATGTCTTGGGTGTGTGTTTGTGGGAGGTGTGCTTGTTTGTGGTGGGTGTCTGTTGGTTGGGTGAATGAGGGCGTTTATGGGTTTTGTGCTGAGGTGGGGTGGCAATGTGGGGGTTGCCATGGTGGGTGGGTGTCTGTTGGGGTGGTGACTGCAGGTATGTTGGATGTGCTGCATGTAGGTGTGCCTGTGGTTGTGGTGTCTGCGGGTGTGGTAACTGAGAGATGGATGTCTAAGGGTCTGCTGGGTTGGTGTCTGTGGGTAGGATGAGCATCTATTGGCTGTATCAGTGACTGTTAATGTGGTCTGTAGGTGTTCCAGATGTCGTGTGTGTGATGCTGGGGTTGAGGAGTGTCAAGGCAAGTTGATTGTTGCTGTGTCTGCGGGTGGATGTTGTCTGTGTGCCTGGTGGTGTGTCTTGTGGTGTTTGTGTGTGCTACCCTTGTCTGTTGAGGTGGGTGCATGCAAGTCTGTCTTTGTGCATTTGGTGAGTTGGAGAAGGGGGGTTTGCACTTAGAACAGGAAGGTGGAGGAGGCACAGAAGACAAGGGATGACTGGCTGCCATCAGTGTGGAGGCCAGAGCCTGAAAAGATCTCGGTAGGCCAGCCATTATATCGTGAATACCCTCCAGGAATGCATTGCTCTGCTGGATTTGGGTCCCTGGATGGCATCCACGATGGTGGACTGACCCACAGAGATGGACCTCAGGAGATCAATGGCCTCTTCACTGAGGACAGCACGGGTACAGGGGCTGGGACAGAGGTACCTGCGGCAAAGGAGATGCCGACGCTCTTGGGTGAGCATGTGCGGCCAACTGGCCGGGGAGCAACAGGGAGGGCGGTGATAGAACAGGAGGTGGCAGACCAACATGGTACTGGGATGGTCCCTGATGGGTCCGCCACCACTAGGGAGTGGCCACTGGAGGAGCATTCTGAGGATGTAGATGTAGATCCGGTCTCCCCGGTGGCACTCCCCCTTGCCCTCCGGGCCACTGGATCCCTCTGTGTTGGTGGTGTCTTGATCCCAGGTACCATGGCCAGATGTTTCCCCACTCAGCTTGGTCCTATCTCCTTCACCTGCCGGTTCTGATGCTGCCAAAAGAAAGTAAATTATGGCCATGACATGGACATGAAAACACTTAAATCACAACTCTGAGAGACACAACATAACATCATGTAAAGTGGCCCCCTGCATGAAGTGCCAGAAAAGTGACACCATCATGTGCCAATACAAAACCATACATGCCATCTGGAATTACAAAGGTAACACAAGAGAAAATGTTGGTCCCATGCAACTACAATAGCATGGTTGAAGTCTAGCTACCACACTAAAAATACCACATCTAGGTGATCACTTCACCCCGAACCTGTGCCACATGCAGTACACCCCAGTGAACCAGTAGCCAACAACTTCATCCCCTTGTAAGATACCCTCCCAATTATGCAGACACAAGCCTATGCACACACCCAACTTGCACTGATGTAATTTATCAAGAATAGATGTTGCTAAGGAAATGCAGCCAACACTGTTACAAACATGCCATACCTGGACGTGCGACGGGTATGCCCAGACGTGGGTCCTGGGTTTGCTATGCCATTGGGTTCAAATTAGCCTGGCTGATGAAGGGTGGTACCCTGAAACCGGTCCTAGGATGCTTGTTTCTGGTGGAGGGATGACCTGGCCTGGCAGTTTGGGCTGGACTGTTCCAATGGGGAACAGGATCAAGACTGATTTGCATATGTCTGGGTCCAAACTGGGGTGGCATGGTGAGTGAAAGAATTGATGGATTAAACCCAGGTCTGTGACTGAGTGTAAATATTTGATTGGTTCTGCATTCCATCCATCATTTGTGCATCTTTGTTGCCTAAGTGTGCCGGTTATGCCCAGAAGTGGGTCCTGGGCTTACTATGCCACTGGGTTTAAGCTAGCTTGGCTGATGAAGGGTCATATCCTGAAACCGGTCCCAGGATGGCAGGACCTGGCCTGGCAGTTCGGGGGGACTGTTCCCTTGCGGAACAGGGTCAAGACTGTTTTGCATATGGATGGGTCCAAACTGGGGTGGCATGGTGAGCAAAATAATTGATGGACTAAACCCAGATCTGTGACTGGTGGTGAATGTTTGATTGGTTCTGCATTCCATCCATCAGTTGTGTTTCTTTGCTTTTGTTGCCCTAAGTGCGACAGGTATGCCCAGACGTAGGTCCTGGGTTCACTATGCTGAGAGTGTAAGAAAACACCAAAGGTAAGTAAAGTACCCCACCCTAGAGCCCAGGAAAGCAGGATTATAGTACAGCAAGTTTCCTCAGAACACACTAGAAGTCGTATAAAGAATTATGCAAAAACCAAGCAAGACTGCAAGACACCAATGATGGACTCCTGGACCTGAAGACCTGCGGAGAGAGGAGACCAAGAATGGCTGAAGAGTCCAGGAGTAACAGGAGTCCCTGCTAACCCAGATGAAGGTGCAAGGCTAGAACTTCCGGTTGGAAGAAAAAGTCAAAGTTGCACCAAAGAAGACAGCTGCTGGTTCCTGCTTGGTACAAGAGATGTCCCACATCGAAGAGATGAATGCAGGCTGGTTTTCGTCACTGAATTCCTAGTTTGGCGGGAAAAGGTGCTACCCGGGCCCAGGAGGTCTCAACTCAGACTGAAGAGACAGAGGGGACTCTCAGCACTTCGGAGAGCCCTCAGAAGAGCAGGCAGCACCCACAGGAGTCCCAGGACATGGGACAAAGGAGTTGCAAATCGTAGTCATCGCAACACAAAGGGATCCCAGGCTGGCGGAGAACAACTCAGAGAGCTGAGTGTCGCAGGATAGAGTGCTTGGGACCTGGGCTAGGCTGTGCATGAAGGATTCCTTGAAGAAGCGCACAGAAGTCATAGGAGCTGCAAAACACGAGGTGCACAGGGGTACTGTCTGACACGGGGAGGCAAGCTCTTACCTCCACCAAATTCGGACAGTTGGACCTTTGGACAGTCAGGGTCAATTTGGTCTACCACCTGTGTTCCAGGGTCCACGCTCATCATCAGGAGAGGGGACCCAGAGTACAATCTCATCGCTGCAAAGAGGTGCCTGCTGAAGGAGGGAAGTGACTCCGTCACTCCACAGGAGATTCCTTTGGTCCTTTTCGTGCAGGATGAAGATAGGCAGTCCTCGGAGCGTGCAGGAGCAGAAGTTACAGAGTTGCAGTAGACTTCTTGGATACTTTGGGGCATATTTATACTTTTTGGTGCAAAACTCCACTAACAGTTTTGCACCAAAAAATGTAGCACCGGCTTGCGCCATTTCTGAGCACCAGCCGGGTGCCATATTTATGGAATGGTGCAAGCAGGTGCAAAGGGTGGGCTAGCGTAAAAAAAAGTATGATGTTAGCCAGGTGGGGCTGGCGGTATGGGAGAAGGGGGTTTTGCACCAAAAAATGACATTAGGCTGGTTAGAGTGAAAAAATATGACTCTAACTAGCCTAGCGTCATTTTCGGACGCAAACCATTCATAATACATGACTTCTGTCTTAGAAAAGACAGAAGTCATGCCCACCACCCCAATGGCCAGCAAAGGGGACCAGTGTCCCCTGGACATGGACACTGCACCCTGTGCCATGCAGGGGCCCCATGTTGGGCCCACAATGGCACTTTATTGAAAAAAACAATTACTTACCTATAGTTACCCTACTTACCTGGGATGGGGCCCACCATCCTCCTGTGCCCCTCTGGTGTGGGAGGGGGTTTTCCTGGGGCTTGAGGAGGGCACCTGTGGACCCATTCCATGGTTTTTAACAATGGAAATGGGTCCCCAGGTCCCCTAACACCTGGTCTGACCCAGGTGTTAAATAATGGTGCAAAGCCAGCTTTGCTCCACTACTTAGCCCCTCCTCCAACCCGTGCATCATTTTAGCATGGGGGATAAATATGGAGCTATGGGGTTTGCACCATTTTTAGATGGGAATGCCCACCTTGCATCTCATTGACACAAGGTAGGTTCACGCATCTAAAAAATGGTGCTAACTCCAACATTTTGACGTTAGAGGTGTCTTACATCAAAATATAAAATTGGAGTTAGTTTTGTGCCAACTTTGTGTAAAAAAAATTATGCAAATTCAGCACAAATAGGGTATAAATATGCCCCTTTGTTGCAAGTTGTAGAGTTCCTGGAGCAGTTCCGCGGTTGATCCGATGGTAGAAGGTGAAGAAGAGGATTTCTGCTGGAGTCTTGCAATCCGAATCTGAGGAAAAACCCAGAGGAGAGACCCTAAATAGTTCTGAGAGGGGGATTAGTCACCTAACCAGGTAAGCACTCTCAGGAGAGGTCTCTGACGTCACCTGCTGGCACTGGCCACTCTGATGCTCCAGAGTTCTCTGACCATCCTGAACCAAGTTGGCAGAACCTGGGGACACTCTGGAAGAGCTCTGGGTACCACCCCTGGGGTGGTGATAGACTGTGGAGTGGTCACTCCCCATTCCTTTGTCCAGTTTTGTGTCAGAGCAGGGACTGGGGGTCCCTGGAATGGTGTAGGCTGGATTATGCAGGGAGGGTGCCATCTGTGCCATTCAAAAAATTTCCACAGGCTCTGGGAGGGTACCCCTCCCATGCATGTAACACCTATTTCCAAAGGGAGAGAGTGTAACACCCCTGTCCCACAGGAAATCCTTTGTTCTGCCTTCCTGGGATTGGGCTTCTCAAGACCCATGAGAGCGTAAGCCTGTCTGTGAGGTGGCAGCAGCTGTAGCTGCAGTGGAAACCTCAGAGAGCTGGTTTGGCAGTACTGGGGGTCTATGGTGGAGCCCCTAGGGTAAATGAAATTGGCTCCCCAATACCATACTCAGTATGGGGGTACAATTTCCAGTTCTTAGATAACTTGCATGGCCATATTTGGGGTTCCTATTGTGAAGTTACATATCTGTATTGACATATATGTAGTTCACACTTATAATGGCGTCCCCTCACTGACGTATTCTGGGAAAATAGGCCTGGACCATGGTGGGGCACCTCTGCTAGTGCAGGGGTGTCCTCACATACAGGTACTATGCACCTAGTCTTCAGGGTTTGAAGGGTATATATATAGGTGACTTTTAAGTGACCTGGTGCAGTGAAAATGGCTGTGAAATAGTGCCTATACTATTTCACTCAGGCTGCAATGGCAGTCCTGAAGAAGTGTTTGTATGAGCTCTTTGGGGTAGTGAAATAAATGCTGCAGCCCATAAGGATCTCCTGGAACCCCAATGCCCTGGGTAACTAGGTGCCATATTCTATGGACTTATAACGGGGGGTCCAGTATACCAATTTGGAGTGGAATACTGGGTTACCAGTATATAAGTACAAATTTAGAACCAGAGCGAGCACAAGCACTGGAGTTCTGCTTAGCAGGACTTCAGTGACACAGTTAAGCATTCTGACAAAAATAGTGAAATATACTGACATGTAGGCCACAAACTATGAGCACTGGGGTCCTGACTAGTTGGATCCCAGTGACACAGTAAAAACACACTGACAAACACTGACACACAGGCCAAAAATAGGGGTAACCATGCTAGAAAGAGGCTACTTTCTCACAATGGCCATGCCTTTCTTTTCCCCACATTGTTACCCTGAGAGGAGAAGGATCAGACAACCTACGGTGTACCATCCACTAGCAGACTTACAGGCCATGGATGACAGATACTTCATCCAGATTTACCAACTGGGTAGGCAGACAATCGTGGATCTTTGTTTGTCAGTCAGAGCCAGATCTGATGCCAGCCATCCGTCATCCAAATAACATACCAACCATTGTGCAAGTCAAGTCATTGTTGCACTTCATGGCCACAGGCTCCTTCCAAGATACAGTGGCCCTAACTGCTGGGATGTCTGCACACATGTCTCATTCTCTGACAGTGGATCTGCATACCTAAGCCGTCCCTGCTTATTGACACCAGTGAGGAACCCAACTACACCAAGGGAAGTCTGCCTCAGCAAGGCACATGGAAGAACACAGCACATTGTGGAGTGGGCTTTTGGGCTCCTGAAGGCAAGATTCCAGGCCATTGACAAGGCAGACGGAGTTCTCCATTTTTCACCCACAAAAGTGTATAAGATCATTGTGGCCTGCTGCATGCACCACACATGTGCCTTGAGGAGAAACATCCCATACATCCCTGAGAGGAGGAGCTAGCAGTGCCACCTGGTGAACCTCCTGAAATGCCAAGTGAGGATGACAGTGATGAGGATGAAGTGGAGACATGTGGGCAGATCTCATCAATCAGTACTTCATTTGAGTGCAATTATGTGATGTTCTGTGATTAGTGTGTCTACATGGGGTACTGTAGGGTTCAATACTTGATGAAAATAATATCTCTGTGACCTTGAGAATCTCCTTTGCTTGGGGTGGTCACATTGCAATGTCAGTGAAACAACTGTTTGAAATGAGGTTTGTGTCTCACTTCCACCAGGTGTTTGTGCATTGTTGAGGGAAGGGCCTGGGCTCAGGCTCTGTTGTACTGCCCTCTGTCTGTGCCATGATGTATGTTAAGTTTGAAGGCCTGGTTTTGGTATGTGATAAGGGTCAAACCAGAGACCAAATCCCAAACGCTCTTTGCCTAATCTACGGTATTATGGTGTGGTCTGGTGGGCATTAGTAATAGGATGACTGGTCTGACTCCATATGGCTGGAATGTTCTTGGCTGTGACTGTGCAGACACCTAATGTGCAATACAGTACAATAAAACATTTGATGTGACCACACACCTGTGACAATGTGTTGCTAGTCATCCTCAGCATGACACTACCTGAGACATCTCCCTTCATCCATTGTCTTCTGATGTCTTAAGCATGTACATTACATGTGATTAGCATTCAACATTCCAGGCAGATAAATGAAAGAGAGGTTGTAGGCAGTGTTTTAGTGATGGGTGTGTTGATTTACATTTGAACAAAAATGAATAGTGACACTGCATAAAAAAATAATACTTAAGGTGATGGGGTCAGTCATGGTGAATGCAATCAATAGAGTACAGGCCACAACATTTGGGTCCAGATCCCAGTGTCCTACAAGAAGGGAAATGGAAAGTGGTTAAGGAACAGTCAACAGAGTGAGTCCGTGGCACAAAAAGGGGTGATATCAGAAAGTGGTCAGTTGATGGCACTGGTTGGTGTCTTGTCACCTGCACCTTCTGGATGCTTGGCTGGATGTCCCCTTGTGGGGAGGCTCAGTAAGTAAAGAGGCAGGGGTGTCTGAGGTGGGTGAGTCTCCTGGCAGGGCCTCTCTTCCAGTGGCTGACATTGATGAAGGGCCCGGTGCGAAAGCGCCAAAGAAAGAGGTATGATGTTGTTGCCTATCTCTGCTCATGGTACTGTTCATGTCCCTCATTACCCCTGTTAGGGTGGCTATGTTGGAAATGTTCCACCATCTCACAATGGAAATCCCTCTGTAGCTCATTGATTTTCCTGAGTTTGTTCAGTACCTGGCCCATCACGCCTTGGAAGAGTTGGTGGACAGCCAAAAGCTGGCTTATGGTATCCTGGCCAGGGGCATCACCAGCAGCCTCTTGCCACTGGGCCACACCATCCCTTCCATGCACCCTACTCCCATGTGCCTGCACCCTTGGTGCTGCCTGCCCCCTTTCACTAGATCCAGGTCCAGCATTGTCAGGGTTGGTAGGTTGTGACTCAGGAACCTGGACTGGGGGGCACAAGATGTAGGAGACTGTTGTAGGGATGCAGGTCTAGGAGCAACTTCCTGTCTGCGATGTTGAGGCCATGGGTTTGGGAGGAGTGGATGTGGTCAGGCTCAGGGTGACTGGTGTCATCCCCTCAGGTTGCCCAAATAGGCCAGAACCGTCCTCCACGTTCAGTGGTCCAAGAGTGTTTGTTTCACTGTGGGCTTCTTCCATGGGGGTACTGGCAGTCTCCTCTGTGGTGTCAGTAATAGCATTTCCAGTTGCAGTGGCAGTACAGCCTGTTGATGTCGAGAGATAATGGTAGTGGTTGTATTGTGACATCTACCTCCAATAGTTGACAGTGACTATGAGCTAGGGCCATGTTCACATTGTATTTGCTGATTTCCCTCATGTGACAGGTTCACATATTGTCATTTGTACTGAGCTGACATTGTAGCCACATGCAAATTGCGGTTCAGTGAACTAGCTCAGACTGTCTGGCATCCCTACCTGTTGTAGGGATGGTAATAGACTCATGTATTGCAAGCAGTGCAGGCAGGACACTGGTGGGCAGGATGTTGTTTGAGTCACCTTGAAAGCTATTTTTTGTTATATAGGCATTGTCAGGACCTTGGATGATGTGTGATAGTTGTCATCCTGTGGTCAGTGCATTGTGGAAGTCACTGCTGCCAATGCCATACTGCAGACACATTCTGGGGCCTTTGATCTGTGTAGGAAGTTCTACCAGACAATTTGAGCTGTCCTTCCGGTCTACACTATTTAATCTTGGCATGTCAACTCTCAATATATCTGATTGTGTTTCCACATCACAAGGTGTTCCATCACCTCTATCCTTGGTCCTCCCAGGTGTATCACGTTAATTGTGGGTTCAGGGACTGTGGCACAATATCATCTGGGCAGTGGTCTGGTGTTTGGAGGTTGCATGTTCTGGTCCACCTTGAATTTATTCTGACATTACTCTTGACACAGCTACCCGTCCACATTGTCTGCCCTCTGAGGTGAGTGGACTTTTATAACAAGTATACCAACAGGCATAAATGACCATATGCAGAGTGGACTGGGGAATTAGATTTGGTAGACAAAGCCTCCTGGCCTCAGCAGTCATGTGACTCCCTGTACTACATGCTGTTTTTCAATTAGACTCTCCCAGGTGTGTACACGTTATGGGTGTATTTTCAGGTAAAGGTGTTTTTTCAGGTGTACAGTGTACTGTTGCTGGGATTGTGAGTAAGGGATCCTCCTATGAGTACTAATCATTCCAATCCCTGTATTCCACACACTGTTGAGTTGTTCTGTCAGGTGAGTACATGTAAGAGGCTGAGTAGGTGGAGAGTGGTCATAGTAGCACAGTACACAGTTGTGGCTGAACGTAGTGACAGTCCCAGTGCCTCCTGGCCTTAGCAGTCCTTTCATTGCCTGCCTTACCCACACTCTATACAATGGTGATCCCCTAAGGTGAGTACAGTGTATGGCTGATTAGATGGAGAATGGTCATAGTAGCAGAGCACACAGTTGTATCTGAGTGTGGTGAGAGTCCCAGTGTCCCATGCCTTAACAGTTCTGTCATTGCTTGTTCTACCCACACACTTTACAGTTGTGATCCCCTTAGGTGAGTACAGTTGTATGGCTGATAAGATGGAGAATGGTCATAGGAGCAGAGCACACAGTTGTATCTGAGTGTGGTGAGAGTCCCAGTGCCTTCTGGCCTTAGCAGTACTGTAATTGCCAGTCCCATCCGCACACTATAATGATGTCATCCCCTCAGGTGAGTACAGTTGTATGGCTGATTAGATGGAGAATGGTCATAGTAGCAGTGCACCCAGTTGTGTCTGAGTGTAGTGCGAGTCCCAGTGTCCCATGCCTTAGCATTTCTGTCATTGCTTGTTCTACCCACACACTTTACAGTTGTGTTCCCCTTAGGTGAGTACAGTTGTATGGCTGATAAGATGGAGAATGGTCATAGGAGCAGAGCACACAGTTGTATCTGAGTGTGGTGAGAGTCCCAGTGCCTCCTGGCCTTAGCAGTACTGTAATTGCCAGTCCCATCCGCACACTATACTGATGTCATCCCCTCAGGTGAGTACAGTTGTATGGCTGATTAGATGGAGAATGTCATAGTAGCCAAGCACACAGTTGTGGAAGGGTGTACTGAGAGTCCCAGTGCCTCCTGGCCTTAGCAGTCCTGCCATTGCCTGTCCTACCCACACACTATGCAGTTGTGATCCCCGCAGGTGAGTACAGTTGTGTGTCTGATTAGATAGAGAATGGTCATAGGAGTGAAGCCAGAGTACCAGTGCTTCTTTGCCTTAGCAGTCCTCTCAGTGCCTCTACTGCGCGCACACTATACTGATGTCATCCTCTCAGGTATGTACACTCCAATGAAGATTAGACAAACAAGATAATTTTGATTAGGCTACATACTGTTCTGGTTTTAGTGATGTGCAACAGTGCCTGCTGAAGCTTGTAGTGCTGCCAATCTCTATACTACACCCACTATACAAAGATGTTGTTCCCCAAAGTGAGTCTACTTAATATGTTGGAGGCCAGACAGAGGTCTATGGACAGGTGGACACTGGACTGTTGAGAGGAGTGACATAGTAGGTGGCAAGAGGTGATCAATGAGCATGCATGCCAATACATTTTGGTGCGCTTTGTGTTGTTGTGACTTACCCAACTTCACTCCCCTGATATTCCTTTCAAACCCTCAGAATGCAGGATGGCCAACACCTTCTCCTCCCATGAGGTTGGTTGAAGGGGAGAAGGGGGGTACCACCGCCAGTCTTCAGGACCTGAAGTGGGTGCCTGGACACCATGGTACAAACCTTCCTCCTGAAGTCGTTCCATCTCTTCCTGATGTCGTCCCGTGTGCACAGGTAGCTGCCTACAGAGTTCACTCTGTTGACTATCCTTTACCACATTTCCATTTTCCTAACAATAGTAATTTGCTGGACTTGGGCTCCAAATAGTTGTGACTCTACTCTGATGATTTCATCCACCATGACTCTTAACTCGTCATCTGTGAAACGGGGATTTTTCTTTCGTGACATGGTGGTGAAAATGAACTTAAAAAATAGATTTACTGTTTAGGTGCTGTGCAATGAGGAGATGAAAGGAAGAACATGGAGTGTAGAAGTGCATATATGTGTGGTGGGTGTATGTCGAGGCAATGGGATATGTGCTTAGTTAAGTTAAAGGGGTGCCTTGGGTGGCTTGTGTTCAGTGTGGAGGTGCAAAGGATTGTTGTGTGTAAAGGAGTTTGTTTTAGAGTGTGGTTTGTAGGTGTCTCAAATGTGGGAATGTGTGTTAGCTGTGTTGTTTTCAATTCCAGCCAATGTGGGGCAGTGCATTACTGTGGTGATCGCCACAGTTCGCACCGCCATTGGAAGACTGCTATAGCGTGACCTCCTTCGTGATTTTTGACTTGCAATCTGATCTCAGTGCTTAGGTGGTGGGCTGGCGGTGCCAGTGGTCGGCCCACCTATTTCACGCCCTCCAGTGTCATGGCGGGGTCAGATTTTTGGCTGCCTTTTGGCAGGCCTGCCAATGTAACTTATAATACAGCAGTCTGTATGACTACCAACATGGTGGTCTATTGGCAGCCGCTAATATGGTGGCCTGGTGGTACAACCGCCAAACTTGTAATGACGCCCTAAGTTTGGGACTAAAGTCTAAAGATAGAGTTTTGGTTTAAGTTTACACTTTTGGTCTAAGTATAGACCAAAAGTCTAAACCTAGACCAAAGGTCTAACTTTACTATTAGTAAACTTAGGCCCATATTTATACTTTTTGAGGCACAACTGCGCCAACGCAGTTGTGCGTCCAAAATTTTAACGCCGGCTAACACCATTCCAAAGCGCCATGCGGGCGACTTATTTATTGGATGACGTTAGCCGGCGCTGCGGACTGGTGTGCGTCCAAAAAAATGACTCACACCAGGCAGCACCGGCGTAGGGGAAAATGGAGCTTGGGCGTCAAAAAATTGGGCAAGTCAGGTCTGAGGCAAAATTTTGGCCTCAACCCGATTTGCGCCATTTTTTTGGACGCCCAACCCCCATTGAAATGACTCCTGTCTTAGCAAAGACAGGAGTCATGCCCCCTTGCCCAATGGCCATGCCCAGGGGACGTATGTCCCCTGGGCATGGTCATTGGGCATAGTGGCATGTAGGGGGGCACAAATCAGGCCCCCCTATGCCACAATAAAAATACGGAAAAAAATACTTACCTGAACTTACCTTAACTTCCCTGGGATGGGTCCCTCCATCCTTGGGTGTCCTCCTGGGGTGGGCAAGGGAGGCAGGGGGTGTCCCTGGGGGCATGGGAGGGCACCTCTGGGCTCCTTCTGAGCCCACAGGTCCCTTAACGCCTGCCCATCAGGCTGGGCGCCGTTTTTTAAGGCCTGTCCCCTCCTGTGCGTCAAAATGACGTCACAGTATAAATATGGGGTACAGGCCTTAAAGTCATTTTTGGGAAGGGAACGCCTACCTTGCATATAATTAACGTAAGGCTGGTTCCCCCTTCTAAAAAATTACGCACATGGTGGAACTTTGACGCCCGCGGGGTCGGACGTCAAAGTATAAATATGGGGCAGTGTTTGCGCCAAATGTGCGTCAAAAGTTTTGACGCTCATTCGGCGCAAACAGAGTATAAATATGCCCCTTAGACTTTAGGTCTAAAAATAAGACTTTTGGTGTAAGTTTACCTTTCTGAATTGGGCCCGAGGTCATTTACACATACCATTTTCATAGTCACCTGTTGCCCATCTTGAATTGCGTCATGTGACTAAGAATCATATAACTACACCTAACTATAACATCACCTTTGAATTTTTTCAGTAAAAAAAAAATAAAAACAATTTCAAGAAGGAATTGGTGGCAGCTTTATTGATTTTATCGAGGACAGTGTGGTGCAATGCATTAGCTTAAAAGCAGCACTTAAAGCATTAGAACTACCGTGGGCTACTTATACGTGTTTTGCATTATTTATGCAGCATATAAGCTTGCCAGGTTATGATTTGGACCTATACTGGTTGCTACCATATGTCTGGACAGATTTATCTCACACTGACATGCTGTAACAGGAGGTAAACATGGCTACCATAGCTGTCTGCCCATCTCTTTGTTCATTTATTTTTTTAATGTATCCCAATTGCTAGAATTGTGTTATCCTGTTGAATCAAACCTTCCGGTATACATTTCCACAACTTTTAAAATGAGATAGGAGGTGCACTCACATGTTTCAAGGAATTTAGCTGGATCATGTAAACTTGAGAACTGGGCCACCTCAGTCTTCAGTGATATGATTTATAATATCCCTCAGCCTTTGTGTTCAGTGAGCCCCGCTTATCTAACATATGAATCACACATCTTGACTAGACATTTCTGTTTGTGTTTCACATTGTGTTATATTTTGAATATACAATTTGAAGTTTAAAACTATTAGACTGGAGGGGTTGGATTTTTCATTGCAGTTGGGTAAGCACTTTATATTTAATCCGTTTATTTAAGTGCAGAACATTTTCAGCTCTAAATTACCATATCTATCAACTCCAGATTTGGGTACAACTCTTTGAGAAATGTAACGCTATGAGTTTATTGAAATCTGAAATTTACACAGTACAGAGCATAAATACAAAAACTAAAACATTCAGCATAGGTGAAAAACAAATCTATTTTATGCTTTTTATGGTGTTAAGTTCCATATTGATTTCTCTATACCCAGTTGTGAAATATGTAAATAAAAAGAGTGCTTACATAAATTACTATACATAGATTGAGCTCAAGAAAAAATGTAATGCAGTGATTCTCTAAGTACAGCCCAGGGGCCACTTGTAGCCCTGCTGGCCTTCACATGTGCCCACTACTGAACAACCACACTGCACTGCTGTTTAGTTAAGAGAGCACTAACTTTCAGAAAGATGTTAAATAAAGGGCAGGCATTTGTTTACAAGATAACTGAAGGAAAAAAGCAAGTAAGGTATCCAGCACCTCTTAACTTTAGGAAAACATTACTTTTTTAAGACTTCTTTCACCAATTGTGTATCAAAATTACTTAGGGCCAAATATACAAATATCAGGTTTCGCAAAACCTGATGTACAACAGTGTCAATTACACTGTTTGCTATTCCCATTGGGGTCGCAAATGACCTACCTCATAAACATTCATGACGTAGGTTGCAATTTGCGACCCCATTGGGTAAGGCCACCCTCACAGGGATGCTGGCCTGCTTGGGACAGCAGCCCACCATGTCTGTGACTGCTTTTAAATAAAGCAGTGTTTTTTTTAAATGCATCCTGTTTTCTTTCAAGAAAAATGGGATGCATTTAAAAACTAAAAGTGAAAAGTTTCTTTGAATTTTTTCAGAGCTGGCAGTGGTCCTATGGCCCGTTTGTGAATGAGTTAGGACCAATTTGAAATTGGTGCTAACTGCGTTTTTTTTTGTGACCGCATTCATGGTCACAAAACAGTCATACATCGCACTGCAATTCACAATTAGGAAGGGAACATCCCTTCCTTATTGCGACTTGCAAACCTGCAAACCCTATTTGTAATTCGGTAAAATTTTATAAACCGATATTTGTACTTATTTTTTTAACAAGGCCAGCATGTTATGTACTTGGCGCTGGTTGCAGCACCATTCTGAGCAGTGTACAGATTGTATTAGGATAATCACAGTGACTTATAATATAGATGACAGTTGAATCCTTACAAGTCATAATCTGGTAAATATTCAGCCCATCCCACTTAACACCCCTATTTCTCCCACACCGTACCACGTTTTTTTGGACAGCCACGGGCCTCATACACAGGTTTTTCCTGTTGAGCACACTAGTCCACCCCTCGTCGCCAATGTGACAGGGTCAGGTCAGGGTTGTTCCAGCCGGCTGCTATATTGTGCTTGGGCGCGAGAAGTGCAAATCTCAAGAAGAACCTGTCTGCCCGTTTGCATCCTTTTCAGGAGCCAGAACCGCATTAAAGTCACCACCTATAAAGGTCAGCCCTGATGAGAGGTCCACCAGAATCGCAGACAGTTCTTTGAAGGAAGGCATCTTGGGACGTTGAAGGGGTATAGGTAGTAAACAGCACAATATGTTGACCCTCCATGTGCCCATGATGGCAGGGTATCTCCCTTGGGGACCACTCACCTCTTGATTCACCACCATGGAGAAGGAGCAAAGCAACAGGATGGCCACACCATGTGACACTTGGTTGAAGCCTGCATGAAAAACTCTGTCAAATCCTTTGTGGGCCAAGTAGGGGCACTTGATGCCCAAGAGGTGAGTTTCCAGGAGAATCAGGATCTCTGGGGAGAGGCAGTGGGCATAGCTTACGACCGCAGCATGTTTTATTCAATCCAGTAAGCCATTAGTGTTCCATGAGAGAACTCGAAATGTCATGTCTTGTTCGCAGATGGGGAGATTGTAAGCAGGGAGAGGAGGCACCTAGAACCTCTGTAGGAGGCTGGCCTGGTTAATAGTGGGTACCAAAGGTACTTATACCTTATACCAGGTCCAGTTATCCCTTATTAGTGAAATGTAGTTAGTGGCCAGAAGCCAGGCTGTCTAGAGGTATTTGGAGGCAGAGTAGTCAAGGCTGAACCAGGAGACAATGCTCTTGCAATACAACTGCAGTCACACAGTACTCACACACATGAAAGACAATACTCAGTGTAACAAAAATAAAGGTAATTTATTTTAGTGACACAATGTCAAAAATACCTAGACTATACTCCCTTAGGAGGTAAGTAATCAACACAATATATACACTAGTAACCACAAACCGGTAACTAAACGGTCAGACAATAGTTCAACAGTGAAAATCACAGTAGGTTACAATGGGCCTAGGGGGAACACAAACCATATACTAAAATAGTGGAATGCGAAAGTTAGTTTCCCACCTCTGCAAGTGGAGTGTGTAAAGGGGCACTGGGAGTGTAAGAAAATACCAAAGGTAAGTAATAGACCCCAACCCAGAGCCCAGGAAAACAGGAGTAAATCACAGTAAGATTCTTGAAACACACAAGAAGTTGTGATAGAAGATTATGCAAGAACCAGAAGAGACTGCAAGACACCAATGATGGATTCCTGGACATGAAGAACTGTGGAAGAAGGAGACTAAGCCCAAGAAGCACTGAAGGTTCCAGGGAGAACAGGAGCCTCTGCTAACCTGGATGAAGGTGCAAAAGGAGAACCACCGGTGAGAAGACAAAGTCAGTATTGCACCAAAGAAGACAGATGCGGGTTCCTGGTTGGTGCAGATGATGTCCCACGCTGGATGGATGAAGGTAGTCTGGTTTGCGGCACTGGGTTCCGCCAACAGGCCTTGGCACTTGCAAAGCTTGTGGTTAGCTGAAAATGGTGCTGCCTGGGACCAGGAGGGACCTGGTGGCCTCTACCCAGGAGGGGGAGACAGATGAGGCTCTCAGCAACTCAGAGAGCCCTCAGAAGACCAGGCAGCACACACAGGAGTCCCAAAGCATGGGGACAAAGATGGTGCAAATGAAAGCTCACACAGCATGACACAAAGAGATCCCACGGCTCCGGAGAACCACTCAGGAAGCTGTGCGTTGCAGGATGGAGTGCTGGGGACTGGGGCTGTGTTGTGCACGAAGAACTTCTTGGAAGATTCCACACAAGCCTTGGCAACTCACATTCATGCGATGCACGGGGGTAGTGTATTGCGTGGGGAGGCAAGCTCTTCCCGCCCCCAAAGTTGGACAGCTGGACGTTGGGACTGTCGGAGTCACTTTAGTCCAACACCCGTGTTGCTGGATCCACTCCTGTCATCTGGAGTGGGGACCCGAGCCACAGGTCGTTGCTGCGGAGAGGTGCCTGCTGAAGCAGGGAAGTGGCTCTGTGACTCCAAGGAGGGGAGATTCCTTCGGTTCTTCTGGCGCCGTCCTCAGAGGTTGCATGTCCTGGAAACTGTTGCAGTTGCAGGCAGGAGCTGAAGTTACAATGTTGCAGAATTTGTCTTTGCTTCTTGGTTGCAGTTTTTTTAGAGTTTGTGGAGCGGTTAGCGGCTGTTCCGTCAGTCGATGATGAAGTAAAGGATGCAGAGGATTCCTGCTCGAGTCTTGCAATCCGAATCTGAAGAAACACCGGGAGGAGAGACCCTAAGTAGCCCTGAAAGGTGGATTGGTCACCTGACCAGGTAAGCTCCTATCAGGAGGGGTCTCTGATGTTACCTGCTGGCACTGGCCACTCAGATGCTCCCAGAGTGCCCCACCATCTTGGAATCCAAGACGGCAAAACAAAGGGACACTCTGGAGAAGCTCTGAGCACCACCCCTGGGGTGGTGTGGGCAGGAGAGTGGTCACTCCCCTTTCCTTTGACCAGTTTCACGCAGAGCAGGGACTGAGGGTCCCTTAACTGGTGTAGACTGGATTATGCAAGGAGGGCACCAACTGTGCCCATCAAAGCATTTCCAGAGGCTCTGGGAGGCTACCCCTCCGATGGCTGTAACACCTTTTTCTAAAGGGAGAGGGTGTAATACCCCTCTCCCAAAGGAAATCCTTGGTTCTGCCTTCCTGGGCTTGAGATGCTCAAGCAACAGGAGGACAGAAAACTGTATGTGAGGTGGCAGCAGCTGGTGCTGCCTGAAAAAACCTCAGAAGGTTGGTATGGCAGTACTGGGGTCCACTGTGGAGCCCCCATAGTGCATGGGATTGTGCAACCAATACTGGAATCAGTATTGGGGTACAATTCCCGGTTGTTAGACACCTTACATTGCCATATTCAGGGTTACCACTGTGAAGCTGGACAAAGGTATTGACCTATGTCCAATGCATGCATAAAATGGTGTCCCCTCACTAAAGAAGTCTGGGAAAATGGACCTGGATGACATAGGGGCAGCCATGCTAGTGCAGGGGTACCCTTACACACAGGTACTTTGCACCCAGCCTTCAGGGTTGGAAGACCTGACATATAGGTGACTTATTAGTGACCTGGTGTAGTGAAGATGGCTGTGCATCGCACCACTTTGTAAATATGGCGCTGTGTTTTTGGCCTTCTAACGCCACTTTAATGTAAAAAAATGACAAGAATGTGGCATTATGATCAAATCAAATCAAATCATTAACATTTATAAAGCGTGCTACTCACCCGTGCGGGTCTCAAGGCGCTAGGGGAAAAAGGGGGGGGTTATCGCTGTTCGAACAGCCAGGTCTTTAGGAGTCTCCGGAAAGCGGAGTGGTCCTGGGTGGTCCTGAGGCTGGTGGGGAGGGAGTTCCAGGTCTTGGCCGCCAGGAAGGAGAAAGATCTCCCACCCGCCGTGGAGCGGCGGATGCGAGGGACAGCAGCGAGTGCGAGGCCAGACGAGCGGAGGAGGCGGGTGGGGACGTAGAAGCTGAGGCGTCTGTTGAGGTATTCCGGTCCCTTGTCGTAGAGGGCTTTGTGTGCGTGGGTGAGAAGTCGGAAGGTGATCCTTTTGCTGACAGGGAGCCAATGCAGGTGTCTCAGGTGTGCGGAGATGTGGCTGCTGCGGGGTATGTCGAGGATGAGGCGGGCCGAGGCGTTTTGAATGCGTTGCAGGCGATTTTGGAGTTTGGCTGTGGTCCCGGCGTAGAGGGTGTTGCCGTAGTCCAGGCGGCTCGTGACGAGGGCGTGGGTCACGGTTTTTCTGGTGTCGGCGGGGATCCAGCGGAAGATCTTGCGGAGCATGCGGAGGGTGAGGAAGCAGGTGGAGGACACGGCGTTGACTTGCTTGGTCATGGTGAGAAGAGGGTCCAAGATGAAGCCGAGGTTGCGGGCGTGGTCTGTGGGGGTCGGTGCGGTGCCTAGGGCCGTGGGCCACCAGGAGTCGTCCCAGGCGGACGGGGTGTTGCCGAGGATGAGGACTTCCGTTTTTTCAGAGTTCAGCTTTAGGCGGCTGAGCCTCATCCAATCTGCGACGTCCTTCATACCCTCTTGTAGGTTGGTCTTGGCCCTGGCGGGGTCCTTGGTGAGGGATAGTATAAGTTGGGTGTCGTCGGCGTAGGAGGTGATGATGATGTCGTGCTTGCGTACGATGTTGGCGAGGGGGCTCATGTAGACATTGAAGAGTGTTGGGCTGAGTGATGAGCCTTGGGGTACGCCGCAGATGATCTCGGTGGGTTCTGAGCGGAACGGAGGGAGGTAAACTCTTTGGGAACGGTTTGAGAGGAAGGAGGCGATCCAGTCCAGGGTTTGGCCTTGGATCCCGGTGGAGCGGAGGCGGGTGATTAGGGTGCGGTGACAGACGGTGTCAAAGGCAGCCGAGAGGTCGAGCAGAATGAGGGCGACTGTTTCACCGTTGTCCATCAGGGTTCTGATGTCGTCAGTGACTGAGATGAGGGCGGTTTCAGTGCTGTGGTTGGTTCGGAATCCGGTTTGTGAGGGGTCGAGCAGGTTGTTGTCTTCCAGGAAGGTGGTCAGCTGTTTGTTGACGGTCTTCTCTATTACTTTGGCTGGGAAAGGCAGAAGAGAGATGGGGCGGAAGTTTTTTAGGTCGCTCGGGTCAGCCGTAGGTTTCTTTAGTAGGGCGTTGACTTCGGCGTGTTTCCAGCATTCGGGGAAGGTAGCAGAAGAAAAAGAAGAGTTGATGACGGTCTGGAGGTGCGGGGCGATGATGTCGTCGGCTTTGTTAAAGATGAAGTGCGGGCAGGGGTCCGAAGGGGCGCCGGAGTGGATAGAGTTCATGATGGATTTGGTTTCTTCCGTGTTGATGTGGGACCAGTTGTTGAGGGTGATGGCCGTGGATGCCGGTTTGGTGGTGTATGGATGGGTCTGGTGTCTGAAGCTGTTGTGGAGGACGCTAATCTTGCGATGGAAGAACGTGGCGAGGGATTCGCACAGATCCTGTGAGGGCGTGACGGCGTTGGCGTTGGCGCTGGGGTTGGAGAACTCCTTGACGATGCTGAAGAGTTCTCTGCTGTTGTGTCTGTTTTTGTCCAGTCTGTCGGTGAAAAAGTTCCTTTTGGCAGCACGGATCAGGTGGTGGTGTTCGCGGGAAGCGTTCTTGAGGGCGGTCATGTTGTCAGCGGTGCGGTCCTTGCGCCAGGCTTTCTCAAGGGCGCGACAAGTTTTCTTTGATTCTTTGAGGGTGTCAGAGAACCAGAGAGGTTTTTTGGTATTGGTCTGTCGATGCGTGCGTTTGAGGGGAGCAAGGATGTCTGCGCAGTTGGAGATCCAGTTTGTGAGGTTGAGGGCACTCAGGGCTTTTAAATATGCCCCTTAGAATGCGGCCACCATCTTGACTCCCCAAACCGTAAGTCCCCAATGCCCATCTTACCACCACCCCAACCCCATGAACCACTATTCACTCCTGCTGGCATCAATGCGTCCATCAGGCACACTACAGACCATAATTTGAAGCCCCTGGGAAAATGTTTGTGAGTTATGATGTATTTCCTAAGCCAGAGGAAAACTATTAATTATAAAGAAATAAACAACTATAATTTCTATGGCAGTCTCTTCCTTTTCTTGCCTATAAGCAAAAACTATAATTTTCTACCACAATTATACCCATATTTCTCTCTCACTCTACAGTGTCCTTATTTATCTTGCCAGCACCTTTCCATTTCTTTTACAAAATAATCTCTCCTCCTCTGCCTTGTGAGCTTTCATCCCACTTAGTAGCAACTTTCCTTGTACTGCATATGTGGTAATTTTTCTCCATTCCATCTCAGTGATCCTCCTGCTGGTCTTACTGGGGGCTTCTGTATTAGTGTCATTCTGAACAGGATAATACTTGCCCTTTACTCTTTCTCTGGGCATGGGCACACTTGCCACAAATGAGCATGCTGAACTCTACTGAGCTGCCACAGGTAAAGTGAATACTGCCATTCACTAAAAAACGCAGAAGCCAGAGAGAGGTCAATTGACAAAACAGGGCCCGCACCAGCCTCACAGTGGAAATCCATGAGGTGACCTAAGGGTAGTGGTAGTCTCAGTTAGAGGAGGATCATGAGTGGTGTTGCAGTAAATTTGTTTTTTAAGGCACATACATGTGGATTTACAAATAGTAAATTTATACTTTCCTATTTGCACTCACCATTCATTATTTTGTTCATGATATTAAGGTATCACACTATTTCTTATTTGATATTCCAAACTAATGCCCTTGTCCTATTATTTGACTCTACTAGTTTTTGAGGCAAATAATACAGGTGTAATACATATTTTTCTCACCGACAATGTCTTTTTATGCCATGCAATCATAATATGTGGTATTCATGTGCTAATGAAGAGCATAACAATTCATTATCTGATTAGCATGATTGACTGGGTTGCATCATTGTTAAGGACATCATGATAAAACCGTGCTACAACTTCTACCTATACACTCATTATATTTGAGTTATTATAAAGTACACTCAACACTATGGTATCAACTTACTGTACCATAAACCATGAAGAAGTCATACTTCTATAACAGTGAATGGTGTAGAAACCACATTAGAAAAAATGAACTATTAAATATTTAAAGGAGATACAAGGGGCCTTATTTGTACATTTTGGTGCAAAACTGCACTAACACAGTTTTACACCAAAATGTTTTGCACCAGCTTGCACCATTTTTTAGCACCAGCTGGGCACCATATTTATGGAATGGTGCAAGCCGGTGCAAAGGGTAAAAGCTAATTCAGAAACTGCTGTTCAAGACATCATATCCTTGCATCTAAATGTGGCAGCATTCTGCTCCATGATTCGACATTAACCCCTCTCTTAGGGGAATCCTACCCAGTACTGTAACTAAAGTGGTAAAAGAATTTGTACATATCTAGCTCTACATGAATGCCACTGTGCTTAAACCTGTGCAAATAAAACAGACATTTGAGGCTAGAAGGTCCAGAGTATTGCCAGTGCTGTAATGTGCTCCATATAAAGGGGCTGCTCTCCACCTAAACTTGTGAACTACCCAGAGTTCATTGTTTTCCTGTTTTGTATCATTTATTCAGCTCTCTAAACCTGAAAGGGTATTGCCTTTATATACACTGGGTACTCCGTTGTGTCTGTACAAAGCTGTTTCTCTCTGATGAGCTCTGTTTAGAAAAAAACAAATGTCAAGGGTTGTTTTTACTCATTGTGGTTTGGTGTGGGTGGAATTTTACCAATCCAAAACTGAAATACTGTGCCTGAAATGGTAAAAGGCTTCTGTCATTTCTCAGCTAGGTGTTGATGGTGCTGTGTTAATCCCATGCCTCTGTTGGACTCAGGACTCTGTTCACTTTACTCCTGCTAACCAATGCTAAAGTGCCTGTGCTCACTCTCCTGAACATGGTTTGAGTGACATATACCCAATTGGCATATTTAATTTATTGTCAGGTTGCTTGTAGAGTGGTACATCAAGTACAGAGGGCCTGTAAATTAAATGCTTCCAGTGGACCTGCAGCACTTACTGTGCCATCCACCTAAGTAACATCCTAAAGCTTGTTCCAGGCCTGCCATCGCAGCCTGAATTCAGTATCACACTGCCATTTTGACATAACATTTAAACCCCTTTGTCAAGACTTCAACTCCCTTTTACTACCTACGAGTCACTCCTATGATAGACCCTAGTTAACCCATAGGAGAGGATGCAGTGTAACTAAACAGTAGGACATGTACTTTCAAGTTTTACATGTCCCAAATTTGTTTTTCACTACAGTGAGGTCTACCGCTCCCATTGGATAACATTAAGAATTCCTTATTACATTCAATAAACTGTAATTACTAATTGATGGGACACAGATTTGTAATGTAAGATACTTATGGATTTGAAATGATAACCCCACTTTAGTGGTAAAGTCAGATTTTTCATTCAAATTTTAAAAATGCCACTTTTAGATTGTTAGCATTATCCTGCCCTGAGCTCTTTGTGCCTGCAGCCTATCTTGGGTCACCTGACTGGGTGTTGCTGACAGTTGGACTTTGTTAATTCCCCCAGACAGTCACACAATAGTGGGATTAGGTGGGCCTCAATGGCACATCAACTGGCAGGATGTGTGGGGTGGAGCTGAGCACAGCCCCCTTGCATCTGAATAGGATGTGTCCAGACTCCCTACAATAGGCCTAACAACCATGTATTATCACTGCAAAGTAGTCAGGAAATCAAAAGAACGTCAATTTATTGTTCCAGAAATTTCACCCAGCCTCCAGGAGAAGGGCACCACTACTGTACCTGTGAAAGGACTTCTAGAGGACTGCCTGCTGCTGTGACCTGGTGTGTACTCTGCCATACTGCTCCTGTGTCTGTAAGGACTGCTTTGTTGTGTGGAGCCTGCCTTGGACCCTCAGAGGCCAGCCTTGCACCTATGCCTACAACCAGGACTAACAGAGGTGACCCAAGGGGGTAGTTTGATAGCCTCCTCTTCAGATTTATACTGACATATTAGGCTCCCACCATCCTGAACCCACACCTGGGCTGAAGTTGAGTGAGTCCTGAACCCCCAAGAGGTCTCCATCCATTCCTGGACCCTTGGTTGTGGTCCAAAAGTGAGGACCAAAACAAAATGTGGCCTAAAAGTGCTCTGAGAACCAGAAAGAGACTGAGACTAACTAGCTTGCCGATTTGGCTAAAGTGAATTCCCAGTTGGATTGGATTTGTGGCTCCTCCCTCTACTTTCCTCTTTTTCAAAACAGCAAATTCATTTCGGTGGTTCTTCACCAAAGGCGTATCCGACCTTGTGGAACAGTCTTCAGCTTCAGCACTCTGCTTTGCCCGCTAGGGATTTTCGACTTCCATTTTGGTGACTAAATCCAAAGGTAAAAATGAAACCTACTTTTCTGCCAAATTTGGTGTAATTCTTTCCAGCTGTTAGGGCTATAGTGGTGTTTAAAACTCGTATGGGAATTAACATGGGAAACGCACAATTTTAGACCCCCATTTTCTCGGCCCATCTTTTGACTGATCACCCCAAACCTTTGTGTGTGCAACAAGAATCACAGACATGTTTTTTTGGAAAAGTTTGTGAAATTCGACAAAGGGTGTCAAAGATATAAGCAAGTCAAAAAATGCTTTTCCTATGGAAACATGGTCCTAACTATAACCACCTACTGTAGACTGCCAGTAGAATATATATATATTTTTTTGACTTGCCTACTTCCCTATATCTTTGGCACCATTTGACGAATTTCACAATATTTTCCAAGAAATGTGGCCCTGTGATTCTTGGTGCACATGGAAAGTTTTGGGGTGATCCGTCAAGTGGGGCCCAGAAAAAGGGAGTTAAACAAACATTGCTTTCCCCATGTTAATTTCCATCGGATCTGTCAACACATCTACAGCCCGAACCACTGGACAGAATTTGGCAGAAAGCTAGCTGTCAGTACACAGGTTGTGTTTTTCATTCATTGGTGTAAATCCGCCAAGTAGTTTTTGAGAAATTCAGGGAAATTCAAATTTGTATATCTCTGGCTTTGAAGTATTTGTGAACAAAGATGAGCTTCTGCAGGGAAATGCACAGCTCTGATTGGTTCCAAAACTTCAAATGAGGGAGTGTTGGCAGCCAACTTGGGTCTTGGCTGCAGCCAAGTACCAGTAAAAAAGTTAAAAAAAAAAAAAGAAAAGGAGCCTGGGTAGAGATACCCTGACCGCTTTGGACTGGTGGTAGTGGGGGCAGGGGGACACTTTCAGAGCAAAAAAAGCACTTTTAATGTGTTTTTTTGCCACAAACTTTCATGAATTTGCAGCAAAAAAATGAGTGTGGGCTTCTATATAGATATATGCGGGGGCCCCACGCCCCTGGAACCATTACCCCGGGGCAAACAGATATCAATGGAAAGGAGGTCCATTATGGACCCCTTGAGCCCTGGGGACTACCACATTCTGTGACTCTGTTCACCTTGGAGGGGGGCCATGCAGCCCTGGCCTTGGTGCCACAGATTGCCGTGGGGACCGCCACCCCCCAGGGCCGGCACCTGCAATGTCCCCGTGCCCATCCTCTGGAGCATAGCTGATTGCTATGGCTTGGCAGCAGCTTTAACACTGCAGCCAAGCCACAGCAAATACTTCAGCTTTTGACAGCGGGACCTGTAAAGCAGGTCCTGCTGTCAAAATCTGAAACTTTCATCTAGGTCCCCGCCATGCGTTGCAGGGGACAGAGATGAAATGCTTCAGCAAGCACGGAGCTGCAGCTTAAAGCAGCTCCCTGCTTGCTGAAACAATGGCATCAGGAAGTAAGCCTTAAGGCTTCCCCTGCAGTGCCAGATAGCCCGTAAAGGGCTTTTTAGTAAATACAAATTTAAAAAAAAATAATTAAAAAATATGTAGGGACTGAGGGGGAGCCCTTGAGGGCTCCCTCGCGGTTCCAGAAAGCCCATAAGGGGCTAAAAAAAACAACAACAAAAATATAAACCCCCAGCTGGAGTCATTTCCAAATTTTTAAAAATAAAAAACAAATCATAATATTTTAAAAAAAAAGAAATATACATGTTTTATTTTAATTTGGAGGGAAATATCTCTTTCTATGTATCTAAGTATATCAGACATCAAAGCCTAAAAACTGTATCTCTCTTCCTCATACTTTCTTTCTCTCTTTTAATCAATTCTCCCACGCACACACCCACTCCGACTCTTACACACCCACTCAAAGACCTACTCAGACACTCACGCACCCTCTCATAGACCTACTAAGACTCATGCACCCACTCACAGACCCACTCAGACCCTCAAACTCTCACTCACAGCCCCAGTCAGACCCTCACACACCCACTCAGACCCACTTCTACAGTTACGCACCCACTCACAAACACACTCAGACCTTCACACACCCACTCACAGAGCCACTAACACCCTGATGCAACCACTTACAAACCAGGCACATACTGATGCACTCACTAAAACACTGATGTGTGCACGCTCACACGCATACAAACACTTTGACAGCCACTCTTACCCCCAGATACAGCCTGTCACACCTTTTCCGCTGTGCATGCACAAAGGGCCCTGCATGGCATCAGATTGGTGGTTAGGGGGTTGGCTGCAGAGTCCTTGTGGGCAACTGCTACTGCACACAGAAGGCTCTGTATGGTGCAAGGTTGGGTTCTAATGGGGTTTGGCGTCAGGGCCTGGCCACAGACCAGGCTCTCTGGACAACTGCCACCGCGCACGGCTGAAGGGTGATACTCTGAAACCAGTCCCAGGATGCTTGTTTCTGGTTCTGAGAGGGCCTGGCAGTTTGGCTGGGGAACAGGGTCAAGACTGATTTACATGTGGCTGGATCCAAACTGGGGTGGCATGGTGAGCAAAAGAACAATGGATTAAACCCAGATTTGTGAATGTGGGTAAGTGTTTGAAATGTTTCATGAGTGTTTGAAAAGTTTAATCCCTCTATCCATCATCCTTTTGTGTTGCTGGAGGTTCTGTAGCAGTCAGAGCAGCAGGAGCAAGAGGTGGATGAAGAAGAGAGTGCTGAGGATGAACCTTCATCATAACGACAAAGCAGTGCTTGGGAATTGTTCTCAATTTCATCAGGAAAATCAAAGACAGTAGCCAGACTGGTGAAATGCAACCTGTGTGTAAAGACCCTCTCAAGACGTACAAACAAAAAGTATTCATGTTGTACAACTTCTATGTTGTACCATTTAAAACCATACCACTCTAGCACATTGAGGAGGGGAAGGAGGGAGAGAGAGAGAAGGAGCGGCACTGATTACATTATCAACTACACCAACTGCCCCAGTCCTAGAAAGTTCCAAGTGAGATGGAGCAGCGTCATCCCCAAATGGTACCTGTCTTGAGAAGTGTTGCCACATATTGCCTAAACTGCAGCACTACCCTCACAGCTGGTGAACAAGACTTTGATGCCACTGTAAAAGTTGCAAGCCAACACAATTGCATTTTTTTTCCTTTATCCTAATTTTGTTATCTGTTTTTATGCGGTGTCTTGCAATGTTTTTTCTCCTTGGTGCCATAATTTTTGATTACTGAAAATAATTCAAAAAAGTTAAAAACAGTTTCAGAAAAAAAAGAATGGTTCTTTTGAGAACCACTTTTTACAGTTAAAAAAAGATAAAAAGTGCTGTTTGTGTGAGTGAGTGGTGCGAGTAGTGAATGGGTGAGTGAGTACATGACTGCTGAATTGCAGAATAACTGAGTGTGTGAGTGGCTCTGAGAGAGGTATTTAAGAGATTGATTGAGTATGAGTGAAAATATGGGCAAGTGAGTGAGTGCATGAGTGATGCATGGATGATTGACTGACTGCATGAGTGCTCATATGGGTGAGTGACTGAGTGCATGAGTGGTGTATAGGTGATTCACTGTGTTTATGACAGCATGTATGGGTGATTACGTGAGTGTCTGAATGCATGTATGTGTGAGTAAGTAAGTGTATGAGTGGTGTATGGATGATTGACTGAGTGAATCAGTGTGTTTATGGCTGTGACAGTGAATGTGTGAGTGGTGCACAGGTGATTGACAGTGCATGAGTGTTGTATGGGTGAGTCGCTGAGTGTGAGTGGTGTATGGGTGATTGAGTGAGTGTATTCATACATGTATGGGTGAGTACGTGAGTTCATGAGTGCTTGTAATATGGAGTGACTGAGTGTATGGATGTCTCAATGGGTGAGTGAGTGGGTACATGAGTGAGTGAATGAATGACTGAGTGCATGAGCGATGCATAGATGACTGGAAGATTGTATAAGTACGTGTATGGGTGAGTGATTGAGTATATTAGTGAATGTATGGGCAAGTGAGTGAGTGTGTAGATGACCGTCTCTCTATATAGTGTGCAAAAAAGACGTGCACTGTACAGAGAGGACAAGCAACTCCACCTTGGTATCCAGAGGTGAAAAGCAGACCACCTAATACTCTGTTTTTGTGGTAGTGTGGGCTAGCGGTTAGGCTAATCTTGGAGATGTGCTAAACATTTTTTGTACTCATAGTATCAATACATGTGGACACACATTCAAAAGAATAACTTGAGAGCAATTTACACAAATATTTCAGATTTTTATAAAATTCTTAAGACCAAGATCATCAAAAATGGGCAAGTACTTTTTAAGTTATGATTTTTCAAACTTTAGTAAAAATTGTCTTTTTGTGTATATTTACACACCATAGGAATGAATGGGAGAAATCTTAAAAAATGTATTTAAAATCAGGCAGTGCTCTAACAAGTGTCACCTTCTGTTTTTAGGTTGAGGTAGTGAAGATATCCCGTGGGTCAGCCATAGAAGTTCGGGCAGTTCCTGGTTTAAGCAGTAGCAGTGGCTGAAAGCCTTGGACCTGGTGCAGAACCGAGAAGGGGCCCACTTGGAAACATACTGCACAGGTGGACTGCAAGGTTAGTCCCTTGGGTCCCTTTGGAGTGTAGAGGTTGCAAGGGGTTATGCACCCTAGAGCACAGCTGGTTTAATAATGCCTGGGCCAGGGAGGCCTCGGTGAAGTGCAGATAGGTCAGCCACTTTGAGGGTGAATTGCAGGTTAGAAGGGCAACTCTGGGGGGTGGTTTTGTGTGCCCTTAAGTCTCTCAACTGATGCTTGCTTCTGGTCCTTGGAGAGTTCGGAGTGGACATTTCTTCAATGTGTCTAATGTTAGGGGTCCAGTATCCCAGACTATGGTATGTATCAGCAATTGGAGGTTGCAGTGCCACCAAACCAGGAACCCTGGCATGGTTTGTCCTCCGGGTCCTTCGGAGGAATGTGGTCAGGCTGCTATGTCCAGTTTGTCAGGCAGCAGCTGGTCAGTGAACTGGAGTTCACTGGTTTCTTGCCTTCAGGGTGCAGGGAGTGATGCCGTCACTCAGAGGTAGGAGGCCCTCTGGGGTTCCTCAGTGTCCATCAATTGTCCAATCGATCCCTCAGCAGCAATTGTTGAGTCCCGTGTGCAGCAGGCAGGGTTTGGTGCCATTTTTCTTCTTGAAGTAGGAATTCTGTTCTTGAGCCTTGGATCTTCTCTGTTGCTAGTCTTCTTGTGTCCATAAAATCTGATCTGCAGGTCTAGGGGTGTCCACTAAATACTGCATTTAGTGGGACATGAAGGGGAGTAACTGGTGGTGGACAATGGGCCACCTACCTTAGGGTGGCTACACCTACTATGTGACCATTTCCTTTGGGAAGGGGTCACATCCTTAACCCTGATTGGCTATTTTACTTCCATCCATAATGGAGGTAAATGAAATGGAGTGGTCTCCTCGCCTGTCAGACCTGAGGGGTGATGCAGGCTGAGGGCGGCCACTCCTCTTACTCTGACTATGTTTTCCTGCCAGCTTTCCTGCTCAAAGTAGGGGAAAAACCAATGGGTGACCACCTGCTGCTAGCAGCAGTCATAGGTCAGATTTCAAAGGTGTTAAAGCCTTTGAAGCTGACCGCTGGCCCAGGATGCATGCCTGGAGTAGGAGGTATAACAGGTCCACCCAGGAAAGGATTTGTGTTCTGGCTCTTGAGAGCAGAAGCTCTCATCCCAGGGTCCCAGATTTTTGTCTGGTGGTGGCAGGCTGGTGAAAACCAGTCAGCAACCATGCCAGGGCTGTTAGGTTTTGCAAAGTGTACCTCTAAGGTGCCCTCTGGGTACATATTATAATGAATCCAACACTGTCATCAATGTGGGTTATTATTTTGAGTTGTTTGATACCAAACAACCCAGTATTCAGAGAGGACATCATGTATCTGGGACACTCGTAATGACCAGTGTCCAGCACATCTGTTTGCTGTGGTTTCCCTGTATCCTTACTATATGTTAAGGTTTTGTAAAGACACAGTAGGGACATATTTGCTCATGCACACATATACCCTCACATGCATTATAGTGCACCGTGCCTTCGGGCTGTAAGGCCAGAGGGGTGATTTACCTATGTGCATGCAGTGTTAGTAGACGGTGCACTCTTGGTGAGTGCCATGTCGAGTTTGCAACTTTTGAATACACCTTGTCATGCACTTTCAATGACATTCTGCATGAGGCTGGCGTGGGCCTCTCAGAGTGGTACAATTGTTGCTGCCCTCTTCAGTACCCATGCCCTGGGTACCAGGGCTATCATTTACTAGGGACTTAGGTGCCAATAGATAGTACAGTTTGGGGGAAGGAGATCTGGCCATGCGAACCTTTTCAGCAGAGGCGCAGGGCACTTACAGTTTGAAACCACATCATTTTAAAGGCAAAAGGTGGAGTGCTGCAAAGTCAAAACAGGCTGTTTCTCAAAGAGTGCATGAGTGCTGTGTGGGGGATTGACTTGAGTACATGAGTGCACCTATGGGTGAGTGACTGAGTACATGAGTGATGTATTGCTTTTACTGATGTATGGCTGTATGTATGGGTGTGTAAGTAAGTGTATGGGTGCATGGATGGGTGAGTGAGTGAGTGCATGAGTGGGGTATGGGTGATTGAGTGAGTGTGTAGGTACATGTATGATTAAGTGAGTGAGTGTATGACGGGTGTATGGGTGAGGTTGTGCCTGTGTGAGTAGTTGTTGGGTTGAATGAGTACTTCTATGGATAAGTGAATGGCTGTGTGAGTGCCTTTATGAGCAAGTGCTCGAATGATTCATTACGTTGTTTTGTGACTATCTGAAAATTGATTGTTATAGACTGAACATTTAAGTAGGAAATAAGCAAAAGAAACTAATGGAAAGGTATGACAAGAACAGTTTATGTTTAGAAAGACTCTCCATGGTATCTCTGAGGAATACTTCTGTGCTTCAAAAATTTGTATAGACATCTAATATTGTTCAACTGCAACCAATACTGGAAAAGAAAGATAAATATGTGTTAGTATTTAATCTTCATAGTCACACAAATATAACAATAGCCATTGCTTAAACTGTAAGACTGTATTACAATGTAGTAAAAAAATACTTTTTTATTTTTGTCCTGTTCTCCTTCACTGTAAACAATGGTATGTATAAAGCATCATTTTCGAACAGTGGGGAAAACAATCAATGAACTATAAAAAAAAACAAATCTGCACAATAGATCACTACATATGTGATACCATGCATTACATTCATTACAGTTCATTAATTAGTTGCTTTTTCGATAGTTAATACAGTGATCTAAAAAAGCTGATTATAAAAAGAATCTGAATAATTATATCTGGTCCAATATCAGAAATAAATGTGAATTGTGTTGGAAAGTAGATTATTGTTCAGGGCATGTAAGTACCTACATTTAGCAACAGGCCACAAACCCTCACTAGGGCCAGACAGGGTCTCAATAAATTAATCCGAGCTCAACCCTTGGTAGCTTGGCAATGAGCAGTTACGGTTAAATTAGGAGACGGGTGTGCAAAGCTTTAAATAGTCACATAACAGTAAATAAGTAAAACACAAAACACAAAAAAAAAAAAACAGAAATGTATACAAAATAGATTATATGTTTATATTAAAAATGGCACTAAAATTATAGAAATCCAGTAAAGGGAACTGGAGATATGAATTTTTAAAGATGAAGGGCCAAATGTATAATTTATCTGAATAGCTATTACCTAATTGCTATTATCTGTGAATCGCAATCAGGTAATCGCAATTTGAATGTATGAAACTCCTGGAGTTTCATTTAGCAATTCCCAATGGCTCCAAAATCGACCTACCTCATTAATATTCATGAGGTAAGTCACAAATTAGGAAATGCAAAAGTCACATGGAAAAAGCAATCTTTTTGTTTTAAATGGAGCCCCTTTTCCTTAAAGGAAAATGGGGTGTGTTTGAAAAAGAAAATTAAAAGTTTTCTTTTCATTTTTTAAGAGTAGGGAGTGGGCTGTGGGACCACTGCTGCTCTTACATTTTTTTTCCTCATGCAGTCACAAAGGGGAAGGGGTCTCTCGCAGACCCCTTCCTCTTTGCAATTGGGTAACCACTTATTCAAAGTAGGTGGTAAAATGCAAATGATTTGCGACCACGTTACAGTCACCAAAAATTCCTGCATACCGCTGCAATTCAGTACTAAGAATGGACGCCCTGGACACGCCCCTTCCTAATACGGAATCGGTATGTAGTCGCAATTCCAATTTGGTAACAAGTTACTGAATTGCAAATTGGAATTCATACGTATCAAAAAAATTTTTTTGCTGTTGCAAACTGCCAGATCCAGCCATTTGCAATTGCAAAAATGCATATTACAACTTGCCCTAAATGTTTTCTAGCGCATAGAAATGAAAAGTGCCAATCTGAACATCTTGTCACACTTGACTGGGGAAAAGTGTAAAGTTGAGACTGACCGCATTGGAGCCCTGCTCGGTTAAACCCAGTGGTAGGCCTTGATCAAAGTTTTACCTTCAGACTTAGAAGAATATTTAAAGATCTCTCACCGACCGGGACAAAGTCTCAAGTTGAAGCTGACTTCCCTGGAGCCCTCTTTGGATATGCGTCACAGGAGGCCTCATTGAAGAGTTCTACTTTCAGACTTAGGTGATTTTACAGGACAGAAATAGTTCAAGCCAACCTCACCTGAGCCCTCATCAGAAAAAGTGTGCTGGAAGCCTCAATCAACTTTTTTTCTACGACGTCAAATGACCATCCACAGCAATCTGATTGTGATGCGTTGCAATGTCGTTAACTTGTCTTTCCACAAGACCCCAGTGAAATCCTGGAAGCCTGGGGCGCAGGAGCTTTTCATCGGGATGGACCTGCAAGTAAGGCAGGGTTGCGATCGACGTTGGCCAGCTCGACTCACGATGTTGGGTCAGTACACTTATGGAGCTTTTTTCCAAAGCTGCTTCAAACTTCTACAAACTTTTGGATCTTCTTCTAGAAGTTCTTTTAAGGTTCGCTGGATGTCCAGGACTCACACCAAGGCTCCAGAAGCTCTGAGCTGTTCTTGGGGGTTAGGACTCCAACTTCCAGAATGCACTTGGTTCAAATTCAAAAATGACCACTGGTCACTGGCCAGCTGATCGATTTCTTCAGGGCTTGATGCAGGGATTCTCTGGTCAGCTATTTTCTACCTGTAGCATAAAGGTAGTCCCTTTTTGAAGCATTGGAAGCCAGCCAAAGTCCTTTTATTGGTGAAGCCCAAGTGTGCAGCTGGTGCAGTCACTCTGAGTGCAAGGTCCAGGTGCAGGCCAGGGGTCCAGCAGGGCAGTCCTTCTTCTTCTTGTCTTATTCCAGGAGGGATCGGATGTCGGGTGCACCTCTGCCATGTTTATCCTTGCTCCTGGGATGGCAAATAGGGTGAGGGGGCCTCTGTCCAATCACATGCAGACCACCAGCCTATTGAGTGACTGCTTACTTGGAAGTGAGGCAAGAAACAATCCCAGGGAGAAACATTCCTCCAAAAGCCAAGATGTAAAAAAACAGTCTTAGAGTATAGATCTGGCTGAGTCCACCCACTGGTGTGGCTATCTTTCCCTTGACACACTCCTTTACAGCCCTCTCTTTATCTAATCAGGAGGCTCCTGGCTGTCTGGGTTTGTAGGAAATGGGGAAGGTACAGTTGCTGTCCCAAATGTCCTACTCTCCTTTGAAGACAAGTTTGGCTGCTCTCCCCCATCATGTTCCACCATCTGCTGAGGCAGATCTCCTCCCATCAGATACTTCCTTTGTTTTAGCCCAGGCCACTTCACACCTCCTCAGGGCAGTCTGGCTCAGGCTGCCAGAGGCTGACCAATCAGAGAAGGGCACTACAGGGCTGAAGTTGGTAACTTTTAGTAAGAGTTCTAAAACTCTTTCTAGGTGCAAGTTATATTAACAATGGCAAGTTGTTGGATTTCTTATCACTTTTAATCTGATATGAAACATGCCTTATTTAGTTCCTTCGCATGGAAAATAAGACTTTATTATTTTAAAATTAAGACTCTCCATGTTAGCCTATCGAGCCAATTAACTGCTAAGAGGAAACACAACTTTAGCTATTTTTACCTCACCAGGGCTTATAAAAAAAACTTTTATAAAGTCCCTGCTTATAGTCACATTACACCCAAACCTTAGGGTGCTTAGGGCACACCTTATGGGTGACATATGTAAAAATAAAGTAGCCTATGACTTTGGAAGTACTTTTAATTCCAAAAGTTTAATTTGGGGTTACCCAGCAGCCAGTAAGGCAGGCATGCCTTTAAAACCGCACTGGGCACCTGCATTCAAACCTCTGTAGTCTACACAGAATCTTAAATCCTTATTCCCACCCTGGGGATTGGGTTTGGGTATCAGCACCACTGGACTGGCCCAAGGACTATCAGAGGACTCAATTACCCTTAATTCTAACATCTTAGATATTGGAGTTAAATCCGGTCTGGCAGCCTAAACTAATTTTGATAGGTAAGTTGTCATCTGTGTCAATGTCATGGACATACCAATTGATGAGTCCAGGAGTCAGGAAGAACTGCCCAGCAAACTGCTCCAACACTTGTCTACAGTCTTTTTGCTGATGTGCTGTCGGTTTGGGGGAGAGTATTACTCCTTCCACTGACCCATCTTGTGTTTTGGTGGAGAGGAGGTCTGGCAGAGGTTCACTCTCCTCCTTCTATCCCTCAACAGTGACCATAAGCAAGGTCATGTATGCCCTGTCTTGGTGTGGTTTAGGCCTGTTGACATGCAGGATTCAGTGGGAATTCCTGGGTGTGCCAAGGTCCAGCAGATGGGTGACCTCACCCTTTTTCTCCAGAATGTGGCAGGGCCCAGTACACATGGTCTGGAGGGCCCTAGGAACCAGAGGCTCCAAAACCCACACCAACTGACCTGGATGGTACCCCTTTGGTCATCCCAGAGCTTCATGAGATCATGGCTGGCCTCCAATTGCTGCTTGCCTTCTTCATGCACTCTGTGGTACATAACCATAGGCCAAGTGTAGGAGGCTGGCCTGGTTTTCAGTGGGTACCAAAGGTACTTACACCTTATACCAGGTCCAGTTATCCCTTACTAGCGAAATGTAGTCAGTGTATATAAGCCAGGCTGTTTAGATGTAGCTGTAGGCAGAGCAGCCAATGCCGAATTAGGAGACATGGAAAGCTCTTTCAATACCACTGAAGTCACACAGTACTCACACATAAAAGACAATACTCAGTGAGGTACTTTATTTTAGTGACACAATGCCAAAAATACCTTAGAGACTATACTCCCCTAGGAGGTAAGTAATATACACAATATATACACTAGAAACCAAAAACAAGTAAGTAAGTAGTCACAAAATAGTGCAAACAGTGAAAATCACAATAGGCTCCAATGGGCCTGGAGGAACACAAACCATATACTAAAATAGTAGAATGGGAAAGTCAGTTTCCCACCTAGGCAAGTGTAATGTGTAGAAGGGCACTGTGAATGTGAGAAAACACCAAAGGTAAGCAATAGACCCCACCCCAGAGCCCAGGAAAACAGGAGTAAATCACTGTATGTTTCCTGAAACACACAAGACGTTGTGATAGAAGACCATGCAAAAACCAGAAGAGACTGCAAGACACCAGTGATGGATTCCTGGACCTGAAGACCTATGGGAGAAGGGGGTCAAGTCCAAGAAGCACTAACGAGTCCAGAGAGAACAGGAAACCCCTGCTAACCCGGATGAAGGTACAAAAGGAGAACCACCAGTGAGAAGACAAAGCCAGTATTGCACCAAAGAAGACAGATGCAGGTTTATGGTTGGTGCAGAAGATGTCCCACGCCAGATGGATGAATGCAGTCTGGTTTGCATTGCTGGATTCCGACAACAAACCTTCACACATGCAAAGCTTGTCGTTAATGAAAAATGGCTCTGCCTTAGACTAGGGACCTGGTGGCCTCTCTGCAGGAGGGGGAGACAGAGAGGGCTCTCAGCAACTTAAAGAGCCCTCAGAGGACCAGGCAGTGCGCACAGGAGTCCCGCAGCATGGGGACAAAGAAGGTGCAAATGGAGGCCCACGCAGCATGACACAAAGGGATCGCACGCCATCTGAGAACCACTCAGGAAGGTGTACATCACAGTATGGAGTGATGGGGGCCTAAGCTGTGCTGTGCACAAAAAAACTTCTTGGAAGATCACACACAAGCCATTGCAACTGCAAGTCACCCGGTGCACGGGGGTACTGTCTTGCTTGGGGAAGCAAGCTCTTACCTCCACCAAAGTTGGACAGGTGGACCTTGGGACTGTCGGGATCACTTTAGTCCACAACCCGTGTTGCTGGATCCACATTCGTTGTCTGGAGAGGGAACCCACACTACCAGTCATCGCTGCAGAAAGGTGTCGAAGTAAGCCTCAGCAAGGCCTACTAGTGCAAGGGGTTCGCCCTTCTCTGCACAAAGTCCTCAGACCATACAGGAAGAAGTTGGCACAGAAACTGAAATAAAAGACAAAGTTTATTAAACCTCATGAGGTGGTAATACAGTTCAAACAGCATGTTGCGGGAATGTTTGAAGTAGCACACTGAACTAAGAGAGCATGGTCCTTTTATACCCACACAGGGGCTAAAAGAAGGTGGTACAATTATAGAAGCAAGGCTTACATACATTTAAGGTCATATGGAAATGCACAGTCGACAGGTAGGAGGGGCTAACAGTTTTCAAGGACTAACAGCTGCAGACCTTACTGGGCATGTGCGAAAGTGGGAGATGCTAAATATAACTTGTCACTAGGCAGATTTTCAAGAGTAGTTAACAGAAAGGTAGGACAGAGCACATGGCGAGCACATGGCAGAGAAAATGGCTGCCATGAATACAAAATGGATTCCGCAAAATGTTCACAATAGTTGCTAAATACAAGATGTCTTCTGCTAATGCTTAATCTAATCGCTACTAAACTACAACAGACGACCCTTTCATCATTAGCTGAAGACATTCGTCTTTCTGGGATAATCTAAATATTCATCTTGTATATTTATGCTCATCCTTTCAGCTATTTCCTTATCTAACATGTGTTGTGCTTTCATTTCTGTAATATCTCTTTTGGTAGGCATACAAGCAGTAATACAATGGAGCAGAACATTGGACCACACTGAATACAGATACAGCATGTGAAAAATATTGCAGTCATTACACACAGGACAGTCAGTAGTTTCAATCCCCAAGCGGAAACAAGAGCCCAAAACCATCCAGAAAAAGTCCAAGTACCAGTGTCTGTGTGGATTTCTGCAGCAATTTTATGCAATTTAGATATTGCATCATATACTGAAGGTGAGTGACCTAGAATGAAAAAGCAGCAACTACTATCGATGATGCGACATGCACCACCTCGATCAGCTAATATCACATCTAGTACCATACGATTATGGGGTGCTACAATCCTCACAATTTGGAGCTCCTCTGTAATATTCCCAAGTGCTAGAGCTGCTTGATTGGTAAAAGCTTCCACAACCCTAATCAATCATCTCACTTTCATACTGTTTAACGCAGCACCCACAAAGGAGAACAACCCTAAATTAAAATCAACATATAGTTGCAGGCTAGTGTCTGTTTGGTCTACCTCATTTGTACTTATTGTCCTTTTATATCTATTTTTAATGATGTCATTGAACAGTTTCAAATTTCTGTGATGTGATGCAGGTGCCAAAAACACAGGGGGTAATAGAAAAGATACATAACACACACCTGACCACCCAACAGGTAGTTGGTAATATCCATAGTTACCACAAAAAAAATATGTATTTTGTGAAGCTGTAAAACTACTATTATTTACACCCTAAAGTTAAAATCAAGGTACTATTGCTTATCCCCACTGGAATTCGCCCAATGCTACGTATACATAAATCTGCTTTAGTTTTTGTGATAGAAATCACAAATTGTTCTTTCTTGTCAGAGTCTCTTATATTTGAGAAGACATATGGTATTGAAACATTGTCCGGTTGATACTCTTCCCATTCCCATTTAGTTCCTTTGGCTTGGGGATACCCATCTTTGCCTTGGTAGCATACTTTATTAAGGCGAAAAAGAAGTCCGCCCTCTGTACGTTTTCCAGATGCAAACAAAAGCGTTACCAAGCTTGACAAGAACCATTGTGTGAAAAGGAAGAGGAATGAAAGGTGTTCCTCCTTTCTTTTGATGTGCAGGTATCATTCCACATACCCAACAGTTAGTAGTATTTGTAGCATTATGAGCATGATGCAACATCTGAATGAAAGTATTATTGAAGTACGATTGACAGTGCTTCTGCTCCTGGTAGGGAAGCGTAAAGTAATAGTGATCCTCTGGTACTGGAGTAGTGGCAACAAAAAACTCACAAGCAGGAGCCTTCTTTTCAACAAACCAGGTGATTATTGCTATAACCACCAAAACATCAACAAGCCCCATAGTACTAATGATCAGTTTGTTATTCATTTTAGCAACAGTGATAATCGACCCTTTCAGAAATTAATTAAAAACAATCATTGCAGCTCTTATCCCTGGGCAGCCGCTGATTTCTTCACCAAGGGCCAAGACGGGTGTCACTACTCTAATGCATGGCTGATCCCCCCCTTGCCACATTGGCTCTCCGTTTCACTAACCCAGGGCGGTAGCTCGACCAGTTTTCTCCAGCACTATGAGGTCTTTCCTCGGTCTCAAATTATATTGCGACACTCCAGAAGTCGTATGGTCTGGGAAGAACTCCGCAGATTCGTCAGGTGATATAGCACGGGCTTTCTCCGTAGTCAAAATTGCTCGATGATCGGTCAGCACAGCAGGTTCCACCAAGGTAGGTAGCACTCTCTTGCAGTGAGTACTATGGACCCAATTCACTCGAACTGCTGTCCTTGTCGCAAGGAGCACCTGCTCTGGGCCTCGCCACTTTGGTACCAAGGTGCTTGATCTTTCAAAGGACTTAATCATCACCTGGTCACCAGGTCAGAGTTCATGGCCTTCACCTGTAAATCTGTCAGGAAGTGCTTCTCGAACCTGTTGATGAATAGAAACCACATTGTCGGATAACTGTGCCAAATAATCATTCATCAGGACACAAGGTACATCATATACAGAATTTGGCTTAGGAACTCCCCAAATGTTTATTGGCCTTCAAAATACTATTTCTTAGGGAGTAAGGCCTATTCGAGAGTGTGGCACTGACCTAATAGACAATAATGCCAACAGTAATGCATCCGGCCAAGTTAAGGATGTGGAAGCCTGTATATTCGCTAACTTCAGCTTCATAGTAGCATTATACCTTTCCACCAACCCTGCTGATTGTGGGTGGAAAACCGCATGGAACTTTTGTTTGATCCCTAATCCTTTCAGGACATACTTAATAACTTCCCCAACAAAATGAGGTCCGTTATCATTCCATAAAAGTCTGCAAACACCAAACCTAGGGAAAAAGTATTTCAAAAGCACCTTCGCCGTGGTAATGGCAGTATTATCCTTTGTGGGGTACGCCTCTATCCATTTACTGAAGCCACATACCACCACTAAGTCATACTTTAAATTGTTGCAGCATTCAAGCTGAATATAATCCATTTGTAGAACTTTGAAAGGTGCAGTTGGTGTAGCAAACCCTCCCGCAGGAGTTTGGGGGTCATTCCGACCCCGGCGGTCCTTCGGCGGGAGCACCGCCAACAGGCTGGCGGTGCCCCGCAGGGCATTCTGACCGCGGCGGTTTGGCCGCGGTCAGAAGAGGAAAACCGGCGGTCTCCCGCCAGTTTTCCGCTGCCCGACGGAATCCTCCATGTCGCCAGGAACAGGATGGCGGTATGGGGTGTCGTGGGGCCCCTGGGCCAATGGCATGGGCACTGCAGGGGCCCCCGTAAGAGGGCCCCACAAAGGATTTCAGTGTCTGCTGTGCAGACACTGAAATCCGCGACGGGTGCAACTGCACCCGTCGCACCTTCCCACTCCGCCGGCTCCATTCAGAGCCGGCTTCCTCGTGGGAAGGGGTTTCCCGCTGGGCTGGCGGGCGGCCTTCCCAGCCCAGCGGGAAAACCAGAATGGCCTCTGCGGTCTTTCGACCGCGGAGCGGCCATTTGGCGGTTCCCGCCAGGCGGAGGCTACCGCTGCCCACCAGCCTCAGAATGAGGCCCATTGTGTCCCTTTTCCAGGATTGTATTGTAAACAGATCAAACAAGACTGTACTACTCTCTTAGCTGTACTGGAAATTTCTGGATGCTCCCAAACTTGCGTAAGCAACTTCGTTATTGTTGAAGCTCCAACATGTGCCAGCCCATGTGCCATGTGAACCATAGGTTGTACAAATGCTATAGGCAATTTCCATTTATCCATCTGCTTATTCCGCCAACAGCCCTCATCATCCAATTCTCCTTCTTCAGACCATTGTTCACGTTCTTTCACAGAAGCAGATTTCTGTATATCTAAAACGTCTTGTCCAGCATTCTGCCAACGTTCAGCTTGTGACTTCACTACATACATAGAAGTAGTACTTCGCTGCATCACAATCTCACGTGCTACGCGGTCCACAAGGGCATTACCTTGCCCTATCTTATTGGTCACTTTCTTGTGTGCAGTACATTTCACAATAGCTAGTTTCTTTGGATATGTCAATGCAGTCAAGAGGTTATGCACTAATTCTCCATGCATTATCTGCATCCCGTGGGATGTGAGAAAGCCTCTCTCCTTCCAAAGCAAACCAAAATCAGGAGCTACTCCAAAAGCATAGCAGCTGTCTGTTCACACATAAGTGTCAAAGCCCAGCTCACCTGAGTCCTTGTTCAGTTCTGATGGAGGTTGAAGACAATCCGACCCCACCCTGAAACTGCTTGTTCCAGCACACTAGTTTTTAAAACAGTGCACTAAGAACAGAAGCTCAAGGGAAGGGGGGAAGTGGATAAAATAAAATAAAGAGACAACAGCGTTCTTGCGTTTCCACTGTAGAAGTGCTGCACAAATCTGCGGCCCTCTCTGACTTCTGTAGAAACTGGTGCCTAATGAAACATAAACAAAGAACAGATAAGTACATCCTATTCCTAACTGGGTTCCTGACTATCCCTTTATTTATTAGAAATTTTCTTCTAAAAGTACCTCTTGGATCCTGGTCTCTAGTTTCCAGGTTTGGAATGTGTTACTGCTCTGGGATGTGCTTTCTATTATTCTAAAGCTTCTAAAACATTAAACAAATCCTATTATCAGAATTACCAATATCAAACATTCATCTTAATATAACTAAAGCCTAAATTGCCAATAGCAGACTCACTTTTCCCATATTTCCAGAATCTTTTATAAAAAAAATACTGTACTTTTACGTCAAAATACAGCATGTAATTTGTGCAAGTCCTTGATTTACTGTTTGCCTTGCTGTTAATGGTTTCCACGGTTCGATTCTTAAAAGTTCCATAAAAAAATGTTTGCTTCACAAAGTTCTGCAAAGTATTCTTGTAACAAAGAGTTTGAATCACAATATTCGTGGAAGGTATCTTGTTTCAAATTGTCTATACACGAATCCAGAAATTGTTGTCAAAGTTCTTTCAGGTAATAAACGTTTTGCACTTACTTGTTGCTGGCAAGAGATACTGATCAGTCTAACCTTATCTTCTTTCTCTTTTGCAGGTTGCTTGTAGGAGAGAGGCTGAGGCAAGGAGGAACCGGAAACCGGAAGAAGGAAGAGCCAGCAGCTGCGCCCATTGAAGCCAATGAAAGTCTGTAGAGAGCAGGAGTGCCAGCGCCGAGGGATCTGTCCTCAGGTAAGCGGGAGGTAGACGAGCACAAGCACTGGGTGAGGCTCGGGGGCTGCCTTTTATAGACAGGGCTGGGTGTGGTCCTCACATGCTGCACATGTTCTTGAAAGGTGTGCAGAGCTGGGTGTGGTTTGAAGAGCTGGGTGTGGTCCTCACATGCTGCACATGTTCTTGAAAGGTGTGCAGAGTTTCAGTTATTATGCAAATGAGTTAAATTAACACATGGCCTAGAGAGGAGTGTTTTAAAGAAGCCTTGGTAAAAGCAAGGCCCAATGTGTAAACAAAACAGCACATTAAACAACATACACAGAAGCCTAGGGGGGGGGGAAGGTGAGATAACAAGAAAGGCTTTCAATAGTAAGTTTAAAAGGGAGCTATTACAGAACCCACTAGTGCAGTGAGAGGGGACATGCTCTTTGCTGTGCACAAACCCTAACAATAAGTTAGTACTAAGCTCACATACTTGTGTCAAAGCTATTAGTTCAGCTGCTTGAGCTGACTTCTGTGGTATACGAGCTGTCTCCACTACCGTGTGTATTGTGGTGATTGCATATGCAGCTGAGGTCGTACCGTCTGGCAACTTCATACAAGACCCATCAACCCACAATTCCCCGTCTACATCTGGAAGGGGCGTATCTTGTAAATCAATACGACCCTTTGTCTGTTCTTCGGTAAGGAATATACAATCATGTGTTTATTGTGACTGAGGCTGAGTCACCGGGTGTGGCAACAAAGTGGCTGGATTTAGTGTTGCACATCTCCTCAGTGTAATGTGAGGAGCCAGCAATGTCAATTCGTATCCTGTCAGACGAGCGCTAGTTAAATGTTGCGTCTTTGTTTGATTCAAAAGAGCATCAACGTCATGGGGTACTAACACTAACAGCTTATGTGACAAAACTATCCCTTCACTCTGACGTATTGACACAGCTGTTGCCGCAACTGAACGAAAACACCCAGGCAACGCTCGAGTGACAGGATCAAGTACTGCTGAAAAATATGCACAGGGACGCTGTTTATCACCATGTGTCTGTACTAAAAATGACAATGAACATCCACCTTTCTCATGTACGTAAAGTGAAAAAGGCTTCGTGTAATCTGGAGTACCTAACTCTGGTGATGAACAAAGGGCTTGTCATAGCTGCCGGAAAGCAGTCTCACATTCATCTGTCCATGGGAGGGGCATTGGAATATCTTTAGTCAAAAGTGGTAGCAAAGGTTTGACAATGTGTGAAAACCATAATACCCATTGCCTACAAAAAGAAGTAAGACCAAGTAATGCACGAACATCTTTCTGAGTAGAGGGTACTGATGTATCAAAAATTGCTTGAATACGATCTGATAAGTGCACGGCCCTACTTAGACAAAAGGTGACCTAAATAGGCTACCTTTGGTCTACAATATTGCAATTTCTTTCGTGACACTTTATGATGGTGTGAAGCAAGAAAAGAAAGTAAGGACAAAGTGCACTTTTCACATTGCTCAGGGGTATCAGCTGCCAACAAAATATCATCAACATATGGTATGAGAGCCCCAACAAAAGAATCAAGTTGTCGTATTAACACTTGACTATAAATACTAGGACTCTCAGTATAGCCTTGAGGAACTCTACAAAATCTAAATGATCATTTATTCAAAGTAAAACCAAACAAATATCGGCTGTCAGGATGAATAGGGATCGAAAAGAAAGCATTCTTCAAGTCTATCACAGAGAACGTAGTTGCTGTCGGGGGGAACCAAAGTAAGAAGTGTCGTGATGTCAGATACCACAGGATATTGTGGTACCACAATCTTATTGAAATCTTGTAAATCAATAATGAATCGGTAAATCCTAGCATCAGTATCCTTTTTCAGAATAGGAAGAATCTGACTGTTACAAATATTATACGGAACTTCCTCAACAACTCCAACTGCAATAAGATCATGCATAATTTGTGTGAGTGCTTCTTCGCCCTCCTGTGAAATTTTGTATTGAGGCAAACGTGGCAATACAGCTCCCTCCTTGACACTAATATGTACCGGTGGAATAATCATTTCTCCCAAATCAGTATCTGAAGTAGCCCACAAAGTACTAGGGAGTGAAGCTAATGCAATATCCTCTTTAACAAGACAAACTCTTTACATCACAGGATGATTATCATTCAAAATAACACGCACCCCTTCAGGAGAGAATCTTATTGTAGCCCTGAAATACTTGAGCATATCAAGACCCACAATATTATATGGTGTATTTGGAGAAAGCAAAAATGGGCATGGAACAGTAAATTTATCAACATGGAATGCTAGTGGTTGTGACAATGGGCTAGGGGAAGGTGTTCCATCGAAACCTATTGATGTAATGGTTAATCCAGACAGGGGAACCCGTGGAATCAATTGTTTAAACAAGACGCTACGAGTAGCTCCTGTATCAACCAGAAACTGATCAGTAGAACCCAAAACATGTGCTGTAATATAGGGACCCCTCTGATCTACTGGAACTTCCACTGATTCCTTACCCCATCCTAGGCAATCCTATGCATAAGCAGAATCTTGGAAATCAGGCTGCATATAGTTAGACATCTGGTATTGGTTCCGTCTATCAAAAGTGTTAAACCCATCCTGCCCTTGTACATTAGCATCAACCCTAGCATGATCATTCGTGCTTCTTCTAGGCCCTAAATATCCTGAGCGATTTCTCATTTGTCCCCGACCACGTGAACACTGCTGAATACGTAGTGCTGGACAATCGGCAGCCCAATGCCCAAATTTCTTACACTACGCACACTGATCAACAGACACATTCGAACGAGTGTAAGAAGAACCATAAGATCCATGTCTACCTCTATCACTACCTCTAAAAGGCGGACCATAAGCTTGAGCCAACATAACCTTCGTCTTTAATTCTTTAATCTTTTTATCCTCGCTACCTTTTGCTTCTAATTCCTGACGTTCATAATACTGAGCCATAGTCAAAAGAGAAACCAGAGTAGAGGTAGTCCATGAACTTTCACTGGCTTTTAGATGACTAGCTATTCCTGGTAACTGATTTGCGACATATTTATCGACAAACAAATGACTGCCCATATCATCTGACGATAACTGGCCACTAAAATCATTAAATGCTTCTTCAAAGCGTGTAAAGAAATCAGACACCGATTCATCTGCCTTTTGCTTACAAGAAGCTAAAACTGTCCAATCTATCTTTTTAGGGGGAATAATTGTTTTTAACTTAACTAATATGGATGCGGGAAGATCTAGAATCAACTGATATGGCTTTTTCCCAGGTTCCCTATCCCCGTCCATCTGTTCTAATTCTTTCCATGATGCCCCAAAAACTACACGATCATCAACTTTACGAACAGTTCTCCACACATCTGGCGGTAATATCAATCCGAAAAATAAATTAATATCAGCCAAAGTCATAGTACAAGAACTAATTGCTCCCTCAACTTCCTCATAAAAGGCGGCTGGATTTTTCCGCGGGTCAGGTAATGCTGTTTTAAGTGCCATTACATCTGCCCTATTCCAAGGAGTATACACCCAATTATAAATAAAATAACCCTTAGCATCAACAGAAGTTTTGTTATCACTTGCACCCAATCCTTTAGGAGGAACATACAAAGGCGCGGCCTCCCGCATTGGTTTCGCGTGAACTATCATAGTCTTATCTGTTCCGAAGAGGGAATCTTGCACCCCGCCAGTCTGAGATGTCCATGCAACTACGTCCACGGCCCTTTTCTCCTCTTTCAAACGGACTGCCACAACACATAATTTCACCAAACGCCTGATTGCATCAGCCACCTGGGAAAAAACTAAAAGACCATCACAAATTTGCTTATGATCAGCTGCTACATCATCAGGCTCTAACTCATCAGAATATTTCTGAAATAGTTCAATAATTTCTGTGCCAAATGCCTCAGTAAAATATAGCTGCTCCTTTCCGTCCACCCTTTCATGTTGTCTAAAAGTTCAGAAGCAGAGACAACGCTACCAATTGTTTTCCAAGCAATAGATCTAAGCTCAGACGCACGGTCAGCAGGCAACATAGAGTGACTGTCTCGTGTCTTCTGTTGCTCCGAACCTCAGCTAACTCATGAGGAGCAGAAGGAACGACATACCGAGGTGGAGGGCGATCTAGTAACAAAAAAGCATTGTGTGGTTTATTAAGGATAGGATAGAGAGGTTGCCTAACAGTGTATTGGCCAGTTACCTGTAATTTACGTTCTTTCTCTTCTAGCTCCTTTAAGTCATTTACTTATTTATTTATTTCTCATTTCCAATGCTTTCACGTATACATTCTTCCGCTGCTCTTCCTCAAGCAAGGCTTGCTCACACTTCACTCGTCCACGCACTTCTTTCTCCCACATTCATACACAGTGAAACATATCTTGCCTAGACCTACACTTACACATACATTGTTCCACATACTCAATCTTTCGCAAATCAAATGACCCATGCATAGGCCAACGTAACTCAGGATCCGCAAGAGTGTATTTATTCCATAATGTGCTGTACATTATAGAAGAAAGACCATGTTTAACATACATATCTCTATTGGGCGTCCCCTCTGGGGGTGGTGGTTGCGATTCTTCCAGTCTCAAATTGGTACCATTTCTAAAGCAACACATTCTACGAAGTGCGCTAAAAACAGGCATGCCAAAAATAGTGCAGAATATGCAATATTATAATCAAAGTAGCACTTAAGGTGCTGTTCAAATCAAAATTCAATTGGAGAAAATGTCTCCTCATTACCTGCCTATATAAATTGCAATTTATATATCAATTCAAAGGACACAAATTGACTAGTCACCCAAAACATGAGAGCCACAGTACGTGGTGCTAAACTTCATTACCAAACAAAGGCATCAAAACCCACAGCAAGTGCCATAAAACGGCTCTTACCAATCACAGGGCGACCAGGTTCCAACTGCCAAGTTCTAAAATCGACCAAATGGTCACTGCATGACGAATGAACAAAAAGGATCTCAGTCGAGGACTGGCGCCATCTGGATGGTCAAATCAGAAAGAAGGGAAAAACGCTGTGGTTGCCAAGACTCGGGTCTCCTCAGGCATTGATCGTCCGCAGCGAGATCCCAATCCTTTGTGGCGACCAATCCGTCGGGCGTCCGAGTCGCCGATGAGTCCCTGTTCGGGCGCCAATTTGTCGAAGTAAGCCTCAGCAAGGCCTACTAGTGCAAGGGTTTCGCCCTTCTATGCACAAAGTCCTCAGACCATATAGGAAGAAGTTGGCACAGAAACTGAAATAAAAGACAAAGTTTATTAAACCTCATGAGGTGGTACTACAGTTCAAACAGCACCCTTCGGTAATGTTTGAAGTAGCACACTGAACTAAGAGAGCATGGTCCTTTTATACCCATGCAGGGGCTAAAAGAAGGTGGTACAATTATAGAAGCAAGACTTACATACATATAAAGTCACATGGAAATGCACAGTCGACAGGTAGGAGGGGCTAACAGTTTTCAAGGACTAACAGCTGCAGACCTTACTGGGCATGTGCAAAAGTGGGAGATACTAAATTTAACTTGTCACTAGACAGATTTTCAAGAGTAGTAAACAGAAAGGTAGGACAGAGCACATGGCGAGCACATGGCAGAGAAAATGGCTGCCATGAATACAAAATGGATTCCGCGAAATGCTCACAATAGTTGCTAAATACAAGATTTCTTCTGCTAATGCTTAATCTAATTGCTACTAAACTACAATAGAGGTGCCTGCTAAAGCAGGAAGTGATTCCATCACTCCACTGGAGATTAATTCGGTTCTTCTGGTGCATGCTAAAGGCAGGTAGTCCTCAGAGGATGCACGACCTGGAAACTGTTACAGTTGCTGGCAGGAGCTTAAGTTACAGTGTTGCAGAAGTCGGCTTTGCTTCTTTGAAGCAGTTTGTAGAGTTCCTGGAGGGTTCAGCTATGGTTCCGTTGGTAGAAAATGAAGTAAAGGATGCAGAGGATTCCTGCTGGAGTCTTGCAATGTGAATCTGAAGAAACACCCAGAGGAGAGACCCTAAATAGCCCTGAGAGAGGGATTGGACTTCTAACTAGGTAAGCACCTATCCAGAGGGGTCTCTGATGTCACCTGCTGGCACTAGTCACTCAGATGCTCTCAGAGTGCCCCACCACCTTGGAATCCAATATGGCAAAACCCAGGGACACTCTGGAGGATCTCTGGGCACCACCCCTGGGATGGTGATGGACAGGGAAATGGTCACGCCCCCATCCAGTTTTATGCCAGAGCAGGTACTGGGGGTCCCGGAACTGGTGTAGACATTATTATGCAAGGGGGGCACCATCTGTGCCCTCCAAAGCATTTCCAGAGGCTCTGGAAGGCTACCCCTCCCATGCCTGTAACACCTATTTCCAAAGAGGGAGGGCACAACACCCCTCCCCCAAAGGAAATCCTTTGTTTTACCTTCCTGAGCTTGAGCTTCTCAAGCAACAGGAGGGCAGAAACCTGTCTGTGTGGTGGCAGCAGCTGGATCTGCCTGGAAAATCTCAGAAGGCTGGTATGGCAGTCTATGGTGAAGAACCCAGAGTGCATGGAATTGTGCAACCAATACTGGAATCAGTATTGGGGTACATTTCCGAGTTGTTAAACACCTTACATGGCCATATTCAGGCTTACCTTTGTGAAGCTGGACATAGGTATTGGCCTATGTCCAGGGCATGTGTAAAATGGCGTCCCCGCACTCACGAAGTACCGGAACATGGGCCTGGATGATGTGGGGGCACCTCTGCTAGTGCAGGGGTGCCCTCACACACAGGTACTGAGCACCCAGCCTTCAGGGTTGAAAAACCAGATGTAATGGTGACTCATAAGGGACCTGGTGCAGTAAAAAGGTCTGTGAAATATTTCACACAGGCTGCAATGTAGCCCAAAGGGATCCCTCGGAACCCCAATACCCTGGGTACCTAGGTACCATATACTAGGGACTTATAAGGGGAGACCAGTGTGCCAATTTGGAGAGAAACACTGGGTTACCAGTATGTAGGGACAAATTTGGAACCAGAGAGAGCATGAGCACTGGAGTCCTGGTTATCAGGACTCCAGTGACACAGTCAAGCATGCTGACAAAAACAGTTAAACACACTGACAAATAGGCTACAAACTATAAGCACTTGTGTCCTGACTAGCAGGATCCCAGTGACACAGCCAACATACACTGACAAACAAGCCAAAATGGGGGTAACCGTGCTAGAAATAGTCTACTTTCTCACACCTAGGACATAATCAAGAACATTCTGTTTGGACTCTTTGAGAGGCTTCTCCCAAGACTCTGTCACCAAATACAATGTGCCTCTTACTGGGGGACCAAACAGTAACTCAAAGGGGCCTCCCTGTCAGCACACAGCAGGCATGAAAGGAGAACATCCCATCTCAACCTGAGTTTGTGAGAAATAACCCATGATCATGCCCTTCTAGGTCTTCTTAAATCTAATTACAAGACCATTGGTCAAGGGATGATATGGAGTGGTGAACGTGTAAGTAACACATCATTCATCCAACATTGCTTTCAGAAAGGCAGACATAACGTTTGTGCCCCTATCTGAGACCGCCTCCTTGGGAAAACCCACTCTGGTAAATACACCCAGTAGGGCCCTAGCCACTTTGGGAGCTGATACTGTCCTGAGGGATATTGCCTCTGGATACCTGGTGGCATGGTCTACTACCACTAAAATGTATCTCTGGCCTGAGGCAGTTGGTGGGTCTAGGAGACCAACAATATCAATCCCCAACCTCTCAAAGTATATTCCAACCATTGGCATTGATTTTGACGGGGCCTTTGGCTTGACCCCTGTCTTGCCACTGGCCTGACAGGTGACAGAGGAACTACAATGCGCCTTTACTTTTTCGGACATGTGGAACCAATAAAAATGGTTGACCAGCCTATACCAGGTCTTGGTCTGCCCCAATTGTCCTGCCAAGGGAATGTCATGGCTTAAGGTGAGGAGGAATTCCCTGTCCTTCTGAGGGACCACCACTCCCCTGGTTCCCCTGGTTTGGGGTCCCTTGCCTCAGTATAGAGGTCTCCATCCTCCCAATAAACCTTGTGGGGTCCACTGATATCCCCCTGCTATTGCCTGGAGGCAGTCTGCCTCAGGCTAACAAGAGTGGGATACTCATTTTGCCCCTGGTACAACTCTTCTCTGGTATGTACACCAGCCCCTTGTAATCCTGCCAAGTCAGGCAGGGCTTGTAGAGATGGAGGCCCTCCCTCAGAGGTCAGATCCCCCCCTCTGGATTGGATTCTTCCTGCCCCTCTGAAACTACTGGGCCCTTCCTCTTACTTCTGGAGGCGTGGCTCATTGTTCCAGGGTGCAGGTGTCCAGCACTTCCCTGTTGTGCAGCCTGTGACCTGGCCATAGCACATGCCTACTCAGGGAGGCTCAGCATTTGTGCATGGACCCTCCTTTGCACCTCTGACCATTCAGATGTTTCCAGATCATTTCCAAGAAGACACTCTACTGGGAGGGCAGGAGCTACAACTACCTTTTTAGGGTCAGTCACATCTCACCATTCCAAGCTTAGATGGCCATGGATGGAGCTTGGTTCTGCTGTCTGCATAAGTCACATGGTGGAATACATCAGGTAGGATCTGCTCTTGACAAATCAGTTTTGCTGTGACCATGTTCACACTGGCTCCTGTATCCCTCAGAGCCTCTACCTCAGTCACATTGACTTTCGGCTTCTGCTTGTACTTCTCCATGCTTGAAGGTAAGGTGGCCAGGGTGCAAAGTCCACCCCTCCCACGTAGACTAATGTGACCTCTGTGTACCCTGAACGCATCCTTAGGTCAGCTTCTACCCCCACCCCTTCATTAGCAATCCCATGGGACTGTCCACCTTTGGAGGGTTTCCTGGAGCAGACAGCATATCCTCTTTTGTGCCCAGGCTGATCGCACTCGAAACACTTCCCAACCTTGGCAAGTTGCTAGAACTTTCCTGCCTTAACAGGGTCATAATGCCTCCCCTGATTCCCCCTCCCCTTGGAAGTGGCATGGCTCAGACCCTCCCAATCCAGGTTTTGGGGACTTTTGTGAGGACTCTTTTGGCGTTTCATCTTTCTTCCATTCCCCAGGGAAGAATCCTGTCCTTCTTTCTTCTGATCACCCCCTGGGGGTTTATTATTAACTCTGGTTCTTAACCATTCATCTGCGGCCTCCCCAGGGTTTGGACAACTTAGAATCTACCAGATACTGGCGTAACTTCTTTGAGACACAATTAGTCAGAATGTGCTCCTTCACAATCAAATTGTATGGCCCCTCATAGATACCTACCTTGCTACCCTGTATCCAGCCCTCTAGTCCCTTGACTGAGATGTCCACAGAGTCAAACCAGGTCTGGGCATTGTACATTTGGGTGTTCATGAACTTTATCCTCTACTGTTCTGGGGTGAGACCAAACTTCTGGGTGAGGTACTTCTTCATGTTTCAATAGGAGTCTGTCTAGGGTCAGGAGTCAATCCCAACCAGATATTGGGATCAACTCCCATAGGAGTGAACACCAATACTGAGGCTTAACCCTCCTCGTCTTGATAGCCCTCTCAAAGGCTGTCAGCCACTTGTTATGTCATCCACCTCTTTATAAGCAGTAATAACCCCCTTGGGTAGTCTAGGAAAAAAAACAACCATGCCTGGACATCTCAAAGTCTTCTTCACTGCTACCATCTCTCTGTTCTTCTTTAGCCCATTTTCTTTTCTCCAGGGCCAACTTATCTGCCTCTAGTGCTATATAGGCCAGCTGGGCCTCATGATCTCTCTTTCTGGGGGACAGGTTGGCTCCTTCTGAAGTAACCCCCTTCTTCCTCTATCAGCTCTAGGCAGGGCCCTGGTGACTGTGTGGAGAGATGACCCCCCTTTCCTCCCCATCACTGAGGTGAGAACTGGCATCACCCTCTCACCTCCCACTGGGCTTTCCTCTGTGCCTACCTCCAAGGCTGTCAGAGATTTAATCAGCTCATTCTTCCTAATATTATTAGCTGCTGGCAATCCCCTCCTAGCACAAAAATCCCTAAGCTGAACTACAGTGAGTGTGGGTAGGGTAGACAGATAAAGCTCAATGGTATCTCTTAAGTTTGTTTCGTGTCATACAAAAAAAAACTTTTTTGCAAAAAAGACTGTCGCCCTCATGATATTGGCGGTAAATGCCGCCACAGTGACTGCCACAACATACCGCCGCAGAGGCTAACATCCGTCTGTCAGATTATGACACACACTTACAAAACAGACTGAAACCAGCCACAACTACAGATCCGCCAGTCCCAACAAACGTGATAAACTGTCAGAAGTACCACCCATACCGTTACGCCACCTAAGCAACGCCCTTCAAATAATGACCCACGAATCACCACAGTGGACATTCAACGGCGGTAAACCGTTGGCGGTGTGCACCGCCAACGTCGGGAATGGCTACCCAAATACAAAACAAGACAAGATTGGCCAGAAGAAAAAAAATAAACCTTTCACAATTACACCCACCCACCAACAGCACTATAAAACACACCCCACAACACCCACAAACCTTTGCAAACATGAGAAGACTGCCACAACTTGCAATGCCAATCCCAGAGACAAATGCACACACACCACATCTAACCATTTATCTCTCACGCACCACACACCACACACTCATACACATCACACACCACCTTCTGCACGACACATACACCACACAACACCCATGTACCCACAAAGGCATCCCCCCTTCATTGATGCAGAGTTGCAGGTCATGGTGGAGGAAATAGTCAGGTTAGAGCCACAGCTGTTTGGAGCACAGGTACATCAGATCTCCGTTGCCAGGAAGATGGAACTATGGCGTAGAATCATGGAAAGGGTGAACGCCGCGGGACAACATTCACGCACAAGGGACGACATGAGGAAGAGGTGGAACGACCTATGGGGGAAGGTGCGTTCCATTGCAGCAAGACACCAGCTCGCCATCAGGAGGACTGGCGGTGGACCCCCAACTCCCCCCCAACAACTGACAGCATAGGAGGAGCAAGTATTGGCAGTACTGCATCCTGAGGAACTCACTAGAGTAGCCGGAGGACTGGACACTGGTGAGTCACCATTTACAATCTATCACCCCCCCCATACCTGCATGCCATCTCACCCCTTTCCCTGGCTCCCTTCACCCCACTCTATCCCACACAGTGCCCCACCCCAATTACCACACCAAAATGTCAACCCCTGAATGCCAAACACACTGCAAGCACACCCCTTCCAGCTCTGCATGCACACCCAACACCAATGAATGCACAGCATGGAGAACTGCCAATCTCACAATATATCACCACACACTAACAAAGGTGGGAGGAAAACACCAATATCATTGGGAAAGCTAGGAATGCAGAATATGTCACAGACAAGTACCCTAACACATCACTCACATCCCCACAGGTGCCCCAGCCAATGTTAGTGGCAAGGAGGTGTTGAAGTAAGCCTCAGCAAGGCCTACTAGTGCAAGGGGTTCACCCTTCTCTGCACAAAGTCCTCAGACCATATAGGAAGAAGTTGGCACAGAAACTGAAATAAAAGACAAAGTTTATTAAACCTCATGAGGTGGTACTACAGTTCAAACAGCACCCTTTGGTAATGTTTGAAGTAGCACACTGAACTGAGAGAGGATGGTCCTTTTATACCCACGCAGGGGCTAAAAGGAGGTGGTACAATTATAGAAGCAAGACTTCTATACATATAAGGTCATGTGGAAATGCACAGTCGACAGGTAGGAGGGGCTAACAGTTTTCAAGGACTAACAGCTGCAGACCTTACTGGGCATGTGCGAAAGTGGGAGATGCTAAATATAACTTGTCACTCGCCAGATTTTCAAGAGTAGTTAACAGAAAGGTAGGACAGAGCACATGGTGAACACATGGCAGCATGTGGCAGAGAAAATGGCTGCCATGAATACAAAATGGATTCCGCGAAATGTTCACAATAGTTGCTAAATACAAGATGTCTTCTGCTAATGCTTAATCTAATTGCTGCTAAACTACAACAGACAACCCTTTCAGCATTAGCTGAAGACATTCGTCTTTCTGGGATAATCTAAATATTCATCTTGTATATTTATGCTCATCATTTCAGCTATTTCCTTATCTAACACATGTTGTGCTTTCATTTCTGTAATATTTCTTTTGGTAGGCACACAAGCAGTAATACACATGGAGCAGAACATTGGACCACACTGAATACAGATACAGCATGTGAAAAATATTGCAATCATTACACACAGGATAGTCAGTAGTTTCCAGACCCAAGCGGAAACAAGAGCCCAAAATCATCCAGAAAAAGTCCAAGTACCAGTCTCTGTGTGGATTTCTGCAGCAATTTTATGCAATTTAGATATTGCATCATATACTGAAGGTGAGTGATCTGGAATAAAAACGCAGCAACTACTACAGATGATGCGACATGCACCACCTCGATCAGCTAATATCACATCTAGTACCATACGATTTTGGAGCACTACAATCCTCGCATCTTTGGAGCTCCTCTGTAATATTCCCAACCCTAGTCAATCGTCTCACTTTCCTACTGTTTAACGCAGCACCCACAAAGGAAAACAACCCTAAATTAAAATCAACATATTGTTGCAGGCTAATGTCCATTTGGTCTACCACATTTGTACTTATTGTCCTTTTATATCTATTTTTAATGATGTCATTGAACAGTTTAAAATCTTGGTGATATGATGCAGGGGCCAAAAACACAGGGGGTAATAGAAAAGATACATAACACACACCTGACCACCCATCAGGTAGTTGGTAATATCCATAGTTACCACAAATAAAATGTGTATTTTGTGAAGCTGTAAAACTACTATTATTTACACCCTCAATAGTTAAAATCAAGGTACAATCGCTTATCCCTACTTGAATTCGCCCAATGCTACGTATACATAAATCTGCTTTAGTTTTTGTGACAGAAATCACAAATTGTTCTTTCTTGTCAGAGTCTCTTATATATGTGAAGACATATGGGGGGTCATTACAACCCTGGCGGACGGTGTTAAAGCGGCGGAAAGACCGCCAACAGGCTGGCGGTCTTTTTTTGAGGATTATGACCATGGCGGTAAGGTCATCCGCCGCTTCTCCGTTCCGCCCGCCAGGGCGGAGACGACAGCTGGGCTGGAGACCTGGGTCTCCAGCCCAGCAGCCGTGACAATACCGCTGCCGGTATTTTGACCCGGCTTACCGCCGTGGATTTCCAGCGGTAGGAACCGCCATGAAATCCATGGCGGTAAGCACTATCAGTGCCAGGGAATTAATTTCCTGGCATTGATAGGGGTCTTCCCCACCCCCCACCCCGACTCCCTCCCCTACACCCCCCACCACTCCTGCCACCCCACAAAGGTGGCAGGACCCCCCTCCCCACCCCGACCCCCGACATTACCTTACACATACACACCCGACACGCACGCAGGAACCACCAACACACATACATGCACACACATCGACATACATGCCAACATCCACACACACAGTCAGACACGTACACCCACATTCAAACATACACGCGCACATCCATACAGACATACCTACCGACATACACGCACTCATTCCCAAAACACGCAACACCCCCGCAAGCATACACGCACTCACACACCCCCTCTACATACACCCACGCACACCCCCATGCACCCACACAACACACAACCCCCCCACCCCCCTCCCCTAACGGACGATCGACTTACCTGTTCCGTTATGAGTATGATGCAACATCTGAATGAAAGTATTATTGAAGTACGATTGACAGTGCTTCTGCTCATGATAGGGAAGCGTAAAGTAATAGTGAACCTCTGGTACTGGAGTAGTGGCAACAAAAAACTCACTAGCAGGAGCCTTCTTTTCAACATACCAGGTGATTATTGCTATAACCACCAAAACAACAACAAACCCCATAGTACTAATGATCAGTATGTTATTCATTTTAGCAACAGTGATAATCGAACCTTTCAGAAATTAATTAAAAACAATCGTTGGAGCTCTTATCCCTGGGCAGCCGCTGATTTCTTCACCACGGGCCAAGACGGGTGTCACTTCTCTAATGCATGGCTGATCCCCCCCCTTGCCACATTGGCTCTCCGTTTCACTAACCCAGGGCGGTAGCTCAACCAGTTTTTTTTTTTTTTAAATCAGATTTTTTCTTCGGTCTTAAATTATTTTGCAACACTCCAGAAGCCGTATGGTCTGGGAAAAACTCCATAGATTCGTCAGGTGATATAGCACGGCCTTTCTCCGTAGTCAAAATCTCTCGATGATCGGTCAGCACAGCAGGTTCCACAAAGGTAGGTAGCACTCTCTTGCAGTGAGTACTGTGGACCCAATTCTTTCGGTTCGTCACTCGAACTGCTGTCCTTGTCGCAAGGAGCACCTGTTCTGGGACTCGCCACCTTGGTTCCAAGTTGCTTGATCTTTCAAAGGACTTAATCATCACCTGGTCACCAGGACGGAGTTCATGGCCTTCACCTGTAGATCTGTCAGGAAGTGCTTCTCGAACCTGTTGATGAATAGAAACCAAATTGTCAGTTAACTCTGCCAAATAATCATTAATCAGGACACAAGGTGCATCATATACAGAATTTGGCTTAGGAACTCCCCAAATGTTCATTGGCCTTCCAAACACCACTTCATATGGACTAAGGCCAATTCGAGAGTGTGGCACTGACCTAATAGACAATAATGCCAATGGTAATGCATCCGGCCAAGTTAAGGATGTGGAAGCCTGTATCTTCGCTAACTTCAGCTTCAAAGTAGCATTATACCTTTCCACCAACCCTGCTGATTGTGGGTGGAAAAGCGCATGGAACTTCTGCTTGATCCCTAATCCTTTCAGGACATACTTAATAACTTCCCCAACAAAATGAGGTCCGTTATCATTCCATAAAAGTCTGCAAACACCAAACCTAGGGAAAAATTATTTCAAAAGCACCTTCGCTGTGGTAATGGCAGTATTATCCTTTGTCGGGTATGCCTCTATCCATTTACTGAAGGCACATACCACCACCAAGACATACTTTAAATTGTTGCAGCGTTCAAGCTGAATATAATCCATTTGTAGAACTTCAAAAGGTGCAGTTGGTGTAGCAAACCCTCCCGCAGGAGTACGTGTCCCTTTTCCAGGATTGTATTGAAAACAGATCAAACCAGACTGTACTACTCTCTTAGCTGTACTGGAAATTTCTGCATGCTCCCAAACTTGCCTAAGCAATTTCGTTATTGTTGAAGCTCCAACATGTGCCAGCCCATGTGCCATCTGAACCATAGGTTGTACAAAAGCTATAGGCAATTTCCATTTATCCATCTGCTTATTCTGCCAACGGCCCTCATCATCCAATTCTCCTTCTTCAGACCATTGCTCACGTTCTTTCACAGAAGCAGATTTCTGTATATCTAATACGTCTTGTCTAGCATTGTGCCAACGTTCAGCTTGTGACTTCACTACATACATAGAAGTAGTACTTTGTTGCATCGCAGTCTCACGTGCTACGCGGTCCGCAAGAGCATTACCTTGCCCTATCTTATCGGTCACTTTCTTATGTGCACTACATTTCACAATAGCTAGTTTCTTTGGATATGTCAATGCAGTCAAGAGGTTATGCACTAATTCTCCATGCATTATCTGCATCCCGTGGGATGTGAGAAAGCCTCTCTCCTTCCAAAGCAAACCAAAATCATGAGCCACTCCAAAAGCAGAGCGGCTGTCTGTATAAATGTTCACGCATAAGTCAGTACTATGCTCACATGCTTGTGTCAAAGCTATTAGTTCAGCTGCTTGAGCTGACTTCTGTGGTATACGAGCTGTCTCTACTACTGTGTGTATTGTGGTGATTGCATATGCAGCTGAGATCGTACCATCTGGCAACTTCAAACAAGACCCATCAACCCACAATTCCCCATCTACATCTGGAAGGGGCGTATCTTGTAAATCAATACGACCCTTTGTCTGTTCTTCGGTAAGGAATATACAATCATGTGTTTCTTGTGACTGAGGCTGAGTCACCGGATATGGCAACAAAGTGGCTGGATTTAGTGTTGCACATCTCTTCAGTGTAATGTGAGGAGCCAGCAATGTCAAATCATATCCTGTCATGCGAACGCTAGTTAAATGTTGTGTCTTTGTTTGATTTAAAAGAGCAGCAACCGCATGGGGTACTAACACCAACAGCTTATGTGACAAAACTATCCCTTCACTCTGACGTATTGACACAGCTGTTGCGGCAACTGAACGAAAACGCCCAGGCAAAGCTCGAGCGACAGGGTCAAGTACTGCTGAAAAATATGCACAGGGACGCTGCTTATCGCCATGTGTCTGTACTAAAACTGACAATACACATCCATCTTTCTCATGTACGTAAAGTGCAAAAGGCTTCATGTAATTTAGAGTACCTAACACTGGTGCTGAACAAAGGGCTTGTCGGAGCTGCCGGAAAGCAGTCTCACATTCATCTGTCCTTGGGAGGGGCATTGGAGTATCTTTAGTCAAAAGTGCTAGCAAAGGTTTGACAATGTGTGAAAACCCTAATATCCATTGCCTACAAAAAGAAGTAAGACTAAGGAATGCACAAACATCTTTCTGAGTAGAGGGTACTGGTGTGTCTAAAATTGCTTGAATACGATCTGATGTAAGTGCACGGCCCTCCTTAGACAAAAGGTGACCTAAATAGGTTACCTTTGGTCTACAATATTGCAATTTCTTTCGTGACACTTTATGATGGTGTGAAGCAAGAAAAGAAAGTGAGAAGAAAGTGCACTTTTCACATTGCTCAGGGGTATCAGCTGCCAACAAAATATAATCTACATATTGTATGAAAGCCACACCTTCAGGCAAAACAAAAGAATCAAGTTGTCATTTTAACGCTTGACTATAAATACTTGGACTCTCAGTATAGCCTTGAGGAACTCTGCAAAATCTACATGATCGTTTATTCAAAGTAAAAACAAACAAATTACGGCTGTCAGGATGAATAGGGATCAAAAAGAAAGCATTATTCAAGTCTATCACAGAGAACGTAGTTGCTGTCGGGGGAACCAAAGTAAGAAGTGTTGTGATGTCAGATACCACAGGATATTGTGGTATCACAATCTTATTGGCTTCTTGTAAATCAATAATGAATCGGTAAAATTAAGTATCAGTATCCTTTTTCAGAATAGGAAGAATTGGACTGTTACAAACGTTATACAGAACTTCCTCAACAACTCCAACTGCAATAAGATCATGCACAATTCGTGAGAGTGCTTCTTCGCCCTCCTGTGAAATTTTGTATTGAGGCAAACGTCGCAATACAGCTCCCTCCTTGACACTAATATGTACCGGTGGAATAATCATTTGTCCCACATCAGTATCTGAAGTAGCCCACAAAGTACTAGGGAGTGAAGCTAATGCAATATCCTCTTTAACAAGACAAACTCTTTCTATCACAGGATGATTATCATTCAAAATAACACGCACCCCTTCAGGAGAGCATCGTACTGTAGCCCTGAAATACTTGAGCATATCAAGACCCACAATATTATATGGTGTATTTGGAGAAAACAAAAATGGACATGGAGTAGTAAATTTATCAACATGGAATGCAAGTGGTTGTGACAATGGGCTAGGAGAAGGTGTTCCATCGAAACCTATCGATGTAATGGTTAAGCCAGACAGGGGAGCCCTTGGAATCAATTGTTTAGACAAGGCGCTACGAGTAGCTCCTGTATCAACCAGAAACTGATCAGTAGAACCCAAAACATGCACTGTAACATGGGGACCCATCTGATCTACTGGAACTTCAACTGATTCCTTACCCCATCCTACGCAATCCTATGCATAAGCAGAATCGTGGAAATCAGGCTGCACATAGTTAGACATCTGATATTGGTTGCCTCTATCAAAAGTGTTAAACCCATCCTGCCCTCGTACATTAGCATCAACCCTAGCATGATCATTTGTGCTTCTTCTAGGCCCTGAATATCCTGAGCGATTTCTCATTTGTCCCCGACCACGTGAACACTGCTGAATACGTAGTGCTGGACAATTGGCAGCCCAATGCCCAAATTTCTTACAATACGCACACTGATCAACAGACAAATTCAAACGAGTGTAAGAAGAACCATAAGATCCACGTCCACCTCCATCACTACCTCTAAAAGGTGGACCATAAGCTTGAACCAACATAACCTTCGTCTTTAATTCTTTAATCTTTTTATTCTCGCTACCTTTTGCTTCTAATTCCTGATGTTCATAATACTGAGCCATAGTCAAAAGAGAAACCAGAGTAGAGGTTGTCTATGAACTTTCACTAGCTTTTAGGAGACTAGCTATTCCTGTAACAGATTTGCGACATATTTATCGACAAACAAATGTCTGCCCGTATCATCTGACAATAACTGGCCACTAAAATCATGAAATGCTTCTTCAAAGCGTGTAAAGAAATCAGAGATGATTCATCTGCCTTTTGCTTACAAGACGCTAAAACAGTCCAATCTATCTTTTTAGGGGGAATAATCGTTTTTAACTTAACTACTATGGATGCGGGAATATCTAGAATCAACTGATATGGCTTTTTCCCAGGTTCCCTACCCCGTCCATCTGTTCTAATTCTTTCCATGACACTCCAAAAACTACACGATCATCAATTTTACGAACAGTTCTCCACATATCTGGCAGTAATATCAATCCGAAAAATAAATCAATGACAGCCAAAGTCATAGTACAAGAACTAATTGCTCCCTCAACTTCCTCATAAAAGGCGGCTGGATTTTTCCGCGGGTCAGGTAATGCTGTTTTAAGTGCAATTACATCTTCCCTATTCCAAGGAGTATACACCCAATTATAAATAAAATAACCCTTAGCATCAACAGAAGTTTTATTATCACTTGTACCCAATTCTTTAGGAGGAACATACAAAGGCGTGGCCTCCCGCATTGGTTTCGCATGAACTATTATAGTCTTATCTGCTCCGAAGATGGAAGCTTGCACCCCGCCGGTCTGAGATGTCCGTGCAACTACGTCCACAGCCCTTTTCTCCTCTTGCAAATGGACTGCCACAACACATAATTTCACCAAACGCCTGATTGCATCAGCCACCTGGGAGAAAACAAAAAGACCATCACTCATTTGCTTATGATGAGCTGCTACATCATCGGGCTCTAACTCATCAGAATATTTATGATATAGTTCAATAACTTCTGTGCCAAATGCCTCAGTAAAATAAAGCTGCTCCTTTTCCGTCCACCCTTTCATGTTGTCTAAAAGTTCAGAAGCAGAGACAACACTACGAATTGTTTTACGATCTAAGCTCAGACGCACGGTCAGCAGGCAACATAGAGCGACTGTCTCGTATCTTCTGTTGCTCCGAACCAGAGGTCTTAGCTAACTCATGAGGGGCAGAAGGAATGACATATGGAGGTGGAGGGTGATCTAGTAACAAAAAATCATTGTGTGGTTTATTAAGGATAGGATAGAGAGGTTGCCTAATGGTGTATTGGCCAGTTACCTGTAATTTACGTTCTTTCTCTTCTAGCTCCTTTAAGTCATTTATTTATTTCTTTCTCATTTCCAATGCTTTCACATATACATTCTTTCGCTGCTCTTTCTCAAGCAAGGCTTGCTCTCGCTTCACTCGTCCACACACTTCTTTCTCCCACATTCGTACACAGTCAAACATATCTTGCCTAGACTTTCACTTACACATACATTGTGCCACATACCCAATCTTTCGCAAATCAAATGACCCATGCATAGGCCAACGTAACTCAGGATCCGCAAGAGTGTATTTATTCCATAATGTGCTGTACATTATAGAAGAAAGACAATGTTTAACATACATACCTCTAGTGGGCCTCCCCTCTGGGGTGCCAGTTGCGATTCTTCCAGTCTCAAATTGGTACCATTACAAAAGCAACACATCCTACGAAGTGCGCTAAAACAGGCATGCAAAAAATAGTGCAGAATATGCAATATCATAATCAAAGTAGCACTTAAGGTGCCATTCAAATCGAAATTAAATTGGAGAAAATTCTCCTCATTACCTGCCTATATAAATTGCAATTTATATATCAATTCAAAGGACACAAATTGACTAGTCACCCAAAACACGAGAGCCACAGTAAGTAGTGCTAAACTTCACTACCAAACAAAGGCATCAAAACCCACAGCAAGTGCCGTAAAACGGCTCTTACCAATCACAGGGTGTCCAGGTTCCAACTGCCAAGTTCTAAAATCGACCAAATGGTCACTGCATGACGAATGAACAAAAAGGATCTCAGTTGAGGACCGGCGCCACCTGGATGGTCAAATCAGAAAAAAGGGAAAACACTGTGGTTGCCAAGACTCGGGTCTCCTCAGGCATTGATCGTCCGCAGCGAGATCCCAATCCTTCGTCGCGACCAATCCGGTGGGCGTCCAAGTCGGCGATGAGTCCCTGTTCGGGCGCCAATTTGTTGAAGTAAGCTTCAGCCATTCCTACTAGTGCAAGGGGTTCACCCTTCTCTGCACAAAGTCCTCCGACCATATAGGAAGAAGTTGGCACAGAAACTGAAATAAAAGACAAAGTTTAATAAACCTCATGAGGTGGTACTACAGTTCAAACAGCACCCTTCGGTAATGTTTAAAGTAGCGCACTGAACTGAGAGAGCATGGTCCTTTTATACCCATGCAGGGGCTAAAAGGAGGTGGTACAATTATAGAAGCAAGACTTCTATACATATAAGGTCATGTGGAAATGCACAGTCGACAGGTAGGAGGGGCTAACAGTTTTCAAGGACTAACAGCTGCAGACCTTACTGGGCATGTGCGAAAGTGGGAGATGCTAAATATAATTTGTCACTAGGCAGATTTTCAAGAGTAGTTAACAGAAAGGTAGGACAGAGCACATGGTGAGCACATGGCAGCATGTGGCAGAGAAAATGGCTGCCATGAATACAAAATGGATTCCGCGAAATGTTCACAATAGTTGCTAAATACAAGATGTCTTCTACTAATGCTTAATCTAATCGCTGCTAAACTACAACAGAGGTACCACAGCTACCCAGTCGAACCAGAAGATGCCCCCAGTGATGACAGCAACTCAGGAGCTCTGGATCTGAATGAACTCCCTAGCCCATCTGGGACCACTAGTCAGTCGGCTATCCCATCCCACAACCAGTCCATGACAGAGCCCCCCTCCTCTGAATCTAACACCACAAGAGACAGCCAATGCCCCCAGTCCTCTGTCCCCAGGGCACGTCAATCAGTAGTGTGCCCACCTGTACAGGGACCTGAGTCCATACCGCAGGCAAGACAATGAGGGTCCTAGTGTCAGTGGGAGTGGGCACACCGTTCAGGGGACTCAGGCACAGGGGGTCAGGGACAGTCAGTGGGCAGCTGTGCACCAGGGGGAGGAGAGGCCCAGGGAACACACTACCCAGGTAGCACTCACAAATGTCCTGGGGCATACCTACAGTCCCAGGATAGGAAGGATCAGGTGCTCAACATCATGCAGGAGAACCAGCGGGTGAAGGGGGAACACACCAGGAGGCCATGCAACAATTACAGGCCTTGAATACCACCATGGCCTCCATTGCAGGGATGCTGGATGACATGGCCAACATCATGCTCGAGTACACAGCACACCAGTGGGTCCCTACCACTACCTAGTGTGCTGACCAGTCCTCCACATCTGCCAGAGCTAGTGGACAGGAGGCCCAGCCACAGGACAAACAGGCCACCAGCACCCCTCCCCCTGCAGAAGGTCAACCACCACGCAACCGTTCCCTGTGAACCAGACAGACACCAGACAGAGTTGCCAAGACTAAGAACACCGCCAGGAAATGAGACCCTCCAGAACGTTCCCTTCTGTTTCACTGTGTCACCATGTCCACTTTGAACTGTTATTGCTCCTCTTCTTATGGTGCTTTGGACACTGGACCTGTGCTACAAACAGACTGGCCCACTTCACTGGACTTTTCCCAACCATCTCCCCACCCCATTGCACTTTGCATTATATACCAAATTTGTAAATAAAAACCCTTCAACACAACTTTAATAATATTGCTTTATCTGAAGGAAATGTACAATGTATTCAACAGTATTGAACTGCATGATCCTGTGCAAATGTCCTGTAATGTGTTCATCCATCCTACATATGTGTCTCAGCAGTCTGTACACATTGTGGCATTATACTGTTGTAACCACACTCACATTTGCAATAAGGGAAGGCATAGGTGACAGTCAGGTGGGATGCAAAGGTATTTACTGGCATTATGCTGCAGCCACACAGCACAACACTGAAATGGAGAAATGTTTAGTTCAACAGTCTTATTTGAGTGTCATTGGAAGTACTGCTGGATCATATGTGTCCTTTTGTCCACATCTTCCTCCTCTTCCTCCTCCTCACTGTCCTCAGTCTCCACTGCTGCCACAGCTGCATTGTCACTGCCTCCTCTTGCAGAAAGGGCACATGACGTCTGAGGGCCAAATTGTGCAACATGGAGCACACAACAGAACTCCTGCAGACCTTCTCAGTAGAGTAGCATAGGGATCCACCTGACAGATGGAGGCACCTAAACCTGGCCTTTGGGAGACCGAAGGTCCTTTCAACAATCCTCCTGGTATGAGCATCATTTTACCTATTCTCTGCCCCTGTTCTCAGATTCCCAACAGAGGTCAAGAGCCAGGGCAGCTTTGGATAGCCAGAGTCACCTGGAAGAAGTGAGGGACGCACATATGCCTTGCACAATGGCATGGGGTATCACTACTGTAAGCGTGCACTCACATACATTTGGTGGGGACTCAGGCTCACCTATAAGCTGCACTCTGTGCCTCTGCAGTCGTGCCATCAGCTATGAGACAATGCTGTTCCTCAGAACAAAGGCATCATGCACAACCCAGGATACTTGGCAGTGACGTGTGAGATATACTGGTCAGCAAGGCACACCATCTGGACATTGAGTGAGTGGAAACTCTCTGATGGCAGCCAGTGTCCCTGTTTCTTCCGTCCCACCTCCAACTACCACTTCCCAGTCCCAGTCTCCTCTCCCCAAACAAATCTCATGCACACATTCTGACAAGCATGCACCCAAAACAACAGACAAGACTTGCATAGACAAAAACAGGCATCACACTTCAGTCAACAAGCACACACACATCCAACACACAGATGCACACACAACATCAGCCACTGCCTCCACTGTCTCCCCTCCTCCTCCTCCCTCACAGTCACATCTGTTCTTACACCTGCATGCACAGCATCAATAGTCCCAGATCCTGCCACGTGCACAGCCATGCCCACAGTCACAACAGCAAACCTGCAGATATGCACCCCACACAGCACATGTGCAGTTACCACCACCATCACCAACGCATGCAGCAAACCTACCTCACTTGCAGACACCACCATCCCCACATCATGTTTGTCTGCCCCACCCTTTCTGCCCACCTCCAAAGACACACAAAAGCTCGCACTCAAACCCCCAACAGACATCCACCTCACACAAGCACACTGCCCATGTAGGTGCACCCAAGTCTAGCATACCTCCTCCTCCTACAACTATTCCCTCTATCTCCACTCCCATACCTCCTCCCACAGCCCACCCCACTGGTCTGAAGAAGCTTTTCCTTTCCTGCCTTGACCTCTTCCCTCCCCCTCCCCGTCCTGCATGTAAGTGAAAATTCCTAACCCCCAGCCCACTACCTCCAGTACAAAATCAAGACCTGTTCCTCCCCTGATAGTTCTAAGAGGCACAAGAGTGGCACTCTGGCCCCCGTCCCAAACCCACACCTCTGCCACCTAAACGGAAGGGCAAAAACCCCCTCCAAAAACCAGACCAAAGGACCCCAGGAAATCCTAGCGTTCTGCTTTGTCATAATATGGTGGGCGGATCCTTGTCTTCCGCCTACCTGGAGATTGCTACTGCCGTGTTCAGAGGTCACTGGAAGCTGGGGTGGTACATTGGCTATCTATGGAAGGGATCACCGCCATGGTCATAATTTGGCGGTCATTACCGCTGGTACTACCATCACCAGCGTGGTGGTCAGATGACCACCAATGTCATAATGAGGGCCTATACTTTTTTCTTTAAAATGACAATAAAGGGAACCGGCAATCCTAATTTTGAAAGATTAAGGCACAGATTTAAGAGGGCCTAGCATCTCCGTGTGCCACATTACATGAGTTTTTTTTTTACGCTAATGTGGCCCAACAAGGCTGTGCCTTATTTATAAAGTGGCACAATGCATGCATTTTTACCACTTAGTAACCCCTTGCGCCACGTTATGCCAAAGCCAGGCATAATGTATGCAAGAGGGGTGTTCCCCTCTTAGGGGGGCTGAAAGAATGACGCAAAGAAATTTAAAAGATTTGTTTGTGCCATTTCTTTTGCATTTTTAACACCTGCTCAGAGCAGGTGTTAAAAGGGGGCACACCATTAGTTACAATGGGCCACTATGTACTGTTCAGGGTTAGCGCCAAAACTTTGACGCAAACTCTGAACAGTAAATCAATAGCGTCAAAAATAATGATGCTATGGCCCCCTACTCTGTGCTATTGTGTGCTGTATTTTAAATAAGGGCCACAGTTGTTGGTGGTAGGGGGCACTAAGGGGCGCAAGGAAAGTGACGCTGCACTGGGTGCAGCGCCACTTTTCAATCTGTCACTAAATATTTCCTAGTGCATAGAAATCAAATCTGGAAATCTGGTCGCACTTGACTGGGTTAAAGTCAAGAGTTGAAGGCGATCGCGATGAAGCCCTGCTTGGCTACACTGAGCGGGAGGCCTCAGTCAAAGTTTTACCTTCGGGCTTAGTAGAAGTTTTGAAGATCTCTCACCGACCGGGACAAAGTCACAATTTGGAGCTGACCTCGCTGGAGCCCTCTTCAGATATGCGTCGCGGAAGGCCTCAGTGAAGAGTTCTACATTCAGGTTTAGATCATTTTTAAGGATGGACATCTTCATCCGGCCAAAGTTCAAGCTGACTCATCTGGAGCCCTCCTCGTATATACTGCTTGAGAGGCCTCGGTCAACTTTTTAACTTCGCACTTAGAAACGTTTTTGAAGCTTTTTCTTTCTGATGTAGGATGACTCTTCACAGAAATTTGATTTAGATGTGACATAGTCAGATTGCCTTTCCAAAAGCCCCTGGTGAAATCGTGTAGATCTGGGGCTCTACAGCTTTGCAGCGGGATGGACCTCAAGTCAGGCCAGTTCTCGGTCGATGTTGGTCGGCTTGACTCACGATGTTGGGTCAGGCCACTTAAGGAGCTTTTTTCCAAAGTTGCTCCACACTTCTCTAAACTTCTGGATCTTCTTACAGAAGTTCTTTTAAGGTTCTTTAGGTGTCCACAACTCACCCAGAGGTTCCAGAAGCTCTGAGTTGTCCTTGGGGGTTAGGACTACAGCTTCCAGAAAGCACCTGGTTTAAACTAAAAAATGACCACTGGGCACTGGTCAGCTGGTCAATTTCTTTAGGGTGTGATGCAGGGGATTCAGCTATTTTCTAACTGTAGCCTGAAGAGAGACCCTTCTTTCAGAAGTAAAAGCCAGGCAAAGTCCTTTTCTTGTTGAAGCCAAAGTGTGGAGCTGGTGCAGCCCTTCTGAACCAGGGTGCAGGCGCAGGCCAGAGGTCAAGAAGGGCAGTCCTTCTTCCCCTTGTCTTGTTCCAGTAGGGGTCTAGGGAGGGGTGGAGTTCTGCCATATGAATTGTTGCTCTTGGAGTGACAAGCAGGGGGGGGTCTGTCCAATCAGATGCAGGCCACCACCCTCTTGAGTGACCACTTCCTTGGAAGTGTGGCAAAAATCAATCCCAGGTAGCAACATTCCTACAAAATCCATAATGGCAAAAATTCAGTCTTAGAGATTAGATGTGGCTGAGTCCGCCCTCTGGTATGGATAAGTTTCTCTTGACATTTGAGGATCATTTTTAAAGACATTATCCTTAATAGGCTGAATACTGTCTAAAAATGAGCCACCTAGAGAAAACACTGTACCCCACTTTTTTAACCATAATTTTTCCTTAGAACTTAGCTTGAAGAAAAAGAAGATAGGAGTTTGGTAGCTTGAAAGGTAGTTTTAATTTGCATTTCAGGTTGCTGTCATTGCATTTTGTCCATCCAGTTTTGATTTTTAAATATACAGTGCACACCAGAGGTAGTATCAACTCCTTACTATAAGGTATTTTGCTGTGCCAGGTATGATGTATGCATGGGAGGCATTTCCCTACTAGAAGGCTAGCAGGAATGGCGCAACGACATCTGCAAGATTTCATTGCATTTTTCTAGCGTCATTTTTAATGCCTGCTATTGACAGGCATTAAAGTGACGTTGTGCTATTTTCAATGCGCCTCATTTAGCATTGCTGGACTAACGACAACATTCTTGATGCTAGTCTAGCAAAGGGCCACAACTGCGCCAGAAATTCTGACACAGCTGTACTAACAAGCATCATAGTGTGCTGTATTGTAAATACAGCACTACCATGGTGTTCTTAGGATGGTGAACAATACACCAGTTTGTTGTAAATGAGTCCCATAATGTCTAAGTAAATCTGATTGAGTACGCCACGGCTTGAAGAGCTGAAAAAGTACCAAATAGAAAAACTTTCTTCTCTCTGCAGTTTGGCAAGTAAGCTTTCTGTGGTTAATTAGATTTCCTTTGCTGTGTCTCATCAAACAACAGTCACATCCAAAAACCTTCCTTCTTCTATATTTTCAGTTGTATTTCTTCTATATGTATTATGCTGAAGTACACATGTTTTCAAGATGAGGACTCCTTCTTGGGTAGTATGTATCCAGCAAATTCCTGTACTCTCAGGATCAAATTCTGCAAGGTATTGTGTTTCAGGGAAAATTTTCAACACACTACTATCTTTGCTTGTATGGTCTAGGCTTACTCACACAATTCCTCTAGACTTGGAGAACAAACTTGCCGAGCTCAAACTCATTCATAAAATCCATTTTTTCTGTGGTAAAGCATTTTCAAACTAAAACAGAGTAATTTCTTGGTATGACTCTTTTCTGCAGAAATCTCCTCACATACCTCTTTCATCTCTGTCTTCTCTGACTTTGTGATGTAAGAAGTCACGTACCAATTAACAGCAATTAAGTTATCTGCTACAAATTGCTCTTCCATATTTGCATTCCACATCTTTGGAATAACAGGGTTGTAGTCATTTATATATTTTGAAGCTTCTGTTCTTTTGAGATTGCAAGTATGTTTTGGTGATTTCTGTGTTAGAGTCTGTCTCACTGCTGACAAAAAGCTATTTACTCTTCCATTTGACATCACAGGTCGAGGGAATCCAAAATTATATATTGTGTAAAATTCGCTTTAGATCTATATTTTTTTACAACAGTATTTACTACGCCTGTGATTTTGATATCGTAGAACTTGCTGTCTCAATGCTTTGTCTGCAGTTCCTTTGGGGTGGCACATGGTACATACTGTTTTCTGAAAGACAAGACAGACTCATCTGTGTCTGTTACAAACTTCGGGGCATATTTTACCCATAACAGCATGTGAATATGTGAAGCTCCTCTAGCTTGGTACTCTTTGCTCCAAAATAAATCAGTAACTTTGCCACCAGGAGTATTAGTTTTGTCGCAGATAAAAGCCATCATTGCTTGAAACCTGTAGTTAAAATATCTACAAAGTATTGCTGGGTCCAATGAGCAGATGTCTCCTTGTGTCTTTAGATTGATTTCTTTTTTTAATTTGCTTCTCATAAGAAATCAAGGAGATCATCCTGCGCATACTCAGGACTACTGAGCGTCAGAAACCAGGTAGGTAATCCTAGGTTTCTCAAAATGCACTTAAACTCACCTTGATGATGATACCAATACTCGTTGGTACCACACTGACATGCCATCAAATTAATTAAGTTGTATTCCGTACTTTTGTCTTTTCCATGTGCGTTTTCAACTAACTCCTTTGCTGACAGATTCTGCATGTGCACCCCTGTTTTAAGATAAGCCAGACAAGTCACTCTCAAATGGCAGATGAATATATATTCCCTATATACACCGGGGAAATCTTGGGTCCTCTGAGTAAAGTCTTGTTGATCTGTCTTCTGATTACCACCGACTCTGGTAGGAAAACAGCTGTGGAAAACAGCGTGCTTCTAAGGTTTTCTCCCACACACTTAAAGGAGCACCTTTCACTTTTTTCATCTGAAAGAGATCAGTAGCATCTCTAATAATCTCTTTGGAATGTAGAGGATGAATACAGTAGTGTTCATAAATTTCTTTTGATCTTGATCGATCTATCTTTTCAATTTGACCTCTTGATGAAACTGTGACATCCTCCATATGTAAAAAGTCTTGAATATCATCTTCATTTTTATAGTAAATATTATATTTTACCTACCAGACATAGGTGGTCATTATGACATTGGCAGTGACTGTTAAAGTGGCGGTAATACCGCCAACAGGCTAGCGGTAATTACCGTCGAATTATGACCATGGTGGTGATAACTCCCATAGACAGCCAATGTACCACACCATCCGCCAGCGCGTTAACATCACTGACCACATTGGTAGCCATCAAAAGCCAGGCGGAAGACAAGGTACCACCCACCATATTATGACACTGCAAATGACTACGATTTCCAGAGCGGTACGAACACCATCAAAAGCCTGGCGGAAACACATCACAGAAGACCAAAGACTCACCAACAGAGACACATAGAAGACCAACGTCGCCATGGAACCAGAACTGCAAGTCTTCCAGATGCTCTTCTATGCCATGCTCCATTTCGGAAATGGACAGGTACTTCAGGGAGAAGAGGGTGGGGTGCATCTCAGCTGAAGTTGGGAACTTGGGCACAGTCTCTGAGGAGGGGAACTTTCCCACTGCTTCTGGAGGGGGCTCCATGCCCATTTTCCAATGCCGATGAGTGCAAGGTCACAGTCTCTGAGGTGGGGAACTTGCCCACTGCTTCTGGAGGGGTCTCCATGCCCATTTCCCAATGCTGGGGAGTGCAAGGTCACAGTCTCTGAGGTGGGGAACTTGCCCACTGCTTCTGGAGCGGGATCCATGTACAACAGTCTCTGGAGGGTGGCCTACATGCCCTCTGCTGGAGGTGAGGGCTGCATTGTCCCTGCTGGGTGAGGTGTCTCTTTGGCAGCCTCTGTTAGAGGTGAGGGCAGCATTGTCTCTGCTGGTGGAAGTGTCTCCTTGGCAGCCTCTTCTGGAGGTAAGGGCTGCATTATCTTTGCTGGGAGAGGTGTCTCCTGGGCAGCCTCTGCTGGAGGTGAGGGCTGCTGTGTCTCTGCTGGGGGAGGTGTCAGCTGGGTAGTCTCTGCTGGAGGTGGGGTCTGCTGTGTCCCAGCTGGAGGTGAGCGCTTCTTGCCTGCCGTTGGTGGTTGAATGGGAACCTTTTCTGACATTCTGACATCCTTCCTTTTTCTGGCTGGTGGAGTGGGAACCTTCACTGTCTTGCCTCCACGACCAGGAGGTGCCTCCACTGCCCCCGTGGACTGTTTGGCTGAGGTGCTGGGCTGAGTCGTTGGGACCCTGCTCTTACGGGCAGGACAGGGGGGAGGGATGAGGTCAGGTTGGGCAAGGAAAAGCTTTTACGGGATGGTGGGGCAGGATGAGGGAGGGGTGATGGGATTGGAGATTGAGGAAGTGGTTGTTGGAGGAGTACGTCTGCTGGACTTGGGTGCAGGTTCATGGGCAGTGTGCTGATGTGAGGTGGATGGCTGTTGGGCCGCCAATCCACTGTGGATGCCCTCCAGGAATGCACTGCATTGCTGCATCTGGGATGCCAGCCCCTGGATGGCAATCACTGTGGTTGACTGCCCTACAGAGATGGATCTCAGGTGGTCAATAGCCTCCTCACTCAGGGCAGCAGGGCTCACTGGGGCAGGGGCTGAGGTGCCTGTGGTAAAGGAGATGCCCACCCTCCTGCATGAGTGGGCCCGGGCAACTCACTGAGGGGCTACTGGGAGGGCGGTGCTGGTACGGGGTGGCAGCTGTACCTGCAGGGGGTGGTCAAAAGAGGTGTCCGCCATCACCATGGAGCTTCCATCGGAGGTGATATCTGAGTCAGTGTTGTCACCTCCTGTCCCCACCATGGTGCTCCCCTCGCCCTCCGTCCCACTGGTTCCCTCAACATTGGTGGACTCTGCCTCCTGGGTCCTGTGGGATGCAGCTCCCTCTGTCGCCGGTGCCCCAGCTCCTCTGATAGATGATGCTAATGCACACATGGACAGGATAACAGAAGGAGAAAGCATGGGGAGGGAGAGAAAGGGAGCACTGGGTCAATTACAGCACCAACACCACAAATGGCATACATAGCACCGTCACACAGGAATCAGGATTGAGCATTATACATTACACTGGCATTCAATCGGCTAGATGCTACAGCAAGATGAGGGCGAAGCACCGCCAACTGCACACCTCCTGGGACCCACAAAGCCCTGACTGACATGGAATGCAAATGAGCTAGGTTGCCTGCATTTGCCATACACTCATTACCCTTGAGCTGGATCACGCTGCAATGTCTGTCCTGGCATTAAGGGGCACCAACTAACTCACAACCACCACCAGGATCCCATGTCACCTATCAATTATTGTAGTAAGGCCCACTGTATTCACCCCCTTGTAGCTGCTCTGATGCCCTCAAGTGGCCATCCACGACTGGGTAGGCCACCACCAGTATGCAGGACATCAGGGGGGTCAGGTTCTAAAAGGCACCCCTTCCTCATTGGGAGGCGATCCCCAGCTGGGCCACTGCAGTCTTCTGTGCCCAGCGTTTCAGGTCCTCCCACTGTTTCCTGCAGTGGGTGTTCCACCTGCTGTAGACCCGCAAGGTCCGCACATCCTTGGCAATGGCACCCCACAATCCCTTCCTTTGATGGGGGCTGACCTGCAGAGGTAATACATTCAGGAGGACAGTATGACACATACAGTCCAGCCTGTCACACATATGCCCCCCAAATCCTGTGTCCTAATCCATTGGAACACCCATCGCACGGCACACACCATGTACACTACCCCCAGACATACCACCCTCATATGACACAATGCCTGCACACACATCTCCATGCAACACTCCCACATGCATCATGCCCAAGGTGTACTCACCTCTTGGTCTGGAGGCCGATACTGCTGTTTATACTGGGGCAGGACCCCATTCACCAAGCGCTCCAACTCCATCGAAGTGAAGGCAGGGGCCTATTCCCTGGTCACAGAGGCCATGGTAGGTTCCAGACACAGGTCACAACAGCACACACAGTGTAGGTGTTGTCCTGTGGAAATTCAGGAATCAAGTGAGGTTATAGACATAAAATGGTGGTTACGTCCACGGCGGTGTACACCATCATCGCCAACGCTGATCCCCATTGATCACTGTACAACATAGAGCCCCATATTAGCCAACAAGGAATTGCACTGTGGTGCAAGACCGCCTTCTACCATGATGCCCAACGTTGGTGAGTTACCTCACTTCCACCTGTTCCCAGATATAGGACAGGCCATTGCCATTTCATGGTGGCGGACTACATACAAATCTTCCATAACTGCGTCATTTATGGAAATTGCACATACATTGCCATTCTCACTGTCCCATCACATTAATACTGTATGCACACTCAGGTGGTGGTTCCGTTGTATAATTTATGACAGCCTACTCTCTCTTGTGTCCCTTAGTTACCTACCACAGTGGATGAATAGGAGGCGGAGACAAACACCAGTGTACAGACCCCTTGTGGACTTGGCTACACTGGCGGACAGGCACATTATACTCACCTATATACTGGACAGGGCCACAATCACAGAGGTGTGTGCCCAATTGGAGCCTGACCTGATATCAGCTATCTGTCATCCCACTGGGATACCCCCTCTTGTGCAGGTTCTATCAGTGCTCCATTTCCTGGCAACTGGTTCTTTCCAAGTGACAGTGGGCTTGGCAGCAGGAATGTCACAGCCAATGTTCTTAATCGTGCTGGCAAGGGTATTGTCTGCCTTGGTGAAAAACATGTGCAGCTACATTTCTTTCCCCTAGGTGGAAGATTTGGCCACTGTGAAAGCAGGATTCAATGCAATGTGACATATTCCCAATATTATTGGGGCAATTGATGGCATACATTTTGCGTTTGTCCCCCCCCCCCAGAATAAACAGGTGTTCAGGAATCAGAAGAGTTTTCACTCACTCAATGTGCAAATGGTGTGCCGGGCAGACCAGTACATCTCCCACGCTAATGACAAGTATCCTGGGTCGGTGCATAACGCCTTCGTTCTGAGGAATAGCAGCATCCCAAATGTGATCGGCCCAACTACAGAGGGACAGGGTGTGTCTAATAGGTGAGCCAGAATCCACATCCACTGTATGTCAGTGTAAGCCTTAAAGTGTTATCCCCATAGCATTGTGTAAGGCTAAATTGTGTCCCTAAATACTTGCAGGTGACTCTGGGTACCCAAACCTATTGTGGCTCCTTACCCTGTGAGGAATGCCAGGATAGGGGCTGAGAACCATTATAATGATGCGCATGGGCGAACCACCAGAATAATCGAGTGGACCTTCGGCCTCCTGAAGGCCAGGTTCAGATACCTGCATCTGACAGGTGGATCCCTGTGTTATTCACCCAAGAAGGTCTGCCAGATAGTAGTGGCATGCTGCATGTTGCACAACCTGGCCATCAGATGACATGTGCCTTTTCCGCAGGAGGAGGGGACTGGAGATAACCCTGTGGCAGCAGTGGACCCAGAGGACAGTGAAGATGAGGAGGTAGAGGATGAGGATAAGGACAACAAAACATCAGTTATACGTCAATACTTCCAATGACACACAGGTGAGGCAGTAGAACTGACCATTGATCTCACTATTGATGTTTTCTGTGTGGCTGTATCATGAAGGCATTCACTTCCTTTGCATCTCAACTTACTTTCACCTATGGGTTGTCATTTTACAGTTGTTGGTGATATGACAACAGTGTCTTGATGTGTTTATTGCAGACAGCTAGAGGTCATTATTTGTGCACTGTCACAGTTTTCAGATCATTTGCACTAGATGTGACTGTTCCCATAAATGCTCATTTTCAACACATAAAATGGTGTCACTCAAGTTGTGCTCAAGGGTGTTTATTATAGTGCAAATAATTGAGTGACAAGTGCAATGGAATGGGGTGATGCTAGTGGAAAGTCTAGGGTATTGTTCCAGTCTGTTTGTAGCACAGGTCCAGTGTCCAAAGGGCCACAGCAAGGGGAGCAAAGGCAGTTCAAAGTGGGTAAGGTGACAGGGTGGGACACAAGGGGGACAATCAGGAGAGTCTGATTTCCTGGCGGTGGCCTTGGTCTTGGCAAGTGTCTCTGGCTTCTGTTTGGGTCACAGGGAATGTTTGTGGCAATGTTTGCGGGGTGGTTCACCTGCAGGAGAGGGGTGTGGTGGCATGTGTTAATTCATAAAGGGTTGAGGGTAATGTGGGTGGGTGTTTTATAGTGCTGTGGGTAGGAGGGTGTGGTGTGTGTATGAGTGTCAGGTGGGTGTTTTTAGTATTGGCCAATTTTGTGTAGTTTAGTATATGGGTGTCCATTTTGAGTGTGCCGGTGTGTACCGCCAATGGTTTACTGCCATTGAATATCTGCTGTGGTGATTTGTGGGTCGTATCGTGCTGGGCAGTGTTTTGTTTGGGAAGCGGTAGGGGTATTGGTACCGCCACTTTGGCACTGACCTTTGGGCTGGCAAATTTGTGTATGTGGCAGTATTTTGTCAGATTTGTGTGCGTCATAACTTGGCGAATGATTGTTCGCCTCCGCAGCTGTAAGAAGAATTTACAGATGATGTCATAATGAGGGCCAAAATGTTGCCTTGTTTACTTTACTAACATCTATTAACCCTTGCCAAATCCTTTTACTCTTGATAGGGACACCATTGACTAGAATTACAAGTCCTTCTCCAGTTCTTCCTGCACCCTTAACTTTTTAATATTCTTCTTGAAATCTAATGGAAAGTATTCAACTCTCCATTTAAGACCATTCTGAAGTCAGTTGGAGGTGATATTCTAGTCTTTGGCTCCATACAGACTATAGCTTGAAATGGATGTACACATTGTATAAGTATAGATTCATAATTATTCAAATCCTGATGCTCGTGTGGCATTGAAACCAGTTCTAATTTGTTATGCACTTCTCTAGCTGGTATTTTGTTGTCTTCTAACTTATTATAACAATACTTTCATATAGTTTGATGTGTGAAACAAGCAAAGCATTCCTCTACAAATAAATAAGCTGCATATTCTTGCCACTTATCTCTATTATGTTCTTCAGTTTTTTAAAGACACAATAACATAATGAGTTTGACTTTTGTAAGTACAGTATGGTATAGATGGTGAGAGAACGGCCCTAATTTCTTCAAGACGTAGGGTGAGACAGGGATGTGTTCTAGCCCCTTTTAATTTTTATTTTATATAAATGGGATTTTTTATCACTTTCCTAGGCATGGAAAGGCTCTACCAAGGATGGGAGGGAGACTACTGCTGATTCTCCTGTATGCAGATGCAGTGTTGATCTCCCATATGGTAAATGGACTGCAAGGCCTTTTAGACATTTTTTTAGACTTCTTGCAGGATTTGAAAGTGAATGTTGCCAAATTATATATTATCTCAAGTGGTTCTTTGAACACCAAGACAAGACAGTTTAAAGTACGCGGTACAGTCCTCGAAAAGGTCAAGGATTTCTGTTATTAAGATATGTTTGTTAGCTCCTCTCTGTTTTGGAAAGTCCATTTTCTGGCTAAAACCCAACAACTAGAAAGGAATATGGAGGTGATTTTTTCAATTTACCATAAATTAGGCCATAAACCGGCATCCCTGATGGTAACTCTTTTATATCTAAATGTGTGACAGCAGGTATTTATAGGGTGGGGGTATTGGGATACTGTAAAGCAGATTCATTACAACAAATTAAAAACAAATTCATACATAGATTGTTGATTGTACCAAGGAATGTTGCCAATATTATTTGTCACAAAGAACTAGGGGCCTTATTTATACTTTTTGGTGCAAAAATGCACTAAGGCAGTTTTGCCCCAAAAAGCTTTGCACCGGCTTGCACCATTTTTTAGCACCAGCTGGGCACCATATTTATGGAATGGTGCAAGCCGGTGCAAAGGGTAGGCTAGCTTAAAAAAAATGATGTTAGGCAGTTTTGAGTCAAAATAAATGATTCTGACCAGATTAGCATCATTTTTTGACGCTAAGGGGCATATTTATACTCTGTTTGCACTGAATTAGCGTCATTTTTTTTTACTCTAATTCAGTGCAAAACTAACTCCATATTTATACTTTGGTGCTAGACCCGTCTAGCGCCAAATTTATGGAGTTAAAGTCATTTTTTGGAAGTGGAAATCTACCTTGCCTTAATGAGATGCAAGGTAGGCGTTCCTGTGCAAAAAAATTACTCTACAGTATGTCCTTAACACCATATTTATACTCCCATGTAAAAATGGTGCAAGGGAGGGAGGAGGGGTCAAAAAATGGGGCAAAGCTTGCTTTGCCCCATTTTTTAAGACCTGGGTCAGGGCAGGCGTTAGGGGACCTGTGGCTCTATTTCCATAGTGGAACAACATGGAATAAGCCCAGAGGTGCCCTCCTTAGGCCCTAGGGGCACCCCCACCCACACTAGAGGGACTGCGAGGATGGGGGACCCCATCCCAGGTAAGTACAGGTAGGTGCATTTTATTTTTTAAAGTGCCATTGGGGGCCCTGAAATGGGCCCCCATGCATGGCACAGGGTGCAATGGCCATGCCCAGGGGACCCCTGTCCTCTGGGCTGGCCACTGGGGTGGTGGGCATGACTCCTGCCTTTTCTAAGGCAGGAGTCATGTGGCATGGTAGTTTTAGCACCATAAAATGACGCTAATCTGGTTAGAGTAATTTTTTTTTACTCTAACCTGCCTAAAGCCATTTTTTGGTGCTAAACCCTCTTCTTCTATACTGCCAGCCCCACCCGACTAAAGTCATTTTTTAAAAACTCTAGCCTACCCTTTGCACCGGCTTGCACCATTCCATAAATATGGTGCCCGGCTGGTGCACAGAAATGGTGCAAGCCGGTGCTAAACCTTTTGGTGCAAAACTGAGTTAGTGCTGTTTTGTAGCAAAAAGTATAAATAAGGGCCAATATTTTGTAAGTTTGCGCTACTTTTGCATCATAAAATGATGTTAATGCGGTGCAAAAAAAGTTTAAATCAGGGCCTTGGTGCTAGATGGGTCTAGCACCAAAGTATAAATATGGAGTTAGTTTTGCACCGAATTAGAGTAAAAAAAAATGACACTAATTCGGTGCAAACAGAGTATAAATATGCCGCAGAGTATAAATATGCCCCTAAATATGGCGTTAAGGCCATGGAGTCATTTTTTGCACGGGAACGCCTACCTTGCATCTCATTAAGGCAAAGTAGGTCTCCACTTTCAAAAAATGACTTTAACTCCATAAATTTGGTGCTAGAGGGGTCTAGCACCAAAGTATAAATATGGAGTTAGTTTTGCACCGAATTAGAGTTAAAAAAAAATGACACTAATTCGGTGCAAACAGAGTATAAATATGCCCCTCAGAGTCCAAGGGTCTGGAACATGCCATAAGACATGGGCAGGAGAAGTGTGCATTAGTGAGAAGGTGTCAAAATTGGCAGCAGGCAGGGATTGAGACAATTACAGTCCATAGCAGAAAAGTCAACAGTGGTTGAGTGAAGAGTGCACATTGCAGGCTGTCACAACACTGGCATGTTCTTAAGCACAGAACTAAGGGGATACTGTCCATGTGGCACAGACTGGTTCTGCAGGGTGGTTTTCCTTGTGAATGTTGTGCCTTCCACATCTTCATCCTCTGATGTGTGTTGTCTCCTAAGCCATGGTTGGTGCTATTGTTGAGGTTGAGGGGGGCACATACACATCCGGGAATAGAGATGTGGAGTCAAATGTCCCAGCAGCTGCCATTTGTGGCACCACTTAAGACATCACTGCAGCAAGGAGGAATTACTGATTTCTCACCACTGCAGCAACATCACTGTGGTAGACAACCATGTTTTCCCTGGGGAAGGCCACTTCCAGCTGTATGGACTTCAAGGTATTCTGTATAGCCCCCACCCTAATGTCTAGCATGCTGTTGCCAATTTGGGAGGGCAATTATTGAAGCCTCTGCCTCATGACAGCAGCTATGTCGGCCAGGGGCTGCTGGAGTCCACGTAGCTGGGAGTAAGTGCCTCTGATGGCAGTTGAGTTGTCCTCATTTGGACTGAGGCGCCTCTACACCCACTCTAGATTGCCTTCCATGGTCTCCACCCCCACCTGCACCTGCTTGGCCAGCTCCCGCTGAACTCCTACCACTGTTGGGTCCTCGGAGTCCAGGGATGTGGCAGGACTGGTTGGTGCTCTGTTTTGGTAGATGGGTGGTTCATGTGGAGAGCCTGCAATGCTTTGTGTCCTCTCTGTGACTGGAGGTGGTGTCTGGAGGGAACATCGGACATCCTCGAGAGTCTCTTCATTGATGGTCAGCAGCTAGCCATCCATGTCATCTGTAAAATCCAGGACAGGCAGGTTGGCAGGAGGTAAGGCATCATCCTCTGCAATGATATAGTGAAATGTCAATCTTTGACTGTGGTGGATGTTGACATGGTTCATCATTTATTTGCTACCGGAGGTTCAGTGACATGTTACAAACCTCAGGTTGTAGTTGTAAATTATGTGTTGCATTATGCATCACACATGAGACAACCTTTCAAGTTATTTTGTGCATTGATCCCACACCACCAACTTCCTTGCAGTCTCCTTGCCCCTGCTACTGACACTGCAGTGGCACATCATTTACATTCCTATTCACCATGGTGGGCATTCCCAAAGTAGTGTAATGTGTGCTGTCACTCTTTTGGAACTATGATGCATTGGCATCATGTATGATGACACCAGTGCAGCAAAGCACAGTTAGGTCCATTTCTTGCAACGCTTGTGTTACTTTGTCATCTGCCTTTAGCAGGCCCCATACATGTGCTATTTGGATAAGACAGTGCAACCATTATGGATTGTCTGCCCCATTAGTTTGTCCCTTCCTACATTGGGGGCATTTCCTTGCAAACAGCATATCTGCCACAGGCATATGTTGGTGTAAGATGTAGAATGTGGATTCATGTATGCATTTTGATACTTTGTTGATGTGGCACTAGGAGAATGTGCAGATTGGATCCACATGGGCAACTATTTGTATAACGGTACAGTTGCCTTACGGGCTAGTGACATTGTGCCGGTAATGCAACTTGGATGCCACTTCTGCCAGTTCTTACGCATGTAGATGTCCCATTATGCAGAACACCAGCCATTCACACAACACAGACAACCTTGTTACATGGTGAGACTGAAGCTACTTGTACAGCAGCACACATGATGGTCACATATATGCCCCATGTGTTTTATGAGTTCACTTTAATGCCCATTCCCAAATGGTGCATGGGGGTGGGTGAGAGTTGTTGTTGTGCCACCGTGTGAGGTTTGCGCTTCACAGGTTGCATACTTGATTTTTTCTCAAGTGGCACAGCTCGATGCAGCAGCAATATAAGTTGCACAGCACTGCACCACTTTTGAAATGCAGGGATGTACTTTGTTTACTGGAATACGGCACACCCCTGCATTTCCGCCAGTGCCTGCACAGATTTGCTCTCCCTGCACCAACGCAGGCATCCTTGCACCATAATGAAAGGGTGCTTGTGTTGAGGGGATAGATCGTTTATATGCAGGAAGGTGTCCCTTCCTGCACATAAACAATCTATAATGGCAAGGTGGCATATCTATGTGTGCTGCATGATGCAGTACACATGAGAAGGGCAATGACACAAGGAGGAAGAGATACATTTTGCCTTGTTGCACCACAATGACACCACTACTGGGGTGGTATTGACTGCAGTCACCGTCTCTGATGAGCATGTTGTGATGTTGTGTTGGATATGGGGCAACAACAATATGTAGTGGGTGTTGTTTTGGTATAGCCACAGTCACACCAATTGCACATCCCTTCCTGGCATTGTGCTGCATATTTACAAAGTGATGAAAAGCTACAGTAAGTGGTTTAACACCACATTGTGTATATGTTGGAGTGCATTGCATCACCAGAGCATCACTTCAAGTGTGGCTTGGGTGGCGATTGGGCATTTTGATTCAGGGCCTATGTGTCCCGATGTGACCCTTTAGCATGCATTCAGTGTGTCCTATGTGCCTCCCCCTTCTGTCACTTGTGAGATTCCAGATAGCCCCCCCGAAACTCACCCTGCATTTGTGGTAGATCTTGGTAGTCTGCGTTGTCAGGCAATTCCATTGACCAGCTCCTCCGGAAAGACCCCTGCCACCATCTCCTCCAGGTCATCCAGGTCCTCCTGGGGTGCGGGACTTCCACCTCCAGTCTGCTGTGCTGCCTTCCAGTTCCTGGCCAGTTTCTCCTTAGTTCTGCACTTGCAATCATGCCAGCGCTTCTTACAATCTGTGAGTCTGTTCACTTTGTCTAATATTGCCTGCCATATGGCCTCTCTCCTACCTGTTCGCAATTTGGAGGTGACGAAGAGGTGGTGTTGGTGCTCCATCACCGATCTGACCAAGATGTCATGCTCCTCCTCACTAAAGCGACACTTATGCTTCCTTTTCTTCTTCTTCTGGGACTTTTCTGGACCCTTCTTGCTTATACTTGACTAATTGGGATCTCCCTGGGTTTTCTCCTGGCCTGCATTCTCCATCTTGTCTTCCCAAATGTTTTTTTGTGCTTGCATGTTTTTTTGCACAAATGCGATTAAATATTGCGTCAAAAAAAAAATGGTGTGTTATTTTCTAAATATGGCTCACAGATGGTGCTAGGAAATGGCGATAGCTCGCTGTAAATTCTTTTGACGCACAACTGCGCAAGTGCAGTTGTGCATTACTTTTGTTAAATCTGGGCCTAAAATCTTCTGTTTTTCTTCTTGAATTCTTACATATCTATGACAGACATGCCAACACATGCTCAATATGTTTTCCAATCATCAATACTTCAGACAATGGTGTTCTTCATTTAATCAGAGCTCCTTGCTCAATCTATCATCTTTACAATTCAGGAAAAATGTATCTCCAATGAACTCCTCACACAATGCACCAAATTTACAGATGGCTGCCAGTTTCTGTAAACTTGTCACACATTCTCCTATACTTTCAGTCTTACAATGCACCTTCTTCCCAAAATAGAAATAGTGTAAGTCAAGTTTCCTTATATATATCTCCAATACATTTAAACCACATGCATCTTCAATGCTTAATTCTGGTAAACCTTCAAAAACATTCTGTCTATCTAACTCCCCCTACCGGCAATGTACTAAAAGAGTAACTTTCTTGTCCATATTCAAACTGTTTGGACACACCTGTATGAAGTTCAGAAATAATTTCTTCAATTTAGAAGATTCCACCAGTGCCTCCCCAGGTTTTAACAGGAAAAATGGAGGTGCAGTGATATTTTGTAGTTTCAATAGATAAACAATGGTCGTCCACGTCTTTAAAAAAATATAATAATAAGCTATGATATACCAAGTCAACCACCTGCAACAGGAGCACAGTTTTTCATAAACTGCTTATCTTTGATGACTGAACAACCAAGCAATACTCTTCTTTGTGACATGCTAAACCTTTGTCTTTATTGAGATGAAAGAGTATTTGTCTCAATATGCCAAACACTATACTCCCTCTCTTCTCAAAGGTGTGCCCAGCACCAAACACGTGCCCTAATCTGATAGATTATAATTTCTTTCACTTTCCAATACTGATGGTGAAACAAAGACAATCCAGATATGACAGGCACAACATCTCTTTGTTGAACAAAACACTTCTTTTTGTTGAACAATGATGTGCATATGATCAGGTCTTTTCCTGTAATTACCTACATCCTCATACAGTCAACCGAAGAAAATTTCAGTAGCTCTCCTTAAAAATCAATTACCTATTTCCCAAAATGGCCACCACACACTAAAATTTGTGATACCTGTTGGCGGTCTGGCTTGTTTTTAAAAAATTTTTTTTATGGAAACCAAAATGTTGTCCTTTGTTTTCCATAGGAAGTTGGGCTTGTTTCAAATTGATCCCAGTGTCCCAAAATGGCGATGTGCTCCGGCAAGCAGTGCTTCCCTTTCCTAAATTGTTTTATACTGCACTGCATTGCAGGTAAATATAGATTTTCCTAGTAGTTTATGAAAGAAAGTCTTAATTTTATTGAACACATGAAGGCGGGGATTATGCTTTTCTTGTCCTGACAAATTTAATAGCAGCAGTCAAGATATCATGAAAAGACTACAAATCCCATTGGCAAAGGATACATATCCAATGGGAAGCTAAACGTAGTACAAAGTATGTTACGAATCACAACAACATACAATATAATCTCTTAACTTGACTGTGAACAGCCCTCTTTTCTTGTGCAGGGAGTCAATAAGTATTGAATAGTGGTAAAATGGAGAACGTTAAAAAAAATCACCATAATAAGAAAGAAAAAAGTTTTTGACAATAGTTTCTGAATCCAAAAAATGGAAAACTGGAGGAAGGAATGGTAGAAACTGGAGTCCTGAGTAGGTTTGAAGTAGGAGCAGATACATGTCCGAATCCAGAAGAAGGTCATGCAGCATTACAAAGTAGTTTGTGAAGTAGTTGAAGCCGCTGTCAGGGAGGGATAGAAACAAGAAATTAAAAAATATTGTGGTAAGATATTACTCCATGTCTTTAATAAAATTAAGACTTTTCTTCATCAACTACTAGGAAAATATACATTTTATTTCAAGACCGGGTTTAAAATAAAACACATTGTCATTTGACCAATCAGCTGATCTGAGAATGCCCTCTAAATGGGAACCCACCCAAAAGGCTTTTAAAGTGGGAAAATCGGCACTAAAAATGGAAGTATCAATACGCGCTAAAGACATGATCCATTTGATCCAGCGGGCAAGCGTAGGGGAAGTTAATGGTTTATGGAGTTCCCTAAAGGAAATGAGGAGTTGGGATGCAGAGGACATTTTTTAGATCAGCAGGTTTCTGTTCATAAACCCTTAGACATTGTCCCACACTAAGTTTGGTGTGGTCAAGAAAATAAGGGTAAAACACTGATGTTAGGTTAGTTTTAGTACGTCTATGAACTGTGAATAAACCACTTGTTGGAGTAAGTTGATGAGCTAAAATATCTAATGCTCTAACATCTGAAAATCTTTTAATAGACATCAGCCATAACAACATAGTAAGTTGGGCAGATAACATTTTTATGGTGAAAAAGGAACATTATCAGGCCATGACAAAAACAATTTTAATACAAAATATACATCCCATAGAGAACTGTATCTAGGAGCAGGGGATTACTAAATGTTGCTCCCTTTAACAGTGAGCAAATGAGTGGGTGTTCCCCCACGGGTTTTACATTTATATTGGGATGGTTGTTTGATATGGCTGACCTATACAAATTTATTGTGCAATATGTTTTACCTTTGTTAGCCTCTGCCATTAGAAAATTGATAATGAAAGTTACATTTGCTGAAAGAGATCAATGTCTTTTTCCACATACCAGCCAACTCATAAAGACTAAGCTGACTTGTAAGCTTTCACAGTTCCTGGAGCCCAGGACTGTTTGATATAGTTTGAAGCTTCTGGCGAAATAAACGGGAAAGATCGGTAATTCCTGAGATCTTCAATGCCAAGAGGATAAGGAGATTGTCTGTGACTAGGTTGTGAGGACAGCCTAGAGGCTCCAATAGGAGGTTCGGGAATGAAGGGAGAAGAATTTGGAAATCCATGGACAGCACCAGAAGGGGTTGAAACCACACTTGGCATTGCCAGAATGGAGCTGTGTGTACCAGGACAGCTTGATGTCGTCTTGCCTGAGCTAGCAATTTGCTGATCATAAAAAAAGGAGGAAAGAAGTAATTTATTGAAGTTGACTAGTCCTGTAAGAAAGCATCTGAAGATAACACCAAGGGATCTGGGCGCTAGCTGTAAATTTATGTCGGAGAGACTGGAGTACAGAAGGATGAAGTTTCCAATCACTAGATACTTGAACATGACGTGAAAGCCAGTCTGCTACAGAGTTTAGATTGCCTGGTAAATATTCTACATGAACAGAAATTTTGTTTAGGAGGCAAAAATCCCCAAAACATTTCGCTAAATCCACCAAACGTTTGGATTTGGTGCCCTATGGATGGTTGATATACCGTACCGAGATGTTGTCCATTCTGAGAAGAATAGCACCACAAACCCTGTTTTTTGCGAGGCTTCTGATTGCTAAAGAGCCTGCGAGCATCTCTAAACAACTGATGTGTGATTTGGACTCCTCTAATGACCATGCACCTCCAGTAGAGATTGGTCCATAACAGGCACCACAACCCGTGAGGCTTGCATCGGATTCTAACACAAGATCTGGGGCTGATGCAAAGATGCTCCTGTCATTCCAAGAATCAAAATGGTCTATCCCCCATTGCAGCTGTTTGTGAGAATCTTGATCTAGAATGATGCTGTCTGAGTAAGCAAGACCTTTTTGTAACTGTCACATTTTTAACCTCTGGAGAGCCCGGTAATGCAAAGGACCTGGGATAATGGCTTGGATAGAAGAAGAAATGAGGCCCACTATCCTTGCTACAGACCTGAGAGAAATTAGAGAGCTGCAAAGAGTCTGAAGGATTTTGAATTTTATAGACTTTACCTTTGCAGAAGGAAGATGTAGAGTGGCAGAGTTTATGAGGAGAACCAAGAATTCTATTTTTTTGAGTACGAGTCAGAAGAGATTTTTCTCTGTTGATTAGATAGCCGAGATCTGACACAAGAGAACAAGTTAGTCAGATATGGCATTGAAAAGAGGAAAGATTTTGCTCATGAGAAGGATGTCATCCAGATAAATAATGAGCCTGATACCTTGAGCTCTGAGGAGAGCTATCACCGGTTTCATGAGCTTGGTAAAGCATGGTGCTGAAGAAAGGCCGAAAGGAAGAATGTATCTAACCATAAATACTTCCATAGTCTGGATGGATCGGAACAGTAAGGTACTCGTCTTGCAGATCCAAAGGAACCATCCAATCACTTTGGAGTAACTAATCTCCGAGATGTATATTAATTTTCATTTTGAAATGACGATAAACTACAAAGTGAAGTGGTTGAAGCATTTGAGGTTGATGACTGGTAGCATATTTTTGTTTTTCTCGTGCACTAGAAAAATGGAACTGATGAAACCTGAATGGTCTAGTTGGCAAGGGACAATTGCTTGTTTCTGGAGAAGAGACTGCATCTACATTGAAATGAGGTTGGGCATTTCTGTTGTTAGAAATTGGGTCTCTAGTTGGCAGAGGTATATACCCTCGTCAAAGTAGGGACCACAATCAGAGTAAGTCAAACCACAACCCAAAATATCCTGTGCTCAGCCTCTAGCAGCGTAGCACAGAGGGGGTCAGGCGTAACGTGGAAGGCAATGTGTAAAGTATTTGTGTAATAACTCATACAGTAACACAGTAAAAACACCACAAAAATACACCAAACAGGTTTAGAAAAATAGATATTTATCTGAATAAGATAAGCCTGGAACAATGAAAATCCAATGTACACAAGCAAAGTTATGCATTTTTAAAGATTAAATCCCACACAAGCGCTGAGAAAAACAATAGCTCCAACTGGGGCTATCACGGCATCATTAACGGAGTCGTTCCCAATAATCCGACAGTACAAGCGCCAGTCACAGAGGTGCACAGACCCCCAGGTACAGTACCTTTAGAAAAAGAAGAAACAAAGACGTTGCATGGAGTCAGGAAGATGAGGCGTCGCTAGGGCCAGTGCGGCATCATTCCCTTGCGGCATCCAGGAGGATGTGTCGGTTCCACACTGCGAAGCAGCAGAGGTGAGGTGTCGGTTCTGTCCGGTTGCAGAGGGAGCTGGCGTGGCATCGGTGGCAATACATCAGTTCCGTGAGACCCGTCGGGTCGATGGATCCAGTCGGTCAAGACATGATGTGTCAACTTTGCAGTGTTGTGATGACTCTGCATGATGTCAGCTGGTGTTTCTGCAACATCAGACTTGCATTGCAGGCTGCAGTCATTGCTTGCAGTGATGTCCATGGAGTGGGAGCAGGCTGCGGTGTCGGTGCTGGCATCGATGCCATCGTTCTCGGAGTTTCTGAAGACAAAACACTAGCTAAAAGCCAGTAGATGGAGACTGCTGTCCCTGAGACTTCAGAACAGGAGGCAAGCTCAATCCAAGCCCTTCGAAAGCACTTTTGGAGAAGGCAGAGTCCTTCCAGCAAAGTCAGAGGCCAGTAGGGCAGCAAGGCAGCAGTCCTTCTCAGCCAAGAAGACGTGGATTAGAGACAGGTTTGTAAAGCACAGATGGCAGTAAGTGAAGAGAAATTACTTCTTTTTAAAAGTTCATTTCTAAAATAGTAATATTAAATCCAACTTCACCAGTAAGCAGGATTGTCTATTGCTATTCTGGCAATACTAATCATGACAGGGCTACACCTTCAAGATCAGAATCTACCACTTTAAAGTATATGACAGCAGTTCTAATACTAGCCTATGAGAGGAGCAGGCCTCACAGTAGTGGGAAATGAATTTATGATTTTTTCACTACCAGGACATGTACAACACATAGCTACATGTCCTGCCTTTTACCTACATAGCACCCTGCCCTATGGGTTACCTAGGGTCTACCTTAGGGGTACGTGTATGTAGAAAAGAGGGAGTTTAAGGCTTGGCCAGTACGCTTTAATGCCAATTCGAAGTGGCAAATAAATTGCACACAGATGCCTTGCAAGGACAGGCCTGGCACATGATTAAAGGGCTACTTATGTGGGTGGCACAATCTGTGCTGTAGACCCACTAGTAGCATTCAATTTACAGAACCCGGGCACATGTAGTGCCCTTTACCAGGAACTTACAGGTACATTAAATATGCTAATTGGGTAGAAACCAATGTTATCATTTTTAGGGGAGAGAGCACATGCACTTTAGCACTGGTGAGCAGTAGTAAAGTGCACAGAGTCCTAAAAACAGCAAAAAGAAGGTCAGAAACATGGAGGGAGGTACGCACAAAGTTGGGGGATGACTACTCTAAGGTTGTTAGGTCTAAAAACTGACTGAAAAGGTTTTGAGTAAGGTTCGATAGCATAACATTGCACAGTGTTTAACACCTATGGGTCTGAGGTTATGGAAAACCATTTTGGGGGAAATAAATGAAGAAGGCCTCCTACGGGTGGAAGGCCAGAAGGTAGATTCACCTGTTTGGGTAGTATATCTGTAATGTTTTAATTCTCTGCTTCGAAAACCTCTCCCTCTTTTGAGGTAAAATTGTGGTCCAAATTCTTGAGGAGTTAAAGGAACCTCTGGGACCTTGATTGTTGTAACCATGGCAAGCAAAGTGGTTCCGACCTCTGCCGGCCCTGGTGAAAATCCATTGGGAAACATCTTTTTTAAAGACTATTGAGCCTTATCCAGAGAAGCAAACGTGGAAACGTACTTGCTGAGTTCCTTTATAAAAGTATCACCAAAGAGAAGGCCCTCTGCTTTAATACCTGGATCGACCACAGCTAAATTGACCAGTTTGTGGTCTAATTTGAGCAAAATACCTTTCCTGCACTTGTGGGTGAGTGCTGTATTAGCATTGCCAAGTAAACAAAAAGCTAGTAGGACCCATGGAGAGAAGTCTTCTGGGTCAATTGCTGCATTTTCCAGTCTAACCGCTCCTGCTGATCGAAGATGCGGGTTAGAGGTCCAACTACGTCCAACAACTTATCCTAGCATGTAGACCATGCCTTCTCTAGACCTTTGCATGGATGGGATGAGTCAATAGTTGGAGTAGTAGTAATCTTCGAAGGAAGAGAAGGACGTCGACATTGCGATCTAGGTTTAACCCGTGTCTGCTTATCTGGAAGGAAGCATAATCTAGACGCTACATATTCTCCTACATGTTCCTCAGGAAACCACTCCATGGAGTTCGGGTGGTCAATGTCATTAGGGTCAAACATTGGAACTCCACCAGAATCTGTCACAAATGTGAGTTTTACGACCTCTTGGGGAATAATTTGGGCTTTTTTAGAAGGAGGAAGAGCAACGAGGTCTCCATTATCATCATCGGATGTGTCACTATCCGTATCACTATCACCCATTTCATCATCAGTGTCTTGCATATTGGTGATTACTACGGGAGAAAAAATATGTTTAGTTTTGGCTTTGCATTTAACAGATGATTTGTTACATTTATTAGTATTAGTATTCCCCTCCTTTAAAGGAGACCTGTGAAAAGCCACATCCTCTGACTTGTGTGAGGGAACCTCACTAACCAATGGCACCATTTTCTGAGATTTTTTCCTTTGGTCTAAGAGTTAGGGTGTTTTCTGCTATCCCCTGCAAAATGGGCCAAAATTGTCTTAGGCATAATATTAAAGACATACGCCCTCATTACAACCCTGGCGATTGGTGATAAAGTGGCAGTAATATCGCCAACAGGCTGGCGGTAAATACCGTCAAATTATGACCATGGCGGAAACAGCTCAGACAGACAGCCAATTTCACATACCGATCTCCAGGGCAGATCCAACAGGCACTATGGCGGTAACCGCCTATAGCCAGGCGGAAGCCAATGTTCCGCCCACTGTATTAAGATACAGGAAACTGCCCCCTTTTCCGGGGCGGTAACAACGATATCAAAAGCCTGGCAGAAACACTGCACAGAAGGGAGAAGACTCACCTGGGGAGACTCAGGGAATAACCATGCCGCCATGGAGCCCGAGTTGGTCACTGGTGGAGAGAAAAAGCTTCTTAGGGAAATTGGAGTGGAAAGAGGGAGATGGTTTGGGAGTGGAGGAAGAGGGAGTGGTTGTAGGAGGTGTCAGTCTGCTGTGTTTAGGTGCAGGTGCATGGGCTGGATGCTGTTGTGAGGTGAATGGCTGTTGGGTGTCTGAGTGCTTGCATTTGTGTACTTTGAGAGGAGTGGGCACAGACACAGTGGGTGAGGACACGAAGGACGTCTGCATGGATTTGGGGGTGGTGACTGCCAGTGAGGTGTGTGTTCTGATAAGTGTGCTGGTGATGGTGGTAGTGGATGAGGATGTAGTGCATGCAGGTGTGAGTGGAGACATAACAGGGAGGGAGGTGGATGAGGAGGAGGAGGGGGCCACAGTGGAGACAGTGGATGTTGGTATGTCTGCATCTGGATGGTGTTTGTGTGAGTACTTGTGAGATGAAGTGTGGTGCTTGTGTTTGCCATGTCCACTCTTGAGTGTTGTCCTGTGTGCATGCTTGTCCGCCTGTGTGCTTGGGATAGGTTGGGGTTGAGGGGAATGGGATTGGGTTGGAGTAGGGAGGGTGGTAACAGGGACAATGGCTGCCATCAGAGAGGAGGCCAGAGCCTGAATTGATCTCTGTCGGGCCGCCAAGCCAGTGTGAATGCCTCCAGAAATGCACTAGTCTGTTGCATCTGGGCTGCCAGCCCCTGGATGGCATTCAAAATGGTTGACTGCCCAACAGAGATGGATCACAGGAGGTCAATAGCCTCCTCACTAAAGGCAGCAGGGCTAACTGGGGCAGGGTCTGAAGTGCCTGGGGCGAAGGAGATGCCCACCCTCCTGGGTGAGTGGGCACAGGCAACTCGATGAGTGGCTGCTGGGAGGGCTGTGCTGGTATGGGGGTGGCGGCTGTACCTGTAGCTGGGGTGGGCACAGAGGTGTCCGCCACCCCCAGGGAGCTTCCCTCGGAGGAGGTATCCGTGTCCGAACTGTCCCCTCCAGTTTCCGCCATGGTGCTCCCCTTGTCCTCATCCCACTGGTGCCCTCACCGTCGGTGGACTTATGCTCCTGGGTCCTGTGCGATGCAGCTCCCTCCATTGCTGGTGCCTCTGCTCCTCTTCCAGATGATGCTAATGCACATAAAGACAGGATGACAAAACAAAAAGGGGGAGGGAGAGACAAAGGATACACTTCGTCAATGGCGGCACCAAAACCACTGTTGGCGTACATAACACACTCACACACAGGGAACAGCCCTACGCACTAGGCAATGCACTACCAGTTAAAATGCTAGTCACCAGGCCATGGTTAGAGACACATACCGCCAATTGCAGCATTCCTGGGACCCACATACCCCTGCCCAGTAGTGGAGCCTACTAGCTAAGAAAGGAGGAATTTCACATCAGAACCCTACCCAGCATGGGACCGACTCGGCAAGGTCAGGCCTGGCCTAGGGGAACCCACAGGCCCATATCCCCCACCCGGATACCACCCCACCAGGTGTAAGTAGTAATGATGGGCACTGTACTCACCACCTTGTTGCTGCTGTGATGCCCCCAAGTGCCCATCCAGCTCCGGATAGGCCACCGCCAGTATGTGGGCCATCAAGGGGGTCAGGGTTCGACGGGCACCTTCTTCCTCGTTGGGAGGCCATTCCCAGCTGGGCCTCCGCCGTCTTCCGTGTCCAGCGTCTCAGGTCCTCCCACTGTTTCCGACAATGGGTGCTCCGCCTGCCATAGACCCCCAGGGTCAGCACATCCTTGGCTGATGGCACTCCATATACCCTTCTTTTGATGGGCGCTGACCTGCAGATAAATATACACAGGGAAAAGTATTAGTCTAAACTTCCTGCCTGTTACATACGTGGCCCACTATGCCCCTTCCTATCCCCATTATCTCAGACATTGCCCAGCTACATGCTGCATGCTACCCAGGGCTCATCCACCAACCCCGCCGCTACATGAGGCATTCATACACAGCCCTCCATGCATTCATGCCCCATGCATCGTGCTCACATTGTACTCAAATGGTGGTTTGGAGGCCCATACAGCCGTCGGTACTGAGGTAAGACCCCATCCACTAATCGCTCCATCTCCGCCGAGGTGAAGGCAGGGGCCCTTTCCTCAGTCACACAGACCATGGTACGTTCCAGACACAGGTCACAGCAGCACATGCAGTGTAGGTTCTCTCCTGTTGAAGGTCAGGCTGCAAGTGAGTGAACAGATGATAAAATGGCAGTCACGTCTCCTGCGGTGCGTACGGTCACCACTGGCATACATCACCATTGGCCACTGTTCACCATAGGGCCCAATGGTAACCAATGAGGAGTTGCACAGCGGTTCTCGACCACCTCCCGCAACGGTTCACAACGCCAGCAGATTTACCTAATTTCCACCTGTCCCTCCATACTGGACAGGCAGAAGCCATTTCGGGGGGGGGGGGGGGGGAGAGGCCATGGATCCTAACTGTGTCACAGTTAACAATTTCACAATCTGGACATATGCCACCAAAATGTTGAAACATTCACAATATGCATTGAACTGCAGTGGTTCAAATGTACAGATAATGACCAGCTGCTTAACCTTTTACCCCGTAGAATGCAACCGCTGTGGATGAATAGGAGATGGAGACATCCCCCCGTGTACAGACCCCTGGTGGACTTGGCAACAATGGAGGACAGGCACATTATCCTCACTTATAGACTGGACAGGGCCACAATCACAGTGCTGTCTGCCCAATTGGAGCCTGACCCGATATCTGCTATACGTCACCCCACTGGGATCCCACCTCTTGTGTAAGTTCTATCTGTGCTCCATTTCCTTGCAATAGGTTCTTTCCAAGTTACAGTGGGCTTGGCAGCAGGAATGTCACGGCCAATGTTCTCAATAGTGCTGACCAGAGTGTTGTCTGCCCTGATTGAACACATGTGCAGCTACATCGTTTTCCCCCAGTTGGAGGGTTTGGACACAGTGAAAGCTGATTTCTATGCAATGGGACATATCCCCAACATCATTGGTGCAATTGATGGGACACATATTGCATTATCCCCCCCCCTCCCAGGCAAAATGAACAGGTCTTCAGAAATTGTAAAAGTTATCACTCGATGAATGTGCAGATGGTGTGGTTGGCGGACCAGTACATCTTCCATGTTGATGCTAAGTATCCAGGATTGGTGCATGATGCATTTATCCTGCGGAATAGCAGCATCCCAAATGTGATGGGCCAAATACAGAGGCACAGGGTGTGGCTAATAGGTGAGCCCTGGTTCCCACCCAGTAGATGTTGGTGCATGAGTATGGTGTGGGCCATATGGAATAGTGTGTGGCTAACAGTTGTCCCTCAATATTTGCAGTTGACTCTGGGTACCCCAACCTCTCATGGCTAATGACCCTTGTGAGGAATCCCAGGACAAGGGCAGAGGAACATTACAATGAGGCACATGGGCGAACAAGAAGGATAATAGAAAGGACCATCGGCCTCCTGAAGGCCACGTTTTGTTGCCTCCATCTAATAGGTGGATCCCTATGATACTCACCCAATAAGGTCTGCTAGATCATCGTGGCATGCTGTATGTTGCACAACCTTGTTTTGCGACGTCATGTGCCTTTTCTATAGGAGGAAGAGGCTGGAGATGGCTGTGTGGCAGCAGTGGACCCTGTGGACAGTGAATATGATGAGGCAGAGGATGAGGATGAGGAAAACAGAAGTGCAGTCATTCGTCAATACTTCCAGTGACACACAGGTAAGACAGTGTTATTTCACACTTCATTGACAGTTTGTGTGTGACATTGTCACTGGCAGGCTATGAATTCCTATTTGTATGCCCACTCACTGTACCCAATGGCATCTCCTTTTGCAGATGTTGGTGCCCCACTATTGCTCTTGGTGAGTTCACTGCAGCCAAATACAGGTCCTTCCAATGTAAGCATAACTGTACAGTTGAATTGCAATGTTTGAACCTTGTTAAACGAATACATTTTGAAATCATTTGACATACTCCATAGATGTATTTTTTCAAAGTGTGTTTATTGCAGTGCACTGACAAAAAAGGGGAAGTGCAATGGGCTGGGTGATGATGGAGGAAAGTCCAGGTTAGAGTCCAGGGGCCAGATGTAGCAAAGTGTTTGCGCCTCGCAAACAGCGAAAAACGCTGTTTGCGAGGCGCAAAAGCCTCTTTGCTATGAAGGGTGTTCCCTTCCTATTTGCGACTCACAATGCAATTCAATTTCATTTGCGACCGCGAAAGCGGTCGCAAATGAAATCGCAGTTACCATCCACTTGAAGTGGATGGTAACCCAGTCGCAAACGGGAAGGGGTCCCCAGGGGACCCCTTCCGCTTTGTGAATGGAAATAAAAAAAAAAATTCAGAGCAGGTAGTGATCCTATGGACCACTGCCTGCTCTGAAAAATACAGAAACAAAAGGTTTCGTTTTTTTTACTAAGTGCAGCTCGTTTTCCTTTAAGGAAAACGGGCTGCAGATAGAAAAATAAAAAACTGCTTTATTAAAAAGCAGTCACGGACATGGTGGTCTGCTGACTCCAGCAGGCCACCATCCTCGTGAGTGCCCATACTCGCAATGGGGTCGCAAACTGCGACCCACCTCATTAATATTAATGAGGTGGGTCTTTGCGACGCCATCGCGAGTTGCAGAAGGTGTCTGAGGCACCTACCTTTCTGCATACCAAATTGTGACTTGCAATTTGCGAGTCGCACGGACTCGCAAATTGCAAGTCGCAATTTGGTTTCTTCCTACATCTGGCCCCAGGTTATTTGTTTCACAGGTGCATTGTCCAAGGAGGCATAGGAAGGGGAGCAATGGCAGTTCAAGGTGGACAGGGTGACAGAGTGGGACATAAGGGTGACATTCAGGAGAGTCTTATTTCCTGGCGGGGGTCTTGGCAATAGTCACTGGCTTTTGCCTGGATCACAGGGAACGTTTGCGGAGTGGTTTTCCTTTTGCAGGGGGAGAGCTGCTGGTGGTCTGTTGATCCTGTGGCGGGGCCTCCTGTCCCCTAGCGGCAGCAGAGGTGGAGGGCTGTTCTGTAGTCTGGCTAGTGTCAAGGGCCCGCTGTTGTGCCACTGCCTCCCTCATACTGTTGGCCATGTCTTCCAACACCCCTGCAATGGAGACCAGGGTGGTGTTAATGGATTTAAAGTCCTCCCTGATCCCCAGGCACTGTCCCTCTTGCAGCCGCATGTACTCCTGCATCTTTTCCAGGATCTGGCCCAGTGTATCCTGGGAATGTTGGTATGCTCCCAGGATCGTGGTGAGTGCCTCCTGGGGAGTCGGCTTCCTGGGCCTGTCCTCCCTCTGGTGCACAGCAATCCTCCCAGCTTCCCTGTTGTCCTGTGCCACTGTCTCCTGAACCGTGTGCCCACTGTCACTGACCACAGGTCCCTGATTGTCCTGAGTTTGTGGGGTGGCCTGGGTTCCCTGTAGTGGTGGACACACTGCTGATTGATGTGTCCTGGGGACAGAGGTATGGGCCCACTGGGTGGGTGCTGTGGTGGTGTTTCCTGAGGGGGAGGTTCTGTGGTGGTGTTAGAGTGTGCCTGGGTAACCGACAGTCCGGAGGTCCCTGATAGGCCAGGTTAGTCATTCAGATCCAGGAGACCAGAGCTGCTGTCATCACTGTGGGCCCCTTCTGTGGGGGGACTGGATGTTGCTGGAACCTCTTCTCCAGTGACATTAGCCGGGATACCTGTCGGGATGTAAATGCGGTATTATTGTTTTTGTGTGTGACATATTGTGCATGGGTGGGTTGCCCTCTATGGTTGGTATTGCCCTGGCAGCTTTGCCTTGTGTGAGTTATTATTTGGTGGGCTAGGTGATTCTCTCTAGTGTGCATGCTGTAGTGATAGGTATCCATGCAGGTCTGTGAGTGGTGTCCATGCATTGGTAGGGAATGAAAGGCTTGGCATTGGGATGAGTGGGTTGTGATGGTGGGGTGGGTGGGAGGTGGTGGAGTGATGGGAATGAGGGTGGGGTGGGGCTATGTGAAGTCATGCAGGTAGGGGGTGAAAGTAGTAAAGAGTTGACTTACCAGAGTCCAGTCCTCATGCTACACCTGCCAGGCCCTCAGGATGCATGATTGCCAAGACTTGCTCCTACCATGTTGTTAGTTGTGGGGGAGGAGGTGGTGGTGGTGGTCCAACGCCAGTTCTCTGTACTGCAAGTGGGTGTCTTGCTGCAATGGAACTCACCTTTCCCCGTGGGTCGTTCCACCTCTTCCTGATGTTGTCCCTTGTTCTGAGGTGCTGTCCCATGGTGTTGACCCTGTCCATGATACTCTGCCATAGCTCCATCTTCCTAGCAATGGATATCTGCCGCACCTGTGATCCAAATAGCTGTGGCTCTACCCAGATGATTTCCTCCACCATGACCCTTAGCTCCTCCTCAGAGAATCTGGGGTGTCGTTGTGGTGCCATGGGTGTAGAGTGAGTGGTTTGGGTGAAGATGTGTAGGGTGATGTGTTGGGGTGTGTGTTATAAGGTGCGTGGATGGTGTGTAGGTGATAGTGGTATGTGGCTCTGATTGTGTGAGTGCTGTTGCTGTCTCTCTCTGCTGGCAATTATTTGTAGTCGTAAGGAGTTGTGGGTAATGGGGGTGTGTGTTTTATAGTGGTGTCGGTGTGTGGGTGTGGTGTGTGTATATGTGTGTCGGGTGTGTGTAGTTTAAATTGACCAATGTGGTGTTGTTTTGTATGTGTGTGTATTTTGAGCGCTGCAGTATGTACCGCCAATGGTTTACCACCATTGAATGTCCGCCATTCGTGGGTCATAATGTTGTGGGTGTAGTTCTGTTGGCATAACGGTGTGGGTTTTGGTACCACCAGTTTATCACTGACTTTTGGGCTGGCGGATTTGTGTTTGTGGCCGAATATGGACGGATTGCTCTGTGTGTCACAATATGGTTAGCGGATATCCGCCACGGTGGTGGCATGTTGGCTGCAGTCAGCATGGTGGTAAGTGGGATTTACTGCCAATGTTATAATGAGGGGTATAGCTTTCCAATTTTTTTTATAATTTATCCATTGAGGCAGAAACTTCCTGTTCCATATAGGTTTGAATAAAGTCATTCAAATTATCTTTGATGGAATTCTCCACTTCATTAATATCCTGAAGTAAAGGAGAGGTTTCTTGTTAGCAGAAAACTAGCAAACCAGTGAAACTCTGTTAAACAAGAGAGGTAAGGGTTAAACTTGGAGGAGTGGAGCAGGAGGAAAAAGCTCCACCTGTGCGTGGTAGCATGAAGCCAAGAGGCGGGAGGGAGGGTCGCAACTGTAGAAACCTGGCTGCTTTGTAGGCAGAAGCAGAGGAGCAGAAGGTGAGACAGAAAGGCAAACCGCTCACCACGGTGGACAACAATGGTAAAGAATGTAAAACCTGTGAGACTCGGTGAGGGGAAAGCAGAGCTATGATGACGCTCCTCGGAACCGGCTCAAAATGGCTGCCGCAGACTGTGGAGACATCTGAGTTAGAGCTCAAGAGACGCGGTGCTCGCGAGTGATGCAGCAATTTGCCTGCTGGAAATAAAACGCTTGTGGCAGAATGCGCTATATAAACAGCAGTATATTTTAAAAACTAAACGCTACAGAAACAATGCAACATTAAAGGGAGGTACTTACCTTGACTGCAAGGAGCAAGAAATTATGGCTGTTCGCAGTCAAGTTAAGCGATTATCCTGTATGTGTTGTGATTGGTAATTTAGTTTCTACTAAGTTTTGCTTGCCATTAGCTATGTAACTTTTGCCTGATGGGATTTATATTTTTTTCACGATATCTTGACTGCTGCTATTAAAGTATATAGTATAGTAGTGATCACCTCGTAAAATAGCCACTTATAAAATAATACCTGTTGCCACCACTTGGTTCTCCTACTGTCTTATTATTTTCACTCCAACTTTAAATGTCTTGCTTATAGTAGAAAACAGCAACACAGTTAACCTTTCTCAGACAGTGTGGTAATGGGCCAACAGGTATAGTTGTGAGAAGCCTACGCTTTAATTGTAACCAGCTTCAACACTGCAATAAGGAGCCATACAGTGAAAGAGATGAAATTCCCTTTTTTTGGCTTCCAGTAGATATTTGGTTGAAAGTGTTTGAGTATACATTATCACGATTTAAATATAACAAATTATTTTCACCTTTTTGTCCAGGCGTCCAATTTTGTAGGTTCCCTAAATTAAACAGGCAACTCCATTGGACTCCACAGAATTCTATCACAGGACCGGAGGCGAGGATTATGCAAATCTTTCTTCACTCTTTATTCAACAGCAAGTTCAAAGTTAAACAAAACATGAACAAAAAAAAAAACTACAAGTTCCATGAGCCCGCCGCCATGGTAACGAGTATCCAATGAGGTGCCCTCCTTCACGTCGGTATAAATAGCCCGAGACACGTCACACTTCCTCTTTCTTCACTGCTACGTGTCAGATAAGTGCCTTTTCTGCCTCCGGTTGGGAGTTTGTTTCTTGACTTGGCGCGCTGCCGCTCAATTGCTTTCGGTTTGTGTAGCAACTTCATCGCTATGAGCGGTCCGGAATGGACGGGCCGCTCGAGCGTTTCATTTCCTTTCGGCCCTCGGCGTGTTTAATACACGTCGGGCCCACCAGAGGGAGCGCGCGCTGTGTTCTTCATTATCGGAGAGCGTGCTTCTTTCAGTGCGCGGCTCGCGCTTCGCATTTGCTTTTTTCTAGGTACACTCAGTCTCTCAGCGAGCATATCTGCGTTAATCACTTTGCTTTTTTCCTTTTCTTCCCAGAATTGAGGGTTTCTCCTCTATTTCATGCTTGGCACCCTGGTGCATATTTTCTCTTCCCTACCCTGACACCCGTTTGGGTAAGAATTACCCCATTAGGGAAGACATTACTTCTTGACTTACTATCAGTGACAGAGAGGGTAGGGATTTTACCCTATATATTGTATATTTTTGTTGGGTGTACACTCTGTCATAGTCCTCATTATGCATTCCTCCCAAGAGAATGAACCTTTTACCAACATGTCCACAGGTGAGGGTCCCTCTCACCGTACCCTTCCCCCCGGAGTGGACACTTTGTTTTCCCAGGCTATTTCTCATGCTTTAGCCCCTCTTAGGGATACTGTAGCTAAGCTTACTGAACAGGTGTCCAGAGGTACGGGCATGTTTGGTGTGACGGGAGCGGAGGGTGATTCCTCTACCCTTTCGGCCCCTAGGAAAATGCGCAAGCGCGACGCGGGGCACCTGGGGGATAGTGTATTTTCACCCAATCCCAAGAGTGCGCGCGCGCATAAGCGCGTACCCTCCCGGGAGGACCGTTTGCCCGGAGTACTGGGTGACAAGCTTCACCACCTATGGAACCCTGATCTGGGATCCCCCAAAGGCTTCATGGGAGGTTCAGATGAGGACTCATCATCTTTAGATGACGACTCGGGTCGCCCTTGGCGTCCGGGTGCTACCCTACCAGATCCTTCGGATCACGCCGATTCTGACTCCGATATGTTTGAGCCGGAGGGTATCTACCATCCGCGTTCCTCGGAGTGGCGCCCAGACCACAAGGTGGCTGAATATGTCGCCAGTAAAATTAGGCAACCTCTGGACAAAGAGGTGCGCGCTCGTCTACGGGCGGAGTGCCCACGCCCGTCTTTATCAGATAAGGTCGCTGTCACGCCAGTTATTGACCCAAGAATGTGTACGTTCTTTTCCAAGTACACCAAGGATCCCAAAAAAGGGATTGATCGCTCCTGGAGGGCATGCCAGGATAAACTTCTTGATGTGTTAGGTCCCCTCACACAGATTATTCAATTGGCGGAGCGGGCCAAGCAAGCAAACACTCCCCTTCAGACGGACATCATAGCGGGATGGGCTCAGAGAGCTGTTTGTCTTCTGGGCAACGCGAACTGTGCCATCTCTGCAGAAAGACGTAGATCTTTATTGATCAAAATCGACCCCAAGTTAGGGGAACTGTGTAACTCGGAGGCAGGGGCTGTTGCCCAGGGCAATTTATTTGGCGATCCCTTTTGTGAAAGAGTTGGGAAAATTTGTGGCTACGTTTTCAGCTTTGGATAAAGCGCAATCTTCGATTAAGAAGGTTTTCCCCAACAAGGTTTTTGGCAGGGCCGGGCGAGGCAGGGGTCGCTCTTCCGGCCGTCCTTTCCAGCAAGGCCCCAGCTCCTTCCGCAACAACGGTTGGAGGGACGGCAGACAAGGAACCTTCTTCCCCAACAGAGGCAGGGGAAGAAGCAGAGGGTCCAGAAATGCGCGAGGAGCATATAATGCCCCAGGAGGTCCCTCGGGTGAGGCTTATCCCTTTTTCCCCAGCAAATTTTGGCGGGAGATTGAGGTTTTTCAGGGACAATTGGAGGCGCATTACCTCCGACGCATGGGTTCTACAAACTGTCTCAGGTTTTCAAATAGAATTCTGGGGTACCCCATTTCAGGAGACACTGCCTCAGCCCATCGGGTTCTCGGCAGAAGACTCAGGACTCATAGATTTAGAGGTTCAGGCCCTTCTTCACAAAGGTGCCATTTCTTTTACTTCCCTTCACCCCACAGGCTTCGTAAGCAACATCTTCTTGGTGGAAAAGAAGGACAAAGGGTTTCGTCCCGTTATCAATCTTCGTGCTTTCAACGAATGGGTGGTTTACAGACATTTCAAAATGGAGGGTATTCACATGCTCCGCGACCTCCTCTTACAAGGGGACTGGATGGTTCGTCTAGATCTCAAGGACGCGTACCTCACGGTCCCTATTTTTCCACCCCATCGCAGATTCCTGCAGTTCTTATGGAACAGCCAGGTGTTCGAATTCACCACACTCCCCTTCGGCCTGTCGTCAGCACCGTGGTGCTTCACAAAACTTCTCAAACCAGTAGTGGAAACTCTGAGGTTACAAGGCATTCGCCTCATAATTTATCTGGACGACATCCTTTTGATGGATCAGTCCAGGTCTCAGTTGATGTACAATCTGAACACAACTATTGCGTTTTTCCAGGACCTTGGTTTTGTGATCAACCAACAGAAGTCGCAACTTACTCCGACTCAATCGTTAGTCTTCCTAGGGTTTCTAGTGGATTCCCGATCAGCATCTCTCAGTCTCCCGGCGACGAAGATTTCCAAGATAAAGACTGGAATTCTCGGTTTCTCCGGGATCCCAGCGATTGGCGACTACATCGCTCGGTTTTTCAGGCGATCATGGATCATTGGGGTCCCTGTTCAGTGGATCTCTTTGCGTCTCGTTGGAATGCCCAGCTTCCCCTATACTTCAGCTGGCGTCCGGATCCGGGAGCGATGGCAGTAGATGCGTTTCTCCAACATTGGGGCACTCTTCAGGGTTATGCTTTTCCCCCGTTTCTTCTTATCCCGCGGGTTGCTGCTCAAGTTCGCCGCCAAGAGGCGACGGTGATTCTAATAACCCCCTGGTGGAGATCACAAGCATGGTTCCCGACTCTGCTGGAACTCTCGTGCGAGTGTCCTCTTCGCCTCCCGGATTTTCCCTCGATACTCCTGGATCCGTCGGGGTCCTGCCACCCTCTAATCCTTCGAGGTCATCTTCCCCTCATGGCTTGGAAGATTTCCGGCATCGTTGGCAAAACAACCGGCTTTCGCAGGAAGCTAATAACTTCATCGCACAGGCCTGGGCCCCTGGTACATGCAAACGATATAAATCAGCATGGAATAGGTGGTCTAGTTGGTGTGTGGGCAAACACTGCGATCCCATGGGGGCCAGTATTGCCGACATCATCAATTTCCTGGCGGAATTAGCTGCATCCGGCTTAGCGTATCGCACCATCAATTCTTTTCGCTCGGCCATCTCTGCGGGCCATCCTCCCCTGAATAATCTCCCGATTGGGGGGCATCCCTGGGTTTGTAAACTCCTTAAGGGTATTAGACTTTCCAGACCTCCACAACCTAGATATTCGGAGCTCTGGGATGTGAACTTGGTTCTTAATCTCTTATCCTCTTGGCGGGACAACCAATATTTGTCAATGAAGGAATTGTCGGCAAAATTAGCCATGCTTCTCTGCCTCATTTCCTGTAAGCGTGTATCAGATATCAGAGCACTGGATGTTTCCGCTCGAGTCTTTACTCCAGAAGGAGTCACGTTTACTATTGCAAGGAGAACAAAGAATAATACCAGGTCGGTGTCCTATCCCGTTTTTCCTGATTCCCCGAGGCTATGTGTGGTTAGATGTCTCAAAGCCTATGAGGAAGTGACCAGTTCTTGTAGACCTCCAGGTGAGACTCAATTGTTGATTTCTATTAGGAAGCCGTTTAGGGCGGTTTCTTCTCCCTCCATTGCCAGATGGATTCGGTGGATTCTCGCTGAGGCAGGCATAGATATTCGAGTTTTTGGGGCACATTCTACTCGGGGAGCTATGGCTTCCAAAGCCATACAAGTGGGGGGCAGATTGGAGGACATCATGCATGCTGCTGATTGGTCTTCAGAGTCTACTTTTAAGAAGTTTTACTTTAAACCAATTCACGACGCAGCCGCACTGGTGGTAAGTAAGCTTTGAACTTGCATAATCCTCGCCTCCGGTCCTGTGATAGAATACGAAATTTCCTAGCTATCGTGAAGGAAAGTTTCAATTCTATTAAGGACACGGAGGCGAGGATTATCCCACCCACATACATTTCGCGGATATGTTCCCTCCCGATTACATCTATCTGCGTAGCAAGGTAGTATACTTGCGTTTATGCCTTTGTTTATTGGTTATTCTGCTCATATTTTAATTTTCAGGTAAACACTTGATTCAGATGTATTTTCATTTATATGTGTTTTACAGTTCATAACTTTGTTGCCTTTGGTAGGTTTCCTGTGTTCTATCGGATTTGCATCTAATTATACCTATTTTTTAGGTTCCGAAACTACGACCAATTGACTCTACCAGGATTCCTTCCGCAGTGAAGTCGAGGAAGTGTGACGTGTCTCGGGCTATTTATACCGACGTGAAGGAGGGCACCTCATTGGATACTCGTTACCATGGCGGCGGGCTCATGGAACTTGTAGTTTTTTTTTTTGTTCATGTTTTGTTTAACTTTGAACTTGCTGTTGAATAAAGAGTGAAGAAAGATTTGCATAATCCTCGCCTCCGTGTCCTTAATAGAATTGAAACTTTCCTTCACGATAGCTAGGAAATTTCGTATTTACACTCATATTATGGAGCATTTTAAACGGTATGTGTTTAGCAAGTTCACGTCGGCGCGTTAACAACACAAGGTCGACTTTTGACCTGAATTCTGCTGTCGTGTGCCTACAGCTAGTTGGCCCTGGAAATGCAAATTTCAATTAAATTCCCCTGCTTAGTCTAAATAGTCCTACTACTGAAAACACCGATTTACCTGGCAAGCAAGTCTCAGCAGATGTTTTTAATTGTGTGCACACTCCACTACGGTGCACGTTGAACTTGCTAGACATCTGAGTACGTAAACTCGTATCTGGGTTGTTGGGCAAGGATCTTTCAGCTTCAGAATCCATCTTCCGGTATCATTCTCTCAGGCCCCACCCATGTTGCAATTATAAAGAGAGCTGAAAACCTATCTTTAGCAACTAGGACCCTGTTAATCTATCCGATCTGTTCTATATTCCCTCTTCCGCTGTAGCTTCATCTATATTGTTTCAATACTTCACTATCTGAAGTGCTAGGGTTTTGCTTAGTAAATGTTTTCAAAACAATGTACACCTAATCCTTTAGAGACATAGTAGTAAAGAATACAAATAAAAGTAGTATTCTAAGTTTTAAATTCCACATTTGAGGTTTAATGAATGCATGCCAGATATGATGTTGATAAGATTACTATCCCCAGCACAGAGTGCATATTTGACCACATGCATTTCATGATTAGGTTTTATCTATTTTTGTCGCTCTTAATGAGCATTGTAAAATTCACAAGAAAAAGATAACTAAGGCATTCAGTAGAAAGAGTTTTTTAAAGGATTCAGTTACTGGTACTGGATGCAACTTTATACTGTGGCTTGTGAAAATGCTGAACAGTCAACAAGGGATTAAATAGGCATTTAAATCAGACGGTTAGTAATTAGATGAATTTAGGATTTTGTTTAAAAGTATAGACGTGCCACTGTATACGAAGAGGCAGCAGAAGATGGAAGGTCAGAAGAAATTGTACCAAGAAAGTGGCAATACGTTTTGCAACAGGTAACAAAGAAAAGTAAGCAGTTCAGTGTATTCCATCTTTCTTCTCTGGCTCCCTGTATTCAGAGATTAAGGCCCAGATTTATACTTTTTGCTGCAAAACTGCGTAACACAGTTTTTTAGGGCCCCCGATGGCACTTAAAAACAAAATACTTACCAATACTTACCCTACGTACCTGGGATGGGGTCCCCCATCCTCTGGTGTCCCGCTGGTATATGTGGGGGTGTTCCTTTGGCTTGGGGAGGGCACCCGTGGACACATTTTATGGTGTTTAACTATGGAAATGGGTCTACAGGTCCCCTAATTCCTGGTCTGACCCAGGTGATAAATAATGGTTTACACCATCATTTAGCCCCTCCTCCCACCTGTGCGTCATTTTAGCACAGGGGATAAATATGGGGCTATGGGGAAAGCACAATTTTTTAGATGGGAACACCTACCTTACATCATATTAACGCAAGGTAGGTGCACGAATCCAAAAAATGGTGCAAACTCCAATATTTTGAGGTTAGATGTGTCTAGCATCAAAATATAAATATGGAGTTAAGTTTGCACTGAATTTGCATCAAAAATAATGATTCAAATTCAGCGCAAACATGTGAAATGTCAACAAAACACATATCTATTGCATCTGTTAGTTTAATAAAAGTCTACTGGAAAACAATTAATAATCTGTGGGCTACTCATCCACATTGCATTTCAAAACATGTTTAAACATATGTAATGTAAAGGTGTGTCTAAAATGTCTTTTTTGCAACCTCAACGAAGGTCAATCGAATTGAAAGCTTTGCAACTCTGCATTGTTTGCAAAGTTTTTCATTACTGACATCGACCTAAAATGAGTGCCCCTTTTTTACTATTTAAACTGCACAGATCCTCTTTAATGTTAAAAAATGGTTCTGCTGGAGACATACCTCACAGAAACAGTAACGGCCTCATTTAGGGTTGTTCTTTTGTGAAAAATCTGTCAAAATGTGTCCAATCCACCAAATGCCGGAAGCCCCTTCCCTCTAGACCACTTTTCACTTGTGTGGACCCTACTTAACCATTGCTGGAACCAGAAGACACACACTGAGCCATGATTGGAAACTGTGGACCCTCACTGAGTCATTACTGAAAGCTGGGGACACTGGCTAAGCATTTTTAATGATTTAAATCCTAAAGCTACACAAAAAATAAGGAAACAAGCACTCATCAAACAAATACACAAATGGTAAAATGTGTTATTTTATTCACAAATCTAGATGGTAATTTTAATTGGGGGGTTGGTGCTTTTCTGAATTCAATTTAGGCCACTCATCATCCACTACATTCAGCTGGATGCACTTGCACTGTTTCCACAAATCAATCTGAGTATCCTAATTTAATTTTAGCCTTCAATTTCAAATTCCTTCACATTTACAGACCTTTTTACAATTTTCAAATGCACATTTTGCTTATTTATCTACATGCAATTTATTAATCTTTTAATGTTATTTAATTTTCTAAGTGTGACTGCCCTAGGCTGTTTTCCAGATGGAAGATTCCTCTCCTGCTTGGTTGGTTGTCTGGACTCACAGGGAATTGGAGGCTCCAGGGTTAGTGATATGCATGGGCTGTGTGATCAGCTGCTCAGGGCCCAAGCCAGCTCCACTATCCTGGGACCCCACACAGATGCCAACTTACATCTCCTGTGTCCCCTTACCTCTCTGTCCATAAATTGTCTAAGGTGCAAAGCTAGTACACACAGAAGTAGGGAGATTATTTTGCAGGGATGGAAGGAGGAATTAGGTGGTGGGCTGTGACGTGAGGGAAGGGGGCTCCTTTCAGGTAACATAGCAATCAATAATGCATCAGGTGCAGAGGCCCCTTGGTACAGGGTTTTTTGCAGCCCAATGCTTCCTTGTTGCACAGACCTCTAGAAATGATTCAGCTCTGTGAGGTTCAGGAGAAAAATCCCACTAATCTGGGCCTTGCAGCCATGGCGCAGAGCTGAGAGGCCCAGAAGAGGGCAGCCAGGGAAAAGGCCTCTCATAGAGGCCTAGCAGTCAGTAGTGAAGGAGATGCTGCTGCAGTACGTCTATGGATGCTATGTGCTAGTGGTCTAAAATATAGTTGCATTTCTCTATCAAGCCAGATGGCAAGAGGTGTAGTTCAGCAGGACACCAGGGCCCATAGCACCATTGTGACACCTTTGGTCCTATACCCTGCCCCTGAGCCTGGCAGCACTGGACAACAGCTGTAAGGCCCTGGAAATTGGCTCTCAGGAGCATAGTTACTAATCATTCAATGCTGTAGGGACTGGGGTCTGGAGTTTAGTGTGCCCAATGCATCACAAATATCGATATAGTTTACTATCCAGCCCATGGCACCATCGCTATAGAACTGGCCATGCGTCCAGTAGCCTTTTACCTATGATCCAATGCTGCTAGACCATAGAAAGGCCCACAACCTTGCCCTCCTGTCCATGGTCCAATGCTGCAAGGACTAGAGAAGCATGTTGGCAGAAAACAGGATTTCAGTATTGTCCTACGTTCTGCCCTGTAATTGTGCTGGATGCCGAATGCCGTGTGTTCGAAATGGGGTCTTTGGTTGGCAGTCAGGTTACCGACTGTCCAAGCAAGGACCCACACTCTAGTCAGGGTTAGTCACACACAATCCAAATTATCCTGTGCCCACCCTCTGGTAGCTTGGCACTGAGCAGTCAGGCTTAACTTAGAAGGCAATGTGTAAAGTATTTGTGCAATAAATCATACAATAACACAATATTGCACCACAAAAATACACCACACAGTGTTTAGAAAAATATATAAAATGTATCTGGATATGTGTAGGTCAAAACGATAAAAGATGCAATATGAATTTGTAAAGTTATCACTGAAAAGTGATATCAAGTCTCTTAAGTCTTTAAAAAGCAAACAAAGTCTCTTTCAAGCACAAAGTACCTGGTTTGGAGTGGAAAATCTCCGCAGAGGGCCACAGAGGAGGAGATGCATGGAAAAATTATGTGTGCGTCAGTTTCGCCCCTTCACACACGGACTTGCGTCGTTATTTTTCACGTGGGGACATCGTGCGTCGTTTTCCGGCGCGAGGACAGTCTCCTTCTGTGGTTCGCAGGATTACCAGATGTCCCGGGGTCTGTGCGGGGAATCCTAGGCTTTTTATCCGGCTGTGCGTCATTCCGGTGTGCTGTGCGTGGAATCTTCTCCCTCACGGCAGGTGTCGCGTCAATTTCCTCTCTGGGAGTCGGGCGGCGTTGTCCAGGCGAGGCCATGCGTCGAAGTTCCGGTCGCACCGCAGGCGTCGCATCGAGTGCCGTCTTTCTGGATCAGCTGTGCGTTGAATTTTTCGGCGCACAAGGCGTCCAGTTGAAAAAGAGAAGTCTTTTTGTTCCTGAGACTTCAGGGAACAGGAGGCAAGCTCTATCCAATCCCTTGGAGAGCACTTCTGCAGCAAGGCAAGAGTTCAGCAAGACAGCAGGGCAACAGCAAGGCAGCAGTCCTTTGTAGAAAGCAGTCAGGTGAGTCATTTAGGCAGCCAGGCAGTTCTTCTTGGCAGGGTGCAGGTTCTGGTTCAGGTTTCTTCTCCAGCAAGTGTCTGAGGTGGTAGGGCAGAGGCCCTATTTTATACCCAAATGTGCCTTTGAAGTGGGGGAGACTTCAAAGAGTGGCTAAGAATTGCACCAGGTCCCCTTTCAGTTCAATCCTGTCTGCCAGGGTCCCAGTAGGGTGTGTGGCAGTCCTTTATGTGAGAGTAGGCCCTCCACCCTCCCAGCCCAGGAAGACCCATTCAAAATGCAGATGTATGCAAGTGAGGCTGAGTACCCTGTGTTTGGGGTGTGTCTGAGTGAATGCACAAGGAGCTGTCAACTAAACCCAGCCAGACGTGGATTGTAAGGCACAGAAAGATTTAAGTGCAAAGAAATGCTCACTTTCCAAAAGTGGCATTTCTAGAATAGTAATATTAAATCCAACTTCACCAGTCAGCAGGATTTTGTATTACCATTCTGGCCATATTAAATATGACCTTCCTACTCCTTTCAGATCAGCAGCTACCACTTCAATAATGTATGAGGGCAGCCCCAATGTTAGCCTATTAAGGGAGCAGGCCTCACAGTAGTGTAAAAACAGATTTAGGGGTTTTACACTACCAGGACATGTAAACTACACAGGTACATGTCCTGCATTTTACCCACACAGCACCCTGCTCTAGGGGTTACCTAGGGCACACATTAGAGGTGACTTATATGTAGAAAAAGGGGAGTTATAGGCTTGGCAAGTATTTTTAAATGCCAAGTCGAGGTGACAGTGAAACTGCACACACAGGCCTTGCAATGGCAGGCCTGAGAAATGGTAAAGGGGCTACCTAAGTGGGTGGCACAACCAGTGCTGCAGGCCCACTAGTAGCATTTAATCTACAGGCCCTAGGCACATATAGTGCACATTACTAGGGACTTATAAGTAAATTAAATAGTCCAATCAGGTATGATCCAAGGTTAGCATGTTTAAAGGGAGAGAGCATATGCACTTTAGCACTGGTTAGCAGTGGTAAAGTGTGCAGAGTCTAAAAGCCAGGAAAAACAGTGTCCAAAAAGTGGAGGGAGGCAGGCAGGCAAAAAGTTAGGGGTGACCACCCTAAGGCTGTCAGGTCTAACACTGTGCTTTTTTCCAAAAGGGCCAATGGGGACTAGCATGTAAAAGACTGTGGAGTGGTGCGAGGTTCAAAGATTTGTTGACATGATAACATAGGAAGACACACTGCACAGTACGTGACCTATACAGGCCAATTTAGCAAAGCTTTTACCTTTAGAGTAGGCCTGGGTGAAAATTAATTTACGCCATTAGAATTTGTGAATTTTCAAATATTTTGTGTTACTACTGTAATGCGAAATTCCTGAAATTACGCCATTTCCCCTCTTTGCATGATTATGTTCCTTTAGTTGAACAGATTTACATCAAATTAGCGATTTGTGGAAAATGTTTGTGGTGCTTTTGATTTTATGCACTTAGGAGTATATTTAGTCCCCTTTTGCGCCGAATTTGCATCATTCTTTAAAATGCAAATTCGATAAAATACTAATTCCAAATTTATACTTTGCCGCTAGACCCATATAACGCCAACGTTTTGGATTTAAAGTCATTTTTTGCTTGCGGGGAAACTACCTTGCGTCAATGAGATGCAAGCTAGGTGTTCCCGGGCAAAAAATGATGATGTGGCATTAGTGTCATATCTATCCTGCGTGCTAAAATCAAGCACCTTAGGGGTACACAAGCAGATTGAAAATCTGTTATCAACTGAGGGAGCGATACACCTTGAAAATATCAGGTTTTTACATGCTTCGGAGATATATAAACGAGTAATGAATTACATTACTTGTACTCACCACTACAACTGTGGGTTGTGAAGTGAGTTTGCAAGGATACAAAATGATGACGAACAATACCTGTGATAAAGAGGCAAAGGAAAGATGTAGACATTGGGTGCTCTAGATGACCCAGACTAGTAGGCGGCCACAATGGGACCCAGAAAGGTGGATATAAGGGCTGGATATCTGATGGTACCGATAAAGCTTTTAAATGAAACACATAGGGTCTCATTTAAGAGGCCTTTCTTCCACTGTTGTGTCATTTTTTTTGGCACAGCGGTGACGCTAAACAGTGCTTTACACTGCTCCAGATTTACAAACTGACGCATTGGTCCCAAAGCCTCAGTTTGTAAAGCCTATTAATCACATTATACCTGACACTGTGAAATTTACAACATTTCACTGCACCACTCTGCAGCTTCACTGTGTCAAAATGTAAATGCCTACTCAGAGCAGGTGTTGAACTGAAGCAGGGCTTTGTCTATGGGAATGTTCCTCGCATTGCTGGAGTAGCATCATTTTTTGATGCTAGTCCAGCAATAGATTGGTTTAGCACCAGATTTCTGATGCATCTGTGAAAACATGTGCCATGGAGCTCTGTATAGTAAATACAACACATCCATGGTGTCATTAGGGAATCATTGGGCAGCGCAAGAGATCTCACACATCAGATCAACGCATCAGTTTCTTGTAAATGAGGCCCATTGTATCAAAACACAGATCCAAATGTTTGGCTGTGAGCATTCAAATACATATCTGTGGGTTGTGGGGTGGTTAGAGCCTTCTTCTATTCTAGTGGGAATGACCCAAAGTGACAACGTTTTGGTGAAAAGTTGGTGAGAAACTCTCAGTGCTCTTTGAAATACAAATGGTGTGGAATGTTAGGAATTTGGGGAGGTCACCTGAAACTAAAATACAAAAACAACTACTCTGTGGTGCTTGTTTGGCTTGATCAGACAAGACATAGCCAGTCTATGGGGCAGCCAGGTAACCTTTAAGGTTGTGGATTGGTGCAGTAATTTGGATTTATGTTTGATCAGCATCAAATATAAAAAAGCATATTTACAAAAATATATGGGTGGATGGTGTGGACTTAACCAACCTCTATGATTCTCCTTCGAATACGAAGGCTTGCAGGGGACATGGTGTTTCAGAAACATTAGCTGGCCAAAATGTGACTGTATTTTTCTGCCAAAGTCTGATGTAACCTACACAGTGTTCTACTGAACCTATCCTTGTGACCTCTGCAAGTGATAACATCCTACGCTCTATTGAAAATATGAATTTATAAGTGTGTTATCTTAATGGAAATAAAAAAGTTTATATTAAAAAATGTTAGACCTTTCATCCTTGTCATTATTTCCCCTGACTTTTTGCCTTCTGACCTCTTGTTTTGCTAACTTCATTTGTACTGGCTTTAGGACTCTGGGTACCTTACCACTGCTGACCAATGCTAAATTGCATTGCCTTTTTCCCAAAAACATGAGAACATTGCCTTATCCAAAATTGGCATATTTAATTTATTTATACATTTCTAGTAAAGTGCACTGCCTTTGCCAAGCATCTGTAAATTAAATGCTACTAGTGGGCTTCCAACACTGATTGTGCCATCCAGTGCAGTAGACCTTCAAACATGGCTCTGGCCTGCCACTGCAGAGCCTGTGTGTGCAGTTTTGAACTGCCATGGACCTGGCAAGTTAATCCTTTTGCCATGTCCAAACCCTCCTTTTTTAATACACATAAGTCACTCCTAAGGTAGTTACCAGACAACCCCAAGGGCAGGGTGCAGTGTATTTAAAAGGTTGGACATGTACTTTTTAGTTTTACATGTCCAGATAGTGAAAAACTCCTAAAGTCAGTTTCACTAATACAAGGCCTATCTCTGAAATAGGTTAACATTGGGATTACCTTATTACATCTTATACGTGTAATTTGAATTGTGAAAAATACGGATATTTTAAGTTTGGTGTCTTTGGATTCACAGTTTAAAATCACAATTTATGGTAAAGTTGGATTTTAAGTTGCTAGCCTGAAAATGCCACATTTAGAAAGTTGGCATTTTCTTACTTTAGCCATTATGTTCTGTTGTCTTTTTCTTAATACACATCTGGGGTGGGTGAGAGCTGGGCTTTGTACATTCCCTCTAGACAGTTGCATACATATCTGCAGTAAATCTGGAGTCAAGGCAGGAAGGACAGTGATTTTGTGCACTTCAAATGCCTCTCTTTGATATCCTCCCCACTTCAGCGGCACAGCTGGGTATAAGTACTGGACCTCAGACACCACCACTTCATTACACTTCTGGACGTGAGGACATTCGGCCAGGAAGAAGGACTGAGGTGCTTCTGAAGGGACTGTCACTCCGCTGGACTCTGCTGGACATTGCTGGACTCCTGCTCTGCTGTGCCTGCACTGCTGCCTGGTGCCCTCCTTACCTTGAATTTCGAAGGATTGAAGTCACATATTTACATCCCCAGAACCAAACTGACTCCAAGGGCTTGCGGGCTTGTCTCCTGTTCTGAAGTCTCAGGGACAACAAAGACTTCACTGCATCCTGCAACGGCAACTGGACTTTGCTTGGTGCAAGTTTTTCCCTTCCAAGTGGTGGCAATCCGATCCTGGGCCCTTGGAAGTGGGTATAAAGTGCTGCAACTGTACAATCTATACATGGACATCATTGCACCAGTTGGAACTGACACATCTCCTTCTAAACTGATGCATCACTGCTTCAGGAGACATTGCATCGCTGGCTGCGAAGTTGGACAATGGCTCATCAGCTACATCTAGGGGTTTTGGCAGCGACGTTTCCCGAATTGCATGGTTTAGAACAGATGCATCATCCACATCACAAGAAAATCTACCATGATGCTCCTCACATCTTCCCTTGACGCGATGCCACCCCAAACGAAGATACTGATTTCAGCAGGCTAAGGCTGGTCCCTGTATGAAACCCACACTCCATCCTGGTCAGTGTGACTTTTCCGATTTCACTCGCTCTAGTGTAACCAGATAGCCCCACCCAGTTGGTGCTTTTTGCTCTTCAGCACAACATTTACAGATATTTTTTAAAAATGTTTTGATCATGGCTCAGCCACTTAAGAGGCAATGTGTAAAGTGTTTGTGTAACACGAAAAAAGTAAAAAAGTGACAACACCACACAAAAGTAGTCCACACTAGGTTAGAAAACAGATCTTAATTAGATGACGTTAGACATGTATATTGTCAAAATATAATTATGGAGTTAAGTTTGCGATGCATTTGCCTTCAAAAATTACACAAATGCGGTGCAAAAAAGTAGAAATATGGGCCCAAATCTTTTAGAAAGATGACTATAGAGGTGCAGAAGGCAGGAAAGGATTTGGCTGATGAGAAGATTACAAACTTCTGATTCATGATTGTAATAAAAAATAACAATTCTACATAGACAAAATAAATAAGGCACAGATCTCTTAGCAAGAGCTTTTTAAAGCAGTGCAGGAACTTTCATGCCCTCTTCCCTGTAGTTAGATCTCTCCTAATCAAAACCTCTGTAATAACCTGGCAGAATTTTTCAAAGATAAGGTAGAATCAGTATATAAGGCTTTCAATGCTTTCAGTGGCAAAGCAAATGCCTGCATCAGTCCTGCGAACAATCAAATAGCCCAGAAGGACCATCCAAAGCTATCTAGCTTTCCTGGTCTCTTGACTAGAGAAGTATCCAAGCTGATTCAACAAACTAAATCAGGTGCCCCAACGAACCCATGTCCACCTAAAATATCCCAGACTGTAGCTGGTACTTTATCTCCTTCTCTCACCTTACTTTTAAATCAGTTGATTAAGACTGGTATATTTCCTGAAGAAAGGAAAAGAGCTTTAGCAACACAAAAGAATGATGGACGGAGTGCTGAACAATGCAAACACTCACCCCCCAATGGCAGATCTGGGTTTGATCCATCGTTCTTCTGCTCACCATGCCAGCACAGTTTGGACCCAGCCATATGCAAATCAGTCTTGTCCCTGTTACTCATGGGAACAGTTCAGCCCGAACTGCCAGGCCAGGTCCTTCTTGGACTAGAAACAAGCATCCTGGGACCGGTTTCAGGATATCACCCTTCATCAGCCAGATTAGCTTGAATCCAGTAGCACAGTGAGCACAAGACCCATGTCTGGGCATTTCCTTCCCACTTAGGGGAACTTTAGCAACACAAAAGGCTGACGGACAGAGTGCTGGACGATGCAAACACTCACCCCCAGTCACAGATCTGGGTTTAATCCACTGTTCTTTTGCTCACCATGCTACCCCAGTTTGGGCCCCGCCATATGCAAATCAGTCTTGACCCTGTTCATCATGAGAACATTCTAGCCCAAACTGTCAGTCCAGATCCTCCCAGAACCAGAACAAGTATCCTGGGGCCAATTTCAGGATATCACACTTCATCAGACAGGATAACTAGAGTCCAGTGGCACAGTGAGCATGGGACCCACATCTGGGCATACCCTTACCACCAAGGGCAACTTTAGCAATTCAAAAGGATGATGGACGGAGTGTTGAACAATGCAAAAACTCACCCCCAGTCACAGATCTGGGTTTTATCCATTGTTCTGTTGCTCACCATGCCATCCCAGTTTGGCCCCAGCCATATGCAAATCAGTCTTGACTCTATTCCTCATGGAAAGAGTCCAGCCGGAACTCCTAGGCCAGGTCCTGCCTGTACCAGAAATAAGCATTCTAGGACCGGTTTCAGGATATCAACCTTCATCGGCCAGGCTAGAGCTAACTTTCTGCCATTATTGAAAAAGGTCACATTAGACCCAAGAGAAGAATTATCAACCTATTGCTCGCCTTACTTTCCCTGCTAAAATTCTTGAGAAACATATGAATACTGTGATCTCTAAATACCTTGACCACATCGAGATCTTGGATAGAGACCAATTTGGTTTTAGGAAAGCCCACAGCACTGAGTCGGCTCTTCTAGTAGCTGCTGAGCAAATAAGGGACATCATGGAGAAGGGTGGCAAGGCTGCGGTGATCCTATTGGACTTATCCACAGCCTTTGACACTGTAAGTCATGTAGTCTTGAAGCAGAGACTCATGTTAATGGGAATAGGGGGCTCTACATATGATCTTCTTTGCCCCTTCTTAACTGATAGAGAGCAACTGGTTGCACTGGAGGACTTCACCTCTAATTCGTTATCTTTACCATGTGGCGTACCACAGGGTGTTCGCTTAGCCCCACCTTGTTCAACATTTATATGCCCTCCTTGCAAAGTTTATAAGATCATTTGGCCTCCCCACTATTTCCTACGTTGACGGCACGCAAATTGTCGTATCCGTTAGTAGCAATAGAGAAGAAGCAGCCAGGTGGTTCAATAACTGCAAGCCAGAAGTGGTCACTTGAATAGGGAACCACTGTCTTAAACCAAACTCTTACAAGACTTAGGTGCTGCTCTTTGGGAAGGATAAAACCTTTTGGAACACTACGTATTGGCCTCAGCATTTCGTCCTCCTTCCGACTCCAGTACAAAAAGTGAGGAACCTTGAGGTAATATTTGACTCCAAAGTTACCTTTGTAGATCAAACATAACAATCTTATCTCCAGCTGTTTTTAACAATTAAAGATGTTAAAAGAACCCCGCTTTTTTTTACAAGAAAATCTCAAGAATTTGGTGGAAATCTCTCTGGTGTTGTCAATTTTGAATTACTGTGATGCCCTTCATCTGGGCTTACAGCAGACCTCCCTCAAAAAACTACTGGGAGTACAAAATGCAGCAGCACGACTGATCAAATATATAAGGAAATCCAAATCTCTTTCACACGCTCTTAAGGACATTCACTAGCTTACAATAATAAAACAAGTGGCCTTCAAGGCCCTGTACCTAACGCAAAAAGCATTCCACTGTATTGGTCCAAGATACCTCTGGAATAAACTGTCTGGGTATGTTCCAGGAAGAACTCTTTGATGCACAACCCTGAGGTTCGTAAAGTTCTCAAGTATTCAAACTGCCTCATGGGGTAATAAAAGATTAATTCACTCGGCAAGCAAACTATGCAATCAATTGCCATTCCTTCTGAGAAAAAAATCAAATCTGCTGCTTTTCAGAAATCTGCTTAAGACTTGGGTATTTCAGCTTAATCTGTAGCCAGGAATGGGCTCTCACCTATGTGTCTTCTCTCTCACTTACGGTGCTAGTGCCAAGACACCCTTGAGCATTGGCCGTGCTCTAGAAATCTTATAAAATAACATAACATAACATATCATAACATAACATAACAAGTAAGGCTAGGTTGGGTGGAAGGAGATGATTGTGGGCAAGGGGCATGTGAAGGCAATGGAGGCAGTGTCTCATGTTACGGGCCGGTATAAAGCTACTTTAGTCGGGACGTATCAGGATGTGTAGGATTTGCCTGAGACAAGTGAGCAAAATAGTAGCAAAGATCTTGACCTCACCATTGATGAAGGATATTGGGAGATAGTCAGTGCATGCGGTGTAAGGAGGCTGCGTCTTCGGAATTACCGGGATCATGGCAATATCTAGATCCAGAGGGAGTGCACCCTTCTGTGCTACTTCCTTGTAAAGGACAAGGAGATTGGGGATCAGAATGTCGTGGAATGTGATGTAAAACTCTGTAGAAAACCCTTCAGGGCCACGTTTCTTTCCAGGGTCCATCATAGACATAACCACACTCACCTCCTTGGCTGTGAAAGGCTCATCCAGCATCTGGGCTTCGGGCCAGGGCAGGCAGGGAAGTGGCACATCATTAAGTAACCATGACATCAAGGTGGGCTCCCCACAGGGGTCCTCTGTGTACAGGAAGTTGTATTGGTGGATACAAGTTTGTGCTGTCTATAGAAGAGAGTGATAAGTATTACCACATTCATTGGTGATTTCAGGCAAAATTCTGTTCAGCTGTGAATGAGAAGCTAACTAGTACAACAGCTTCCCATTTTTATCTCCTCGCCTGTATACTCCAGCTGTCGTGGCACACAATAAATGTTTGTAGGTTCTAAGGACTGAAGGCAGATTTCTTCACAGAGGAGGTTAAGCTGTCAGAGGATGTTGCATGAGGTCAGCCGTGAGGCTTCCCTTGATGCGGAGAGTGCTGGCGTCCAGCTGGGTGATATGGAGAGAGTGGGTCCATTCCTGTGTGCAGATTACCCCCTTGGCATACCCCCTGTATGGTCACTTTGATTGCTGTCCAGAGGTGGTCAACTGTGAAACCATTTTGCTATGAAATTATGCTTGAAATTGTGGTGCCCAGGAGACTCCTGCAGGACTGTGACAAAGAGGAGAAATGATGAAAGTGAAGCTAATTCCTGGTCACCTGTTCTGATCTGCTGCCTGGAGGGAGATGGACTGGGTGCTAAAGGTGCTTATACATATACAAAGCCCACCACACTGACCTCATTCACATAACTGCCCTCATTGCTTTTACTTCAGTTTCAAATTATGCTGGTGTCACTCAGGGCATGTGATAATGATACCACAAGGTATGTTATCTATTGCGTTTGCGTTTGAAGGAGTAACATGCAGATTTTGGTGTTTCGCACATTAAAATCCACATAAGACTGTAAATACCGTATGCTCTTCCCCCATTAAATTTGGTAGGTTTGACCAGCCTAAATTTAACCAAGGTGGAATTATTTCATGCATTCTATAATGATTGGATGTCTTAAGAAAGAAACCAAACTCGTCACTCCTACCCTTGCGTAAAAAGGGGTTTACAAAGAATTAAATGAGCCACTCATAATTGGCTCTTAGGGACACATTTACAAATCCCTAGAACTACCAGAGCGTCACTTTATGCGCCACTCCTGTGGCCCTGTGACCTGCACCACATTTACAATGCAGTGCTGAGCCACTTTGCATGGCTTAACGGTGGCTTTGTAAATATGGGCTGCCCAAAGCAGTTTTCTGTGGCAAAGGGGCATGCAATGGGTGTTGCTGTGGGTGTTTCCACGCAACAACCCATTGCTTTTTGACACTGCCCAGATTTACAAGGAAACACAAATCTGAGGCAGAACCAAAAACAAATGCTACCCTAGGGGTGCTGTTAGAGTGGCGCAACAGGGAGAAATACTTTTATTTCTCCTCATTTTTTGCTCTTTCTATGTGTGCGGCACTCTGCAGCACACATAGAAGGGGAAAAACACCATTAATTATCATTTTTGGGCAGGGAGGAGTCCCTTCCTGCACAAAAACAATCATCCCTGCAACAAAAGCACCCTTTCATCATGGTGCAATGGTGCCTCCATTGGCGCTAGGCAGCTGATTTCGTGCTGGTGCAAATGAGTCCACAGGTATGTGCCATATTCGTGTAAATTTGGTGCATCTCTGTGTTCTGGAAATGACGCAGCTCAGCACAGTAAACTTGCTTGCGGCACCACGCTGCATCATTTCACTGTAAATTAGGACCTTAGTGTTTTTAAATAGCATACATAAAATTGGATTTAAAAAAGGTGGGGTATTTCTTGCAATGGCAAGCTCTTGAGGACTTACAGTGTGTGACAGTCATCTCCAACGAGACGTCAGTTCATACGGGGATTATACAATGGGGACAATGCCACATATAGTGGAAATAGAACCATATCTGTCAAAGTGCTAAGAGGTGCAAGGAATGTATCTGTACTAGTGCATACCTAGAAACTACCACATATGTGATTACAGCTAGGAAAAATGTTTGAAATGTTTTCACACGCACACCTATATAGATTTTTGTTCATAGTAGCAAGAATCAATCCTCAGTTTAGTTTAATTCAGAAACACTGTGCTATATACTAACACATCAAATACATCTAAATGCATGATCCACTATAAGCCACCCATGAATATTGGATCTACATACACACACACATATATGATATTCAGCATGAATGCTGATTGTAGAACTAACTGAGCACACTTCAGCTAAACTCCATACATCTATGTGAAGCGGTGGGTGGATACCATATTGAGGTCACTGTAGGTCACTACAAGGAGCCAGATTGCTTCTAATTGCCTCTAAAATGACTACTGCTACAGAAAAGGAGCACCCAAACACCAGGTGATCAATTTGCCACGGTCTTAAGGCTCCTGTCACCAGAGCTATAAAGTGATTGCATCTCTGAGTGTGCAAAGATTAACACAGACTCATTTTCTGGGTGATCCACAAGTTTATGGCTGACGCATGGTGAGAAGATTACGACTGAATTATCCAGAAGAGTCAGAAAACACTTTAATTGGTATTCCAAATTAAAAACCACATAATAACATGCCCATAAACAAAAATATATAAAAAGTATGTACTTAAAAGCTCAACAAATATACAGCAATGCAATTGTTGTGTTAGGAGACATTTCATTCATAGCAGCTTACTCACTTGGCAGTTTGCGTATCAAAATAACCCTCTGCAGAAATTTGAGGACAGCAAAACAGACTTCATGGGAATGCAGTTGTGCAACAAAAGCAACACAGGTCTGACTGTCTAAAACTGAATATCCTAATAGCAGTTTTAACATTTGCAATTCTGGAATTTCACTAAATTTCATTGAATTTACAGAACAGAAAAAGGTGCAATGAGTATTCTTGTGAAACACCATCACACAGGCAATTAACCAATTTGGCCAACAAATCATTTACTTGCGGAAAAGAGATAAAATGGTGAATAAACTTCTTCCAGATAAAATTGAATATCTGTATTTGTACAAGGAAAATTATGATGTTCAACACTTGCCTCTGCATATTTGTTGGTAAACCTGTCCTCCTCAAACTTGTTCAGTGCTAGATGTTTAATTTCAGCCCTAGAGATACCAAGCAGGAAGGATGGATTGTTAAAAAAAGCATGTCTTCCCAAGCTATCAATAAAAGCATTGCTATATTTAAACCATGGTACTCTCAAGGCATGATCCGGGAATAGGCAGTCTTCAATCAATCAATCAATCAATCAGGAACTTGTAAAGTGCACTACTCACCCATGAGGGTCTCAAGGTGCTGAGGAGAGGGTGGAGGGGGGTGCTACTACTCCTTGAACAGGCAGGTCTTGAGAAGTTTTCTGAAGGTAAGGAGGTCTTCGGTCTGGTGCAGGTGGGTGGGAAGAGTGTTTCACGTTTTGGCGGCGAGGTGCGAAAATGATCTTAACTAATGTGACTTACTTAAGGTTACATAGCCCCATAAACCAGCCCCAGGTTGTGCCAATAAGGTATATTTTGCAATAAGGATAGTACAGAGCTCTTTGAGTGTCCTCCCCCTCCCCGAAATCTGCAGGCAAATGTATTAAGCCCTGCAATAGGATTGTTCATCAGCAAGGTTCTGGATGTAACACACTGTTTCCTTGAGCCATGAAATGAGAAGGTAGTCGACAGCAGAAGCTTAGTGTCTCCTATCCTAAATTGATAACATTTATCAAATTACAATCACATTTTATGATGAAAGTTTTAGTCTAGTTAACTCTTACATCTATTTCGGCCATATATCATATAAAATGGTTAAAGTTCTGTAATCCATTTGGGGTGCATGCCATAATTAATGCATCATCAGCATACAACAATATAGGCTTGACATTTAGGCCAATATGTGTGAACGTTATAACCTTTCTCTTCCAAGAAGCTGCTGAGATTATTTAAATAAAGGGTGATTGAAGCAGGGTTAAAACACAGCCCTGCCATTCCTCCCATCCAATATTAAATTCCTCAGTACATTCTCCATTAATTCTGAACCTTCTTCTGGCCTTAGCATTCACATAATTGTGCCTAATAAAATGCACTAATGAGAAATCGATACCTATCTTAATCATCAAAGACCAGAGTTGATCATGACTTACACAATTGAATGTAAAGGAGAGGTCCATAAATGCCAAATAGACAGGACCTCTCCCTGCTATGGCATATTTACCAAAGTGAACTTACATTAAGAGACTATTCTACATTACTCACCCCTTTTCTGAAGCTATATGGATTCATTGCAATGACAGAGTTTTCCTTAGTTCAATCCTCCAATCTTGTAACTACTATTCTCCCAGCCACCTTTAATAATAAGCCCAATAAGGAAATGTCCTAATAAGTTTGATGTCCCATATCGTCTTTTTGAAAATTGGGACAATCAAGGAGGCGGACTAAGATTCAAAAGTGCCTATTCTACAGATTACTCTTAAGTCATTCACCAGTAATGGCCCCCACTGCTCCAATTTATTTTTAAAGAGATTGACTTGCATTCCATCTGGGCCCAGGGCTTCCCACTGTGTGATCTGTTATTAGCATCCAAAACTCCTCTAATGTAAAAACAAGGGGTGTTTTCCCTTAACAAGTTCTTTATCTTCAAGTTGGTTCCTGTTCCATCCATTTGCCCTCATGACATCCTGGCCACAAATAATAGAAACGTGTGCCACCCACTCTTCTTGGGGTATGGCAACTTTGATTGTTGGAGTAGCCAGATCTTTAAAATATAGAGTATTGACAATATGCATGAACATAGCTAACTTTATAACAGCTAGCATTAAATATTGCTGTCCAGACCTCAGATTTATTTTGCTGTCTCCAAAATGCCAGTGCAGTCTTATAGGCCTGCCTACATGGTACTACTTCATTACTTACTCTAGGTAATCTGTATACTGACACATCAGAATTTGAAAGCTTTTGTACAGTTGGAATCAAACCATCTATTATGGTTCCTAATTGATCTCCCTGGGTTGCGCGTCAGACTGGCTTTAACAAACCTGGCAATCTCTAGGAAAGTATTCTTAATATAGCAACCCTCAGCATTGTCATCAAGTCATATATTCCCTTTCACTGACTAAATTTGAAAGAAAATCCTTGAGGATGAACCTTCTCTATTTAATCCTGATACTGTTTGATGCAGCCACCTCATTATCACTTTAGATTGAAGTTGCATAGTATGGCCTGATCAATAACTCACCTGCATACACTGTAGCACGAGCACAAGGACAAACACTTTCTATCATATGGCAAGGGGCTTTGAGGTTTTCTAGATATTCAGAATATGTGCAAAGCTAATTTCGATTTAAGATGTTACCATTCAGGAGCCCCCCTCTTGATATTGTGACATTGGAGGTGAGAGAGGGTATGGATACCTAAATACAAAATGTTCCAATATATTCAGGCCGGCAGAGATAATGCTCAGGAATGGGTAGTTGCAGATTACCTACTCAAGACCGGTGAAGTCACGGCATGTGTAGAAACAAGGCTGTGTAAAAATCTGATCCTCTCTTTTTTTTTAAGCAAATAGGGAAATATTATTTATATTCAAGTCAATTGTAATTTATAATCCTCTTTAATAAAAAAGTTGGAATTTGTCACAATTCTGAAAATGCAATTTTCATAAAGTTGGCATTACCTGTTCCTAAAACGGTGTGCCTTTCTGCTAGTGTCCTGGGTCACATGACTGGACATGGCTCTTTTGTTATTAGATACATATTTCTCCAGACAAGAGGACAAAAGGGGCTTAAGTGTGACTGGATGGGCCATCCTGGCAGGACAACATATGCTTGCTCCTACTCATAATAAGGGCCGCATTTTAGACCAAGCTTGGTCAATTAATATATATCTGACTAATTTAACTGTTTCTCCTGGTATCTGGTCAGATCATTTTTTTTTTTAGATTCACTCTTGATGTCTTACACCATCAATGTAGTAAACCTTGTTTGACAATACTATACAGTAATCGGTCCAGCCAGGACCCTTCCAGCCTCCATGCAGGTGAACCAAGATGTTCACTCTATTGTACAGGAAATGGCCTTCTGGTTACTCAATGCCAGTAACACTCATGCCCCATTAGGTATATCCAAAGTACTTAGTTGCCATGATTCTGCCTGGTGGGTTTCAAGGGAATCAAAATTAGGCAAATTGGAATTACGCCAAGGAGAGCGAAAATGGCACAAAGCCTATGCTCTGGAAAAAACTGTAATTTCAGAAAGCACCTCAGGGACTATAAAGTCTTCTTACTGCAGGCAAAATCGTGTTTTTTTCAAACATGAAACTTTACAATCTGCAAATAAATCAAAAGAAATCTTGAAAACTGTGTCAGAATTATCTAAACCTGACAGACTGCCCTTTCCTTCCTCTCCTTCCCAGGATTTCCGCAATTACTTAAATTCTTTTTTTATGTAACTTTTTTTTTAAAAACTATACAGGACAACATCCTTGTTGGGAAGGGTGAGAAGTTTACCAATTCGGGGGACAGGAACTCTACTATTTTAGCTACCTTGCCTTCTATTAGTGAAGAACGCCTCTCTGAATTGTTGGTTAAAGTTGTCAGGCTCTCCAAAAGGTCCCTGTCTGTCTAGGGACCTCAAATATATTCTATCAGTTAAACTTGGTCATGCATTGTCCTTTCCTTATTCCTCTGTATCCCATGGATGCGCAGCTAGATTATTTAGGAATGCAGTTGTAATCCCTCTTCAGATGAAATCTGGTAAAGATCCCTTAGTGTCAAAAGACTATCGTCCCATCTCTCTTTGGCTCTTTCTGACAAAATTACTAGAAGCTCATGCAGCACAGTGTTCCTGTTTTTATCTTGAGGAGTCACAATTATTAAATCTGCATCAAACTGGCCTGCATATTCAACTGAGGCAGCCATCCTGACAGTGGTAGATGATGTGCGGTAGGAATGTGATGAAGGGCCTACTTGTGTTGATTCTTCTGGATTTGTCAGTGGCCTATGACACAGTCATCCATGGTATATTGGTGGACCATGTCAAAGCCTCTGGGCTCTGCAATTTAGCTTTGAACTGGATAAACTATTTTTATGGAGAATTGAACACATTCAGTCTGGTTTGCCCTCTTAAGAAGTGAAACTGGATTATGTTGCACCACAAGCCTCCTCTCTTTTCCTGAATTTTTTTAACATCTACATTCACCCTCTCATCCAAGCATTTAGGAATATGAACTGTACAATTTACAACTATGTAGATGGTTTTCAGCTGCTTTTTAGACTGGATGGCTCTCTGGCCTTCCAGGAAAATTTCCTCAATACAATGCATTTCTTCCACAACTGGATAAGTAGAAATTTTGTAAAACAATGTGAATAAAATAGAATGTTTTCTTGAGCAGTCAAATTGACACAGACTAACTCCTTTTTGCCCATTAAAATGGGAATCCTCTCCCACTAAGAATTTGGCTAAATTCTTAGGAAGTTATCATAGATAACAATTTGTCATTAATAACTCAGCTAGGATCCGTAATTGCATTATATTTCTTAAATCTCTAAAGAATAAAATAAAACAGATTTCCTACTTTTGAAACCCTGAACTAAGTAGTCATGGCTTTGGTCATCTCATGACTTCACTATGCCAATTTGCTTTATTACAGCCTTACCACAATTTTTACTTAGAATACTCTAGACTAGTTAGAACCAAGCAACGCAACTTATTTATAAACAGCCGAGAAACTGCAACAACACCTGTCTTTTAAGAGACCTTCATTGTCTCCCCTTGGAGCATAGGATCATCTTAAAAATAGGCTAGATTACCTTTAAGGCATTTTATGACAAAAGTCCCTTATTCACAGAATCTAGACTCAAAAAATATATCTCGAGTCGGAGACTCCACTCACACTTTTTTAATTTCCTTTGCTTCAGCTCCATGAAACCTTGCTGTGTACATGCACTAAACATGTATCCTGTAACATAACATCAGATAACATGGCTGGGAGAGGATTGTGGCCAACTGGGAATCGCACTTCAAAATATGTGGCCTCCAGCACACATAAAGGACCTGATGCTAGCCTTTTGCCAATCCAGACATGGGTGCTGAACCCAGAATGGACAGGGATGGCCAGGTGTTGCACCTCACATGAAGACAGGCACTGGCCATAAGAGATGGCACTCTCAGACCCCAATTCAGGTTACCTGGACCTGTGGAACACTCAGAAGAAGGACTGCACTGCTGGCCTGCTGCTAGAAGGACTGCCTCCCTGCTGGAAGGGCTCCCTTCTGCCCTGCTGCAGGATGAATGAAGTCTGGATGTGCTCATTGAAACCATGACTACCAGAATGACATCAAAGGCTAGCTGGTTAGCCCAAGTGTGAGCTACATGGACACAACAAGCTCCATAAATTCTGCAACCTGCCCACCTGCTGCTGTTAGTCCCTGCTGGAGTGAGTCCTAGCCTCCAAGTTGTTCACCCACAGGGTCTGGACCCTTGGGCCCAGATTTAAGAGGGCCTAGTGCCACTTTAGTGCTGTCGTAGAGTCATTTTTTTACGCTAAGTTAGCCTATTCCCCACGCCAAATTTACAAAGTGGCGCAATGCATGAATTGCCCCACTTTGTAACCCTTTGTGCTACATTCTGCATGTGTCATGCATAATGTATGCAAAAGGGGTGTTCCCCCATGGGGGTGGGGATGTTGCAAATAAATCGAAGAGATTTCTTAGTGTCATTTTTTGGGCACTTTTAATGCCTGCTCAGAGCAGGCACTTAATGGGGACATGCCATTGTTTTCGATGGGCCCCATATGTACTGTTCAGGTTTAGTGCCAAACTTTTGATGCTAACCTGAACAGTACATCAATAGCGTTGGAAATTCTGATGCTGCAGCCCCCTACGCTACACCATGGTGCACCGTATTTTAGATACAGCACACACATGGTGGTAATAGGGGGGCGCAAGGAGCCACAAGAAAAGTGGTACTACATGTATTGTAGCACCACTTTTCATAAATCTAGCCCTTGGTGTGGTGTTAAAGTGGCCTCCTCCTACCAAAACACAACAACTGGGATTTGAAAATAAATTCAGGAAAATCTGCTCTGCCAACCAACAGGAGACAGGACCTCCCTACAAGCCAATCCAACAAAGGTTCATTGCTGGTGGGATTGATTTCGCCACAACTCCCACTAAGTCCTTCTCTGTAGCAACAAATCTTCTTCAACTGGACCTCTCAATAATTGTATCCAGCCATGTGGAGCCCTCTTTGGCAACAGTTTACAGCCTTATTCAACTAGATGAATATGAGCTCCAGAAAAACTTCTAAGTCTGAAGGTAGAAATCTTCACATGCCTCAAGAACAAACAGCACCTTTTTAATAACAAGGATCCTCTTGGTGTGGATTCCTGACTTCTCCCTCTCAGACCTTTTCTCACTATTGTCAATGGCTTCACCAAGACTGTATCCAGTTGCATTCAGTCATTGACGACTCGTCATTTAATGCAGCCTAGTGCCTAGCCTCGCTGAGACTCTACCTTTTTAAAAACCTTTTGGAAATTTCTCCCATGTCTGAACCCACTTTCTTATAGTATGCATGACTGTTTGTCACCAGATGTATTTTTTATTATATTTAAGAGTTTTGCATAGTGTTGCATATTGTCTTCAGGTAACTCCAGAGCATTGACAAGGGTAATCAACCCCTATACTTTTCAGTAGAATCCCTGACTCATGTTGATCTCAGTTGAAGGTAATTCTGACAAATTTACATTTTCCTGAACTTCATGTGATTTTGTTCCACTTTGAGGTCAGGTTTAAAATGTTCTATGGTCTTTGTTATCAAGGTTAAAAATATCAACCTGCGACAACATGAACTCTACATTATTGACTAATACAATATTGTCATGGGAGGTATACATAGACAAATATAGTTTACTATTCTTAAATCTGCCTTAACCTACCTTTACTTTATATTACTTGGTCAATGTTGTAAGGAAGATACTGTTTTGCTTGATATTTTGACTTCAGCATTTTTAACCACTGCCTCGACCCTGATAGAGACAGAAACTATTAAACTTTAGTGACAATATTAGAGTTATTCATGATCAAATTGCACTATATGTTAAGGCTCAGGATGGAAATTTGAGGCTGATAGGGACGCAGCTGAATCTATGTTAGTTGTGTATTTTCTGGACCTGTCTTGCACCACTGTGTGATGAGTCTTTGGTTAGGCACTCCAGCTTTTGTTTGCATATTAATTTATAAAATCTGTGCATACAATAAATAATACATTTTTAAAATATATGCACACAACAGAATACAGCAGATCATATAATCCAAGAATTATATGGAACCAAAATCCTATCTGAGTCTAGATCCTCTATTATTATTCATACCTTTTAAATGTGTTTCATTCGGCACCAGATTGGACTATTTTGGTGATCTTACATACTGTCAAACAATTCAAAGAAAGGGAAGGGAGCACACTACCTGGCACACCAGCACACAATTTGCCCACTCCTAGAGCACAGGTGCATCCCAATGAACTTGTCAGCCTCATAATTTTTCAATCAATATTTTGATTACTATGATGCATCTGTGCTCTGGGCGAGCTACAGAAATCTGAGAAGACTTTGAGCAGCTTTTCAAACAGAACCACATTTAAAGTATTATTCATTACTGAATGAGGATAACTATCTTGAAACATATGTCTAGAAATACACGGGCTGCACCAACAATGGTGAATACCAAAGAATTTCCACTAAAGTTATCATGCACTGCATTTACCACATTGCATCTGGGCGAATTGTGAGCTGATGTACCAGGCAGTGCGATCCCTCCCACCGCCCTATTTATTGTCACACCATCTTTCATATTTTTTCCAGGTTCAGAAAGGAAAGGTTTAATCTGTGTGTGCCTTTTATCTGAATAAAACGCGCAAATAAGGGATGTTTCTTTCATTGTCTATATTTTTGTTACAGGTACATACAGGAAAGGTTGCCATGCCTCATTTGAGGATGACATTATTCGATTCGGGAGGGGTCTTGACAAAAATGTAATAAAGAAGTAACATTTTTGCCTAAACTGTCTATCTAGTGCTCTTTAAGGACAGTGTTGGTTGGCTGTAATAAAGGGAATACTTTAAAATTATCTCTTTTAAGACATGAAAGACTAATGCAATCACTTTAATAAATATGTTAGCGAGTAATCAATAGATGATCACAAAGATCTTTTTGATGGTTAATCTAACATAAAAGATGACTGCTGCTCACAAAGAAATACCCGCGACAGCTCATCCTGCTCCATGCTCCCTTTTTATCCCAAGCATGTCCCACAGGAAAGGTATCCAGCCAGGGAAGATCCATGGAGAAAATATTTATTTGCTGTTACACATGACAATTTGCATAATAGTTCATGCTGGGAAAATGGCAAGGTCAGTTCCCTCCATCATGTGCCTTAAAGAGGAGTGCTCTGCTTCAACTTGCGTAGTCATGTTTTTAAGCCCTAATGCTTTTCTGCCACTTAGTGTTGCTGCCAAATTGCTTGACAAAACCTGCATGAATAATGCTCCATTGATTCCTGAACAAAAATATCTGCATGTTTCTCAGTTCCTCAAGGCTAGGATTGGGTCCTATAGCCTTCCATGCAGCTGGTACTGCCTGTGCATAAGCCTATAGACCAAGTAGCTGAAATGGTCAGACGCAGAGTGCTAGGAAACCATCTCAATAGTTCATCAGAGACTGCTTGCTAGGATTAACCTCAAAGTTCAGTTGAGCTGAGCTGTGACTCAGATTGTGATCAAACATCCTGTGTGTACCAAGATTTGCTTTTTTTACCTTCATGTCTGGCAACCCACCCTTTGATTTTACCCACTGAACTCCATTTTGCATGTCATAAGAAAGGGTCAACAACTGCCCTCAGATACCTAATTGATGATATCTGATTTGTGAGCAAGCTTTATAGGATCTTTTGATCCTTTCTTTCAGAATAGATATCCAGCATTTAGCTGGCTTATAGGCTACTAGGATCAAAAAGAGCAAGGAGGTACTGATTGGTCCTTTGATGTGTCCTTTGTGCTTGTGGACTCAAATATTCTTTGCTTTCGATAGTCGCACTGTATCTCTATCCTCATACCACTGTCTCCCTCCCTAACTTGTATATGGGCCAGTGTTGCTAAAACCTGTTACCTTTGAGTCTGAAAATATCAGTGTTTCAAGGAACCAACACCCTCTAAACTGGGAGGCAAAGCCAAGTATAAACAATAACTTTTTAAAACAAAAACTAAGACACTTCTGCCCAGATTTACTAACATTTGATGCAACGCAATGCAACACAACAAGATAACTTGCTGTGCTGGGCTGCATCAGATGGAGAGAGCAGGAATGTGCTATATATATATATACTCAGATACAGTGTATTCATGCTTTATCTGTGCGCTGGCACACTGAGTACTGCCTAGTGCCCATGCAGATGTCTTTGTGCCATGGTGCAAGGATGCCTGCCTTACAGGCAGGATTGTTTTTGTGTAAGAAGCAAAGCCTTCCTGCACTAAAATAGTCCTCATAAGCATTTTCCTCTTCCATATATTCTGCAAAATGTAGCATCTGGAGAAAGAGGAAATATCAAGGAGAATTATAAATATTTCTCCACATTACACCTTTGTTGGATTGGGGTACCATTTTGAAGCATTCACAGGTTTACTACCATTAGTAAATCTGGGTATTCGCTAAAATCCACAGATGGATGCATGGGAACGCCCACACTCCAACCATAGAATACCTTTCCAACTCAGAGTAATGAAAGGCAGAGATTTACATACCTTGTGTTACTCTGGATTTACTTAGTCATAGAGACTCACTCCATGGCTCATGTCTCAGGAATTCCTCATGATTTAGAAAAGCTGGTGATCACAAGCAACATTTTAAAAGTCATTACGTCCACTGGAGAATGACAATCTTTTGGCTACTTCTTTTCATTATGAACAACACCTCATTCACACTCAGTGCTAGTAACCAATGTATACTGTGTGAAATATGGTTGCTGAGTGTTACAGCTGCATTTTATGTATAATATTTTGCTTTGTGGGATTTACATTGCTTAATTCCTAATTTCATTACACACATGTGTACATCTAGCAGTGTTTTGAAATTGATGCTGTTGGTTGGAGATCATGTCTTTATTGCAAAGTTGATAATTATGTTATGCAATATCCAGGCTCAAAATTCACATTTTGATTTTGAACTAGTTCATGTTCTGCTTTGTAGGAAGCACCTCAAATATCACCTTTGACAATGCTGGGCATTCTGCTTCTTCTTTTATCTCTAGTACCTTTATCAACTATTCTGTAGTCAAATTTCAGGATATATTTATATTGGACTGCCATCAATGTCACCTGTGATCAAGGTCTTTTCAGACGGAAAAGCTTCAGGACTACCGATGTTGTGAAAGAGAAATAAAGAAATAAAGAAATATACTGTCAACGTAGGAGTCTGGCTTTCTCTTCTGTATGTACATTTTCAAATTTACATATAGTTCTTCATTACTATTTAAACCATTTGGTTCATTAGTTTCAAAGGGCTCCATCTTTTCCCTATTGCCTCCCCTGATGTCTTTGGATACTCCATCAATCACACTGTACGTCAAATGTTGAAACCGCCAAGCATGCACCTCATGCATATGTCGAGCCACTGGATATGTGTTATCCTTATTGTGGATGGCTCTCAAATGCTGCAAAATTCTCTTATGGGCTTGTAATATGGTACTTCCCACATAAATCTTAGGAAAACCACATTTCAAAATATAAACTACAAACTCACTCTTAAAATTATACTGTCCTTTAATCATGTGAGTTACCTTGCCACCTATATCTACCTTGCCACCTATCTCTACCTTCTTGATGTTCTCACCATTCCTGCATGCTTTACATTTCACACACTCATCCTCCTGTTGCAACCAAGTACTACCTCTTCCCCCCGTCTGATGTTGCTTCTCACTAACACAGTTCTCATGGATTTCCCTCTATAGAAAGTGATCTGTGGATGTTTCCTTATTTCGTCCCTTATTACAGGGTCACTCCTTAACCGATGCCAATGTTTTAGTATGTGTGCTATTGGACATACTTTTAAACCTCTGTTACTGCTGCTTACTTGATCTTTTCTGTTGTGTGCTGAACAGTATACTCTCTCTTGAGCGCATAGCCACCTTCTTGCTTCTTTCACGTGATTTTATATCACTGTCAATCCTTGCACTTAGCTTTTCCATCATTTCTTTTTTGGCTACTTGAAAGCTATTTGCTGTGCTACATATACGATTTACCTGCAAAAGCTCCCCATAAGGGACACTGTCAACCAATTGTTTGGAGTGAAAACTGTCTGCATGTAATACGCTAATACCTGCACTTGGCTTTCTATGCGTTGTTGTGTCTAAAATATCCTTCTCAACTCGGATCGTGACACCAAGGAATTTGAGTTCCTCTTTATTGATGTTGGTGGAAAATCTTAGATTCAAATCATTTTCATTAATGCAGTCTTCAAATTCTTTGCTATCTCTTTACTTTCTCTCTAGATGACAAAAATGTAATATATATAACACAAACACATCACAATGTGCATATTCCAGGCATCCAATGGAGAACTATTGAAGACCTGCTCCTCCCACCAGCCCATATGCAAATTCACATAGCTGGGGGTGAAGCAGGTCCCTATCGCTGTCCCACACTGCAGTCAAAAAATTTCTTTGTTGAAAGAAAAATATATTGAGACTCAAGCACCACTCTATCATATTAACTCCTCGGGAGCCTTGGACGTAACAGTTACGTCCCGGGCAGCACCACTCACGTGCCCAGGGCGTACCGTTACGTCCATGTAGCGGCACTCGGGAGAAGCACTAGCACTCCCCCTGGGGCCTCACAACCCCCTCCCTTGGGCAGGGATGGAAGGGTAATTGCTTACCCTGACCCCCGTGGCATCTGATGACATCAGCGTGCTGACCTCATCAGAGGCCAACCCCTCCATGCTGGAAGATCAGCTTTCAGTGCGGATGAGAGGGGAAATGCAAAAGCATTTCTCCTCCGATCATGTGGAGGGGCAAGAGAGACATGAAAGGAGACGAAAGGCCATTCCTCTCCTTTCATGTCTCTCAAAGCATTTCCGCTGCCCGATCGCGATGCCATCTGGTAGCAGAAATGCCACTAGATACCAATGAGTTTGTTATTTTTTTTGTTATTGAATAAGAGGAATGGCCGCTCCCCAGGGGGGCATTTATTTTTAAGCCATTTCTACCCCCCCCGGGGGCATCGGACTATTATAATTAGGCCGATTTGCCCCCGGGGGCAAAAACCGCTAGACACCAGGGATCATTTTTTTTTTGTTTCTTTTATTTTTTTATATGTGGGGAGCGACCCGTTTGACAAGGGTTGCTCCTCTGGGGGGAAAAAATAATTTTAGACCATTTCTGCCCACCTATTTTTATTAGGCCAATCTGCCCCCAAGGGAGGCAGAATCACTAGACACCAGGGATTTTTTGTTTTTAGGTCAGTTTCACTTGAGAGGAGCGAGCCCTTAGGTAAGGGACGCTCCCCTGGGGGTAAATTTCTTTTAGGCCATTTCTGCCCCCATTGTGGGCATATCGGGCTATGTTTATTAGGCCAATATGCCCTCAAGGGGGACAGAAACCACTAAGCACCAGTGTTTTTTTTTTTTTTTCCTAATTTCATGCAAGGGGAGTGACTCCTTAGGCAAGGGTTGCTCTCCTGGGGGGGCACATTTATTTTAGGCCATTTCTGCCCCCCTTGGGGGCAGACCAGCCTATTTCCATTAACCATAAACCATTATTCCAGAAACCACTTGGGCACCAGGGATTGGTGTGTGTGTATGTGTGTGTTTTGTTTGGGGGGAAGCCCCTTGGGCAAGGGTCGCTCCCCATGGGGGCACATAACTGTTTGCCACATCGGCCCCCCTGAGGGCAGATCGGCCTATTTTTCGAAGCCCATCTCCCCCCAAAGGGGGCAGAAAGCCCACCAGAGACCAGGGAAGATTTTTTTTTTCAAAAAAATAAGGTGGGGTTATGGCCATACCCCCACCCCAAATACATGGGGCCAAGGTTTCCCAACCCACCGGTGGGCAGATAGGGCAATTACTCTGATTCACTCCCGGAGGGCTAAAAACCTACTAGATGCCAGAGACTTATAAAAAAAATAGTGGGGTGGTGTCTTCCAACCAGTATGGGCATGGTTATGCCCCCACCCCAACTGAAGGACTGAAGGGGGTAACAGTCTTTTAGCTCTCCCCCGCACATTAAAACATCTTATCCCACGGCAAGCAAGAGGACATTTGATTATTTTAGGTTTTGGTTTTACATTTGAGCCATGAGAGCTTGGCTAACTCTCAAAATCGTCCCACTTGGAATGGTGAGGGCTACAATTTTTGGAGTTTGGGACGCTGCCATGTACAAAAATCCACAAGACCTAGACACATCTGAAATCTAAACATTTGGGTGAGTCCAGGGTGGTGTGCTTCACATGCACCCTGCACCATTTTCATACCCACAATGCCCTGCAAACCTCCAACTTTGCTGGAAAGTACACATTTTTGTTATGGAACCTTCCGGAATCTGCAGGAATCCACAAAATTCCTCCCACCCAGCATTGTCTCATTTATACCAATAGAAATTCTGCCCCACTTGTCAGACTAACATTTATTTTTTTCAAACTGCCCTTTTGGACCCGCTTTGGTTCCCCCTCAATTTCGACATGTTTTTGGCTCTTCCCTGTCACAGGCACTTGGCCCACCTATGCAAGTGAGGTATCATTTTTACTGGGAGACTGTGGAGAACGTTGGATAGTAGGAAATCTGTTCCCGTGCAGTAATCCCACACAGAAATGTGGGAACCTTTTATTTGTTTGCTAAATTTGAAGTTTGCTGAGAATTCTGGGTGAGAAAACACTGGGGGTTCCACGCAAGTCATACCTCCCTGGACTCACTCAAGTGTCTGGATTTCAGAAATGATTGGGTTTGGTAGGTTTCCCTATACCGTTGCTGAGCCCAAGACCAACAACGCAGGTGCCCCCACCCCGCAAAAACAGGTTGTTTTGTATTTTATAATTTTAATGTGTCCACATAGTGTTTTGGGGCATTTCCTTTCATGGGCACTAGCCCTACCCACACAAGTGAGGTACAATATTTATCAGGGGACTTGGGGGAATGCTGGCTGGAAGGACATTTGTGGCTCCTCTCAGATTCCAGAACTTTCTGTCAGTGAAATGTGAGGGAAAAGTGCTTTTTTGCCAACTTTTGAGGTTTGCAAAGGATTCTGGGTAACAGAACCTGGTGAGAGACCCACAAGTCACCCCATCCTGGATTCCCCTAGGTGTCTAGTTTAAAAAAATGCACTGGTTTGGTAGATTTCCCTAGGTGCTGGCTGAGCTAGAGGCCAAAATCCACAGCTAGGCACATTGCAAAAAACAGCTCTGTTTTCTTTGGGAAATTGTGATGTGTCCACGTTTTGTTTTGGGGCATTTCCTTTCGCAGCCACTAGGCATACCCACACAAGTGAGGTACCATTTTTATCAGAGGACTTGGGGGAGGGGTGGGTTGAAGGAAATTCTGGTGAGAGCCCCACAAGACACCCCATCCTGGATTCACTTAGGTGTCTAGTTTTCATTAATGCACAGGTTTGGTAGGTTTTCCTAAGTTCCGGATGAGCTAGAGATCAAAATCCATAGCTAGGCAGTTTCCAAAAATGTAAAAATGTGATGTGCCCATGTCGCGTTTCCTGTTGCGGGCATTAGGCCTACCCACGCAAGTGAGGTACCATTTTTATCTGGTGACATTCGGGCAACACAGAATAGCAGAATACGTGTTATTGTACCTTGTCTTTCTCTAAATGATTTCCTTCCAAAAGTAAGATAGTGTGTAAAAAAGACGTCTATTTGAGAAATGCCCTGTAATTCACATGCGACGATAGGCATCCCAGAATTCAGAGATGTGCAAATAACCACTGCTTCTCAACGCCTTATCTTGTGCGTATTTTGGAAATACAAAGGTTTTCTTGATACCTATTTTCACTCTTTATATTTCAGCAAATGAATTGCTATATACCCGGTATAGAATAAAAGCCCATTGCAAGGTGCAGCTCATTTATTGGCTCTGGGTACGCAGGGTTCTTGATGAACCTACAAGCCCTGTATATCCCCTTAACCAGAAGCCTCCAGCAAATGTAATGGTATATTGCTTTAAAAAATCTGACATCCCAAGAAAAAGTTACAGAATAAAACGTGGAGAAAAATGGCAGTTTCTTTCACCTCAGTTTCAATATTTTTTTATTTCATCTGCTATTTTCTGTAGGAAAACCTTGTGGGATCTACACAAATGACACCTTGGTAAATTCTGAATTTTGTATGCTTTTCTGAAATGTTTGGCTTTCTAGGATCCAGCATTGGTTTCATACCCATTTCTGTCACTAACTGGAAGGAGGTTGAAAGCACAAAAAATACTACAAATGTGGAATGTCCCAGTAAAATGGCAAAATTGTGTTGAAAAATGTGTTTTTCTGATTGAAGTCTGCCTGTTCCTGAAAGCTGGGAAGGTGGTGATTTTAGCACAGCAAACCCTTTGTTGATGCCATTTTCAGGGAAAAAACACAAGCTTTCTTCTGCAGCCCCTTTCCCCATTCTCACTAAATTTTTGCTGTATTTTGACAAATTTCTTAGTCTCCTTCAGGGGAACCCACAAACTCTGGGTACCTCTAGAATCCCTATGATGTTGGAAAAAAAGGATGCAAATTGGGCGTGGGTAGCTTATGTGGACAAAAATTTATGAGGGCCTAAGTGTGAACTGCCTCAAATAATCAAAAAAGGCCTGGCACCTGAGGGGAAAAGGCCTGGCAGCGAAGGGGTTAATCAACATTTTGCTATGCCTATAAGATCTTACTATTCTGGCTGTTAGAAAATATTCTGCGGACCTCAGTCCATCTTCATGAGATATACTTGTATAGAGTGATGCTACATCAAGGCCCTCATTTCAACAGTGGCGCCCGCCAAGTTGAAACCGCCACGCGGCAGCCAATGCCGCCGCACTCCCGCAGTAGCTATTTGGAGATCCCCGCTGGGCTGGCGGGCAGAAACCTAGTTTCCACCCGCCGGGCCAGCGTGGATCTCAGCCGCAACACGGGAGCCGGCTCCAAATGGAGCCGGCGGTGTTGCAGCTGTGCAACAGATGCAGTTGCACCCGTCGCGCTTTTCACTGTCTGCTATGCAGACAGTGAAAAGCTCCATGGGGCAGTGGCAGGGGGTCCCTGCACTGCCCATGCCTGTGGCATGGGCAGTACAGGGGCCCGCGACTCCCCTTTCCTCCAGCCTTTTCATGGCGGTTAATACTGCCATGAATAGCCTGGCGGGAGGGGGACTCGTAATCCCCTGGGCAGCGCTGCAAGCAGCACTGACCTGGGGGATTACAACCGCTGGGACAAAAGTGGCAGGAAACCGCCGGTCCCAGTGGTGCGTACGCGGCGCTTCCGCCACTGTCATAATGCCCGAGTTTGTACCACCAGCCTGTTGGAGGTTCAAACTCCAAAACAGCCCTGGCGGTCTTTGTCCGCCAGGATTGAAATGAGGGCCCAAGAGCCATGAGTATCATTCCTTCCTCTCATCCAACATCAAACACATTTCTGTAGTTTCTCTTCAAGTATGAAGATACATTCTGCACTAATGGATTCAAAAAATTATCTATATATTTTAAAACATACTCAAAGAGCCCCTCATGTGCTCCAATAATGAGTCTTCCTAGTGGCTTTTTAGCTTCCTTGTGTATCTGGGAATAAGGTAGAAGACATGTAGTTTGTGATAATCCACCTTTAAATCACCATCCTTTATAGCTTATTAAACCTTTTTCTCTCTGTCCAACCAATTCTTTCTCTAATTCATTATTCACACAAACATACAATATTCACTCTCTTATAACATGGCTCATCATTACATTGTTTGCATGCCTCTTCCATATAGTCTTATAGGGACCAGATCACTATATTACCCCCTTTATTAGAACCTTGGATCACAATTTTTTTGTTGTTGTTAATTTCTTCAAAGTTTCCCCATAGTTCTTCACTCTCATTTTCTTCTTCTTAATTTCTTGCAATCTTAAACATTTAATTTCATTCACCCCTACTTCTGCAAATTGGTCTATCACATCGCCACAACTAACAGGTATTGACTTAGATCTAGGTCTCAATAAAGATCCATCTTCCTCATTCAATTACACTCCTTCCTTTTCTAATCTCTCAATTACCCTTGCCCCATCTATGGATTCCAACGTGTCTTACTCCAACTCCCACAGTTCGTCCAATAAATGAATATCCACAATTTGTCGTACTGTACTCCGGCTCCACCTCCACAGATTGTACAGGTTTTTTCTTCACTTTATGAGTTTTCATTAGTTTTAATTTCCTCACAAAAAGAAAACAAGTCCACTCTACTTTGAACATAGTCAAAATCATTTGCTTTGTAAAAAGACAGTCCCACTGTTAAATTTTCCACATCCTTATCATTCAAGTCTATCTCAGATAAATTAAGTATTGTTTTATTATTCATTAGTACCATCTGTTGCTTCTGGTCACCTTCTCCTGTTTCTCTCTGTATGTTTCTTTTTCTCTGACTACCTTGTCCATTTTTCCTCTGCCTCTTCCTTTTGACCTGTCATTGTGTCACCATGGTCTGTGGTTGGTTCTCCTGCACCTCCTCAAAAAATCAAACCCATCTTGTAAAGAGGTGTGTGCCTTTATTCTCCCTGATTCATCTCCCACAATACTCATTTTTTGTTTCCTCCAATTATCAAACTACTTTACAAAGGTGTAAATCTGGCCAGTTTCATACTCAATCTTGTCCTTATTAAACGTGCGTGCCTTGTTCTGCACAATGTCCTCCTCCACCTTGGTCAAACTATCAGTCATTGCTTTATTCAGGGACGCCATCAATTTCTTGTCCTCATTCATCTCAATTTTAGATATTAATTCTTCAATATTAGTAATTGTTTTGTCCCTGTACATGTGTGCATAATTGATGAGTACTTTCATCATTCCAGCCAAACTATGGCATTATGAGCTGCCCATTCCTTCAAAATCTTAGGGTTGGTATCCTCATAAGTTGGTGATATTAGGATCCTCAATCCCCTAGGGGCTCTCCCTGCATCCAAACACCTCTGCAGGGATTCACACTCCCACCATTTATTTAGTTCACATTTACGTAAATGTTCAAGATTCCCAAATAAGCTGTAAATATCCATTGTGTCTTGTTGCTGGTTGGATGACTGGATGTTTTTACTTTTACCTATCGATTTGAAAAATACCATCTCTGCTCTCTGTTTCCTCGCTGCATATTGTTCCTGTAAATTACTAGTCATAGCAGTCATGTGTCACGGTATAATTTGTCATTAATAAGTGTATGAGTTATGGATTGCTCACCCATTTCACAGGCCGCTACCAGACTTTAACATTGAAATGTCCACAACACCTGGCTCCATAATCCCTTTCTATAGCATATCTGAATTGGTGCTTACCGCTGGTCTGTCTGTCTTCAACTTGGGCGTCTTCCGACTTCACCAGCGGGTCCCTCCTAACCTCGGAAACTCGCCATCCTGGATGCCGGTACAGGGGCAGGGTGGCTAATAAACAATTCCCCTTTGTAGGCGTTGCCTCCCCTGCTCCTGACTGCTGATGACACCTATATTGTGATGCACAACTCCTGCATCTAAAAATTTACACAACCTCCTTCAGTAAAATGTTTAATTAGATTTAAGCCGATTTTTTAAAAAAAAAATATTTTTATTGGCTTTTTGTTGACAACAACTACAGGCACAAGCAACATCTTCGTTAAACTATCCCCCCCTGTTTCCCCTCCCTGTATCTGCTCCACTTCTTGCGATTTCCGCACTGGTCCTTTTGGGATCTTTACTGGCTTTGTTCAAGGTCTGTCAATATTATTATGGTTGTGCTCTTCATCGCTGTCTGGCTTATCGGATGATGAGTGCTGGTCCTTCGCCTCTGTGTTTGGTTCGTTCAGACAATCTAACAGATAGTCCCACTTCCTTGCCATTTCTATGGGGCCGCAACCCCTTGCCACTTCTTGGTGCAATGACTGCCCTTCTGCCTTGTCCCATTTTATTAATGTGTCCTTCCATCTGTTTAAGTGTGGTTCCCCCTGTGTCATTCCAGTGTAGTGTGATTTCTCTTTTAGCCAGTATCAGTGCTAGGTCAATATATTTATTCATAATTTTTTGGCGCTGGGGGGATAACTCTCCAAGTAGGGCCATCATCGGGAAAGTCTGAAGCCTTCGTTCTGTAACTGCAGTTATGCTTTGGAACACTCCCTCCCAGTAGTGCCCAGTCCGGCACAGCTCCATAGCATATGGACGAGGTCTGCGTCTAGTACAGTGCAGCAGGAGCATCTACTATCCCTAGTTTTAAACATCTTTGCTAGCTTATGGGGGGGTAAGGTATGCTCTGTGGAATATGTAGAAATTAATCAGTTTGAAACAGACATTTCTAGATACCGTGTATACATGTACTGTGATTCTTGTCCATTGTTGTTCATCTATGGGTGCCCCTATGTCCTCTTGCCATGCCATTCGTAGCTTATCTAAAGGGAGTAGAGTGTCTTTCTTCAATGCATTGTATAGGGTAGATACAACTTTTCCCTCCCTGCCACTGTGCAGATGGCCTGACATCATATGTGTGTGTGTGTGGGCGGTTTGCACAGCCCTTGTTTCCATTGACGTTGTATGAGAGCTGTCAGTGATCTGTGCATAAGAAACAGCCCTGGGGGGATATCAAATTGCTCCATTAGGGCATTAAGGTCAATAATTCTCCATTACCAAACAGATCTCCCTGTTTAGTAAGGTTGTACTCTGCTAGTTTTGATATTCCCGTCATGGCTTGACCATCCAGGAGTGCAGTTAGTTCGCTTAGTGGCATGTCTGGTGTGTATGGCGAGGGGGTTCTCTTGCGTTGTAAGCTGCCCAGCCAGCAGCTGCTCAGTGTGAGTAAGTCTGGCTGATTCAATGTACGTTGTGCTCTGGGGTTCATTAGGACCTCTAAGAGGTCTTTAACCGAGTGCTCTGTTTGATGTTCCAGGGTCGAGTCGGACAGTGCGGTATGTATTGCCTTTATTAGCCATTGCAACTGGCATGCCAGATAGTAGATTTCTACATCCGGTGCTGCCATCCCCCCCTCGACTGTAGGTCTTTGGAGCTTATTCAGTGCTATCCTGTGTCTGCCCATCCCCCAAATGAAACCGGTTATGATAGAATTGATATTCCTGAATAATGATCGAAGAATGAGTAATGTTAGGGTGGAGAAATAGTACGTTAACCTAGGCAGGGACACTATTTTTATTAGCGCGATTTCCCTGCCTTCGACAATGGAAGTGTTTTCCAAAACAGGACATCTGTCCGCAGCTTCCAGATCACCCGGCCCACAATACCCTCTAGTAGGTCCTCAGGTGTGTGATATATGTGCACTTCCAGGTATCAGAAGGTGGACGTAGTCCATTCAAGACCTCGTGTATTTCCTACCCTTGGAGTCCCATTCCCACGTAGGAAAATGTGAGATTTCTGACAGTTAATCCGTAGTCCTGACAAGTCTCCGAACTTCTCCAGGAGAGCCATTGCACCTGCCAGTTCTTTTTGTGCACCACCTAAAAAGAGTATCATGTCATCTGTGTATAGCATGATTCGGTGAGTTTACCCTCTAATGCATAACCCCTTGTAGTAGGTGCCTGTTCTTGCCGCCTGTGCCAGTGGTTCCTTTGCTATGGCAAATAGTGGTGAGAGAGGATAACCTTGTCTGGTGCCCCTGCCGATCACATATATCTCCAAGATCATGAGGCCCGTGCGGACGCGAGCTGTATGTTTCATGTATTACAGTTTTGTCCACTTAATAAAGCCCTGGCCCAAGCCATCCGCCCCATTACACGACCCAGAAAATCCCATCGAAGACTATCGAGGGCCTTTTCGATGTCTACTGCTATGATTGCCTCATTTTGCAGGTTTGGGGACCTAACTGTAAGATCGAGACCAGTCGTCTTAAATTAATTGCGGTGCTACGGTGAGGAATAAACCCTTGCTGGTCCTGGTGAATTAGTATTGGCATATGAGGCAGAAGCTGTGTGGCCAGGATCCGGCTGAGTATTTTATAGTCCATGCTTAGTATGGACAAGGGACAGTAGGAACACACATCTGTTGCGGGGCAACCTGGTTTCAGGAGTGTATCACTATTGCTTCATTTGTAGACAGGGGCAGTACTCCAGTCTTTAGCGCCTCTGAATAGAGTGCACTGAGTTGAGGGGCCAGTAAGTCTATGTATGCACTGTAAAACTCAATGGAGAGTCCGTCCACACCGGGTACCTTCCCTCTAGCCATCGCTTTCACTGCGGTGGCTATATCCATAGAGGATATTGCTTCCCCCAGTTCCCGTAGAGCTGTCTCCCCCAGTCTAGGGAGCTGAAGTTCTACCAGGCTCTTTAATTGTGTAGGGAATATAGCTTCTGTCAGGGAGGCGTACAGTAAGGAATAATAGCTAGTAAATCTTTAATTGATTTCCCCCTTCCCTTTGTCATCCTCAAATTCCATTACCAGAGAAGGCTGCCAAGGTGGGGCCCAGAGCCACGCCAGTAATGCCCCAGCCTTATCCCCCTCTGCATGCTGTCTGGCTATATAGCTTTTATATTCAAAGCACCGTAATTTCTCAATCGCTACTGCAACTTTCTCCCTGATCTCAGTGATAAGTAGGGACAACTCCGGGGCACCAGGTCTCTTCCGTTCTAGCTCTCTAAGTTTCCTTCATTCTGTCCGATCTCCTTCTCCAGTGATTTCCTGACCCCTATCACTTCTGCCATGCACTGGCCTCTACGAACCATTTTAAAGGCCTCCCATTCTATTGCCCGGGATGATGCAGTTCCCTGGTTATGTTCGAAGTAATTTTGGATTGTGTCATCAGTTACCGGAAGGCACTATCTTCAAGTGAATCCACTTTGAGTTGCCAATCTAGTATTTGGGGGCGTTCCCTTCTCCACGCCAGCATGAGTAATAAAGGATTATGGTCTGAGACCATGCAACATAGGTACTCAGCTGCTAATGCTGTACTATTGACTTCAGGAGATGCCAAAAAGACTTCTAGTCGGACATGTAGGTCATGTAAGTGTGAATAAAAGGAGTAGTCTCACACTGCAGGGTGGAGGTATCTGCAACAGTCTGTGAAGCCCCAGTGCTGTTGCCAGTCTGCAAATATCTTGGCTAGCCTATGTGTGGGGGACCATTGTAGTGGGGGGTGGGATCTATAAAGCGCTGTATCGGAAACACAATTAAAATCGCCACCAATGATGATTGCCTTCGTGAGGTGCGGCCCCAGGGCATGTGATGGTGATCTCAGGAAGGCGCCCTGCTCCTGATTTTGTGCATATGTTCCCCCAATGTAATATCTCTAGCCTCCAATCTCCCAGATACCAGAACATAGCAGTCTTCCTTATCTATGATTTCATTTGTTTTTTGGAAAGGGACTCCCGGCTGAATCACACTAGGACCCCTCTGGCATATGCCAATTAGGTTTTAGTGTAGATCTGACCGTGCCATCTTTTGGTTATAGCCTTAACCTCCTGACCTGTAAGATGTGTTTCCTGGATAATAGCTATGTGTACTCCTCTTCTTTTAAGTTGACAGTAGACCTTATATCTTTTGTTCATGCTGTTCAATCCCCTGATATTCCAAGTTAGGAACTTATAGGTTAGGGGGCACTCCATATGTTGTTTTTAAGCAAGGTATACCTATCCTCTCTCCCCGGTGCCCTATATCTGCAAGCCAGTAAGGATATGCCCATGTGTGCCAATGGATGTGGTGGAGCTGATACTTCTTTAGGTGTCAATACAATAGTGAACAAAACAGTTTCCCCCAATATCCCAAATCCCTCTCCCAGGACCGGCATAAAAACTATCCCTGTCCAAACTTTCAATAACTTTGTTCACATTATACTTGGGGGTGAGGTGCAAAAGACCAGGAGCAGGCTCCACCCAGCGTGCTCTCCACCATCCAGTAAATTAGGTTAATCGTCTGATCCCCGGCCGTAGTGCAGGAGGTTCTTGTGCGGATCCTGTGCAGGACGTGTTATAAGTGGTGATGTTTATAGAGCCTTCATTCTGATCTCTGCAGATTCTGTATGGTTTTCGACTGTTCAGTAGTGTAAGATCAAGGCTTACTCAATGTCATCCATTGTGTCTGGGTAGGCTTACCCCCTCTCCTGGTGTAGGAAGAATTGGTTCAGACAATAGTGGACTGGTGCCTATTATATTATTTCATCCGAGGTCCCCGGAGTCACTTTCGGCAGAATGTCTGAGGCTTCTTGAGACAAAATGATGCACTATTAAATGTAGCTTCGTGGTCAGAAAGAGCCTCGGAGGGGTGCGATGACTCCGGACCCTGTCCGTTCAGAGATGCTGCAACATCCACTGCTTTCCTGTAGTGCTTGTTTACACGGCAGTGCTGCAGTTGTTGTCAGTCTCTCGGTTCTCATCCGCGCTCCGGTGCGCATTGGATGTGGATTTTCTGTGGTCTTTGTTGTGGCTTGGTCAGTTGATTCTAGCCAGTCCAACACCTGCTGTGGCGCGGTGAAGAAAAGAACTTCACTATTAGTGGCTACCATTAGCTTACCTGGGAACAGCATGGTATATTGTATTCCTCGTTCTCTGAGTTGTTTCTTGGCCTCAGCAAAAGAAGCCCTTTGCTTCTGAGTTTCTCTGGTGAAGTCCCGGAAGATCATTATATGCTGGTCCCCCATTTTAAGCTCCCCTTTCGGTCTCACCTGGGAAAGGATGTGGTCTCTGTCCTTGAAGTGGAGCAGCGTGGCAATTATTGGTCGCAGTCTCGCCCCTGGTGGAGGAGGCCCCACCGGCACTCTATGGGCATGCTCAATTGTGAAATATGGTGATAGGCCCTCGGGGGCCACTTCCTTACGTATCCAGTTTTCTAAGAATGTTGCCAAGTTTGTCACTCCCTGTTACACCTTTTCTAGAAGCCCCACTAGTCTCAGATTACTTCTGCGTGCCCTGTTTTCTGCCTCTTCTGCATGAGTTATTCAAGAGATTTTTCGTTTGTGACAACTCAGGCAGTGATGGTCATTTCTGAGAAGGGTCAGGTCCATGGCTAATGTGTCGATCTTCAGTTCCAGGGCTTCTCGGTACGCCTGTATAGCCGGAAGTACAGTGTCAAGTGAGGTCTCCTGAGTCAGATCCCGATTTAGCTCCGCCCAGCCGATCTCACCCCCCTCCGGTTGCGGCCCCACCGGTTTCCCTCTCTCTGAGCCATCCCATTTTTTAATCTTGCCCATTGTTATCATTGCTAAACACAGGTGTACCTCACGGGATTAGTTTGAGCTTTCCAAAGGCCGGTCTTGCATCTGAACTGGCGAGGGGAGGGCAGCTGGGGGATTCTCCCAGGGGCAAGCTACGTGTTCTAACTGTTTGTCGTATGTTTGTGCTCACTCTAGAGCCTCAAGGCTCAGTCCTGCGGTGCTCAAGGCCGCCATTCGCCCCCCAAATTTTGTGTCTGCTCTCGTGGGCCACTTGGGTCCTCAGTGGAGATCAGCATGGGCCCCACAGTTCTGCATTTGTACGGGCAAGGGGAAGGCGGCTAGGGGATCCCTCCAGGTGCAAGCGATGTGTTTTAACTGTTGGTCGTGTGTTAGTGTTCACTCCAGAGCACCGCTGTTCAGGCCCATGCCACTCAAGTCTGCTGATCGCCCCCCCAAACTTTGTGTCTGCTCTCATGGGCCACGCGGGTCCTCAGTGGGGATCAGCGCAGGCCCCTCAGTTTGAGTTGTCAGTATTGGTATAATGCCCTTCCTGCGGAGGGTGGGCCCCTCCTCCCCTACCACTTTTTGCTGCTTTCACCTGTTCATGGGGGGGAGGCAGGGGGCCAGAGGCACCCACAGGTCACCAGTGCAGTATCCACCGAGCAGCGCTCATGCCGCTCCCATCCAGCCGTCCACGTCCACTGTGCCGTCGCCAGCAGCCACTCACCCCAATCACTGGCCACCTCCGAGATCGCTGGTAGGAGGGTGATCTCTACTCCACAGCCGCATTGCAAAAGTTCAGAGGGCCACCCCACATTCGGCTCTCTCGCGCACCAGAGTCCCCGTTCTCTGCCCCCAGGTCCTGGCACCGCTACGGAAGCTCACTCCGCTCTCCAGTTCGGGCGCCACCTTGTGTTGTGGGTGTCTGCTGTAAATCGCCCTTTCCAGTTCACCAGGGCTCCTACGGCCCCAAATCTCTATATTTTGTTGCCCACTGGACGCTCCCTATATTCTGGTGTCCTGGTCTGGGTTTCGGTCGGCAGGGGGCACAGGATAATTATAGATAAACGGAGGTCCCCGGGAGCACCGCTTTAAGCGTGTTGCTCCATTGGCCTTAAGCCACACCCCACCTAAGCCGATTTATGCTTGATATTTTTAGAGAGTTTTATTTCCACCTACCTTGTTATGTGCAGTTTGTGCCTGTTCCTGATACTAAATATTGGAGGTACTCAATAGAGTGTATTAAGCACTACTGCATTGTTAAGATTTAACTTCATAGCCAGCACTGTTATAACAAGATTGTTACTTATAAAAATAAGGTTGTTTTTTAAAAGATGTTTTGTTAAAATACAATCACGTGTGGGTATAAATATGGGGTAAATATTGAAGCAAGTAGGATTACAAAGGCATTTCATGCCAAACCGCGTTCCTGTTCTCCCTCACTGCTGAGGGGAATAAACATTGGAGTACACCTTCCTACATGGAGGACCTGTCTTCCTTTTATTGAAGGAGGGAGTGTGAAATATCTATATCTATATATATATATATATATATATATATATATATATATATATATATGTATATATATATATATATATATTATACTCTTTTTTTCACTTAAAAAAACAAAGGTTACTGGGACGTTATAGTTAGGCTCACATTCATTTTAAACATAGCAAACCATAACAATTTACCAGTTATAGTTAAAGTTATCTCAAGTAACTATAATGTGTGCCCTAAGGTAACTATAAATTGCGTCCTCACCATGCACAGTTTTTCCACCAAAACATTTACTGCAAATATTAAATTGATATTATCAATGATGATATCAAAGATATTATGAGTGCCGTAATTTGTGGGGTAATTAGCAGTGCATGGCGAGGGCCCATAACCTTCACCCCATATTGTAGGCAGCACTCTAAATGAATAGGAATGTCTTACAGAGGGCAATGAACTTGTTCTTTGTAGAGCTTCCCCACATCAGGTCCTAAGATTGCCACATGCCTCCCATCATATTGCCACTTATGGGTTTGCCTAATATGGACATTAATTTAAAGTATTTTTATGGCACAAACCTAGCCAAAAAGAAGCGGGGCTACACTCCTGGTATTGCTCCTCACACACCAGTTCTTAGAGAACTTCGAAGGAGTATCAGGAATGTAGGGTCAACAGGGCTCCGACAAGCTGTCTATTGTTCGAATTGCCCCCTCCTTCCTAATTCCCTGGGCAGCATTTAGAAGGCTTTTGGTAGACAAAGGGTGGAACAAGTGACCAACTATGTGATGTCATCAGTGATCAAAGGGTGCATGATGTCACTGCCCCCACCCCCATCTTTTTGGTGAGTCAAATTCCGTGTTGCCTATCGATAACTAAAGTGATTTACTAGCAAATTAAAGCGGACTAAATGAAAACTATCGTAATTTATTGTGAATGTTTTGCACTACGGAAAATATTAACGTCCTTCTGACAGTTCACAATGTTATAAATATATGACGACATTGTTATCATGGAAAGGCCAGCTATAAATGTTTTAATCGGGGTGCAGTTCAGTGGAGTGTTGGGATAGTGCCGCCAACAGGAAACATGGATTATGCAATTGTTTCCTGTTAGAAAAGAAAGAGACACGTGTTTACCAATGAGTATTTCAAAAACGGCAAAACGCTTTTCGACTGTAACCACAAGCAAGCAAGCAATTGATTTAAAATGCAATTTTCGTGAGAATCTAGTTGCAACAAAAGGACATATTAAATGGAATGTATGTTAGAGCCCCTGGAGTTTGTAAAAAAAGAGAAAATTCATGTAAAAATCGCAGCCTTCTAAATAATGAACCGTTCCATATGTGCAGGGAAGTGAATTTTAAAGACATTGAGGGCAAAATTACCATTTTTATTCAGAAACGCAAGAAAATAATAGAAAAAAGATTGCTTATGAGGCATATGCCGCGCATTTATGAGATGTGCTGAGGCTGTCTATCACATTTTAGAATTGCATTTTATTTCTCGATTTTGCCTTTTGTCATGTTTTATTAGCCAGGAAGGACATCTCAAGGAAGTTATATTGTATTCCATTCTACTAAAATTAAATGTATGCTTTTGTTGAATCGTTTGCTAATTTTTTAACCCTACTTTAGAAAAAAGCTCAGACATCAATGTAAATTCTATGGTCAACATTATGGCACAAACATTATCTTGTTCCTTGATCTGATTCATATTTGCAAATTAACCAATTAGTAGTAGCTGAAATAAAAACATTTTAGTAACTACCTTTTTATATTTTAATAGCCAAGCTGTTTCAGACATCTGCAGAGGATTGAGCCCTACATTCAATATGTATGCATGCGATACATGAAGTGTGGTAGCTCAGGTGTTTTAATAAACAAAAAATTATTAATGAGTATTCATGTATTCTAAATAATGGATTTGTGTAGAACATATAATAACGCAGATAAATAATGTGCGCATTTGAAAATGTGATTACGATGTATGGCCGCCAATGTTCATGAAGTGTATTTCTTAATAGTCTAATGCTATGAAATATTGAGAAATGTTTGACCAATATAGTAATATGTCATATTAAGAGTTATGCATTATGTATTAGCTTTTTTAGTTGTAGGCCTTAAACTAGCAAAGGTCTTGGCCTACTTGCCAGGCCTGATGTCAGGTTGTATTTCTTAACATTTAATAAATGGCTGTTCTAGAGAGTTAAACTGTGATTTTCCATTGTATTGTATAAATGTGCTCCTAGCTGAGAAAGTTTTCTAATGAGAACCAAGTGCTAGAAGATGCTGTTCTTGCTAAATGTAACATAATGTATGTAATGTGTGTAAGACTGACTTTCTCAGGAGGAGAACAATGGAGACACTGACTGGAGTAGAAGCTGTAACAATATTGTTACCTGACGAACCGGATGATAAGGACATTTGAGGAAAAACCAATCAGCGAAATGTGAACGGAGTAATGGTAGAATTCATTGATTTGGAGTTTTAGTTTTATTGGACAAAGTGTGAACATGCGATCTCTTTACCAATAGGGATTTGGGAAGTAGTTTTAGTGAATTTAACTTAACAAGACTGCACTGAGAAGAAAGCAGCATTCGAACCATGGCACTTTTGCCTGACACCATTCTTTCTATTCTTCTAGAGGCTATACCTCTATTCTTTCAAGTTGCTTGAAGACTTTGCGTTTTCCTAACTTTTATGCTGAATCCTGATGCCTTGCTGATCGACTGATGTCCTGATGCCAATCCAATTGAGGAGATGTATTAATTGTACCTGTGTGTCTGTTATGCATATTTGCTTTTTCTTTCTAGGTACCAAGCGCACTGTTTTGCGAGAGCCATAGTTAGACGTTTTTCCAAATTCATGTTACTAAATTGCTTTGCATGAGACCCAACATGCTGATGCTAATCTGGTGTTAGTTAAGGATCCTCAATAATGAAAATCTGCTAATAAGGAATGATGCTTGATAAGTGTTTTTGCTGAATCTACTAGTATGTGATCTCGTATCAAAATTGTTCTTGTTATTAATTTGCACTGTAACCTTAGAATGTGTAATAGTTCAAGCTTTGATTAGATTAAATTTTTATGTTGCTTTGGACAGCCAATGTTGTTTCTGTATCTGTTCAGAAAGTTACGATTTACATACTAGTCGGCTGGTAGAAGAGAAGAGGGGTACCTGGACAGAGTATGGAATTAAAAATGGGTGGTCATAGGAAGATGTTAGGATGTGTGCAATTTGTAAAATAAAAACTTCTAGAGTTTGACCTCTTAGTTCAACCTGCTATAACTCAACGAGGTTTTCTTTAAAAATAGTCATTTTTTCAGGATCTTCATTATGCATTCATCAGGAAGTACATTTGCTTTGCAGGAGGCCCACTTACCACAAAATATTACGAACTTGCACTGTTAGGCAGAAAGTGGGAGCGATTCCTGAAAGAAGTGGCTACTAGAAATACATACAAGCCCCAATCAACATTGACACTAATGTTGATTTTGCGTCATGTCTTTGGGCCTCATTACGAGTTTGGCAGTCTAACCGTCTGCCCACCATGGTGGCAGTCCTTAGAAACGGTGCCTGGCCCACCGTCCTAGGACTGCCTTATTATGAGTTCTACACTGGGCTGGAGTGACTGGCGGGCAGAGGCATCGGGCATTACAATGGAGCTACTGCAGGTCATGCTCTCCTACCTGTCAGCATGATAGGAGCCTGTCTCCATTGCACCATGGTGTGCACGGAACATAGTGCACCCTTGAACCCCAAAAAATGTTGGGGGGCCCACATAGGGCCTCCCAATTCCATGCAGCTTTACCCCCTCTGGACCCTCATTTTGGGCCTCTTACCTGCCTGAACATCAAGCTTTCTATGGCAGTGGAATTTTCAATGAAAACTTGGAGGTCTGGCAGGTTGTAATAGCCATGGAGGTGTAAATACTGGGATCACTAACATTGAACGACTGTGGTGGAGGCAATCTTTTAGTGGTCACATAGCCAAACCCGTAATACAGCAGTCAGGCTGCCAGAGTTCCAGTGGCTGGACTGCCACCGCCAACATGGAGGTCCACGGACTGCCAAACTCGTAATGAGGCCTTATGTCAGAATGCGTATACCTGTCTCATCAGAGAGCGTTTATTGTAAACTGCAATGAAATATTGCAGTTTCAAACTTTTCATATTTAGGAGGATGAACATTTCCTTTAACAATCTTTTTTTTTAGGTTGTCTTGCCATTCTTTACCTAATCACTATAGAAACACTGTAATGCTAGCTCACCCATCTTCTCCTATTTCCCTGTGCCACTAGCGAAGCACAGACATTTGACCACACATCTCCCTGCTAATAGATTTGCAAATCATTTTGAAATTCATTTTAAATTGAGCACCATCCTTAAACCCTGTTTTGGTTCCAGAAAAAAACACAAGAATTTATCAGAGAATTGACAATATATTTTTGGGACGTCGGTTGTATCTCGGATGAAAGGTATTCCACAGGTCAACATACTGAAATTTGAAAAAAACAGCATGACCACCACATTTGTGAGCTTCTTTTCCACCTGGTGTTTTGATCTTTACTTTCACCCTTTCAATTCAATAGACCTTATACATCTTTTTGGGCTATCACACTGTAAACTCTCCTTTTATTTATTTTGCTTCATTTGGGTGATAAAGCTAATATCAACACATCTCCTAATACCAAGCCAAGAGTCAGACAAATAGGCCACTTATTCCCCTCTACTTCATCCTTTTACTTCATACACTCATTGAACTTAGAATTAAGGAAGACAACTGATAATATTAGCATTTTAAGGATTTGACTGAACCAAGTCTAGCATTCAATGAGTGATACTTTTGGCTATGGCTGTGAGCAGCTTGCTGATATTTTCAGGTTCTGAGGTTGTGTTGGAATTATATCAAATAAAGCAATTCTCTATTTACTGAAAGCCTGATAACATCATAGTTAGCCACACACCCAACCCATGCTTGATCAGATAGCTTAGCGTCATAGCCCGTAATATTCCACGAGATAAGATTACACTGTGGGGGCACCTCTTCTTGTATAGCCAGTACCTTAGCGCATTGTCAATCCACCCCTTCCAGGGATAGTTTGCGATTGGATCTTCTACTATATGCCTGTAGGCTGAATTGTCCGATGGGGAGATTCCTACCAGATCCAGAAGAGTCCCCAGTACACACTCGCATGTGATCATAAAAATAGCCCAAGGGGACCATACCCATAGCCACAGAACCTGCACTAGGGACAGGAGAGCGATGGCTATAGAGAAGCCTTTTAGTCAGGGCGGGATATCTGATATTTATAATAATACAGTCGTCCTTACCCATTTTATTTTTATCGCCGACCCACCCAATTCTTCTGGCAAACAGGATATCCTTGAGGTCCTTACATGAAAAATCACAATTTTTGCTCAGCCAATGTCCAACCTTATTTATGAGTTGATTTGTAGACTCAGTTGCCCCATAAACAAGAGCAGGCACATTCGTCAGTACTAAAACATAAGGGGCACACGCAGGAGGGAGATCCAAACAAGCAGGGGGAAGGCCTGGCCATTGGCTGGTTCAGATTGTCATTTCCAGACAGCAGTTGGCCACCCCCACCAGCTGCCACAGAATTCGTATCAGGCTGCCTACTGCAGCTAAACATATTGGCTGACCTCTCTGTCCTCAATGAAGAGGTTGGTACAGTCGGAGCAGTTTCAGCACAGGCAGCCTGACCCTCAGTATTTACAGTATTTACAGGATTCACCAAAAGGTACGATAATTTTTCCACGAGCCCGAGGGTCCTGTGGCTACCTCTGGGAAGGACAACTCCTTACTGGCGCAGGGATGCCTCGTCGAAGCCACACTTCTACCTACACCCTGGCTTCCATGACCTCCTTGTGCACAAATCAGGGATATTGTTTTTTCTACCCAGCTGGCTCCCCTTTTGTAATGGATTTCAGTTTGGAGTAATAAACATGCCTCTCTTAACAGGGATATCCTAAGGGATTGTTTGGCCTGCGACAATGTAAAGCATATTCCCTGGCTGTCGCACATAAGGAAGATGGCACATGACCTGGGGCGGCCTGAATTGTTTAATTATCCTGAGGACCTGACTAGCTATGATAAGAAATGGGTTAAGGATAACTTTCAGAGAATCCAGGAGAACAAGAGGGAGGGGGAGGCTCTAAGGAAAAAATAGATCAGGGAATTTACTATGCTAAAGATGTGGGTGGGTCCTGAGCAATATCTTTCAGAAATCAAGGATGTGAGGGAAAGGTCTCTCATAACTCAATTTCGCTTGAGGATCATTAGAAGTAATTTGTGCTTCCCCCTAGGTCAGTATGGGGAGAAAGGTATTAGACCCTGCCCCTGTGATGGGGTGTCCCATCAGACCTTGATCCATTTTACACTGTTTTGTGCCTTTTATGCACCATTTAGAACCCGATTTCTACTACCGCTCCTTAGTCCCAAGGGTTTTGTGCAATACCGTCCTGCTTTCATGTGGCTGCAAATGGCCTCAGATGTACTGGTATGGAAAGGCCTGGGATCATTCCTGAAGGGAGCTACTACTTGGCGCAAAAATGTAGAATTTTTAGAATGATTTTATTTATTTGTTTTCAGTTTTTATGAATGAGGTTTTTATCTTGGTCTGTTTTTTATTTTTATATATATATGTCTATATATATATATTTATATGTACATGTTTTTATGATGGGTGCTTTTATTATACATGTTTTTATTGGTATTTTTATAATGTTTTGGTGATTATGTGTTGTAATGGATGAATTTTTTCATACCGAATAAAGCTTCTTCTTCTTCTTCTTACTGAAAGCCTTTACAAGACCAAACATTTACAAAGGACAGAGACCACAAATGGGTCTATAAACTCCATATCTTCAGGTGCTAAACTATCTTTTTCATTTGGAACATTGTCCATTTCCTTTTGAAGGTCATACCGGCACAGTGTTGAATTTGCTAGGTTTCTGTAAATCACTTCTTTTGTGACTTTACCACATTTTAACACTCTCCTTTTTTTCGAAATGGTATATTTTGTTTGAGGTTTTACCAATGTTTATGTTAAAATATGTCAGCAGCATGCCTTCCTCCTCAGGTTAAGCATAGTTTGAGTTAAAAGATAGTTTGATTGGTTCTGTTAACCTAGAGGTATTGATTAATAGCTGGTTAGAAAACGCAGTGCCCTTAGTGGCATTCTCCCTCTGGGCTAGGCTAGCCTAGAAACTTTCATGCGATCAGTTGGAAAACAAGAAGAGGCAATATTGTATGATGCCCCACTCACCAACCCTTACTCCTGGAGGACTCAAATTCCCAGTCAGGAGCCAAAAAATTCAAATCTGCACAATGAAATCTAGGAAACATTCTGAGGAGAAGGAAAATTCAAGCAATGTTTAATAGTATTTTTGCCATGCTAGCAACTCAGATTAAACTAAATTGTTGCTTGATTAGACATGACCAATGAACAATCTTTTGAATTGTCTTAGTTTCACATTCTTAATGTCCTCAGGGCACATTTGTATTCTAATAATTCGTCATATCTTTTTCATGTGATTTCTCCATACTCCAACTTAAACTTTTAGCCTTTGCCCCAGGTGATTTTAATTGGGAGAAATCCTAACTTGAAAAATTAAATAGAAATCATAATTTTAAAGGTTGTATACGTCCAACAGAGAACCTCTAATATATTGGAGTGGACAGTCAATGATAGATTTAGCATCTATGGCTGTTTAATGAATGGATTGCGATATAAAAGTAAATCAACAACGCAATAGTTCAAATGATGAGTGCCTCTGAATTGAAGTTTAGGATTTTTAACAAGAGAAACATTCACGTATACCACTTTCCTTAATATACATTTAATATGAAAACATCTTGCAGATTTTGTGGCATAATGTTTGACAGAATACTTTAACTAGAATAAGAATAATGTTTCCAAATAACAGCATGTGTGTTGGAAAGTGGATTATCTGTAAGGACAGGTAGGTATCTATAATTAGTAAAAGGTCACAGTTCCACATTAGGTCCACTCAAGGTATCAATAAATTAATCCTTACTCAACCCTTGGTAGCTTGGCCCATGAGCAGTTAGGCTTAACTTAGGAGACAGGTGTGTAAAGCATTTAATATCAACAAAAAAGCAAATATGTAAGACACAACACACAATGCAAATCTGAAAACAATGACACTGAAACCACAAAAATCCAAAGTAGGGAACCAGAGATATGATTTTTTAAAGATTAAAGGATAAAAAATGCTTTCTAGTTCCTAAAAACAAAAAGCGCCAACCGGTGACATTTGGTCGCCCTTGACCAGGTCAAAGTCAACAGTTGATGCTGACCACGATGGATTCCTGCTTTGTTATACTGAGCGGGACACCTTGATCACAGTTTTACCTTCACACTTATAATTTTATCCGGTGCTTTTATCCCTCAATGTTGTGAGGTCCTCTCCAGCAAACCAATTTCAATGCAATGTCATTGGCTTGGTTTCCGCAAGACCTCAGCCAAATCCTGGAAGTCCAGAGCTCCGTAGCTTTCAGTGGGACAATCCTGAAATTCTGGCCGGGGCGCAGTTGAAGGTAGTCAGCTTGCCTCAGGATTTCAGGTCGGTCTCTTTATGAAGTTGTTTTTCAAAGTTGCTTCAAACTTCTCCAAACTTCTGAATCTTCTTCCGGAAGTCCTTTTTTGGCCCTTGAAGTGTCTAAAAACGTTATCTAAGGTTCTATAAGCTCTGAGTTACTGCTTGGAAGTTGGGACTACAGTTCCCAGAATGCATCTGGTCAGAATCCTAAAATGGCCACTGGACGCTGGTCAGCTGGGCGTATCTAGCAGTACATAATGCAGGAGACTCTGGCCAGCTCCTAAGTACCTGCAACATACAGAAGATCCTGGAGTAGCAGAAGCAAGGCAAAGTCCTTTTCTTAGTGTAGCCCAAAGTGTGCAGCCGGTGCAGTTCTTGTGGGTGTAGTCCTTTAGGTATAGACCAGGGGTTCAGCAGGACAATCCTTCTCCAGTATCTTCTTCCAGCAGAGATCGGAATTGTTAGGCAGCACTGCCATATTTATCCTTGCTCCTGGGTTGGCAAGAAGAAGGGTGCACCCTGACCAATGGGATGCAGGGTGCACCCTTTGGGGTGACCCCAGAAAGCAATATTCTTTAAAAATCCAACATGGAGAAAATATCTCTTTTAAGGTTGCATCTGGGTGAGCCCACCCAACTGTGTGGCTAAGTTTCCCTAGCACACCCTTTTTAGCCCCTCTGCTAATCTAATTATTGTGGGACCCATCTGGCTGGGGGAGCAGGAAAGGGGGAGGTCCAGTTTCTGTGCCAAATGGCTTTCCCTCCTTTGAAAACCAGTTTGGCCAATCTACCCCATCCTGCTTTGCCATATGCGGCAGCAGCTCTCTTCCTACCAGATGCTTCTCTTGTTTCAGCCCAGGATACTTGATACCACATTAACCCCTTGGGTGCTGGGTACGAGCTGAATATGTCCTCTGCCCCACCGCTTGTGTGCCAAGGATGTAACCAGCTCGCCCTGCACCCAGCCTAGAGGCCAGGGATGAAAGGGGAATCGATTCCCTTTCCACCTCGGCCCCCTGCGCCCCCACAGTGATGTCTGATGACGACATCAGAGAGCTGAGCTTCCAGCACGATCGGAAGAGAAATGAAAGCATTTCTCTTCCAACCGAGGGGTGGGGGCAGGTGGGGAGGCATCAAAGAAAAGGCCTTTCCTTTCCTTCGATGTCTTTCTGAGCATTTCTGCAGCCCGATCATGAAGCGATCAGGCTGCAGAAATGCCCAATAGACACCAGGGATTATTGTTTATGTTGTTGACACAATGAAGGGGAGTGAACCCTTATGCAAGAGTTTCTCCCCTGGGTGGGGGAGGCAATTTTTAATTAGACCATTTCTGCGCCCCTCTCCGGGGGCAGATTGCCCTATTTTAATTAGACAGATCTGCCCCGGGGCGGGGGCGAAACCACTAGACAACAGGGATATTTTTTTTAATTATTTTTTAGACCTGGGGAGCGAGCCCTTAAGCAAGAGTTAATCCCCTGTAGGGGAAATAGTTTTTAGGCCATTTCTGCCCCCCCCCCCTGTGACGGAGCGGCCGCCAACAACAGGTCCACAGTGCTGGCCGCATCCGTAGCAACATACCCCCGGGGCACCAGAGAGAGCCTAGGGGGTATGACGTCTGACGCAGGAGGCATCGGGACGTTTAAAAACAGAGAAGACGGACAGAAAGGGAGCGCAAGAAAAGAGACGGAGAGAGACGCGCCGCAGAGACAAACCGAGGACGGAGAAAAAGGAGAAACAGAACCCGGCCGAACGGAGCCTCACGGAAAGGAGGGGAACCACAGGGCACCTCCCGCCCCTCTGGAAGAGAAGCCGGGAGACCGCCAAACAGCCGGCCCCGTCCCCGGAGGGGCGTGGCCTCCTCAGGTACGTGTGTACCATAACTGGGGCGCTCTGACAGAGAGGCTATCAGGAATAAGGGGCAGTGGGGTAATAAAGGGAGGAAACCGGGGAGGTCCTGCAGGGCAGGGGAGACCCTCTAATAGAAGGGAAACCTAACCTCGAACTCCCTAACCCACAGATAGGAGCGCCGCTCCAAGAACTATCATGAGAAAGGGAAAGTCCTGGGAACACACCAAAAGAGCTAAGAGCACAAACAATTAAAGATTATCCCGTCACAACCGCCACCCCTTCTACCTATCCCCGCACTACCCTACTAACCTTATAGAGACTTTTTTCCCCGTACGCCCCACTTACCTGCTTTTGTTCTTCTTTTTCGTTTCTGGGAAACCTGGGCGGCTGGACCAAGGGGAAGACCGGACCTCTCTCAAGGTTGGACCAAACCACATCGGGATCACCGCAAGAGCCCTGCAAGGAAAAGAAAGGGGCCTTGAGTGAATGTAACCGGACAAATCTTGTGAAAAGAACAAGAGATTAAAACACTCCGCAGTAATTAGAAATTAAATACATCGGTTATCCCCCTCAAATCTTGCGCCTGTCGCATTATTCCAATATCTCCCTCTCGTGGGATAACAAACCCATTACAGTGGTGTCAGAAGTGGGATATTGGAACGGGCGACAGGATAATTCAAGAACATGGAGGGTACTCCCACAATAGCGGACATGATGCAGCAGTTAGCTGAAGGACAGAGACATCTACAAATTGTGTGGGAGGAGCAACAGAAAGAAGCCAAAGTGGAAAGGGAGGCACTACAAAGCGCTCTTAAAAGTCAGGCCACTATCATGGCCAACAACCAGTTGGTACATGAAAACGCGATAAAAACCCTGACTGATACTATTGCAGCCACCCGGGTACATCCTAATGTACCCAGTTCAGTTTTACAGAGATATCAGGAAGGCGAGGATCCCAACGCCTTCTTTTCTAACTTCGAACGCGTTGCCACTTCAGCCACCTGGCCGCAAGATAGATGGGGTCAGTATATCGCTCCTTTGTTAACAGGGACTCTCCAAGCAGCATATCAAGCGGTTAACCCGGGAGGAACAACGCCCTATCAGGACATCAAGAAGAGCATCCTGGAACGGGTGGGCTTTGACACAGAGCATTACCGGGTTAGGTTCCGTAAAGCCAAGTGGGGCCCCTCCGAGAACCCTCGAGCGTTATACTTTAGGATCAAAGATTTGGGTCTCAAGTGGCTGGGACCCATAAGGACGAATAGGGAAGATATTATTGAGGTCGTCCTCTTGGAACAATATCTAGACACCCTACCTACCAATACACGCAACTGGATCAAGCAACACCCAAATCCAGATACAAACACTACCATTGAACTAGCCTGTGCCTTCCATCGCTCCCTCGAGTTTAAAACGCCCCTCCCGCGCACATTGCCTAACCCCCTTAGATTGAGCCTGGGATAATCCTCGACCATGGGGAAAAGACAAGCAGAAGAACCAGGAAAACCACGCGGGACGGAGAAGCCCTATGTGCAACAACCCCAATGCTTTAGTTGTGTGGAATGGGGTCACATTGCCCTCTTCTGTCCTCTAAAATCCGAAAAACCTGAACCTATGGAAATAGGGGTTACTAGGGGCAGGGTATTCTACACCGGGGGAAGAGAAACCCAATACAAAAAGGAGCTCGTCATCAGTGGAAGAAAAATGGTGCGCCCTCATTGACTCAGGGTGCAGTCAATCTGTAGTTAGGGCAGATTTAATGGCCGGCCTTACCTTCACTCCGGGACTCACAGTATCTATTTGCTGTATACACGGGGAGACAAGAGAATATCCCCTAATATGGACCACCCTTTCATGGGAAGGAAAGGAGATCCCCATAAAGATGGGGGTGGTTGAACGTTTGGTTGAAGAAGCCATAATAGGAACGGACTTTAAAGATTTCCCGATACTGTTAGACAGTACACGGAATAAGGAGGACCTGAATGCCTGGTGGAGAAGTGCTCCTTTTTCTAAGCTACCCATACAAGCCCCTGTTGGTCGCTATAAACCTACTAAAAGAGAAAAACGAGAAGCAAGGAAGTCCTATGTAAGAGGAAACGCGAGCCACGCTAGGGTACTTACACAGGTACACACCCTCACGGGTCTTCCCCCTTTCCGTAGTAGTCAAAGAGAAGATCCAAGCTTGATCAATGCCTGGAAAAATGCCAGTCCCCGAAACCTAGATGATAAGGGCCCCTCCTTTACGATAATTAAAAACTTGTTATACCGAATCACCAATATCGGCAGAGAAGAAAAGAGACAACTACTGGTTCCTGAACCCTATAGACAACAGGTGCTGCATCTAGCTCACAACCAACCGGGGGGTGGTCATTATGGGAGGGAGAAGACAGAAGAGTACCTGTTAAGGAAGTTCTACTGGCCTGGGGTCTTTTCTCAAATCAGGAAATTCTGTCAGCAATGCCCTAAATGTCAGTTGATCGACCCTGGACCTAAGAAAAGAGCCCCATTACATCCCCTTCCCATTATTGATATACCTTTCTCTAGGATAGGAATGGACATAGTAGGTCCCCTGCTACCCTCTTCCAGGGGTTACCGTTATATTTTAGTGTTGGTCGATTACGCCACTAGATACCCTGAGGCCATACCCCTCACCAGTATTAACACCAAAAGTGTTGCCAATTCCATGATAGGTTTCTTTTCCCGAATCGGTTTTCCACAGGAAATATTAATGGACCAAGGTACCCAGTTTATGTCCAATTTGATGGCTCAGATTTGTCAATTGCTAGGGATCAGACAGTTGAGGACAGCGGTCTACCATCCCCAAACAGACGGGTTAGTGGAGAGGTACAACCGCACCCTAAAGACACTCCTAAGGAAGTCAATTTCCGAGTCAGGTAAGGACTGGGACAGGAAACTACCCTTGGTATTATATGCCATCAGGACCCATGAACAAGCTTCGACAGGTCATACTCCATTTGAACTGCTGTTTGGACGGCAGCCTAGGACATTACTAGACATGGCAGCAGAGTTATGGGAGGAAGAGGATGATGGGGAAAAGTCTCTTCTGGAATACATCAGCGATTTAAAATCCCGATTACAAACGGTATGGGAAGATGTAAGGGGACATATGGAAAAAGCTCAGGAGAAGCAAAAGCGTTATTACGACAGGAATGCGCAAATGCAGACTTTTGTGGAGGGAGACAGGGTATTAGTGCTTCTACCCAGTTCAGATAACACACTTTTGGCCAAATGGCAGGGGCCGTATAGGGTGACAGGAGTGGTAACTCCTGTTACATATAACATACAACTCTCAGTTAATCCCAAACGATCTCAGATCTTTCATGTTAACCTGCTGAAAAGGTGGGAAGAACCGCAGGTAGACCAGACCACGGGCTGTTTAGTTAATACGGTCAAGGAACTGGAAATAGGATGGTGTCCCACCGAACTTCCCTCACGAGATGATGTACCCCATCGGAATATAGAAATTTCGGTTCAACAGAACAGACAATTAACCCAACTCCTCAACATTCATAACCATGTATTTTCTCCGATACCGGGTAAAACCGAACTAGTGCAACATCGGATTATAACGCAACCTGGTAAGATAGTCAAGCTACGGCCCTACCGTATTCCTGAAGCTAGGAGAGTCATAGTTGAAAATGAAATAAAAAAAATGCTAGACCTGGGTATTATAGAGCCTTCCCAAAGTCCCTGGTGTTCCCCTGTGGTGTTAGTACCAAAACCGGACGGGTCTATACGCTTTTGTATTGACTTTCGACAAGTCAATGCTGTATCCCAATTTGATACTTATCCCCTTCCAAGGGTAGATGAACTCCTAGAAAGACTAGGTAAAGCTAAATACATGTCTACCCTAGACTTAACAAAAGGGTACTGGCAGATACCTTTAGCCAAAGAAGATAAAGAAAAAACGGCGTTCTCCACCTCCTCCGGCCTATATCATTTTAATGTTCTCCCTTTTGGACTACATGGGGCCCGCCACTTTTCAACGACTCATAGATACCATCCTACGACCTCATACCAGATACGCGGCCGCCTATCTGGATGACATCGTTATTTATAGCGAGACCTGGGAAGACCATTTAACGCATTTAGACAAAATCCTTACAGCACTACGAATGGCTGGACTGACAGCCAATCCCTCGAAAAGCCGACTAGCGTTTAATGAAATCCCCTACCTGGGATATCATATCGGAAAAGGGAGCATTAGACCCCAAATGAATAAAGTAGAGGCCATCCTACGCATTAGTACCCCCACCACAAAAAAAGAAATCCGTTCATTCTTGGGCCTGGTGGGGTACTATCGGAGATTTATACCGCATTATTCCACCTTGGCAGCCCCTCTGACGGATCTCCTAAGGAAAGGTCAGCCCAAAATTATTTCAAGTCTAAACCCGGTACAGTTACATAGTTATCATACCTTACAAAAGTGTCTCACTACACAACCGGTTTTAAAATGCCCTGAGTTTGATCTTCCATTTCACCTTCAAACAGATGCCTCGGACGTAGGTCTGGGGGCTGTGCTTTTTCAGAAGGATAAAACCAATGTGAGCCATCCAGTAGTCTTTATTAGCCGCATGCTTTTTACCCGGGAACAGAAATATCCAATAATAGAACGTGAGTGTCTCGCCATTAAGTGGGCCATTGAAAGCCTTCAATATAGACCCTTCCTATTGTACACGGATCACGCTCCTCTTACCTGGCTCTCGAGGTATAAAGATACCAACATTCGCATTCTGAGATGGTTTATGGAGCTTCAACCTTTCTCCTTCCAGGTTTGCCATCTCCCTGGAGATCTTATGGGACAGGCTGACTATTTGTCTCGGTACCCGGAGCCTTTGGGGCTCGAACAGCCCCATTCAAGGGAGGGGATGTGTGACGGAGCGGCCGCCGACAACAGGTCCACAGTGCTGGCCGCATCCGTAGCAACATACCCCCGGGGCACCAGAGAGAGCCTAGGGGGTATGACGTCTGACGCAGGAGGCGTCGGGACGTTTAAAAACAGAGAAGACAGACAGAAAGGGAGCGCAAGAAAAGAGACGGAGAGAGACGCGCCGCGGAGACAAACCGAGGATGGAGAAAAAGGAGAAACGGAACCCGGCCGAACGGAGCCTCATGGAAAGGAGGGGAACCACAGGGCGCCTCCCGCCCCTCTGGAAGAGAAGCCGGGAGACCGCCAAACAGCCGGCCGCGTCCCCGGAGGGGCGTGGCCTCCTCAGGTACGTGTGTACCATAACTGGGGCGCTCTGACAGAGTGGCTGTCAGGAATAAGGGGCGGGTGGGGGAATAAAGGGAGGAAACCGGGGAGGTCCTGCAGGGCAGGGGAGACCCTCTAATAGAAGGGAAACCTAACCTCGAACTCCCTAACCCACAGATAGGAGCGCCGCTCCAAGAACTATCATGAGAAAGGGAAAGTCCTGGGAACACACCAAAAGAGCTAAGAGCACAAACAATTAAAGATTATCCCGTCACAACCGCCACCCCTTCTACCTATCCCCGCACTACCCTACTAACCCTAAAGAGACTTTTTTCCCCGTACGCCCCACTTACCTGCTTTTGTTCTTCTTTTTTGTTTCTGGGAAACCTGGGCGGCTGGACCAAGGGGAAGACCGGACCTCTCTCAAGGTTGGACCAAACCACATCGGGATCACCGCAAGAGCCCTGCAAGGAAAAGAAAGGGGCCTTGAGTGAATGTAACCGGACAAATCTTGTGAAAAGAACAAGAGATTAAAACACTCTGCAGTAATTAGAAATTAAATACATCGGTTATCCCCCTCAAATCTTGCGCCTGTCGCATTATTCCAATATCTCCCTCTCGTGGGATAACAAACCCATTACACCCCCCTTGGTGGCAGATCGGTCTATTTTTGTTAGACCAATCTGCCGCCAAAGGGTTCAGAAACCACTAGACACCAGGGATTATTTTTTTCATAACAATTTCAAGGGTTGCTTCTCTGGGGTACAAATTTATTTTAAGCCATTTCTGCCTCCTTTGGGGACAGAGCGGTCTAATTTAATTAGGCCACTCTGCCCCCAAGGGAGGTAGAAATGACTAGGCACCAGGGATTTTTTTTTTTTAAATGGAGAGTGACCCCTTAGGCAAGGGTCGATTCCCTGTGGAGCAAATTTATTTTAGGACATTTCTGCCCCCGTTGAGGGCAGATCGGCCTATTTCTATTAGGTCCATCTGCCCCCGGGAGGGCAGAAACCACTTAGGCACCAGGGATTGGAGTGTGTGTGTGTTTTGTTTGGGGGGCAGCCCCTTGGGCAAGGGTCATTCCCCTTGGGGGCACATTACTATTGGCCATTTATGCTTACCTTGGAGGCAGGTCGGCCTATTTTTATAAGACCCATCTGCACCAAGGGGGACAGAAAGCCCAGCAGAGACCAATGAAGATTTGTTTTCAGAAAAATAGGGTGGGAGTATGACCATACCCCCACCCCAAATAAATGGGGGCAAAGTTGTTCTGCCCAACAGTGGGCAAATGGGGCAATTACCCCTGTTGCAGGCACTAGGCCTACCCACACAAATGAGGTAACATTTTTATCAGGAGACTTGGGGGAATGCTGGGTGGAAGGAATGGAAGAAAATCTGAGGCTACTTTTAGATTTCAGAACATTCTATCACCGAAATGTGAGGAAAAAGTGTTTTTTTGCCAAATTTTGAGGTTTGTAAAGGATTCTGGGTAACAGAACCTGGTGAGAGTGCCACAAGTTACCCCATCTTGAGTTCCCCTAGGTGTCTAGTTTTAAAAAATGCACGGGTTTGGTAGGTTTTCCTGGTGTCGGATGAGCTAAAGACCAAAATCCACAGGCAGGCACTTTCCAAAAAACACGTCAGTTGTCAATGTAAAAATGTGTCCATGTAGCGTTTTGTGGTGCTTTCTGGTGCAAGCTCTAGGTCTACCCACACAAGTGAGGTACCATGCTTAACAGGAGACTTGGGAAAATGTTTGGTGGAAGGAAATTTGTGGCTCCTCTCAGATTCCAGAACTTTCTATCACCAAAATGTGAGGAAAAAGTATTTTTTGCCAACTTTTAAGGCTTGCAAAGGATTGTGGGTAACATAACATAGTAAGAGCCCCACAAGTCACCCCATTCTGAATTTCCCTAGGTGTCTAGTTTTCAAAAATGTTTAGGTTTGCTAGGTTTCCCTAAGTGCGGGCTGAGCTAGAGGCCAAGATCCACAGCTAGGCACTTTGCAAAACACAGATCCGTTTTCTTTGGGAAAATGTGATGTGTCCATGTTGTGTTTTGGGGCATTTCCTGTTGCAGGCACTAGGCCTACCCACACAAGTGAGGCACCATTTTTATTGGGAGACTTGGGGGAATGCTGGATGATGGGTGGAAGGGAATTAGTGGCTGCCATAAAGTTACAGAACTTTCATCTTACCAAAATGTTAGGAAAAAGTGTTTTTTTTTGGCCATATTTTGAGGTTTGCAAAGCATTCTGGGTAACAGAATCTGATGAGAGCCCCACAAGTCACCCCATCCTGGATTCGTCTTGGTATCTAGTTTTAAAAAATACACAGGTTTGGTAGGTTTCCCTAGGTACCGGCTGAGCTTTTGGCCAAAATCCACAGCTAGGCACTTTCCAAAAAACACATCAGATTTCAATGTGATGTGTCCATGTTGAGTTTACCCACACAAGTGAGGTACCATTTTATTGGGAGACTTGGAGGAACACAGAATAGAAGAGCAAGTGTTATTGCCCCGTGTCTTTCTCTACATTTTTTCCTTCCAAATGTAAGACAGTATGGGGGTCATTACAACATTGGCGGTATAAGGCGCTTACCGCCATGCAGAAGACCACCAATACACCGCTGCGGTAGACCGCCACAGCTATTATGACACACATCACGGAATCCGCCGAAATTCAGACACCCACACAACACCGCCACACCAAAGGTCAGCGATAAACATGCAGAAACAAATCCTCCACCTCCACACCAACAGAAACACGGCCATGCTATTACGACCCACAAATCCATGCGGCGGTCTTTCAACCGCGGTATTCCATTGGCGGTACACACCGCTGCACTCAAAATACACACACATCTCCAAAACACCGCCACATTGGACAATTACAAATACACACACCTGAGACACATACATACACCACTCCCACACACCCAACACAATATAAAATAAACACCCGCATCACCCACAAACCCCTACAACCAGAAATTCTGAGAGAAGGCCAGAGAGAGAGCACAGCTATTGACAAACCCATCACACAGAGGCACACAACACCATCACCCACACAACATCCACGCACAAAACACCACATACCACTACACTCACCACACTCATCAACACATACACCACCCCACACATCACACACACACCACCCCATGTCATGCCAAAGATACACCGCTTCTCCGAGGAGGAGCTCAGGGTCATGGTGGAGGAAATCGTACGGGTAGAGCCACAGCTATTTGGCTCACAGGTACAGCACACATCAATAGCCAGGAAGATGGAGCTATGGTGCAGAATAGTGGACAGGGTCAACGCCGTGGGACAGCACCCAAGAAATAGGGAGGACATCAGGACGCACCTTCCCCCCACGGTCTCCAGGCACAACATTGCGGTGCAACGGACTGGCGGCGGACCCCCACCTCCTCCCCCACAACTAACAGCATGGGAGGAGCAAGTCTTGACCATCTTGCATCTAGAGGGCCTCGGAGGAGTCGGTGGAGGATGGGACACTGGTAAGTCAAATCTTAACTATCACATCCCCCACCCTACCTGCATGCTATCACACCCCCCCACCCTCACACCCTCCCCTATCACCCCAAATCCTCACTAATCTACCCATGACACCAACCACCCATCCCAACACCAAGTCCTGCATGACACAACTAAGCATGGACACCCCTCACTAAAGCATGCCCACTGCACATACCCAGAACCCCCCCCCAACCATCACCACACAAGCCCCCACACAGGAATGCCTGCACTGGGGTTCACGCACACCCAACCATTTCACACCACGAAACACACACATGCAATAATCATGTTCTTATACCCCTGCAGGAACCCGAAGGAACGTCACCACACCAGAGGGTCCAGACAACACCACTCCACCCCCAGAAGAGGCCCACAGTGACGACAGCAGCTCTGCCCCACTGGATCTTGATGACCAGCCCGGACCATCGTGGGCCTCAGGACAGTCGGTTCCCCTTGCCCAGCCACAGCCCAACACCGAGCTTACACCCTCTGGTAACACCAGCACAGCACCCACCCAGCGGGCCCAAACCTCCCTACCCAGGACAGGTCAATCAGCGGTGTGTCCTCCACTACAGGGCACCCAGGCTAACCCACCACCCCAACAACAACAGGGACCTGGGGGCAGTGGTAGTGGTAGTGGGCACACGGTCCAGGGGACGGAGGCACACGAACACCGGGGAACTGGGAGGGCTGCTGTGCGACAGAGGGAGGACAGGCCAAGGGAACCAACTCTCCACGAGGTCCTCTCCTCCATCATGGGAGCATACCACCACCCCCAGGAGACGATGGCGACAGGCCTGGACAAGTTGCAGGAGACCCTGTGTCTGCAGGAGGAGCAGTATTTGGGGTTCAGGGAGGAGCTCAGGACCATCAGCTCCGCCCTGGGCACCATCGTAGGGGTGCTGACGGACATGCAAAAGACCTTGAGGGACACCGTGGCACTCCAAGGGGCCCCTGACACTAGCCAGGACGACGAACTGCCCATCACCTCCGCCGGCGCTAGTGGACAGGACGCCCCGCCACAGGACCACCACACCAGCACCCCACCCCCTGCAGACGGACAACCACCACGCAAGCGGGCCCTGAGATCCAGGAACAGGACAGAGCAAGATGGCAAGACCCCCACCAGGAAATGAGACCACCCTGATTGTCCCCCCACTGTCCCACTTTGTCACCCTGTCCAGATTGGAACTGCCCCAGTTCCACTTCCAATGCCCATATGGGCAGTGCACCTGTGAGACTAATAGACTGGACTCTGCCATGGACATTCCTCCACCATCACCCATCCCCATTTTACAACCCCCCTTCATTTTGTGAGCACTTAAATAAACACCCTTGAAACACAAACAAATCTGGAGTCAGTCTATGATTTGGAACTTTGTATTATCAATTACAGTGTCATAATGGGTTACCCATTGTAAGGCTAACATACCAATGTCACACATCACAAGCCCTTGAAGGATGAAAGCAGTTGACACGTAGGTTACCACACTTGTGAAACTGAAATGGAAGGGTACAACTCAATTAACAAATAGTGAGTGAAATGTAGGTACAGGATAGAGGTAGACGTGTGAAAGTTAATGTAATGTTAAACCAGAAAATGTTCTCACCTTTGTGTCACTGGAAATATTGCTGTATGACTGACTCCCTGTTGTCGTTTTCTTCATCCTCAGCTTCATCCTCATCACTGTCCACAGGCTCCACAGCTGCCACAACACCGTCATCTGGATCATCCTCCTGCAGAAAAGGCACCTGGGGTAGCAATGCCAAATTATGGAGCATGGACCAGGCCATGATTATGTCGCACACCTTCCTCGGTGAGTAGAATAGGGATCCACCTGTCATATGGAGGCACCTGAACCTGGCCTTAAGAAGGCCGAAGGTGCCTTCGATTACCCTCCTATTCCGCCCATGGGCATCATTGTACCGTTCCTCTGCCCTGGTCCTGGGATTCCTCACTGGGATCAATAGCCAGGAAAGGTTGGGGTAACCAGAGTCCCCCAATAGCCATACACGGTGCCTCTGGAGTTGACCCATCATATCAGGGATGCTGCTATTCCGCAGGATGTAGGCGTCATGCACAGAGCCAGGGAACATTGCATTTACCTGCGAGATGTACTGGTCTGCCAAACAGACCATCTGGACATTCATTGAATGATAACTCTTCCTGTTCCTGTACACCTGTTCACTCCTTCGGGGGGGACCGGAGCTACATGGGTCCCATCAATGGCACCTATGATGTTGGGGATATGTCCAAGGGCATAGAAGTCACCTTTCACTGTAGGCAAATCCTCCACCTGAGGGAATATGATGTATCTCCTTACGTGTTTCAGCAGGGCAGACAACACTCTGGACAAGACATTGGAAAACATAGGCTGGGACATCCCTGATGCCATGGCCACTGTTGTCTGAAAAGAGCTACTTGCAAAGAAATGGAGCACTGACAGCACCTGCACATCAGGGGGGATTCCAGTCGGATGGCGGATTGGTGACATCAGGTCTGGCTCCAACTGGGTACATAGTTCCTCGATTGTGGCACGGTCAAACCTGTAGGTGACGATGACATGTCTTTCTTCCATTGTCAACAGGTCCACCAGCGGTCTGTACACTGGAGGATTCCGCCATCTTCTCATATGTCCCAGCTGGCGGTGCCTAAGAAGGACAACAGCGAAGAACCAGTCACTATTCCTCCAGGTATGTACCCACAGTTACACACAAGACTACACCAGACAAAAAACCCTTCCTGTATGTGTGTTGAGTATAGGCCTAGCTATGTGTGACGCAGTAGTAAATGAATCCATGTGGGCCCCTGAAATGGCGGCTGCCTGACCTCTAAACTGGGACAATGGGATTGTGGGGTAACTGCGCTGGCGTTGCACACCGTCACGGTAGGCGGTCGTAGACCGCGGCGCAATGCTGCATTGGTTAACATTGGACCCTATGGGTCCCAGGAGCCAATGAACAGGTGCGCCGGCGGTGATGATGTGCACCGCCGCGGACGTCTCCGCCGCGGACGTCACCGCCATTTTCTATCTGTTCAATCACTAGATACCTGACCTTCGACAGGAGAGGACCTACACTGCTAGTGCTGCTGTGACCTCGGTCTGGAAGCGACGACGGGTACTGCGTCTGTGGAAAGGGCCCCTGCCTTCACTGCACAGGAGTTGGGGAAACTTGTGGAAGGGGGCCTCCCCCAGTACATGCTACTCTACGGTCCGCCAGACCAACAGGTTAGTACACAGGGAGCACGTTGTATGGGCTAGGCCTGGGTGGAGAGGGCTGGGTGGAAGAGGGAAGGGGCCAGAGTTCATAGAACATTAATGCATGGGAATGAAAGGGCCACATGGCCAGAGTAGGGAGGGGACCACTCACATTGACGGTGCAGTTGGTAATGACTGTCCCTCTTCCCTTGTGCATGTCATGTAGGTCAGCGCCCACCAGAAGAGGGACATTTGCCGTGCCATCGCCAAGGAGGACCGGACCCTGGGGGCCCACCAGAGACGGGGCACCCACTGCCGTAAGAGATGGGAGGACATTCGCCGCTGCAGCAAGAAGACGGCGGAGGCTCAGCTGGGGATGGCCTCCCAACGTGGGAGGGGTGCCCGTCGCACCATGACCCCCCTGATGTTCCGGATCCTGGCGGTGGCCTACCCGTAGTTGGATGGGCTCTTGAGGACATCACAGCAGACACAAGGGGGTGAGTACAACCTCATTCTGCTGACTTTGCGTGCAGTGGAGGGGTCTGGGTGGGGGAGGTGGGCTGTGGGTGTCCCTAGGCCAGGGCAAGTTAGGTAGGCAAGGCCCCTCCGTAATGTAGGCCATGTGGCACTCAACCCCACCTCAGCAGAGTGCCAAGTTGAGGTATAGCTGCCCCTGTGGCATCCATGTGCGCAGATTTCCACCATTGCCATGTATGCCATATCCCAGAAATTGCATGTGCAGAGGTCTGGAGCACGGCGTAATGCAGGGGACTGCTGCGTCTGTCTTGTCCGCCAACGGTAGCGGCATGCCATGCACTAAAACTCTCTTTGTTTTGTCTCCCGCCCTTTTCCTGCTCTCCTTGTCCTTTTGTACATCAGCATCATCAGGCGGAGGTACAGTGGCACCGGAGCACGAGGGAGCTGCATCCCACATGGCCATGGAGGGCCACACCACAGACTCTGAATGCACCAGTGGGACGGAGGGCGGAGGGAGCTTCACGTCGGCCACCGGATCACCAACCAGCGACACGGACTCGTCCGCCGATGGGAGCTCCCCTGTGGTGGCGGCACCATCTGTGCACCCCACTTCTACAGGTACAGCCGCCACCTCCCCTACCAGCACCGCCCTCCCCGCTGCCCCTCAGCGTTCGCCCCGTGCCCGCTCACCCAGGAGGGTGGGCATCACCTTCGCCCCAGGCACCTCAGGCCCTGCTTCAGTCACCTCTGCTGCCCTCAGTGAGGAGGCCATTGACCTCCTTAGGTCAATCACTGTTGGGCAGTCTACCATTGTGAATGCCATCCAGGGTGTAGAAAAGGAGTTGCAAAACGGTAATGCATTCCTGGAGGGCATTCATTCTGGTCAGGCTGTCCTTCAGCGAACCCTGCAATCTCTGGCCTCAGCACTGATGGCAGCCATTGTCCCTGTGTCTAGCCTCCCCCGTCCAACTTCCTCCACCCAGACCCAATCTCCTGTACACCAACCCCTCCCAAGCACACCTGCAGACCAGCATGCACACAAGTCAGCATACACAAGTAGCTCAAGCAAACACAGGCACCACACACACCACAGGCACTCATGCAAGCCTCACCTACATACAGACACAGCAACATCCACTGTGTCCACTGTGTCCCCCTCCTCCTCTTCTCCCTTCTCCCTCCCAGTCTCGTCTACACACACACCAGCATGCACCACATCTACAGGCACTAGGACTTGCACCAGGACACCCAGCACCACAAGCCGCTCACCTGCACTCACCACCTCCACTGCCATTTACATGTCCCCGGTGTCCTCTCCCAATGTGTCTGTGATGCCCCCTCCCAAAGTACACAAACGCCGGCAATCACTCACCCAACATCCATCCACCTCACGACAGCCTCCAGTACCTGCACCTGCACCCAAAACACCTAAAGTGACACCTCCTACAACCACCTCCTCTTCCTCCACTCCCAGACCCCCTCCAGCTACCCATCCCAGTGTCTGTCAGAAACTGTCCCTATGTCAAATTGACCTTTTTGCCCCCACCCCCCCTCCAATTCATCAGTCCTGTCGTAGCGCCTCAGCCTAAAAGACTCCAGTACCAGTGGTGCGTGTTCCAGGTTTTTGGAGTGCACCGGCCACCAGGGTAGGCAGTAGGACCCGGAGCCAAGGCACTGGCAGCCCACCCCCTGTAAAGGCTCAGAAATTGGAGAGTGGACGACGGGACCGTCTTAAGACTCCTGGTGGGACAACAAGTGACATGGGATCGAAGGCGATTGGTGAGTCAGCTGTAACTCCAAAAAAGGGGGGGAAGGTCCAGAGGAAGTCTGCCCAGCCTGTTGTGAGTGTCACGACGGAGAAGTGCGCCATCATTTCCGGCGGTCCAGACACAACCGCCAGCACCGTCGTCATTGGTCCAGAGACCACCGCCCGAGTCACAGCCCAGGAGGGCCCAAGTATCGTCACTGGTCCAGAAACCACCGCCAGAGTCACAGCCCAGGAGGGCCCAAGTATCGTCACTGGTCCAGAGACCACCGCCGGAGTCACAGCCCAGGAGGGCACAAGTATCGTCACTGGTCCGGAGACCACTGCCGGAGTCACAGCCCAGGAGGGCACAAGTATCGTTACTGGTCAGGAGACCACCGCCGGAGTCACAGCCCAGGAGGGCTCAAGTATCGTTACTGGTCCAGAGACCACCACTGGAATCACAGCCCAGGAGGGCCCAAGTTTCATCACTGGTCCAGAGACCACTGCCAGAGTCACAGCCCAGGAGGGCACAAGTATCGTCACTGGTCCAGAGACCACCGCCAGAGTCACAGCCCAGGAGGGCACAAGTATTGTCACTGGTCCAGAGCTTACCGCCGGAGTCACAGCCCAGGAGGGCTCAAGTACCGTTACTGGTCAGGAGACCACCGCCAGAGTCACAGCCCAGGAGGGCACAAGTATTGTCACTGGTCCAGAGACCACCGCCGGAGTCACAGCCCATGAGGGCACAAGTATCGTTACTGGTCAGGAAGTCTGCCCAGCCTGTTGTGAGTGTCACAACGGAGAAGTGCGCCATCATTTCCGGCGGTCCAGACACAACCGCCAGCACCGTCGTCACTGGTCCAGAGACCACCGCCCGAGTCACAGCCCAGGAGGGCCCAAGTATCGTCACTGGTCCAGAAACCACAGCCAGAGTCACAGCCCAGGAGGGCCCAAGTATTGTCACTGGTCCAGAGACCACCGCCGGAGTCACAGCCCAGGAGGGCACAAGTATCGTCACTGGTCCGGAGACCACCGCCGGAGTCACAGCCCAGGAGGGCACAAGTATCGTTACTGGTCAGGAGACCACCGCCGGAGTCACAGCCCAGGAGGGCACAAGTATTGTTACTGGTCAGGAGACCACCGCCGGAGTCACAGCCCAGGAGGGCACAAGTATCGTTACTGGTCCAGAGACCACAGCTGGAGTCACAGCCCAGGAGGGCCCAAGTATCATCACTGGTCCAGAGACCACCGCCAGAGTCACAGCCCAGGAGAGCACAAGTATCGTCACTGGTCCAGAGACCACCGCCAGAGTCACAGCCCAGGAGGGCACAAGTATCATCACTGGTCCAGAGACCACCGCCAGAGTCACAGCCCAGGAGGGCACAAGTATTGTCACTGGTCCAGAGACCACCGCCGGAGTCACAGCCCAGGAGGGCACAAGTATCGTTACTGGTCAGGAGACCACCGCCGGAGTCACAGCCCATGAGGGACCAGGATGCCACAGCCCCGCTGGGCAATGATGGAACGTCATGCCACACACCAATGCCCATTGTAGAGATCGTCATGCCACACACCAATGCCCAGTGTAGAGATCGTCATGCCACACACCAATGCCCAGTGTAGAGATCGTCATGCCACACACCAATGTCCGTATCAGAACCGCCATGGCAAAGCACCGCTGAACAGGGCAAAGACCGCATGGCAAAGCACAGCTGAACAGTCCAGAACCGCCATGTCAAAGCACCGCTGAACAGGGCAAAAACCGCCATGGCAAAGCACCGCTGACCAGTCCAGAACAGCCATGTCAAAGCACCGCTGAACAGGGCAAAGACCGCCATGTCAAAGCACCGCTGAACAGGGCAAAGACCGCCATGGCAAAGCACCGCTGAACAGGGCAAAGACCGCCATGGCAAAGCACCGCTGAACAGTCCAGAACCGCCATGTCAAAGCACCGCTGAACAGGGCATGCAACGTGTAAGAATGAATGGACCGCCACATCAGGCATCCTTATCCAATGTGCAGCTGGGACAGTGACAGGACAGGTACTTTCACAGGGAGATTCATCCAGTCTGGGCACCAGTCCCCCTCCAGAACCAGTGGAGACCTGCATCTACTTGAGAGACTGTGGATTTGCACTCCCCAGGATGGCGCAGTGGGCAATCCACCCACTGTAGAGACTTGAGAGACTGTGGCTTTGCACTCCCCAGGATGGCACAGTGGGCAACCCACCCACTGTAGAGACTTGAGAGACTGTGGCTTTGCACTCCCCAGGATGACATCTTCCAGATGGATTGTGGGTTGTTACTGTGATTCTTGTGACTGCATTGGTGTGTATGTTGTATAATGCGAGGGTGGGGGTGTTTGGTGGGTGTCCCCCTAACTTTTGCCTCCCCCGTGTCGTAGGTGCAGTATTCACCGGTATCTTCTGCGCCTACGTAGCTGTTGGTCGTAAAGGAGCAGAAAAACAAGGGCAGGTAGGATTTGTAATTCTGGCTCCACGGTGTCCTCCTTCCTCGTCAGATGTGCTAAGGTGAGCGTTTTCCCATTGCAGAAACTGTTTCCGCCGTGTTTTTATCCACGGTGAATCCGTCCCGGAAAAGGTGGCGGATTGGCTGGTTGTAATAGTGTGGGCGGTACATTATCTCCCGCCTGTCTGTTGGCGGTAACCGCTGCGCTGCTTGTCTGTACCGCCGTTGCGGGCGGTGTGTTAAAGTGGCTGTCTTTGTTGGCGGTTTCCGCCAGGGTCATAATTCCCTTTTTTTGTCCGCCAGCCTGTTTGCGGTATTACCGGACCTTTAACACCGTCCGCCAGGGTTGTGATGACCACCTATGTATAAAAGGCGCCTATTTGAGAAATGCCCTGAAATTCACATGCTAGTAAAGAGACCCCGTAATTGATGTGCAAATAACCACTGCTTCTCAACACCTTATCTTGAGCCCATTTTGGAAATACAAAGGTTTCCTATTTTTCACTCTTTATATTTATCCAAATGAATTGCTGTATACCTAGTATACAATGAAAACCCATTGCAAGGTGCTAAAAGCACCAAAAATAGCAAAAATGGGGTATGTCCCTGTAAAATGCCAAAATTGTGTTGAAAAATGTGGTTTTCTGCTTGAAGACTGCCTGTTCCTGAAAACTGGGAAGATGGTGATTTTAGCACTGCAAACCCTTTCCTAATGCCATTTTAAGGGAAAAATACACAAACTTTCTTCCACAGCCCTTTTTTCCAATTGTTTTAAAAACAACAACATTTTTGTTGTATTTTGGCTAATTTCTTGGTCTCCTCCAGGGGAACCCACAAACTCTGGATGTTGGAAAACAAGGTTTCAAATTTGGTGCGGGTAGCTTATGTGGACAAAAAGTTATGAGGGCCTAAGCCCAAACTGCCCCAAATAGCCAAAAAAAAGGCCTGGCACCTGTGGGGGAAAAGGCCTGGAAGCGAAGGGATTAAGGGAGCTTTGTTCAGGCTGCCAGAAGCTGATCAATCAAGAAAGGGCACTACAGGGCTGATTTTTGTAGCTTTCAGAAAGAGTTCATAAACTATTTCTCTGGAATAGTTTTAATAATTCCAACTATGGCAAGTTAGTGGATTTATTCTAACTTTTACTTTGATACCAAACTTGACAGATGAAGCTCTTTTCTAGTGGAAATTAGACTTTATCAATTTTAAATTAAGCCTCTCAACATTAGCCTGTGGTGCTAAAGTTCTACATTAGGGAAAATTAATTTGACTGTTTTCCCCTCACCAGGACTTGAGAAACATCTTTTATAAAGTCCTTGCTTATATTCACACTGCATTCAACCCTTGGGGCACCTAGGGCAGACGTTAGAGGTGACTTATATGTACAAATATGGTAGTTTAGGACATTTTTAATCTCAAAGTCAAATTTGAGGTTAACTTTAATTTCATAGCAGCTAGCAAGACAGGCCACCTTCTATAAATGACACCAGAGACCACAGCAGCGCACCCAGGTGTGTCCTAACCACACTGCTGTTTATAAACCTACACGCCCTACCATATACTAGGGACTTATATGTATGCTGTCTGAGCCAATTATAATTATGCCTAATTTGCCCATACCATTTAAAATAGAGCACTGGCCCTGGGACTGGTTAGCAGTGCCCAGGGCTACCTCAGAGTCAGAAAATACCAGTTAAAATGGGGAACAAAGTGAAAGGGCTTCTGCAATCAGTACAGTTTTCTCACAACATGAGATTAAGCTGTTGATTATTTAAAGTGTGACCAAGTGTTCAAAGCTAGCTGCCATAAAACCTTAATAATAAATGAGATTATCATTCTAAAAAACGTCTACTCTCCCTACCACCTAACCTTTCCTTGAAACTATTCAATTCACAGTTCATAACTGTTAACAGTGTGGTCTCTAGTTGGCAGAGGTATACACCTGTGTCCAAGTAGGGACCACAATCCTAGTCAGGGTAAATTACACACAATCCAAATTATTCTGTGCTCACCCTCTGGTAGCTTGGCACTGAGCAGTCAGGCTTAACATAGAAGGTAACATAAAGTTACTTGTGCAATAAATCATAGAGTAACACAGTGAAAACACCACAAAAGTACAAGACACAGGTTTAGAAAAATATAAGATATTTATCTGGTTAAATTAAGATCAAAACAATAAAGATTCGATCAGCACAAGTTGAAATATCACTTTTGCAATATTAAAAAGAGTCATAAATCTTAGAAATCAACAGTTGCCTCTTGTTAGCACAAAGTACCTGGTTTGCATCAAAAATAACACACATGGAGCCCGCAGAGGAGGAGATGCGTAGAAAAATAGGGTGTGCGTTGGATTTTCCAGGGCGCGGCAGAGACGATGAATCATTTCTTTCAATGCTGAAAGTGGCTGTGCGTCGATTTCCATTGTGTAGGCTTGATTCCTCACTGAGATGTGGGGATCTTTTTGACGCCCAGGGACAATGCTTGGATCTCCTGGGCATCAATCCGGTATGGTGATGCATCTAATTTTCTGTCAATGGCAGAAGCTGTGTCGATTCTTCACTCAAGAAGTCAGAGTTCGTCAGTCCGGTTCAGCTGTGCAATAATTTTCTCATCACAAGATGGGCTGTGCATTGTTTCCAGTAGGCTGTGCATCGATTTTCAGTGCACAAGGAGTTCATTGAGGAAATGAACTCTTTTTTGGCCCTGAGTCTTCAGAAAACAGGAGGCAAACTCAATCCAAGCTCTTGGAGAGCACTTCTCACCAAAGTCAGAGGGCAGCAGGACAACAGCAGGAAAGCAGTCCATCACAGTAAAGCAGACCAGATGAGTCCTTTGGGCAGCCAGGCAGATCCTCTTAACAGGTTGCAGGTTCAGGTCCAGAAGTGTCTGATTTGGTAGGGTCAGAGACCCAGTTTATACACCCAAAGATGCCTTTGAAGTGGGGGAGACTTCAAAGAGTGATTTTGAAGTGCACAAGTTCCCCTTTCAGTACAGTCCTGTCTGCCAGGGTCCCAGAAGGGGGTTTGGCAGTCCATTGTGTGAGGGCAGGCCACTAGCTTTTGAAATGTAAGTGTCAGGCCCCTTCACCGTTTCATCCCAGGAGGACCCATTCAGCATGCAGATGAGTGCTGGTGTGACTGAGTATCCTGTGTTTGTGGTTGTCTGGGTGAAATGCACAAGGGAGCTGTCAACCAGCCCAGCCCAGACGTGGATTGAAGACAGGCTGCAAGGCACAGATGGAGTTAAGGGCAGATAAATGCTCAGTTTCTAAAAGTGGAATTTCTAGCATAGTAATATAAAATCCAACTTCATCAATAAGCAGGATTTTCTATTACCGTTCTGGCCATACTAAATATGACTTGTTTACCTCTTTCTGATCAGAATCTACCACTCAAACAGTATATGCGAGTAGCCCTAATGCTAGCCTATTAAAGGAGCAGGCCTTGCAGTAGTTGAAAAAGAATTAAGGAGTTTTCCACTATCAAGACATATAAAACATACAGGTACATGTCCTACCTTTTGTCTACATACACCCTGCCCTAAGGGTTACCTAGGGCCTACCTGTAAGAGGCTGGCCTGGTTTGTAGTGGGTAACTAAGGTACTTACACCTTATAACAGGTCCATATATTCCTTATTAGTGAACTGTAGACAGTGTCTAGAAACCAGGCTCTCTAGGGGTAGTGTGGATGAGCAGCCAAGGCCTAACTAGGAGACATGCAAAGCTCATGCAATATCACTGTAGTCACACAGTACTCACACACATGAAAGAAAATACTCTGTGTTACAAAAATAAAGGTACTTTATTTTGGTGACACAAATGCCAAAAATACCATAGAGACTATACTCCCTTAGGAGGTAAGGAATACCCAAATTAGATACTTTAGAATACAGAAATAGCTGTAAAAATAGTTAGAAAACAGTGGAAATAGTGAAAATTACAATTGTTAGAAATGGGCCTGGGGGAACACAAACCATATACTAAGAAAGTGGAATGCGAAAGTCGGTTTCCCACCTAGGCAAGTGTAGCGTGTAGATGGGCGCTGGGAGTATCAGAAAATACCAAAGGTAAGTAATAGAACCCACCCCAGAGCCCAGGAGAGCAGGAGTAAATCACAGTAACTTTCCTAGAACACACAAGAACGAGAATGAAGATTATGAAAGGACCAGAAGAGATTGTAAGACACCAATGATGGATTCCTGGACCTGAAAACCTGTGGAAGAAGGGGACCAAGTCCAAGAAGCACTGAAGAGTCCAAGGAGAACAGGAGCCCCTACTAACCTGGATGAAGGTGCAAAAGAAGAACCACTAGTGAAGAACAACAGTCAGTACTGCACCTAAGAAGATGGATGCAGGTTCCTGGTTGGTGCAGAACATGTCCCATGCTAGATGGATGATTGCAGTCTGGTTTGCGTCGCTAAATTCCACCAACAAGCCTTGGCACACGCAAAGCATGCGGTTAGCGGAAAATGGCAATGGCTGGGACCAGGAGGGACCTGGTGAACTCTACCCAGGAGGGGGTGTCAGAGGAAGCGTGCACAGGAGTCCCACAGCACTGGCACAAAGAAGGTGCAAAAGGAGGTCCACGCAGCACTACACAAAGGGATCGCATGATGCCGGAGAACAACTCAGGAAGCTGTGCATCTCAAGAAGGAGTGCTCAGGGCTGGAGCTGCACAGTGCATAAAGAACTTCTTGGAAGGTTTCCAACTAGCATTGGCAACTACAAAAAACGCGGTGCATGGAGGTACTGTCTTTGCATGTCCTTTCCTAAATCCCTTCTCAAATTTCTCAAAACTTTTCCAGTTTTGTTGTATGTATTCTCCATTTTCAAGCCACCTCTCCTTCTCCTTCCCTCATTGTTTGCCAAAATGTATACATAAAATATAGCAGAGACAGGTTTCTGCATGCAGGTTTGTAAATAGCATGCATTTTGTAGCACATGCCTAGTGCTAATTTATCTTCTAGAAAATGTTTGTTTGCAGGCTCCCATAGTTTCTTTTCATTCAGTTTGCAGTTGTTTGTTTCAGGGTTTTTATTCATCAAGCAGAATGGGTGTGGTCAAACAACTTCTTTGGCGGTCACAATAATTCACCTTCTATTTAAAACGGGGCAAAACTGTATATTTGGAGCAAGCAGCCAGGACCTTGATGGACTTCAAGTCTACATCCCACTCTACAGATCACATTTATCTTTGCTGCAGTTACAGCTTCACCAATTTAAAGTTTATTGTTTTAGCAATATTCTCTTGGCCCACCACCTACATATGTGCTTTCCTTCTTCCCAAAACACCTTATTTCACCAGAGCATTGCTATAGATGTACTATGGTCTGAGTCCCTCCTTTGGTTTCCTTCAAACTATAGCTTTTGCATGAAATATTAATCATTTTGCTATCATCCAACTTGTTTACATCCATACACCATAGAATTATAGGTAAAGCGAGCAACAGTTCCTATTAGATTCTGTTTGAAACCTGACTCATTCTCATCAATGCATGTTCTTGTTGTGGCCACTATCACCATTGTTACTGTCTGCACCTTACTCATCTTCCCCCATTCTAACTCCATCAACGCCTGTATGGCTCCAAACACAGTTAAAGCATGGTAACCAGCAATGCTTCAGGATGTGGCAGTTAATTCTACAGGAGCAAAGGGCCTTATAGAAATGCATCCAATAACACTGTAGCACACAGCTGTTCACCATTAGACTACATAGGCAGGATTCATACCCCAATTTGAGAATATTCACAATATATATTTTTACTCACAATTAATGTAAATGGGAATCAATTATACTAGACTAACATCCATTGCACGGTCTCCCCTGACTTTTTGCCTTCTGACCTCCTGTTTCACTAACTTCATTTTTGCTGGCTTTAGGACTCTGGAACTTTACTACTGCTGACCAGTGCTAAAGTACATGTGCTCATCCACAACTGGCATATTGTTGCCTGCCACTCATCTGAGCTCCAGGCTGTTCTGATGGGGTGACAACAGTCCCCCAATACCTCTGGGAACTGCCTGGGTAGCAGTGATGCATTCACATTAGTCCCCAGGTAGTCCAAGGAGAAGGGCCAGCACCGCCCTCCCTGCAGCCCCTCAGGGCTCAGCACAGACGGCAGCAATTGTCCCTGTCTCTAGCCTCCCACTCCAACTTCCTCCACCCAGACCCAATCCCCTGTACCTCTGCCTATCCCAGACACACCTACAGACCAGCCTGCACACACCTCAACACCCAAGGGAAGCTCATCCAGACATAAGCACCACATTTCACACAAGCATTCACACAAGCAACATCCACATGCAGACACACCAACACCCACTGCCTCCACTGTGTCCCCCTCCTCCTCATCTCCCTCCTCCCTCCCTGTGACGTCTCCACTCACACTTGCATGCACAACATCTTCAGCCACTACGTCCATCACCAGCACACCCACCAGAACACTCCGCACACGTGCAGTCACCACCCCCACTACCATTTACACGTCCCCTGTGTCCTCTCCCAGTGTGTCTGTCACCCCCTCTTCCAAACCACACAAATGCAGGCAGCCACCCACCCAACAGCCATCCACCTCACGACAGCCTCCAGCCCAAGCCCCTGCACCCAAAGACACCAGACTTCACACTCCTACAACCACATCCTCTTCCTCCACTCCCATACCCACTACACCTAGCCGTCCCTCTCTTTCCAATTTGATTTTCCTTTCAAAACTTGACCTCTTTCCAACAACTCCCCCACCCCGTCCATCGAATAAGACTGCAATCAGCACCTCAGCCACCACCAAACCAGGACCTATCAGGACTGTTGTCCAAGGACTGTGGAGTCCCCCACCCTCAAGGGCAACTAGTTCTGGTAGGAGCCAAGGCACGGCCAGCCCACCCCCCGGAAAAACACCCAAAGATCACCAGTGCCCGGCGCGAGAGGCCAAGGACACCAGGGACCAAAATCCCTACCCTGGCTCCGGCTGGAAGTGGGGTGCCACCTGGCACACCGCCAAAGGTGGGAAAGGTCCACAGACGACCAGGGAAGGGTGGGAAGGGCAGCACGCCCGACAAGACCGGCAGCAGGCCAGCTGCCCAGGAGGGCCCCACCAGCCCCATCCCAGGTGTGCAGGAGGGCCCCGCCAGCCACAGCCCAGCTGCCCAGGAGGGCCCCGCCAGCCACAGCCCAGCTGCCCAGGAGGGCCCCGCCAGCCACAGACCAGCTGCCCAGGAGGGCCCCGCCAGCCACAGCCCAGCTGGGCAATGAAGGAGAGCCAGCCACAGTCCAGCTGGGCAATGAAGGAGCGCCAGCCACAGCCCAGCTGGGCAATGAAGGAGCACCAACTCAAGTACCGCTGAACAGGGCAAGGACCACCAAGGCAAGCAATGCTGAACAGGGCAAGCACCGCTGAACAGGGCAAGGACCGCCAACTCAAGCACCGCTGAACTGGGCAAGCACCGCTGAACAGGGCAAGAACCGCCAAGGCAAGCACCGCTGAACAGGGCAAGGACCGCTGAACAGGGCAAGGACCGCCAAGGCAAGCACCGCTGAACAGGGCAAGGACCGCCAAGGCAAGCACCGCTGAACAGGGCAAGCACCGCTGAACAGGGCAAGGACCGCCAACTCAAGCACCGCTGAACTGGGCAAGCACCGCTGAACAGGGCAAGGACCGCCAAGGCAAGCACCGCTGAACAGTGCAAGCACCGCTGAACAGGGTAAGGACCGCCAACTCAAGCACCGCTGAACAGGGCAAGGACCGCTGAACAGGGCAAGGACCGCCAAGGCAAGCACCGCTGAACAGGGCAAGGACCGCCAAGGCAAGCACCGCTGAACTGGGCAAGCACCGTTGAACAGGGCAAGGACCGCCAACTCAAGCACCGCTGAACTGGGCAAGCACCGCTGAACAGGGCAAGGACCGCCAAGGCAAGCCCCGCTGAACAGGGCAAGGACCGCTGAACAGGGCAAGGACCGCCAAGGCAAGCACTGCTGAACAGGGCAAGGACCGCCAAGGCAAGCACCGCTGAACAGGGCAAGGACCGCTGAACAGGGCAAGGACCGCCAAGGCAAGCACCGCTAAAAAGGGCAAGGACCGCCAAGGCAAGCACCGCTGAACAGGGCAAGCACCGCTGCACTGGGCCCTTCATCTCAAGCACCGCTCCGCTGGGCCCTTCATCTCAAGCACCGCTCCGCTGGGCCCTTCATCTCAAGCACCGCTGCACTGGGCCCTTCATCTCAATCACCGCTGCACTGGGCCCTTCATCTCAAGCACCGCTCCGCTGGGCACCGCCGTCTCAAGCACCGCTGCACTGGGCCCTTCATCTCAAGCTCCGCTGCACTGGGCCCTTCATCTCAAGCACCGCTGCACTAGGCCCTTCATCTCAAGTACCGCTCCGCTGGGCCCTTCATCTTAAGCACCGCTCCGCTGGGCACCGCCGTCTCAAGCACCGCTCCGCTGGGCACCGCCGTCTCAAGCACTGCTGCACTGGGCCCTTCATCTCAAGCACCGCTCTGCTGGGCCCTTCATCTCAAGCACCGCTCCGCTGGGCCCTTCATCTCAAGCACCACTCCGCTGGGCACCGCCATCTCAAGCACCGCTGCACTGGGCCCTTCATCTCAAGCACCGCTGCACTGGGCCCTTCATCTCAAGCACCGCTCCGCTGGGCCCTTCATCTCAAGCACCGCTCCGCTGGGCCCTTCATCTCAAGCACCGCTCCGCTGGGCACCGCCGTCTCAAGCACCGCTCCGCTGGGCACCGCCATCTCAAGCACCGCTGCACTGGGCACCGCCGTCTCAAGCACCGCTGCACTGGGCACCGCCGTCTCAAGCACCGCTGAACTGGGCCCTTCATCTAAAGCACCGCTGGCCCATTGGCGGAAGGGGCAGTGCTGCATCTGTGTCGGGCAGGGCTGCACGAAGCACTCTGGCCACCAGTCCCCCTCCAGATCCAGTGGACACTGTCATCCACTTGAGAGACTGTGGCTTTGCACTCCCCAGGATGTAACAGTGGGCAAACCACCCACTGTATGGACTTGAGAGACTGTGGCTTTGCACTCCCCAGGATGGTACAGTGGGCAAACCACCCACTGTAGAGACTTGAGAGACTGTGGCTTTGCACTCCCCAGGATGGTACAGTGGGCAAGCCACCCACTGTATGGACTTGAGAGACTGTGGCTTTGCACTCCCCAGGATGGTAAAGTGGGCAAACCACCCACTGTATGGACTTGAGAGACTGTGGCTTTGCACTCCCCAGGATGGGACAGTGGCCATGGAGGCCCCTCGTGTATCTGGCGTTGTGTACTTATGTGGCTGAGGTGCCCCCCCTTCCCTTCCCCCTGAGGTGCCTGTAGTTTTTCTATCTGATGCCCCTGCAGTGTTCTCTCCGTTGGTGTCAGGTATCCTGTGTGGGCCTTGCCCATGTGATTTGGGCCCATTGGTCCACGGACAATGACAGCTAAAATTATCGGACTTTTAATATTTATGTATATATTAGTTTTAAATGTGTGATATTTTTATATGCCGATAATACAATATATTTGACTGTTTATGATCATTTCATTTTGTCTTTGCATTCTTCCGGGGGGTTTGGGGGTTGTAACAGTGATGTATTGCTATGCATTGATGTGTGTGTTGTAGTGGGTGAGGGTGGTGGTGGGTGTGTAGCGTATGTGTGCCCGTAATATTTTCTCCTCCCCCCTACCCTGTGTCGTAGGTGCAGTACTCACCGTAGTCCTCTGCGCCGGCGTTCGTGCTCCTGGTAGAGGAGCAGGAATACAATAGCTGGTAGGATGTGTAGTTCGGGTTCCATGCTGTCCAGATTCCTCGTGGGGTGTATGGAGGTGAGCGTTTTCCGTTTGAAATGTCTGTTTCCGCCGGGTGTTTATCGGCGGGGCTACCGCCCCGGAAAAGGTGGCGGATTGGTGGGTTGTGATAGGGTGGGCGGTACATTGACTCCCGCCTGTCTGTTGGCGGTGACCGCCGCGCTGTTTGTTTGTCCCGCCGTGGCGGTCGGAGTGTTAAAGTGGCGGTCTCTGTTGGCGGTTTCCGCCAGGGTCAGAATTCCATTTTTTAAACCGCCAGCCTGTTGGCGGGTTAGCCGCCGCTTTAACACCGACCGCCAGGGTTGGAATGACCCCCAAAATGTGCATTTCTCTAATTTAGTATAGAAGGAGTGTTTATGTAACCTTTGTAGAATGGACTGACATGCTGGATGTGTTCTTGCTAACTTTTTGAATAAATCAGAATATTGTCATTGTAGACACTGGTGCAGATGTCTACAAAATCATGAAGTGCCTCATTAATAAAGTATTAAAAAGTCATAGGGGCTGTAAAAGGGACAAAAGGCGTCATCGTATATTCATGTGCTCAAATTGTGTCCTGAAGGTCGTCTTCCATTCGCTCCTTCTTTTACACTTATTAGGTGATAGGCACCATGTAAATCTAGCTTTGTTTACATGGTAGGACCATGGATCTGATCTAAGTGGACTGGTATTAAGGGCAATGGGTAAGCAAAAATATTGCAGCCTTGTTAACAACTCTATAATTGATGCAGGCTCATAATTCCCTATTTTTAGGGTAAAAAAAGCAGGGCAAGGAGACAGGAAAGGTGGAATGTCTAATAAACCCCAGTACAAGCACTTTCTCTAGATATTTGTGTAAATATTGTGTTTTTGGCTCAGTTAGGGTGTATATGAGAATACAGGGGGTACATTACACAGGAACAAGATCAATATGACAGTCATAGACTCTACAAGCAAGTTGCCTTGACTGGATCAAAATCATCTGGGAAGTCATGATAATATTGGGGGTCATTACAACATTGGCGGTATAAGGCGCTTACTGCCGTGCAGAAGACCGCCAATACACCGCCGCGGCTGCGGTAGACCGCCACAGCTATTATGACACACATCACGGAATCTGCCGAAATTCAGACACCCACACAATACCGCCACATCAAAGGTCAGCGAGAAACTGGCAGAAACACATCCTCCACCTCCACGCCAACAGAAACACGCCCATGCCATTACGACCCACGAATCCACGCGGCGGTCTTTCAACCACGGTATTCCATTGGCGGTACACACCGCCGCGCTCAAAATACACACACATCTCCAAAACACCGCCACATTGAACAATTTGAAATACACACACCTGACACACATACACACACCACTCCCACACACCCAATACTATATAAAACACACACCCACATCACCTACATACCCCTACTACCAAAAATTCAGAGAGAAGGCCAGAGAGACAGCACAGAACAGACAACCCCATCACACAGAGGCACACAACACCATCATCCACGCAACATCCAAGCACAAAACACCACATACCACTACACTCACCACACTCATCAACACATACACCACCCCACATATCACCTACACCACCCCATGTCACGCCAAAGACACCCTCGCTTCTCCGAGGAGGAGCTCAGGGTCATGGTGGAGGAAATCATCCGGGTAGAGCCACAGCTATTTGGCTCACAGGTACAGCACACATCCATAGCCAGGAAGATGGAGCTATGGCAAAGAATAGTGGACAGGGTCAACGCTGTGGGACAGCACCCAAGAAATAGGGAGGACATCAGGAAGAGGTGGAACGACCTACGGGAGAAGGTGCGTTCCACGGTATCCAGGCACCACATCGCGGTACAGCGGACTGGCGGCGGACTGGCGGCGGACCCCCACCTCCTCCCCCACAACTAACAACATGGGAGGAGCAAGTCTTGTCCATCTTGCATCCTGAGGGCCTCGGAGGAGTCGTTGGAGGAACGGACACTGGTAACTCTAATCTTAACCATCATACCCCCCACCCTACCTGCATGATATCACACACCCCCACCATCACACCCTCCCCTATCACCCCAAATCCTCACCTATCTACCCATGACACCAACCACCCATCCCAACCACAAGACCTGCATGACATAACTAAGCATGGACACCCATCACCAAAGCATGCCCACTGCACAGACCCACAACACCCCCCAACCATCAGCACACAAGCCCCTACACAGGAATGCCTGCACTGGGGTTCACGAACACCCAACCATTGCACTCCATGAAACACACACATGCAATAATCATGTACTTATACCCCCGCAGGAACCCGAAGGAATGTCACCACACCAGAGGGTCCAGACAACACTACTCCACCCCCAGAAGAGGCCCACAGTGATGACAGCAGCTCTGTCCCACTGGATCTTGATGACCAGGCCGGACCATTGTGGGCCTCAGGACAGTCGGTTCCCCTTGCCCAGCCACATCCCAACACCGAGCTTACACCCTCTGGTAACACCAGCACCCACCCAGCGGGCCCAAACCTCCCTACCCAGAACAGGTCAATCAGCGGTGCTTCACGTCGGCCACCGGATCACCAACCAGCGACACAGACTAGTCCGCCGATGTGAGCACCCCTGTGGTGGCGGCACCATTTGTGCGCCCCACTTCTACAGGTACAGCCGCCACCCCCCCTACCAGCACCGCCCTCCCAGCAGCCCCTCAACGTTCGCCCTGTGCCCGCTCACCCAGGAGCGTGGGCATCACCTTCACCCCAGGCACCTCAGGCCCTTCCCCAGTCACCCCTGCTACCCTCAGTGAGGAGGCCATTGACCTCCTCAGGTCATTCACTGTTGGGCAGTCTACCCTTTTGAATGCCATCCAGGGTGTAGAAAGGGAGGTGCACCGGAGTAATGCATTCCTGGAGGGCATTCATTCTGGTCAGGCTGTCCTTCAGCGAACCCTGCAATCTCTGGCCTCAGCACTGATGGCAGCAATTGTCCCTGTGTCCAGCCTCCCCCCTCCAACTTCCTCCACCCAGACCCAATCCCCTGTACCCCAGCCAATCCCAAGCACACCTACAGACCAGCATGCACACAAGTCAACACCCAAAAGTAGCTCAGGCAAACATAGTCACTACACATCCCACAGGCACTCACACAAGCATCACACCCATACAGACACAGCAACATCCACTGTCTCCACTGTGTCCCCCTCCTCCTCTTCTCCCTCCTCCCTCCCAGTCTCGTCTACACTCACACCTGAATGCACCACATCTACAGGCACTAGGACTCGCACCAGGCACCCAGCACCACACACCGCTCACCTGCACTCACCACCTCCACTGCCATTTACACGTCCCCTGTGTGCTCTCCCAGTGTGTCTGTGACGCCCCCTCCCAAAGTACCCAAACGCCGGCAATCACTCACCCAACATCCATCCACCTCACGACAGCCTCCAGTACCTGCACCTGCACCCAAAACAGCTAAAGTGACACCTCCTACAACCACCTCCTCTTCCTCCACTCCCAGACCCCCTCCAACTACCCATCCCAGTGTTCGTCAGAAACTGTCCCTCTGTCAAATTGACCTTTTTGCCACCAGCCACCAGTACCAGTGGTGCGTGTTCCAGGTTTTTGGAGTGCACTGTCCACCAGGGCAGGCAGTAGGACCCAGAGCCAAGGCACTGGCAGCCCACCCCCTGTAAAGGCTCCGAAATTGGAGAGTGTACGACGGGACCATGTCAAGACTCCTGGTGGGACAACAAGTGAAATGGGATCGAAGGCGATTGGTGAGTCAGCTGTAACTCCAAAAAAGGTGGGGAAGGTCCCGAAGAAGTCTGCCCAGCCTGTTGTGAGTGTCACGGCGGAGAAGTGCGCCATCATTTCCGGCGGTCCAGACACAACCGCCAGCACTGTCGTCACTGGTCCAGAGCCCACCGCCAGAGTCAGTGCCCAGGAGGGCCCAAGTATCGTAATGGGTCCAGAGCCCACCGCCAGAGTCAGTGCCCAGGAGGGCCCAAGTATCGTAACGGGTCCAGAGCCCACCGCCAGAGTCAGTGCCCAGGAGGGCCCAAGTATCGTCACTGGTCCAGAGACCACCGCACAAGACAGCCCAGGAGGGCCCAAGTATCGTCACTGGCCCAGAGACCACCGCACAAGACACAGCCCAGGAGGGCCCAAGTATCGTCACTGGCCCAGAGACCACCGCTCAAGACACAGCCCAGGAGGGCCCAAGTATCGTCACTGGTCCAGAGACCACCGCACAAGACACAGCCCAGGAGGGCCCAAGTATCGTCACTGGTCCAGAGACCACCGCACAAGACACAGCCCAGGCGGGGCCAGGAAGCCACAGCCCTGCTGGGCAATGATGGAACGTCATGCCACACACCAATGTCCAGTATGGAGATTGTCATGCCACACACCAATGTCCGTATCAGAACCGCCATGTCAAAGCACCGCTGAACAGTCCAGAGACCGCCATGGCAAAGCACTGCTAAACAGGGCAAAGACCGCCATGGCAAAGCACCGCTGAACAGGGCAAAGACCGCCATGGCAAAGCACCGGTGAACAGGGCAAAGACCGCCATGTCAAAGCACCGCTGAACAGTCCAGAGACCGCCATGGCAAAGCACCGCTGAACAGTCCAGAGACCGCCTTGGCAAAGCACCGCTGAACAGTCCAGAACCGCCATGGCAAAGCACCGCTGAACAGGGCAAAGACCGCCATGGCAAAGCACTGCTGAACAGGGCAAAGACCGCCATGTCAAAGCACCGGTGAACAGTCCAGAGACCGCCATGGCTAAGCACCGCTGAACAGTCCAGAGACCGCCATGGCAAAGCACCGCTGAACAGGGCACTGCACCGGGTAGGAATGAATGGCCCACCACATCAGGCATCCTTATCCCATGTGCAGCTGGGACAGTGACAGGACACTACCTTTCACGGGGAGACTCATCCAGTCTGGGCACCAGTCACCCCCCAGTACCAGTATGGACCTGCATCGACTTGAGAGACTGTGGCTTTGCACTCCCCAGGATGGTACAGTGGGCAAGCCACCCACTGTAGAGACTTGAGAGACTGTGGCTTTGCACTCCCCAGGATTGAACAGTGGGCAAGCCACCCACTGTAGAAACTTGAGAGACTGTGGCTTTGCACTCCCCAGGATTGAACAGTGGGCAAGCCACCCACTGTAGAGACTTGAGAGACTGTGGCTTTGCACTCCCCAGGATACATCAATGGGCATGGAGCCCCGTCGTGGATCTGGCTTGGCATTCATCTGGCTGAGGTGCCCCTCCTTCCCTTCCCCCTGAGGTGCCTGTAGTGTTTCTATCTGATGCCCCGGCAGTGTTCTCTCGGATTTTGGTCAGGTATCTATTGTGGGCCTCGCCCATGCATTTTTGGACTGTTTGTGCACGGACATTGTTGTGTACATATCTGCAATACTTCTCGGATTATTTATGTAAATATGAGTGACTTTGGAATACATATATTTGTATATTTTTGTATGACATGTATATTGGCACATTACAATGTTTGCCCGAAATTCGCATTGTCTTTGCATTCTTCCGGGGGGATTGTGGGTTGTTACTGTTCTTTTTGTGACTGCATTGGTGTGTATGTTGAGATATGCCAGGGTGGGGGTGTTTGGTGGGTGTCCCCCTAACTTTTGCCTTCCCCCTCCCCCGTGTCGTAGGTGCAGTACTCACCGGTATCTTCTGCGCCTACTTCGCTGTTGGTCGTGAAGGAGCAGAAGACAAGGGCAGGTAGTATTTGCAGTTCCGGCTCCATGGTGTCGTCGTTCCTCGTGGGATGTGTAGAAGGTGAGCGTTTTCCCATAGCAAAAGCTGTTTCCGCCGTGTTTTTATCCACGGTGAATCCGCCCCGGAAAAGGTGGCGGATTGGCCTGTTGTGATACTGTGGGCGGTACATTGTCTCCCGCCTGTCTGTTGGCGGTGACCGCCGCGCTGCTTGTCTGTACCGCTGTGGCGGGTGGTGTGTTAAAGTGGCTGTCTTTGTTGGCGGTTTCCGGCAGGGTCATAATTCCCTTTTTTTGTCCGTCTGACTGTTTGCGGTATTACCGCATCTTTAACACCGTCCGCCAGGGTTGTAATGACCACCATTGTGTTAGTTGCATTGCTTGGGAAGTATGAAGTGCCATACAAAGAAGTGGTGTTGCTTTGTAAGGAGCTTCCTGATAACAAGTGGTCATGCAAATTGGGAAATTTAGAGTTATGATGAATGACACCCAATCAATCTTTGAGTGATGACACTCGAGCCAAGGTATGCCAAGGATCAGACCAAATCCGGGGGTATCAATGAGATCAAAACTTTTTTTCTCAATATGTCCGTTATCACATACTAATGTCAGAGGATTAGTGTTATATCAAATCAAACCGGAAGATAACAGAGACCTATCTACTGTGTGTACTGGGTCTGGTTCTGCCTTAGGTATATGAGAAATGCCTAACTTATCTGCTACAGACAAATCAAAGAAGTTCCCGGTAGTTCCAGAGTCTATAAGCACCAACAAAACCTGCTGGTTTTGTGGTGACAATGTTAATGTTACCCTGATAGTCATGTGTCGGGAAACACGATTTATAACATTTGTTAAATATTGGGTGATCTGGAAGTTGGATTCTCTCAGAGAAGCGATCTCCTTACAGTCCGAGCACATAGTTTTCTTGCTTTTCAGAGATTTCTACACTAGTAACACTAGTAACTGTCTTGTACTTTTTCGGCTTTACTGGGCAGTCAGGAGCAAAATGTCCTGGTTTGCCACAATAGAGGCAAAGGTTAGCCTTGCATTGTCTTTCCTTTTCTTCATTGGATAAAGGATCTCAAAGTCCCCCTATCCGCATAGGTTCTACTTCAAGTATTTTCTTGTCAGGATCCTTTTTTATCTGATTTTAATACCACTACTCTTGTTTCACCTTGGGGTCGCTCAGTTTTCCTTTCACCTAATCTATGATCCAGTCTTACAACTAAATCAAATGAATTCCACGCAATCTTAAGATAAGTCTACTGTGTGTGATAAACTATCTTATAGATCGTCTCATAAGCCTCTTGAAGAAGGATGTACATTTTTCTTCTGGCCAATGAGTTTCTGTAATAAGATGGTTAAAGGTAATGATATAGGTGAAAAGGTCTTTGGAACCCTGCTGCAAGATTAACAATCCATTATGACTAGACTATATGAAGACATGTTTAGCAAACAAGCATGTCAATGCTGCCTTAAAGGTGTTAAAATTATACAAGATGAGATCATCATTTTCTATTAGAGGAACTGACCAATTGTCTATCGCTCCCCCAGATAAAAAAAATCACAAGGCAAATGTTGCTGCATGAGTTGTAAAAACCTGCGGATTACATAAAAAGTGGAAGAGACACTGAGTCATAAAGGCAGCAAAGCTCAAGCTAACTCCAATGTAGTTTTCAGGATTAGCAAGGGGCAAAGAAGTGGGAGTTGTAGCAGTAATGTGTAAATCAGGGTTGCTACGATCTAGTGCCCCCTCATGCTCTGGATTTTCTTCCTTGAGCTTTTGCACTTTTGCATGAAAAGACTGAACTTTTGATGGTAAATGTTCAGTGTCTGGGGGAACCTTGCTCAAGGCAAGTACTAGAGTGTCCATGTTGGTGTCACCCAAAGCAACACAGAATGTCGTGGCTTGGCTTACTGTTGCCTGACACTCACCTGAACTCCAGGCAGTTCCGATGGGGCAACAACAGTCCCCCAATCCCTCTGGGAACTGCCTGGGTAGAAATGATGTACGTGCGCTACTCTTCAGGAAGTCCCAAAGGGAAAGGACGGTTGGAGAGAGAGAGAGAAAAATACCAGGCCTTCAATGCTTCAGGATGTTCAGCATCAGACTTATCGGGTTCTGCTGTACATGATTTCTGGTTGTGAGGGACAGGTTCATCAATGTATACTGTGTTAGTATTTTCTGACATAGCACCATCTGAAAATAGACAACACTCTTTGAGATATTGTTCACAGACATAGTGCAACAAGCTAGTTTTATGATAGTTTCTCAGGATTTGTCATACCAAACAATGGGGCAGACTTAAGAAAAGTGGTGCTACATCCAAAGCACTGCCATTTTTCTTGCAACCCTTAGCACCCCCCAAACTCCACCATTGGTGAGTCATATTTTAGATACTGTGCACCAATGCGGTAGTTAGGGCAGTACTGTCAAAAATGCAGTAGATTGGCGCTTTGCATGATTAGTGTCAAAAATGTTGACGCTAATCCTTTTAAGCACATTGAGGCCCATAAGAAATAATGGTGTACCTCCTTTTAACGCCTGCTCTGTGCAGGCATTAAAAATGCCACAAAAAATGCCTCAAATAAATCTTTTAGATTTCTTTGTGCCATTTGTTTCAGGTTTCCCTAATGGGGAATGCCCCCTTGCATACATTATGGCAGGCTCAGGCATAATTAGAATAAAACCACATTAGAATAAAAAAAATGACACTAATGTGGCACTAGAGCTTCTTAAAACTGTGCCAATATATTTGTGGAGTTCCAATACACTTCTATTATCTTGGTGATTAAAGGCCAGAAGTATCAAAGACTCATTCAATAGTTTGTTGCATCAGCCAAAATCAACATCACAATACAAATCAGAAAGATAAATAATGATACAAGTGGTTTCAACCAATTAAAAAAGGTGATGGTTAAGATAGCAGTTTTAACTTGTCCGTACTGTTTGAGGAAATACCTCTTTCCTGGAAATGTCAAAACTCAGGCCTAGATTCTGGCACTCTCCTACCCTCTCCCTATTGTGAGCACTAATTTCAGTTGCTGTGCACCACACACATACACCTTAACACCATGGTGCTAGGGTGTGTGTGTGAGTCTAGCTCACATTTTGTCAGGAAGGGTACCCTGCACAAAATACTATGCCTAGACAAATGGAAATGCTTTTCCCACTTTGCATGTGTGTACAGTACAGCACACATGCAAAGTCAGAAAGTCAGGGAGAAATAAAAACATTCCACAGTTTAACACCTGCTTTTTAGTGGCATTCATTTTTGGCACTAAACCCTGTCTTCTGATGTTTCAGAATAGGGGTTAGTGCCAAAAACACATGGGTGGTAGTGCAGGTATGCTCTTGTACCACCCATGGAGCACCCCTTTAACGCAAAGAAATGCAAAGGAGCGTTTCACGCTGCTTTGCCAAACCAACCTATGCAAATAGTAATTTGCATTGGTTTGTGAATCCCAAAAAAGTTTAACAACGGTTTAGCATCACAAAAGTAACGCTAACCCGATGCTAAATATATCATCGGGTTATATCTGGGAATATCTGGTCCTCAGTCTTTTCTTTCACTGTTTATTTCCAAAATACACCTCCCAATGTACATTTTCAGTCATTTGTGGTTTCTAAATCATAAGAAATCCTGTGGGCGCAGTATGAAGCTCTTTTTACCTGTTTGCATTGAGTGTCATGCGCTGAGCCCAATATGTGTTCTGTGTGTATCAATCTGACCTTTACACTTTGCTTCTGTTTTAGGATATATGGTGACTCTGCAGCGGAAGGCCCAGCGAAACATCACTTGGAAATGCCGCCAAAGAGGGGATGTCGGAAGACAGCCACCTATGGTCCAGGAGCTGGGATTCTGCGATCGAGAGCCAGGTAAGTGACATTGGGATCCAATTAGGCCAAGCAGGGTTTGAAGTGCAGCATGGTTTAAATAGACACGGCTGCAGGTGTAGATACACAAGGCATATGTTCTCAGCGTGCCTTATTAATGAGTTTCACAGTTTTTTCACATGTTTACATGCACACTGTTTTCAACTAATGGACTCAACTGATGTATTATCATATTGTAACCTTTTAGTTTGTCTGAAAGCCACATGCATGAGTTCCTACCACTGCCAGGAAGTTTTGTTTGCATAAATCATGACAAAGAACATACCACAGTGCCCATAACTGCCACCAGGGTTTAACAAACATATATCACCAAGAACATAACATGGTTCGTTTTATGCTATGATAATCAACATGTTACAGGATAACAGTGAGATACCTAACAAAAGGGGAAGCCATGGTTAAACGTGCCATGGCATGGGTCATACGGTGGGACTGGTACAAGGAGTTTTGGGACTGAGGTGTTGGGTTTGTAAAGGTCATAACACATATTTAATTTACATAGAAGTCCTTAGTAAAGTGCACTACCTGTGCCCAGGGTCTGTAAATCAAATACTACTAGTGGGCTGTAGCCCTGATTGTGCCACCCTCTGCAGAAGCCCTTTAAATGTGGCTCAAGCCTGCTATTGCAGAGTCTGTGTGTGCAGTTTTAAACTGCCATTTCGACCTGGCAAGTTCACCCTCTTGCCAGGCCCAAGCCTTTCATTTTAATACATATATGTCACCCCTAAAGTAGGCCCTGGACAGCCCTAAGGGCAAGGTGCAGCGTATTTAAAAGGTGGACATGTACTTTGTAGTTTTACATGTCCATGTAATGAAAAGCTCCTAAAAAATGTTTTCACTACTAGAAGGCCTATCTCTTCCATGAGGTAACATTGGGATTACCTCATTACATTTTATAAGTGTAATCTCCTACTGGGAACGGATGGGGCCACCCCGTTTGGTGTCTCTGAATCACTATTTATATTCACAACCTATTGTGAAGTTGGATTTTAAATTGTATTTCTGAAAAAGCCTCTTTCAGAAAGTTGGCATTTTTTTTACTTTAAATCATCTAGGGCCAGATGCAGGAAACACTTTGCGACTCGCAAACGGCAAAATTTGCCGTTTGCGACTCGCAAATGCGTGTTTCCAATGCAGAAATGCATTTTGCAAGTCGGGACCGACTCGCAAAATGCAGTTCCGAATCGCAAATAGGAAGGTGTGTTCCCTTCCTATTTGCGATTCGCAGTGGTATGCAATACCATTTGCTACCGCATATGCGGTCGCAAATGGTGTCGCAGTTACCATCCACTTGAAGTGGATGGAAACCCACTCGCAAATTGGAAGGGGTCCCCATGGGACCCCTTCCCCTATGTGAATGGACCACAAATTATTTTTTCAGGGCAGGTAGTGGTCCAAGGGACCACTACCTGCCCTGAAAAAATACCGAAACTAAAGGTTTCGGATTTTTTTTAAGTGCAGCTCGTTTTCCTTTAAGGAAAATGGGCTACACTTAAAAAAAAAAACTGCTTTATTTAAAAGCAGTCACGAACATGGAGGTCTGCTGACTACAGCAGGCCTCCATGTTTGCGAGTGCCCATAGTCGCTATGGGGCCACAATTTGCGACCCACCTCATTAATATTAATGAGGTGGGTCTTTGCGACCCCATAGCGACTCGCAGACGGTGTCTGAGAGACCGTTCTGCATACCAATTTGCGAGTTGCAAATTGCGAGTCGGAAGGACTCGCAATTTGCAACTCGTAAATTGGATTTTTCCTACATCTGGCCCCTAGTGCCTTCAGTCTGTCTCTGAATACATGTCTGGGTGAGTGACAGCTGGGCTCTTGTGCATTCCCCTCTAGACAGCCACACACAAAGGGAGCTTAGGAGTGACTGAGTGGCCATCAACATCCTAATCGCCAATCCTGGGCATGATTGGAGGGAGGAGTTGACACTTACATCTGAATGGGCTATATCCTGAGCCCACACAAAAGGTGGCATAACCCCTTGTAGTGTGTCTGGAGCCAGGGCACGAAGACCAGGGATTCTGTGCATGTCAAAGGCCTCTCTTTGAAGTCTTCCTCACTTCAAAAGCACAACTGGGCTTCAGTACTGAACCTCAGACACTACCATTTCAGTACACCTCTGGACCTCACAGCATCCTGCCAGGAAAAAGGACTGATGTTCTGATGAAGGGACTGTCACTCTTCTCGACTCTGCTGGACCTTCATAGACTCCTGCTCTGCTGTGCCTGCCGTGCTATCTGCTGCCCTCCTTGCCTGGGAGCAAGAAGGACTGGACTTGACTCTCTACATTCCCAGAACCAAAGTGACACCAAGGGCTTGCACTTCATCCTGCATCAGCACCTGGACTTTGCTTGCTGCAAGTCTTGCCCTTACAATTAGTGCCAATCCAGTCCTGGACCCTTGGAAGTAAAGTGCTGCAACTGTAAAATCCATGCATCACTGTTGATGGAGCAGTCGGAACCTAAACATCTCCCCTTGACACCGATGCATCGCTGTTGCCCCTGAGGACAAAGACATTGCATCGCCAGCTGCACGGCTCTACAATGGCGCATTGTCTACCTTGGTAAGGAATTGCTGATGATGCATCTCGGATTGCGTGGCTTAGAACTGACGCATCGCATACATCTATGTGGGCTGACAAATCACCTCTTCTGCTCCATGCATTAGGCCCTGTTGATGGTGTAAGAAGGTATCTTTTTAGCAGGACAAGGTTGTTCCTTGTATCCAACCTGTGCTCCATTGCGGTTGGCCTGATTTTTCAGATTTCACCCGGTCTAGCACAATCAGGTATTCCTTGTTGGCACTTTATACTTTTAAGCACTATATTTGCAGATATTCTTTACAAATTCAAATCTTGACTTCTACTTATTGGATTTTTTTTGTGTTGGTCATGTTTTATTTATTAAATTAAGCTTTTTCTTCTAAACGTTCATGGATTTGTTTGTGTGGTGTTTTAGCTGTTTTACTGTTTTAAATGTTGCACAAATACTTTACACTTTGCCTCCTAAGTTAAGGCTGCCTGCTCCGTGCCAAGCTACCAGGGTGTGAGCACAAGCTAATTTATGATGTGTATCTGACTTACCCTGACTAGGATTTTGGTTCCTGCTTGGACCGAGCTCATACCCCTGCCTACCAGAAACCCGATTTCCATCAAATTAGATATTCAATGATTAACCTGTTACTTGGCATGTGTCCGGCCTTTTTTGATTAATGTCTGATCTTGCGGGTGTCTGAGTTTTTCAGAAATCAAGGGGCGGGAAAACTTTAGACAGTCCTCTTATAGGGATCTGTCTTTGTGTGTTGGAATATTTTCGATACTCTACAATCTCCGAATTCAAATTAATTCACGAATGGCTCAAGGATTTTCAAAGATCCAGGCATAAGTTAAGTTTACCGCTTGAAATAACACCGTACATTGAAAAAGAATCGGTTTTGGGCCTTGCACAGAAATATGGTGCACCATTATACGGTACCCTAAGCTACAGTTTTATCGCAAGTTATGGAAGCACCGGTTGTGAATGTAATGTGTGCAAGCGTACCAATGGGATGACTTTATTTATAGATTAAATCCAATTATTGTGCCTCTGGCATAGTTGAACCTAGAAATGAATTCAAGGTTTGTCTTCTTTGCCTTAGTTATGAATTTAAAATGTGTGAACGAAACACTCTGTCCGCCCATTAAACATTAATCGATGGCCTTCCGAAGACAGACCCACTGTGATCTTAAGGAACAAATGCTGAGCGAAAAATACAATCACACTAAAACACATCTATTATCCAGTAATCTGCCCACTGTAACATGAAAATAGATTTAAATAAATCGCGTGTGCTGAATTTCAAAACTGGGAATAGATTTGAATTCCTCATCTATTTTTCCTATTTTGCTAAGTGTTAAAACACATTGCACTGTGCGCAAATAGTATCCTCATTATATTGCATTTAGCTCCATCATGTTCTTCAGCCAGCTCTCACAGCTGCCGTCTCTTGCTATTGGTTTCTACTCATCATTGGCCATGCCCGAAAACACAGAACCTCTGCATCCTAGAGCGTTGATCAACCTCGTCCTACTCCCATTGACACAGAGGAAGCCAACGAGCTGACATTTTGGGGGTCATTACAACCCTGGCGGACGGTGTTAAAGGTGCGGTAATACCGCAAACAGCCGGGCGGTCAAAAAAAGAGAATTATGACCCTGCGGAAACCACCAACAAAGACAGACACTTTAACACACCGCCCGCCACGGCGGTACAGACAAGCAGCGCAGCGGTCACCGCCAACAGACAGGCGGAAGACAATGTACCGCCCATAGTTTCACAACCCGCCAATCTGCCACCTTTTCTGGGGCGGATTCACCTTGGATGAAAACACAGCAGAAACAGTGTCTGCAATGGGAAACCACTCACCTTAACACATCCCACGAGGAAGGAGGTCACCATAAAGCCGGAATTACAAATTCTACCAGCCCTTGTATTCCTACTCATCTACGAAGACCAACGGCGGCGCCGACGAAGACAACGGTGAGTACTGCTCCTACGACATAGGGGAGGGGGGAGGCAAAAGTCAGGGACACACACACCCAACACCCCTACCCCCAACCCCACCCTCACCCACTACAACAAAAAACACCAATGCATTTAGAAATATCACAGTAACAACCCCCCCCCCCCGGAAGAATGCAAAGACAAAACTAAATCAGTTCAAACATTGTAATGTAGCAATATACATGTCTCAAATATATACAGATATATTATAAAACCATTCAAAAGTATACACATTACGAGAAGTAGTGCAGAAAAGCACATACCAATGTCCGTGCAACACTAGTCCAAAAATGCATGGGCGAGGCCCACACAAGATACCTGTCCACAAACGGAGAGAACACTGCTGGGGCATCAGAGAGAAATACAACAGGCACCTCAGGGGAAAGGAAAGGGGGGGCACCTCAGCCGGATGAGTGCAAAGCCAGATCCACGACGGGGATCCATGCCCATTGATGTATCCTGGAGAGTGCAAAGCCACAGTCTCTCAAGTTTCTACAGTGGGTGGTTTGGCCACTGTACCATCCTGGGGAGTGCAAAGCCACAGTCTCACAAGTCTCTACAGTGGGTGGTTTGCCCACTGTACCATCCTGGCGAGTGCAAAGCCACAGTCTCACAAGTCTCTACAGTGGGTGGTTTGCCCACTGGACCATCCTGGGGAGTGCAATGCCACAGTCTCTCAAGTCTCTACAGTGGGTGGTTTGCCCACTGTACCATCCTGGGGAGTGCAAAGCCACAGTCTCTCAAGTAGATAACAGCCTCCACTGGTTCTGGAGGGGGACTGGTGCCCAGACTGGATTAGTCTCCCTGTGACAGTTCCTGTCCCGTCACTGTCCCAGCTGCACATGGGATAACGATGCTTGATGTGGCGGCCTTTTCCTTCTTCAGCTGTACATGCCCTGTTCAGCGGTGCTTGCCCTGTTCAGCGGTGCATGCCCTGTTCAGCGGTGCTTTGCCATGGCGGTCTCTGGACTGTTCAGTTGTGATTTGCCATGGTGATCTCTGGACTGTTCAGCGGTGCTTTGCCATGGCGCTCTCTGGACTGTTCAGCGATGCATGCCCTGTTCAGTGGTGCTTTGCCATGGCGGTCTCTGGACTGTTCAGCGGTGCTTTGCCATGGCGGTCTCTGGACTGTTCAGCAGTGCATGCTCTGTTCAGCGCTGCTTTGCCATGGCAGTCTCTGGACTGTTCGGCGATGCTTTGCCATGTCGGTCTCTGGACTGTTCAGCGGTGCATGCCCTGTTCAGCGGTGCTTTGCCATGGCGGTCTCTGGACTGTTCAGCGGTGCTTTGCCATGGCGGTCTCTGGACTGGGCATTGGTGTGTGGCATGGCGGTCTCTGGACTGGGCATTGGTGTGTGGCATGACGTTCTCTGGACTGGGCATTGGTGTGTGGCATGACGTTCTCTGGACTGGGCATTGGTGTGTGGCATGATGGTCCCTCATTGCCCAGCGGGGCTGTGGTTGCCGGGGCCCTCCTGGGCACTGACTCCGTGGTGGTCTCCTGATCAGTGACAATACTTGGGCCCTCCTGGGCACTGACTCCGGCGGTGGTCTCCTGACCAGTGACGATACTTGGGCCCTCCTGGGCAATGACTCCGGCGGTGGTCTCCTGACCAGTGACGATACTTGGGCCCTCCTGGACAATGACTCCGGCGGTGGTCTCCTGACCAGTGACGATACCTGGGCCCTCCTGGGCAATGACTCCGGCGGTGGAGGTGGTCTCCTGACCAGTGACGATACTTGGCCCTTCCTGGGCACTGACTCCGGCGGTGGCAGTGGACTCCTGACCAGTGACGATACTTGGCCCTTCCTGGGCACTGACTCCGTCGGTGGCAGTGGTCTCCTGACCAGTGACGATACTTGGCCCTTCCTGGGCACTGACTCCGGCGGTGGCGGTGGTCTCCTGACCAGTGACGATACTTGAGCCCTCCTGGGCAATGACTCCAGCGGTGGTCTCATGACCAGTGACGATACTTGGCCCTTCCTGGGCACTGACTCCGGCGGTGGCGGTGGTCTCCTGACCAGTGACGATACTTGGCCCTTCCTGGGCACTGACTCCGGCGGTGGCGGTAGTCTCCTGACCAGTGACGACGGTGCTGGCGGTGGCGTCCCGGCCGCCGGGAAGAATGCCGCCCTTCTCTGCTGTGATGCTCAGACCAGGCTGTGCAGACTTCCTCTGGCCCTTCCCCACCTTTGGAGGAGTCACAGCTGACTCTGCAATCCCCCTGGGACCCCTGTGAGTTGTTTTTGCCTCCAGGAGTCTTCACACGGTCCCGTCGGCCACTTTTCAACTTCAGAGCCTTTACAGGGGGTGGACTGCCAGTGCCTTGGCTCCATGTCACACTGCCTGCCCTGGTGGCCGGTGCACTCCACACACCTTGAACACGCACCACTGGTAATGCAGGCTTTTTGGCTGAGGCGCTATGACGGGACTGATGAATTGGAGGGGGGGTGGGGGCAAAAAGGTCAACTTTGCAGAGGGACAGTTTCTGACGTACACTAGGATGGGTAGCTGGAGGGGGTCTGGGAGTGGAGGAAGAGGAGGTGGTTGTAGGAGGTGTCACTTTAGGTGTTTTGGGTGCAGGTGCAGGTACTGGAGGCTGTCGTGAGGTGGATGGATATTGGGTGTGTGGGTGCCCGCGTTTGTGTACTTTGGAGGGGGCGTCACAGACACACTGGGAGAGGACACAGGGGACGTGTAAATGGGAGTGGAGGTGGTGATTGCAGGTGAGCGGGGTGTGGTGCTGGGTGTTGTGGTGCGAGTCCTAGTGGCTGTAGATGTAGGGCATGCAGGTGAGAGTGTAGAAGACACTGGGAGGGAGGAGGGAGACGACGACGAGGGGGACACAGTGGATTCAGTGGATGTTGCTGTGTCTGTATGTGGGTGATGCTTGTGTGAGTGCCTGTGGGTTGTGTGGTGCCTATGTTTGCCTGAGCTACATTTGTGTGTTGAGGTGTGTGCATGCTGGTCTGATGGTGTGCTTGGGATAGGCTGGGGTACAGGGGATTGGGTCTGGGTGGAGGAAGTTGGAGGGGGGAGGCTAGACACAGGGACAATGGCTGCCATCAGTGCTGAGGCCAGAGATTGCAGGGTTCGCTGAAGGACAGCCTGACCAGAATGAATGCCCTCCAAGAATGCATTACCGTGTTGCAACTCCCTTTCTACACCCTGGATGGCATTCACAATGGTAGACTGCCCAACAATGAGTGACCTAAGGAGGTCAATGGCCTCCTCACTGAGGGCAGCAGGGGTGACTGGGGCAGGGCCTGAGGTGCCTGGGGCGAAGGTGATGCCCACCCTCCTGGGTGAAGGGGCACGGGGGGCGAACGCTGAGGGGCTGCTGGGAGGGTGGTGCTGGTAGGGGAGGTGGCGGCTGTACCTGTAGAAGTGGGGCGCACAGATGGTGCCGCCACCACAAGGGAGCTCCCATCGGCGGACAAGTCCGTGTCGCTGGTTGGTGATCCGGTGGCTGACGTGAAGCTCCCCTTGCCCTCCGTCCCACTGGTGCATTCTGAGTCCGTGGTGTGGCCCTCCATGGCCATGTGGGATGCAGCTCCCTCGTGCTCCGGTGCCACTGTACCTCTGCCTGATGATGCTGATGCACAAAAGAACAGGGAGAGCATAAAAAGGGGGGGGAAGACAGAAGAAAGACAGGTTGAGTGCATGGCATACCGCTACAGTTGGCGGACAATACAGACACAGCAGCCCCCTGCACTATGCCGTGCTCCTGGCCTCTACAGATGCAATTTCTGGGATCTGGCCTACATGGCTATGGTGGACATCTGCACACATGGAAGCCACAGGGGCAGGTATACCTGTGCTTAGCACTCTAATGCGGTGGGGTAGAGTGCCACATGGCCTGCATTACGGAGGGGCCTAGCCTACGTATTTCTGTCTGGCCTAGGTACACCCACAGCCCTCCTCCCTCAGCCAGCCCCTCCACTGCACGCTAAGTAACCAGAATGAGGTTGTACTCACCCCCTTGTGTCTGTGGTTATGCCCTCAAGCACCCATCAAACTCAGGGTAGGCCACTGCCAGGATCCTGAACATCAGGGGGGTCGTGGTGCGACGGGCACCCCTCCCACGATGGGAGGCCATCCCCAGCTGAGCCTCTGCCGTCTTCTTGCTCCAGCGGCGAATGTCCTCCCATCTTTTACGGCAGTGGGTGCACCGTCTCTGGTGGACCCCCAGGGTCGGGACGTCCTAGGCGATGGCACGGCAAATGTCCTTCTTCTGGTGGGCGCTGACCTACATGACATGCACAAGGGAAGAAGAGAAGTCATTACCAACTGCACCGTCAAAGTGAGTGTCCCCCCTCCATACCCTAACCATGTGGCACATTCATTCACATGCATTAATGTTCCCTGAACTCTGCCCCCTTCCCTCTTACAACCAGCCCTCTCCACACAGGCCTAGCCCATACAAAATGCTACCTGTGTACTAAACTGTTGGTGTGGACGACCGTAGAGTAGCGTGTACTGGGGGAGGACCCCGTCTACTAGTTTCTCCAACTCCTGAGAAGTGAAGGCAGGGACCCTTTCCCCAGACGCAGCAGCCATCGTCGCTTCCAGACCGAGGTCACAGCAGCACTTGCAGTGTAGGTCCTCTCCTGTCGAAGATCAGGTATTGAGTGATTGAACAGATAGAAAATGGTGGTCACGTCCGCGGCGGTGCGTATCATCACCGTCGGCGCACTTGTTCATTGGCTCCTGGGACCCATAGGGTCCAATGTTAACCAATGCAGCATTGCGCCACGGTCTACGACCGCCTACCGCGACGGTGAGCAACGGCAACGCAGTTACCCCACAATCCCATTGTCCCACTTTAGAGGTCAGGCAGCCGCCATTTCAGGGGCCCCCATGGCTTCATTTACTTCTGCATCACACATACCTAGGCCTACACTCAACACACATACAGGAAGGGTTTTGTGTTTGGTGTCGGGTTCTTTGTAACTGTGGGTACATACCTGGAAAAATGTTGACTCTGTGGTCGCTGTTGTCCTTCCTAGGCACCGTCATTTGGGACAATTGAGAAGATGGCGGAATCCTCTGGTGTACCGACCGCTGGTGGACCTGTTGACAATGGAGGAGCGACATTTAATCATCACCTGCAGGTTTGACCGTGCCACAATCCAGGAACTATGTACCCAGTTGGAGCCAGACCTGATGTCACCAATCCGCCATCCCACTGGAATCCCCCCTGACGTGCAGGTGCTGTGCTCCATTTCCTTGCAAGTGGCTATTTTCAGACAACAGTGGCCATGGCATCAGGGATGTCCCAGCCTATGTTTTCCAACGTGCTGTCCAGAGTGTTGTCTGCCCTGCTGAAACACGTAAAGGAGATACATCATTTTCCCTGAGGTGGAAGATTTGGCTACAGTTAAAGGTGACTTCTATGCCCTTGGACATATCCCCAACATCATAGGTGCTATTGATGGCACCCATGTAGCTCTGCCCCCCCCCCACAGGAGTGAACAGGTGTACAGGAACCGGAAGAGTTATCATTCCAAGAATGTACAGATGGTATGTTTGGCAGACCAGTACATCTCTCAGGTAAATGCTATGTTTTCTGGCTCAGTGCATGACGCCTACATCCCGAGGAATAGCAGCATCCCTGATATGATGGGTCAACTCCAGAGGCACCGTGTGTGGCTATTGGGAGACTCTGGTTACCCCAACCTGTCCTGGCTATTGACCCCAGTGAGGAATCCCAGGACCAGGGCAGAGGAACGCTACAATGAGGCCCATGGGCGGACTAGGAGGGTGATCGAACGCACCTTCGGCCTCCTGAAGGCCAGGTCCAGGTGCCTCCATATGACAGGTGGTTCCCTATTCTACTCACCGAAGAAGGTGTGACAGATCATCATCGCCTGCTCGATGCTTCACAATCTTGCTTTGCGACGCCAGGTGCCTTTTCTGCAGGAGGATGGTCCAGATGGCGGTGTTGTGGCAGCTGTGGAGCCTGTGGACAGAGATGAGGAGGAAGATGAGGAAGAAGACAACAACAACAGGGAATCAGTCATACAGCAATATTTCCAGTGAAACACAGGTGAGAAAAACTTTTTTTCACATTACATTCACTTTCACACTTCTACCTCTATCCTGTCTGTTACTTGCGTGGTGGTTGTCCGTCTGCAGGGGGTGGGGTGCTGGTGTGGTGGTCCTGTGGCGGGGCATCCTGTCCACTAGCGCCAGCGGAGGTGGTGGGCAGTTCATCGTCTATGCTGTTGTCAGGGGCCCCTTGGAGTGCCACGGTGTCCCTCAAGGTCTGCTGTATGTCCTTCAGCACCCCTACGATGGTGCCCAAGGCAGAGCTGATGGTCCTGAGCTCCTCCCTGAACCCCAAATACTGGTCCTCCTGCAGGCGCTGGGTCTCCTGAAACTTGACCAGGACCGTCGCCATCGTCTCTTGGGAGTGGTGGTGTGCTCCCATGATGGATGAGAGGGTTCCCTTGGCCTGTCCGCCCCCTGTCGCACAGCAGCCCTCCCAGTTCCCCTGTTTTCCTGTGCCTCCGTCCCCTGGACCGTGTGCCCACTGCCACTGCCCCCAGGTCCCTGTTGTTGTTGGGGTGGTGGGTTATCCTGGGTTCCCTGTAGTGGTGGACACACAGCTGATTGACCTGTCCTGGGTATGGAGGTTTGGGCCCGCTGGGTGGGTGCTGTGCTGGTGTTACCAGAGTGTGGAAGGTCAGTGCCTGTGCAAGGGGAACCGACTGTCCCGAGGCCCACGATGGTCCAGGCTGGTCATCAGGATCCAGTAGGGCAGAGCTGCTATTGTCACTGTGGGCCTCTTCTGTGGGTGGAGTGGAGTTGTCTGGACCCTCCGGTGTGGTGACGGTCCTTTGTGATCCTGCAGAGGCATAAGAGCATGATTATTGCATGTGTGTGTGTCATGGTGTGCAATGGGTGGGTTTGCGTGTACCCCAGTGCTAGCATTCCTGTGTGGGGGCTTGTGTGATGATGGTTAGGGGTTGTTATGGGTATGTGCAGTGAGCATGCTTTAGTGCTGGGTGTCCATGCTTAGTTGTGTCATGCAGGGCTTCGTGTTGGAATGTGTGGTTTGTGTTCTTAGTACATTAGTGAGGAGTTTGGGTGATATGGGAGGGGGTGAGGGTGGGGGGGTGTGATAGCATGCAGGTAGTTTGGGGGATCTGATATTTAAGATTTGACTTACCAGTGTCCATTCCTCCACCGACTCCTCCAAGGCCCTCTGGATGCATGATGGTCAAGGCTTGCTCCTCCCGTGTTGTTAGTTGTGGGGGAGGAGGTGGGGGTCCGCCGCCAGTCCGGCGAACTGCGATGTTGTGCTTGGAGACCGTTGAACGCACCTTCCCCCGTAGGTCGTTCCACCTCTTCCGCGGTAAACCATTGGCGGTACATACCACTGCACTCAAAATACACACACACAAACAAAACCACACCACATTGGACAATTCAAACTACACACACCTGACACACATACACACACCACACCCACACCACTATAAAACACACACCCACATTACCCACAACCCTTTACCACTACAAACAATTTACAACAGAGAGAGAGAGGCACACTAGGAGCACCCACACAACCAGAGCCACAGAACACATCTACCAATACACCATCCACGCACCTCACAGCACACACCCCAACACATCACACCACACACCCTCACACACACCACTCACATTACACCCATGGTACCACAAAGACACCCCAGGTTCTCAGAGGAGGAGCTAAGCGTCATGGTGGAGGAAATCATCCGGGTAGAGCCACAGCTATTCGGATCACAGGTGAAGCAGACATCCATTGCAAGGAAGATGGAGCTATGGCAGAGTATTGTGGACAGGGTCAATGCTGCAAGACAGCACCTAGGAACAAGGGATGACATAAGGAAGAGGTGGAATGACCTACGAGGGAAGGTGCGTTCCGTGGGTTGCAAGACACCAGATAGCTGTACAGAGGACTAGTGGTGGACCCCCACAACTAACAACATGGGAGGAGCAAGTCTTGACAATCATGCATCCTGAGGGCCTGGCAGGAGCAGCAGGAGGACTGGACTCTGGTAAGTCAATTCTTTACTACTTTCACCCCCCTACCTGCATGCCATCACATACTGCCACCCCTACCCTCACCCCCATCACCCCACTACCTCATATTCACCCCACCATCACAGCCCACCCATCCCAGTGAACAGAACTTCATGCAACAACAATGCATGGACACCACTCACAGCCCTGCATGGACACCCATCACCACAGCATGCACACTAGTGACAATCACTTAGCTAATCAAATACCTACTCACACAAGCCAAAGCTGCCTTGGTAATAATAACCATAAAGGGAAACATACCCATGCACAAGATGTCACACGCAGAAACAATAACACTGCATTTACATCCCCACAGGACTCCCACACAACGTCACTGGCGAGGAGGTACCAACAACATCATGTCCCCCGCAGAAGAGGCCCACAGTGATGTCAGCAGCTCTGCACGCCTGGATCATGATGACCAACCTGGCCCATCAGGGACCTCTGGACAGTCGGTTACCAAGGCACAGTCCCATACCACCACAGAGCCTTCCCCCTCAGGAAACACCAGCATAGAACCCACCCAGTGGGCCCATCCCTCTGTCCCCAGGACAGGTCAATCAACAGTGTGTCCACCACTACAGAGACCCCAGGCAACCCCACAAACACGGGACAAGCAGGGACCTGGGCTCAGTGGCAGTGGGCACACGGTTCAGGGGACAGAGGCACAGGACAACAGGGAAGCTGGGAGGACTGCTGTGCGACAGGGGGAGGACATACCCAGGGAACCGACTCTCCACGAGGCACTCACCAACATCCAGGTAGTATACCACCATTGCCAGGAGACCATGGGACAGATACTGACCAAGTTGCAGGAGACCCAGCGGCTACAAGAGGGACAATGTTTGGGGATCATGGAGGACCTGGGGGACATCCACACCACCCTGGTAACCATTGCAAGGGTGCTGGCAGACATGGCCAGCACCATGAGGGAGGCAGTGGCACACCAACGGGCCCCTGACACTAGCCACACCGATGAAAAGTCTTCCACCTCCACTGATGCTAGTGGACAGGAGGCCCTGCCACAGGAACAACAGGCCACCCCCCCCCCCTGCAGAAGTAGAATCACCCCGCAAACGGTCCCTGCGATTCAGGCAGAAGCCAGAGAACACTGCCAAGACCCCCGCCAAGAAATAAGACTCTCCTTATTGTCACCCTTGTGTCCCACTCTGTCACTCTGTCCACCTTGAACTGCCATTGTTCCCCTTCCGATGCCCCCTTGGACAACGCACCTCTTATACCAATAGACTGGACTCTATCCTGGACTTTCCTCCACCATTACCCAAGGCCATTGCACATCCGCATTTACTTCTCAGCACTGAAATAAACACCCTAAAAAAAAACAAGTATGGAGTATGTCAAATGATTTAAGGATGTAGTTGTCTAACAATCTACAGACATTGCAAATAGACTGTACAGTGATGTATACATAGTTATGACCTGTAATGTGCTGCAGTCAATACACCAGGAATCACAGGAGGGCACAGATATCTGCAAATAGATATGTTAAAGGGTACATTAAGTGGCCATAGTAGTGGGAACAGCAGCCAGCCAGAGAAAATTTACTTCACAAAACAGCAATGGAAGGTGAGGTTACAGTGTCTTACCTGTGTGTCACTAGTAGTACTGTTGTATTATAGTTGTTCTGTTATCCACATCCTCTTCCTTTGCCTCCTCTTCATCACTGTCCACAGGCTCCACCGCTGCCACACGACCATCACCAGCCTCATCTTCCTGTAGAAAAGGCACCTGGCGTCTCAAGGATAGGTTGTGCAACATGCAACGATGATATGGCAGACCTTCTTGGGTGAGTAGCACAGGGATCCACCTGTCAGATGGAGGCACCTGAACCTGGCCTTCAGAAGGCCAAAGGTGAGCTCAGTGATCCTCCTTGTTCGCCCATGTGTCTCATTGTAACGTTCCTCTGCCCTTGTCCTGACATTCCTCACTGGGGTCAGTAGCCATGAGAGGTTGGGGTAACCTGAGTCACCTGCAAATATCGAGGGATACCTGTTAGCCAGACTCTCACCCTTAGGGCCAACCCCACACCCATATACCAACATACACAGGGTGGGGACCATGGGCTCACCTATTAGCCACACCCGGTGCCTCTGGAGTTGAGCCATCACATATGGGATGCTACTATTCCTCAGGATATAGGCATCATGCACAGAGCCAGGATACTTTGCATTCACATAGGAGATGTACTGGTCTGCCAGGCACACTATCTGCACATTCATAGAGTGAAAGCTCTTTCAATTTCTTTACACCTGTTCATTTCTCCGGGAGAGGGGACAAAGGCAATATGTGTACCATCAATAGCACCAATGATGTTGGGGCTATGTCCCATTGCATAGAAGTCAGCCTTCACTATGGACAAATCCTCTACCTGGTGGAAAATCATGTAGATGCCATGTGTTTCATCAGGGCAGATGACACTCTGGTCAGCACGTTGGAGAACATAGGCTGTGACATCCCTGCTGTCATTCCCACTGTCACTTGGAAGGAGACACTTGACAAGAAATGGAGCACTGATAGGACTTGCACAAGAGGGGGGATCCCAGTGGGGTGACAGAGAGCTGAGATCAGGTCTGGCTCCAATTGGGTGGACAGGGTGACAGAGTGGGACACAAGGGTGACAATCAGGAGGGTCTTATTTCCTGGTGGGGGTCTTGGTAATGTTCTCTGGCTTCTGTCTGGATCGCAGGGACAGTTTGTGTGGTGGTTCTCCTTCTGCAGAGGGTGGAGTGCTGGTGGCCTGTTGTTCCTGTGGCTGGGCCTCCTGTCAACTAGCATCAGCGGAGGTGGAAGGCTGTTCATCGGTCTGGCTAGTGTCAGGGGCCCGTTGGTGTGCCACTGCCTCCCTCATGGTGTTGGCCATGTCTGCCAGCACCCTTGCAATGGTGACCAGGGTGGTGTGGATGTCCCCCAGGTCCTCCATGATCCCCAAGTATTGTCCCTCCTGTAGCCTCTGGGTCGTCTGCAACTTGGCCAGTATCTGGCCCATGGTCTCCTGGGAATGGTGGTATGCTCCCAAGATGTTGGTGAGTGCCTCATGGAGAGTCGGTTCCCTATCGCACAGCAGTCCTCCCAGTTTCCCTGTTGTCCTGTGCCTCTGTCCCCTGAACCGTGTGCCCACTGCCACTAACCCCAAGTCCCTGATCATCCTGTGTTTGTGGGGTTGCCTGGGGTCCCTGTAGTGGTGGACACACTGCTGATTGATGTGTCCTGGGGACAGTGGTATGGGCCCGCTGGGTGCGTGCTGTGGTGGTGTTTCCTGAGTGGAGGCTCAGTGGTGGTATGGGACTGTGGCTGGGTAACCGACTGTCCAGAGGTCCCTTATGGGCCAGGTTGGTGATCCTGATCCAGGTGTGCAGAGCTGCTGTAATCACTGTGGGCCTGTTCTGTTGGGGGGGGCTGGATGTTGCTGGAACCTCCTCTCCGGTGATGTTGTGTGGAGGTCCTGTGGGGATGTAAATGCAGTGTTATTGTTTCTGCGTGTGACATCTTGTGCATAGGTGTGTTTCCCTGTATGTTTGTTATTACCAAGGCAGCTTTGGCTTGTGTGAGTTGTGATTTGGTTGGCTAAGTGATTGTGACTAGTGTGCATGCTGTGGTGATGGCTGTTTATGCAGGGCTGTGAGTGGTGTCCATGCATTGTTGTTGCATGCAGTGCTGGGTACTGGGACGGGTGGGTTGTGATGGTGGGGTGTATGGGTGGCGTGGGTTGATGGTGGTGAGGGTAGGGGTGGGGGTATGTGATAGCATGCAGGTAGTGGGGTGAAAGTAGTAAAGATTTGACTTACCAGAGTCCAGTTCTCCTGCTACTCCTGCCAGGCCCTCAGGATGCATGATTGCCAAGACTTGCTCCTCCCATGTTGTTAGTTGTGGGGGAGGAGGTGGTGGGGGTCCTCTGTACAGCTATCTGGTGTCTTGCAACAACTGAACATACCTTCCCGTAGGTCGTTCCACCTCTTCCTTATGTCATTCCTTGTTCCTGGTTACTGTCCCACGGCAATGACCCTGTCCACGATACTCTGCCATAGCTCCATCTTCCTTGCAATGGATGTCTGCTGCACCTGTGATCTGAATAGCTGTGGCTCTACCTGGATGATTTCCTCCACCACGACGCTTAGGTCCTCCTCTGAGAACCTGGGGTGTCTTTGTGGTGCCATGGATGTGGTGTGTTCTGTGGCTCTGGTCGTGTGGGTGCTTCTGGTGTGTCTCTCTCTCTCTGTTGTAAATTGTTTGTAGTGGTAAACGGTTGTGGGTAATACAGGTGTGTGTTATATAATTGTGCGGGTGTGGTATGTGTATGTGTGTCACGTGTGTGTAGTTTGAATTGTACAATGTGGTGTTGTTTTGTTAGTGTGTGTGTATTATGAGCGCGGCGGTATGTACCGCCAATGGTTTACCACTGTTGAATGTCCGGCGCGGTGATTCGTGGGTCATAATGCTGTGGACGTAGTTCTGTTGGCGTAACGGTGTGGGTTTTGGTACCGCCAGTTTATCACTGACCTTTCGGCTGGTGGACTTGTGCGTGTGTCTGTATAGTGCCGGATTTCTATATGTGGGTCATAATACGGGTAGAGGTATACCGCCGCGGTCGCAGTATGTTGGCAGCAGTCAGCATGGCGGCAAGTGGCACTTACCACCAATGCCATAATCATGGCCATAGTGTGGAGGAGGACAGTGGGGATGCACTTCCCTCACAAGCCCTCAGTGCTAGTTTTTATTCATTACTTGTGCGGGGATTCTTTACTGTGCTGTGTTTAGCTTGTACAATAAATATTGCTTTTTACAGTAAACATCAGTATTGGACTAGACAATCCTCTTACCTGTGTATTTTCAGTAATGAGCCTACATATATCTTGCATTTACTGCCTCTTAAAATATCTTGGACTGCATGACCCATGCTATCACTAAGAGTCAAGTTCTGGAATGGTAGTACTTGGCCCTGTTTCTCAGAACCCATTGTGGGTCGGTCCTGCGACAATAGGAGTGAAAGATCACAACCCCCTAGTTGTTCCCAGTAACTCCTGCTAGCCACATGGCCCCCTAAAAGGGATCTTGACAGGAACTAATAATTAAATCCACAAAACATGAACAAGGAAGGACACGAAGCACAATTCTTAGTTATCAAGAAGGACTGAAGATGCTGCTGCTTAAGAATAATTTCAGACTTGGCTCAGCATGCTGAGTTTCATCTGACTTGTTGGAAGTTTGGGCTGGAGTGTTCAGATTGGAGCAGGGCTAAAGCTGATGTGCATATAGCTTGATTTAATCTGAGGTGGCATGGTGAGTAAAGAAACAATAGATTGGAAATCCACCCTGAGCAATTGACAGTGGCCATTCTTATTGTAAGCATCCTCTTATCACTTTTTGTGTGTTTTATGTAGCGCTCTGTGTGGTGAAGGATATGCTCAGATGTGGTTCTCTTGTTCAATGTGTCACTGGAACTAAACTACATCCAACTGAAGAGCCCCAATCAGGGCAAAACTGGTCTTGGGTTGCTTGTGTTTGGGCTCAAAGAGGACCTGGATTGGCAGTTTGGACTGGACTGTTCGAACTGGAACTACATCTAGACTGATTTGCATATAACTGGTTCTAATCTGAGATGGCATGATGAACAAAAGAACAAGGAGCTGGAATGCTACTCTGAACGATTGACAGTGTTTAGATTAATTGAAAGCATCCTCCCATTAACTTTTGTGTGTTTTATGCACTGCACAAGTAGCATATTTTCAATCTCTATCATGATTTCTTTTACATTTTGCTGCCACTTGCCATAAAAGATTCATTTTGGTATGGTGCAGCCGACCTCCAAAAAGCTTTTTGGACATTACCATTTGTACTTCCTTCCAAGCTGGGTCTGGTGGCTCAGTGCACTAATGCTTCAGGGAGATGTTGCAGTCTTGATGATCGCAGGTTTTAATCCCAGGGGTTCTTCTAAACCTTTTCATCTTCCAGTGGTAGACAAAATAAGCATCGCCGAACTAGATAACAATAAACATTTGTTCTTTAGTGCCAAATGCTCTTTGTTGTTGTTCTGCCATTTATAAATACTTGTTATCTCAGATTTACTAAAGCATTTTAGTGATGTTTGGAATTTGCTATTGTGAGCAAAATGTGTTTTGTGCAGAACAGATGGCCTTTTCTCAGTGCAAACTAAACTTTTTGCACTTCGTGTCACTTTCCATTATGGTGCATTGCTGGGGCAAATCTACTGTCTGGTAAGATGGCCAGACTGAGGCCCGTATTTATACTTTTTGACGCTAAACTGCGCTAACGCAGTTTAGCGTCAAAAAATTTTGCGCCGGCTAACGCCATTCTGAAGCACCATGCGGGCGCCGTATTTATTGAATGGCGTTAGCCGGCGCAAGCAGACCGGCGCTGCCTGGTGTGCGTGGAAAAAAACCATGTACACCAGGCAGCGCCGGCGTAGGGAAAAATGGCGTTAGGGCGTCTTAAAAATGGCGCAAGTCAGGTTGACGCTAAAAAATCGTCTTAACCCGATTTGCGCCATTTTAAACGACGCCCAGACGCCATTTACATGACTCCTGTCTTAGTAAAGACAGGAGTCATGCCCCCTTGCCCAATGGCCATGCCCAGGGGACTTATGTCCCCTGGGCATGGTCATTGGGCATAGTGGCATGTAGGGGGGCACAAATAAGGCCCCCCTATGCCACCCAAAAAAAACAAACAAAACAAAATTATACTTACCTGAACTTACCTGAATGTCCCTGGGATGGGTCCCTCCATCCTTGGGTGTCCTCCTGGGGTGGGCAAGGGTGGCAGGGGGGGTTCCTGGGGGCAGGGGAGGGCACCTGTGGGCTAATTTTGAGCCCATAGGCCCCTTAACGCCTACCCTGACCCAGGCGTTAAAAAGTGGCGCAAATGCGGGGTTTTTTGACCCGACCACTCCCGGGCGTGATTTTTGCCCGGGAGTACAAATACGACGCATTTGCGTCGCCGTCATTTTTTTAGACGGGAACGCCTTCCTTGCATCTCATTAACGCAAGGAAGGCGTTCACGCAAAAAAATGATGCTATTTGCTCATACTTTGGCGCTAGACGCGTCTAACGCCAAAGTATAAATATGGCGTTAGTTTTGCGCCGAATTTGCGTCGAAAAAAACGACGCTAATTCGGCGCAACGGAGTATAAATATGCCCCTGAGTCTGTGTAAAAAATAATACCTACTTGAAGCAGGAGTTAACAAGGGGAAATGTTTTTATGCCTCAAAGTATCTGACACATTGCATCTGTGCTACAGAGTACAGCTGACATCCAATGTGTAAGGTTATTCTGCGTTTATCTAGTCATGTGAATTCGTAGTGGAAGCCTATGCTTACAGTACGAATCTTCTGCTAGACTATGCACACTCACTACTGCACTATGGTGTCAAGCAGTACTTTGCTTAAAGTAGCCTTGTTGGAGCACCAGTGCAGTTCATAACAGCAACAGGCTAAACTTGCTCTGGGCTGTTGTGTATGTAATATTGAGTGTGTACACTTTAATCCATAAAATCATTATCTGAGTTGCAGCTTGTCCCATGAATCTACCACCTGTGTCGCTTTATTGAGATTGATGGCCTGATTAAAGTAAAATCAGTGTACCTGTACTGACTAATGGCACCACTAAAGGAGGTAAAAAAACTTTTGGTTTTGGCAGTAATGGTGTGTGGTCTGCTTTAGTTTTAAACTCAGTCAAAGTCAGTGTTTAAAACTGGGTCTCTAGCTGGCAGAAGTATGCACCCTGTCCAAGTAGGGACCACAGTCTTAGTCAGCGTAAGTCACAACACAACCTAAACTCTCCTGTGCTCACCCTCTGGTAGCTTGGCACAGAGCAGGCAGAATTAACTTAGAAGGCAATGTGTAAATTTTTGTGCATTAACCCATTCATTAACACACTGAAAACACCACAAAAAGACTCCACACCATGTTAGGAAAATAGATTATAATTTTATAAATAAAATAATACCAGAATGACAAACATACAATCTGTAGAAGTTGAAGTTTTAATTTTTAAAACAGTAAATGCAAAATAGTGCTTAGAAGCAAATAGTGCGTTTAGGGTTTACTTTAGGTCATGCTGGACTGGAGCAAAGTCAAAGTTTGATCAGACCACAATGAAGCGCAGGCCAGTTACAGGACTCATGCAGGCCTTGGAGAACAAAGTATTTTTCCTAGTCGCAACGGCAAGATGTGTGGTGAGATGCATCGATCAGGTCCACGTAGGGATGATGATGAGTTGATCTGTTCCATGCAGTGATGGGGATGCATCAGTTCAAAATAGAAGTGCTAGAACCAAGATGCATTTGTTCCGAAGTGCACTGCACCGGGTTTTTCCTTGCAGTTGAGGGATGTGTTTATCTCCATAAACTACTGTGGTGGTGCAGCCCAGTTCTAGATTGTCGGGATCTCAAGGCAAAGTGTTGGTTCCGAGAGCAATGCACTGATTCTACTCCTGTGAGAAAGAAGCCTCTTTCTAGCATGGTTACCCCCACTTTTGGCCCGTTTTGTGAGTGTGTGTCAGTGTGTTTTTACTGTGTCACTGGGATCCTGCTAGCCAGCACCCCAGTGCTCATAGATAAAAACCTGTATGTCAGTATGTTTTGCCTGTCTCACTGGCACCCTGCTAGCCAGGACCCAGTGCTCATAGTTTGTGGCCTAATGTGTATGCCTGTGTAGTGCCTAACTGTGTCACAGAGGCTCTGCTAACCAGAACGTCAATGCTTATGCTCTCTCTGCTTTTAAATTTCTCACTGTAGGCCAGTGACTTAATTTACAATTTCAGTTAGCATACTGGACCCCCCTTATAAGTCCCTAGTATATGGTACCTAGGTATCCAGGGCATTGGGGTTCCAGGAGATCCATATGGGCTGCAGCATTTCTTTTGCCACCCGTAGGGAGCTCAGACAAACCCTTACACAGGACTGCCATTGCAGCCTGCATGAAACAGTGCACACACTATTTCGCTGCCATTTTCACTGCACATAAGTAACTTATAAGTCACCTATATGTCTAACCTTCATTTGCTGAAGGTTAGGTGCAAAGTTACTAAGTGTGAGGACACCCTTGCACTAGCAAAGGTGTCCCCACATAGTTCAGGACCATTTCCCCGGAATTTGTGAGTGCGGGGACACCATTACACGCGTGCACTACATATAGGTCAATACCTATATGTAGCTTCACAATGGTAACTCCGAATATGGCCATGTAACATGTCTAAGATCATAGAATTGTCCCCCCATTCCAAGTCTGGTATTGGGGAGCCAATTCAATGCATCCTGGGGGCTCCACCATGGACCCCCAGTACTGCCCAACCAGCTCTCTGAGGCTTGCGCTGCAGCTACAGCTGCTGCTACCTCACAGACAGGGTTCTGCCCTCCTGGGGTCTGGACAGCCTGGTGTTACAGCCTGAGGGGGGGGTTACCCTCTGGAAATGCATTGAAGGGCACAGAACCACCAGTTCAGGGACCCCTTCTCCCCTGCTTCTCCCCTGCTCTGGCGGGAAACTGGACAAAGGAAAGGGGAGTGACCAATCCCCTGTCCATCACCACCCCAGGGGTGGTGCCCAGAGCTCCTCCAGTGTGTAGAAGACTTCAGCCATCTTGCTTTGCCAGGTGTGGGGGCACTCTTGGGGGGCTCTGAGTGGCCAGTGCCAGCAGGTGACATCAGAGACCCCCTCCTGATAGGTCCATACCTGATAAGGTAGCCAATCCCCTTCTCATGGCTATTTAGGGTCTATCCTGTGGGTTCTCTTCAGATTCTGCTTGCAAGTTTCCTTCAGGAATCCTCTGCAACAATTTCAGCATCCTCTGACCTCGGATCAACCGCAGCCTGCTCCAAGAAATGCTGTAACTGCAACAAAGTGTCTACAAGAGACACTTTTCTTCGCAACCTCAGCTCCAAGTCAGCAACTGCAACAGTTTCTATGGTGTGCATACTCTGGGGACTACCTGTCTTCATCTTGCACCAGAAGGATCAATGAAATCTCCAGTGGAGTGATGGAGTCACTCCCCTGATCCAAGCAGGACCCTTCCAGGGTGATGACCTGTACCTTGGGACTCCTCTCATAGCAACACGCATTCTCCTAAGGACACAGAGGGTGGACATCATTAACATAGACTGTCCTACAGTCCTGCTGATGCAATTTGGATAAGGTAAGACCTTGCCTTCCCCCAGAACGATGGTACCCCTGTATTTTGTGTCTTCTTCACCTCCTGAGGCCTCTGTGCACTCTTTGCAAAATTCCTTCATGCACAGCCTGGCCCAGGTCCCCAGCACTCCACCCTGTGATGCTCAACTCTCCGGCAGTGTGGGACCTTCTTTTGTTGTGTTGCATCAACTGCATTTTGCACCTCCTTTGAACCTAGATCATGTGGCTTCTGGGGGTGCTGACTGGCATCCTGAGGACTCTCTAAAGTGCCGATTGTGCCCTCTTCCTCCTCACACAAAGTTGAGGCCCCCAGGTCCCTCCTGGGTCCATCTAGCACCATTTTGATGAAAAATTCACTTTTGGCAAGGCCTGTTGGCACCTTCAAACACAAAATCTCATCTGCAACGATCTTCACACTGTGTGACATCTTTTGCATTATTCAGTGAACTGCTGGCATCTTCCTAGGGTGCATTTCTGCAGTCTTCTACTAACTGGGGACTCTTCTTTTTCACCCTCTTCTGGGTTGGCATTGGCTCCTATCCTTCCTGGAACTTCTTTCGACTTCTGGACTTGGTCCCCTTCCTTTGTAGGTCTTCAGGTCCAATAATCCAGCAGTTGTTCTTTGCAGACTTCGTTGGCTGCTGCAAAATCCCAAAAATGAGATGTAGTGTGTCCTAAGGTAACTTGCAGTACTTTACTACAGCTTTTCTGGGCTCTCGAATGGGGTAATTTACTTACTTTTACTGGATTCTTACTCTCCCAGCAATTCTGCACACACTACACTTGTCTAGGGGGAATTTGTGATTCGTATTCCACTTTTTTAGTATATTGTTTGTGTTTCCCCTAGACATATTTTCTCACATTGCATTCTAAAGGATTTCCTACTGTTTGCATTGTTTTATGACTATTTACTTGTCTAATTTTGGTGTCTAGTGTATATATTGTGTATAATACTTACCTCCAAAAGGAGTATTGTCTTTAAGATATTTTTGGTATTGTGTCACTCAAATAAATATGTTTATTTTTGGTAACACTGAGTATTGTCTTTACTTGTGTATAAGTACTGTGTAACTATAAGTGGTTTTGCATGAGTTTTACATGTCTCCTAGTTAAGCCTAAGCTGCTCTGCCATAGCTACCTCTATCAGCCTAAGCTGCTAGAACACTACTACATTCACTAACAAGGGATAACTGGACCTGGTGTAAGGTGTAAGTACCCAAGGTACCCACTACAAATCAGGCCAGCCCCATACAACTCCCACAACTGGATTGATGCACGGTTCTGCTACACAGAGACAGGAGGCACTTCAATTTCTGTGAAGCAAGTAACTGGGTCAACTTCAAGTGAACGGGCTCTGAAGCAGGGGCAGAAACTTCAATATCCCTGGGTCTCAAGCAGAAGGAGGCAAGCCTACAAGCCCTCAGAGATCACTTGAGGTGCAAGGCAAAGTCCAACTCTCCCTCAGCAGGGTCAAAGAGCAGCAGGCAGCAGGGCAGTACAGCAGAAAAGCAGTCCTTCTAGGTCAGCACTCAACCAAAGTAACAGACCTTGTTGAAGCACAGCAGTTCTTCTGACAGAGTCCAGTTGTAGGTCCAGAAGTATCTGATTTGGCATTGATAGAAACCCAGTACTTATACCTAGTTGTACCTTTGAATTGGAGGTACTTCAAAGAAGGGTCTTTGGAGGGCACAGAGGTCCTTTCCTTCTAGATCTGGCTCCAGACTATCATTAAGAGGTAATCATCCCTTTGTGTGGGGACAGGCACTCCCTATTCTGGTATGACAGCTCCACCTCCCTCTTCCTGCCCTGGAAGAGATATCAGCATGCAGATGAATGCTGATGAATTCTCTGTCACACCCACCCTTCCTGTCTGTGTGGAGGTCTAGAGGGAATGAACAAAAGTACAGTTGTCACCCACTCCAGATGTGTATTGGAGACAGGCTTCAGGGCACACAGAGCAGTAAGAGAAGATAAATGCTCACTTTCTAAAAGTGGCATTTCTAAAATAGTAACTCTAAATCCAACTTTACCATTAAAGAGGAATTATCATAACCATTACAAAGATTTGAAACATGATGCAGCTACTCTTTTCTGATCAGGAACTACATTTTAAAGGTGTATTAAGGGATTCCCAATGCTAGCCTATGAAAGGAGTAGGCCTTACAGTAGTGACAAATGAATTTGGGAGTTTTTCACTACCAAGACATGTAAAAGTTAAAAGTACATGTCCTACCTTTTACTTACATAGCACCCTGCCCTATGGGCTACCTAAGGCCTACCTTAAGAGTGACTTAGATGAAATAAAAGGGGAGCCTCATACTTGGCAAGTAGTTTTAAAAGCCAAATCAATGTGCACATACAGGCCCTGCAATAGCAGGCCTGAGACCTGATTAAGGGACTACTTATGTGGGTGATATAATCAGTGCTGTAGGCCTATTAGTAGCATTTAATTTACAGGCCCTGGGCATGTGTAGTGCACTTTACTAAGGACTTATAAGTACATTAAATCTGCCAATTGGATATAGGCCAATATTACTCTATTTAGGGGAGAGAACACACGCACTTTAGCACTGGTAAGCAGTGGTAAAATGCACAGAGTCCTAAAGTTAGTGCAAATGGGGAATGAAAAATGGAGGGAGGCAGGCAAAAAGTTGGGGGAAGACCACGCTAAGGCTGTCAGATCTAGCAGTCAGTATGTGGAAAATTACATACTGTCTAGGCGTTCTCTTCTCAGGAGCAGTTCAAGAAAGTTTGCCTGGAGAAAACGTATTTAAGCTTCACAAACACTAAAAAGATGCACACAAAGCAAAATTCCAGTAAAACATGAGTTTAACAGAAACACTGTTCTGATTATTGAAAGTTTATTAAAAGTGCTACAATGGGTGTAAGTGGTATTTGCTTCCATTTTAGTTTCAATGACATGGGTGAGCGGACAAGTATAAATTGTGCATGCTCATGCAATGAGCTCACGTTCTCATCTAACGTTTTGCTAGCGATGGGCACAAAACACAAAAAATGCAACGCTAATCAGGCAAACAAAACTTAATTCCTACCACATATGAAGTTTGCTTTGAGGAGTGATTGGGCCAGCAATGGTCCTCATGTCAAGACTTTATGGTCATCATTGATGCTGACAAAATCTTCTTAGAGGAAATTAGTACACTAACTTTTTTTGCAGTTTTTTGTAGCACAAACTGGACCCGAAGGTATTGGAGCGCTTTACATGAGCACCAGTTATCAAGGACACATTCATTTTTGATAGGCTCAAGAACATTCAGTGATTTTCCCAGAATCACAGGATTTATAGCTGATGCCAGACTCAACCCTGGTTCCTCAGCTCCAAAGTCAGATGCTCAGGCCATTACACCACATTCCCTGCCCTACCATCTGTCACTCTGCCACTCTTCCAGAGAAATTGCTTCAATTTGCTGAGAAAACAGCCTCATTATAAGCATTCAAAGATTTACTGAGATCTTTCATGAATCACTGTGTCATGAATCTATGCAGTCCATGGGGGAAGCGCTGGATGGCATAGTGCCCAAGTACTAGGGTGGCTGGGTAGCAAGAACTTGAATGCAAAGAGGTTACCTGTTTGCTGCAAAAGGGTGTGAAAGCCTTTAACCATAGTGGGGCAAGGAGAAGCAGCCTTCAGGCCTGGTGAAAGATACTTCAATCAGGCAGGTGGCACAGGTGAGCCTTACACTGGAGAGAGCCTAGGAACAGCTGTGAAAGGGAGCAGCCGAATGAGGGGTAGTATAGCAGGAGAGAGAGCTTGACTAATAGGAAGGACATCATTAACAGTGCCCTGATACAGAAATTTGAAATTACAGGGTATCAGTAGTAATTCAACCCCCTTAATTTCTATTAATGTATTCCTGCAAATAACCCAAATCTCATTACATAGGTCACACGCTCTCCATGTTTTAAAAAAAATTCTTTACAATCTAACAATACTTCTTCTTCTTTACCCTAGCTAATCATCCCACCCATCATTTGTATAGACTCATATAGCCCCCTCTGATGATCAACCCTACTAATAATTTAGTCTACAACAAAGAAACTGGAGTAAAAGCATGAGATGGTTTAGTTGTGAGCACAAGACTAATCCAAATAACCAATAAAATAACCAATAATAAGCACTGGATCAGGCAATAACCTTGGGTTCTGGAGTAGCGTGCTGTGCACCGTAAAATATTTCAGAACCTTGTCTCGGTAATAAGAACTATTTAAATGCAATTACTGCAATACCAGTACAAATAAATACTAAGGGCCATATTTATACTTATTGATGCGAAACTGCGCCGACGCAGTTTTGCGTTCAAATTTTACTGCCGGCTAACGCCATTTCTTTGCGCCGCTCGGGCTTCAAATTTATACTTTGAGCACGGTGGCGCAAACCACTGGTGCGAGTCATGTTTTTTTACTCAAATCAATGCGTCACATTGTAAAGAAAAACAACGTTAACGCAGCGAAAATGACTGTGAGCCAGTTTACGACATAGCAAACCGGATACGCGCCATTTTTTGACGCAATTGCGTCAAAAAGCGCGCAAACACAGCAAAATGTGCTAAGGAGAGCCAAAATGGATCCCAGATGCTTGCACAGACCAGCCAGGAGGACCCACACAAGACCCAGGACAGGGAGATGAAGAAAAGAAAGTGTTGCTTTAGTGCAGAGGAGCAGGAAATTCTGGTGAAAGAGGTGACGGAACACCAGCACCAACTGTTTGTCACCCCAAAGTTGCCAATCGGTAGGAGAGAGGCAATATGGCAACAAATTGTTGACAAGATAAAGAGTGTGGCAGAAGTACTGAGAACAGTCATCGAGTGCAAGAAACACCGGCATGACTGCAAGCGCTGGACCAAGGAAAAGATGGCCAGGAACAGGAAGGCAGCACTGCAGACTGGAGGTGGGAGTCCAGCACCGCAGGAGGCCCTGGACCACATGGAGGAGATGGTGGCAGCCATCATCCCTGAGGAGATCATCACAGGGATTCAAGGACAGGACATTGCAGACTACCAGGTGCACAGATGCAGGGTAAGTCGCATGGGGAATTAAAATAATTAAAATGCACAAATGTTAACTGTAAGCAGGGGGGTGGACATACCTACTGCACAATGTCTGTAAGTCATGATATTCAGGGAGTGACATGGGTAAAGGGGCACAGCACGGGGCATGGCCTGTTCAGAGGAAACCTAGGGCACAGTACTACACTACACCAACAACCTTTGCATGGGGGTATGCTGCAATGCCAAGGATGTTGGAAAGGTAAAACCAGTCCTAGAGGGTAGGGTACACCGTAAAACTGGCCTGCTGTCACACGTCAGCTGGTATTCTCCCTACATGAACTAGGGCTCAATTAACAGTCTCAGGGCATATCTGCAAGTGGAATTTAACATGGACAACAGTTGCCACTACCACCTCTGCTGTGTGTGCAGGTCAAGTAGCTAATGGCAGTAACGTCCCCATGGATCAACACACCCAAATTAGAGGGTTCAGGATGACAACTTTATCAATCCACTGTAATCAATGAAAAAGTTCCAATCCTGTCAAATGTGATTGTCCATAATTGCTACAAACATGTGCCATTGTCATAAACATTATGAGGTACACAACACTAATGTCCTACCCATGCTGCATATGTCAGGGTTCACCCTGTGCCTGGGTCACAATAGCTCCAATGACACCTTGCAACATCTCAAATGTCATACTGCTCAGACAACAGCATTAAGGGGGAGGACATATGTCCCTGGCTGGTGAAATTCACTCTCACATTCAGAAGAGGAAATGGAACACTCCTAGGACCATCAGTGCAATCCAAAGTAGCACACATTCCCCAACAGCAACATTACACACTACCAATGCTGACATATTTAGTGTGTGATGACAATGCTATACATAGTTATGCTAGGTCTCAGCAACATATAGCTGGATGTGAAATATCTGAGACTGGGTCAGTTCCAGATTGTGAAGTGTGGTGCTAGTGCCATCAGAACAACCACAGCCAGTGCAAAGCCTCACCATGGCAATGGAAGTAGACGGAGGGTTGAGCAGGACAAGAAAGTGGCAATTCACAATTGGGCCTGAACCAACCCCTAGAGGATGTGATACTGACAAGTCCCCAAACTGACCACGATACATGTGACATGCAGGTGGGGCATAGGCCATGGGAGAATGCTAATATGAAAGACAGGAGTAATGAACCGGAACCAAGATCACAATGGGCAACAAATAGAAAGACAGGCACGTCACATTACAAAACCCACAGCACAGACACACTAATTGTACCATATCTCATTGCAGAGGACGATGGATATGCCTGTCCTGGACTTCCCTGATGACATGGATGACGAGCTGACAAACATCAGCCAGCAAACCCTCCAAGATGTCCTTGGGACCCTCCAAACCCCACCTTCAGTCCCAAGGAGGAGCACAGATACAGCAGCCATCACAGAGGAACACACCCACCACCCTAATTGTACGAACTGCCAGCTCCAACCCAGCTGAGGACTCTGACGACACTGGCACCAGCTTTGAGAGGACTGTAGTTGGAGCACAGCAGGAGGTGGCCAAGGAGGTGCGGGTGGGGATGGAAAATATGGCACCCAGCCTAGAGGGGATGCGTTCGTGCATGATGTCAACTGCAGAACAGGCAGCAGCCATGCAAGGGCGAACATCAACCTTGCATGATCTCGAAAAAAGTGTGAAGGAAATCAGCACAGCTGTAAGAGAGTTGACACAACACCTCCAACAACAATCCTGCCAACGCGTGCACAAATGCAATATTGACCCCCTCAGGGCTGATCTGGCTGCCTGCCAAAGTGATGTGGCTGCTATTCTTAAGAACCAGCAGCTCCTCCTTGCTGCAGTACTGCCCTTAATAGCCCCACAGTTGGCAGCTACTGGGATGTCTGACTCCACGTCTTCAAAAACTGAGGTGTGTGTTGCCCCTTCACAACCACCACCACCAAGGGCAGAGGAGACAACACACACATCAGAAGATGAAGACGTGAAACAGATCACCTTCACTCGTAAGAGTACCCGGTAGCACTAGTCCCAGCCACATGGTCACCTATAACCAAGGTCCTGTGCTTTGGTGCCAGTCTTGCACCAGCTGCTCACAAGCACTGTTCTCCAGCCCACTGTTTATCTTGTCACCCTGCCCTGTGATTGTCTCTCACTAACTCATTGACAAATCCTGTCCCTCTGCACTGTCTTGCACTTCACCCCAGCTTGTCCAATCACATGTCCTTTTGCACTTGTATAGGATAACAATGGAAGGTGTCACACTAATGGACTCACAATCACGGATAATGTACATATAGCACTACAACACTTTAAAATAAATAGCACTTACTCAACAACTTTGTCTCTGTGTAATGTGACACATCAACCGTGAGGGAGATCAGTGATGTTTACCTCAGGTCAATGATTATAGAATGTCAAAACAACTGAACTGAAAGAATGTTGGCTGATAACTATGCACTGTGGTCTGGATTGTAATATCATTTGCCCATCCTGAGGGTTAATTATGAGGGAAATAGAAACTATACAGTATAATGCTGTGTTGGACAGAATAACACTTCTTCAAGGGATGTCTAAGCCAAATATTATTGCCTTCAAAATTTTCTTCAAGCCAATATTTACGTATGTGACATTTGACCCAAATGTTTCCTAACACATACCATACAGCATGAATGGATGTGTCTGAGTGTACGTACAAATGTGTAACCTGGCTGAACAATGTAACAAATGATAGGTGTGCGTTATGTATACCATACTACATGAGATCATACTACCACTCACCTTATAAGGCTTCACTTGAAAATCAGGCTGCAGGCAGACTTAACACAGTGTCCTCAATACCAAATCTGGTCGCAAAGTATGTGAGATTGAAAACATACCTCAAAAATTAACACCACTTTGGGATCAATAGTAACCTTGAGTGGTGGGTGCAATGGATGGCAGATTCTTAGCAAAGTAGCTCTGGTGTAGCTGTCAATGTAACAGCTCAATTGGGATTTGGTTGCAGGATGGAACACAAATGCAAATACTAAAGAGACACTGTTCACCTATGCCAAGGCCCTGATCCCCAGGCATGTGACACATACTGTAAAGGATTACCTAAATATTTATTTAACAGTAAAAAAGGAAACTAAAACCTGAGGAAACACCTTACCTAACCTAACTACACATTACCCACAACTGGCCCTAACTAACCTAAGCTAAACTTACTTATCACATTTAAACAAAACGATCTAAACATCAACCCCCTACCCCCCTTATAAGACGGAACTCATGGAGGACAACATAAACTAACCTAAACACATAGGTGCTCATTACAACCCTGGCGGACGGTGTTAAAGCTGCGGAAATACTGCAAACAGGGCGGCGGACAAAAAAAGGGAATTATGACCCTGGCGGTAACCGCCAACAAAGACAGCCACTTTAACACACCGCCCGCCACGGCGGTACAGAGAAGCAGCGCGGCGGTCACCGCCAACAGACAGGCGGGAGACAATGTACCGCCCACACTATTACAACCCGCCAATCCGCCACCATTTCCGGGGCAGATTCACCGTGGATAAAAACACGGCGGAAACAGCTTTTGCTATGGGAAAACGCTCACCTCAACATACTCCACGAGGAAGGAGGACACCATGGAGGCCGAATTACAAATCCTACCTGCCCTTGTCTTTCTGCTCCTCTATGACCAACAGCTACGTAGGTGCCAAAGACACCGGTGAGTACTGCATCTACGACACGGGGGAGGGGGGAGGCAAAAGTTAGGGGGACACCCACCAAACACCCCCACCCCCACCCTCGCATATTACAACATACACACCAATGCATTCACAAAAATCACAGTAACAACCCACAATCCCCCCGGAAGAATGAAAAGACAATGCGAAATTCGGTCAAACATTGTAATGTGCCAATATACATGTCATACAAAAATATAAAGATATATATATCTCAAAATCACTCTTATTTACCCATACAATCCGAGAAGTAGTGCAGATATGTACACAACAATGTCCGTGCACCAACAGTCCAAAAATGCATGGGCGAGGCCCACAAACTATACCTGACCAAAATCGGAGAGAACACTGCCGGGGCATCAGATAGAAACACTACAGGTACCTCAGGGGGAAGGGAAGGGGGGCACCTCAGCCAGATGAATGCAAAGCCAGATCCACGACGGGGCTCCATGCCCATTGATGTATCCTGGGGAGTGCAAAGCCACAGTCTTTCAAGTCTCTCCAGTGGGTGGGTTGCCCACTGCTTTATCCTGGGGAGTGCAAAGCCACAGTCTCTCAAGTCTCTACAGTGGTTGGGTTGCCCACTGTGCCATCCTGGGGAGCGCAAAGCCACAGTCTCTCAAGTCTCTACAGTGGGTGGTTTGCCCACTGTGCCATCCTGGGGAGTGCAAGGCCACAGTCTCTCAAGTCTCTACAGTGGGTGGCTTGCCCACTGTGCCATCCTGGGGAGTGCAAAGCCACAGTCTCTCAAGTAGATGCAGTTCTCTACTGGTACTGGGGGGGACTGGTGCCCAGACTGGATGAGCCTCCCCGTGAAAGTTCATGTCCGGTCACTGTCCCAGCTGCACATGGAAGAAGGATGCCTGATGTGGCGCCCTTTTCATTCCTACACGGTGCATGCCCTGTTCAGCGGTGCTTTGCCATGGCGGTCTTTGCCCTGTTCAGCGGTGCTTTGTCATGGCATTCTATGGACTGTTCAGCGGTGCTTTGCCATGGCGGTCTTTGCCCTGTTCAGCTGTGCTTTGCCATGGCAGTCTATGGACTGTTGAGCGGTGCTTTGCCATAGTGGTTCTGGACTGTTCAGCGGTGCTTTGCCATGGCGGTCTTTGCCCTGTTCAGCGGTGCTTTGCCATGGCGGTCTATGGACTGTTCAGCAGTGCTTTGCCATGGCGGTTCTGGACTGTTCAGCGGTGCTTTGCCATGGCGGTCTTTGCCCTGTTCACCGGTGCTTTGCCATGGCTGTCTTTGCCCTGTTCAGCGGTGCTTTGCCATGGCGGTCTATGGACTGTTCAGCGGTGCTTTGCCATGGCAGTTCTGTACTGTTCAGCGGTGCTTTGCCATGGCGGTCTTTGCCCTGTTCAGCGGTGCTTTGCCATGGCGGTCTATGGACTGTTCAGCGGTGCTTTGCCATGGAGGTTCTGGACTGTTCAGCGGTGCTTTGTGATGGCGGTCTTTGCCCTGTTCAGTGGTGCTTTGCCATGGCGGTCTTTGCCCTGTTCAGCTGTGCTTTACCATGGCGGTCTATGGACTGTTCAGCGGTGCTTTGCCATGGCAGTTCTGGACTGTTCAGCTGTGCTTTGCCATGGCGGTCTATGGACTGTTCAGCGGTGCTTTGCCATGGCGGTTCTGATACGGACATTGGTGTGTGGCATGACGATCTCTACACTGGGCATTGGTGTGTGGCATGACGTTCTCTCCAATGGGCATTGGTGGGTGGCATGACGTTCTCTACAATGAGCATTGGTGGGTGGCATGACGTTCCATCATTGCCCAGCGGGGTTGTGGCATCCATGCCCCTCCTGGGCTGTGACTCCGGCGGTGGTTTCTGGACCAGTGACGATACTTGGGCCTTCCTGGGCTGTGACTCCGGCGGTGGCGGTGGTCTCCTGACCAGTGACGATACTTGGGCCCTCCTGGGCTGTGACTCTGGCGGGGGTCTCTGGACCAGTGACGATACTTGGGCCCTCCTGGCCTGTGACTCCGGCGGTGGCGGTGGTCTCCTGACCAGTGACGATACTTGGGCCCTCCTGGGCTGTGACTCTGGCGGTGGTCTCTGGACCAGTGACGATACTTGGGCCCTCCTGGGCTGTGACTCCGGCGGTGGCGGTGGTCTCCTGACCAGTGACGATACTTGGGCCCTCCTGGGCTGTGACTCTGGCAGTGGCCTCTGGACCAGTGACGATACTTGGGCCCCCCTGGGCTGTGACTCTGGCGGTGGTCTCTGGACCAGTGACGACGGTGCTGGTGGTTGTGTCTGGACCGCCGGAAATTATGGCGCACTTCTCCGCCGTGACACTCACAACAGGCTGGGCAGACTTCCTCTGGACCTTCTCCACCTTTGTTGGAGTTACAGCTGAATCACCAATCCCCTTCGAAACCATGTCACTTGTTGTCCCACCAGGAGTCTTAACACAGTCCCGTCATCCACTCTCCAATTTTAGAGCCTTTACAGGGGGTGGGCTGCCAGTGCCTTGGCTCCGGGTCCTACTGCCTGCCCTGGTGGCCGGTGCACTCCACAAATCTTGAACAGGCACCACTGGTATTGGAGGCTTTTTGGCTGAGGCGCTACGACGGGACTGATAAATTGGAGGGGGGTGGGGGCAAAACGGTCAATTTGACATAGGGACAGTTTCTGACGAACACTGGGATGGGTAGCTGGAGGGGGTCTGGGAGTGGAGGAAGAGGAGGTGGTTGTAGGAGGTTTCACTTTAGGTGTTTTAGGTGCAGGTGCAGGTACTGGAGGCTGTCATGAGGTGGATGGATGTTGGGTGAGTGATTGCCGGCGTCTGTGTACTTTGGGAGGGGGCGTCATAGAAACACTGGGAGAGGACACAGGGGACATGTAAATGGGAGTGGAGGTGGTGAGTGCAGGTGAGCGGCTTGTGGTGCTGGGTGTCCTGGTGCGAGTCCTAGTGCCTGTAGATATGGTGCATGCAGGTGTGTGTGTAGACGAGACTGGGAGGGAGGAGGGAGAAGAGGAGGAGGGGGACACAGTGGAGACAGTGGATGTTGCTGTGTCTGTATGTGGGTGAGGATTACGTGAGTGCCTGTGGTGTGTGTGGTGCCTATGTTTGCTTGAGCTACTTGTGTGTGTTGACTTGTGTGCATGCTGGTCTGTAGGTGTGCTTGGGATGGGCTGGGGTACAGGAGATTGGTTCTGGGTGGAGGAAGTTGGAGGGGGAGGCTGGACACAGGGACAATGGCTGCCATCAGTGCTGAGGCCAGAGATTGCAGGGTTCGCTGAAGGACAGCCTGACCAGAATGAATGCCCTCCAGGAATGCATTACCGTGTTGCAACTCTCGTTCTACACCCTGGATAGCATTCACAATGGTAGACTGCCCAACAGTGAGTGACCTGAGGAGGTCAATGGCCTCCTCACTGAGGGCAGCAGGGGCGACTGGGGCAGGGCCTGAGGTGCCTGGGGCGAAGGTGATGCCCACCCTCCTGGGTGAGCGGGAACGGGACGAACGCTGAGGGGCTGCTGGGAGGCCGGTGCTGGTAGGGGAGCGGGCGGCTGTACCTGTAGAAGTGGGGCGCACAGATGGTGCCGCCACCACAGGGGAGCTCCCATCGGCGAACGAGTCCGTGTCGCTGGTTGGTGATCCAGTGGCTGACGTGAAGCTCCCCTCGCCCTCCGTCCCGCTGGTGCATTCAGAGTCTGTGGTGTGGCCCTCCATGGCCATGTGGGATGCAGCTCCCTTATGCTCCGGTGCCACTGTACCTCCGCCTGATGATGCTGATGTACAAAAGGACAGGGAGAGCAGGAAAAGGGGGGGAGACAGAAGAAAGAGAGTTTTAGTGCATGGCATTCCGCTACCGTTGGCGGACAAGACAGACGCAGCTGCCCCCTGCATTACGCCGTGCTCCTGCCCTCTGCACATGCAATTTCTGGGATATGGCCTACATGGCAATGGTGGACATCTGCGCACATGGATGCCACAGGGGCAACTATACCTCAACTTGGCACTCTGGTGAGGTGGGGTATAGTGCCACATGCCCTACATTACGGAGGGGCCTTGCCTACCGAATTTGCCCTGGCCTAGGGACACCCACAGCCCACCTCCCCCACCCAGACCCCTCCACTGCACACAAAGTCCGCAGAATGAGGTTGGACTCACCCCCTTGTGTCTGCTGTGATGTCCTCAAGCACCCATCCAACTCCGGGTAGGCCACCGCCAGGATCCGGAACATCAGGGGGGTCATGGTGCGACGGGCACCCCTCCCACGTTGGGAGGCCATCCCCAGCTGAGCCTCTGTCGTCTTCTTGCTGCAGCGGCGAATGTCCTCCCATCTCTTACGGCAGTGGGTGCCCCGTCTCTGGTGGGCCCCCAGGGTCCGGACCTCCTTGGCGATGGCACGCCAAATGTCCCTCTTCTGGTGGGCGCTGACCTACATGACATGCACAAGGGAAGAGGTACATTCATTACCAACTGCACTGTCAATGTGAGTGGCCCCCTCCCTTCTCTGGCCATGTGGACCATTCATTCCCATGCATAACTGTTCTATGTACTCTGCCCCCTTCCCTCTTCCACCCAGCCCTCTCCACCCAGGGCTAGCCCGTACAACGTGCTCCCTGTGTACTAACCTGTTGGTCTGGAGGACCGTAGAGTAGCGTGTACTGGGGGAGGACCCGATCCACAAGTTTCTCCAACTCCTGTGCAGTGAAGGCAGGGGCCCTTTCCCCAGACGCAGCAGCCATTGTCGCTTCCAGACCGAGGTCACAGCAGCACTAGCAGTGTAGGTCCTCTCCTGTTGAAGGTCAGGTATCTAGTGAGTGAACAGATAGAAAATGGCGGTGACGTCCGCGGCGGTGACGTCCTCGGCGGTGCGCATCATCACCGCCAGCGCACCTGTTCATTGGCTCCTAGGACCCATAGGGTCCAATGTTAACCAATGCAGCATTGCGCTGCGGTGTACGACCGCCTACCGCTACGGTGTGCAACGCCAGCGCAGTTACCCCACAATCCCATTGTCCCAGTTTAGAGGTCAGGCAGCCACCATTTCAGGGGCCCACATGGCTTCATTTACTACTGCGTCACACATAGCTAGGCCTACACTCAACACACATACAGGAAGGGTTTTGTGTCTGGTGTAGTCTTGTGTGTAACAGTGGGTACATACCTGGAGGATTAATGACTGGTTCTTTGCTGTTGTCCTTCGTAGGCACTGTCAGCTGGGACATATGAGAAGATGGCGGAATCCTCCTGTGTACCGACCGCTGGTGGACCTGTTGACAATGGAAGAAAGACATGTCATCGTCACCTACAGGTTTGACCGTGCCACTATCCAGGAACTATGTAGCCAGTTGGAGCCAGACCTGATGTCACCAATCCGCCATCCGACTGGAATCCCCCCTGACGTGCAGGTGCTGTCAGTGCTCCATTTCCTTGCAAGTGGGTCATTTCAGACAACAGTGGCCATGGCATCAGGGATGTCCCAGCCTATGTTTTCCAACGTCTTGTCCAGAGTGTTGTCTGCCCTGCTGAAACACGTAAGGATATACATCATATTCCCTCAAGTGGAGGATTTACCTACAGTGAAAGGTGACTTCTATGCCCTTGGACATATTTCCAACGTCATAGGTGCCATTGATGGGACCCATGTAGCTCTGGTCCCCCCTGCAGGAGTGAACAGGTGTACAGGAACAGGAAGAGTTATCATTCTATGAATGTCCAGATGGTCTGTTTGGCAGACCAGTACATCTCGCAGGTAAATGCTATGTTCCCTGGCTCAGTGCATGACGCCTACATCCTGTGCAATAGCAGCATCCCTGATATGATGGGTCAACTCCAGAGGCACCGTGTATGGCTATTGGGGGACTCTGGTTACCCCAACCTTTCCTGGCTATTGATCCCAGTGAGGAATCCCAGGACCAGGGCAGAGGAACGGTACAATGATGCCCATGGGCGGACTAGGGGGGTTATCAAACGCACCTTCAGCCTCCTTAAGGCCAGGTTCAGGTGCCTCCATATGGCAGGTGGATCCCTATTCTACTCACCGAAGAAGGTGTGCGACACCATCATTGCCTGCTCCATCCTCCATAATTTGGCATTGCGACGCCAGGTGCCTTTTCTGAAGGAGGATGATCCAGATGACGGTGTTGTAGCAGCTGTGGAGCCTGTGGAGCCTGTGGACAGTGATGAGGATGAAGCTGAGGAAGAAGAAAACGACAACAGGGATTCAGTCATACAGCAATATTTCCAGTGACACACAGGTGAGAACATTTTCTGGTTTAACATTACATTAACTTTCACACGTCTACCTCTATCCTGTACCTACATTTCACTCACTATTTGTTAATTGAGTTGTACCGTTCCATTTCAGTTTCACAAGTGTGGTAACCTACGTGTCAACTGCTTGCATCCTTCAAGGGCTTGTGATGTGTGACATAGGTATGTTAGCCTTACAATGGGTAACCCATTATGACACTGTGATTGATAATACAAAGTACCAAATCATAGACTGACTCCAGATTTTTTGGTGTTTCAAGGGTGTTTATTTAAGTGCTCAAAAAATGAAGGGGGGTTGTAAAATGGTGATGGGTGGTGGTTGAGGAATGTCCATGGCAGAGTCCAGTCTATTAGTCTCACAGGTGCACTGCCCATCTTGGCATAGGAAGTGGAGCTGGGGCAGTTCGAATATGGACATGGTAGGGACAGTGGGAGGACAATCAGGGTGGTCTTATTTCCTGGCGATGGTCTCGCCATCTTGCTCTGTCCTGTTCCTGGATCTCAGGGACCGCTTGCGTGGTGGTTGTCCGTCTGCAGAGGGTGGGGTGCTGGTGTGGTGGTCCTGTGGCGGGGCGTCCTGTCCACTAGCGCCGGCAGAGGTTGTGGGCAGTTCATCATCCATGCCAGTGTCAGGGGCCCCTTGGAGTGCCACGGTGTCCCTCAAGGTCTTTTGAATGTCCGTCAGCACCCCTACGATGGTGCCCAGGGCGGAGCCGATGGTCCTGAGCTCCTCCCTGAACCCCAAATACTGCTCCTCCTGCAGGCGCAGGGTCTCCTGCAACTTGTCCTGGACTGTCGCCATCGTCTCCTGGGAGTTGTGGTATGCTCCCATGATGGAGGAGAGGGCCTCGTGGAGAGTTGGTTCCCTTGGCCTGTCCTCCCTCTGTCGCACAGCAGCCCTCCCAGTTCCCCGGTGTTCCTGTGCCTCCGTCCCCTGGACCGTGTGCCCACTACCACTGCCCCCAGGTCCCTGTTGTTGTTGGGGTGGTGGGTTAGCCTGGGTGCCCTGTAGTGGTGGACACACCGCTGATTGACCTGTCCTGGGTAGGGAGGTTTGGGCCCGCTGGGTGGGTGCTGTGCAGGTGTTACCAGAGGGTGGCAGCTCGGTGTTGGGCTGTGGCTGGGCAAGCGGAACCGACTGTCCGGAGGCCCACGATGGTCCGGGCTGATCATCAAGATTCAGTGGGGCAGAGCTGCTGTCGTCACTGTGGGCCTCTTCTGGGGGTGGAGTGCTGTTGTCTGGACCCTCTGGTGTGGTGACGGTCCTTCGGGTTCCTGCAGGGGTAGGAGAACATGATTATTGCATGTGTGTGTTTCATGGTGTGCAATGGGTGGGTGTTTGTGTACCCCAGTGCAAGCATTCCTGTGTGGGGGCTTGTGTGATGATGGTTTGGGGGGTGTTCTGGGTATGTGCAGTGAGCATGCTTTAGTGAGGGATGCCCATGCTTAGTTGTGTCATGCAGGGCTTGGTGTTGGGATGGGTGGTTTGTGTTATGGGTACATTAGTGAGGATTTGGGGTGATAGGGGAGGGTGTGAAGGTGGGGGTGTGTGATAGCATGCAGGTAGGGTGGGTGATGTGATAGTTAAGATTTGACTTACCAGTGTCCCATCCTCCACCGACTCCTCCGAGGCCCTCAGGATGCAAGATGGTCAAGACTTGCTCCTCCCATGTTGTTAGTTGTTGGGGAGGAGGTGGGGGTCCGCCAACAGTCCGCTGCACTGCGATGTTGTGTCTGGATACCGTGGAACGCACCTTCTCCCGTAGGTCGTTCCACCTCTTCCTGATGTCCTCCCTATTTCTTGGGTGCTGTCCCACGGCGTTAACCCTGTCCACTATTCTGCGCCATAACACCATCTTCCTGGCTATTGATGTGTGCTGTACCTGTGAGCCAAATAGCTGTGGCTCTACCCGTACGATTTCCTCCACCATGACCCTGAGCTCCTCCTCGGAGAAGCGGGGGTGTCTTTGGCGTGACATGGGGTGGTGTGTTTGAGGTGTGGGGTGGTGTATGTGGTGATGAGTGTGGTGAGTGTAGTGGTATGTGGTGTTTTTTGCTTGGATGTTGTGTGGGTGATGGTGTTGTGTGCCTCTGTGTGATGGGGTTGTCAATAGCTGTGCTCTCTCTCTGGCCTTCTCTCAGAATTTCTGGTTGTAGGGGTTTGTGGGTGATGTGGGTGTGTGTTTTATATTGTGTTGGGTGTGTGGAAGTGTTGTTTGTATATGTATCAGGTGTGTGTATTTGGAATTGTCCAATGTGGCGGTGTTTTGGAGATGTGTGTGTATTTTGAGCGCGGCGGTGTGTACCGCCAATGGAATACCGCGGTTGAAAGACCGCTGCGTGGATTCGTGGGTCGTAATAGCATGGGCGTGTTTCTGTTGGTGTGGAGGTGGAGGATTTGTTTCCGCGTGTTTATCGCTGACCTTTGGTGTGGCGGTGTTGTGTGGGTGTCTGAATTTCGGCGGATTCCGTGATGTGTGTCATAATAGCTCAGGCGGTCTACCGGCGCCGCGGCGGTGTATTGGCGGTCTTCTGCACGGCGGTAAGCGCCTTATACCGCCAATGTTGTAATGACCCCCATACTATCTTATACTAAACAAATACATATATTTTTTGATTTTATTTATTTTTTGTATTTTTTCTTTTTTTTTAACACCAAAACCCCAACATCATCAAACAAACACACACCCACCCACACACCTAATGAAAACAGATATTAAAAGTATCTTACACCCACCCACTACTACTAACTAAACTAACAGCCTACTCTAACCTAACACTAAGCCCCCTAAATCCACTAATGAAAAGAACCAGGAAAGAGGAGGGAGGGGAAGGAATGATGGCTGAGGGTAACCCTCCTATTTACTTGTGCCACCTCCTGCTGCAGCCTGTTCATTTTCCTTAACATACCGTCAATGTTACGTTGCATCTGCTGAAAATCTGCTGGGTCAATGACTGCAGCAGGGGTGGGCTGGGTGCCAGTTGAAGATGTATGTCCCCTTGTCGGTGCGATGCGTGTAGGAGGAGTTGCAGGTGGTGCTGTGATAGGTCTTGGAGCAGTGGAGGATGACAGTCCAGCAGAGGTGCCTGCTATGGTTGGTGCCACCTAGGTGGTAGTGGTGGTGCTGGAGGTGGTGGCTGTGGTGGACATGGAAGGGCCCCCTTGGGCAAATGCCCTCCACACTCTGGAGGCTCTTTCATGGTGATAATGCCTTGCCATGTTGCGGAACCCAGACTCCACATCCAGAATATGGCGGTAACGCATCGCCCAGTACTGAAACTCCCGAATCTGGATGGGATTCATATTGGCAGCTGTTAAAAAAATATATAAAACCAAACATTAGGTACTTCATTGTGTGATATGGCTCCAGAAGTAAATCAGACAATACATATAATGTACCAGAAGCAGGCCATATCATCATACAGATCACTGATTGTCCCTGAGGAAGAGGAAGTACATGCCAATGCGGCCTACAGATGTCCTATCAAACAGCACAGCAATGCTCTAAAAGATGTGTAATAACTTAAATGTGCAATCCATCATTATTCAGCCATTTGTCACGTAAAAAAATGCTGTAAGTCCTCCACATGTGACAGACCAACTAATGACTAACTTCTGGATGACACTCAAGGGCCACAAGATCTGTGAGTTGTAAATGGAATTGCCAGGATAGAATGTAATTGCTAATCATGAGTGGGTATCCTAGTTTTGGATAAGTGATTTACAGATTTACATGTCTGTGTACTAAACTTGGATCAACAGCCCTAGGTACACATTTCATAACCCTCCGCCTGTGCCAGAGGGGGGGATGGACAAGCAACAAATACTTTTCAACATCTAGGACACCCCGGAAGCTTTGGACAACTGTTCATGGGTTTGGGCAGTCCACCACAGGTAAGGAGGATGTCCCACTAGGATACACCCAAACCATGGACAATCCCATCCACATTTATGTTTGGAAATGCAGACAATTGTCAACATCATTTCATACCAGTAACACATGACTTAAAACAAGCAGATAGATGCAAGCACACATCTGGCCATGAGCTGCATGCACACCTATGACATTGTACTCAAGTGCCACATACACGTAGCACAACATGTGGAGCTACACGCTGCTAGGAAGTCAAACATACAGTCAAACATGCCCATTAGTGAACAGGGAGGCTCAGGTCTGTGGGTAAGACTTTGGCATCCCTAATCTGTGAGATTCAGGGTCCGACTTGTTGTCTAAATCACAAATATGGTCCTCTGCTACATTTTCTTAATAAAAGTTTTATCCACAAAAGTCACACTATTCACATGACCGTGCCTACAGGGCTGCACTGCTGCACTACAATCCCAAAATATGACCAAACGCTAATGATGGCCCAACTCAAAGATGGAAAAAAAATGATACTCCACTTAAGGAACATATCCAATCATTAACGCGCATCACACCTTGCTATGTGTCCAACACACAGGAGTCAATCACACAACAGCAGCAAACACAACACAGAACAGAAATATCATCACTTACTGGAGATGTCTGGGTCTGCAAATCGAGCTACCTCTCCGATAGTGTAGGGGGCAGGTCCACCTGTAAAGCATGGAAGGGAGAAATGTGCTCAATGTATGTGCACTGTACAACACTTCCAGATACAATTACTGGGTGTAAGATGAAATCAGAAAGTCAAGCATCTCAGGCTACTGCAAACATGTACAGAACCGGGCACTCCAGTGAGTGATACACACATATCTGCACACATGCAGTGGCCCTAACTATCATGTGGTGGCAAACATGCTCCATCATTTGTTTGCAGACTCATTAATGGAGTGTACTCCTCTCATCATGTGTATCAATGACAGACATGCAAAGCCACTTTCCTGGAGGACTGCAATACCAGTCACTCAGGTATTATGGCTTGGGCATCAAAGGACAATCCTTTACTGTGTGACGCACCTGTGGGTTGAATTAAGGGCATGATCTATCATACTTTCTATGGTCCCTTACATGTATGGCCAGTGTTGTGTCTAGGTTACATATGCTATATTAAAAGGGTACCCTGAGCCACATATGCCCCCTATGACACCATAATGGCAGGGATCCTGTGCATTATTTGGTGGCAGTTTGAGGCTAGCCATGGATTGACCAGTTTACATATTTGGATACAACAAGGAATCATATGTTGACAGTGTATATTGTATTCATCCATGACAGACTGCCTGGGCACAGGTGTAGTCATTGCACCTGAAATGTGTCTCTCATTGCTCTATTTACCCAATATGGGTTTTGAAAATCACAGATGAGCCACATTCATCATCTTACATTTGCCAATTTGGTTGATCAGTGGATATATAGCAAACTGACACTGTGGTATTATTAATACATGGTTTAGCAAATGTACCAGTGTGTCAATCATGCTGATGTGGTTTTTAATTTGTATGTACCTTCGGAATGAGAGCAGTCACAGGAATGCTGGTCGACTGATCTTAGCTTACACCCATGTCAGTGATAGCCTTCAGACTGGGAGGTTAGTTATTAAACATATGCTGCACTTGATCAGCATGGGTGTGCCAAACTAAACTAGCTAAGTATTAGTCAACTTTATATGTATGATGGAATGGGTCAGTGGTCCCATGCATGACATCATGCACTTCATTCATTGTGATCATGCATTCCCCAACGTCACGTATCCCATGATGATCTCATAACTTATGAGAAGTACATGGCAATGGAGTGACATAGATGGCAAATGTATTAGCTCAGTGCCAGCTATTGTGACTAAGACCAATGTAAAACAGACAGGTACAATGTACAGAGGGCCATGGATAGTTGTTGCCCCTCAATTTGTATCATTTGGTTCATTTTATGTGCCACAGCTATGGTAAGTTGCACCAAACATTTTGATATGAACCCGTGTGCATTACTTTTGGCATCCATCCCTAATTTAATTGCAGCACAACCAAGTCCAACTATCAGCCTAAGATGTCACCTGAGGTCAGATATAACTTGTTACGTATGTGTCAGAATCCAGTTCAGACATGTATCAGAAATAATTGAGGGACACAGTATTTCTTGAAAATATCTGGATGAAAAACGTCTTTCCTGGTACACTCACAGACCATGCCTAAAACATGTGTTAGAGCCACATTTGCATCATCTATTGACATGAAGGCAGCACTAATTTACAGGCTCCTGTTGTGTTTTGTAAGTTAGTGCAGCTGTTGTGTCAACAAATGATGGTAATGTGTAGGAATGATTGCATAACTCATGGCAAATGTATGTTTAACTTGCATTCCACATATCCAAAAACATTGCCTGCAGCATATGAACAAATCTGCTACTGTCACTACAGAGTTTTTAAATGTGCACATTACTCTGAATTGTACTCACCAACAGGGCCACCAATCACAATCCCCATGTGGTCCAGCAAGTCTTACTCCCTGGCAACCAGGTCAGCCCAACGGTGTTTCAGTTGGTGGTCAATGCGTGGTGTGTTGTAGATTCGTTTAAGATGGTACAGGACCTTTGTCCACCAGAGCCTCCATGCCATCGGCCACCTGCTTCAATCATTAATGGGAGGAAGTGGCACACCAGCAAAATAAATCCCCCCAGCTCCTCCTCTCCCATCCTACCAAGACATGGCCTACCCAACATGCTTGAAAAAAAAAGATGTAATAAAGGGGTACAGAGGATAATGAAGGGAAAGTAGGAGAGGGAAATGAAAACTAATTAGCAGTAAAACAGCCAAACTATCCCATAAATAACACTACCCACAACAGACTCCCAACAGTACAAAGACAAAACTAGACACCAGAAATGACAAACATGCACTTACACAGGATACCACAGACACTTAGGAAACACCAAAAGACAATTTAAAGTCCACACAGGAGACAAATTCACAATATGCATGGAGAGTCAAGTCCAAACACAGCCACAAAGTCAGAAAAAATAACAGACTGCAAAGGTGAAAGTACACCCACTGTACCGATTCTGTAAACAGGATATCCTACTACATCACTTCCTGCCTCAAATGCGGTGCATTTTTATTCATAAGCGTCAAAATATTATAACGCTTACAGTCTGTGCGTCATTTGTTTTTACGCACATGCTTAGAAATTACCCGCATCCATATTTTCTTTTATTTTTCATACTTAACCAATTTCATGGGGTATAGTGTGGGAATTACAGCTCAGGGCCAATGGATGTATCATGACAGTGAGCGTAATTTTCCCACGCATATGTGGCATTTTTTGACACATGTACATCTTTTTTGCCGCATATGCATCAACATTTCTGTCTTTTACTGGATTTGGGTCATTTCTCAATTTTAATGGTACATGACAGGTGTGAATATACAGAGATAGGCTGTTTGCACCTACATTGTGCATTCCGGTGTATGGGCACATGTGACAGATCTTACTACTGCAGACTATGATCCTCTAATTGTTGTACCGGACTTGCAGTTTTAACTGACGCAATAGATGGCCAAACGTGTGGAATACAAATTGGTATTACCCAGTTTGGGCATGTTGTGCGTCAATAGAGTATAGCAAGGCCACGCAACTCAATACAGTAACTCATTGCCTGTGTGTCAATGTGTGTGAATTGTCTCTTACTAATGTAGTTGTCCCACTGTGAGAACACCACAAGACGCGTTTTCTTAAATGTGCTTGTATGCATGTGTTCTCAATGTGGCCAACCATCAGATGCTATTCAGTGTGGAAATGGGAAAGGAAATGTGTTTCTCATACACGTAGCAACAAATGCTGTGTGAACTTCCCAGGTTTTTTGGGACATAAGCATCGCCAATGACAAACCATGCACAGGATAGTTAGAAGACGGTTGATCATGGCAATGTTCCAAGACTAGGCCATCACATGTCCTGGAATGTTGGATACCACTTCCTGGGCACTTGTTTGTATACTACCCATGAGTCAGGCATTGGAAAATGCTATGTGGGTACTGTGTTTGTGACACCGAGTCCCAAAACCAATCCACAAATGTAATGTAACGTCACAGTTTGAGTCATATAAATGACCTATGTTTTTCCAGTGGCAGTGGAAGACCAGCAGACCAAGCAGCATGAGTGCACATATTTCCAGTGGCTAATTTCACAAAGGTGTCCAGTTCAAGTGTGTGGGGCCATGTGTAGCCTGTGTCATTATTGGGGTCCATGTTGTAACAGTTACGTGCAGGTCTACTCATGAGTATGTAGAGCCATTTACTGCATTTACAAAGTATCATTCACAGCAGAATTGAAGGAAAGTCAAAGAGGAATTGAGAACACACATGAGGATAGTCCAGCTATGGCACTGCAGACGTTCTATGAGTCTGACAACAGGACAACCTTGATGTGCTGACAAAGTTAATGGATCAGAAATTTTAAACTGGCAGGTTTCCTCACAACATTTGTACACAGGGTGGCCTCTAAAATTCCCACTGCAGCTGGGGACATCAGTGCCTCTGTGCTGATTAATCTCACAGCTATTCACCACCCAAGCCCCATCAATATGTTGGGGGCAATGTGAATCAGTCTGTGGACTGTCAGGGTACAAACATGTGTTGACATTTCATGCACATTATCTAAAGTTGTTTGTTGTGCTGGAGGCACCATACCCAATCCATGCATACAGCCATGGTACACTGTCACTATTTGTCACTCATGCATACATGAAACACAGACATCGGATGGGCCATGATTAGGCTATTTGAAGACAAGTTCCACCCCATGAAACAATAAGTAAACTGATTACGCTATACAATGTATTTGAGTATTCATTGTAGACCTATATGACACTATACCCCAGGAGGAAAGTGAGGGCATGGGAAGCAACTATGAGACAAATGTAGCCACAGGGAACCTTTATGGTGACGCAAAGACAGGAACCAGTCAGGCTAACAGGATACACGGTCAATCAGGAACAAAATTGAACATGGCAATTACACAGTGAGCAGAATAAGACTGGTCAAAGCTGGAACAACACTGTGGAAAATGAAAACTGCATTTGTCCTGTGTGTTGGAACGTAACACAATAACCCAAGGCCTGTGTTACCCAGGTGATTTATACGGCAATGCATAACAGTGTTACACATAAAATGGCAGTTTCTATGCCGTTCCAGGCAGCTGCAAGGGTAGAGCATGTTCAAATGGCTGGTCTGCATGGAGGTGCACATAGGTGTGTGCAGCTTCAGTCTCTCACAAGTCCTGTAGGTGAGAATCAAGTTCAAAGGGCCAACAGTACCTTTCACATGGGAAGCAATGGACAGGTGATTACAGGCCCTACAGACTACAAGGCAGTGCATTATTTGACCAGAAGTCCATGCAGACAGAAGAACAATGACTATGGCATACCATACTAAAGAGGGAAGCACACTGGAGTCAGAATGTGAGTCTGGGTGTGTGTAGATGAGGGATTATCTGGGTACAAATATTCCATTTCCAGGGCCCCCTAGAGAAGGGTAGTGTGAGACAGCGAAAATGGCAGTGACAGGACTTATGACCTTGGATGGCATGTGCAGGGGATGTCTTGTGAGCAATGCTAGTCATACCTGGGGCACTCGTGCTATCCATTTGCTGCTTATATGGATTTCTTGTCATACATACTCCTTGCAAAGATAGCTGATGTCACACTTACTGCTGTCAAGGGTCTGGTCATACCTTTTTGTTACCAATGCATTAGCACACCCACTGCCTAATGCATGAGGCATTTTTTTCCTTAGTGAATGATGTTGTCTTAGTTGCGTGCCATATGCTGCAATGAACCATGTTGCCAACATCTATGTGTGAAATAGCTGTGGTCCTCTGCTATTGCCCTTCAAATGTGAAATTGACAGGATATATGTCATTTACAGTCTGTGTGAAGTTGGGTGTACATTCATACCCATAAAATGTGATGTGGATTTTTCTGTATCCTAATCTGTATTTCTGCAATGCTCCATGAGGCTACACTCTGATTATGATTCTTAGGGATAATGTGATGCAAAAATGATTCCCCAGACCATGATATAGTGATTACAATAGGTGTTTAGTGACATATGGTAAGACAGTGGTGATGGTGAGTAGAGTTAAAATAAATTTTGGACAATGTGTTGTCTCCGACGCAATCCTGCAGCTGTGTTTGGATGGTCCCCCTCATGTTGATGGACAACATCCTCCTCTTCCTCCTCTTCAGGCATTTGTGGGTCTGGTTCATATAGGGGAATGTTCCTCCTTACACATATGTTGTGCAGGATCGCAAAGGTCAAAATTATCTTGCAGACCATATCTGATGAGTATAGGAGGCTACCTCCGGTGATGTCGAGGCACCTGAATCTTGACTTCAGGATGCCAAAAGTCCTCTTGACTATGGTGTGTGTCTTCCGATGTGTCTCATTATAGGCATGCTCTGATGCTGTGCTTGGGTTTGCAAATGGGGTCATGATCCATGGCTGGATCCCATACCCCTGATCAGCTGAAAGAGAAAATGAGTGAGAAAATGTTGATGTTGCTTGCACCATGATTATCACTTTGCATGGCAGTTGCTCTCTTGTGTTGTGTTCGACTCATCGATGTTTGTGTTATTGTGTGGAATCCTAGGCTTCTAGGATATTCCATCAGCTTTGGGTTGTTTCATTATCTGAACTGTTGTTTGGCTGATTGACCGGATGTCAGCAGTATTTTTGTAGAGTTGCAGTACATTGTGTCCTCCCTTGCATTATGTCATGTGAAAGAGGTGTCCATGTGTCTTAACTGGGGGTGACATGATACTTCCACACACAAAATTAATTCCACAGTAGTGGTAACATCTATATGGCATGGACATCCCCTCCAATTTAACATATGCAATAGAATTAGTTGCACATCAGTGAGGCCTTTAAATTTGGCAAGGTGAAAATGTACAACACATCTCCATAAGTTGTCAGCGCTGACGTGTTGACAATTGACTATGCACAAATATCCCATATGTGACAAGTTCTCTGCAGACCTATTTCTCTGCCCTTGCCAAGTCGACTCAGGTTCAAACGTGTACTTATACTACTGAACATGTTCTAGTTCAGCTGGCTAACCTGGTTGTGAGGTTGTCATTTACAGTGTCAGAAGGTCCATATGCTTGTACATCTGTTGTGTATATGTGTAATTGTCTCAAACCGTATGTGTAGGAATGTGCACTTTCAATATTGTCACATCAATAAGTGTTCTCAGCACAGTCCACTCACTTATTGGTAGTGGGCAATGTCAGAGCAGGATTGATGTGAGATATTGGTACTGCCTCAATGATTCCTGTCACCTTCATTGTAGTCATCATCATCATGCTATGTGTGTCATGGTGTTTGACTTGCAGCAAAATACATTACACACCCCTTATACAGTATTATTGCTCGGAAGAGTGTTTGATTGAGTGTTATTGATGTGATATTGAAAGATTAATCTTCCAAGTTGTACCGCCAGTTGAGGCCATGTCATTGTCATTGTGTTGTTTTAAATTGTTCCCTTGTGTCTGTGGAGTGCATCTATTGTTATTTGGATCTGTCATTTGTCCATAGGTGTGTATCCAAATGGGTCAGGATATCACACATGTCTAGCAGTATCACAACCTCAGCGTCTTCCTGGCCACGTGTCAATGTAGTGGTGTATGTGTTGTTTGTCCTAGAGGGTGGCTGTGCAGTGTGTATATAAGTAGGTTTCTGTACTTACCAACAAGTGGGCCATTGCCATATCGTCCATCCTGGAAGTGATGATTAATGGTGCAGTGACGGAAGATGAATGAATCATGTACATTCCCAGGATACTTTGCCACGATGTTGGTGATCAATCCCCGGTGACCGACAATGGCCTGCACATTGATGGAGTGTGTGTGCTTCCTGTTGCAGTAGAGATGTTCATTTGCAGGAGGTGGCACAATGCGTACATGTGTGCAGTCAATGGCACCAAGCACGTGTGGGAAGCCATTGATTTGATAGGAGCCCTGTTTGGTCTTCTGCTGCTTCTGCTGTGTGTTGGGGAAGCTGATGTGGCTGAGTGTGAGGGAGATGATGGCATCCAATATCTTGGGTAGGAAGGCAGAGAAAGAGGGCTGTGAGATCCCGGCAACCGGGGCACCAGTGGTTTGAAAGGAGCCACTTGCCAACATGTGGAGTTCAGCTACCAGCTTGGTTTCTGGTGGAATGATGTGGAGTGTCTGCAAGCTGGGTGCCAACTGTGGCTTAATGTTGCGCAGCAGCTGCTGAATGGCTTGCCAGTTGAGTCTGTACATCTGGATGATGTCTTGTTGCCGGAGTCCCAGAAGGGTTGTCCTGGTGCGGAATATCCTCTCCTGCCTTCTGCGTTGCCTTTGGGGTTCCTGCTGGTGTGGTGGAAGCTGCTGCTGTTGGTCTTGTGCTCTGCGTCTGCGTGCATCCTGGATTAAAAGCACCTCCATGTCTTCCTTTTGGAGCTCTGCTGTTGCTTCTGTGTGTTCTCCTTAAGTACTGGGGTGTACCAGGCGTTATTTTTTCACACAAATCGGGCTGTGCGTCATTCTCCGACTCCACCTCCCGACCGTGCGTCATTTTTGCGCGGTAGCATAAGTATGGCGCACGGGTGTTTAAGTCATTTTTTGGACGGGAACACCTACCTTGCATGTCATTCACGCAAGGCGGTTTCCCGCATCCAGAAAATGACGTATACAGCGGACATTTGGTGTTTGCAGGCTCGGGCGTCATTGTATAAATATAGTGCATGGTTTGTGCCAAAGGAGCGTCAAAATTTTTGACGCACATTCGGCGCAAACAGAGTATAAATATGCCCCTCAGTATATTTCCAAATATGGAACTTAAACAAAGAAGCCTGATCAGAGATGATCAAATAAGCCATGATGATGAGAGGAAGAGGTATAAACAGGTAAGTGGGACAAAGTGATCACAATTCACAAGAATATTATATATGGAGCACAAGCCATATCTTGGGTAGATGTGGATAGTCCTGATAAGATATTTTTTGTGCTTAGGGAGAGCCTTGATCTTCCAGACAAAATAGTTTTTCTGTGACAACAGTTGTGCATGTGAGAAGTTGGCCAAATAACTGGAATTCCAACTCAGGGCCACAGGGAAACAGGGCCTGGTGCACAAATGTTTGCCTATCAAATAGAAATTGTAATGCTCCTCTCTGCCCTTATTGTGTTGGCACCTTGTAAAACTTTCCTCGTATTTTGGATATGGCACATAACAACTGTATGAAGGCACTATTGCACTCTATGAAAATGGGTCCCCAGTTGGGTAGTAAATATATCCCCAGTTGAGCCATATTAGGCCACTTACAGCCTGGGGCCCAGGTGCCCCCTCACCTACTCCAGCATTAACAGATAAAGGTAAACTATATTTCAGCTTAGATCATGTTTGAGAAAGAAATGTATACCAAGTTCTCCGAGGGATACTATATATTTTTGTTTATATCTTCCCTGAGAAAAAGTGGTAGACTTGGAAAAACAATAAAACAATTGCTCTAATAAGTAAATTCAAATCAGCACTTTGAATCAATTTTCTTCCTTTTTGGGATGCAAAGAAAGCTCATGGTGTCAATTTGGGGCAAATATACTTATGTCACATGACACATTATCCAATAGGCTGCAGTTAAACCCCTTAGCTGCTGCAACTCCTCCCCCCCCACCAAGTGACGTGACCCTTTTTGGCTATTTTAGCTATTTGGGCTCCATAATTTTTTTTTCACAGAAGGTATCCACACTAAGAGGCTCATTACAACTTTGGCGGTGCTAAGGTGGCTCTTGGGTTTTTAAATATGCCCGAACAAAAGAGTGATTGAAATAAAGAAATACTCAAAATAAGTAGGAAAAAATTGTAATTTGTGACAACACTTTAGTCTGTAACTTTTTAGCACAATGGCAATATACCATTATGTCCACGGGGCCCTTCTGATTGCAGGGATATGTTAATATTTATAGGGTTTTGGAGCTGCACCGTACAAAGGCCCCATATTTTAAAAAAGTATAAATAGGGGCCAAGTGGTTTTCATTGTGTACCTAGTATAGACCCATTCATATGGTGAAATGTGTAGACTGCAAAATGTGAATCAAGAAAACCTAGGTATTTCTGAAATGGGCACAAGATTTTGAGTTTAGCAGTAGTAGTTATTTGTGCATCTCTGAATATGCAGGTTCCCTTACTAGCATATGATTTAGGGAGTATTTTCCAAAATCTTTTCTTTTTTATGCTGCTATTCTATGCTCCTACATGCATTCTGATAAAAATGACACCTCACTTGTGTGGGTAGGCCTAGAGCATGTGACACGAAATGGTACAAAACACAACAAGGATCCATCACATTTTTCCACACAAAACTGACCTTTTTTGCAAAGTGGGCAGCTGTGGATTTTGGACCCTGGCTCTATCGGCACCTAGGGAAACCTAGCAATCCTATACATTGTGGAAAACTAGACATTAAGAGGAATCCAGGATGGGGTGACTTGTGTGGCTTTGACCACTCTGTTTTACCCAGAATCCCCTGCCAACCTCCACCTTTGACTAAAACAATACATATTCCTCACATTTCTGTGATGGGAAGTTCTGGAATCTGTGGGGAGCTACAAACCTTCTACCCAGCATTCCCCTATATATTTCAATAAAATGGTACCTCACTTGTGTGGGTATGCCTAGTGCCTGTGACACGAAGCAGCGAAAAACACAACATGGATACATCACATTTGTCCACTCAAAACTGATTTTATTTTGCCTTGTATATTGCTGTGGATTTTGTACTCTATCTTAGCCGATGCATAGGGAAACCTGGCAAATCTGTACATTCTTGAATACACCTAGTGGAATCTAGGATGGGGTGTCTTTTATGGCTCGCACTGACTGATTGTACCCAGAATACCATGCAAACCACGAACCTTGACTAAAAACACACTTTCCTCACATTTCTATGATGGAAAGTTCAGTAATCTGCCAGGAGTCACAAACCTCCTTTCCCCCAGCCTTACCCCAATCCTATGGGCAGTGACATGAAATGCCCCAAAACCCATCAATAACCAATCAAATTTTGTTAGAGTGAAATAATTGCAAGAAAATGCATTTCAGATGTCTCTCATAATCCTAGAATATAGAGAATCTCAGGGGCACCTCCGGTCCTGGAAACAATATTGCTACATTTTGTCTGATTCAACTAGGACAGCTAGGTGTAACCTTGAACATATACAATTCAACAATTCAATATTTTCAAAATCTTGTGAAGGGTGCTGTCTTACCTCTGTAAACACATTCACCATTATTCTATTGAGACTTGAAAATTTGATATTGTCCTCTTGATATTGAACATTTGCAGCAAACATCATAAGCAAAATGGAGTATGAGGCCCACAATTTCCAAGTTATCTGCAGGTTAATTTTCCATTAGTGCAGCACAATTATTTTACAGTAAAAAATGTCAATATCCTGACCAATGATTCATTAGGATCATCATATCTTGCCCTTTTAAATGAAGTTAACAAAAGTCATCAGCTTTCACTTTTTGTATCGGAGTTACTTCAGTTTCCTCATCTCATCATACATTTGGATTTAAGGTTCCTCCAGTTCAGCACTGATCCTTTTCTGCTCATTGCTGACAGCTTCTTTCTCACACAATTTGTCCCACCCCTTGCTATACATATTACATATTTAACCCCTTCGTCGCCATGGACGTAATGGTTCCGTCCATGGCAGCGCCCGTGTGGCAC